>NC_089651.1:2407500-3823750 GCF_037042795.1 Molothrus aeneus | reverse complement strand
TTATTTTGAGGGGCCATGTAGAACCAAACAAGAAGTAAATATTGGTGGGTGCCTTATCTACCTGTGCTGAATGACAAAGAAAAAAGTACCAAGTTCTCAAAAATTATCCTAAAATGATTCCACTGAAGTGGCTGAAAAGTTAGCAAATCCCATCAGTGTATTCCAGCTAGAAAGAAAAGTGGGGTGTAGCTGGTCTCTGGAGAAATGAGAACCCCCATTACTATTTTTAGAGACCAGAAGATGAAAAAACTGTGGCTATAAATTTACCATCCATTGTGTTTGTTTTTCCCTTAGAAGCAGCAGAACTTTTTAAGTTCTTCAAAGCCAAGGAAAACCCCAGATTTGAGAGCAATCCAGCTGAGCAAGTCTTGGAGGAGAAGACATGAAAGCTCAGGTTTCCACTCCTCTTAAGTATCCCACACCAGTGTTGGGGTTTTTCAGGAGCAAGGGACTGACACCAACATCTCCTTCACACTCCTTGTAATTCTGGGAGGGAGATGAGGGGAGCAGGGGTTCTCCCCTTGGAACAGGCCCAAGGAAGAACAGCCATAAGTCTGCAGGAAGCAGGTTTCAGGGCTGATGGTCCCTTCTCTACATCCCATTTGTTTGTGTGCTCTCACCTGGAGAGCCTGGTGCGTGCATCATGTGAAAAGTGTATCACTGATTATAATTGAACTCATCCTAAAAAAAATGTGCCATACCCTGTGATTATAATTTCTCTCTCTGGTAAGGTTGTTTATCTTCACTTTCTTGTTTATTGCTTGAGTGAAGCTAGCACATTTGAAATTCTGTTTTAGAAGTAGGATACTGTGCAACTGGTGGTATTTCACTGCAGAATAACCCCCAGAGGGATTTGTAATCCCCTGGTAGTATCATCCAATAGTGAGCCAAATTGAATAATGAGCTCGGTGCTATGAATTCAGCCTCATGCTCAGCCTCATTCTGCACTGCTTAGAAATGAATTAATTATTACTCTGTATTTATGCTGTCAGTGACATCCAGAGTCTGGCCTAAACACTCTGGCGCCACTGGCAGCAGCAGCAATATATGTACATGCGTATATTTTTATGTAGATGCAGATATTTTGTTCTCCCTCTATAAATATGTGCTGTAGACTCTCTTTTAAAGGAGCTGTTACTGCACCTTCCCCACAGCTAGGCACAAGCAGACCTACATGCTGGACATCAGTCAAAGATGCACAATGACACATAGTTTGCTATTAATGTTTACAGGATTTGGAATGTTGTAATTGATTTTGGCACTGAAAGTGCAGTCTGGTAAATTGCTTGTCACCCTTGTTTCATCCCCAGTCTCATTGAGAATCTCATATGCAATTAACCATAATTGCTATACTGTATTTATTCTGAGGCACACAGCACATTGCTGGTTTGATTTTGCTTCTCAAAAATGGTGAGTTAATTGCTTATAAAAACACAACTCAAAATAAGGGGACCTTTGTGGTGAGGGACTTTTCTTCAGAGTAGAAAATTACAGAGACTTTAATACCATCCATGTTCCAAACTCATGGCCCTCCTGTACTTGAAATCTCCCTGGCTTCAGGGACAGGAACTTGTGCATAAAGGCGGGACAAGTCCATCTCCATTACCAAACTGTGGGACACAGCAAGAGAAGCTTTGGTCTCTGCACACCAGGACCAAAGTTAACAAGTTCTTGTGCTATCTGTAAGACAGAGCAATTCCTTCTGCATGTGGAACTGGACAGGAGTTCTTTAAAGCAATGTATTTGCTCCACATCCTCGAGGTCACAAGGTAGAAGCAGCACTGAATGGCTGACATGAATTCCTCTGCCAGTTTATCCTGGCAATATTTTCTATTTAAACAGCCAAGGCTCCAGAATTAGCATGGGCTGTCTAGAAACCTCAATAAAACGAAGAGCTTTGCCAAGAAACAGTCTAGGACAGCAAAAAAAAAAAAAAAAAAAAAAAAAAAAAAAAAAAGAAGCCCTTCTCACAGATCAGCAACAGGAATCTGCAAAATTTTCCTTCCCAGGAATGAAGAGCTGCATTGTCTCCTGCTGTCATCCAGCATCCAGGGGCTGGATGCTGGAGGACAGGTCTGGTTCTCAGGTTTAGGATGAGGGCACCTGCTCTTTTCATGTGGTAGTGGATTGGTCAAAGAAGACCTAATCATAAATTTCATTGCTATCATTGCTAAAGCAGAGGATACTCTTCAGTTCTTCATGTTAAGAAACTAGCTGTTCTAATTTTTTCTGGAGAAAATAATTTCAGGAGGTAAGATACAGATCCAACTTAATTAAAGAAAATGCAAATCCAGTCTAATACATTTTGTAGTCAGGAGTGTAGATTCTGCTTGCTGCAAGCACAAAATATCTCCAAGAGTCTGGATTTGACAAGTAGTGGCAATACTTGCACATCTAAAACATTAAAAATGTCTTTTATCAGAGTGCTGGATGAAAAAAGGAATTTTTTTTCAACTCTTGCAAATTGAAAAAAACAAGCCTAAATACCATGAACTGATTTCCAGGATATTCAAACTAGTTTAGATCTTACTTTTCATCCTGTTAATTATTTTGCTATTCTCCATTCAATTAATTATCAGATTAAGGTTCTTATGTAATATGTAAAATGATCTTTTGATAATAAAAGATTATAAAAGAAGTGCTGCAGAGTTTGCTTCAGAAGAAAGCACAACAAGATTGAAATCTGCAGAATTCTAACTTGAAAGAGGCTGTTAACTCGGATAGCAATTGCATGTACCATTACAGTTGCATATTCCACAAGAAAATGGGGTGCATCACTTGGGGCATGGAAGACAACTGCAAATCTTTACTGTAGGAATCATTACAGATTGTACATAAATACCATTCCTTGGATTTTCTGCTTAGATCTTCCAGAATTGCTGCATTTATCAAAACCCCTGTTTCATAGTTTTTATTACAGATGTTGATTTTAACTGATTTGGAGCTTTGTAGTTTGCACAGGAAGGACATGAACCAAAGGCCAACAAGATGATTAGAGAGGTGGAACATCTCTCCTAAAAGGAAAAGCTGAGAAAATTGGATTTGTTCAGCCCAGAAAAGAGAAGGTGGCGTAATTGTGGCCTTCCAGTACCTGAAGGGAGCCCACAAGAAAGAGGGAGAGGGACACAAGGGCCTGTGGTGACAGGATAAAGGGAAATGGCTCCACACTGAATGGTTGTGGGTTTAGATTAGATATTAGGAAAATCTTCTTTGCTGTGAGGGTGGTGAGGCCCAGAGAAGTTTTGGGTGACTCATCCCTGGAATTGTCCCAGGACAGGTTGGATGGAGCTCTGAGCAACCTGGTCTGTTGGAAAGTGTCCCTGCCCTTGGCAGATGGTTTGGAAGTAGATGATTTTTAAGGTCCCTTCCAAACCCAAACCATTCTATTCATGATATTTCAGTCTTCATGATTCAGTGATATCAGTGATTCATGGTATTTCAGTCTTCCTAGAATCTAGTCTGGAAAAAAGAAGAAATCCTTTTGCTTTACAACCTAAGAACTGATTCTCAGCATGAGTTTTTTTTGCTCTGCAGGGTTGGTGACGTGACTTTTCAGCTGCCTGTATCACCTTCCTTCTCCAAAATCTGTTCATCCTCTCAGTCCTTCACATGTTGGCCGTGTGCCTGCTGAAAGCAGGTGCATTTGGAGAAATGGCAGCTTTCTCAGGACTCAGTTATTTGATTAACTCATTTTTAACTGGATTATTTGAAAAAGCTATCCCAACTGTCTGGTGGTCAGTACCTTGCTTGTGGGCTGAGCAATGCTTGTCAAACTCCCTGCTTCCCTTCTCTTCAGTTGCATCACGCTTCTCCAAAAGCAACTGGAAAGCTGCTAGACTCACAGTGAGGAGTGAGAAGGTTCCATTTTTAACTTTCCACACTCTTTTCCAAAGGCTCACCTTGAGAGTTGTGCTGCGTCGTGGGTTTCCATTCTGTGTCTTGGTTTGCCTGTTTCTAAAAAGACATTTAAGTAACTTTGACAATTATAAAAAAAAAAAAGTTACTTAGTGATTAACAGTTTAGTCACTGACATAATTTAACAGCTTTGTTCTATGGTCTACTTGGTATTGTGAATAGAAAAACAAATAATTCTTCAGATATCCACTAGGGTTTTTGAACACATTTCTGTGCTGTTTACATTCCATTAACATTCTACTGATACAGTTTTACTCACAGTGGTTTTAACTGTGTCTGTCCAGACACATTTTTATGCTTTCTAACAGCTTTCATGAGTAAATCTTGATGTAAAAAAAAAAAAAAAAAATTACCCTATCAAGAACAGCAGATTCATTGATTATTTAAATAAGGACAGAAGGCTGTCACTTATATCCCAGATGTATAGCAGCAGTCACTAAACTTAAACAAAGACTGAAAAAAATAGCTTGAAAATTGCTCTTTAAAACATTATAAATTACATCTTTCCAATTAGAAATCTGAATTTTCATATCTTTTCCTATTAGTATGGTATTTGAAAGCACTGGAGAAAAATGTTTTAAATGGACCTTCATGTCATAATCCAGGAGGTCAATATCGTAAATTGATGGACGTTAATGAAGTAACTGTGCATCAGAGAGGTGGTCTGGAGGCTTGGACAAGAAAGCGTCAACTCCTCTTAATCACTCCTGAAGAGTAATTAAATGAGTCCTTAAATTGGGATCTCACAGGTGCTTTAGATAGTTTAGCTTTGTAATTCTGAGCTCACTGATGACTGATGACATCTTCATTGAATCACAGCATAGAATATTTAAGGGTGGAAAAGCCCCTTTAGGATCATTGAGTCCAACTCTTAAACCAGCACTGGGATTCCACAAAAAACAGGCCCTGAATGCCAAGATGCCATGGACACTTTTTAAACACCTCCAGGGAGGGAGACTCAGCCCCTGTAAGGTCAAGGAGGGAAGCTTGCATTTGGCTTTCTCTCTCAGCTCCTTACAGCTCCATCAAAACAGAGCAAGGACCTGTGGCTCCAGCCATCCCACTCAGCATTAGTAATTTTTTAGACCACCAAAGCCCTACAGGCTTATATTAATAAATATCATTTATTAAGCTTATGTCACTGGTCATTTTATATGTATTTAATACATACTTCATAATCTTATCTTTCCACCCATGCTGATGTATCTTAGACTTGGGATGGTCTTGTGTGAGTGTTTATGGCAGAGGGGACGGGTGGAGAGAGGGGGAAGAACAGAAGGAGAAGGGGAAACCTCTGAACACACCAAGTAAATGGGTGCGGATCCATTTGCAGTGTTGGAAAAATGGAGTGTATGAAGTGTGCCTGTTCATTGTATAGAGAGAAATAGATTAAAATTTTCAGGACAGTTTTAAGATATTAACCATTAATATTTTAAGTGCTGGATATTTTTACATGCATCAAATTAATACACTTCTTTAAAATGGTTGATAACCTTAAATAGTGTTCAACGTGCAGCCACTGCTATAGATGACTTTTTGTATGAGCATAAGAGCATCTGATCCTTTCTCTGACCTTAGTATCTGGTGTTTCTTGAGTTGTGGCTCACAGTGATTTTAAATATCTAAAATAAAAACACCTCCTGCTTTTCTTAGGTGCAAAATCTACCACAAGGCCCCTTGCAGCTTTTTCAAACCCCCAGGCAGATGCAAGGCTAATGTGTTTGGTGAAGTTACTATCAGCCTTAAAACCCTGAAATGCTGAAGCATTACTATCTTGACCTTTATGTCAAGATGAATGAAAAATAAATTAACTTCTAGGACAGCAGGCTCTTCTGCAGGACTGCATTTGTTGGAAAATGTCTGGTTTTACATAGAGGCAGAAGGGCAAAAATAGGCTGTTTTTCATAAATCTGAAATATCTACATCTTGATAGTTGCCAGAATTTCTAGCCTTAAAGAATTAGTTACTGATACTGTTCTCTGGCATTTCTGGTTTATTATTCTGTGGGTACAAAGCTATGGGTGTTGTTAACAGGAAGGTACCAGAGGGACCAGGATTGACAGCATGTAGGGTTATACCAAGTCTCATCTTTGTCCCTTGTCCCCCACCTGTCTCTTTCTAAAGATTTGTTTTCCTCATGAATCCAGCAGGTTCTCAGCAGCTCCTGACCTTTTCCCAGTAAGTGATTTGTTGAGTGTGCCCCTTTGGCTGTGTGGCAGGGCCATGTTTCTCCAGGTAGAGGTGCCCAGTTTGACTCAGGAAATTTAAAAGCATATTAATACACTTAGGGAATTCAAGGGCATATTAATACACTAACCTTCCTGAGTCACTGACAGAAGTTTTGCATCCCATCCGTGAACTCTGACATTTATGTTGGAGAAGAGGCAATCCCATGGTTGCTTCACTGATGCTGAAGTGCATGGCTCAGATTTATTATCATCTTGATTTTTTTTTCCTCTTTTTTAATCTATCACAGCTCAATCAAAGTGCTTAAATCAGCAGCTGTAGACAGTAAAGCCCTGAATTCATCCCTCAGTGAGCTACAGTACATTCAGTTTTCTGTTCTCTGAGAAAGCTGCAGAATTGGATGCCTCCTGCCCACTGTGGAGTGAGAAACACAAGAAGAAAAACCCTTCAAGCTTTCCAGTTTCAATTTTATATTCACAACTAAATACAACAAGAAATGATTCAGTTCATAAGAAATTGTTCTGTTTACAAGAATTGTTGCTTCTTGTTCTTTCTACAGATTGCTTTTAAATAAAATGTCTTGCATGACTGTACAATTAAACCCAAGAAAACACCAATCCAGATATATTCAAATCTTACTCAAAGCATACATTCTTTAGTATATGCTTTGCAAAAATAAGCAAGTTGAAGTTCTTTTCTGTATTCAGATTTGCCAGAATTAGGAAGACTTCCAAGAGCATCTCAGCTTTAAAATAATCCATGTCTAGGAATGAAAAAGAAGAAGAGCAGTCTGAATGATAATATTATCAAATCTGTTTCTAAGTTCTGTTCTTTAGCTGCTGCATTTGTAAGATGTTTCACTTCAGATTTCTCTTGATTTTCTGTTTTCATATCTGTTCTGCAGTTTTCTCTTAGACAGTGCTGTTGACAGACAAGACATTTGGACTTGATCTTAAGGATCTTTTCCAAGCCAAATGATTCTATGATTTTATGACTTCCAGAATTACCCACTCATAATTCTGAAAGTCTTAAGCTATTTCTTTTGCTCTCTATCAGTGGAGTATGAATTGAAAAAAAATATATTCCATATTTTTTTCTTACAGTTAATTCATAGTAGACATGTGTTGCAGTGTGCCACCATTTCCTGTCTCACCTATCCCATACCCCTCAGGTGTGCCAACCTTTCCGCCTCCCCCTGTGCCCTCCTGCCTGGCACCTTCCAGCAAGGTGTTGAGTGATTGGCAGATGCTCCCCCAGGTCTGGGCTCATTGGTTTGTCCTAGGGTCCACATCCCCTGACCCCTCCCCTGCTCACACCTGGTTGGCCCTCACCTGTCCCTCTGTCCCCCTGTCCCTGGGGCTTAAAAAGGACACGAGACCATGCGGTCGGGGTCTCTGCCGTTGTCTCTGCCGTGGTTGGGTCTCTGCCTGTCTGGCTGGAGCTGTTACCACATTCAGAGGTCTACATGCTACAATAAAACTCTGGATTTAAGCTCTACAGCAGAACCCGCTCCTTTTCTCTTCACCGTCTGAACCTTTTCCACCAAAGGTAAACTGAGTTCCTATTCTGCCTGGACCTGTTCTGAGCGCCCAGCTGCAGCACCCAGCCGGCCAGAGATATCTCTGGGGTGAAAAACGCCACAGCTGCCGCCTTTGGTCCAGCAGCGAGGCCAGACGAAGCCAGGCAGGACACACCCCAAAGCCTTCGGGGCTTAATATTTAATAGACATGATTTGATGGTACATTATTAATGCATTATCTTTTCTAGTAGTAAATATCCCTGGCAGTAAGGCTTTCATCACACCCTAATACTTATGGATCAGCCCAAAAATCTTCCTTTTATATAGTGGGAACCCTAAGTTCACAAAAAACAACAGACCCAGAATACATTAACTGTGGCTGAAATATTTTTAACAGAAGTCAATGTGAGTGTTGCAGTGCATCTGGCTCCTCATCTGAGAAAGATAAATGCTTTCAAGGCTGTCTTTATTTCCCTTTGTGCCAGCAACCCCCTCTTAAAAGAAAAATCAGGCTATTTAATCAGCTTAAGATGTTAGTGATTTGTGATGGCAACAAGCAATAAAGCTCCTCCTTATCCATCTCAGTCTATGCAGGCAACTTTCTTGAAGTCCCTTGTGAGGTTTCAACACTTGTGAGAACCTTTTTATGATCTGCCAGTATAGAGAAAGCAAATGAATTTTGGCTCTTCCTTAAATGTAGAGCAAGTATTGTAAATATTGAACCACTGTGTAGTGCCAGACTCCCATAACGTAGGCTTAGAGTAGTTGATTCTGAAAAGGAAGCTAATGAAATAATTGACCTCGTTTCCATTGCAAGCAATCTGACTTTAAAGAGAAGCTTGCACTTCTTGTCTATGTAAATTGTTCAGAAAAGTAATACTGTCTTATTTCTTACATATTTATTTTAAAAAACCCCAAAACCAAAGTACACCTAAAAATTAAGAAAGGTTCAAAAATAGATATTTCTTTAGGTTATTCCAAATCAGAAAGGCTAAGGGTTTCCACTAGACTTAATAAGATTATAGAGACCACTGGTATGTTAAATTCAGTGCTTCTGGTAGGAAAAAAAAATGGAAATTTGAAAGAAAAATACAGATTTTGACTAGAACTATGTATGAGCAATACAGCTCCTATTAACCATTTGTCTCTGAGAAAGTATCTGTTAATCATATTCATCAGCTTATAGATTTGTGTGTGTATATTTAGTCTTTAGGTATTAATGTGAAACTTAAATGTTGTGGAAGCTCAAACAGCCCTTCATACTCTTTAGAGTGCTCTGTCCACATCTCCCAGTCCTTTGAATTAGTTTAATTTCACAAATTTTGGAAGGTGGCCCTGCCCATGGCAGAGGGGTTGGAATGGGATGATCTTTGAGATCCCTTCCAACCCAAACCATGCTATGATTTTATGATCTCCCTAGCTGTTGTTTTGAGCACTTCTGGGAGAATATTACTGTACAGTTTCATACAAATGGGAAGTGAAATGCTGCTCTGTCATTTCCTCTAGTACTCTAAAACACTTCACTATTATTGCAGCTTACTGGGCTTTCAAGGACTATAATGGAACTTGGAGCTTTTTGGCATGGTTCAAATGAGCTGTTTGCTCTATAACCTGGGGGCTTCCTGCTGCTGGCTATATACTGCAGAAATAAATGGCAATTTCTCTTCCTTATTATTCATAGGGTCATAATATTCAAGATTAATGTGAGCTCAGATGGCTTAGTCATTAAAATAGTCACAAATCTTGATGGTTCCATAATTTTTAACACATGCAGTTTGTCCAAAAAAATTTCTACTGGAAAATTTCTCGTAGGTTATTCTTTAGTCATTCTCCATCATTCATTTTGCTATTAAAACCTTTCATTCTGCTAATGAGGGAGCATACACAGCATTTGCCAAAAGTGACTAGTCATTTTGTTCGACTAGATGAGAAGTTAAATTCTTCAATTACTGCATGAACTTCTACTTTGCATACCCTAAAAAAAGCCAGGATAAACACTTGCAAAACATTAATTAACAGCTCTGCTCACTTTGTGAAGGATCCTGAAAGAAAAAGAAAAGTGAAAGTGTATCATATTAATTGTTTTCTTGGAATAAATAATCTGATTCTATGATTTAATACATGCAAAGAAGAAGCAGAAAAAGTCACAGGAACTTTAGTCCTACAAAGCACAACTGCTCACTGTGAAGGACCTCACAGGACTGATGGTCACAGGCATTTGAAGTGTGAGTGTCTACCCCCAAAATTTCTTTTCCACTAGTAATATCACCAGCTTTCCCTTTTAGCTAAGACACAAGCATGCCTCAAATGCCAAATGGCTTTTAGGAAATTGTGTTCCTTTGCTCCAGCTACTTTTCCTGTCCTGCATATGCATCATTCCCCATGATTCTTC
Organism: Molothrus aeneus; assembly: GCF_037042795.1. NCBI lineage: Eukaryota > Metazoa > Chordata > Aves > Passeriformes > Icteridae > Molothrus > Molothrus aeneus. Next base: position 3,813,737 of record NC_089651.1, on the reverse strand, counting down.
CTAACAGGGTAAAATAGAGCCATTAAAACCATCTCCATACACAGAGGACTTGAAAATCTCACATGGTGTTTGTAGAACTGATGTCCTCTCTTCTGTTATATTTTAATTTATGGATTTTTTCCCCAGTTTATAATTTTTTACACTCAGCATTAGAAAACCACAGGTATACAGTAATTTTGCACATTTTATCAGTTGTGTGAAGTGTGTACTGAAAGAGAAATCAATAATAATCAAAAAGAATCAAGAATGAGGCATGAGAACCTGAGAAAATCTTACTGCAGACACGAAAAATTCTTTTTTCTACTGCACTTTGTGACCATGTCACTTATGGAACATAAGATTTCATTTCCACCAGAGGAACATCATTCCTTGTCAGTAGATACTGCTGCAGGATGGCAGGGAAGAATGGAAGCCCTTGGACATACGACTCCTCTCAACTCTGTCTTTAAAATTCACTGCTCATATAGCCAGCTGTCTGATTAGGGAAGGCTTTTTTGTCACTTACAAACTGTAGCACAGTATTATGTGTCAGCTGAGTTGTCAAAGATATTCACATTAATGCAGACTAAATATATTAGAGATCTACTGTGCAAACAGTAATAAATTCTTCTTAGAACAAGTTCACATACAATTTCAATTGTAATTAATCAACTATCTGAGTATGAAATGACCTTAGCTGAATTACAAACAAGACATTCTGCTTACATAACTTTTCATCTCAATAAGCAAAACTTCCTTTTTGCAAAACAAAAAAAGGTGTAATTTACTGTGTTTTGAGTACTTTTTTCTTGTTCTTTAATGTCCATGAACAATTTGCTTTAGGTTTTGTTGGTTTATTTGTTTTGTTTTTGTTTTTTTTGCTTTAAGCTTTAGTCTTCTGACCTTATCAATAAACTATTATGTCAGTCTTATGACAGTTTTGAGTTGTATCACAGCGATTCCTGCTAGAAAAATACTCTGCACAAACAAATCTTTCAGTGTTTTTGCCCTATTTATTGTAAATATTTTGTATGGCCATTTAGTAACTCTGATTTCATATTGAAATTGTGCTATGAAATTTATGTAGATTTTAACTGATTGACAATTAGCTTGGTGAAGTCCTAGGATTATATTTATGAATGAGACTTAGTTAATGTTAAACAGTACCTGGAGAAAACATTAAACAAATTTGTAACCGTAGCAAAGCAGATGAAGAGAAAGCACACTCTGATAAACTGGAATTTGTAACACTTTTCAGGAATAAAAAGACATGCAAGCCACTCAGAGGATTAGAACAGTGTCTTAACCAACACAAGAGCTTTACATACCCTAAAGCCTACCTAGAAGATGTAGAACACACAACCAGGGAATAAAAAAAAAATCACTAAAAGCTAATAACAGCCTCAAATACCAGTGAGACTCAGCTACAAATACATTTTCAGAGCATGGAGAATGTTACTGCCACGTGAAGCCCTGACACTGATCTCATTTAGGCCAGGTTTGTTGGTCCACACTCATAAATGTCAGGGTCAGACACAGGTGGAGCATGTATGTGTTATAAAATGAATTTAGTCTGAGATTCATTCATTCCCTTGGTTTTCAGCTGCCTTCCTTTAAAGAATTGCACTGAAAGTTTCTAAACATGGTATTAAGGATAATTAACAGCATTTCAGAGAAGAGTACATTGGCTAGGAATTATTCCTCTGTCCCAGGAGTCTTCGCCAAGGGACACCTTCCATCCTGAACAAGTGCCAGTTATGTTAATTAAGGGAAACTTGTGAAGCACAGAGGAAACTGCAGTGCAATGCCAGGCTAAAACTGCTTCAGGTACTTGATCCTAACACTTCTCCTATGGAAAACTTGGAGTTTTAGGTTTAAAACCTTGGGGTTTTAGGTTTAAAAAAAACCCTCCAGTTGTTCCTGCTGTACAACTACTGACCTGAATGATGGCTACTAGCCCTCCATGGATGTATTTGCACAAAAGAAAAACAATTTAGATTGTCAAAAGCACAGCTAGGATTTCAGAAATAGGCACTGATGTTTTCTTTGTTTTTCAAGAAACCAGACTTCTAAACATATTCCTTAAAACCTCCCCCCGAACAACAAAAAAGTAATGAAAAGAGTAATTTTTTTCCCCTTCAGGAAATGACAGCTTGAAATTTCCACTGAATTTGGACAGAATCATATTTGCAAAGATTGATCTGTCCCAATATATCCTATATTCTAGTAATATGATAATTCAGAAAAAAAATTAACTTCATTATTTTATTTGAATGCCTTTTGCAATTTGTTGGGTATAAATAGGGAAAGATTGCTTCTCTCGGACTAAAAATATCTGTATTGAAAGATTTTGAATTGCTAAAGTTTGTTTCACCAGCCAGCCTTCACCCAACTTCACCCAAGAGATCAACTGTATATTACAATACTTCTGGAATATTAGAATAGTCATTTTAATAAAAATAAATCATCAGAGGAAAGAAAGCCTGTTGTAATTTGATAAGAATGTGTAAAGAACTCTCCCAGTTAGGATTTCTAGTAAAACTCATTCAACCTCAAGTTAAACCAAATTACAGCCAGTTTGTTGGGAAAGGAGTTCATTTGGTAGAACACCAGTCACATCCAGGCAACCTACAACTTGATTGTCTAAATAATTACATTATTCATCAGTAGTTCCTTTGATTAAATGTCATCTCTGTGCCTGGATGATGAGAAATTGCCCGTTCAGTTGTTTTTTATTTATCATATGTTGGCTTTCATTTGAATCTTTTGGAGTCAGACAAATCCAAACAGCATAATTTGTGCTTTTTGACTCCACAACTCCAATTGCATGTCTAGACACATAAATTGATCTGCATTAGCTATTGACCTTTCCCATTGTTTGCTAATTTAGATATTTTATTTTGTATAAAATTTAGCAATCCAAATGGTAACTTAATAAATACAAGAAGGAAAAAAATACTTCAATTCTTGTTTCACATATGAAAAGACAAACGTGTTTCTGTGTGTTTTGTTTGTCTGATTTTTTGGTGAGATTTTTCAGCATCGGAGTTTTAGAGGGTAAAGCACAACCATTTATTCCAGAAAAAACAAGTCACAGGCTTGCAATGTGGTACTGTCAGTATTTGAATGGAATCATTACACATTTACACATTACACATCTTATCTACATAACACTCATGCACCATCTATGTAAAAGTTCAAGACAATTCAAATTCTTCTAGAACAGTCTATGATTTTATTCAAAGTCAATATAAAAGTTTATGTTCAGTGGATCTATACTAAAACCCTTTGAAATATAAATAGAAGCATAATTTAATTTCCTTTTTTACTAGATAAACTGCAAAGTGCAGCTATGTCTTACAACATTACTGAAATTTTGGTTATTGTGATCTAAAAAATGTTACCCACTTAGTATTTCATTCCTGGCAAAGTGAGATTATGCTATGAACCTACTTGGTGGCTCTCAGACATTGGAATAGGTTGCCCACAGTGGCTGGGGAGGCCTGAATCTCTGGAGAAATTTCATCTGGGCATATTCTGTGTGAGGTGACCTTGCTTGGGCAGAGTGTTGAACTAAATGATCTGCAGGGTCCTTTCCCCAAAGGTTCTGTGATTCTCTTTAATAGGAGAATCTGAAGACAAGACAATTTATATTCCTATCATGCATTCCTTGACATAAAAAGTGGGATTTTTTTCTGTGTAACAGATGTACTTTAAAATGTAAGTTAAAGAAATGTAAAAAGATTCAGCATTCAGCAATGATGAAACTGAGTCTTTTTGATAAAAGGGCTGAGGATTTTTTTATCTCACTGACTGTAATAAAATCTGTCACAGACAGAAAGTTCATCACTCCAATCTGTGGTAACAATTGATGGTGTAATCCACAGGTACAAAACTCAATTTCACGTGCTATTTCCACATCATTTTTAACCTTGTGATTGCTACCAAAAAAAAAATAACCCAACCAAAACCGAACAAACAACAACAAAACAGAACAAACAAATTAAGAAAAACAGAAAAAATTGTGCTGATAAGCATAGTAGATAAATTAGTTGGAATTCGGTAGAATAAGAGGGATTGAAACATAGAAACCTGGTCAAAAATTGATTATTGCATCAGAATATCTGTAAGACAATGCCATGAGTAAGATATTCAGAGAGCCTCTGTCCTTCCTGGAAACCACTGCTGAATTCCTGGTTGTTGGAGCTGCATGGAAATAGTAGCAGCGCCTCCTGAGTCCTCTAACAATGAAGTCACAGTCTCAATAGACAAAGAATTAGAGACAGCTACCAAATCTCAAGAATGTTTCATCTGGGGCCTGTCCTCCTGTTTTCTGTCTATTCAAAGGCCTCCTTTGCTAGAGGGGAACACATTGCCCAGCGGCAACATGCCATAATCAATATGCTATAATCCAAGTAGTCTGACATGCTGGAATTTGGGACCTCAGCTCTTAGTGCAGCCATGATGACAAAGGTAGAACTATGAAATTTTGACCTGGATTCACATCAAGATGCTTGGCTGGCATCATGGCATTGACAGAGGGATTTCTGAGGAACACTTTCTGTGCTGTAGATCTCATTTCTGTGAGTACAAAGCAGTAAAGACTTACCCTGCTCTCGTTACAAAGTGGAGGAAATCACTGTACTGCTACCACAGGAGAATACAGATAAACAGGCTTAGAAAAACTGAGACATCTGGAGAGATGGAGTAAAAATTATGCAGAAAATACAGTATGGAGCAGTACAAGTAGCTAATAGCAAAGCAGCTCAGGGATGCAGCCAAAAATCTCTTCACGTGGGACTGTGCTCACCCCAGATATTCACCATGGATCTGCACTGTTGTTGAAAATTGCCTGCCAGGCACACAGGATGTGAAAATTACTGTCTGATGAAAGGGAAAAGCTTAGAGCACAACCCTTTAGTCTGCTGTCTTCCACAGAAACAAGAAGGATACGTGATGGTCTCTTTTCCACACACAGAAACAAAAATTTCATACAAAAACTTCTTCCTGACACAAAGGAGCCAGGAGAAGTAAAACCAAGATGATGGATAAACACTCCCCTCTTCTGCTGTGACCTGCACTGCTTACTGCCCAGCTTCTCTGCAAGCAAGCTGTGAGATGATGGTGTTATAGATGTTATTAAAGCCCCCCAGATTCTCCAAATGAAAACCAGTTCATGTTGCCCCCATGTGTTTCTTTTCACAGTGTCTGTTCTCTAGAAAACTTCCTCTGCTAAAGTCATCTTCAAGGTAGGGTAGGGGACTGCTGGTCTACTTTTCAAATCGTTCTTCACCTTCCACACACCCTTATCATTGGGCAGTCTTCTGTTCTCACCTTGTAATCTTCTGGCTGCTTCTGATAACTCCAAATGTCTCATTTCTTTCAATGCTGGGTCATTTACTTGAATCAGTTCTTTGAAATAAATGGCCTTTTTGGAGACCTCTCATGTATTTCTTGCTTCTTCACCAGGGAATCCAAGACAAATTACTTTATTCTAAAGACCCTCTTTCACTTCTTCATCCTTGATCGTCAGCTTTTTAATCAAAAAGTGGTTGTGCTCTGCCTCCACTGCCAGATTTGTTTGCCAATAAATATTCAAAAATTATTAAGAACTGCCATTCCACTCTCCCAAATTCCCTTTTATGCACGGGAGGAATTTCTTTAATTAATTTTAGCTCTGAAAAAACTCTCTGCTGTAGTTCCAAGCAGCTGCTGTGCTGTCCCCACTCTTAATGAGCTTTGTCTTGATATGACTGGGAGAAGGACAGAAAGGGCCATGCTGGCTAAAATTGTTTGAAATTGGTTTGCAGCATGCAAAATAAACTGGACAGCTCCTGTGTGAAATGGATTGCAGTGTCACTCCCCCCACTGTGGAAATTAAATCTGTCTGGCTGGTGAGAATGAGACTCACAGCAGGGGCAGAAGGTATTGACTTTTCTACTTTTTTAAAAAAAATGTTATTTTTATTTTGGAATGGACTGGGGCTGTTTCATCTGAATTGTCATTTTTAAATAATTGTCTTAGTAGAAGCAGTACATTTCAGCCTTCTGCCATCCTTTGAGAATTGAAGCTAGCTGTTTGCTTAGAGAGATGCAGCCTGACACTCTGAACCTACACACAGTGTGAAAAATTGCTTTGATCAGCTTGTGTTTATAATTTAAGGCAGTAAAATAGAATCCTCACTAATTGTGTTCAAGGGATGATGTATTGTGTAATCCACAGAGAGATTCGTTTCAAAAACATTGTAACCACAAAAACAGCTGTTCCACTGAGTCATTTTCCCAACCTGCAACTTAAAGCAAAACATAGCAAAACCCACTCCCAGTAACTTATTTCTGTTGATGGAGTGGTATAATGCTGGAAATGTGGGGAAAAACAACAGAAAACTCATCTATACATTCCTTTTTATACCAGAAGTTTGGAAAAAGAAAAGAAAGAGCCTTTGGAGTTAAAAAAATCCAGTAAAACCTCACTTTTGAAGAGATATTGCTATCCTAATTAAATTACGAAGAGCAAGCCATGCATTGATAGTCAAAAATAATTTTCAAATATAGGAATGAGTCTAAAATTATATGGAATGGAATTAAAATAATAAACCAAGATACAGCAATGAAATACTTCAAAAATTCATGTCATAGATGTGCTTGTGTGCATATTTTCATGGTGTTTAAGCCTAATACAGGCTCTGGAAGAGAAGCTAGTAAGAACTGGTAAAACAGGTGGAGGACATGCCCTACATGAAAAGAAAAAAAAAACCCAAAAAGATAAAATGTACTCCAGGCACAGCTTTTTCATCAACAGGAAGTTGAGTGAGCAAGAGAACAACCCTTTTCAGATTCAGAACGACCTTTCATCCCACCCAGTTTTTGGAGGGTAATTTTAAGCTAGGTTCAAGTCTTATGTCGCCCTGATTTTTTAAGTTTTTCTAAGCCTTCTGAAGTTTACATTCCTGTAACAAACTTTCTCACACGCTTTATGTAAATATCTCATTGTTTTGCATCCTTTTATGGGAGAAAAGAAATTTGCTTTATGTAAATATCTTATTGTTTTGCATTCTTTTATGGGAGAAAAGAAATTCGATAGACTGTTGGTTTGTCCAGTGTCATTGGAGAGGTGGCACCGTCACCCTCCAATCCACTGTCACTTTTAGAAATCTGTAAATGTTGGAGTCATGTCAGAACTCAGTACATCCCTCTGGGTGACCAGAGTTGCCGAGGACCCCGCCGGGGGGCTCAGAAACCCTGGCACGCAGCCCAGAACACCTGGGGATTTGATTATGACCCCTGGAGCAAATTAAATTACTAGCTTTGTATGAGGACCTGAAAGTCACAAAAATTTGAATAGTATAATAATAAAATTATCACAGGGTGAAAATGTAGATTTTAGGATTTTTGGTATGGGGATTTTGGTGACAAGATGGAGGAATCTGGGTGTGTCTAGCCTTTCTTCTTCTTCTTGGTCTCCATTTTCTGCTGTGATGTTGGCACTTTGGAATTGGTTTAGAATAGAAGTGCACTGTCTAACATAGGTGATAGGTATTGGAAAGTAATTGTAAATATGATATACGTAGTTTGTAGTATAAAAAGACAACACTGCCCTGGGGGCGGTCAGAGTGCCTCTGGCTGCCCTGCTGAGCAGATTTTGGCTGGGCAGAAAGAAAATTTTATAGATAAGAATTAACAAACAACTTCAAGACCGAAAACTGAAGAGCTCTGACTCGTTCTTCATTCGTGCGGGCCGAAACAGAGACCTTTCACATGTCTCAGGGCTGCAATTAACAACTAAACTCCAAGAGAGTCAGAAATTAAAAATTCTCTTTTCACCTTGAGAAAGCTGCGTGGCCGCGTCGTGTTATTTCGTGTCCTATAGTGACAGTCTTATACTGAATTCCAAGCTGTTTGGGGGAAAGAATTAGAAATTAGAAAGAAAGTTTGCAGCCCAGAGGCGTTGGGCGCCGTGTTGGCGCTCTGGAGACACGGAGTGCCGAGGCGTGACAGGGACGCCCTTCTCTCGTTTGCAGATATCTCCATAAGCCTGCTGTCCCTGGTTGTCACTGCCTGTGGCCTGGCTCTGTTCGGCGTGTCCCTGTTCGTGTCCTGGAAGCTGTGCTGGATCCCGTGGCGGGAGCGAGGTTTGCCCTTCGGGAACAAGGATAGCAAGCAGGAGCCGCTGCACTACGCGGGCGCGGAGGCCAATGAGCGCGACTACAGTGAGGAGTACCTGGGGCAGCCCGCCGCCTTCCCCGAGGCCTCCATGAAGATCAGCCACACCTCCCCGGACCTGCCCCTGGACACCCAGGCGGGAGACAAGGAGAACTGCGTGCCCAACGTGCGGATGCAGCGCCAGACCACCGAGCCCACCTCGTCTGCCCGGTCAGTAGCTGCCATTTGTCTCTGTTATTCGTGAATGCAGCCCAAAAAGCACGGCACACGCTGATCGAAAAAGGGTTTAATTTTCTTGCCACGTTCCTTTAAAAATATACATAAAATTTTTTTTTTATATGTATGTGATGCTGTTCACAGGGGTCTTAGGATGAGGGAAGAGACAAGGATCTGACTCCATGTTTCAGAAGGCTTGATTTATTATTTTATGATATATATTACATTAAAACTATACTAAAAGAATAGAAGAAAAGATTTCTTCAGAAAGCTAGCTAAGAATAGTATAAGAAAGAATGATAACAAAGGCTCTGTCTCAGACTCTCTGTCTGAGCTAGTTGGGCTGTGATTGGCTATTAATTAGAAACATCTAACATGAGGCAATCAAAATTTACTTGTTGCATTCCACAGCAGCAGATAATCAATGTTTGCATTTTGTTCTTGAGGCCTCTCAGCTTCTCAAGAGGAAAAATCCTAAAGAAAGGATTTTTCATAAAAGATGTCTGCGACATACGTATATATATATATATAAAAATATATATATACACAGAAGTTTTTCACTGAGGGGCACAAACCTCTGCAAGAGCTGAAATGAGGGATGTGGGACTCCAGGCAGCTCTCCAAAATGCAGTTTATTCCATCCAAGAGGTTACAGCAGTCCAGGGTCGTGGGTGACAGAGCTGTTCCTACAGCTGTCAGCTCCAGCTGCAGGTAGGCCTGGAGACCCTTTGGTTTTGGTTACATTGCATTATATATTTTCCTTTGCTGAGCATCTTAATAAAGTAGAACCAATTTACACCTTAATTTTTATCTATAGCCTATCATAACTACTATAATTACCATATTCATGTTACTATTCTCCAATCACTAAAAGTTAGTACATTAGAGTTTAAGCCAGAAGTTGTTATTCAGTTTTCTTGCAGTGGAAAATTCTGAGACCTTTTTTCTACTTGCCACATCAGCAGGCTTGTTTGCCTGTGCTATCTTTCTGCTTGGTAAAAAACATCTTCTTGTTTGAGGTGGGTTTATCCTTTGCTCTAAGCCATAAAAACCCCTTCTAACTAACACACCCTTTGCTCCTTGGTTATCCAGTAATACTGGCTCAGCAATTCTTTTCTTCTATATCAAAACTTGCTCTTCCATCTCTATTCCTTCATCAGACTCCACATTTAAAAATCTTTCTGCTAGGCATACATATCTGTGAGACTTCCTTGTCAAACTTTCATCCTTCCCAACAAACTTTGTAGGTCGAAGAGACCAGATCGTAATCCTGTTCCAGTCTTCTCACAGCTGGTGCCTTTATGGGACTACCTAAAAACAGAGGCCAGACAAAATTAAGGGAATAAAATGCATTTGTATTTATTGAAAGGCCTTCAGGTACATTTTTGGCAGACAAAGCTCCCCTCAGGGACTATACCCAAAATGGATGACGGGTCACAGGTTTTCATACTTTTATAAGTTTGGTCCATTTGCATATTGGAGGTTAATCTTCCAATTACAGCTTCAGGTAATGAAGTCATTTACCCCCAGTTTGCTGCCCCCAACTCACTTTTTTTTTACATCTCTTGGGGCCTGAGGCAGTGATGTGGCCTTGATTCCCAGGCCTGGAGAAGAATTGTTCTGCCTGGTCAAACTGGGACAACAGTAGCTAACACTTTATATGGAGTTTAGAGTTACACACTAAAGAATTGGAGGATTACAAATATATGAAAAATATAAAAGCCAAAATGCTAAGACATCACAACTACTGTCTCATTGGTGCTTTTCCCTCAGGAGCTGGATAACACAGAGCCCTGCATCCTTTAAAAGCACCAGTACAGCCTAGATTTAGCTTGTAAAGCATATTCATTTGCACTTAGCACTAGTGCTGAACATTCAGTAATATCTCCTCAAAGATTTTTCCAAAGAAAAGTAGGGCAAGCTAATGAAACTCTGCAAGAGTTAGAAATAGGATTAAAAAACTCATAGATTTTAGCCACAATCATGACTTTGGGGAGAAGAGTGACTGAACACAAGCCAGTGAAGTCTCCAGGGGAACTGGAAAACCAGTGCACGAGGGAAGAGGAAAAGGGGAAGCTGACAGTGTGTGCAGGGGCAGGTGAAAAAAGGATTATGTTTCATACAGCAAGAATAAGGATCAGCATGTGAAGAGCCAGTAAATATCTGAGTCAAAGCAGATGCACTTCAGCTGGAGAAGGTACAGCACTAGCCCAGTGGCTCTTTGCTAGCCTCTTCTTTTTATTCCTTCGCAGGATATTCTGTGCCTCTCACTGCCATGAAGAGCTTAAGGGTTGAATTTTTTTTTCTTTGGTGACATGATAATATTTTATCCTGGAATTGACTAATGTAGAGCTATAAGATTATGTATTTATTATGCAACAAGAGAAAAAAAATTAGGATAGCACATAAGAGGCTGTTCCTGCTGTAAGCTTGGGTAAACAGATATTTACCAGGAATGAATGAACAATTATAGCAGAGGAACTCTTGATGATTACATTCAATATAGATAGCTTTGGATTAATCCTGTGCTGGCATTTTCCACATGCTCTTTCTGTGTTCAACCTGAGCTCCTGGTGCTCCAATACTCTGAGTGATTGCTGCATATGAATAGGACAATAAAATGGAACTCATAGAAGATTAGGCTTTTACCTAATTCAGCTTTCACTTTCACATCTCCCTACCTCAACAGGGATTGCAAATTTGATTTTTGTTACTATCCATGAAGGAGAAATTTCAGTCACAGTAAGTGTGAATTATTAAAGCTAAAAGCAACTTTGTTTTCCTCAGCTAATGAAAGTAAAGGAGCTTTTCAGCCTAAGTACCACAGAGTTTATTACATCAGGTGTGAGAGAAAAGGGAAAACAACTGTTGGGGTGATCAGCAAACCATTTCAGCCCAGCTCGAGACACGAGAACAGACACTGATGTGGCATTAGCAGTGTGATGCTGAAGGTCAGCTCTCACAAACGCTGAGGTGGTTCATCCCTTTGTTAAAAACCTGACCCCGCGCTACGGAAACACCAAAGGTGAGCTGGATCTTCAGCATGTGTGCACAGCCTGTTTCAATTCTTTCCTTTTGGCTTTAAGGCACAACTCGCTCCGGAGGCAGCTCAACCTGTCCAACCCTGACTTCAACATCCAGCAGGTGCAGAAGCAGGAGCAGCTGACGGGCATCGGCCGCATCAAGCCAGAGCTGTACAAGCAGAGATCGCTGGACACAGATGATGGCCGCAGGAGCAACAGCAAGGCCTGTGGAAAACTCAACTTCATCCTCAAGTATGACTGTGATCTGGAGCAGCTGATCGTGAAGATTCACAAGGCCGTCAACCTGCCGGCAAAGGACTTCTCTGGGACTTCAGATCCCTACGTGAAGATCTATCTGCTCCCTGACAGGAAAACAAAACACCAGACTAAAGTGCACAGAAAGACCCTAAATCCAGTGTTTGATGAAGTTTTTTTATTTACTGTCCCCTACAATGATCTCAACACAAGGAAACTCCATTTCTCTGTGTATGACTTTGACAGATTCTCCAGGCACGACTTGATTGGCCAAGTGGTAGTGGATAATTTTTTAGATTTGGCAGATTTTCCCAGGGAATGTAATATTTGGAAGGATATTGAATATGTCACCAATGTAAGTATTATAATTCTTTTCGAATTTTATTCGTTTCTGGCTTTATTTCCCTAATCTGATTAAAACTGAAATTGTTGAATTTGTGAAGGAAAATACTCTATTCTCTCTCTTTCTCAAGCTTTGACCTTAATCCAGGGAAATTGACAGTACATTTTCAGTCCTCATTTCTTGTTCTTTGGGTATATTAAAGAATGTTTTATGTAGAAGACAGTGGGTTTAGTCACTGCCCTGCTGATAGGGCAGAAATGCTGGAGAATGTTTTAATCTTACTTAATCTGAAACTTACTTAAGGAAATACTCCTTTTCTTATTTTGCCTATCTTCCTGTTTTGCATGATTTTTTATGTAACTTATAGCACACTAATCAGCCAGAACTGCAGATTCAACATTTCTTATGTAGCAATCTTCAGTTCTTCAAAAGACTGAAGACTTAATTCTCTTAAAGTCAGAAAACCCCAGAGCTACAATCCATCCAAACAGAGTTCAGACAGTGCTGTTCCATGAAAGCAGTGAATGGTTTAACACACTGAATTGGTTTAACTCTTTATTTGGCATTGCTGTATTCCCAGGGAAATGAGGAATGTATTTTACAAGTCTGTATTTCAGTTATCCCAAAGTCTCTGTTATCAAATTCTATGCAGGAATCCAAACAGGGATTAGATATAAAATCATGGAAATTACTTCCAAAAAAGAAGGAGCTTTCTACTCCGAGCAGGAGCCAACTTCCTTGTAATGCCATTGGAGATGAATCCCACACATCCTCGGGAGGACAGAGCTTCAGTGAGAATGATGCACTGCAGAAATCCACAGGGGTGAGGGCACCAGTGCCAAGTGTCAGGAAACATTTCATTTGCTGTGTCAAACCACACTCCAGTGCAGTGCACATTTTAGAGTCAAATAAACCAGACATCATTAGCAGTAAGATCAAAGGGTAAGTTTGTTAGACCTCGGTTCAGGAAAGCACTGAAACATCTGCTTAGCTGAGAACAAGAAGTCATTGAAAAGGACTTCTGAGTTAGAATTTTCTGAGATAAATAACTTGCCTGAATTCAGACCCTCACCTTATACCTCTGTGGTCTAGTAACATGCCCATATTAAAGACCAAATTGATTTTTTTTTCTTGGAAAATTCTTTATGAAAATGGCTATTTTCCTAGCTTTAAGGAGAATTCTCTGCACAATCCTGTCCCACATGAGGATGGAAATGCAGCAGCAGCACAAGCTTGGGGAGTACAGGGCAGGGGCACAGACACTTGGTGTCAGGAAGGATAAACCTGGCTTTTGTAGGAGAAGTTACTTCTTTTCAGCTGCAAGGGAAAAGTAAGGATGTGACAGAGCAGATGACAGTCATTGCAAGTGAAAGGCTGCCTTCATACAGCATTAAGTGTCCAAAGATCAACTTAATTTTTCACAGTCAGCTGAAAGTTGAATGTGCACACGCACTGGGGCTGCTTTGATGTGAACAGGTCATTTTTCCCTGCTTTAACTTAGGCAGAAAATTGGCTCTGGTATTTTCTTTTGAATCACTTCTTCCAAATTTCAAAAGTGATGCAGCATATCATTTACATTCAGGTTTCCTGTAATATCTGAAATGAAATGCAGGACTGCAACATGAGTCATTTATTAATTCCTCCTGATACCAATTCTCCCATGAAGTGTAACCCTGTTTATCCAAACAGAACACATGACCTGCCATCTAGACTTGTCACTGGCTTTCCAGCTAACAGAGGCCTTTTCAAAGCAAGTGACTCATGGCACATAGGAGACACATCCAATTTTGGGTAATGTGAGTTCTGAGATAAGAGTAGCAGATAAATGAAAGTGTGGAGTACCCCGGCTTACCAATTAACATTTCCCAAATTTCAAAGGTCAGAATTCATTCCATGAGGTTATGAGAAATACTCCACGCATCATTTAAGAAACCAAGTTTCCGCCCATTTTCTTGTCTGTGTAGCTGAGATATCTCTCAGCCTGACAGCAGAAGCTGGATCCTGATCCAGGGCTACTCAGTGAGGCTGCTGCAGTGAATCCTCCTGTGGCTGCTCTACAGGCCAGAGGCAGCTTCAGCGAAACTCAGAAAGAAATTTTGGCAAAGTTTTGAGCCCCATTGGGAAGTTTATGGTTGGAAACCAAAACTGTATCAACTGTAACAGGTTTTCAATAATTCATATTCGAACGTTGTCTTGTTTCAAATAATAATTAAGAGAACAGAAAAATGCTGGGCAAAGTCACTGAAGGGAATTCACTTTATGTAGGTCAGCAGAAAGTGCACACAGGATATTCCTAGGAAATGAATGAGAAAAAGGGAAGCTCCACACAAACTGCACATGACAGGTTTGACATACTTCTGAAGAGTACAATTCATTTTAATTCCTTGTGCATCTTATTACACACCTAACCAGCGAGCCCAAAGGCCTTTATTTTACATTCTCCATTTTATTGTGTTCTAATCCAATTTGACACAGCAATATAAAAGAATGTATCAAATCCTTCTCTTCCCAGCAAAATGTCCTACTTCAAGTGAGCACTGCAGATTATGCCTGAAATGTCAGCTTTACTGCAAACAATGCCATTAAACTGACCTATTATGCCATGTGCTTTCTTCTGTTTTCTTATAACACTGGAAGATTTATTTTTTTTTATCCTAAACCAGCAGTTTTCATTTTTTGACCTATAGCATCTGTTTCCATCCCAGTGTTTGAAATTATTTTGTAACACAGACACATGTCAGCATAAAAATTTTTTACATGCTTAAAAGCAGTCTGGTTCCAAAGACGAATCTTCAATATTAAAATGACTGTTCTTCTAATCCAAGGCACTCTGAGCATAAAATCTCTCTCCTGTAACACTGACACTTTTTCCAAGCAGAAAAAAAGCAGCAGTGGGCTGTATAATGGTAGAAATAATTAAGCGGATCAACTGTAGCATGAGCATGAAATGAACTAGATAAGCTTTTTTTTTTTTTTTAATATCTACCAGTCAGATTACACTGGTTTCTGGCTTATCAAGAAAAAAAGATACTTTTTATTTTAGATTTTTAGCCTGTGTTTCTCTTGTTGGCATGTTTTGTTTAGTAGTATCTAAAACATAGTCAGGGTTTGGGGTAGGGTTTTTGGTTGTATTTGTTCATGAACTGATGGCATGTTTTAAGAGTAAGAACAAGTGGTTGATATTTCCTTGGTTGTCATCTTCAAACTCAAGTGGGATCAAGCAAAAACACATGGCTTTGTCACAAGATAAAATGGAAAACCATGAAAGAAGAAGGTGTCAGATATGAAGCAGGAAGGTGTCTGATGGTCCAATTCAGATAAAGGAAAACCTTCTCTTTCAGAAGGTGCCAAGTGTCCTCTTTCATAACTTGCTGTACCCCTAGAAAGGAAAATCTTTTACTTGTTAAACATCACTAGCCGATGCAGGGGACAGAAAGCCAGCTGGAAATACAGCTCTGGTTCCTCCTGGTTCTTGGGATTCTCAAAGTGCTCAGCACTTGATAAGAAGGTGAACTTCCTTGAGGAGTTTCCTCAACTTAGATGAGGGGGATAACTGGAGTAAGGAAGTCATTTTAGCAGGTAAATTTGTGGCTCTGGTCTTAGAGTGTAATAGCTTCTGCCACTGATGCTATTTTTTCAGTTGTCAGATATGTTTAATATCTAGGCATGGAACAAAAACTGCTCTTTTTTTCTGAATGTTTAAGTTCATATATACACTTTAAAAAATATCCTATTCCTAACACCCCATTGACAGCTTTCTCTCATTTCAAAAAACCCCAATAGAAAATAGAAATGGAAATATAGGGAAATATTTCTGAATCTAAGGGGGAAGAGAGTACAGAAACTGGTAATACAGATAGAATTTGAGAAGTAACATGCCACAGACTTTAAGGAATGTGTTTACTAAAACCCAAAAGAGAGTTATGGATAGTTCAAAGCTATGAAGAGACATGAGCTGTATATCAAGTTGTTCACTTTGACATCCAGAAAGAACCGGTGTATGCCAGAAATTTCAAAGCCAAGAAATTGATTTCATCTGTTTGTAAGAATCTTCAAGCTATTTTAGGGTTTGTGTCAAAAACACAACAGTATATCAGACAATGCTGAATTCCTTTTGAACACATTCAGGAAATAAAAGCATATTGAAAAAAATTAATTTAGGATGCATGTTGAAATGCATGTTTGTGTTTTGGCGAGGAGAGGGTTAAAAATTAGGATGCCTATAAGTATTTTAAATTCTGCATTCTAAAAAATGCTAATTGATTACTGCTGCTGTTCTTGAGTTTGCCCAAGCAAGAAAGATTTGAGAATTTGTATTTTTAGGCATTTATGTTGTATAACTGAGATGCAACTGGAATCATAACATCACCAGAAGGAAGTTTCAAGTTCCCTGTTTTGGAGATGTTAATGCCAACCACGGTATGCGTGGAAGAGAGATGAAAAGAGGCTACATTTTTCAGTCAGTTGTTCATGGAAAGCATAATAAAAGTATAAAATACTGAAATCTGAACTGAAAAAATCTTCCTCAAAGGCTGCATTGCTCAGGTCCATGCATGCTAAGAGCTGTGAACAGTTCAGCATCTGCCAAATGCACATGAATTGGTGCAGGTCATAAGACTGAGGGCTTAAATCCTGGAAAATCAAGGAAAATAAGCATTCTTTGAAAGAAATAGGTAAATCCTGCCCCTAGCTCACCCACAGAGGAAGAGGCTTGGCCAGCAAGGACGGGGCTTGCTCAGGACACGGCGCTGCTAATGGCAGGGATGAGAGCAGGTCCAGGATCTGCAGATTCCTGGCACCAGCCTAAATCCACTCTGCTTGCACTGCTTATCTCCCTCGACAGTGTGCAGACTCTGGAGCTGGCAGGAAATCAGCTAAATCCACCTACTCCAGTTCTAAAAACTGTTTAGCTTGTCAAGATGTTTTAGCTAGTGTTTCTGAAATCCCTGTTCTGGCAACTTGCAGGGTTTGGAGAAGTGATGGCAGTGAGCAAGAGCTCAGAAAAGCCTTTAAAATATTTACAGTGGTTAACAGAACTTTTGAATTTGAGGAGGAACAAAAACAAACCAAGTCTCTGTTTATGAATTCAAATCCAACCCATCAAAGTCAAGTGCCATATCTACTTTTTCATTGTCAGTAAAAGAAAAACAAAAGTTGTTTTTTTTTGTTTTTTTTTTTTTTTAAATACAGAAAACCTATCCTGCATTAACCTGATATTCTATTTCTTTAGGCTTTGGCATCAGGGAAGCAACCAGTTATGGTTGTGGAGATGTACCTATTTAATTGATTTGCAAATACAAGTCTCTTTAGAAGAGACAGATTTGCAAACCCATTAATCTTCCCTGTTTAAAAACATGGCAAAAGCTTAGCAGCAACAACTATTTCATGACTGTTTTAAGGGAGTAAACACATGGGATAAGATTTACCTTGTTTAATGATTTTTTTTTAAATTAAAAAAAAAAACAAAACCACAGTCAAAACCAGAAGTACTCAAAAAAACCCCAAAACCAGAAAGCATAATTGCCTTTGAGAGGCAGATTAGTGGATATTCATCTTCTCCTGAGTCACAAGGTCACCCTTTGTTGCATGATTTTTTCTGTCTATTCTTAATCAACTGTACAGAAAAAAAATGAAAGTGCATGTGTAATGAATCATTTCATAGCCAAAAGATGCTGGAAAGTCAAACATCTTTAATCCTTCCTATTCCTAAGGGTCACCACAGTAAGGATGAAATAGAAATTAATTAGGCTTCAGCATCAGCACAACAGGTATAGTACTCAGTGTACAGTAGAGAACAGCTGCAGACAGTGGTTTTCTTTTTAAACACCTTTTAATCTACTATTTAAATGCATTAATTTTCAAAACTGGGCTTTTCCTTTTGTCTGTTGGGGGCTTTTTCTTTGTACATTTAATGATTGCAATAATTACTTTGTAGGAGAAGATTTGTCAGGAATGCCATGCATTTAAATGATTGGGGGCCAGCACTCAGCATGGCTAAACAAAGGACAGACACAGTTATGTATAACCACACAGGGTGGAGATAAAATATTCACAGCTTTTCAGAAAGTTAAAGGCAGCATGTGCCTAATTGTGCTGGAGCAACTGGGTAATGGTGAGAATATTAAAAAACAAAACTTGGGAAGGGTCAGGGGCAAAAAAAAAAGCCAAATGCCTTGGGAGCAGTGTTTTGATGAGGAATTTTTTTTCTGTTGGTCCCAAGTCAGTGGTACAAGCACTGCAAGCTTGACTCTAAAAGGAGTGAAGTCTCATGCAAGGGATTTCCCAACAGCTTTGTAATTCCACAGGCATGGCCAGAAACAGGACGGATCCTGTAATATCACTGAGGCTTCAGCTACCATTTACTGGGGGTTTGGGAGTAGTTTAAAGGAATAATAATTCAGAGAGTTGTGTCCATGTGTATACACCATGTGGAGTTTACAGAGCCCAGGAGCATGGCCATCAGAATTTCCAAGGGAGCTTTTTCAGGATGAATATTTTTCTACAAAAAAAAAAAAATCAACCCTACATACAGAAAATCAAGCAAACAAAAGAAACTAAAGCAGTCAAAAGAATAAAACCAAAACCTATGTAGTAGAAATGGCATCATTCCAGTTAAAAAAAATTAATAGGAAAAAAGGTATTTCAAAGTTAGTATTTTGAGAAAACTGAAATTTCAAAATAAGGTCTTTTGATTTCTCATTTGGAATGCCCTTCTATGACTAGATTTTAAAATATTTTGAAAGCAAATTGTTTCGAGTGAAGTGATGGGTATTCTGCTTCAAAATGGAAATAACTCAAAATTCCTTATCAGATGAGAATCCTGCTTTCTAAACTGATACTTTTCCTGCCCATCAGTGCTGCATCTTCTGGAGTTCTCCGTGGTCCCTGTATCCTCCATGTTTCCCTGGTACAACAGCCCCAGAACAGCAGTGGTGTATGAAGAATAATTTCCTCCACACATTAGCTGCATGCTGAAAAAGGTCAGACACCATCCTAAATTCCTGCTTCCTTGCAAGTGGAAGTGTCTCTGAGTGTCCCTGTTCCACACATCCCCCTTCTCCTTTCTTCTCACCCTCCTCTGCCAGTCCTTTTTTTCCCCCAGAAATCTCTCTCAAGCAAAGCTCTGGGAGAGAAAAAGCTCCCAGCAACACTGGCTGCACATAAAACAAAGTCAGACTGTGATCCCGGTCAGCCAAGCCTGTCCTTCAGTTATACCATCCAAAATTGTCAGTGGGAGCTGCAAATACCAAAAAAAATCTTGCCCCCAGTATTTTACAATTCATAGGCAGCAGTTCTTGAAGACAAGCAAAGAGCATTTGCACAGTGCTGGGACTAAAATAGCTGTATTAAAGGGATCTTGGTTGTAACCATTCTGCACATAATTCAGGATTAGACTGTGCCATAGCCTTTTTTTCTACAGGGTTATATAACTTTCAATTTAAACATGTATTTAGCCAGGCAGGGGAAAAAAATCGCTTCAAACACGCATTTAATTATTGAACAGTTTTGGGAATGCTTACTCTGTCTTTTTTTCCCAGCAGAGGTCACAAAAAGCATTTCAATAGCTTATGGATTTATCAAAATTTCTGCAAAATCCTACTCTTTAAATTAACTTTCAATATTTGGAGCCAAACTTGAAAGTATTCTTCCCTCTGAACATACTGTGCTTATGTGAAAAGCCTCAAGCCATTTTTAGCCTTTAATCCCCACTAGATATCACAGCCATCAGGCATCTTTCTCCACCAAACAGGGTATTTCAGAGTTTTACAGTTCCCTCTCTGTGCAGTCTGTTTACCCAGTCTTCATGTTATTTTGGCAGGGCTTTTTATTTAAGAGTAAGTGGACTTGTTCTGTTCCAGTTTCCTTAGGGGTTCACTGTAAGGGTGCCCTGAATCACAGCAGGATATCCTGGGAGTTGGGGCAGGGGACAGCAGAGCTGTTTGGGAGGCACTTCCAGATCCAACAAGCTGGCATGCTAACACAGCCTGAAATGTGGATGTGCCAGGGCACAGCCCTGACTTCATCTCCTCTAGTACACTTGAGACCCAGGTGGGAGAGAAAGTGCCACTGCACACAGGCTCTTCTCTCTCCAAAAGATTTGTCTGGCCCCCTTTTTTTGATGTCACCTCTCAGGATTCCAGGATCTGTAACAGAGGACAAAATATCACCTGCACAGAAGGGAGGAATTGCTGGATCGTAACTAGTGCTAAGAGGCATGAGATTAAATTATAGATCTTGCCAAAATTAAGATAAGGCTGTACCATTTGCTAAATAACCACACAGGGACTGTCTTCAGGCCTCTCCACTGCCCTTGTAGGGGGGAAATATTAGAAGCTGCAGCTGAAGTGGGAGTTGACCTGAGGAGAAGGACAGATTATTCCCACGGTATGTATCTATATATGTATCTATAGATGCTCTAGCTTTTCTCCTCAGCCAGGAAACTTTGAACTGCCGTGAATGACAGTAGGAACTTCAAAGGACAAGATTTAGTGCAAGATTGGCTGCACTGGTCAGAGCAGGGTGCTGATAATGCCAAGGTTGTGGATTCAGCCCCTGTAAGGGCTGTTCACTGAAGGGTTGGGCTGGGTGATGCTTGTGGGTTCCTTCCAACTCAGAATATTCTGTTATGCTGTGAGAAGTCCAGACATTGTGGAGGCCCTGTTTGTCCCTGGGTGGCTGTGGAGGTCGAGGTGTGTGGCAACTTTGCTGTGTTCAGTCACAGCCCCTCGAGCTCGAGGGCTCTCTCTGTAAAGAACCTTGCTCAGGTCATTGCAGAAAGATCCACAGCTCTGCTCCTCCATTCTTTCATTCTGTGAAAAATCGGCAGCCAAACCACCCAGGAGAAGAGGGGCAGAAGGCATCGCTCTTTCATGCTAAGTGAGCTATTTTTCTGGGAGCTGAGCTAAAGAAGCAATGGCAGAACTGAGGACCTGACTGAAAGCTTTTTCATGGAGATTTATCAGCCCCAGCTTTATGACACCTTTGCAGCAGAGAACTTCATTTTTATTCACTGTTTCATTTCATTTCTTGTCATGTGTGCTCATTTCTCTAAACATTCTGAATACATATGTATCAGGAACAATGTGAAAAGTGTGGTGTCCCCTGCAAAAAATCCAACAGGCCATGGCAACATCACTTTGTGCTTGCCTGGGGAAGATTAAATGACAGACACACAAATCTCTGAATTCTGCTATGGTTCTCACAAAGGCAATGCATGCTCAGTGCACACTCCAATTCTAAAATCATGGATATTATGACCCCTGTAGCTAGTCTTGCTGAAGTTACTGGAAGTATTCACAGGGGTAAATGAGGCAGAGAGGCTTTTGCAGTGTCTGATCCTTCCTGTGGCTCTCTTAACAGAGATTTAGAGTGAGCATTTCACACCATGTACTGTGGAGAAGTGACAGGCTCAAATGATGGGAATGCATTAGCAATGTCTGTGCTATCATGACATTTGAGATTTGTGTAGCTACATTCTCCTGGCCCTTCATTGCTTGATTAAACACCTTGCTCTATTTACTCAAGAAAACAGGAGTCACAAGCTACCTCTTACCTTAGTGAGTGCTCAATCATTCACTGCTCCCTTCACCAGGCAAACTTCAAATTAAAGCTACATACACCATCTGGAAGAGGATTCCTACCTCGTGGAGGGATCTTGCTTGTGATGGGCAGGGAAGCAGAAAACAACTGACAGCTGGTGGTTTTCACAGTGGATTATATGAACTATTGGGGAAAAATCCCCCACTCAGGTACCTGGGGCAAACCTGACACCTAAAAAAATAGCAGTTTATCACAACATCAGGAAACATCCCCTTTCTTGCCAGGCAACCAGTTACTGACATCCTCAGCATAATGTGTGTCTAAAGTCATTGCACCCCCAACCTAACATCTCCTCCTGTTTCCTGCAGTAAAATTATCTGGAAAGGAGCAGTGAATGGGAGAAACACTTTGAAGGTTAACTCCAAAGACAAAAAGAACAATTCTCCATACTGTATTTTGTACATCCCTTTTCAGAATTCATTGAACTCTATATGTGTTTTCTCTTTAAAAGCATGCTGGGGTTTTATAAGTATTATTAAAAGCCAGCTGTGATTTAATCAACCATCTGATCTGCATTATGAAAACTCTTCTGAATAACCCCAACAATAAAATAAATATATATGAAGTAAAGTGAAACAAAAGTGTGTACAAAAATGATAGAAAAAACCAGCAGACTTTGGTTTCAAGCACCCTAGAGAGATATTTATGATCATCAGGAAGAAAGAAATCACTTTAAAATAATGAAAACCTTTCAATATCTGCATTTCACTGAGCACAGAATCTTACAGTAAATGCTAATTTAACTGTAAACTTCACTCTGTTGGGACCACCACACTTTATGCAGGTGGAAATGAGTAGTGCTCAGGATTAGATCCTGACTCTACTGTAAAGTCAGGGAAAGAATTCCCACTGAAGCTCAGATTTCATGCACATCCTCTTGCTGTAGTCTGGCAATATTATCTTGTAAACAGTACGAAAAGATAAATGAAATCATGTAAACAGGTAGCCTGAGCTGTGCATCAGGAAATGCAATAGAACTGAAGAATGAGCAAATTACCACCCTTCTGTTCCTCTCTACAAAAGAAACATGTGACAATGACCTACTCAACAAAGATTTGAAGGTAGTCCTCCTCCCCCAAAATCTGATGATTAAAATGTGAGTGAGCTATCAACTTTGGTTTTGAAGAAAGCAGATAGGCTTCTCTCCATCAGAAATTACCTGAGTTCAACATCTGCTTCTTCATTTCTGACTGGCTGCAGCCATCCTGATAGAATGAAGACAGATTATTTTCCCCCAAGGTTTCTGCTGTGAGCACCCTGACCCATTCCTTTTGGTACCTCAGCATTGTTTCTCATTTTCCAACTTCTTTTCCAACTCCTTCACTTTCCTTAATGTATAGAGCACCAATATTCTTGGGAAAGCCATGAAAAACACTCCATTTGACTCCAGCTTTTACCCTAAAAGGAGATATAAAAAGCTTCTTATCCCATCTGTAACAGTAATACTTTTTTCATTACAATACAGATATTTTTAAAAACAAATGTATCTATAGCATTAGATGCTCACTGTCTTCATCCCCATCATCATGTTCTTCTCAAAACTTACTTATTTTGGGAAACCTTTCAGTGCTAAATCAGCACACACATCCTTCTTTTCTGACAGTTTTGAGTCAGGAAGGTCAGAGATAAGTACACTAAATTCTTTCAAAATCATACTTCCAAAAAATTGAATTTAGGCCCTTTTAAGGTATCAGATCAAGTACCCAAAATCAGATTAACAAAGTTCTAAAGTATACTCATAATTTAGGACAAGCCAGTTGACAACTCTCATCTGAAACTATCAAATTATTTAAATTACAAAACTAATCAAACTGATTCAAATAAACTGAAAACTTGAGAAGGCATTTAAGTGACCATGAGATTTTAAGTCACAAGCTGCCTAACAGTGCTACTTTTTTTTCCTACCCATGAGTGAGAATGTACTGAATAATACCATTTATTCTGAATATAGTCATAACCAGCTCTAAGTCTGGGCAGCTCACCACACTCATCTCATAATTCCATGAGGAATAGCAGAACAAGCTGCAGAAAACACTCATTTTCCTCTCTAGGTGTGTTTCACATATAGCATGCGTAAGGTAAAACAAGTTGGAAGAAAACTCTGCTAGGAGGAGAGGGTTCCATTGACTCATCTTTGTGGACTTAAAGCACTAAAGCACTTCTATATTTAGTGCTCTCTTTATCTCACATCTTACACTACCCTCTGTGCATTCTTTAGGAGAAAAAACGTGCTCACTGAAGTGGCTCTAAAATTGCCTCCAGTGCACATCTAGATATAATGGGGAGGCAGGAACACATCTGATAGAGAAGAAGTGTTACAGAAAAAGAGCTGTTATCACACCCTGCACAATCACATCTTCCCCTGCTCACCCTGCAGACACCTGGATGGATGATACACTCGATTTCAGAGTCTGCATTTTCTAAAATGGATTCCTGTCTTCTCTCTTCACCTTCCTTCAGATCCCTCACAGTCTTTTGTTTTGTTTAAAGCTCTTTTTTTTTTTCTGTACACTGCTAAGGAGATGTAGTGCTGGGTTGGTAAACTGCTTAGGAGCTTCATGATTAAAATATTCTGTTTATTTGTAAGGTAGGGGGACGATACACAGCAACAGCATAAATTCTTCATGACCAGATCCATATATCTCAATGTGTGTCAATTTGTGTCCTAATGACAATGGTCCAGAGCTGTCTCTGAAGGAAAGCAGGCAGCTGGATTTGCATGAACTTCTGGGCAGCACCAGCAGTGAAGAGACCAAGAAGCAGTGAGATGTTCCTGGTACTGCCGGAGAGAAGTGGATCACCATGGGTACCATGGCATTGGTTTGGGAGGGGAGGCAGGGAGGTTTGCCCTGGCAGAGTTAGGTACCCACAGCATCTCAGCATGACATGCAGTCTGCAGGTTTTGAAGACTGGTATGAAATCATCTGTAGCACCTCTAGGAGGAAACAGAAGAGCATTCCCTCCCATGCCTCAAAAAGCCATCACCAAAACCCCAACTTCCCTCCTGATTCAAATGTGTAATTTTCTTTTTAGCACAACTGGAGAAGCAAAGAATGAAAACTGTCCTCTTGTCCACACTTCTGGAATGATGCTGTCTGGTCATTGTTAATTTTCTTGTCATCCTCTTTCTTCCTCCCACTACTGCTTTAATTCCTTTTGTATTTGGAAACCAGAGAGATTCTAAGTTATGAAATGAGATCATTTTGCAGTATTGAAGATGTAGGAGTGTCGTCCATATTGACATATTTAATAACTGGGTTTTATAGGATTAAAGTCCATGATTCTATCCTTCCATTTAAGTTGCAGTTAAGATGGAATGGCTGTGCAAGGACACTCAAAGCACTACAGCTGCACACCTTTGCACCCCATCCATTAGTAGAATACTGCCAGCAGTGAAGTATTCTCTTTACCTTGGCTGCTTCAATTTGAAATTTGCAGATATTTTCTTTTCTATATTACCCATATAAAGAAATGAATGAAACTTCTATGGAAATCAATTTTTCCATCTTTAAAAGTGGGCAATTTTATGTAGGAGTGTCACTAGTACAATGCATGTTGTGAAATTTAGTTGTGCATTTGTTCCAATGGAATGCTCTCAGAGTTGGTTTTGAGTCACAATGATCCCTTTTCACCTTTTCTCAGGTGGAGGAAGCTTTCTGTGGATGGTGCATTGGAGTCTGGCACTGTTTTACAACTGTTACTGTTATTTAGGTTACTGTTACACAGGTGACAGATCAGAAAATGCTTTTGGTTTTTTTTTTTTTTAGTATTTAGTGGCACCACTTAATAGCAAGCAAGTCAAAGGTAACAGAATTTCAGCATCAGAAATGAAGTTGCTTTTTGGCAGCAAAAAATTCTTCTTCATGTGAAGTATCCTCACTGTTGCCTGACTTGAGGGCATGCATGGCGTGTCTCCAGAGAAACAAAACACATGGAGAAATTTCAGCAGAAAGACACTTGATTCTGTAGAATCACAAGGATGCCTAGGAAAAGTGAAAAAAAAAAAAAAAACAAAATACCAAACTTTTTATAGCAATGAAGGAAATCCCTTTGTAAATCACAGGAAATAAAAAGTAGGAGAAATAGATTCATAAGCTGATGCTGCTTTCCCCACCTGCTAAATTGGCACTGAACTTAAAAGGAGCTACTCACAGAAAATATTGCTTTTGTAAAGTCCAACTTAGATAATAACACTTGTATTACCTTTTTAGTGGGGTGAGAAGTCAAAAAGGATCAGAGAGAGACAGAGAAAAGGTGCACCAGGGGTTTCATTGAATGTGGATTTGATATCCTGATATCACAGAATTGTTTAGGTTGGAAAAGACCCTGCAAATGCAGTAGTCCAACCATTAACCCAGCAGTGTCAAGGCCACCACTAAACCCTGTCTCTGAGTGCCACATCCCCATGTCTTCTAAATCCTTCCTGGGCAGCCTGTTCCACTCAGCAGAATTTTTAAATGATCAGACAGGGTTTGGATTAAGGGCACTAAAGTTATTTTTGTGGTCTGTGAAGGGAGCACAGTGTATCCAAGGGGATCAGGATATAAGGGCTGCTTTGCTGCCTGTTTGCAGGGAGCAAGGCACATGTGCTTCCCCAGCTTCTGCATTCTTTACACTGGCCACCACATCTTCCCCCTTGAAATCACACCTGGAGTGGAATTCCACTGCAGATGGAAAAAATCTATCAAGAGACATCTGATTAAATAAAAAAATTAAACATATCTCAGAGAAAATGTCTAGAATGGCAGGCTACTGCAGCATCGAGTTTGACATTGACTTTCTGTTTTTCAAGCACGATGCTATTTGGAGTACCCTTTTTTTTTTGTATCAATTTCTGGAAAATTGTAGAGAAAACTTAGACTAATAGTCAGATTCAGGTTTGTGAAAATGGCCTTTCCTTATTACCCATTTTGTGAACTCAGTTTGCTAAGCCTGAGGAGCCAAGTCAGTTCAGAACACCTAATGTGAGTGTAATGACCATGTGTACATCCACAACACATTACAGGTGCTTCTGCAGACTGAAAAGAACTTTTTTTTTCCCCTGATACTGTGACATTCTCCATCTTTTTGCAGCATTACCCAGGTACTTAGTTTCTCTCCTCAGAGTGATGTGCTCAGAATACATGATGTAACAGACAGCTGCTTTGCACAACACAAAATGCCTGCACTCAGAATGAAATTCACATTTTAGTGGAGCTGTAAGTTCACGTGCAGCCATTGTAACTCAAGGTAGAGTGAAAGGCCAATCCATTCATTTGCATACCGATCTAGTTTAAATTGACATTTTCATTTTAAAACACTAGGGGGGGGGGAAATTAACAGGCAAAACATTTTGGATTAAAACATTTTGATTAGTTAACTTCCTTTTAAAACCAGCTTCCTCCCTTGCAATTTTTCTTGGATGTATTTGAAATTTTCATTATTAGTGGTATATGAAGATAATTGAACATATCTTTCAACTGATGTCAGAATGGAAGCAAAGGGTAACTGGCAAATAATTCGTGGTAGAATTCGTGGTAGAAATAATTTTATGCATTTGAATGGATTTGCTGCTTCATTTTCTTCAAGCTCGTGTTTGCCTAGAGATACTGAACACTTAACACGTAATTTAACCTCTTCTTCACACAACAAACCAGCCTTTAGCCTTGAAACTATTTTTTTTTTCTCATCTCTTTCCATCTCTGTGATGTTCACTAGAAGTTTTCTTTTTAATCTGCAAGGTTGCCCCCCCCAGGGTAAAGTGGTTTAAGGTAGTGCATACTACAATGCCATTAACCTCTGCTTCAATGTAGTCATTGCACAAAAAATTTCACTCTTTTAAAAAAATAGAGCTCTAATCCAAATCAGCCTGTGGAAAAATTACTGGGTTTCACATGAAAGATGCTGATGGACATTCATAAAAACTTTTGTCCTTAATTTAGGCAATGAATGCTTCAGAACAAATCCAGTCAGTGTCCCAATTTTCCAGATTGCAGCGTTCCACTGGTTTGTGACACTGCCCTCTGTGGAACATTCCCTGTCTGCCTGACCTACCTGTCCTTCCATTTCTACCACCTTCACCTGACATCAACACTCTTATTTTTCCCAGTGGAAGCTCCCTCCTCATTTCCTTTTGAGAAAGCACATGCCCTCCAAACACATTTTCCTGTCTAGGGCAATTTGTATGTCATTGCTATTCCTTGTCAACATTTCTGAAGCAGCCACTGCCTTCCCTGCAGAGGGAAAGGTCTGACTCAGCTCTGTGCCAGAGTGCTCCCCCTTAGAGCTTCAGGAGTGGGAAACCAAACCCACCCCCAGGAGGCTCTGGAAGTGTCATTCCAAAGGTGTGAGCACTGACGAGGTGGGAGAAAAGGAGAAGCCAATTTCTCCACAGCACCTTGCTTGTGAACTCATGTCTCACAGGTTATGACATTTTCATCATTTTTATACATTCCATCATGAAGGCACAGTTATTTCCTCTACTTTTCAAGCCTTCCCTGCCACCCACCCATAAACACACCCTGCCTCCCAGCACCAACCAAAATTATCCAAGGCAGCCTGGAAAACAAGGGCCAGGGCAGAAATTTTTGTATCATTAAATCTATACTGAACTTTTCATTTTCTAGAAAGTGACAAGTTATAGAATAATTTTTAAAAAGGCAGTAACAATTCAAGAAACTGACATAGCTTTCAGAGGAATAGTTTGATTTGCAAGGAGAAACTTAAACTTCAATTAACTTTTCTCTCTGGCCAACAATGCCATCTAGCAAGCCTTCAGAACCAATTCTATACTTTTTCCTTAATAACTGATGAGGGAGTTTAAAATTACTTCTATCAACTTTCTACAGAAGTTTCACTTTCAGAAGGCCTCATTTCTGCTTTTCCCATGAAATCAATTTCTGACACACACAAGCTGGACAAGTACTGCAGCTTTTGCAGTCATGTCTCTGCGAATTCTCATTAGCTCAATTCAGACTATCTCTGCCATTCATCAATTTAGTTTGGAACAAATTAAGACATTATTTCTATCTCAATAGCTACAGGGTAATTCATTAGATTCACTGTTAGGCCCAGATTCAGCAAACCACTGTAGTTGTTGTGAGCTGAAAATCTGCATAAAGGATTCAAAGCCACTAAAATATATAGGATTTAAGAACAGATATATATTTATATATATGTTTATATATATGTCTAAGAACATATATATATTTATATGTTTAAGAACAGCTATGGGATAAAGTTTATCCCATGGAATGGAGGCTTTTATAAAAGGATCTTAATACAGAATAATTTACCAATAAAGTCTTAAATGATTCTAAGAACAAATATATCCTGTAAATGCATCCCAAGGATGGTATTCAGCTCACCAATTGGAAAGTTTCAGTTAATCACTTCCACCTTATTTTTAGGACATAAATTAAGACAACGGAGTTCTCTTATGTGGCCTGGATTAAAGAAAAGTAGTCATGACACAAGGATAATGGAATCAGGGGAGGAAACAACCCAAAAAACCCAAAACACAAACTCTAAAAATCCATATTAAAGATCTTCACCCTCTGAAGACAGAGGATATGGTGTTGACTTTGTTTTTGATACTGTCTTTATAGAGAAGTTGCCAAAATGCTCAGGAAACTATGAGTGCAAAATCCAGAGTGAATTACATCAAACTCTTCAGCTTTCTCGAATTCCTTCACTGCAGTTAAAACAAGCTCCTGAATTGTTTGTTCATGTTCTTTCCCAGTAAGTGAAATCAGACATACCAAGCTCAGAAGGCTTCTTTGCCTATTGGCTTTCACTTTTTAAGAAAAGCATAAAGAAAAGAAATAGAGACAATGAAATAAAAATTTTAAAAAATGAAATTACAGTGAGAAAATGGTACCCCTTGAAGATTAACTTAAAACATGAAATATAGCCTGACATTGATTTATTGAAAGAATAATTCTAAAAGATAGGCCATTCCCATTTTCCACTTACTTTACTTAATCACATCTCTGTAGATATGGATCGATTCAGGCATTAATAAATATCTCCTCTACTAGGGTTCATTTCTTTGATTTAAGATGTCATGAAAATAGAATTTTCCAGTCATATCTTTTCTATTCATCTCAAAATGTGTAATGAGAAGCAACTGGCACTCTTCTAGTCACATGCAAATTCAATTAAAATCCAACATTTCAAAAGAGTTTTTATCAGTATATATTTCTCATAGATATAACTCAAAATTACTCTGATGAAATTATAAAAAAAGGAGAGCTAACTTCACAAATTCTTCATGTTAGATACTTTAGCTTTTCTGCCATTCCGAAACAGATTATAGTCTATGGCATTTGTATAATATTTGTGTCCTGGCCATGTTCCTCAGCAGAATTAGTATCTTATCACTCAAATCTTATTCCAGGCTTCTCAACACAGATAAGTAATTTAATAAATGTATACCCCAAAAAGCAGATAACACTACTTAAAGCGTGTGTAAATCATTTGGGCTTAACCTAGTATATATACCTAGTACATATAAGTATACATATACCTAGTGTACTTAACTCATCCTTGCCTTAGCTGAGTGAACCTCCTCTGAAATAAATCCTTGCAAAATTCAAATCCCCTCATTAGCAAATATTAGAATGATGTACAGTGAAACTTATCTTGCACTGGAACAGTATAATTCCCTTAATTCCAGAAAAGATTTGGAAGTAACTAGGAATATTTTTTGTTGTTGTTTAAAATGCAACTAATGCTCCTCACCTTGGAGGGGAGAAGAAAGAGAGACTTAAATAAAATAGTGGCAGTCTGTCCTTTCTGTGCAATTCAAATGGTACCTTCTCATTCCATGACACCTTTGCTCTGTTCCTGTTTTCCTGTTTTCCTGTTTTCCTGTGTCCTTTGCAGAGACATGTCCAGCTGCTACAGGAGGCAGCATGCAGAGCTACCATGGCCTGAGCTGTGCAGCTCTGACACAGCAGCAGGAATTTAGCAAATCTCCAAACCCACTTCTGCCTCAAAAACCTCTCTCCAGAGTTACCAACTTAATAGGAAATAAGCAAGGGCATCAGTGCCTGCTAAGTGCTCCAGTTAATGTTAGCTTGGTGAGATGCATAAAAATACATGTGGGCACCTCACAACCCATAATTAGTTTTGCAACATAGCAGAAAAGTGAAAAAGTGGTGTCTGTCTTTTTATAGCTGGAGAAGGGAGGAACCTGGTATAATTGAGACATATGCTTTAATTAGAGTGGCACAGGCCCTGCGTGGTGCAGGCCCATCACAGCTTCTCTGCTCCAGAAATACAAAACTCAAGTTGCCAAAGAAATGAGCACAAACCTCATGAATGCCTACCCCGAGGACAGCAAATCTCCTTCCAGATCTGTGGCAGAGGCAAAATTATATAAATTGTCTTGTTTTATTCCATCCCCTGCTGCCTGCTTTACATACCCATTTTCTGCACTCTAATGCATTTCTGAGAAGGCAGAGGAGAGCTCTGATCCCAAATGTCATTCCCATTTGTCAGAATATCCCTAACAACCAGGTGACTTGGAGGTTTCACTGGGAAGGTTTGATCCAGCCTGAGCTGCTTAATGCAGCCTCAGAGGCATCAAAGGTGAGGCCATTTCAGTCACCATCCTCTTTGAGGTTACACATCTCCCTGTTTAATATTCTGGGTTATACCCACTGAGCAACAGCATGGAGCTGCTGACACAGAACTGGGGAGGGATTTATCCTGCAGGCTAATCTCCAGCAAAATTGAATAATTTTAAAAACTATAAATCATGTGTGATTATAGATTAAAAGCCTAATTATGTTACTAGTAGAGTTCAGCATTTTCAAAGGTACATTTATTTTGGGTTACTTTTACAGGAGGGAAAACCTGAAATGTTTTCTGGGAAAAGCAGGAATGATAACCCTTTCAGTAGAAACCACTGAAAATTGGTAAAAAAATATAACTTTTATAATGTATCAAGTATTTCCACCAGGAACAGAGCAAGAAGGAAGCATAATATGAGAGGGGGGCATGTCTCCATGCTCCTAACACCAATCTTACTTACCTTGAGGTTTCACGGATTATGGGATTCATCTCATTTGCAGTTTTCAGGCAAACCTTGTGGTTTACATCTCTGGTTTGAACTCTCCCAGGTAGGACTGGGACATTTTCAAGGAAGAATCTTCATGCTCTTGCTCCATTGAATAAAGAGCTGCAGGAACACGGCAAGGGCTCGGAGACAAATCCAGGTGGGATTATCAGAGGGTCCCTGTAAGGCACAGCTCACAACATCAAGACGCTCCTGGAGCCCAAGCCAGGGCACTGCAAAAGCAAAGCTGATCCCAATCTTGTTCACTTTTTTTAGAATACAAGAACATGCTGGCTACAGATTAAAAATAAAGGCTGTGTTTCTACCTCTGAACCTGGGCAGGTTTTGAGGAAAGGGGAGAGTGGTATTTTTGTTTGAGGATATTTATTTAGTTATGCTTCCTGCTGAATGGGACCAAAAGAAAAATAATATAGAGCACGTACATATAAGTAAATTAGCATTTCAATTTAATTATTTAATTATCTTCTGATTATTTTCTTTTGAGTTGACAAGCCTTTAGGTCTGGTTATATTAGGGCTGTCACAGCTGCACTGTAATATGCCCAGTATGGTATTTCGACCACACTGAATGAGATTAGGCACAAATTTGGAAAGTACAACATGCATGACTTGATAACCTACACTATTTATGAAATCCTCTCCTAAGCAGGAATTCCAAAATGCCTCTGGCAGTGCAATGCCTGCAGTGCCACGTTTTGTGGAGCGTACACAGTAATGCCTAAGCACTCAATTCAAACAGGAGCTAATCCTTGCAGAAGATCCTGCCCTCTATCCTTGTTAATTCTGTTCCTCAAAGTGATTTCTTGCTAATACAGCACACCTTTAGTGACAATCCGTGGCTTAAGCTGTGTAGCTCAGTGATTCTAAACTTGTGAAGATGTGCACTAATCCTCTCTGTAGTCTGACACGTTGGCTTTGGTTCTGTTAGAAAGCTGCATTTGCAGGAAAGACCTGTTTTTGCTGGATGTGAGGGTCATGCCTGTGACAGAGTATGGTGCCTCCATCCCCCCAGGGAGATGAACACACACCTGCAGGTTCTGGGGGGCTGTGGCAGTGAAGCAGCAGCCCAAAGATCTGGGATTTAAGGCAAAATTAAAAGTGGCTGACGTGTCCACAGCAGCTCAAAGCTACACAGCCATGAACCAGGGTGCTACAGAGCCATATTTGAAGTTTGTAGAGCGATTGCAAAATGCATTAGAAAGACAAATAGTAAATAAAGAAGCCAAAGAACAAATAATACATCAATCAGCCAGAGATAATGCTAAGGAAGAGCTGTCAGCTTTCTCATGTCGGCTGGAGTCAGGATTCTGTTTTTAGGCCTTTTCACCACCACAGGGGGCAGTCAAAAGTTTGTGGGGCTCTCTGAAGAACGTTCCCTCATTAAACCTTTCTAACTGAACCTTGAGGACCCATTGTTTGTAACAATTTTCAATGTTGCCCTTTGATTAGGGAAAATAGGGGCAAGACAGGGAGGAATAGCCAGGGCAAGGGGCAGGGCTCTCTCTGTTAAAAAAATCCTTTCCAAACTTTAGAAAACCTTTACAATTAGCCAGTATGATGGAGTAGTCATTAATTCCCTACAATTTAAAATGAAAGTATGAGAAGATAGGGCCTCTTTTTTAACTGAGAGAAGGATTTACATGGCAAAAGGTGTCTCTTCCCTGCTGCTGCCTGCAGGCTGCCCTTCAGTCACATTCCCAGGCACTGTCTTGTGAACAGACCATCTCACAATCATCTGTGACCTATTGCTGCAACAACTGCAACTTCTACAACTGGAAAAGACTAAAGAAATCACAGGCTCTGTTTCCAGTATAACTCTGGTTTTTTCCCATATAATGTCCAGTGCAGTTTTTCACAAAGTATTAATAAAGTACTATTATATTATATATATATATCACACATATATTATATTATATTATATATATCTCACACATATATTATATTATATTATATTATATTATATTATATTATATTATATTATATTATATTATATTATATTATATTATATTATATTTTATATTTTATATTTTATATTTTATATTTTATATTTTATATTTTATATTTTATATTTTATATTTTATATTTTATATATTAATATCACAGCATTTGCTAAAAAATCCCATCACCATGCAGGTGACAACTATTTTTCAGTTGTAAGGCAAAGCTTATGGGTAAGTATATTATGGCCTAATTCCTAATACTGCATTCAACCCATGTGATCCATTCTTTTCCTAAGCAGTTCATTTGTGCAGTTCATTTGTGCACTTATATATGCAGGGTTTGACTCTTCAGGTTGTTCTGTGCAGGGATGGGAATGGGACTCTGTGGGTCCCTTCCAAATCAGGACATTCTATGATTCTCTGATTTTTCTTGGCATCTGAATTCAATTCCTAAAACAATTGTATAATTCATTTACCTATAAACTTCTTGATAAAAAATGGATAAAATTTTTTTAAGTGTTCATTCAGGATGATCAAGTCTGGAGTGGAAACTTCTGTATTTGGTAGTGGCAGTAAATTTACAGTACTCACAGAATGAATTCCTAGTCACCATGTGGAGCACTGGAGTTGAATATGGAGTATGGCTCTGAATTTTGTATTCAGACACACAAAACATATCTGCATCAAGTAATAATGAACTGAGTGTCTAACTTAATATAGTACAAAATATGTAAGAAGGATATTCTGCAATACAGATATAAAATATATATATTTCAGTGGTGCATAGGTCAGTTGTTTAATGAAGTACCTCCATGATTACATAAAATCCAAAACACTATGTCAGTGCATTCTGAAACATTTGAAGTCAAACCTACCCCTATCCGATAAAGATGAACTGCAAAGTGCTACAAAATGAATTACAAAAAAGCTATGTAAAATCCCCAATCAGTAACTGTCCATATTTATGCATATAAGTATGCCACAGCTGACAATATTGAAGTATGCCAAAATACGCAGTTAAAACAACAGATGCCTGATGGGGTCCTCTGTGGTCAGGGAAAACCTGACTGATTCAACAACACTATAAAGGGCAGTGACCAATTCAGGAAAAACAACCTATCAATATTTGCAAGAGTGGCAAATTCCCAAAAGATGGCTTCAGTCAATAATATCTTTAAATGGCTTTTGAAATTCTGGTCCCTCAGAGGTGCAGCACAAGAGAGAATTTCACAGTTACAAGTCTCAGCCCCTCAGAGCTGGGGAATTATATTTCCATGTTGGAAGTTGCTCTCACACTGGGAAGGACAAATGAAAACTTTGCTTCCTCTTTCCCTGGTTATAGGTATAAAGCTCCAGCTGATCACTGGGAAAACCTCAGAGGTCAGTTATTTTCCTGTAATGATAAGGGCAGGTGTTAGCCAAGAGAAATTTCTGCTGGATGTGCTGACACCTCTTTAACCTGTAGGACTTCTCACAGCATCCCAAGCAGCTTTGATCCTCCCACTAAGTGAGTCTGTGGCACAATTTGTTGCAGCAGGTTTGCTTCCAAGTGGGAGCTATCAAGAGGCACTAAACAGCCTGAGTCATAGCAACCACTTCGATATTGTCCCAGACTTTATTAACTTTTCAGCCACCCTGAAACACTGATCTTCAAAATGGAAAAGGTGATAAGGTTAAAAGCTGGTTATTCCTGACAAATGGCCCATAATATCAGCCTTTTCCTTCTTTGACTACATCTCTTAAATAACAGCACAAGGAAAGGACTCACATTTGAGCGACTGTACCTCTTGGGTTTTTTCTTTCTTAGAAAAAACCTTTGGGTTTTTTCTAAGCTGTGAGCTACAGCAAAGGTGCCTCTCTTGAGCAAGGGGTTGGACACTGAGCAGGATTCCCTTCTGACACATTTTTTTACAGCTGTGTGCCAGCAATGCTTTCTGTCCTGCTTATGTCCCCTGCTAACTCCTGGAGTGACACAAAGTGATTGCACAGGCTCTGGGCAGCAGCTGCCTCAGACACAAACCTGTGCTAGGGGCTCCTTCCAGGTATTTTTATTTCCTTCTATGTCACCCACCACCCTTCAGCTTTTGGTGACTGACAGAGAAGGAACCAGCTTGGGAAAGATGAGAAGCTATTGCACAAAGCTAAGTAAGCAAGATAAACACACCCAACAGCTGCATTTCTCTTCCCTAGAAAACCTGGAATGTGGCCTTGAAATTGCTAATTTCAAGAATCAGGTAATTTTTTTTTTTTTTTAATTTTTCAGTCAAGAATGAAATACTAAGTTACAGGAAGCAGATCTGTGAAAGTGTGAATTCACTGCTCAGTCAAAAAAAATGCAAATCAAATCAAAGAAATCATTTAATGCAATCCTTCTTTTGATATTTTTTTAATGAAAGAGCTGGATTTCCCTCTTTGAAAAAATAGTGATGCTTTGTAACTGCAAACAGGGTTTGGAGATTTTCTAGTACTTTTCTGGAATCCCTGATGCCATCAACACAGGAAAGGGTTGCAAATTATTCTATCAATGAAACAGATGGATAAATCTACTTAAGGGAGCTTGTCTGTGTGAGGCACAGGATGTTGTCTTTGTTGTTATTGAAATTATTATGATCAACAATTAATAATAACCCTTACTCTTCTTCTGGTGGAGACTGTCCCATTGCCATAGACCCTTCAGATCTGTCACACCAGAGTTCATGCAAACTTAAGAGTTGGAAAAAGCTTTGTCCTGCCCAGACCATGTTTTTTTTTTTTTTCTGTGACTGTCTCTGTGGGTTTCCTCCTGCAGACCAGAGAGAAAGGCACAGACATTTGTGGCTGCTTGTCAGTGAAAGAGGCAAATCACTAAAATACATAAAATAGAACAAAGGTTTTCCAGTCCCTCACAGGGTACCTCATCATTTAAATGTATGTCATTTCTAAGGACTGAGTGCTAGAAACTATAACCTCATTTACCCTGGAGAACTTTGGTGGTCTAGCAACAGAGTGACTTGAATTTTGTATGCACATGGATGGCTGTTTTTTTCAGATATGTTTCAGAATGAGAATTCAGCTTTTACTGCAGATCCCCAAAGGTGTATTTTTATCTTTAAATCCTGCTAGGAGTAGAAAAATTGTTATTATTGCTTCACATTATCTTTCTTTTCTCGGAACAGGATAACGTGGATCTTGGTGACCTTATGTTTTCGCTCTGCTACCTTCCAACAGCTGGTAGACTAACTATTACAATAATAAAGGCAAGAAATCTAAAGGCAATGGATATCACAGGAGCATCAGGTAGGAATGAATTTAATGCTCAGTGTGGATTCCTGTCCCACTTCCCTCCCAAGATACAGAATTCAACATTGTCAATCCAAGAATGGTCTTTGAGAGGGGGGCGGTTTTACTGTGAGCTCTACTTGAGTACAGGAGTTGATGAGAAATAAATAAGACATTTAAGTTTGCTTAGATCCAAGCAACAGTTTAAAACAAGTTGCTCTGTCAGAAAGAGTGCCAGATTATAATTTCCAATCCCACTGTAATTCAGAGTAAAACAAATTTTACACAAAGCTGGCCAAAATGCATCCCCAACACTGGGAATTTGTTTGTGCAGAAGACTGTTACAGCTATGACACAGAGGCAGACTGGCCCTCTCTGACAGTCCCCAGGAGCCACTGAGCCAGTTCTGCTGTTGCTGGCATATGGATAAAGTGGTGATCATCCCAGAATCCTTTCAGCAACCCTTTCCAAAGCCCACAATAAAAAGTAAAAACATCAATAAGATTTCATAGATTTCTTTTAAATACTAGCAGGGAGTTGTAGAGCTCAGAAAGGAGCTACAAAGAAATAACTTTCTTTTTTTGCTACATTCAAGAGTTTAAAAATAATTATAATTCTCTTGAGAAATGTAAGTCACTAATTGTTGCACTTTGAATTGTATTTAACCATACATCAGTAAATCCCATTGTGAAAAACATTGTCATCTTCTGTCTGTCCTACAAATCTAACAAGTAATTAGGCTGCTATAAATAGGCTGATACACAGGCTGTTGTATAAAATAGTCATGTATAACATGCTTCAGTGGATATTTTAATACCCTTTGAGAAGTTGGTACACAACAAGGAGCTTCTTGAACCTAAAAAGTTCATTATGAGCAGTCAACCAGGTAAAGCTTTCAAAGCTGCACTGCCTCCCGTGCATTCTATGGTGACAGAGAAGCTCCAATTCCAGTCAGGTCCAGGAGATTAATCCTGCAAGCAGGTATGGGCACACAAGAAGTCTCCCTTCACTTCTCCATTTGCATTTGTCAAAAAATCAACATTGTTCTTATGACCCACACAGATCCCTACGTGAAGGTTTCTTTAATGTGTGAAGGAAGGCGGCTAAAGAAAAGGAAAACTTCCACCAAGAGGAACACCCTCAATCCCGTTTACAATGAAGCCATAGTCTTTGACGTCCCTCCAGAAAACATTGACCAAATTAACTTGTCGATAGCTGTTATGGATTATGACCGGTGAGATGCCTGTAGCTGTCAAATATTGGCTGATAGAGTCTTGCACGCTGGATTTGCACCCAGAAAGAAAGTTATTATTTTTTTCCCTATAAGCGGGGAATTATTGTCAGGTTGAGCTCAGTAGAAATCTCCAGTTTTTTTGTTTTTCCAGGCAGAACTTCCTTACTAAATTTTAAAGTATAGATTTGCTTCCATAACTGACATCAGTAAGCTGCAGATGTGTTTAGCAGAACGGAGGTAACTGGGCATTTAAGCACTGATGTTCAATTTATACGTTTTGCTAAGCCTTTACGTACACACACTCCATTTATAAAGTTGTGTCTTAGAGCCTGTTTGTCTTTGCAGCTAATTACAGAACACAGGCAAAGAACCTTCTGTGTGCTACAAGGGGGGAAATATCAAATTGTTCTGAGCAATGGGAAACGCAAAGAGCAAGTCTACATATTTCCTAGTGCTTTGTGTTCTCTGGGCAATAATTAATCCTAAAAACCCCACGGTTAACGTTTCTGAATGAAATATGCAACTGGTGTGGTTCCAAAGGTAAAATTTTAAGAAAAAAATATTATGGACCATTTTCACAGTGTAGGTCACAATGAGGTCATTGGAGTTTGTCAAGTAGGCAACGATGCAGAGAGTCTAGGTCGCGACCACTGGAACGAAATGCTCTCGTACCCTCGGAAGCCCATCGCTCACTGGCATCCTCTTGTGGAGGTAAGGCTCTGATTTATTGCTTCCCCCTTGCTGTGATCAGAAATGTTCTCCCACACGGCTTTAGAAGTTGGATAAAATTTTATGAGCAAACCCAAGATCCGCGTGCATGAGGTGAATCCTAGAAAAGGGTTTAGAAACGTTTTAAAGCTGAAATGTGACACAGAGGTTAAGTCTGCTCCTTTCAATTTTAGGGAGACAGAAGGTAACAGTTGTCTGTAATATACAGACATGAAAACACCAAACATTATACACTCGATTGAGGGTTTGGTTTTGCTTTTGAAATAAGATCTTGGGTAACTTTCACCGTTAATTGATATAAAGAAATGGACCATGTTTACAGAACAATCAAGACTTATTGTTTTTATATACAACAACCTAATTTGACTTCTTTTCTTGTAACAATATATCATCCATGGCACTAGCACATCTCAAAGGATGCCTAACTGCAGTGACAAAAATATGTTTAAGTGTCTTTGGAGATCTGAGGCGTTCATGAGAAGCGACACAATCAGAAAAGCTTTTCAAGGTTCCTATGGCTTTTTTTTTGTTTTGTTTTGTTTTGTTTTTTGTCTTTAGGGCCCTATTCAGCAGGAATGTTATGCAGGTCTTCTGCGCTTGGATGGCTGCCGAAGAGGCTTCCTCACCCTTTTAACCTATTCAGCAGAAATTTGGCATTCCTGTTGAACTCTTTCTTAGCCATATCCTCAGGGGCTATTCCACAGAGTCCAGTGGGGTAAAGATGTCCTTTTAATCCCTCTGTCTAATCCTCTCCCCAATACAGGGAACACTAATCCTGATTCATGAGACACAGAAATTCATCAAAGATCGAACTAAATTGCTTCCTAAAGTTACCATGACTTGCTCCCATTGTTGCTCTCACTGGCTGAGTCAGGCAGTGCTCCCAGTCAAAGGGAAGTATCTTGTTTATGAACAGCCCCAGAGCTATCCTCAATGTTAAAAGACAGGAAAGAGCACATGCCCATATGAAGCCAGGAATGATGCTGTGGGCACTATTACTTGGAGACAGGCAGTTCACAGTGCCTCTGAACTTACTTCCTGCACCAGAGTGCAGCTGTGTTACCGCAGTGCCACTGAAGATTTCCCTGCTTGGTTCTGAGCGCTGGCCATAGGCAATTCCAGAAAAGATTGTCAGGCATTATGAAGATGCTGCAAACTGGGAAGAATCCCACAGTCTTGTCCTGTGTCCATAAGGAATTGTGTTTCCTGGTGCCACAGCAGCACAGGCTGAGCAGGGAGTGCCCACGGGCTGTGTGGCAGGAGGAAGGCTCCATGCCTTCTCACCACAGCTGCTGCCAGCAGTGGGGCAGCTCTGCCCAGCTGTTTGTGCCCCCAGTGACAGGGTAGATGCTGGCTGAAGTGCCACGCTTGAAATGCTGACCTGGGCATTTGGGGGCTCTCTGCTGCAGCCAAGTGTTGGCAGGAATGTCCTGACACAGCACACGAGGTGTGGTGTAAGGGTTACTGTCGCCCAGAGCACAAGTGTCTCTTAGCAGAAGTTGTCTACATCCTTATATCCAACCTGTCTTCCCTCTTTGATAAATTTCATTGCAGCCAGAGCCCACAATTAGGTTTTGACAGCTCTTCCCTTTTCACAGGCATCCTGTTCTTTTCATACATGCCTGGCTAACTTCTTTAGATTTCATTGCTGTGGATTGCTTTTCATGTCACTGAAAGCTAAACAGAGAAATATTTTTTTC
This sequence comes from Molothrus aeneus, assembly GCF_037042795.1. Lineage (NCBI taxonomy): Eukaryota > Metazoa > Chordata > Aves > Passeriformes > Icteridae > Molothrus > Molothrus aeneus. The sequence goes on along the minus strand of NC_089651.1, from coordinate 3,773,236 downwards.
CTTCCCAGGAATCAAGTGGGGGAGGGTGTCCAGCACATCCAGGCTGTGCAGAGAAATATATACACAGCATATCATTTTGGTTCCTGAATCAGGATTAGACTCAGCGAGAGCTTCTGGAACCTCTGTGGCCACAGCCATAGGACCCTGAATATTTGCTGAATAGGACCCTCAGTCTTCTACTGTGTGAAGAGCTATTGGTTTCAAATAGCGTGATGTTATCCACTTGTAGCATTAATTCTCCATCTGACACTACTGCTACTGATAGATTATTTGTATGGTCGTAAGCATTACCCGAATTGGAGTCATCATTTCTGTTCAGTAGAATAACCCAGGTTTACAAGCAAAAATGATAGCAATGTAAACCAACAAATATGGGAAGCAGCAACAAATATTGTCCTTGTACTCGCAAAAAAGGTGCAGTTTTGTGAACGATTAGCTAAGTATTTTTTTTTCAAGAATGATTGCCATCAGATACTTATTTTTTGATGACAAGTTGTGTCCTCAGTCTCAGCTGGTGCCTCCTTTCACCTGATGTGAAAACAAATTAATATGGTTCCTTGCAGAAATCCTTCAAATCTGAAAAACTGTAAAAAAAGTTCTGCTGGGTGAGAACAAGATGCATATGGTATTTGTAATGACAGTATGGTCTTTGAGAGAGGAGATAACCATCTGTATAACATGGAGGTTGTTAGTCCTCAACCTTTGTGGATGATTTTCCAGTCAACGTTTCTGAGTCGTGTCCACAACACTGCAAACTGTTGGAAGAGTGTCCCAGGTGGCAATGCTGGATCATACAAACAAATACACACACACCCCATGTCATCTGAAAATGCTGTTCCAAATATATAGTGCCTGTGAAGACTTCCTTTATTATTTGTGGTAGAGTTAGCAGGGCTGTTTTACATGATGGTATATTGTAAATTCTGACAAATCCTGACCATTAAAAGAAAATTAATCAAAGCACTGCATTTTGTCACTTAATGAAATTTGTACCCCAAAGCAGGAGACCCTGGAATAAATTTTTCACCACTCATTTAGCCATGCATGGAGTTCTCTCATCCTCCAGTGTCTTCTACAGAGAACTTGATCTTTACATGGGAATTTTTTGTTTAAAAGATTTAAATGCAAAGTATGGATGTTTTATACAATACAGCTGTCTGCTGTGTAATTACAGAGAGGGAGACCTGGTCATTAGATAGAGTTCACATAAGTTTATGTGCACACACATTGCTTTACATCTTTATGTGATGAGTGTTCATCAAGCATTTTGGACCTGCAACTCTGCTGACACAAATATGCATGCACAGATTTGAAGAAATATCTAACATTTTGGCCTCAAGTCTAAAAAATTAGTTTTATAACCTATCAGTGAGGATCTTCCACAAAATCAGAATTACTTGTGGGTAAAGAATATCTTGGAACTTGCAGGAGATCTTGGATCTGCTGTAAATGTATGCTGCAGTATAAATCAGAGTTCCTGTAAGCACAGTGGTTTTCAAAAATCTCTTGCCATGCCATGGAGAATACAGCTACCACAGGCAAGGGTATACCTGGCAAACTAAACAGCACTTCCAAACCTGCCCAAGCACAATTTCAGGAGGGCATTTCCAAAAGAACGAAACTAATGTTGCCATGGCAAAACTGTTTGACTTCACTTTCAGCTTTTTATCAGGAGGCCAGTGGTACAGGACAATGTGCATTTCTGTCCATGCATCAGCCTCCCCTGGGGCAGAATCCTGTGCTCTTTTCCCCGAGGGGAGATAGGCCTGAGCAAAGGAGGAGGAGCTCTGCCTTGGAGTGGAGCTCTCTGATTTCCCGGACAAATCATTCTACATTGCATCTCTGCCTGGAATGCAGAGCAGGCACGCTTCCCACTGCAATATTAGCAACGGAAACTGTTGGGAAGGGGAAAACACCTACACAGCAGGCTCAATTTGTGTCCATGGAAAAGTGCAGGAGCCTTTCTAGGATTTGTCCCCAGCAGCTCAAAGGGACATCAGCTGAAAAGTGGTATTATTATAATTGCCAGTGGGTTGCAGTTCTTCTATTTTATTACGATGCTCAGTTTATTTAATGCATCAAAAGAATTATTTTGAACAGAGTTCTACTAAAACAGGGGAAGAATTCTCTGTCACAGTGAGCATTTAAAGTGGAATCCAGCAGACTTCAAAGGCTTAGAGATGAGGAAAACCCCCTACATTTATTGAATTCTCCTAATTTTTGCTCATGACTTGCAAACTGCTACTCAGGCTATGGCATTACTATGTGCTTTTTACAAATACCTGCCTTATCATAGTAGTGCATCTATGGAGTGATAGAGATTTTCTATATATGGATACTTCACTCTTCACCTTTAAACTCAACCGGTGATATTCCCTAGACCCTAAATATTTTTCTGTTCTGGTTCTGGTTGGCCAGTAGACTGCTGCTGTTCTTTGGGCTGTATTACAATAATACCACCACCTGGAAGGACCAGAGGATACATAATTCTGCTACAAACTCAACTGGAAACCCAGGGAAAGCTATGGTCCCAGTGCTGCTCAATCTTTCTTCTCTGAGCTGTGATTCTCAGTGGTAATCGCCAGTACGCTCACAAGAATGATTTCAAAGCTGAAACCCTCATTTATTTTCTTATTTGCTGTGAATGCATTATTACACTGTGTGACAAGTATCGTAACTCTAAAATAGAAAAGAGAATCGCTTAGAAATGCATTGCAGCAAGATTTTAATCCCATTTTGCTCTTTAACAACCTGCTATTAAATTGTTACCTCTAGTTTTCCATAATAAGCCTCGGTGTCAGGTGCTGTTCTGTGAAAAAGCAGTGAGTGGCAATGGGAAAACCTTCAGAGTTACTGACAGTGAGGCCGAGTACCATGGACAGTGGCCTGATATTCCCGTGACAAAACACTCACAGCACAACTCCTCTGCAGCTGAGTGCTCAGATATCTCTTTATCTGCTTCCACTGAAATCACAAGACATTAAAAGCATTGCTGCTTTCTTTTGTTTTGCTTTTCCCTTCAAATAGCTCTGGCAGTGGATAAGCAAACATTCATCTCAATCTGGCGAAGCAGGGAATACCAGAACAGAAAAACAATATGTAGCATAAAAGGCCCAGTGTTAAAACTGTTCTTACCAGCTGTTGCATGGCTCAGTTTTCCATGCCAGCAGATCCATAAAACACAAAACCAGCATGTGTGAGACAGTTGTTACATAAAGGTACAATTCAATTGCTCATAGGGGAACTCCTGGATCAATACAAAATGAAATAAGAGCAAAGGACAATGCAAAAGAATGAAAAAAGAGTGTATTCTAGTCCACCCTTCTTGGCTTGAGGGGATGGTTGCTGAGGGGGCTTTTGGGTTGTTTTTATTCTTTGGTTTGGTTTGATTTGGTTTAGTTTGGTTTCATTCATGTGATTTAAACACCAAGCATGGTATGTAGCTATATTAACATGAGCACCCAAAGCCAGAGACAAAAGAGATATATTGATTTACATGCTTATCACCTAGCAACCTTCCAGCACTGAGTGAATGTGTCTGCAACTGAAATAAAAAGTAGCTGAAAACTCTTTTGGTTTAAAAGTAACAAACAATAAACAGGGACCAGAAAATTCAGTTGAAAAATCTGTTTGACCCAGCTAGAAATCCATCAGAAATGACTTTGTTGTTAATACATTTTGTTTGAACAGAAGGAAGTGAAAAAAGCCGATCAGGTGACTCCATCTGAAGTGTCATTGATGAAATGCTTTTTTCCCCTTAGAACAGTGCATTGCCAAACAATTGCATCTCAGTATCAAGAGAGAAAACAACAGATCTCTTATCTAGTAAGGAAAAAAAATCATATAGTGAAAGTAATCCACAACACTGTAGAATTTAACAGAAGCCCCCTGTGCTGCAGAAAAGGGCAGCAGGACAGACTCAGTGACCTTGGATCTTGCTGCAATTAGTGGCAACATGATTGAAGGTGACATCCTGAAGTGACAGCCTGGCAGTGCGTGTGCCAGGTGCCAGCTGTATTCCAAGGCTGGCTAGCTCCAGGAGCTGTGTTCACAGCTCTTTTCCTACACAGTGGGTTGGGCAAGGAACCCCAGCTGGGAGTTCTCCAGGGCCCTGCAGTTCCCTGGGAGCACATCCATCTCCAGGGCCCTGCGGTTCCCTGGGAGCACATCCATCTCCTTGGAGGGCAGTGATGGCGCTGCCCATCGCGGAAGGCGTCGCCCACGGAGCGAAGGCAGCGCAGGGCACACAGGGGGAGGTGAAGGGAGGACCTGCAAACATCTGGGCTCATCATTTGCTCCCTTGTTTTGTCTGGGCTCTTTAGTTCCTCCTCCTTTCTGCTCAAACGTAGACATTGTAAAACTGAGGTGTTTTACTGCATGCTGGCCAGCTGCCATCCTCGATACCCGTCACGAAGGTGCGTGAAGAGAGGTGTGTTGTTTTTTGGTATCCTTTTGGTTCTGGTAGCACATCAACATTGTACTATACTTTATTATTTCTTGTTCAATAAGTAGTCCTAGTATCTCTATGTTTCATGTCTAATTTTGGAGAGCAGGGCCATACCTGTATCGAGGCTCTCTCAATTAGGTGGGCATTTTGTTTGTTTAGTAGAAATAATGCATGATTCTTTTCGCAGTGATGGTTTGAGGGACAAAGAAATTCTTAATTTTGTAATATGTATTACAATCTTCTGAACACAAGTAAAAATGTACTGTGATTTATTTATATAAATCTAGTCTGAACAAATAAGTTTTGATCTTAATAAAAACTGTAAGAAATTGTGCAATTGTAATTTATTACTATTTTGTATTTAATAAATATTAAAGTTCAATTCATTATTCAGAAAGCCAGAAAACATTCTGGAAATGTTTTTGCTCAGTTTTTCTCCACACATAACATGTTTTGATAAAGTACATGAGGCCAGAGAGAAAAAGCTTTTAATTTTACAGCACTCACACATAATTTAGCAGTTTGGATACTGAAACCTCCTCGTGTTTCATCCCATGTCCACAGTCATCATGGCAGAAAGATTATTTGACATGTCAGTCGTGAATCTCATCTGTGTTTCATATTAAGAAGAAAATCAAGACGCTACAGAAGTGCTTCGCTAAATTACCAAAATTAGTAATTAGCATGGCATGCTGGCAAAATTAGGAGTCCTCCTGTCAACACCTGACATGTAGCTCCAGGAAATTCTGAGAGGTTCCCTGGCAGAGCCCAGAAACAAATGGAAAAGAGCAAAAATATATCTTGTATGACCACACAAACTGCACCCAAAAAGGTAGCACTCCTGTCCTTTTTCCTTCTCTTTTAAACCTGAACTTACACATCCATCAGCAAGAGCCCTACATGTCCATGACTTATAATTAAGAACCTCTTTGTGTCTTTAGGGATAAGTTCAGTCTCTCCTCATTTGGCAGATCTGGCCTGCTTGCACACACCACATTAATAAAGGGCTGCTGACACGTGGTGTAAGACACAAAACAATATTCCATGCCAATAAGAAATTATTTTCATTCTGCTCTCTTCTTGGGAATATTTGATATCACAGATGCATGGAAAAGAGATGAGAACAGGCCTGTAGTTTTGAACTTGGTACTGTCCTTAATAGAGGGAACACCTTTAGGCCCTGGGTAGACTCCTGCTGGGGTACTGGGAGATGGGTGATTGGCAAGGGACACATCCATAGGCATTTTGGCAGTGAATGCAGTGTTAATTATCCCTCTGTCCCATATATCACTATAAAATACACCTCAGCACAGGAGGTGTATGAACTTCAAAATTGTTTTTAATGCCTTTCAGTAATACTGGTTTCTGTTTCTTTGTTAATAAGCAAGCAAAAGCCTCTTCCTCTGTCAAAACAGGCCCACACATTTCTCCTCCTGAGACACTTTTCCAGCAGAATCATCCTTTAAGTCTTTATATGTAGCCTACAGACATGAAAAGGGGCAGTGGTTGCACCAGCCTGCTAATGCCTGCAAGCCAAAGTTTGGGAATCTTCTCTGGAAAAGCCTGATCAATACAAGGCATCCCACATGGCCTTAAACCTGAGAAACTATTGCTGGCCAGGGCCTGTGTACAAATCACAAACGGGACAGGACTGCTGGGAACGTGCCTTGAGCTGTTTGATTTTCCAGCATCAGTCTCATTACATGATTATGACAATGGGAAGATGCCAGCAGCTCACATCCCAGGCAGCAGACCAAGAACTTAATGTTACAACTTTCTTTATAAGTTTTTTGACCAATCACACAAAGCAAAAGCACATTGAGAGTAGTTCTATCCAACCACTATAAGCACACATATCTTTGGTTAAAACAATGCTTGCTTATTTTGAATACAACACCTGCTTGTAAACCCTAAAACACAATGCACAGAGCTCCATTATTAAGCTTCAAACTTCCTAATATCTGTGTGAATCACTATCTATCTAGTGAATAAAAGTTCACTAGATGAACTTTTCTGTAGCTTAGGGAGTTATTCTAGACCAGTGTTAATACACAGGCCTCTGTTCTATTTGTCCTTGCTTTTCTACTTTTTAAATAATTTTTCTGCTGACCAATCTCATGGCTGCTGCTTAGCTCTAATCACAGTTCTGCTGTCTTTGAGGCCTGCCCTTTGCAGCTTTCCCAAAACCCTCTGATTTTGTGGATTCCCACAAGAAACCCTGTAATCCTGCCCAGCTGATCAGCTGAGAGGTGGAAATGAGGGGAGGAGCTCTGCTGTGGCTGCCTGCAAGGGGAATGGCTGCTGAGGACGCAGCAGAGCCCGAGGAGTGCCTGAAGTGACAGGGATGTCCCCCAAGGGCTGGGACATGAGCTGCTACAGAGAAATCAATGCCTCAGCAAGGAGCAGAGGCACAGAGCAGGGCTGCAAGCTCTGCTTCTAAAGACAGGATCCTGCCAGGAAACCTAGGGACTCCAAAATTAACCTCTCCAGGGAAGGAAATCACAGTGTCGTGTTCTGAGAATGAATTCCTCTGACAATATTGTCACTGGAATGTGACGGTGTTCACAGGGGTTCTTGGATGAGGGAAGAGACAAGAATGTTGACTCCATGTTTCAGAAGGTTTGTTTTATTATTTTATGATATATATTACATTAAAACTATACTAAGAGAATAGAAGAAAAGGTTTCATCAGAAGGCTGGCTAAGAGTAGAAAGGAATGATAACAAAAGCTTCTGTCTCAGACAGAGAGTCTGAGCTAGCTGACTGTGATTGGCCATTAATTACAAACAAACCAATATGGGCCAATCACAGATCTACTTGTTGCATTCCACAGCAGCAGATAATCATTTTTTACATTTTGTTCCTGAGGCCTCTCAGCTTCTCAGGAGGAAAAATCCTAAGGAAAGGATTTTCCGTAAAAGATATCTGCGACCTGGAATTTGTCACAGTGGGTCCTAGCAGAGGTTTCTCATGTAAGCAGCACATATTTGTTTCTCCCTGATTGGTGTTCTTATATTGCCATTTAAACAGAATCACATAATTCCCTGGGGGCACTTATGCATTTATCATTCCCATATTAACTACACACTTCAAGCTAGCCCACCACACCATCCCAAAGGTCATGGCTTTAAACCACTTCATAACTTGCCAAAAAACTTTCAGTGAATTTGTGTTCCAATACCAGCACATGTAGGAAAATCTGTGAATGTTCCAAGACATCAGAAGTGCCTGAACAGCCTGGTGCAAAGAGCTTGACTAAAGCTGTCTGATATTAAAGAATCATTTAGAAGTGTCAGAAATGTCAGTAAGCTAACTAGTGTTAGATCCTCACCCAAAGATAAAACTGTCAATAAAAATACTTTTGTTGGAGTAACCATTCTTAATAATAACAACAACAAATTCTATACTGAACCCTTATTTTGTAATTTTCAATTTAGCAGGCAAAATTCTGTTTCAAGACTGTCACTGTAATCCTATCATTTATATCCTGGTAACTGACACAAAAGCAGTTTTAAAGCAATATATTAAATAGAGTTCAGCTACATTAGGTAGCCATTCCATCCCAAAAATGGAATATAGTTTTAATAACCATCTTTTCAAAATGTAACAGTTTGGACCCTTTTCCATAACTTCTGTCTTCCTAAAAAAAAAAAAATATATCATTCCAAACATAAAATATTACTAAAAAAAAACCTGGATAACATCTGAAGAATAATCACATAGCTTAGAAAAAGATCTGAAATCATCAATCAGTTTTTGTATTTTAGTGAAACTCAAGTCCAAATATTTGCTGTTCCAGTGGAAATAGCTCTTCCATCTGCCAGAAGACAACTTTGATATTGGTATTCCCTCACTTCAAAACCTCGGCTCTCCAAACATGCTGGCATTTTCTTTTCAGTTCAAATGGGTTTAATATAGACCACATTTCAGGAAAAGAACAGTAAGTTCTCAGAACATCTTTTCTAAGCCTGGCCCTGAATCAATTAGAAATACAATTTTGGACAATAAATAAAATAAGTTTTACTATTCTTATCAGGAGCTAAGGCTTTCTGTCAGATTTCCCCAAATTAATTCATTTCTTGCATCTTTGCCCAATTGTTTGTAAATGCCTCAAGACTCCTTCCCTTTCTACACTACTTAAACTACTTGAAAAGTTAAAGTGGATTGAAACAGAACAAGCAATTTCCAATGTGACATTGGAGCTGTATCATCCCTTGATGAGGAAGGACAGGAAGTTACTTCCTCCTACTCTCACTATAAATCCATCTTAAATAAAAAATTTATTGTTCCAAATAATAGGTTGAGATTACTCAAAAAAAAAAAAAATCCTTCCTTTTATCAGGAGCATCTTTATGATTGGGTGTGGGGCTCTGTTGAATTGCTTTTCCATTTCCTCCAATCTGCCTGAGAGCTGGAGTTCCACTCTGCCCCACTCGCTCCCTTTTCTGCCCTTGCCCTGCCAAGGCAGAGCAGCAAATTTCAGCTGAACCTCCAAAGGTTCTGCAGCTTTTCAGAAGATCTGAGACCACTTGCCTTGGAAATTCCACTGCCAGTAGAAATAACTTCCAAGTGGTATCTAGATATATGCCTGACAGATTTTCATTTTAACTGTCAACTGCAGTTATTATTATTATTATTATTATTATTATTATTATTATTATTATTATTATTATTATTATTATTATTATTATTATTATTATTATTATTTATTTATTTATTTATTTATTTTTGTTGTTATTGTTATTGCTATTGTTATTGCTATTGCTATTGTTATTGTTATTTTGGGGAGTTTTTACTTCTGATATCTGCTGTTTTACCTCCTCCTATCCTCAAAATCTTTCCCTCAGTGATTTTTACTGGACAGATGGGTTCAGGTGTTCTCATTCCTCACATGTGAGTTCTCCCAGTGAGCCCAGGTCCAGCAGACAAGGCTGGTAATGAGCTGCTTCAACCTTTATTCACATTTCATCTGCCACTCACCTCACAGCAATAACATCTTCATCACAAAGGTGTGGATTCGCTCTTCAGATAATGGTCCAAAATTGTAGGGACATCAGGACTGCTGCAGGATGTGAGGACATGATGGAATTAAGTTGCCAGTTTTCAATTTAATGAGTTAATAGTAATGGCCAGGCCTGAAACACTTTTGATGAATGCTGCAAAATCCAAGGTGACAGCAAATCACAAAATCAATAGCTACTCATGTCTGTTCCTAAAGACATCAAACATTTAGGATGTCTAATGTCTTCAGGTGTTTGAATAAGTATCTCAATAAAATGTTTGAGGCCATAACACAGCCTGAGATGTCAGAACATTCTGACACCTGTCTAATGTAATGTTCAGCCACACAGAGAGCAAACAGACAAGTGAGAGAGCTGTGTTTATAAAAGGAGCTATCAGAGGATTCAGGGGAACAGACACAACTATCCAGCTGTCCAAATGACAACAATTAAATGAGAAATATCTTCTGGAATTTTTATTTAAACCAAAGGCACAGCAAACTCTAATGCTGCTGTCCTTAAGAGAAAGGATGTCTAAAGAAAGGAGATTTGCACTTACAGCTATGTATTAATTTCCTTTCCTTTTTGGCACCTGCTGTGAACAGTTTCAAGCAGGGTAATTACTTGTTACAAAGCAAAAAAAAAAAAAACCAAAAAAACACCAAAATGAAATCTGTAAATCATGGTTTTGGGTGCCTGAGTAAACTCCACATTTCAGGGTTTAAGAGGAGTCAGCAGCACTTCAGTGTGCAAAACACCCTTTATTCAGTGCTGACAATTTCTGGCTCCTCACAGAAGTAAAACACCTCATGTTTCTCAGAGCATTATCTTGTTCCAAAACTGCATTATTTCTCTTACCCAACTCCCCTCACACCCTGTTACATGAATGGCTTTCCCAGTTTGCTAACCAGCCTCAGTTTTAATCTGTGTGCTCTGATTGCATGGCAAGGTGGTGGCAGATGCAGGGAGCAGTTCCTCTGGGTGCCTGAGCTCCCACCAGGGTTAAACCTCCCAGTCAGGAAACAATTCATCCCTTCTTTTCCACATCCAATGCCTGCAAACAAAACCTGAACTTTTTGACACAGAAAATTTAATGCAAAACATTTAAAAAAATTTATTCCACCCAAACCAGCTCTATGACAGTGACCCCAGCTAGAGTTTATCATAATAATACATATAATATTCTCATAGCAATTCATGTGTGACTCCACATTACCTCTGTTTAATTCACCTTTCTGCCTCAAATGTTCCAGCAGTGGTTTTGTGTTTGTTTTGAATTTCCTAGTAAGTACCAAGGGTGTGCTGCAGACTGTGCCTAAAATAGCATCTGGTTTGTAATTACTGCCTGGAACCTAAATTACAAAAGCCTGTTGCTCCATGAAAAGATATAATTATTGAAAAGATCTTTTATGCATGGTTTGTCTGCATGCTCAACCATCAATTAAATCATTACCATTTAATCCTGCTCATAAATGGAATTGCACAGATTCCCAAATTCCTGAACCTACAAAAAATTCGTTTCCAAGTGAAAAATTACCATGTTTATTGAATAACTAAAGGAAAGCATAATGCCTCTATGGAGAGTGGAGCTCCAAGCAGGGCCTTTTATCTCTTTTCTTCATGGAGGGCTATACAATCACCAAGTTGTTAATTGAGGGGTAAAATCAATTCTGGCTTAGCCACTACAGGTACATGGGACAAAAGCTAATTGATCCCAAACCTATTTTCTGGGTACCAATCTGCACCTGCCATCACAACTTCAGTCTGGCAGCACAGCCTTTTTGCTCCAGAATTTTGCCCAGACATCCCAATTTTGACTTCCAATATTTTTGGTTTTTCCCTGCAAGCAGACAAACACATCAGACACTCATGAAACTTCTGAGCTTTCTTCATTCTGATCTGCTTACCAAAGGAACGGGACAGGACAGGGGATGCATAAACACACATTTTTGTGCTGCCCAGGGCTGCATGTCAGGCAAAATCCAAGGACTGGTGTGTATTTCAAGAGCTTAAAACAAATCCTTGGTATCCTCTAGATCTCCTTCCACCTACTGACACAGTTCCTGTGCCAAGCGCAACAGCTCTGAATTGTGCCAGGGATGCTGTGCAGGGAGAACTCAGCGTTCCCTCTTGGGGCTCCTGGGAAAAGAACTAGCAGAGTGAGAGCAGGAGGAGCTCACCCTCCCCTGGTGGGACTTGGGAGCCTCCACATTGCCTGGAAGCTGATGGACAAGCTGTGGGAGACCTTCAGTTTCCAGTGTTTTCCCTTCTGCTGCTGGGAAAATTTCCCTTATCGGTCTTTCATGCAGATTATCTCTGACACAAAGACTTCTTTTCCTCCAATGTGAAGATTTCTGCATCCCCTGCTGATGGCTGGGCTTATGTTGCAGTAATTCGGAGTAATGTCAGGCATGGATGCCCCATTTCCAGAAATGTAAAGGAATGCCCCATTTATCTCCAGTAATGTAAAGGAATGCCCCATTTCCAGTAATGTAAAGGAATGTCCCAGTAAGAACCAGCAGGGCTCAGTTGGTAATTAGTTTATAATTAGGAGGCTGCTCTCTCAGGTTAAGGTACTGTAAAGTTCCAGGGAATTGTTAAGCTATTCACAGCACTCTGATGATACTAAACTAGGAAAATATATAAAGTCCTAGAAATACCCTCATGTAAACACATCAGAAATGGAAGGATGGGAAATCCAGACAAAATAGAAATCCATCTAGAGTGGTGTCTTCTACACATGAAAATGGTGAGACTTTGCAATATTTAATTTGAGGCTGCCTGACCAAGAATTTTAATCTTTAAAAATGAAGTGAGCTTTGCAGTATTTCCTTTGATCTATCTTTAAATCACAACCTGGGTAATCCTCTAAACAAATTCTCCTTCAGGTTGTAATTTTTCATTCAATAAAGACATAAACACCTTTTCCAACATCCTGATGTCAGGAGTGGTGGGCATCACTCCTGATTATGCAGAGGAAGCTGAACAAGCCCAGTCAAGGAAGATGACCTTCTTCTATCATGAATCGTCACATCATTCACTGTGTCTCTGGAAAAAGCCCCATGGTGGCTTTAGAAAGATGAAGGTTTGGGTTTTACTGAACTGGATGGATGAATTCCAGTATCACTGTGGACAAAAGAATGCAATCTGATATGAATATTTTGCCTTCAGTCCCTGACATTTCTTTCTGCACTGCCTACTCTGGGCATTCCCCTTGTGTTCCTTGGTTTGTGTTCTGGAAATAAAAGCATTTCCCTTAAGCCAATAAAATGAAAAACACAGGATATATCCTGGGAAATGCTAAGAAAAGTACAATGTAGATCTATTTCTCATCTCCAAAATAATCTTACTTCATACATTTTTGCAAGTAATTTCCTCCTTCCTCTGCCTTCCTGTAACTCCTTTGGCTGCATGTACACACAGAAGGTTTTCCCTGGGTATGTCTATTTTTCATTAGAAGTGCATTTCTCCTTCAGACACATAGAATTTATTCAAAATGTGTCGCACTAATCATATCTTCTCTAGAAAAAATGTATTTCAAAGGATCAATCATTTATTTCATCTTCTGAGCAAGAAGCATCATTGCCCTTGCTCCTGCCAAACGCACCAGGAAATGTCCCCCAGAATGACGCCCGCACTGGATGAATTCTACATGGCTCACATATGCAAATGTGGATTTTCATACAAATTCACATGACTGGCTTTGAAGCTCTCAGCCTTAAACAAAACCAGGGAAATGAAGATCAAGGAGAGATCATTTCCAAGTGGCACAGCTCTGAGTCTATTCCTAGTGCTTCCTGTCCCTGAAAATGGACTTTAGGTGCAGCTCAAGTTTAGTTCCAGGTTAAGTTAAGCCTAGTTCCAGCTCCCCATGGAAGTTCCCAGGTGTTTATACAGAGGTCAGAGCCTGTGCTGCCTCACAGGTGTAAGATGATGCCCACACCTCCAGCTGGAACCCCATCAGATGGTTTTGTTTCTGTCAAGATGGTAAAGTGGACAGGGTGCCAGCAATGGGGAAGAAAGTCTAGAGTATTTGGGTGAGAATTTAAGTTAGAACTGATTTTTAAAATGATATTTTTGCTTTATTAATCTAAATTGCTTCTGAAACAAATTCAGAGAAAATGGAGATATTTCCAATAACCCATCATTATGTTTTCCCAATTGTAAATAAGCCACTATAAAATTAAAAAAAAAACATTAGAAAAGGGAACATTTACATAACACAATAAACATAATTTAAGAAGTGATAAGCTTCAAAATTTTGTGCAAGTATGATTATCTAACTTACTGGCAATTTAGAGAATCGTTTTATTACTGAATAATAAAAGAATCCTAAAATAATAAAAGAACTTATTGTTAATAAATAATAACAAATTATAAATAAATAAAAGTAAATAAATAAATAAAAGTAAATAAAGTAAATAAAGCATGAAATAAAATAAAATATATGTAAATAAAATAAAGAAAATAAATTATAAATAAATAAATAAAAGAAATCCTAAAAATACTTGAAAACTTATAACACTAAATGTAATGGTTTTTTAGAGAATTTGTGTCATTTTGTGATATTTCCTGCATAATTTGTTATTATTTGAGCAAGACCTGCCACTGTACAGTCAGGAACATCCAGGACTCTCTTGTATTTTCCAACAGACTTCTGGTCAGCTGCAGTCCAAGGCTTTTTCTGTATTTTTTTCATTATCTTTTTCATGTAAATATAACTGGGTATCCAGGTCTTCTTCAGATACTGATTCTCCACATCCAGTTCTGGTAAGTTACTTAAATCCTTGTCATCTCACAGATCTAATCCTTTCCCAAATCTCACCAAAATGTATCATTAGCACTGAAAGATTCAAACCTGCAGCTTTGGATTTGGGCACCTAAATTCCATCCAAATGCTTTTGTTAGGCCTTTAAATGCATTCTGAATTTTAATCACACAAAATTTCACTTTTTTTTTCATCAGTGTTATGTGTTCAGAATTTTTCCTTACAGTCAAGGTAGAACCAAGACACTGGGTGAGCATTTCAGCTTTCACTTTGTTTCTGAGAAAGTGTCTGGAAAAATCAGAATGTTCAGGATGAGAGAAGTAAATTAACTCACACATATTAGTTGTGTTTAGACTTCAGGAGATTTTTTCATGTGGCCTTCATGTGATCTACGATTTTCGAATTTGTGACTTCTAATAAACTTTGCTCTTTCTGGTGATGTATTTAGAATTTTCTGCAGTTTTGAGTGTCTGGTGGAGCTCACGTGGCAGATTCCAAGCAGTGCTGTGACCTGGACACAGCCATGACTTTGAGATGGCAGGATTAGAGCCCTCCCTTCAGATTTAATTTTTTGGAGACCTTCTGGCCATCTGCTGAGAAACCACAAGTTCTGCTGACTCCATCCAACCTCTGAGGGAAACTTTCCACTGGGTTTGCTGGAAGGTTCTTAGTCCAGACTTGTGACGGTGTTCACAGGGGTCTTATGTTGAGGGTAGTGACGAGGATCTGACTCCATGTTTCAGAAGGCTTGTTTTATTATTTTATGATATATATTACATTAAAACGATACTAAAAGAATACAAGAAGAAGTTCTCCTCAGAAGGCTAGCTAAGCTAAGAATAAACAGGAATGATAACAAAGGCTTGTGGCTCAGAGTCCGAGCCAGCTGGGCTGTGATTGGCCATTAATTACAAACATCCAACATGGGCGAATCCCAGATGCACCTGTTGCATACCACAGCAGCAAATAACCATTGTTTACATTTTTTTCTTGAGGCCTCTCAGCTTCTCAGGAGGAAAAAATCCTAAGGAAAGGATTTTTCATAAAAAGATGTCTGTGACACAGACTACCCTGGAGTCTCTGCCTTTCAAACTGTTGCTGCTCCCAAACTGCAGCAAACAATTCCTGTTACAGCTTTACATTGTGATTTAAGCTCTGAGTTTGCATGGCACAGTCCCTCCAACGCAGGAATGCATCAGTGCAGTCCCTCTGTGACTCATTAAAATATTTTAATCAAGTTTTAGTGCACTTTTCGTGCAAAGAGTAACTGCTCAATGCTATCTCAGTAAAAACAAAACAAAATTAGAAACCAACAACAAAATCCCAAATTAAAAAAATGTTTTAAATAAGCTCCAAGTTCGTGAAAGAACAATCTATTCTGCCCTCTTTTAATTCAGGTATAATCAGTTTTCTGGCCTGTTTTTGTGTTTAATAACCCTACTGGGAATATTGCCATTGACTACAATGAGGAAAAATAAAACGTGGTTCAATAGATGCTTCAGCTTATAAAATAATAACCCAACAAGTTGCTTAACATGGTTTTGCTTAACTGTTCACTTATTTTCATACCTAAAATACAAGGTCCAGAACACATAGGAAATTAACAAAGGACTGCAGTGCTTCTTTTTGTCCAGTATTAAAAAACTAAATTCTCATTTTAAGATATTATTAAGTTGTGTGAATCATCCTTATTGGAGGGATATGTCACAGTCATGGGAAGAAGGAGAGTGACTGGATCGTAGCAAATAATTCATGTTTTCTGACAGGCCCATTATGAACTACAGGGAATTTCTGCCACCTCACAATTTTAACCTTCCAACATCTGTGTCAGAATCATGGAATCATAGAATCATAGAATGTATAGAATGATAGAATGGCTTGTGTTGGAAGGGGTCTGAAAGATCAACCAGTTCCAAGCTCAGGGCCCCATCCAGCCTGGCCTTGGGCACTTCCAGGGATGGAAGGAGCAGCCACAGCTTCTCTGGGCAACCTGTGCCAGTGCCTCACCACCCTTAGAGTAAAGATTTATTCCTAAAATCCCATCTAACCTTGCCCTCTGTCATTTAAAGCCATTACTGCTTGTACTGTCACTATAAACCCTTGCAAAGAGCCCCTCTCCACCTTTCTTGTAGCTCCTTTGGGCACTGGAGGGCTGCTGGAAGGTCTCCCTGGAGTTTGGAAGCAAAAATAAAATACACAAACATTCAGTAAAAAAATTTTAAACTTATGTTTCTATAGTTGTAATTAAAAATATACCTTAAGCAAGTAAAAACTATATTAAGATAGTGAAAAGTTTATAATGTAGAAGTATAATTATATAAATTAAGCTAGAGTTTTAAAGTTATAATAGAAATATATATGTTCAACAACATCCTATTAAATAAAAGTATCTGCAATACAGCAAAATTAAGAGTGATAAATTAAAAAAACAAAATAAACTTTATAACATCTATCCATTAAACTAGAAAGTTATATATTATCTTATAACAAAAAACTTATAACTACTTTAAACTATAACCAACAACTTACTGCTTTAAAATCTCACATCCTCTAAAACTAATGTTTATCTAAGCAAAAATCATGCTTAAGCCAACAATGGTCCCATTCCTTCATTAAAAACAACAATAATACCTGTGGAAACTGCACTGCACAACTTTCTATCCCTTTATCCCCTGATAACACGTTATTAAATGGAAACATTTTGCCCCTCTCCTGCCAAAGCAGCACAGGGACACCACTGAAGGAATGGTAATTAATGCTGCTGCTGCTTCTTCTCACCAACCCCATTGTTTTGTTATCAAACCCCTTATCCTGACCCTTCTCATCAGAAATCCCCAGGTGAGGAGATTGAGAATTTTCTCCATAAGAATTCCTTTTAAAGCCAAATTAACAGGTTTTGCTGATTCAGCTGGCTTCTATTTTTGGTGCCTAGCTGGGAATACCTGTAGGGAAAGAGACAAATATAATTTACAGCAAGATCTTAGAGCAGGTCCCCTTGTGACATCAGCATGTAGACACTCAAGGCTACTCATTACTTCTGAAAATCTTGTCCCATTTAAGTGCAGCAAATTCAGGGGCATGATTGCAAACAGCTCCCATTGCTCCAGACATTTGAAATCTATTCATCTGTCTGTCTCTATCAGATACAAACAGCATTTATTTGATGTATTTCCCAGCTATTCAAGAGAGCACGAGTAAAAATATCAAAGTTTTGAGCCTCTGCAACACATTCCATAATAAACACCCCCCGTTTTAGCCTTGTTTATTTTTATGAGGCTTTGCTTTTAGGGGATTTTATTTTGTTCCAGTGCGCTTTCTCCTCACATCAAATTCAGAGTGGTCTTCCACTCATCTTATCTTTCCTACATTACTGACAGTCTTTTTGAGTTTGAACAACATTATCAGAGAAGTAATCAGTGTTCTGCTGAAGCTACAGGGATTCAAGAGATACTCTGAAACCACATTACTCAGAAGCTCCTGACTGCCATTTGGGATAAATGCCTGTATTGGAGGAAGGAATATATCATGTTATTCATGCCTGTGATCCTTCATCATATGGAGAAAGTTTTACTTCAAATAATGAATCAGAAAGCAAAGCAGCAAGAGAGCTGTAAAGAAAAAAAGGAGACAACAGCAAGAGAGATGGAGAGGAGAGGAGAGGAGAGGAGAGGAGAGGAGAGGAGAGGAGAGGAGAGGAGAGGAGAGGAGAGGAGAGGAGAGGAGAGGAGAGGAGAGGAGAGGAGAGGAGAGGAGAGGAGAGGAGAGGAGAGGAGAGGAGAGGAGAGGAGAGGAGAGGAGAGGAGAGGAGAGGAGAGGAGAGGAGAGGAGAGGAGAGGAGAGGAGAGGAGAGGAGAGGAGAGAGGAGGTAGGAAAATGTGATGGGAAAAAATGAGACAGGACTGGAATTAAAGGCAATGATGTAGAAAAATTCCTGACAGCTTTAATGGATTGTCAAAGAAGATCTGCAAATCCTCCAAAATAAATGAAACAAAAAAAGCAGAGCCATATAAATTCATATAAAAATGAAATGGAGCAAAGTGTCTCATCTGTTATTTCAGGATGCCAAAATTAAACTACTCTACCTAATAAACTAAAATTGCTGTTTATGAAATGCTACTTTAGTTTATGAAATATGCAGCCTGTACTGGTTCTAAAGATTAACCTGCATCAAAATCTCCAGTCTGTTTCTCCTGGAAAATTCCCTTAGCTTCCATGGTCTCTGATACTAAGGAACCATAATGTTATGGTATCCATTCTCCTTGATTCAATCAAATTCGTTATTTACTTGCTTTAACTGGACTACATGCAATTAATGAGTGAGCATGTGAGTGGCTTCTTCCTGGGCTGGTAAACAGGAGGAACAAGTTTTCTTAATGTTCTCAGTTTAATCAATATATCTATAATAGCAAAGGAGAACATTTCAGAAGTGAAAAGTGCAAACCCTGCACTGAGGGCTCTGCTGTGCTCCCTAAACCCTGACCTACATCAGGATGCTGTGACACCTTCAAAGGAATGTGGGGTCAATTGGATCTTCTGATTCTCCATTTCATCTCCAGGCGCACCAGGAGAAATATGCTTCTTTCTTTCCCAAAAAAATATCAGCTTTTATGTGCCTCTATGGTACAGAATAAACAACCCCAGGTAGGTTTAAATTAGCAGATGATATTTGTGACTAGTGAAAAAACAATCTTTCATTAACTTTCTAGAGAGACGTAGCTTTAAAAGACGTGATCAAATAAAGTCTAAATGGGAATTAATGTATGCACTAAATGACTGATGCCACCCTAAAAATCTTTCCCTATTAACCAGGTATCTCAATTTGTACTCACAGACACATAATATTGAGGAAAAGTGTACTAGAGAAGCTGTTTTTCCACAGTAATTGTCATTCATGAAAAGTGCTAAAAATACAGCCATGAAAAGCAATCTGTTTCTCTGAGTTCTGTGTTTCCTTTTCTGCCATTTTTAAAAAAATGAATGTCTATTTATGGAAAGCAGATATGTTTTTTTTTCTTATGATTCAGTGTCTTTGGTTGCAACCCCTGGTATTTCTGCACCCATGAATTGTGTGGGATTAATAGCAGGAGTAGTGAAGGTCCTTTGGGGGTTCTGTTTCCAAGCTAAGATCCAGATGTTACCACATAATTACATTTCTTCCATAAACCTCCTCTTAAACCTAACATTAATAAGCCTCTTTAAGGCTGTTTGTCTATCAATGGAAATCATAGAAATCAACTTATCATTTTGGTACCTGGACAAAAGGAATGGAAAACAAATAAAGTAATGGAGAAGGGAAACTGTAACCCTTTCTTCTCCATTTTCTGCATTTTCCTGTCACAATCTTTCATAACTCTCCCACAATGGCTGCCCCAAAGTTTAGTGCTGTTTGTTTGCAAAACTTCCACAGAAGTTTTTGCTTAGAAAAAATTATTATATTCCTATTTATTATAATTTGGATTTTTTCAGTATCTCACATCAATTCATACTTACATTAATGATTGTTCCTCCTTGTACCTTGTATACCAATGTTATAATTGGTATCTAAATTCTTAATTTGAAAAATCCTGCCTGACACAAATATTACTCAAGAAAAAGAGATTTCCATCAACTACTCAACTTCTTTTTGTTTCAGGTTAAGCCCAGAGGGCTCAGCACAGTGTAAGAGCCATGCTTGAAATGCTTGATGAAGTCAAGTTTGTGCTTCTGGGACTGGATTTTCACCAAAAGAGTTAAAATTGCTACTGGGAGGGAATTATTCATTCTGGAATGCTTCACATTTTTGCTTCTTTTCTACACATTTTGTTTTTCTTTCATTTTGGTAACATCCTCTCTAATGTAAGGGACGAGCCCCAGCATTTCTGTAGATGTAGAACTCATGAGGATCACTAAAAATACCTGAAGTGGATATGACTATTAATTCTGAAAGCAGATTCTCTATTATTATCTTGCACTATTGTTATTCTGGACTAAGGATGCACCAGAAGGCAGCCAGATTTTTCCTACCAGGTTTTCTGCCTGCAGACATGAGCCTTTAGGAGGTGTGCAGTCAGCATTATGGTTTTTACAATCACCCATCTGACAAATAATGTGCAACTCCCCTGTTCTCTCTGGGCTTCTTTAGGAGCCCCAAAAGCTCCAACAGCAGGTCATACTTTAATTTTTTTAATAAAAAAAACAAAAGCTGAAGCCTTAGCTCTGAATGCTCCTGATCTAAAGGAAGATTTCATAAATGGAGATGTCAAATATTAAGAAATGTCTTCTGCAATAAATCAGGCATATGAACAAATCAAAACTGGATTTAAAAGGTCCAAGAGTCTCAAGCAGGGACTGTTACTATGTGTTTGTAATCTTCCTGGGAAATTATAGCTCATCTCTTTGGTGATATTAAAGGTAAACATTCAATAAATGCCAGCAATGCTGTTGCTGTTAGGTTTTGGGAGAAGCAATGCCATTATGAATGGATGCAGTCACTCTATAGCACCATCTTGCTTATTACTGCTGTTGGGGAAAAATAAATCCAAAATACTACACCAGACATGTTGGAAGCCAATACTTTTCTCTCCTGCCAGCTGGTAACTTGGTGTTCAGTTTCATGGCAAGGTACAGATCTATGGCTGTGCTTTGTGTGCAAATATAAAACACAAGCAAGTTGTTTACCTGTTTGAATGGAGGCAGCTTAAATGCCTGGATCAGCTGGCACAAAATGTATGTCTAAATCTGCCTTCCAAGATTTCCTCTGAACTGAAAGTTCTTCTCAGGACAAGCTAGAACTTGGACTGGCAGCTTGTTATTGTACAGATGACACTGATAAATTAATTATTAGTCTTGCATAGTTGGGGCAAGGTTGTTGTTTGTTTTTCCATAAAAACCAATTTTTCTTTATAGATGTGATCATTACTGGGTGATTAATCTGGATCATCAATTTATGCTCTCCAAACTGTCTGGGAACTGCTTTCAATGTGTTAGGTCCTTGAAGTGTGTTATTTTTGGTCAAGGTCACACAGCAGTTTTGCTGTTCCTTGATTTATTGAAGCTTAACTGAAAGAATAGGAAA
The DNA here is from genome assembly GCF_037042795.1 of Molothrus aeneus. NCBI lineage: Eukaryota > Metazoa > Chordata > Aves > Passeriformes > Icteridae > Molothrus > Molothrus aeneus. The sequence continues at coordinate 3,751,967 of NC_089651.1, read as the reverse complement.
TGTTCTTAAAAATATCCCTCACTGATGCATCCAAACACCACCACTACAGCAGCAGCAGTGTGGTCATCACCATTCTGGGATCATATTCCTCAGAGAGAGGGGGAAGAATCAGAACGGGACACTGAGAGGACAGACTTCAATTCCATAAAGCATCTAAAGCAATTCTTGCTTTAAAGCCTGCCATTATGTTAAGTATATGCACACAAACTTCAAAGTCAAATGTTAGAAGGGAAAAAAAATTTGTCAGTAAAGTGAGAATTTTAAAATAAAAACTTTTAAAAAATCCTTATTGAAAAGTACCAGAAAGCTGTAGAAATAGGTTTGGAAGGGACCTCAGCAGATTAAATATATCTCTTGCCTGTCCTGGCACAATTTTAGCTGTGAGTTAAAGCCCAGGTAGTGACAACTGGCCATGAACTCTTCAACCTGGTCTGAGTCAAATACAAAGAAATAAAATTCTGCTACAATTCTGCAGCTGTAGCAAAAGAAGGGGGTTGACAAAAATAAGCAGGTAAAACTGAAACTGCTGAGAAAGTCTCTAGAATGACTACAACTCCAAGAGCTGTGCAGGTGACTGAAATGGCCACAGAGCCCTGGGATGTTCAGTGTAAATAAACATTAACAGGCAAGGACTGAGGATGGCAAAATACTTCCAAAAATCCAGTGGGTTCGTGTTCAGCAAGAGGCAAAAGCCTTGAGCTGTAATTCATCTCCTTGCAAAAGTGCAGATGTTGCAGTGTTTTGGAAAAACAAATCATTAATGCCACCTGTGGATACAGGAGCTGAGTTACAGAGGTAAAATGAGTTGTTTGCATTCATTCTGAGAGTTCATTTGAAAGGCAAATACAGACTCTGGGTGTTCATCTCCTGAATATGCCAGCCTGAACATCAGAGAGAGCAGGTTCCTGCTCACACCCAGGAACTTGTGTTCCCTTTTCAGGGGAAATTATTATCATATTAGACCTAATTCTGCACCGGTTTGTAGTTGGTGAAGTAGCCAGGTACCAATCGCAAGGTATGGATTAAAAAATTAAAAGGAATCTGGTTCATGGTGCAAGGATCTGGTGTCGATGCCAATCCTGCCTCAGCTCTGGTACCTCTGCTAAATTAACATGAGACTTGCCCACACAGGAAGGGCACTTCAAACCTGCTGAATTGTCACTGCAACAAGGAAATGAGATATCTTTTGTAAGGAAAGAAATGTAAGGAAATGAGACATCTTTTTTTTTTTTTTTTTTTTTTTGCTGTTATCATGTGAGTGTTTTGCAAGGTGAAAATAAAATGTAATGAACAGTTCATTAACAAAAGGCATTCAGGGTCAGAAAACACAGCTGTAGTATCCACATTAAGGGCAATACTGGAAAAAGAAAAGGTGCTGACTGTTAAAACCCTCCAGTGTTACGTTTTCCCTATACCTGACAGTATGTGAAGTATGATGCACAAACACTTTTCTAAATAAAAAGTAAGGAGCAGTTGCCATGGAGACATGATGTGTTCCCTTGGGGCTTGAGGAAACACAATTGGCCTACAGGATGGTTTTCAAACACTTCAGTTTGAACCTTTTGGAGTTTCAGCAGTCTAGTGATCTGGTGAAATAATTCTTCATGCTGTCTGCATTTTTTCAGCCAATGCATATTACTGTGTGTCCAAAAGTAAAGATTATGGAGGAATAGCTCTCATTCAGATATTTTAAATTGAACTTATAGAAGGCAAATCTTCAGCTTTGACTTTTTATCACTAGATTAAAAAACACCATCAGTTAGTGCAGAAATCTCTTTTTTTCTCTCAAAACCTTTCTGATTTTGCAACGATAAAAATTAATTTTTCTTGCACCGTAAAATGGGTTTCAATAAAGACATTTGCTTTTCTTTAAACTCCTACTGAAGGAAACAGTGTTTTTTTTCTTGGCTATTATCCCAAGTCAGCTCTCATTAGAAAAGAGTAATCAACGATTTGTGGAGAGGAGTGTGTTTCATCAGATAAACACTCTGATTTGACACCACTCTCTGCTTGATTATACAGGCTGAAGCTGAATTCTGAATTTCTGAAGCCTTCTATGCCTTCTGTGTGTGCACCTTGCATTCATTAAGGGGTGAAGGGAAATAATTCTAACAACTTTTTAGCCCCCATCCCTGTGCTGAGGTGTGGATAGGATGGCACCTTGTTATTATTAGCAAGGTCTTTGGGAAGGATCTGTGCTTCCAAACAGAAACCTCAAGGGATTAATCACTCAGGCTAAGAGCTGTTATGTGCTTTTAACACTCCAGATGAAGTGAGCTATTCCTGATTGTCAGATCTACCAAAAGTCTTTGTATTTCTGATAATTTACACATTCCTTTAATCGCCTGAGCCTGCTTCTCAAAGGAAGCCAATTAGCTTCAATGAATCTTTGCATATCATTGCATATAAACAAAAGAAACCCGTATTTCTTGGTAGGTTTTTACTGTAATGGCAACTCCACCTCGTTTTCTTTTCTTTAAATCAGGCTAGTAGGTCATATTGCTCTGATTTGAATGCAAAAGGAACAGGTCTCCAGAAATAATTCTAATTAGGACAAATACAGATAAACTTTCTATTTGCACACCGCAAAAAATGTCAGGTAACAAAATGTTTTGAGATCCTGTGCAGAAAAACAGCCCTAATTTTACTACAGTTAATTGTGAAGGGCAAATAGAGTCTCAGAAGATGATCAACAGTGTTTGTTTAACAGTAAGGATTATTAAAAAACCAGAAAGCAATTCACCACACACATCAGAGTGTGTATTACTTCATGATCAAACAGTCTGTCTTTGCTGCTGTGACTTACCCACTTCTGGTACCCCAAAGAGCACTGAAGTGCAGCTCTCAGTGCTGACAATCACAATCATGCCAAAATCTGCAATTTAAACATTATTCTACTTACTAGCAGAAGCTGCAGAAAGTTTCACTATGGTATCAAATAGGTAATAAGCAGCTCAGGAAGACAGAAAAATAGAAGTTTATGAAAAATTCAGTAAAGAATAAAAATATACAACGTTATGATCACTGTTTTCTTCTTGCCTTTTCCATATCAGACACATGCAGGAAGTCAGAGACCAAATATTTTCTTCTTTAACAGGAAAGACCTGATCAAAACAATTTTTGTCAATGAAAGCCAAGTGCCTGGAGACCAGAGCTATACATCAGAACATTCACCATCAATAAGGGCATAACATTACTTGAAATATAATTTGTGGAAGTTATTAAACAGGTCTTCTGGAACAGAACTGTGACTTTAATATTGTGAGCAGCAATTTGGATATTCTCTTTCATGGATGTGTCATCTTGTCTCAACTGACATATGTTCCAAGATAAATTATATCCAACATTTTAAAATACACATTTTCATCTCTTAGCAGTTAGACAGGAGAGCTGTCTTCCCCCTTAGTCTATTGAACTTATTTTGTTTTACTTTATTGGTTAGTTCAATTTTTAAAATGTATAATTAAAGTTTCTTTATAATTTGCTGCCATTTGAACATGCTTTTCATAAAACCAGAAAGCTTTCTGATCATTTTAGAATGTGAACTAAAAGGCAATTTCAAATCCTTTTTAAGATGTATCTACTAAATTTTCAGATCTAGTCATCAATGAAACCAGGAGAGATGAAGAGTGTCAGATAATTTAAAAGTGCATTTAAGGTATTCATATCTTATTTTCATGTGTCTAAGTCTATTAAATCATTGAACCCAAATTTACAGCTGTGAAATTTTGAAAAGACAATTTGTGAGTCCAAACAGAAACTTGTGAGCAAAGAAAATGGTGCGCAAATATAGAAAACAAGCATTAAATATAATTAATTTCACAAAACCACATCCTAATTGAAGTGAAATAAAACCCAAAACCTGTAAATTCAAGCAGGAATTAATTTTTGAGCATAGCCCAGTCCTTACAGTATAGCAATATCTACCAAATAAATAGCATTCCTTTTTCACCTATGACTGCACATCACCTATCAAATGTACTCCTGGTCAATAAATCAAGTGCACAGTGCTTCTTGACTTTTTAATAATTCTGGGATTCTCTTAACTTACTATTTTGGTAGGATCATATCAAATTTTGTAAGTAGGACCTAAATATCAAAAATTTTTGAATCATGAGTTGTAGGAAAGCTTGTTTTATATGTAAGCATAAACACATGCAACAAATAATTTTTATCAAAGAATAGAGTTGAGAGTCAATAATTCTGTTTTTTCCTCTTCTGCAGACTGGGTAATAACAACTGATCTTGAGCAATATGTCTTTACTAAGCAAAATATCACACAGCACAGAAAATCCACATGTAATTCATTCTGCCATCCATCAGACCTCTCCCTGCCCTGCAATGCTGCAGACACAGAGTTTATTCCTTTACCAAAAAAAAATCTCACCTCAGAATCTCAGCCTAAAGCAGAAGTACCAATAACTGCAAAAAAAGATTGGGTATGAACATCTCTTCAGGTTTTTTTTTTTTTATTTTTACATTTTCAGGCAAGTGAAAGCTGAGAATAGATTTTAGAATGTAACAAAGCCATAGTTTGAGGGACAGTCTTTAGAATTAGAAATAAAATCAAATTCTCTCATAAAAGATACCTGCTTTTTAACTGCCACCAACAAAAGACTAAAAACAGAGAAACCTATTGAGCCTACACTCAAACTCACAAATGATAGGTCTCCTGTGAAGTAACTCTAACCACCTCCAACCCCTCATTCCTTTGCTTTTTACCTCTTTTGGATTATTTGTTTCTATGGTCCGAGTTTTGTTAAACATCACAGCAAGGCAGCTTCTTCCAGAGAAAAATGACATTGCAATAACTCAAGGGGTGAATTTACTGTTTGAGCCTTGGGGATTACTCTGTGAAACTCTGAAATTCTGTATTGGCCACATGGCAAAACCTTCTTGAAGCATAGCAAATGCACAGGTCAGAAAAAAAAAATTGCAGCAGGGTAGAAATACTGATTTTGTTTTTTTCTCCTGTATTGGTGATGTAGTGATCACCATCAGAACTCTCCTGAAAACGGATTCTGCATTTTAAAGAGTGAAGGCCTCTCAGCCATTGCACCTGAGATTGATTTATTTATTTTCACATTTTCCTACAAGATAAAGCTGAGAACTGAGAAAGCTCAGAGCTTTTTTACAATACAGCTTTACATGCACAAATTGTAGGTCTGGTAAATACTTTTGTGTATTTCATTGAAATATTCTGCTTTGAATAAAATGCACTGGAGAAAGTTGTGATTTAAGCCACCCCTTTTATGTAATGTCAAGGTTCTTGATTTCAGTAATTTACTGGCTGTCATTGAGAAAAGTAAAAAGCCTTGACTTTATTTTGTTCCTGTTGCATTTTTTTTAATAGGAAATATTGTACTAATCTATTCAGAAGATTTACTGGCTGCAAGAGAGCCATGAAATCATCATTACATTGCTGTCCTCTAAAGAGTGTTATAATATCTGGTATAAAACACAAAATACTTGTATAAGAGAGAACCAAGAACAGCAAGGAGAGGGAGAGTTTTGTCCTTTTCCAGTGTGTTTGTTGACTTTAAAATTATGATAATTGCAGTTCTATACAATCACTGAAGGAATTAACAAAGACACGGGGGGGGGGGGGTCATAGTGAAAAAAACTCCCATTTTTCCATCCCACACATGCATTTTGATGAATCACTAGGGATTTTATTCACAGCATCCTTTACTGTTTCCAACGTGAACCTTCCTTCTTCATCAGCCAGGAACAGCAAGGCAGAGTTTTACTTGGTGTGAGGCAAAGGTGTGTGGGTTAAACACCTCCAGAAAGCTTTCAAACCTGTCTAAAAAATGGGATTCTCTCAGCTCAGAATGATCCTCAGAGGATACAACACTGGCAGAGCAAATATCCTGTCAGCTATTCCTCACCCTCCTAGCACAGTAAGAATTTAAGAACAGGGGGAAGGATCACAGCAAACACTGGCACTTCTACCCAAATCCATCCTTTGGAGGCTGTGGTTAAGGACACCTTTAATTCCAGCTCGTGCCAACCAGGTGCTCCTGCTTTTAGTGCTCAAAGAAACTCCTAGGACCTCCTTTAATTCCAGCTTGTGCCAACCAGGTGCCCCTGCTTTTAGTGCTCAAAAGAAACTCCTGGGTTCTCCTTAGAAATTGTAACACAGGTAATCTCAAAGCCACTTCCTTTTCCTCCAGATGCAGTCTGAGCTGTCTCAAGCTCTGCCAGAGATTAAGTACTTAAATATATGATTAGGCCTTTCTATTTCCACAAGAAATTTCTTTGTGCTTAATGCTTCCCTTTCAAGTCCTATTGCCACTCTCTTGGTGTGATTGTGCAGTGCTATTGAACTCTGTGCCTCAAAGAGTAATTTAGCCCTATCTACCTTTTCTCACTGCTAAATTAAAAGGTTTCAGTCCCTCATCTGCAATTTAACCATATCCATACCATTTAAAAAGAGAGGAATTCTATGCCCCTCCTACCTCAGTATTTTTTATGCTGATATTTTAGAAATTAATCTCTCCCAGGCTGTTGGAATGTGAAAGAAAAGCACAGTTCTCATCAAGTATCTATGCAGAAAATATTAACATTATTACCCTCCATACATTCATTTCTCTTTCAAACAAGAGACAGCAAGACTTTATCTTGGCACTGCAATATTATTATTCATACTCCAGTTATTTGATTCAATTTGATGTAAAGCGCTCCAAATCATTTTAGCCTTGGATATTGAGATTTAAGGTGAAGTTAAATTACCTTTTTTTTTTGGCTAAAGAATGAAGCATGACAGCTTTGAAGCAGAAGCCTTCTTCCATATCAGGGTCATGGTGCTAGGAGAAGAAGAACACATTCAGTCCAATTTTTCTAGTACATAGTTGCAGTGGTTTTGGTTTGTTAATCTGAGATTTTGTTAATTTTGAGATTTTTTGCTTAATATATCAATGAGTGTGGTAGGTTTAGCTTTGGTTAATTATTATCGTATTTGTTCTTTGTTTTGAGGTAGGATTAGGAGAACGTTAAAGTAGGTTTAAAATTTTAAAAGGGTATAAAGAAAACTTTATAAACAGTAACTAAAAGAAAGAGTAATAAGAATTAAAACTTTTAGAATACTGTTTTTCTCTTTATAATTTCTTTTCTTTATGATAATGTAAATAAACAAAACTTAAAATTTAATTAGTTTACTATTTTTAGAATAGTTTTTCTTCAATTTAGAGATAACCAAAGATTTTAGACCTCTCTCTTAGGGAGAGAGGTCTCTCTTGTTAATGTTATGGAGACTCCTCTACAAGGAAAAAAATTAGTTTTCATGTGTTTTTAAATTTTTTTATGAACAGTAGCTGTTTGGGGGAAATTTGTAATTGTGAAGTTTTTCTTATTTTTCTAAGTTTTACTCATAGTTGTGTTTCTGGATTATGGGGTATTGTTTTAAACATGAGTTGTTTAAAGGCAAATGTTTTTATTATTTCTCTTTAAAACTATCTTTATTTCTGGGAATAGAGTTTTTTTCTTTTTTTTTTTTTGGAGGTATAGGATTTTCACTACTTTTTTTTCTGTTTAAACTTCTCATAGGATCACAGATGGTTTTAACATCTGTTTATTTTGTTATAGAGGCTTCTTTTTGATATTAATTTGAATCTTTTATTTCTTTATGTTTTTATGTGTTACAAACAGATTAATAGGTTAGGGATATAAAACACGTAGGCAGGGATACAAAACAATGGCGACTTTCCCTGAGTCATAAAAAATTCCATTATTTGACAAGGATTTCAGCAAGCATTCCCACATCTGGGGCTGGACAACTCTTTTTCTTCATCTGTTCCCTGCAAACAAAACAAAACAAAACAAAACAAAACAAAGAAAACCCACGAGCCAATGTGAAGCTAATCAGGATCCCTGTACATCATTTTCTGATTTAAAGTGTTCAGCTTATGACATTACTTTCTCTCCTGAAAATGGATTTCCTCACTTAGTTACAAATTGGGGTAAACCGATAATTTTTATTTCTTAAATCAAACACCATCTTTTAAAACTAAAACATATAGAATCTACATCAAATAACTTTTGTAGCCCAAAGAATATGAACAAGATCTTATGAGTAATCAAGTGGTCTAAAGCAGCCAGATAAAGGATGCATGAAAAATTCATTGCTTCCCTCAAATATGTTGCAAATTTTCTTTGTCTCTACAGCTCTCTCATGGAACAAATTTATTCCCCACAGTGATTTTTTTTTTCTCATCAGAATTTATCAATTGCATTTTAAGTGCCTCATGTAATGGATATTCCATCATTTTCCATGAGAAGATGCTTCACAATCTGATAGCTGAGGATCCAGAAAACAAATCAAACTTAAGAATGCTCTTTACTTGGTGCCTGCTTGTATAACATAGTAATTATCCTTTTCCTGAAATTTAATCCTCTAGTGAACTTACACTGGCCTCAGTCATGTTAGAGGCTTGAAACAAACCTTAAAAAGGTGACAGGAGATGACAGGCAACATATTTCTTTTCAAGAGAAATATTGCATGAATTATTAATCTGACCCAGAAAAGAAGATAATCAAAGACTAGCAGGGGCCCCTTGAGCACTGTTAAAGCATAATTCCACCCTCTGAACCTTGAAAGCGTGGGGAATTCATGTAGGAAGGAGCAGAGCAATAAAGCCAAAATGTATGTCACTGGCAGAAAGTTTAAAGGAATGTTGTAACACCTAAAATGGTGTTATTTATATATATGAATGTATTTTAAATTATTCCTCTATTACCATCTCTTTAAAAAAGAAAAAAAAAAAAAAGTGATGCAATAATTTAAAAACACTACCAAGCAATTCCATACTTTTGAGGAACAGGAAACCCAAAAAAAGTGCACCAGCAGAATGAAAAATTTATTTCTTAATTACAGAATCTTTCCCGCAGAATGAAAAAGCAGCTACAGCCACCTAAAACAGAGACATAAAGAGGATTTTATCTTTATTCAGTGCTTAATATATTAACACTGTGGACATCCTCAGTGGTGGAAACTTCCACGTCATGGCTTTAAGTGAGTGAAAACTGAAAAAAGAGATAACCAAAGATTTTAGCTTAAACATGTTCAGCAGCTGTAGCAAAGTCTCCTCTACATCTGTCTGCTATAAAAATGAAATGCTGATAGGAGTTGACACTGTATTCCTCTTGCTGCTGAAAAAAAAGAAGTTGGTTTTAATTACTACATGAAATAATCAGTGAAATTAGCTAAACTAATTCTGAGTTTCTGATCTTCATCAGCTCTTCTTAGCACAGCAGGTCCTGCTAACACAGGATAAGGAAAAATGTATAAAGTTCTAGTGATGAGATGTACAGGTAAGTAAAAGTGAGCAAAGGGAGGACTACAGATTATGGATGCTGCAATGCTTGACAGGTTTTCAGAACATGTATTAAAAGAAATATTTCATCAACTGCCTAAATGCAGGGCATAATCTCTGTAGCATCTTGGGTGGACAGAAATAAACAAAACAAACAAAAAAGAAAGCTTCTATCCACTTCCCTCAGAAAATTATCATTGTGTCTCAGGTTGGAAGATGTGGCCGGGGGTGTGTATTTTATTCTCATCTGTCAGAGCTGGGGCAGTTCTCTGCTGTCCATTGGGCAGTTTTTTCTTTATCTCTCCCACAGCCAATCCTCCCTCCAGGAGATCTCTGCTGTCCATGGCCACTGAGTGTGCCTGCATGGCTGAGCCAATTCCATCATCCCTTGGGGAGATGCTGCGCCCAGGGGAGGAGCCAAGCATTCCTACCTGGATCCAATCTGAGGTGCTGGGACAGCACAGCAGCCTTTGCCCAGTGCATTGCCAGAGGAGCAGCTTTCTGCTGCCCTGCACTGCCAGAGGGAGCCCAGGCCCATCTCCAGCAGCCCTGGAGCTGCAGAGGAAAACTCCCCCCTTGTGCAGGATCCCTGCTCCAGCAGAGCCACAGCTGGCACTGCAGGAGGGCTGAGCCCCCATGGGATGGGGCTGTGCCACCACCCTGACACACAGGGGCTCAGGTCAGGTTCTGACTCTGGCAGGGTTGATTTGCATTACTGCATTTTTATTTTATTTTTATTTTTTCCTAGTAGAGAACTGTTATTCCTACTCCCATATCTTTGCCTGAGAGCCCCTTAATTTCAAAATTATAATAATTCAGAGAGAGGGGGTTTTCATTTTCCATTTCAAGGGAGGCTACTGCCTTCCTTAGCAGACACCTGTCCTTTCAAACCAAGGCACATTTTTACACCTGAGCCATATCAGTTTACAGCAGGGCAGAGGATGCCTTGCAGTGCAGTTGCTCAGAGCACACACAAGCTGCCAGCTGCCTGCTCATCCTCACAGGAACACCCAGTGTCATGGAAAACACTGAGGAAACTCCAGCCAAAGAAACCTGTTTACACTACATCTCATCTGAGAAAGTCATGTAAGGCCAATCTCTCATCCCAGCAGGCCTGAGGTCTACAAAATTGTTAAAAACTCTAATGAAATGCAGAACTTCTGCTGGTTTCTCCTGCTCCCATGGGGCACACACACAGAGCACAGCTCTTACAGGACCCCCAAGCAGGCTCAGTCTGATGTGCATTATTATTGTTTATTCTACAGATATAGCATTAATTATTTGCACTCTGTATTTATTCAGGTATACACTCCCTTATCTTTAAAATAAGCTTCCCATTTGATTAATTTCTCACTGTTTCCATCCACACGCTCCCTCTCAACAAGTTTTTGAAAAGCAGATTTTGCTCTGTAAGTTCAGCAGCAAAAGTCAGGGCTGTGTATGAACAAGTCCTCATTGTCCAGAGGATGGAGAGACCATCTGAGCCTCTATGTGGATAAAACACAAACTACAGAAAACTTCAGAGCAGACAGCAGTCTTAAGCCAGCCAAACCTTGGACCCTTCAGTTCATATTGCACCAACATGAAACTTTTTGTGTGGGTATCTAAATCATCCCCATATTCCATATGGTTTTGACCTGGAGTGTTTTCAGAAGGTGTACTTAGATAATCCCTATTACAATGGTTTCTGAGCACCTCACAAACCTTTACAGGGTCATTTTCTAAGTACTTTCACAAAAGGGAAGAGGCTCAAAGGTACAGGAGCAGGAAACTCCAAGTACCTCACTGTCTTCTTGAAAGTGATTTGTTTTTTTCACTGTGATTCAGAGTTGCAGCATTAAAACTTGTAGCACACCAGGAGTGGGCATAGCTCTCATTCTCTTGCCTGAATCACTTTGTCATTAATTGTACCAGAAACCTTTAGAAGACAGGACATGTGAACAGATGTGACTGTTTATGGGTATTATTAATTTACTTGCTGCAGGCTGTCATCAGTGTTTTTTGTTGCTTTAGTTGCTCAGGAATGCTCTGAGCAAATTCACAGGCTGATCCTGGAAGGTGCTGGCTGGTTCTGATCCAACAAAAGTTCCAGGAGAGTCTGACCACACCAAAAACATGCATTACAAAATGTTTGTTCAGCTGCCACAAAAAAAAAAAAGATTAGCATCTTATAAGATTCATTTTATAATCTTATTTATTTTTTGATATGTATTTCTGACACAGAAGTCTCTGTTCTAGTAGGAATATAAAGCCAGCCTAGGTGAGACACCAAGCTGAACATTCCTGGCACACAGTTCCTGTGCACTCTTCCCTCCCCAGGCCTTGTCCAGCCTCTTTTTCTGACAGCCACTGCTGCTTACCAGAGCTATTTCTAAATGATGAAAATTGCTTTTGGGGTTCCAGTCCCAGACACTTGATTTCCCAAATACAAGGCTTCTGTAAGAGTTTTCTGTGGGACTAACTTTCAACCATGTTATGAGATTTATTCCCCAAGACCTTTCTGACATAAAGGTAATTTATTTTTAAATTTTATTTTTAAGGGAATCCGTAGAAGATTACGTATAGACAGAGATAACACAGCAACAAATGCAAATTAAACATTCGGAGGCATTTTTTGGCAGAGATTTTGGAATTCTAATATAACTCACTTCTAGCACATTTAGACAGGGACAACAAACGCCAAGCCAAAAATCATTGCTATTAATTGCAACAGGTTCAACAGTACTTGTAAAGCTGAATATCCCAGCATTTTATAGCCTCCAAAATATTGAGAGGCCATATGAATTCCAGTGATTACATAAAGCATTCTTTCAATTTGGAATCAAAATAATCTGGGCACTTGCGCCTGGAGTATCTGATATAAATTCCCGTTGAGTGCAAGAAGAATTCCAGAGGAATTGGCTGTGGTGGCTTCATTATCTAACCATGAGGGCACTCTATTATTTCAGGTATCGCTTTTCTCAGTCACATAAGTTTGGCTCACTTCAGCTACTCCTGGAACTCTGGTGGAGCTCAGACCATGTCTGGGAGAGTTCTGCAATCCCAGGCACGTGTTGAACACAAACCTCAGTGTTCTCTGAAGGTGCCCAGGCTCAAACTCCACAGGGACCATCTCTCACACCTCCTAACCACAGCTGTCACCTTCCATCTGATCTCAGGAAGGTCTCTAAAAGCCACTATTTGTTAGCTTTTCTGCAAAATACTCACAAACCACATTGAACCCCAGACCTTGTTTCCTGCACTCAATTCCAAATTCAATTTCCCTTAGCTTTGCCCAGGTGGACACCTGCAGAAACATAGCTGTTCCCAAGCTTTTTCATCCACAGCCTCTGGGAAAAAAAAGGCTCACATTCTCTTACTATCACTTTCAGTGACCAGCTAATTGATTTTTAGGAGCAGCTCTCCTAATAGCAATCTGCCACCAATCCCTTCCAGGGCATCTGAGAAACCCAGTGTGCTGAACAGTCCCCTAATTTAATTACCTGTTTTTCTGCAACACAGAGCCAAGCTCAGGCAGAGGAAATACCACTGCTCTCTTTGCTGTGGCCACCCACAAAAAAAGCTGTAGAGAGCTTTTTGGATAATTGGTTAGCTGAGAAAGGACATTTCGATGTGATACCGATGGATAAGGATAGGGGAAACAAGCTGGGAACTATGTAACCGGTGTCCAATCACTGACAAAGGTCATAGTGACCTTCGCTGAAACGGGAAGACGGGGGAGAAAATCGCTTGCCAGAAAATGTAGATATCTTAGGTAGAGAAGCTAGAAGAATGTAAACATAGAAGCAAAATAATTATTAGAAGATAGAAGTAGGTGTGGTTGATCCAAGTGTGCTTTAACCAATAATGAGCTCAGCTTTTGCAATATGTATAAGCTTCATTAACACCAATATAAATATGTGTGAGTTTTCAATAAACTTGGGGATTTGCCATTCACGCATATTGTGTGCTGCAATTCCTCCGCCATTCATGACAAAAAGCCTCATCAGTTTTTGATCAGTGCTTGCAGCGGTACACCTGCCCTTGGATCCATTCCTCCAGAAGACCTCATGTGTCCAGAACAGTTTGTCAGTGACACCAGCCTCCCCACTGGTCATGTTTTGCACAGGTTCCTGCCAAGCCACCATGAAGTTCTCAGCAACTGACATAAAATTTGCCAGCCTGCACCTTATCCTCATGAGATAATGTGAAAACAGATGTGTGCAGCATCTCAGAGCCCTGCAGGCAGGGATGCAGGTGAGTGTTGGGGAAGTCAGCTGGAAAAGTGGTTTTGAGGCAAAAAGCCCATGGGAAGAAGCTTGTTACCTCACAGTTTTCCTGTCTCTCAATTGACATATTCTTTGGTTTTTCCTCTTATCTCACCAGAACAGAGATAACAGCATAGTTGTGCAGGGAAAGACAAGGAATTCACAGTTCTGAAAATGCTGAGATCATCATCCAGAATTGCAGAAGATTATTCTGTGATATCTCAATCTTCAGCAAAAACTCATTACTGAGAACACATTTACTAATCATCATTGAGACAGAATATAAAAAAATGGGGAAAAATCATTGTGGTCACTAGAGAAATTGGTGTGAACTATGTGTTTCTAACAGATTTTTAGTAAACAAAAGCCAGCCAGCATTAAAAGCTAAATAATCAAAAAGCTCTCAATAGTTTATGAAAATAATCTGATTATGTAATGTTCTATTACTTTCAGCTGATGAATTTTTAAATGGGGAATCATTTCTCGGGTCCCTGCCACAAAAGCATCAATTTTTTGTGCCCAGAGGCAGGCTATCTCAAACAGATAGAGACTAACTCACACAGGCACATGCTTATTGGTTTCTCACAGAACCCTTTGATTTTGGCCTCTTTCCTTTGTTGCTCTCAATGAAAGTAGAATGCAGCCTCCAATCATTTCAGTTTTTCCATTTATGGCAAATAGGAGCATCCATGTGTACTCTCTAATTACTTCACAGATCCTCTTTGGCATTAAAATGAGTTGAAGGAAATTCTTCAGGATAAACTGCGTGGCTTGGTTTGGGTTCCATGCTGAAGAGCAATGCACAGCAAGAAGGTTTGTGGACGTAGGAATGCTGTCAGGTGTGATGGAGCTGTCAAGAATTTCAGAGATCAAGCTGCTCATCTGTGATTTCTATGCAACTGCTCTGACCACACCTTGGCCTTCAAGCTATTCATTTTGTGCCCCAAAATTTCTAAGTCAAATATACCCTGTGGATTTCTAAGTCAAATATTTGGTCAGGCTCTGTGTTCCTGGCCCCTCTGACTCTGAAATCCCTGGGAGTTTCTGTGCCAGGATTTTTACAGCTAGCAGCCTTTCTGCTACTTAACTTGCATAACCTCCTCTGTCTTGTTTTATTATGTGCACTTAAAGGACACAAAAAAGCCCCCATAATTTATGACAGCATCAAGAACAGCTAGAACAGGAAAATGCTAATTACATTCTTGTTCTCGCTGGTGAACAGAACTTAAGACATTTCTTTCTGCCTCTTAGATGAAAGTTGTTAATAACCTAACTTTTTTTAACTTACATGAATTTCAATTAATTTTATTTCTGATTCTTAGTGCACTTCTGTTCAGGTGTTTTGTTTGTGGCAGAAGTGAATGAACACTGGTGGAATCTGGTGGGGGTGGAAAGCATATTAACTGCAGTTGATGCTAGAAATAGTACAGGAAAGCAAAGGCAGTGGCAGATTTCTGCCAGATGAAAAAACACAGTACTTTGGTAATATATCTCAAGATATGTGCCATATATATATAATAGTACTTTATTTATCTCACTGTGGTTTCATTTTCACATTTACATCTCTCAATCTACCAGTTCAAGTTCAGTAGTGTGATCAGGCAATAGAAATTCTGTGTTGGTAAATGACAGAAAAAGGTTTTCCAGATTGTTTAGAAAGTTTCTCTGCAGGGACCAGATGTGCAGGGTTGTACCAATCAGTCAAACACAGAATCATCTCACACTAGGAGAGAATTCCCAATATGTGATGCTTCCATTCAACTGCACATTGCCTTGCAAAATGAGAATGGTCACACCATTGCTCAGAAAAATTAATGCATGTAAAACACACAGCTTGCTCAGCAACTACCAAATTATTCTGGAACCTGTTACTGAAAAAAAAAAAAATCAAGGCAGGTGCCTCATGATGGTAGTGATGAATCTTCCCAAATTGAAAAGCAGAGAAATAGCAAATGAGAAAGCAAAATTAAATGAAAATATGAGGGAAATCAGGGATGCTCAGTTCTTGCTGACTGGTATTTAAAATGCTACAAAATTATTTGACTAAAACACAGCAATAACAGCAGTACAGCCTTAAGGGAGAGAAATACAGATAATTATATAAATTTGTAATTGCCATAAATTGAATGGAAAGAAAACCCCTTGATGCAAGAAGGAATTATAGCTATATTTATCAGGATTAATTTAAATAAAAGTGGGAATAGAGTTTAATGCTGCTGTGGAGTAGTTCTCTTAAAAGCTCACAAAAAATTATTCTGTAAAGAGACTGTGGAGTTTATGTGGGAGGGGAATTGAATTTGGGAAGTCACTTGCAGAAGAAAACTTGCAGAAGTGCACATTTTTAGTGACTGGAATGATGACACAAATTTCACCACTGTAAAATAGGCCTTATTGCAATCACTCAGTTTCAAATCCAATAAGGAAAATAAATGAACTTTTTATGTAAAAGTATTTTTGTTTTGATGGTGGGTTATTTTTCAAGAACTACCATAAACATACAATCTGTAAAAATGCTGGGAGTCCTACACACCAGCACTGGACAGAGATTTTTCAAGCAGAGTCAAATGCAAAAGCAATCTCTGTATCAGAATCAATGGGAAATCTGAAATCTGAACCCAGAGCAGGTAAGGAGAAATTCATTTTGAATCAGCAGCTTATTTAAAAAGCCAGAAGCTTCCAGGTATTTAATGCTTTACACTGGTTTTAAAAAAGGAAAAAAAAAAAAAAAGACAGTGGGAATCCCTTGGGCAAAATTCCAGCTCCATCCTCAAGAGAGTGAAGAGCAAATGCCTGACAGTATTTCACAAAGGATTTGTCAAAAAAAGAAAAAGCTTTCCTTTCACGGCAAACAAACCTTTTCTCGAAAGCTGCCAACATGTTCTAATGAAACAAAACAGAGTTTCAAGCACTGCTGTGACAGGACCATAACTCAAGGTGATACAAATAAATTGGATAAATTGTATTAAATTAGTGATATGACATGCTATGAAGATAATAAGTGGTTGTGGAGATGTTAACACTTTGTGCTACAAAGTTGAGCTAAAATCTCACTCAGCTGTGAATTCTTGTCTCAATATAGCACCATTTTACTTATGAAAAGTAAAGATATTATTATTTTACTAGTCTATTAGATAATTAAAAATCAGTCATCTACAAGTGCTTCCAAGCTAGCACTGGTATTATGGAAGGTCAATTGATTTTACCTCCAAAGAATCTTTACAATTTGCATGTTTTTAGGATTATTTGTTTTTTATTTGTGCAACAAGCACTAGTTTGTCTCAGCAAGTCATAGACTGAATAATCAATTTCTCTTCTTTTTTTCCACAAAAAGCACAAGGCATATCCTGATCTGGTTTTCATCCTGTCTAAATACTTGGACTTTTTCATCTGTGTTCAGTGTTGTCAGCCTACAACTCTCTTGCCTTTTCTCAAAAACACGAAGACTCAGTGGATACCCAGAAACAATTTTATTGTGGTGACTGAGATACACAGTGTAATGCATGGTAGTCAAATGCAAAATCAAATAAAAATTCATAATTTACTCAGCAGTATCTAAGGGTTTGTAGCACTGGTGAGACACAATGAGTGAAACAGCCTGAAAGCTTCAGCACATACAAATTTTTCCATTGTGACAAATGCTCTCTCTGCACTTGATGATGATTCCACATTATATAAAGTCTTTTTCATTTCCCCCATTTAAGTCTCTTTTATTCAGCACTACAGAAGGAATTATTTTCTGCTTGGTTCTCCGTCAGCCTGAGGGATTTGGAGGATCACAACCACTGAGATTATTAATTGGACAACACTATTTACAGACATGAAGACTGAGCTGCTCCACTGCTGCAGCACAATTACTGGAAATCTGAAACAGTGTGATGCATTTCTATTGCACTGCACAGCCTCACTAAGTAATGCTTCTATGGAGATTGCTTCTTATCAAAAAATGGCATAAAACTCTGGGTTTCCTCTGTAAAATTGAATAATGTCACTCCAAAATCCACACTAGGGTCAGCAGTACCCAGCATCATTTTCTTTCACAGCTCTCATTCAAACTTTCTTTCACTGAAATGCCAAGAATTTTGGATCTTAATCATTCATGTCCCACTTTGTTTTTCATGTGATAGCTTGAGTTTTGACTTGCTATTTCTGTCTTCAATCTGTTATAGGGGAATATAAATCCAGAGAAAAGAAATTATTCCTGAATATGACGCTCCCTTGCCTCTATATTTCTTACTCATAATTACTTAAGGCTTCAGAGTTAGCAATACCAGAAACAGGCAATGATTGTTTCAAGTAAGGAATTAAGATCAGGAAGAGAGAAATTCTGAAGAAAGATGGATTTCAAAGCTCTACAATTGAGTGGGAAGGCCAGCTCTTTTCAGGGAAGTCACTGTCCTTTCTGCTACCAGCAGCTGTCCTTTACTTCATGCACAATAATAGCATCAGTGGGGCTTTTGGAACTTCTGGAAGGGTGATGGTGCACAATTTTATTAAAACTGATTGGTTACAGAAGAGCAGAATTGTAAGAACATGCCCCAAACTGCTCTCATTATCCTTCAGTGTTCATTCCAAGTGTTACATCCAAGAGAAAACATTGGGCTTGCACTTTGACTCCAAGCAATTCTAATTAATGCCAGTGATTTCATGATTCAACAGCAGTAAAAGCAGGAATTTACATCAGTAGTTTAATAATGTTAAAACTCTGCTGATCCTATTCTAGTTTGGGAGAAAATGAGGTGTGGACACTGGAGGGATTGAGTAGATCTGGCTACCAGGACCTTCATGAAAATCTTGGACTCTGAATTAACCCCATGGTCCAGATTCAAACCAGGCTGAATTCAGAGGCTGTGGCAATCATCATGAGAACATCACTGGCACAAATCAAGCATGCAGAGTCCAGAAGATGAGGCCACAGTGTTTATAATGTGCCTGCAGCCTGGAGGGATCAAAATAGCCCTGACTTACATGTTCATCTGCAGCTAACCCAAAAAAGCTAGAATCACTAATTAGCAGAGAGTTACAGAGCATATTTGAAGCAATAACCTGAAAGAGAATGGCCAATATGGATTTCAAAGGGAAAATTTTTCTGCACAAAGATGGTTATAAAAGGTTATGGAGCTGCTTATGGCAGCTCATTCAAACCTTTTGATATTCAAAAGGCATTTGATGGTACATCTCCTGCTGAAAGCCATGGAAAAAATAAATATGGGTCACATAGAAGGAAATATCCTATGGTGAGGACTAATTGCATTCATCTTTTATTTATACATGGAAACCTCATAAAACATTCCCTACCCCAGTGACATCCAAACACTTTCCAGACTCAGCTATATTTAGGACTCTGCTCTGCTCCCTGGAGAGGGAGGTTCTGCCACACTCTAGGAGCTGGCTCACTAAAGATCCTCAAATTCCAAGAGCAAAGGCACTCACTGGCTGTTTTAATAAAAAAAATGTAAATTAATTAGTTTCACCTTGCCTAACCCATCACATCTTTCTGTCAATCTGTGGTATTCACATATTCTTTGAAGAAAGAGAGACATAATTCTCTCTTCCAGGATTTTTTCCTGGGGAAGGCAGCAAGAAAGGTCAGAAAAAGAGGAGAAAACAATTCTTACCTCTATTCGCTGCTCCTGTTGTTTGGCACATGTGGAATGTGTTACGGAGATTGTTTACCAGAAGTGATTTATTAACTGGACACTGGTGAAGGTTGTTTGGATTCCTTGGCCAGTTGGATCAAAGCTGTGTCCTGGCTGTCTGGTGAGGGTCGCAGGTTTTTCTGTAGTAGTATGATATATTTTTAGAATAGTACAGTATGTCATATAATACAGTATAGCTTGATAAAGCATTTGTTCAGCCTTCTGAACCATGGAGTCATTGCACATTATTCCCACATCAGGGGCTCTCTGCATCCATATCAACCCGTGCCTGACAGATAAGAGCATTTTTTGGGCAGACACAGACTTCTCCTCCTGGCTCCCCAAAAGCAGGGTCAGGTTGCAGGACCTGGATGTCTGCACATGCTTGTGTCCATGCTGATGCTGTGCTCCAAGCCATGACTTATCATCTTCAATCTCCAGCACATTCCAGCTGCAGGGACTCCATCCCTGGGCATCCTGAGCAGGGCTGGCAGAATTCCAGGCTCTTTAGTGTCATTCCCCCTCACAGACATTGGTTTAACCACGTGCAGCCTCTGCTTCTGTTGTGTTCTTTCAGCAGACCTGGTTTTTCTGCTCCCCCCTGCAACATGTCTGTTATTTCATCCTTTCATATCTTTCTGAATTTGTCATTTTACCAAGGATCAATGTCACAGAAAATCATAGAAAAGTTCTGTTCTTTTTCTTGTTCCATACAACAAATTATGAACATGAAGGATTGTGGGAGCTAAAGCACTTCCACACTTAGAAAGAATTTTGAGCACTAAAACTTTTTCCGAGCCATTTCAGAGAAAATGAATTTTTATTTGCACACAAATGAATTCTTGAATGATTTCATCAAAAAACCAGGCAGATGCTGTGCATTAATGCTGGAACATTCAATTTTGGCATTTTGAAAACAAAGGCCTTGACTTTTTTTTTAATGAAAATTTGAAAGTAAATTTTATTACAATTAATTTTAAAAAAGAAGAAAAATAAGAAAATGAAAAAAAATGTCTTTGCTATGCTAATAAATTAATATGCACAAGCCTGCTTGTTGGCCCTCAGGCCACCTGGCATGGAATGGCTCATGTGACACTAACAAACTCCCTTCCCGGCCAAACCAGGCTCCGTTCAGATGGCAGATTGGGAAGGCTCCTGACCAACACTGATGCCTGAATCCTGCCTAGCTCCTGTTTGGGAAAATGTCAGTGAGCTCAGGCCAAAAGGGAGCAGGAGACCTTTAGAAAAGTGTGACAATAGAGAAAATAATATTCTGATAAACACTGAAGTTCCCTGGCACTGTTTAATTTATGAGAATCAACATACCCTGAGTGCTCATGAACTGAAAAAAAGGTTTTTTCATAGATAAATACCTGTACTTGGCACACCAATACCAGGTGCTCTACACATATTTAAGTACTGCTAGTTGAAATAGAAGTTGCACAGGAACCAATGACTCAGTGAGTTTGGGACTCCAGGGGCTTAAGAATTTAATTTCAAACATCGTGTGTCATGGGGAAGGCTTGGGAAAGGGACAGTGGCAACACAGAAGTTCTCCTACTTGGTTTCCTCACACAAAAGTTTTATGAAGGTATTTTTAAGGAAATGAGGAAACAGTCTGCTAAGAGCACCAAAATTGCTGTGCCAATTCTGTTGGTGCAAATCATTGTGTCTTTTAAATAGCATGAAAAACAAGGCATGAAGCTCTTTTAACCTAAGAAGAAAGTCCTAAAGTTGAGCTAAGCCTGGTTTTAAACTGTAGAAACATTTTCCTTGTTCACTGAAGGTCAGGAAAATATTTTAGGCAGCATTTAGCCCTCTGCAGAAGCAGTGAATGCTGCTTGTGCCTGCTCTAAGGGAGAAAGGCTGAATGGGACTGGAAGAGAATGGGATGCTGCTTCTTAATTTTTGCTAGCCACCAACTTAACCAGGATCCAGCTGTAGACTTTCAAAAGTAATGCACTGAGCTTTATGGGATGTCCTCACAACCATGAAATGCTTCTTCACCTCTGCCTTTGAAACAAGTGCCTGTAAGGATCTCCAAACTCACAAAACTCTTAGATCTGATTCCATCACAGCCTCTTGCAACAGCAGATGAAACAGCTCATAACAGAGCTGGAGCAAGACCATTCAGCAAATTTCAGCCCACTGATATTATTTCACTTCCAGATAAATGTTACTCTCAACAATTAAATCTTGCTGTTTGGTTTAATTAAATGCTCTCTTTGCTCATTAAATGAGGTTAAAAAATTACTTCATTTAACAAAGCTCTTCTTAGCACAGCAAAGGATTTTTCCCATGCTAGCAACCCTAATCTTCCATCTCTTTAGAAACTATTTTTTGCTTTTCAATACCTTCTGGTGAGATTTTCAAAAGCACCAACTTCAAATCTTCTCTTCTGCAACCATCTTTCTGCATGTATTAAACACTGAATACACACAGTGTGATCACCCAATTCACAAACTCTGAACATTTTGAAAGGTTTCTGTATCATAATTGGATCCCCAAGAGCCTGCAGGATAAAGTCTACCTGTTCCTAAATGGGACAGGTAGAGAAAAGAATCTCCTGGCTGAATGTGGTGCATTCAGGATCTGTGAATGGTATTGATACCAAGATCCTCCTTCAGAAAGCAGGCAATTTTTTTAATTAATAATTTTATTTTAATTTATTTATTTATTTATAAATTTATTTTAGTTAATAATTATATTTAAATAATTATATTTAAAATTAATTTTTATATTATTATTATTATTATTATTATTATTATTATTATTATTATTATTATTATTATTATTATTATTACACACATTATTGCTGTGCTCTGTGGACTGCATCAAGGAGTTGGGTTCATCAGACAACTCTGTGTTAGAAGTTTCCTGGGAAACCTGCCAGCAATCTCTTCCTGAAAGACTATTTCTTACCCAAGTCTTTCATTCTGACATGTCTTCTAATTACAGTTCTGTGACTCTGTTCATTTTCCTGCATCAGCTGGGATGATAATATTACCATAACAACAAGCCTGTACCTAATGAGAGAAATATTCAAAGGTTATTTCTTGTCTTGTGACAAATCATAGGCTGTCACTGCTTCCTTTTTCTTCAGTGACAGATTACTGGGAGTGCCTTCAGAATTTCCTCATCTTGGGAAGTTTCCTGCACACACTAAACTGCCCTCAGAAGACAGAGCCCAGTGCAGAGGGGACTTCTGCTCACCCTCCTGAAAAGATCACCTGGAAGTCATTGGGATAAAGAGCCAAACAACAGAACGAACAGAACGAGAGAAGCCTCATTTGCTCCAGAATAACTTGTCAGCACTGGATGTCAGGTGTGGGGTTGTGAGGTCCCCAGGATGAAGTGAGAGATGAGAATTTGACTCCATGTTGTCAGAAGGCTGATTTATTATTTTATTTTATTATATGATATTATATTAATTATATTAAAAGAAATTATATACTAACAATATACTAAAGAAAGAGAAAGGAGATATCAGAAAGCTAGAAAAGAGTGAATAAAAACCTGTGACTGACCGGAGTCCTGACACAGCTGGACTGGGATTGGTCATTACATTAAAAGAATTCACATGCTGGGTAAACAATTCTCCACATCACATTCGAGAGGAGCAAAACAGGGAGAAGCTGAAGCTTCCCAGCTTCCCAGGAGAAGAAATCCTGGCTTTTTCATAAAATAAAAAGGGATTTTTCAGAAAATACCAGGGTGGCAGTCAGGAGCCACAAAGAGATCTGCCCTAACAAAGCCCGTGCCTTTCCTAGCCAAGGCCCTGCTGCTTTTCCTGCTCTGGAATCTGCCTGGGGTGCACACAGGGATCTGTGAAAGGTGCTGAGAGGTCAGAATGGAGTGGTGTGTGCCAAAATCATAAGAAAGCCAGTGTGCAAACTGGGATTGAAATGGAAATTCCTTGGGTATATGGTTTCTCCTGCGGCCTGGTGGAAAGGCTGGGCCTGCTGCGTGGGGCATGGAGCTCACAGCTGGAGACAAGGGAAGAGATTCCAGATTTATTTGCTGTCCTGCTAGACATGTCAGGATGCTGGTGGAGATCTGACTGATAAGATTGTTCCTGGAGAGGGGCTCCAGAGAAAACTGGGATTTGGGTTGTTCACATCTCACTTTACACACCCCACACTCTGGAAGGGCCAACCTGAGCAGCAGCTGCTGCACTCATTTACATCAAAGCCTGGAAGGGATGCAAAATAACAAAAGGCAGCAAACAAATTGTGCCAACAGTGTCATCAGAGAAAATGAAAGAAACTTCATATAACTAAATTTCATCTTCATTTATACTGAAGTGAGGACGACAAAAAAATATCTGCAGAAGGATGGAAGAGGCTTACTGAAAGAGGATTTTTAAATAGCAGAAGAGTAGTTGTGGCTTAATCATCTCAATCTTTAATCATAAAACAGATTTTTTTAATTTTTTTTATGTTTGTTCTGAAATTCACAAAGACTTTAATACCGAACAATTTTTTCTTGTATCAGAATTTTTTTTTGGTTTTATGTGGGTTTTATGTGGCTGTGTACACTTAAAAGCCACAAATATTTCATGTAGCAAAGGCAAGAGGGAAAAGCTTACTAGTCTTATATGCAAAATCAGTTAATTCAACTTGACTGTACAAGAATATAAAGTCAACTGTGTTACATAAATCACTGTAGTATCAAAGACAAGAGGAAAAAAAAACCTCACAGGATCAAGGTGGTATAGCAGGTTTAGCATAGAAACAGTATGAAAAGGCATCATATTCAGTTATTAATAATGTTCCTAGAACCTTTCATGAAATTTTGGTCCCAGTCACATGACTGAAAGTTTTGCAGCAAACTTTGCTGAGTCCAGATTTGATTTTCCCTGTTTTCTTTCTCCTCCCCTTTAGTCCTGCCTTTTACCCAGAAGGAGAAGTATTCACAATAATTCCTTGATGGCATGCACTTCAAAGAAATATCTACTGAAGATGTGCTACAAGGAATTTTTGTTTACTTTATCCAAAAAAAGTAGAATTTTCGGAAGAGTAAAAATAAAATTGTTTAAGCATATGACAATATTGACCTTATAGCCTGATAAATATTCTGCAGTAGAACTAATGTACTCCAGTGACACAGACTTTAAATTAAAAATATAAAAAATTTAATACCTCAGCATGAAATAATGAACACTGTAGCTCTATCCAATACATGTTATCTAAGATTTAACTTCAGGAGAATGCAACATGCATGACCTTTAAAAAATCAACTTATAAATACTAATTGGGGTAAGCTGTATGGACGTGTATGTCTGCTGTGATGAAAATAATCTTCCCAACCATATCCTGATGCAATCTTCCCTCTTGTAGACTTCCATATCTTGGGATATGCCCTAATCCTTCTTCAAATGTGTCACTATCATGTTTCTAAGTTTGAAATACTGCAGAAATAGGTGATAAAAAAACCCAACATTATTTAATTTGAACAATGATCACAAAATTATCTTTCCTCTCAGCTATCAGTCTCATACAACATTTCTCTGAGATTCTGTGATTTAAGAGACAAAAAATTGCTTGAGACTGGAGATCTGAAACCATTAAATATTAAAGAGAATAAGGGTAGCATGAGCTCTTTCTGCATAAAAAATTTGGTGGTTTGTTGTTTTTTTTTAATCATATCCTAACAAACTATAACAGCCCTCCTACTGTCAGGTCACAGTTTGAGTTGGCTCCTGAATATTGGTGTCCAAAGTTTTCCTAAGAGATCTAAAGATCTCAGGGGAAAAAAAAAAGAACTATATAAATAACAGCTCAAACTAAATAGTAAGCTTTTTTTTTTGTTAATGTTAATGTTTGGTCCATGATAATCTATCAATGGCAAAAAGATAAACTTTGTGGGCAGAGGTAATACCTTTTATTAGGCCAATTAGCAAAGTTCAAAAAGACAGGCTGGCAGAGATGGATGAGCATTGCTTGTTTATTTCTCCAAACACATCAGCTTCCCCTGCAAGATTTCCCTCCCAATTAATGGTTTCATTAGCCGTGATGATTTCATCAGCTTGGCACCTGTCTGTTCCATCCACTGCCAGGGAGTCCTCCCTGGGCACTGAGGGCAGGAAGACTCTGGCCCTGAAGCAACCATTTAAACAAATCTGTCATTTATGTTTCTATGGAAACATACATCTGGCTGCTTTCCCAAGCTGATAGCCAAGTCAGCCCAGTCATGTTCCTCTATTTTATCTTGCTCTTAACCATTGTAAAGACATTTTACTCTCATGCTCACCTGTTCTGGAGAAATTCTGCTACAGCCACCACTTGCCTGTTGGTCCTGGCTGGTGTTGGTTCAGCTTTGACTGAGTTTGCAAATCTCCCTCTGGCTGACAGCCACAGTCCAGCACACAAAGCCCACACAATTGAGCTCCTGCCCTCTCATCTGACTCAGCCTGGCAAAACCCCATCCGTTTTGCTGCCTCGGTTATCAAAGATCTTCCAGGACATTGAAACCTTGTACTTCTTAATTTTTAATAACTGCTTGCTCTTGATTTTTAATTTCAAGTGCTACAGATCTTTTTGATTAATGAACTTTTTCTCTGCCTTTTACATAGGCGTATTCTCCAGCCAAATACCTTTCCCAAAAAGTCAGGTCAGTTTGTGGAAGTCTCTTGACATACCAACTAAAATGTCTTCCAATAACCAAGAACCAAATACATCCATTCACTTATTACCTGTTAGTCTGAAAATTTGCACCAATATTTCATTAATTTTCCTGTTTGCTATAGTTGTTAATGTGTCAAGAGAGATATTTTCTCACATAATTCCTTACCTAATGGTTACACTTCTTAAATACAGTCTTGGAATCATCTGATCTAATTCCCATTACTTTATTTCCTGCATGACTGACCACAGGACATCTTTGTCCAGGACCTTCATACAACAGACCAAAAAACAGGAGTTCTAAAATTAGAGCTGGTTTGAAAAGGCTTTCAAATGAGAATCAGCTAACAGACCAGTCCTTGTTGCCTCCAGTGCCAAATGAAAGTGGCAATCCTGTTTATATAAATCTGAAGGACCTCAAAGAGTCTGCCTGTGCCCATCATGAGACAACATGAAGAAATCTTCTACAGTTTTAAAATCCTGCTAGTGACACAGGAACATTTCCTTCATCAGGAAGTGCACAGTGTCCCCAAGAGAAGGCCTTCAAACCATGGATCCTGGATGCTGTTGCATTAAACATTAAAAATTATGAGCATAATCATGATGTAGCTTTTCCTAACTGTATATTCTTAACATATTCTTTACATATTAATACTTAAAACAGTAGCCTGGCTTCACCTTCAAAATTCAAAACAGTTCTCTTCAGCTTCAGCAGAGAGAAAGGTGGGCTTCTCTTGTCTCACCAAAGGTTTTTGTGACTGCAAAAAAAAAATAATCTTGATTTCACCATGACTTGAAAACACAAAATCCATCATATTGGCAGCAGATGTGAGTACAAGATGGCTGTATTGAATAGTTCAGCTCTCCTCTGCAATACTTCCAGCCCCTTTCTCTGAAGTATGTCAGAAAGTGCTTCAGAGCTCCTTAAACAAAATTTTCCTACGTGGTTTGATTAATTAGTGCAGTCAGAACTCTCTCACAAGTCTAGTATTGTATCTTAATTAATTGTTTAATGTTTCTTTTGCCTTGGGAAACTTGATGAATGGTCTCCAAATCAAACATCTGGTCATACAAAGAAGCAATCACTTACCCCTCTAATGGAGTGTACAAGTCATAAAGGCTGGGAATGGTGCAGATAATACTGGTCCTGCACTCAGTGTGCATTTTAGGGGATTTCCAGAAAAATACCTTCCTGGCCCAGTTCAGTCCTTGTTTGCATGTGTAAATCAGTGTAACCTTCAACAAAATATCCCCCCACACTCAATTTTGCCTTTTCAGAGCTGGCACTACCTGCTTCCTCAAACCACAAGGAACAAAAAAAAAAAAAACCCACATTCTTCAAGCTTGGCTGACTCGAGCCCTCTCTAAAGGATTTTCTGGCTCTGCTATCCTGATTCCTTTTTCTTCAGCCAGCCATGCCATTTCTATTATTTTTCTGCAGAGAACGAACACCAAGCTCTCAGAGTCCCTCAGTAAAAATCCAGGTGCCTTGGATGACTCTGGGTGCCCACATGGGGCAATTCCCCCAAAATTCTGCCAGTGTTATTGTATTTGGGTTGTGCCCAGATGAAGGAAGGAATAATGAATCTGACTCCATGTTCTCATAAGGCTAATTTATTATTTTATGATACTATATTGTATTAAAGAATGCTATACTAAACTATACTAGAGTAAGGATACTTACAGAAGGCTAAAAAGATAATAATGAAAACTTGTAACTGTTTCCAGAGTTCAACACAGCTTGGCACTGATTGGCCAAAGAATGAAAACAACTCACAGCAGAATCCAATGAAACAATCACCTGTGGGTAAAGAATCTCCAAACACATTCCACATGAGCAAAACACAGGAGAAGCAAATGAGATAACAATTGTTTTCCTTTTTCTCTGAGGCTTCTCAGCTTCCCAGGAGAAAAATCCTGGGCGAAGGGATTTTTCCAGAAAATGTGAATGTGACACAGTGTAGCTCGGCACTTCCAGCCAAATAGAAGCCATTCCTGTCCAGCGCATCCCCAAAGTTTCCAGCAGGTTCCATGGCTCACTCAGCATGGGAACCCCACGGGAAAGTCCCCCGCAATGATCCATGGGGTCTGACAGAACGCCGAGCTCATGCAGTGGAAGTGCCCAAAAAGAATTCCTACAGCTCACAGTGGGACCAGCTTGCTCAGGACAGCTTCCAGAACACTCTCAGTTTCTCAAAAGCAGTTTCTGTCTCTAAACTGCAGCTCTAATTCCTGTAGTTTTGAAGCATTTCTACAGGGACACTTAAATGCTCGGGGTTTTTTTGCCAAGAAAGTATAACCAAAAATAGAACACTACATTGTAAAATTTTGTGGATTCATTTAAACTCTGGGATCTTTGACAAATCACTTCAAATTAGGAATTTGGTTTTTTATATTCTAGTTTATAAAATGGGATGTGAGGGTTAAGTGTTGGGCTCTAATTTTCAAATTAAAAGTGCTTTAAAAAAATATCCCCGTCACTAAACTTGCTCCTAATACCTCCAGATGCTTGTGAAAAAACAAAAGGACTTTCAAACTCAGAGAAAGGAAATTTATTTTAGTTTCATTTCAACTTTCTCTACATGTGTTGCTGGATTAGGTTCACAATTAACATCCATAAAATATTTTGAGGTCCCTAGCTATAGATGACAATCGCATGGTGCATTTATGTACAGCCTGTTGTGGTTATTAAACACCACATGTGAGTCTGAGAAAACAACATGTTCTGGTACGAATTACTCTTGAGAACATTGTTATGCCTTCATCTTCTCAAGGAATGGGTTGTGTTTGTACCTAGAACAGTGAAAACAAAAACCACCAAAGATCAATGCTTCACTCAGCAGCATCAATACACTCCTTTTTTTTCCCAGGCCAGGCACTGAAAAGCACCATTCTCCTAATGGGTGGTTATATGTGCCCCCCCCAGTGCAAATATTTAATGATTTATAGTGATGCATTTCCAAAATACTATTTTAGGCAGCTCTGTGGGAGCTGTTCTAGGTACAGGAAGGCACCTTCATCATCTGAGGCTGCAAATCTGAGAAAGTAGTCAACAAATGATAAAGATAAGGTCATATTTGGAATCAAGACAAAATGAAGAGTAAAAGGTAGTGCCTAAGGAAATGGCTGTTAAGCTATTTAGAGTGCTTTCAATTGACAGTGCTCATTTTTTATCCTCCTGTCATTTGATGAAGCCAAATGACAAAATACTCATTTGAGTTAGTCAGTGAGAAAGCATGGCTGAAGCACTCAGGACAGAAAATTCCAGTGTTTATTTTAGCCCAAATTAATTTGAAGGACATCTGAGAGGTAAATGATCATCAAGATACATCCCATAATGGATACTCTGCTCTGATTTATCTGTGGCATTCCCTGAACATTGGAAAAAAAAGGGAAAAGAGTTTGGAGATTTGTGGTAACGCTTTAAAAAGCAAGTGAAGCAAGCAGCTATTCTTCCTGGCTCACTTCAGCCAGTAAAGAACTGATATTATAAACATTGTGATAAATGAAAGCAAAGAATTAAATTTTGCCTTATACCTGGGTGGACTCCGATGTTATTTCACTAGGGAGACTGCTAGTAGAACAATACCTTTTTTTAATATAAAAATGGAGCTACTGAATGCCTTTTGAATTTCCTGCTGGTAATTTTTATTGTCAAAACTTCACATATAACTTCCACTGAAGAGCAGCAGAACATAGCTTTTAACTGGAATTGTTGAGAATGTGTTTAGCAAAGAGTGAGTAGTAAATTATTCTGCTTATTTATTATTCAGATTAAGTCTTCCAGAAACATTTCCCATTCTATTAATTAATAATTTGAAAGCTACTCAATGCAGAAAGCTGTGAAGAGACAGCTTTTTTAAATTTGATTGTTTCATGTGCAGAATGTAAAATGAAATTGCAAAAGTGCACTTTTTTTTTGCTGATATATAAACAAGTAGCCCTGCTACTCATGACCTCTGCTGTGCATCTTCACCAGCTATTCCTACTTTGTCCTGGCTACCAACTCTTCACAGAAACCAGACTGAAAATAATCTAAATACTGACATGTAGTGAATCACACAATGCATCAAATATTTTATATTTCTCCACAGCCTGGCTGAAATACATGTGCAAAAGCTGGCAAATTAGCTAACATTGCTGTAGTTACAATTGCCTGAGGATATAAGCCAGGCAAGATTTATTGGGAGACATGATACCTTTTATTACATCAAGGGATGCAGCTGGGAAAAAAAAAAAAGACAAAAAAAACAAAAACAAAAAAAAACCAAACAAAAAAACCCAACAAAAAAAAACCCCCACACCACAACAAGACATAAAGCTTAATTCTGAATTATTTGCATGCACATACATGCATGCACATACGTGCACACAGGCCAAGCAGACAGAGTTTAAAAGCCAAGAACATGGATCTGTGTGCAGATTTAGTCTTTTCTGTTGCCGCTGTACTGCAGAATTCCCATATTTTAGAAATCTCTGAGATGGCAGTGCTACGTCAGATGGATTATAATCAGTTCTGGGAGAGCTGAGCTTCCTCAGCCCCGTGGGCAGTGCTGAGAATTAAAAGCCACAATCTGTCCAGCTCCCTCTGTTTGTCAGTTGTTATTAAATAGACCTTCAAAATCTGTATTTTCCCCACAATGTTTTGCATACAATTAAGGTTCTCTTAAAATAAGTTTATCAAAGCATGTTTGCCTTCTATTTATAGCAAGACAGGGTTCCTGTTTGTTTCTCTAAGTACCCAGGAGCTCACGCTGGAGACTGGTGTTTGAGATTACAACAAACTGTTTGAAAATTGTAAACTGGCAGTCATTCCTGACATTAAGACAGATGTACCAGAAGTACATTCTCCTCACTCTTTTCTGACAGAATAAAAGGTAAGCCAACTTATAAATAAAAGATTTAACCATGCTTGCAATTGCAAAATTTATGACTGCTCCTGCAAGCGTGTGTGGTCCAGTGGAATTTAGCTCCCTGAACCAATCTTTTACAAAAAAACACAGTAAACTTCCTTCAGGCAAGAGAGCTGTTTTTTTTTTATTTATGAGCCTATAGTTAATATTACAAGCAGCTGTGAAAGGGAAGAGAAAGGAAATCAGAGCATGTGAAGCATCGGGACATTCCAAAATAGGTAAGCACAAATCTCAAAAAGAGGCTTTTAAAATTCAATTGAAAGACCATTCTGTATTGGATTCTATTCAGAAAACTTGCTGTGTTTGGATAAACACATTTTTACAATGCCAGTAACCTGGCATAATTGTATAGTTTATAGCCATCAACACTCTCTCCCATTCAGTTTCTACATGCATCATTCTCGTGAGCCCTTTATTTGAATACAAAAACAAGGGAATGATGTAAATCTCAGCAAATCTGCCACAAGCTCTCTGAGTTGGCTCTAAAGACACTGAAGGACTGGGGGAAGCTGCAGCAGGGGAGCCCCAAAGATATTAAAGCCTCCTGAGCACACTGCACCACCTAGAACTGTTGAACTCGAGCCAAAAGGAAAATAAAATTGAAAGAGGTGCCAGATGGGAATGTTTGCAAACTATAGGCAGTTCTTTACTTAAAAATACAATTCCATGCAATGATTGCTCACCCTTATGCTCTAGATCCAGCACAAAATGTCTGCATGCTGTTCTGTACTAAACCACTTTGTGACTTTTTTTCCGTGCACATGTGAACTGCTCAAACCATAGATCCATCACTGTGCACATAAACTCATTGTATGGAGCCATATTTCCTGAATAACTAATCCCCAATTAATTCCTGAAAACTGCAATGCTATGCTGAAACCAGAATTCCATTCTCATGTCATGCTTGACTGTGCCCTCAACTCTGAGGCTGCAGAACTTCCCCCACACCCCACTCCCAGTGCTTCTCCAAGTGAATCCCATCTGATACAGGCAAAAGCAGCACTGCAGCAGCTAGCCCACATATGTCACAATCTGGAGAAAAAAGGGGAGTTTACAGCTATTCTACAGCATCAAGGATACTGCTGCACAGAATAGAAGTACATCATACTAGTCATTTACTTGTGTGTTTCTCTCTGAGCATAAATTGGCACTTGCTACCCAGAGGAATCACCCTAGGTGTTTTGGAGTAGATTGAAATTCCTTTCTAAGGATTAGTCTGTGCAAAAGTCCTGCTGGGCAAACTGATTTTTCCATGTGCATTTTTCCATTTTGCCTATATTCAGTTTGATTACAGAGGATTGGAAATTTCTCATGGGATGATGCTCATTGAAAATAGGTAATTGGGATAGTACAGCTTGTGAAGCTTTGGAGCAGTAAGAATAAAGGCAAATGTTCTGTTTGTACCACTAGCACTGTGAAATCTTTTCATGGCTTTTGAAGTTTATTAACCTGGTTGTAGACAGAAAAACTAGGTAATTAGGTAGGTAAAAAAGACTCTCAAGTGTACAATTGCATTCCTAATAACTGCAATGGAAACAAGTCCTATTATAGCACTCAGTGGCCTGTGGCATCTTTCACCCAAGGTATATTTCACCCTCCATGTTTGTGACTGAAATGCAGTAACTGTGAAAAACACAACTGCTCAATAATGCCAAGAAACCAGGTAATGTTTAGAGGGAGGAAGGAAAATGTCTTTCAGCTCATTTTAGTCAATGCCAGCCTCAAGAGAGAGATGATCTGGAGTTCCCTTTTACCAGACCATGCAGCTGGAGCCACATTCCACGTCACAAAGCACTCTGTAGGATCTGTAATTACTGATCCACCAGGGTTAGCCAAGAGCTCTCTCTGCCCATGCCATACCAGCCCCTAAATGTTGTCACAAATGGTTCAAGACAGCCTATGGGTGTGCATATCCTCATGTAGAGTACCTGCAGTTATCCACATTCTTATTTGGCTTGGATTTGGGACTGTGTTTGTGCCCTTAGTCCCAGCCCACCTGGGCAGATGCACTGAATGGCCTCAGAACAGTCTGCTCGGCAGAGAGCCAGCACAATAAACACAACACAGGGCCATTTTTCTATGCAATGGATGGATTTTAAGAGGCAGGGCTCTCAGTTCCTGTCCCTATCAGGAATTTCCCTCTATTTCCCTCTCAGAAATTGTTCCTGTTCCCATTTCAAAGTCAGGTTAACATAATTTGTGGATGGTTTCAATCTTTTTGTACATTGGAGCAGAGCAGAAGCAAAACAACGAAATCCATGAGCAGTAGCAACTGAGAAGCCACAATACCAGAGGTCCAGTGCCTCTTACCTCCCTCCTGGGATGAGTACCTGCCCATCCTAAACTGAAACAAGGCTTAGATCTCACAACCAGGGTACACAAGCAGCATAAACCATCACTAAAATCTTGCTGTCCCTTGGCTGTATATGCAAGAATTTGTTGTAATCCTGTTTAACTGCTGACAGTGTCTGGATCACATTCCTATTTTTTTTATACTTGGCAGAACTCTCTGCATGCATTACAATGTACAGAGGGCACAGGTTTGACCATCTGGCCATAGATGTCAAACTGAGACATTTTCCAGTGGCAGCATCTGGTTGTTCCACAAAAAGCAGTGTGTTTGCAGCTTTGGGCCTGTTACTCAGTAGGGCTACAGATGCATTATCTGGGCTACCAGGTCTCCTTGCATTGATTTTTTATAAGTCACCTTTAACTCTCTAATTTTTTTTTCTGTTTGTGAGACTCTGGACAAGCATACTTGTTTTGTAAAGGTTTAATAAGGAGCCATTTGAAACATACACCAACAGGAAAGATGTAGTCCTGCATGGAGGCAGGAACAGGCAGGCTGAGAGCCTAATCTATAATTAACAGGCCATCCTCAGCTGTGTGGCAACAATGCCCCTTAGGAGCCAAGGACAGTACAAGTGGTCAAAGGATAACATTCAGACTGATTACAAAGCTGTCTATGCCTTCTCATGCCTGGCACGTGCCAAACATGGAGGAAATTGTAATATTTCTTTAGGAGGCATTTCCAGTAAAAGAAAATACGAAGCCTAGATTTAAAGACTGAGCCCTCTTTCTGTAAAATCTCTGCAGAAATGCCCCACAGGATTTGTTCCTACATCCTGTGTCATTTCATTCAGTATGACATTAGTGAATCACTGATGTACTTAAGAGTTTGAAGGACCAGCAAGCAGACTGTACTGAAGGCCAGGAAGAAAGTCACAAAAAATAAACTAGTGGCCAAATCTGATGTGTCACTTTTATGCCATGTGAGGCAGTGACATCTTTTTAAATCATCTCTCAGGCAGACACACAGAGGTATTTTTTTCAGAGGATCTGAAAGAACATATGTAATACCTGTAAATGTATTAGAAGATATGTAGTACCTGTACATTTGTTAGCACTAACACAGACCATAATTCATGTTCTAACACTAACACAGCCCAAAATTCACATTTTAACACTGTCACACACAGATTCTCTGCTAACTCTGCCATGGCAGCACAGCATGACTGCAGGGATTGCTTACCTGGGACTGTTCTCAAATCAGCCCATCTGGATTCCTGGGCCCAGGACAATGACAATGACAATTCCACAGGGACCGTACAGTCCTTCTGCCAGGGGCAGGAGTGCACAGGACATACAGTGAAGTTGTGGCAGAATGTTTGGGTGTGATGCTCACATGTCCTGTGCAGAAAAGGGAATGATATTTCACTGTTAAACCAGCAGGCCTAAAAGATGCAGCAGTATGCAGGCTCCCAAGTGTCAGGAATAAATATGTCCCATTGGAGGACTAGGCTGATTCAAGAGCAGAAAAGATCTCTCCCCCACGTACAGATGCTGCTTGTCCTCTGCAGCAGAGAATCACAGCAGGAATTTTATGTTTGAACATATGGACGAATTAGTCATGCCCTATCTACTCAGAGAAACAAACAGAGCCAGGTTGGATAGCTTGTAGGGCAGAACAGCTTTTCTTTTTCCTTTTTTTTCCCTAAAACCCAGTAAAAGGCCACAATGGTGGCACTGAATTTCTATTTTAATCAGTTAACAGAAACAGATTCTGATTGTCGGGCCAGCTGGGGGCTAGAGAGATGGAAAATTCTACCACATATTATCTATCGCTGAATGGATTCTGTCTTTTCCAGCCTTCCTCCTAAGACAAGTGTTTTGCTTTTTTTCCCCAAGAAAGCACTCTGTAAGTTGAATATTTTTATGAAAAGACTGAAATGTTTTCAGCAGAAGCTCACATTTCAAACCATACAAATTCAGTGTGCACTGAGCCCTGACAGGTCAAAGGGAACAGATCAAATCCACTTGGTACAGCACTGTGAAATGTTGTACACTGTGCACAGAAACGTGTGACCTTTTCCTGGATGGAGATAATTAACTTTGGAGATATGACAAAGCTTGGGGAATGGATTCAGTATAACAATGGCAGCACTGCTAAACAACAAGCTGACTTCTAAAGAAGAATTAAAGAAATGGTTATCAATTATTCATGACAGCTTAACTTGTTTATATCCTTTCCAGGCAGCATAGTGCATCTGCTTTATTATTCATCATAAACTGGCACCAGGACCATTTCATCTGATACACTGACTTCCAAATGTGATAGTGCTAACCCCAGAGAGAGCATAGAGGCCACAAAATCCATTTCTTACGTATCTGTCATGCCTAGAGTTCACTGTGTTTGTTTGGAAAGGACTCTCTAATCTGGAGTCTCCTGTGAATGTCTTATTTTCTATTCACTTTCAGAGATTGGGTGCAGCATAATATGAAGCACACAGTGAATGAAACTATGGAAGTGTCTTGTCATAGTGGGGCTTTGAAAAATGTCAGTTTGAAAAGCTGTACAGCTAACTGCTCTGCAGGTCCAATGGACACATCCTTTCCTGACCTGCAGCTTGTCTGTCAGGAGATTTCCTGAACTAATTCTCAGAATAATGAGTCTCAAAAAACATCCTCTCTTCTTATGTACTTTTTTTGTGCTTATTAGCTCACTTGCCCCCCCTGTAATTACTAAGTTTATTCTGCTTAGATTCTCTGGCATGCATCAAGGATAATTTTGAGATCATAAATTGGTTGGCAGAAATGAAAGTTGGAAATAGAAAAGATAGAAATGATGAAATTTATTTTTGGGACTAGATTGGAGAGACACAAAAATCTATATAGCTTTAGATCACCATTTAAAGTCAGAATATGTCTCTTTGGCTCAGTTTCTGAATGCAATTCTTAATTTTGAATTTTCCCAGAGAAGTATTCTCAGATAGTGTAAAGATTTAACAAATTTTTCCAGAAGTAGAAATCTCAAGACTCCCATGTGAAAACTGAGAGAACAACAGGCCTTCAGACCAGAATCTGGGTGATAGCAAGCAGACACAAATAGCAAGAAAAAATCCAGGTATTTTCTTCTTTTACCACCAGCACAATTTATCTCACCCATCCTTAGCAACTCCTTCAGGGCCTTTTCTGTCCTAGTTCCCCCAGTTCATAGATGTTTTCCTATCTTTTAGGGTTTGGGCAGATTTAATTGGACACTTGCTAGCACAACTCCGTTCCACTCAGCTCAAGTTTCTGCCGCCGTCGCCATCATCAAAATCTCTGAATGTGGCATCAGCAGCCACTCAGAAATTCAGAGCAGGATCAGAGTTTTAGTTTGAAACAAGGAAACCAGAGAGTCCTGAACTCACTGAGCAGTCCCAGAGCACATCACCCTGCCACAAACTCTCTCCATACCTGCCACGAACATTTGCATTATTCATTGTCACTAAATGTATTTCTTCCACTAGCTGGTGGAATTTAGTGAGTGCAGAGGGAGACTTACTTACTAAATTTTAACAGCTTTCCCAGGTATGTACAGAGCCCTTCTTGGTTCTTTGCAACACTTCAGTACAGGTTATGAATCTATTTCTTCAGTGCAACAATAAATGAAACAACACTAGGTGATGAAATGTTACCTTGTCAGTGTCTCCCACCCCCCCCAAAAAAAAGAAAGAAAACAACACAAATAAACAATAAAAAAACCTGAAAACATAACATCCTAGGCATTTAGAGTTCAAAAAGTATCTTTTCAGCTTTTCAGAAGTCATGCCTCACACCTAAAAGGCCCATTTGAAAAAGAAGCATAACCAAAAAACCACACCAGGCATTCTCAACTGAAATGAGATGGGAAAATGTCATAATCATTTCCTGTAAATACTCTGAATTTAAAGCAATGTCATTTTGACTACTGCACTCTTGTGAATAGGTTTAATGAACATGAACATTCAAGCAAAACGAATTTTAGTGACAATATTCATGAGTGGATACCACACTGGAAAACAAACCAAAAGCAGCAAAAATTTTAATGTTGGTTTATATTGAATTGCGTAATTCAAAGTTTGTTTAGTTCTGGGGTTGTACAAATTGGAGTTTCAAGCTACTAAGAATTGTCTTTGATCAACAGAAGTGGGATTCTGAGTTTGGCAACAAACAAACAAACAAACAAACCATTCAGAGTAACTGCACAATTTGATTTCTATGCCAGACTATTTCATGATCCATGTCCAGATGGATTTCTCTGGATTATTTTAGCGGTTATAGAGGGCTTATAGAAAAGATGGGAACAAGCTTTTCAGTAGGGCCTGGAGCAACAGGGCAAGGGACAATGGTTATAATTAAATGGTTTTAATTAAAAGGGGGTAGATTCAGACCAGATACAGGAAATCAATCTTTTACACTGAGGGGGATGAAACACTGGCACAGGTTACTCAGAGAAGTGGGGGAGCCCCATCTGTGGAAACAGTCAAGGCCAGCTTGGAAGGGGTTCTGAGCAACCTGCTCTGGCTCAGAGGGTCTCTGCTCATTACAGGGGGGTTTCACTAGCCGAGCTTTAAAGGTCAACTCAAAATATTCCATGATTCTACCATTTAACCAACTGTCTTGGGTTAGAAATGCAAGATGTGGCTGGGGGTGTGTATTCTGTTCCCATCTGTCAGGAGTGGGGCAGTTATCAGTTAACTTTTAATTGGGCAGTTTTTTCTTTATCTCTCCCACAGCCAATCCTCCCTCCAGGAGATCTCTGCTGTCCATGGCCACTGAGTGTGCCTGCATGGCTGATCCAATTCCATCATCCCATGGGGAGATGCTCCGCCCAGGGGAGGAGCCAAGCATTCCTACCTGGATCCAATCTGAGGTGCTGGGACAGCACAGCAGCCTTTGCCCACTGCATTCCCAGAGGAGCAGCTTTCTGCTGCCCTGCACTGCCAGAGGGAGCCCAGGCCCATCTCCAGCAGCCCTGGAGCTGCAGAGGAAAACTCCCCCCTTGTGCAGGATCCCTGCTCCAGCAGAGCCACAGCTGGCACTGCAGGAGGGCTGAGCCCCCATGGGATGGGGCTGTGCCACCTCCCTGACACACAGGGGGGCAGTTCCTGCTCTGACTCTGGCAGTGTTGTTTTGTATTACTGCAGTTTTATTTTATTTTTTCCTACTAATTAACTGTTATTCCTACTCCCATATCTTTGCCTGAAAGCCCCTTAATTTCAAAATTATAATAATTCAGAAGGAGGGGGTTTACATTTTCCATTTCAAGAGAGGCTCTTGCCTTCCTTAGCAGACGCCTGTACTTTCAAAGCCAGACACTAACTCCAACAAGAGATCTACATGAGTAGAGTACAGCTTTATTTCCCTTTTATGATTTCATTCATAGAGACAGTCCTGATGTGACAACTCATTTTTCCTGCAAGTGGTGGGCATCCTGGGCTCTTGCTGGTCCCAGGGAGCTCTGGAATTCCCAATTTGGGGTGGCACAGACCTAAAGCCTGGAAGAGCTTTCCCTCCACCTGGCTCCCTGGTGTTCTGCACCCCCAAACCACGCTTCCCTCTGCGTGTTCTGTCCACCTCAGAGGCTGTGTGTTCCAGCCGAGTCTGCCTTGCAATTCCCAGGGCTTGGGAGCCGCCTAGTGGAGTCCTCTGTGAGTCCCAAAATTCTGCCAGTCCTCCTCCTCATCACTGCATTCCTGGCTGATACCACTCCCAGCACTGTGGGAATCCACAAAATCAGAGGGTTTTGGGAAAGCTGCAAAAGGCAGGCCTCAGAGACAGCAGAACTGTGATTAGAGCTAAGCAGCAGCCATGAGATAGGTCAGCAGAAAAGTTATTTAAAAAGTAGAAAAGACAAATAGAACAATGGTCTGTGTATTAACGCTGGTCTAGAATAACTCCCTAAGCTACAGAAAAGTTTATCTAGTGAGATATTTGGAGTCCTCTGTGAGTCCCAAAATTCTGCCAGTCCTCCTCCTTATCACTGCACTCCTGGCTGACACCACTCCCAGCACTGCTTTTACAGCTGAGCACCACAGAAGGACTTCACTTGGACTTCATGTCTTGGTCTTTTCTACAGAAATGGGAGTCACTTTCTAAGGTATAACACTGAAGGGAAAAAAAAAAAAAGAAGAAAAACAAAAAGGTAGGGGCAGAACTGGAATTAAGTGCTGATTTCCTACTGTGACAAAGGTATTTTCTAACCTCCCATATCTCTGCATTAGACCTGTGGCCAGTAGTAACAAGGAACTTGGTTCTGCAGACCCAACTCCCAACAAAATTAGAAAACACAGAAGTAGGCCATGACACTCCCTATACTACTAATATATTATATTAGTAGTATATCATAATATCATTCTGATTCACCAGCATCAAAACCTATCAGAATAGGCAGCTGTAAACTAAATAAAATTGCAATCACAAACAAAATCCCACATGAGCACACAAGCACTGGGATATCACTGATGCATCAGGGTGAGCAGCAGTTATTCTGATGCAGGTGTGTATAAAATCAGTAGAAAGCTCTGAATCAGACTCTGATTTTTAGTTTTCATCTGTTATTGCTTTGCATGCTGAGGTTAATTAAAGATGAAAAACATAATTAACCTTATTTTAAGCCAGTGTGTAGTTTGGGAGTAAAATCTGGTGTATTTGTGCACCACTTGGATCTGACAGGAGTTGGGAATTCCCTCTTGTTTTCAGGGCTGTAATAACACAGGGCAAGGCATTAGGACAGCATCCATGGCTCAGGAAAAGCCAAGGAAAAAGCCAAGGAAAAGCCAAGGAAAAAGGGTGAGGGAGCCCTGGGAGTCAGGGATGTTCCCAAAGTGCAAAATGAAAAATTTCTTGTGATTTCTGTGAGGAGCTGAGAAACCAGAGCGGGACTGGAGGAAAAGTAACCTGATTTATTGTGGCACTTCTCTAGTTATCCCACCTGAAATGACAGAAAGAAACTGGCTTATAAAAAAACCCAAAACAACAAAACATAGAATGCAATCATATGAGTGAAATAATATCTTAAGGAAATGTCATTCTTCCCCCTAATCAAGTGCACACTATGAACTGATTTCAACATTGCTTTTAAAACACATAAAGCTCCATCCAGCATCTGAAATCAAAACCACAAACACAGATGGAGCTGAAAATGCCTATTTTTCCTTTGAAAATATCTAACAGCTGCTAACACAGACACCAAATGGTAAAAAGGTGGGAAAAATGCAGCAAAGAAGCAGCATTGACAAGAAAAGGATAACATCTCAGCCAGGGAGAGAAGAACAGTGAAAAGGCATATTCACCTTCATTTATACACTTGTTTCCTTTTAAAGTTTGAGAGGCCTGTCAAATCAAGGGACTAACGGTCATGAGAAAAAGAGTTCCTTGAGTTAAAAGCAAACTTTTTGTTTAGTGTGTAATATCCTATGCCCTGAGACCAATGTCTTCCCAGGCATGCCAAAAAATCCTGCTTTAAATCACCATCAGACATACCTATAGATATAGATTAGCTCTAGATACAGATTAGATATATAGATATAGATATAGATATAGATATAGATATAGATATAGATATAGATATAGATATAGATATAGATATAGATAGATATATTGGGTTTTTTTACAGATTATATATAGCTGGTATATAACTATAGATAGTTATAGATTAGATATAGATATATTTATTATACAGATTATACATAGCTGAGAAAAAAACATTTCTGTGTATATCTAGGCTGAAGAGAAGTGGAAAAAATACAACAACCAAAGCAAAATAAATGTAAAAGCCCAACAAAGCTCATGATTTTACCAGGTGCTGTGGCCTTCCCAGAATTGTGCATTGGACATGGACCAGCATTGCCATTGCCACGAGATCATGGTTTAATAAACATGGGAATGCCCCCATTTGTAGAAATCCTTGGAAGTATTTCTAGGATTTGTAGGAATCCTTCTGGTCTTTCAGCTGTGGGTGATTCTAAGAAATGATTGAGCACCTTCACAGAATCTAACTCCATATGAAGAATGTTTAGGCTTATCAAGGGGGTACAGCAGTTCAAAATATTTTACCTTTTAGATTATTTTCCCTGTCTTAAGATAAAGGAAAGAAATTATGTATCTGTATCTTGGCTTCTAAATATGCATTCATTAAAGGAAGTTTTTAATTTTGAATTCCACAATCCTCATCTCCCAGTCATTATCTGGGACAGATGTGAGACTCAGAGAACAACTCTGAAGGGTTCCAGGTTCACCTCAGAGGTTAGAAAATGGATTTATTTTCCTATGTTGATCTTCCCTGGTGTTGCAGCTGATTATTTTGTGGAAAAGAATGTCAATATATTCCATAGGACAGAGTCAAGGAAATTCAGATTTCCCAAGGTGTCTGCTCTCAGGTCCAGCTCTCTGTCCCCTCAAGAAGGAGCTCTGGAGTAAACTGAAATGTCACTGGACTGAAAAATCAAATATTAAACTCTCTGTGCATCACTGACTGTGCCTGTAAATAGGAGCTGGCAAATTGTGTGCCCCTCTTAGGTTGAAGCAATACTAAAATACAGAATACTGCTCTGTGCACTGGGGTGAAATTTGCCTGCAAAGAACACATAAGCACCGTGCAAAAATCAAACACACAGAGGAAAAAATCTGCTTGCTATGGCACACACACTGTCTTGAATTCTGCAATCATCACGTGCCTACACATGAGGCAGTTAGAAAGAAAAAGAAAGCTTGGTAAATACGATGAAAAATTAAAAAAAATAATGTAGAAAAAGAAAAATGGGAGGGGGGAAAAGTGAAGAGGTGGAGAATTCTGAGAAACAGAGGCGTCCAGCTTGGCTTCAGCTACAAAGGGAGCTTTTTAAGCTCCTAACACATGGTTTTCTAGCAAATAGTGCTGGCATGGCCATGAGTTTTTCCAAACAAGGCATTCAGTCAGGAAAATTTAAAACAAATAAATACAAATTGCCTCCAATGCAGTAGGTTCATGTAAGTTAATTATAATTAATTTTTAAGTCAGACTAAATAGAATTATTATTCCAAAAGAAGATGTCTGTCATAGACTCCACTGAATGGACACAGAGCTGTGTTAAGGGTATTGTTTTCAGCTGGAAAAGTAGTGTCAAGAGAAAAAGGAGGAGGAACGTTTTTAAAAACAGTTTTCTGTCTGGTTTCCAGTCCCACTGTAAATAGGCTGGATAGTGGAAGTGAAATGAGTTGCTTTAGATGGTTTTACAGGCACAGACAACAAGCACCAGACCTCCTTGTGTTCCACCCACTCTGAATCCACTCTGACCTGCACCAAGCACACTCTGTAGGATTGGTCACATGGGAAAGCAGATGGGAGGAGAAAGGAGGGGAAAATAAATTACTTTTATTTGTATTATTTGATAAAATTTGGCCTACAGACTCGATGTGACTCAGTGCTGAACATCTGGGATTGATCATAGGATCACAAACTGAGAAGTAGTCATCTGGCTCCTAGAAATAAACACATTCAGTCCCTCTGCCACAATGTTACTTCCTTAATGATAGAATGCAACAGCCATTTTAAGTCCTTTTAATCTTTTCAGCCACAGTATTTTTTAACTTTTTAGTAATTTTTACTATTATTTTTTCACTTCAGATGATGGTAAATTGCATTTGACCGTGGACTGGCAGCGTTTGGGATTGCCCACAGAACTGATTCACCACTTTCCTCCAAAATCTTCTGGTGCCATGGTAGCCTTACAGGTTCGTTTCTTGCTGGTTTCATCTCTCGTGAGCATCATGGGAGCAGCACAGTACGTGATGCAGGATGCAGCCCTGCTGAGCTACATTGACCAGCGTTTTCTGTCTCTGGAGGTATGTGCCTGATTAATCCTTCTGCAGCAAAAGAGTCTTGAAAATGTGTGGATGTTCTGGGGCCAGGACAGTCTGTGTGATATATCAAATCAGGAGGGTGAATTTCCAGCTTTGTCCAATGAATGAGTAAAATCGTTGCTAAAACTTTAACTGTAATGATCCCAACTCACCACATCATTTGTTGCCGGATAAAATTTCATAATGTTATGTTTTTATTCTGTTATAATCTGTATTTTTTTTAAAATGACATCATTGAATTTAGCTAAAAATGCAAATGTTTATACAGAACTGTCACAGACCTTCCTAGGGAGCAGTATAAACTTATTGTCACCTGTAGAAGTGTTGTCAAGTGTTTATTAGCAAGGAGATAGAAATTTATCAGGTATTTTTCTCCTGTGTGCAGATATCCCCACCTGGAAGGGTAGTTTAAGACACATTCATTTAAGATACACTGCTGCAAACCAGCAGTGTATCTGCACTTCAAATAAATCCCTAATATCAGA
Organism: Molothrus aeneus; assembly: GCF_037042795.1. Taxonomy (NCBI): domain Eukaryota; kingdom Metazoa; phylum Chordata; class Aves; order Passeriformes; family Icteridae; genus Molothrus; species Molothrus aeneus. The sequence continues at coordinate 3,708,602 of NC_089651.1, read as the reverse complement.
GATACTGAAATGCACTCATTTCAATTCCTTGAATTCCTTTCAATTACTTATATAAATGTACCAGCTCTTACCTTTTTCCTACAGTAAAAAGCTACCAGTACTGGAAAATACCTCTTCAGTATTGGTGTGTTATAATCATATATTGTTTATTTTTAATTATTGACATATCCCTGGCTCCTGGCTTGTATTTTCAGACTTACAGAGAAGCTCTAACTTGCCTGATTTGATGTCCCTTTTTTGTACAAAGCCCTCATTAGTCTTATCTTCTCAACACTGAAGGATTAACCTGATATTCTCTTCCCACTGTGTAGATGGAGATTTACATTTTCTTTGCCACTCTAGGAGTAGCTTCCCCTGGCAATTTCTCTTCCTTTGGCACCCATTAAAATTGAGGTAACCTGTGGCATTTGGTGCAAGGGGCACAAAAGGAGCAGGACAGAGAAAGAGGCAGATACTGATGACAGCACTTGAAAGCATTTAAAATAAAGGTTTTGTAGAAAGCAATTAAGCAACTTCCTGGGGGCTTATGGTCTTGTATAAATGGGGGAGAGAGGAGGTAGCACAGAAAGCACAGCTCACAAAGCAAGCCAACCAAAGATCTGCTCAAATTCCTCATCTTCCCAAAGTGGCAGCTGAACTACTATTTTCAGGACACCTATGAGGCAGCTGTATTGCAACAGAGAAACATATTACTTACCTTTGAAAACACTGATAATCTGAATTTAGGTGTAAAGAAATAGTTTTTTGTCTTTCTGTGTTTGGGTGTTTTTGTTGTTTGGTTTTTTTGTTGTTGTTGTTTTGTGTTGGTTTTGTTTTTAATACACCCAATAATTTGAGGAAAAAAAAGACAAAAAAAAAAAAAACAAACAACACAAAACTTCTTCAACTGTAGCATATATTTCAGTATTTTCATTTTCACCTTTAAATGGGTGAAAAATAGCCACAGTAGATTCTGCCTTGGTCAGAAGAGGTGTATCCATGTGAAATGCTCATGGCTGTACATTTCCTGCAGAAAACCCTTTGAGACTGCTTCACCAGAGCACTTTTCTTTCTTTAGGCAGCAAAACAAAATATCTAGCTGTGAATAACCATGTCTGTGGCCACAGCTCTCTTCAGAGAGCAGCAGGCACAACTTCTCCGAGGACTTTTCCTGGGGAAGGCAGGGAGAAGCCCAGAGAAGAAGAGAAAACAATTCTTGTCTCTATTCACTGGTCCTGTTGTTTGGCACATGTGGAATGTGTTATGGAGATTGTTTACCCAAAGTTATTTGTTAATTGGACACTGGTGAAGGTTGTTTGGATTCCTTGGCCAGTTGGGGCAAAGCTGTGTCCTGGCTGTCTCTGGACAGTCACAGGGTTTTCTTTAGTATAGTGTAGTATTCTTTAGTATAATATCTCTTTAGTATGTAATTTAGTATAGTATTAGTGTAATACTATAGTTTAATAAAGCATTTGTTCAGCCTTCTGAACCATGGAGTCAGAGCAAGTTATTCACCGTGTTGGGGTCGTCCTGAAACTATACATGTCAAGACAAAAAAAATGTGGATTTTTGTCCAGACTTTTGAATTCTGTGCCAGTCTGAGATGTTCTCCTCACACAGACACCCAGCAAGAGCCCCCTGGGCTGCAATAGGTGGGTGCAGGGCACTGGGCAGGAGGGAGCAGCAGGGTTGTGAAAGTAACCATGAATGAGGCCGTGATGCACACAAAATACCCACGTCTGTCCGTGTGTTCTCTTCCCGTGTTCTGGCTGAAGAGGAGGCTGGAGAAGTGCAGCCAAGACCTGCTGGAATACATGGATGAGTTCAGAGAGCTCTCCAAGGCGGCGCTGGCCCGCCTGGCAAGGATGAGCACTGACAAGGCTGAACTTGAGGGGGAAGTGGAAAATTTGCTCACAAGGGTCGAGCGCGCCCAGAGGGACATCGACTATTTCGGATCCATCATGGATTCCAACGCCTGTGTGGAGGTGCACGAGGACCTGCTGAAACAGCAGCTGCTTGAAGAGGCAGAGGAGAAAAAGAGACTTAAACTCATGCTTAATGCAAGTAAGAGCAGTTTGTTTTTCAGAACTTCAGTGTGAACAGTCCCACATGTGCATGCTGGCACAGGGATAAGAGATTTTCATCTGCAAGGGGGTCTGGGCTGCGTAAATACCAGACTTATAAAACCCATGTATATGCAAAAAAGGTATGGGAGAGGGAGGGAGGAAAATACAGTTCAAACATTACTTTGCAGAAATTCTACTGCATATCAAATTAATTCTTTGGAAGTTACATTTTATTATAAAATAAGGTAAAATCCTCTGAAGGTGTGCTGTTGCAAAGTCCCAGAAGTCCCAGTCTGGGTACTGCAGCTGTACCAAGGAATTAGTAGTCTTTGCTTTTTGGACTAGGCAGGGTCAAAATGTCAACTCAAAATTAAATTCATGGGTTAATAAACTACTTAATTTACTTCTACAATTTTTACCTGCTTTACTGTACTGCTCTGTCATCCTTCCTCTCCTTGTCCCCTCCTTTAATAAGAGAGCACACTGGCTTGGCTGTCAGCAAAGCTTAGCTCTGATTTTAAAATTTGGTGCTATGGTACCTAGCATGAAGAATAATGCACAATCTATATTTTTTTAAAACAAATGACATTTTATAATTATCTTTACCTTAAGAAGTTTTGGTACAGATGTAAACTATGTATTACAGACATATTTAAAGAAGACTGTTTTCATAGTAGTAAGAAATGAAGAGTAAATAATAGGAGATATGAATTGAAATTTTTAAAAAGTGAGTGAAAGAACTTTAGCATCATCAATTACACAATTCCACAGGCTTCAGCAGAATTAGGTTGATTTAATTTTACCATAAATTTACAATTTCTTTCTTAGACTTTTCAAACATCAGTATTAAGGCAGATGCTTACAGAAGCAATCAACTATTCTGCTTCTTAGTCTCCTCATACTCCACAATTCAGTGTTCTGAATATCAATAGTTCTGTTTTCCATTTAGAGAACTTTTGGACATTAGGCATTTTTTTCAGAGAGGAAAAAAATTGGGGATTTTTAAATTGACTGTGGATAAGACACTTTGAAAATTGTATCTTTCTGAGAGTTTCAGAGGAGAAAAAATTACTTTACATTTTCCTTTGTTGGAAATTTTTACTTTTAACTTTATTGTAGCAGCTTTATTTTCAATTTGTTCTCTACTGTCAGTACTAGTCAGATGGTTTTCCCATTGAATTTGATGTAAAAAGTATTCCCTGTGCAGATTTTACAGCACTTAGAAAAAGTAGGAAGAACCTCAACTCTAGAAAATAGCAGCTCTGCTTCTATGCTTTCATGTCTTAACCAGACTCTATGATTATTTTTGCTGAGTCACTTCAAAAATCTAGCAGAAAAGAGGGTTTTTATGTCCAGCTTTGTTACTGTGTTTGGGTCAAGTTCACACAGAAAATAACAATCAGTGAAATCAGAGACAAAAATCTGGTTATTTCCCCTGCAGAGGAAGATGCTGCTAAGGCTGCCTAGAGTTTTTGATTCAGCACCTTTAATTTTTTTTAATCTATCTAATCAATAAATGTTAGGTCTGAGAGAGCTGTTGTGGCTTGCTCATGGAAGGCACTTCCAGAGTGAGGATTCTCAGGAAAAAAAAAATCCACTCTGTAGCAGCAATATCCAAAAGCTTTGATTAGAGGGGAACAGTGCACACAAATTACATAAAGATTGCTTTCTACAGGCAACTGGAGTCTTGCCATTGACTTCAATAGGTTCCTATCAGGCAAAGCAGGGGGGCTGGTTTTGCTTTCTCCATTTCATCTGCTGCCAGAACTTCCTGCCTTAGAGCTTTGTTTGTCCTGTTTACTGAAATGGCTGCCCTCCACTGAAAGCAATTCTTTCAACTTCAAATGCTGTGCCCTGTAATTTATGAGTGCCTTTGGTAAACAAGCTTGGTTAATATGCTTTGCAATAGTTTTTAGTTTTTTTTTCCTGGAAAGGATGCTGCTTGATAAAGATCTCAGAGTCTAAATGCCCGAGTCCTCCCAGGCTTGGTGCTTTCTGGTCTGAAATGTCCCTGAAGAGTGCACAGAAAATGTGAAGAAGCTAGAGCTGTGGCAAATTGAGGCCAATTTTAACCCTACAGGGAGGTAAAGAGCTGGATGGTTCCACCAACTACGGTCCCGGCACAGGAATTGGCAGCACAGACACCACCCCAGCTCCTTCAAAGGCCACCTCAGTGCATGTACACGCCTGCTTGTGTGATCTATATTCTGTTCTTGCTCCTTTGTGTGCAGGTGTTGGGAAGGTGAATGGGAAGATAGCCCAGTTTTTTGGCTTTCAGTTATGCTGATCTCTTTTTGTTTCTATTTATACTATAAATGCATAAAAAAGAGGCTATCTGAGGATAAGACCAGTCCTGAAACAAAAATACTATACATGTGAATAATGGATTTTAATTTATATGCCTCCAACAGGAAATAAATCTGATTACTTTACTGTGTTGATCCTAACCAGAAGTCAGTTCTCCGAAGTAAAAATTATAGCCCTGTAAAAGGACAGACAAGAATAATCACAAAATCACTAACTGTGCTCTTGGTCTCAGACACACAAACATCCAAATGTTTTGGATGACACTGGTGTAATAGAACAAAGCCCAACGCTCTACAGGTAGATGAAGATACTACAGTTTTATTAGCAGGAATATATAATAATAATATCATATTATTTTTCAAATATAATATATATTATTATAGATCATCTATATTATTGTAAAATCATTATAGAATATAATATATATTATATATTTTTATTTAATATATACATTGTTATTTTATATATTATTCAAATATATTCAAATATACTAAAATATTATTCAAATATAATATCACATAAAATCATTTTCAGCACTACTTACCAGAGCCACATTGCTGACACCTTTACTGATATATTGATGAATTAAAAGGAAACTAAGTAATTCAAAGAAAGGAAACTAGAAAATTTACAGATATTCTAATTTTATTTTTCTTTGTCTTTGGTTATTTCCTTGCAGGCTGTGACCACATGCTTGCAGGTATTAGGTCCCTGAAGGTAGTTAAGAAAACTGGAGGAAAGCACGGCTCTTGGATGAAAGATCCTGGCAAAAAGCATGCCAAGATTTATTTATTAAGTGGTTCTGTGAACAACGAGATTTTGGAATTTGCAAATATCATGGCTTTCATGGAGAACAACCAGACTCTGAAGGCTCGCAGAGTCCCCTTACCAATGCCCTGGGAAGGAACTGGCCACGTCATCTACCAGGGCTTCCTCTTCTACCACAGGCACGGCTCCTTGAATGAGATCGTGAAGTTCCACCTCCAGAGAAGGAACATAGCTGACCAGATGCTGCTGCCAGGGGCTGGGAGGATTCCTGCCTACCAGCTCTCTCCACAGACAAAAATAGACTTGGCTCTGGACGAGCAGGGGCTGTGGGCCCTCCATGCAGAGCCAGAGACCAGGGGGAACATTGTCCTCACCAAAATCAATCCCGTGGCCATGGCAGTGGAGCACAGCTGGGACACACCCTGCAGCAGCAGGGATGCTGAGGCAGCTTTCATGGCCTGCAACACCCTGCACGTGGTCTACAACTCTCCTTCTGGGGGCTCCTCCCGCATCCAGTGTGTTTATGATGTTTTGGGTGCTCTGAATGCCCACACAAACCCAGGACTGCATTTCCCAAAACGCCAGGGTGGCCACTCCAGCGTACACTACAATCCTAAAGAGAGGCAGCTCTTCGCTTGGGGTGATGGATCCCAGATCATTTACAAACTTCACACAGAGCAGAAAGTTTAAAACCTTTAGCAGCTTTTCAAGCAGACCTAAAAGCCACCAGTCCCAGGTCAACACAGCCTTTTTATGTGTGTTAAAATTGCATTACTCCCAGCTGTTACAACTTTCATCCATTTTACAGAACTTAAGACTTATGTACCCCAGTAATCTTAATGCCCAATAAAGAATATGTGAAGACTGAATTAATATAAATTACATGATCACTAAATACCACACATACACAACCCCTCTTCCCCCCCACCCCCCAAATTAAAGTCTAGGGTTAATTAAAAGAAATAATAGCCCATTTCTGACACATTCTCTTCCTATTGAAACTATGTTTTCTGTTTCAATGCCATGGAAATCAAATCAGAATTCCTTCCTGTCCAAAACACAGTCTGACAACCTTTCCTACTCTGAAGATCACCATAGAAAGCCTTCTAGTAAGCAATATAAAATCACATGCTTCCAGAGAAATTAGATATCAGTTTTAACAGGAGAGGTTTATTTTACCACAAAGTGTAGGAATATACAGCCCCACAAACATGGTTTATATTTAACATAGAACTCTCATACATCACATCAAGGCTACTCCTATTCCTTGAACCTCTAGAGTATTTCCATGAAAATTCCACACTTCTTACCCATATAGCTGTACGGACCACTGTGGATCCTGCCAGTACATTAGCTGCAGCCAAATATTCACTTTTTTCAGCTTCAAGTCACCAGCTCTCACCATTTTTGAGTATATTGCTGTTTGTGTGTCAGAAGGAATGTTCCTAGGTGAATTCTGTGTCACACACCACTTTTAAAGGTTTTACATGTCACTCTTTGGTGTTATTCTCATTAGGTCTCTTTCAGCATCTACTTGTGAGGCATTTCCCCAATGTCTCAAGTCACTCCCATTGGTTACAGCAGAATCTTTCTCATCCTATCCTCCACCTCCAGGAAAAGGTGGCTCAGGTGAGCACAGCACTGCAGGTGAGGGCATGGCACTGCTCAGTCCTGGGTTTGTGAATCACAGATAGACTCCAGGTATTTTTTTTTTCAAAAATAATGTTAAAAATGTTAAATAATATTAAAAAAAGGCTTTTAATGTGAAATACAGGTATAGACTGTATTTTTTATTTATTTTAATGGCAGCTGCATGTCTAATAGCAAACAAACAAACAAACACAACAAAAAATCCCCTCTGAAAAACCACAAATAATGGTACTTGAAAAGCAATCCACAGCTGTTGCTACAGAAAAACTCATTTTGTTCATTACACTGAGAGAGCTGTTGTTCTGTTTAAAAATAGCTTCCAGAGAACAGCCAGACATCAGGGAATGATTTTGAAAAGGAGTTCCAGGGTACAATTAGGAGTGTATAGACTGCTGGGCTGCACCAGTGACACTCTGCCTTCAGCACAAAGAGCTTTATCATTCTGAGCAGGGGCAGTGAGTGGAGCACAGCAGACAGAGGGTGCACAGCCACAGACACCCCCAGGCTGCCAGGGATGTGGGCTGGCACTGCTTTCCTGGCTTAAAGGCAGTATTTGGCCTTTTATTCCTCCTCTGTAAAATTACAAACATGTAAATGCAAAATGGTATCAGCCGCCTCTGTGAGAACTTTTACTGGAAAGGATGTGTAACTTCCTTTATTTAGGAAATAAACTCTTTGGGTGCAAATATGGATTGAATCTGCTTTTTAGAAAAGAGGTTCTTGGGATGTGCTTTGTGTCACACTATTACTCAGCAGAGGAAGCCCATGTCATTATTCTGCAGAAAGATTTCAATGTGCAACCCTCAAAAGTTCAGGCAGGGTCTTCTCTGAGCCTTGCTGCCCTGGAAATCCAAACTTCATGATGAACTAAAGCCCAAGAGGGGGTGGAGCACCCAGACATCCCATCAGCAGCAAAGGGAGGCATGGCCAGCCTGCACAAGAGCTCCCAGCACTCTGTAAAACAACCACTCATTGTCAATCCCTGCCTGGGACTGCTTTTCCACACCCTGGCTATGTGCCAGGAGTGTGAGGACATCCCATGTCCTCTGCACAGAGCCCCAAGGACAGGACAGGACAGGAGCTGGCATCCTTGGGGCCACTGTGTCAGCACCACACAAGGAGCCTCTGGGAGGCACTGAGGAAAATCCTTCAGCCCTGGAGGTGGAGCTGGGGTAGCACTTCTCAGTCTGAGGTTCACTCTTGCTCTATTTTCTAGTCTTAAGATGAACTTTGGAACTGCTTTTGTTTTTCTCAATCCCCATGGATATTTTGGTATCCCATCTGGGAGTTTCACTGCCTACACTTCACCTTGGCTGTGACAAAGACAAAAAACAATTTAAATCACTTCAGCATCGCTCACACTCTTCCTGGAGCACAACATGGACCTGGCCACTGGTGCTGCAGCAGGGAACAAGCTGGGAAACAGGCTGTGGGTTGAGGTGGCACATGAATTTTGTGGCTGTGGTGGCAGCAGCATCTCTGGGCTTACAGCACCGGTGACAGGTGAGGGATTCACATCTGTGAATATAGTGTGCTCTGCTGACCAGTGAACATTCTTGTAAGAAAAAGGTGGCGGGATTCTCCTCCAGCTTCCTGACAATCTCTGAAATATAAATGATTTCATTAATTTTCATAACTGATAGCACACAAGCAGATATTTTTGAGAAAGTCAGAAGAGACATTTGGTTAACTCCCAGATGACAAAGGGAAAAAAAAAAAAAAAAAGAAGGACTGTCTGTTCAGAAAGAGAAGGGAAGAATGACAAATATCTGAACTGAATAATCTGCTCCAGGACGGCAGTCTCCAAAAGGCAAGGACAAAGGACTGTCTGGAGGCAGGAGACAGCCATGACAAGACTGCATGAAAGAGGGCATTGACTTCCAGTTCAGGTAGATGATATGATTGTTACCATGGAAATGGAATTGGTACAAGGAGACCAACACAGAGGAGTCTTCATCAGGAACAACAAACACAAATGAGTTTATGACCTCTACCTTCACCATCTAGATTCTAGATAACATCCATTACTCTCCTAGTTATTCAAGTCCTTTTATGCTACACTTTTTCCATGTGCTCACTTTGCCTGAACCACTGAGCTCATTCCATGTGAACCACTGGCTTTTTGCGTTTTCATGTCCAGACCCTCCTCTAGAGGGGAATTCCATGCCCTCTGCTCTGACAGCAGGATCACCATCCTCCCAACAAAAGCAGCACTCCTCAGTGCTCTGGCTGTGCTGCAGGTCCCTCACCCCTTCAGTGACACTGCTGTCACCTCATCCTTTTCCTGCAGTGGGTAGTGACTGCCCCTTCCCGTGGTGAGAGCAGGTTTCACTGCACGGATGCTCCTCATTTCCCTGCCGTCCATTCCCTCGGCCATCTCTTCCCCAGAAAGGTGGCTCAGGTCAGAATAATCTGCAGTGATTATGTCCTGTTTGCACTTGGAGCAGTCAGAATTATCATAGACAGAAAAGTTTTCAGCTCTCTCGGTTTATTGACATCCATATGATGAATTTAAGCTTTCTGACAACCATGTGCTTTCTTATTTGGATTTTGTGAATACTAAGGATCTGTGACTGCTAAAAACAACTTAACCAGTAGAGCAGAGTGTGCTGCTAGGAGCATGCCAGTTTAACTGGGTTTATTTTTACAGTTCCCATCAGAGATAAACTTGTTTGTCAGAAAATAATCCTCCTGTCTCTTTTTCTTCTTCATTCCCACCTGCCTGGGTCTGGAGGATGAGAGTCCCTTTTAGCATTCACTCAAGCAGGCACCATTTCAGAAAAACACACTCTACATGTTTGTGACAGGGGGGTTTATCACTAAAAAATGCAGCTGTTGTCACCCTGCTCTGTCACGGTGCATGTTTTTACTCCTGTGCTGTTTCCCGCTCAGTTGCAGGGAAGCTCAGCAAAGAAACTGCAGAATCAAAACCATTAAAATGCAGCTCACTCTCCTAATACTGAAGAAATAGCTCCTCCTGAAGGCAGAAACCAGGACCTGTGGCTTTTTGAGTTGTTTGAACTTTCCCTGGGTTTTCATTGCATATAAGAAAATAACTTTATTACACTTGATTAGACCAGTCTTTCTTTATTTGTAGATGGGATATTTTGTGTGATCTGATGTTGCACTCATTTGCCTTGGAAATATGAGTGGCATAAAATAATTGAAAAATTGAACATTTTATAATTCTTATCTGTGTCCCCTTGTCCTATATTTGTGATAGATGAGGTTAGAAATAATATTTTCATTAGGATGTCCAAGTAAAAATCTCTTTAATAGAGGATTATTCCACTACATTGTTCTGTGACCTCAAAGTTAGTCATAATTTTCTTATTCTTAATTAAAAAGGAAAGTAAAGAATCCAACATGTAAACACTAATTGCTAATGCAATGAGTTAGATCATGAACATCTTATACATTTTTCTGTTATCCAATCCTTTGTTATAATTAATCCTCTATGTAGAATTTTTGGGAGCAGGGCTTAAATTTTGTACTTCTCATGTAATTCCTGAAACTCTCTGTAATTATTAACAAATACCCAGACAGAATTAAGTGCTTTTGTGGGCTTTTCAAATATAGATTTTTCAGACTATTTAATTTAAGCACTACATATGCTTTATCAGAATATTTAATTTAAACAGTGCATATGACCAATGGCTTTTTCTTCTAAAGGCCTTATAGTGCTGGCATTACCACTTCAGCTGAGGGTTAGAAGATAAAGTGCCAGCATCATTTCCTGTGCACATTCTCAGTTTGAAACCAGTAGCTGTTCCATGCAGACGGATGGCTCTCCTCAGAAGAGCTGCAAAGATTTACTTTGGCCTCATGTTCACAGTGTGTTTTTCCAAAAGCATTTTTAATGTGTCTGCAAGCTGCATCCTGCTTTCATGCCAGCTCTCCAGTGCCACATGTACAGCTGTGTCTGGATTTGAAAAGATAGGTGGCTGCTAAGGAAGGCAGGAACATTCCTTGAAATGGAAAATGTAAACCCCCTCTCTCTGAATTATTATCATTTTGAAATTAAGGTGCTCTCAGGCAAAGACTTGGGAGTAGGAATAACAGTTCTATACAAGGAAAATTAAAAATATAAATGCAATAATATAAAAACATAAAAAAAAACCACTGCCAGAGTCAGAGCAGGAACTGCCCCCCTGTGTGTCAGGGTGGTGGCACAGCCCCATCCCATGGGGGCTCAGCCCTCCTGCAGTGCCAGCTGTGGCTCTGCTGGAGCAGGGATCCTGCACAAGGGGGGAGTTTTCCTCTGCAGCTCCAGGGCTGCTGGAGATGGGCCTGGGCTCCCTCTGGCAGTGCAGGGCAGCAGAAAGCTGCTCCTCTGGCAATGCACTGGGCAAAGGCTGCTGTGCTGTCCCAGCACCTCAGATTGGATCCAGGTAGGAATGCTTGGCTCCTGCCCTGGGCGGAGCATCTCCCCATGGGATGATGGAATTGGATCAGCCATGCAGGCACACTCAGTGGCCATGGACAGCAGAGATCTCCTGGAGGGAGGATTGGCTGTGGGAGAGATAAAGAAAAAACTGCCCAATGGACAGCAGAGAACTGCCCCAGCTCTGACAGATGGGAATAGAACACACACCCCCAGCCACATCTTGCAACCTAAGACAAGCTTGTAAAAACAGCTTTGGCAGAAAAAGTACAAAACCTCATGTAAAGCTTTAGCTCCTCTTTATACAGATCCCCAAAAAATGAGGGAAATGTCTAAAATCAGGTATTTCAGTCCCAGCAGCAATCACCTCTGAAGTGTGTGCAGTACTTGTATCACTGTTAAAAACACAACCTCCTATGAGGGCCTCTAAAAAGTTCTAGTTCAGTAATCATTTTAGCAAAAAAAAGGAATTCTGCTGCATGCTATGAATTGCTTGTTTACTTCCCCATTTTGAGAGCTAGTGAGTACATCCAGAAAAAGATGCATTTCCTATTCTGTTGTTTGGCCATAAAATACAAACATAAATTTTCAGGATTAATGACAGCAGTAAAGCCAAAAATGTATTGCTCTAAGTTTAAAGAACTTGCACACAAACAAACTGAAACAACCTCCAGGCTACCCTGAATCCTTTTTTCTCCCCTGTGGCATTGCTATCCTAAGAAAAACAACATATTCACATTCTTGTAGCATATTTGTTACCACTACATTCCTAGTCAGTCTGGTAAACAAATAACTTCGAATTAAATTTCAAAGAAATGTATAAGTTGTGGTTGGGAATTATAGAATCATTAAGGCTGGAGAAGAGCCCCAAGGTCATCAAGTCCAACCTGTGCCCAAACACTGCCATTCCGCAAATAAACCACAGCGCTGAGTGCCAAGGCTCCTCTTCCTCTGAGCACTTCCAACCCCACCACCTCCCTGGGCAGCTCCCTCCAATGTTTCACCACTCTTTACATGAAGACACTTCTTCCTAATGTTCAACCTGAACCTCCTCAGGTGCCACTTGAGACCGTTCTCTCTTCTCCTCTTGCTGGTGACCTGGGGGAGAGGCTGATCCCACCTGGCTCCAGCCTCCTGCCAGGTACTTCTAGGGAGTGTGATCTCTCTTTTCCGGGCTAAACACCCCCATTTCCCTCAGCTGGACTCTCCAGACCCTTGCCCAGCTCTGCTGCCCTTCTCTGGACTTATCCCAATGCCCCTCCTGCAGTGAGGGCCCCAGAGCTTTAAATGTACACTTCGAATAAATCTTTTCCTCAGCAAGTTTTTACTGAAAACAATGTTTGTTTTACTAACCAACGGGTATGAAGATTGCACTTTTTTCTATCCAGGCAATTCAAAATATGTTGGCAATGGTCATATGCTTGTCTGTTTATGTTTTGATATTTGAAAAAAAGATGAGATCTAATCTTTTTATGAAAAAACATTTGAGTTCTCCCCACCCACCTGATAAACCTCCATAGGTTTATCAGTCAGAGGACAGCACTGACATCCAGCTGGGACATTTAAGTTGCAGTTTTCTTACTAGATATGATTTTACTGACTCCCTCTAATGGAGGAAGAAGGCAAGGAAGGTGCTGCTTATCATGTCCACAAGCAAACTTTTTGGTGAAATATTTATATTTACATTGTCTGACATTACTCACAACACCAAATTAACTTCAACACTGTAAATGTCAGTACCCACAAACACTGCTTTTCATTTCAGCCCTGTTTGTGTCCAAACTAAAAGAATTTGTGGGGCTGTTTGGTGAGGACATACAACATCACATGACTGACTAACCAGAAAAACAACAAGGAATGCTCAAAAACAAGATGTGAATACTTTTTTGAAAGGAATGTGATGTGTACACAGAAAGAGGATGCCTGATGATGCAAAAGCAAAGCAGAAGCTAAATTACTTATTCATTCCATTACTTCAGGAAAACAAATATTTCATCTGTGCACTGGGTAAAGCCAGTGGTTTAGGCTCTCCTATGGTGAACTAGGCTTTAGGAACCAAGAAGATTTTTAAAGGAGCCTGAAAAAAGTGAACATCTTCCTAAACAGTTCAGCTAAAAGTCCCAGAAGAAATCTTAAGATCTTAAGAGCAGAAAAAAAAATCATTTACAATAGCAAAAAAATGAAACACTTCTAAGGCAGAATCCATGAGCCACAATTCAGATGTGGATCAGAAAGCCACTGTCTAAATCTATAGTTATGACAGAAACGCAGCTGTCGTCATACCAGCAAGTATTTGATCCTGAGGTACTTCCTTTGGCTGGACATAAATTCACACCAGGAAGAAAATAATGGTGATTAAAAATATGCAAAAAAATTCTAGTTCCATATCAAGAGCAGAGCACATGTACTGCAACAAATATCAGAACCACAATAAAGATGACTGACCATCATTATTTCCTGTTCAGAGAGGATTTTGTGGGAGCTAGAGCCCCCTAACTATTTAATAATATTACAAGTCAAAGACAGAGTACATTAAGAAGCTGCAAAGAATGAAATAATGCATTATGAATGTATTATAAATACATCTCAAATTTTAGATTGGATCTGTGTAAAGAAAATTGAACTGCAAATTACCTGAAAAGGCTTGCTAACTGCCCAAATGTCAGCATTTGCAGCACTCATAAATATCTTTCTCTATGATTAATTGTGTTTTTCTTTGAGCTAACAGAAAGCGGGGCAAAGCACAGAAGCAAAGTTTCGGTTTTCAAATAGAGACAAGTTCATTTAGAGACTTATGTAGCTGCAATCAGCATGAAATCACAAGAGGATTCAGAGGTCATGGGCAGTGAAACACAGCTTTTCTCAGAGTCAATCAGAACTGAGATCAAGCTGAAAACAACCCTTCTGAGAGAGCTCATGCTGGAATTAACTTGGTTCCCCACCAGCTCCAGTCTCAAGGTGGCAAAATGTGCATGAAGGCTGTATAGCTTCTACCCCTAAGGTGTAGTCCACTTTCTAAGCCAGTTAATTTTAAGAAAGTAAAAATGAATCAGGAGACAATTTCCTGGTTACTTCTAAAATGTAATGAAAGTATAGTGACCAGGATATGGGCAGTCATCTACAAAACATGTTTAGAGTTCAAAGGCAGGGCAGAAGGAAAGAACTCTTTAGGAAAAAAACAAAACAAAAAACAAAAAACAAAATCAAACCAAAACAAAAAAAATCAACCAAACAAAAAAAAAACCCAAAACCAACCAACCAACCAAACAAACAAACAAAACCCCACAAGCTCTAAGAGCAAAGAACTGCTGAAAACCTGCAATCTGTTGGAAAAACAAAACAGGTCTTAGGTGCTAAATCAAGTCTCAGAAAAACACCAAGTTTATCTCTGAGGGTAGAGAGAGGAACAAAGGAAATGGGAAAATGGCTAAAATTTCAGATTTCAGAGAGGCAAGAAGGGTTCTCTGACAGGAAACCTGTACTGTGCAAAACCAGGTCACCTGTCCCCAGGGAACCTGTAAATGCAGGAGTTCCCACTGCTGTGTCACTCAGGGTCAATTACTCACAATTTCCAGGCCCTGCAAACTCTGGTACACCCATGTGGGTTATCAGCTGCTGGATCCAAGACAAGCCCTGAAGATCAGGACCCGCTGCTTTTCCCTGCCCTTGGCTTGGGGTTTGGGGTTTTCTGTGGGAATTTTGCTGTAATGGACCTTAATGACTGCTCTGGGACTGACACTCAGGATGTGAATCAGCAGAGACTCAGCTCTGCAGCTGGCCACTCTTTAATCTGCACCATCCATGCCCTGGTGAGATGAATTCACATCTCAACAAACAGCAGAAAACAGCAGAGCAGAGCTGAGCAGTGAACAAACAGAGCTTGGGCATGTGAGCGAGCTCCTGAGCGTCAGCTGAGCCCCAGGAGCTGACCTTGTCTGCTCTGGCTCCTGTTGGGGTTAGATGAAAGGGGCTTAGGCTAATCTTGCCTCCTGAGAGCTGGGACAAGTCCCAGCCCACAGCTCATTCCTGCAGCTCAGTCAACACAGGGTGTTCTGTTCCATCACAGCACCGAAGGGCTGAGCCAGGGCTGCCCCCAGGTCTGCCCTAAAACCAAAACAAGAAGGCATGAGCTGCTGCAGCTGGGTGTGGGGCTGTGAGAAAAGGGCTGTGAGAGAGCCACCACCTCCCTGACACACAGAGGTGAGCAAGGAGCAATACCATCAGGGAAAGAGACAAATCAGAGACCCAGCTGGTGTCCTGCCTCTGAGCTTGCAGGTAAGCTGAACTCAGAGTTTTTCTGCTGTTATGGTCTCTCCTGATGTTTGAAGGGACAGGATTTCATGTGCATGTTTTTTAAATAAGATATACCTTAAAAACAACTGACTAGATTTCCTGAAGAGATAATATGACAATAGATATCTTTTCAGCCAAGAAACAGCTCAATAACACCTTCTGTAGCTCACAAGCCTTTCTAGAATGTTTTTTTCCCCCACAGTGAATTTAGGCATTTGTTAAATCCCCCAGTGTTGTGACTGAAACAAATCCCATGACTGAACATCATCTCGTGGAAGGAGCTGGAACACCAGCTTGCACGAGGCTGTGTTCTCTACACCAATACACTCAGCCACACAGGGTATAAATCCACTATCTCCCCAGCTGCCTGATGGTGAGAGCAAATCCAGATGTTGGAAACAGCTGTGCCTGCCTGAAAAGACTGCAGCTACCCCCCACCAGCACTTGGTTTACTAAGGCAGGCTTGCCAACCCCAGAATTTATAAAACGCCTCCACATGGGGAGGCTGTGTTTACCGGGGGGGGGTGGCAAGAACGAACGCTCCACCTCAAAAACTTTCAGGATTTAAATCATTTGGCGAGTGATTTAAAGGCTGAACACGAGATGGCGCTAAGTCCTTGCAGCAGCACCACCTAAATTTGGATAATTTCCCTGTGTCAGGTGGAATTCCAGCTACGGCAAGCAAACCTCATTCATGGCTTGTTTAAATCTTTTTTAAAATGCTGAATAAAAGACGCAATATGCTCCTGAAAGGCTTTATTTAAGGACTGCACGTGTCAATGAAATCTTCTGGAATAAAATGTGAAAACTGGGGAAAAAAACCCAAACTGCTCAACCAATATAGTTCTCTCTGGCAAAACCATCTGCATATTAAGGATTTTTTTTTAACTGTATCATATCTGTCCTATTAAGAAGACTTCTATATCATGTGTTCTGCTAAATGATGACAGAGGAAAAATAAAATTCTGTTCTCATATCAAGTAGCTGTAGCTAACATGCAAAATCTCATTATTCTAGTTTCTAAATGCAGAATTTCTACTTTTATGCAGGGGCAAAACATCTTTATTCAAGCACTCAACTTGAATGTTTCAGAGTCATTCCGCCAAATAAAATAAACCACAGGCATACCAGTTAAAAAAGAAAGTTTTCAAAAGGTAAGGGAAAGTTGTGCCAGAGGAAATTGGTGACATGACTGGCCACAAATCTCAGCTAAAGATAAAGGCTGCACTTTCTAGTGAGACATAATGGATTAGCTGCATGGAGTCCATGGGGAAGGATTCTCCAACACATTATTTCCTGTCTGCAGCTGATTTATCCCCATTCACAGGAAGGGAAATCCCTGAGCATTTCAATGGGTCACTTTTTTCAAAAAAAAGAGATTATACAGTATTGCAGCTTTCACCATCCTGCATCATGATGTTTATTTGTTATTTTAATGCTGGTGTTTTCCAGCCTGCAGCCTATGAGGGCTGTGATTTTGGGGGAAGCAGTGAAACCATACTGTGACTAACTTTTGTTGTAGTCTTGGAGAAAAGATTTCATAAAGAAAGATGTGAAATCTTGTGAGAATTCTTGAGCAAATTGATACTAAAATATCTGAGTGGTTGGGACTGAATTCAGACTACTTTAGCTGCAACTAATTTACTCTCCTTCATAAACAGGAACATTACAGCTTCATAAAAACCTTTCAGCAAACATAACAGCAATTTGGAACATACTGAAAAGTGATGTATCAAAGGATGATTTTTTTTTTTTTTATAATTTCCTGCCTTAGAACCACAAGTTTCTATCCAGGGAGCACAGCCATTTAGAACCTTCATCTCAGAGTCTGTTTTGGCCCTTACCCCTCAGGGACTATGATCCATTTTGCCACTTTTCTGCACAATCCAGTAACAGGGCAAGCAGCACAAGGAAAGAACCCCTGGGTGCATCAGCCTAAGCACCATCCAGGCACAATTGCAGGATCAGGAACCTGGCTTGAACTGAAACTCAGCATTGCCAAAGTGACCCAAAATGTGACTGCCATGCTGAGGAAGAGAAACTTGGTCAGGTCTGCTCAATAACTTTTAAGAACATAAGAATAAACCCTGGCGATTAAATCTCATCAGGATAAACTGTGGGAGATCTCACAGGTAACTTTGGTTTTTGGGATGGAAGCAATGAAGATGGTTGATAAAGCTCCAGTGCTCTGCTTTGGGGCTCCTGACTTGTTTTTTTCGTGGGTCTTTTCCAAGAAGGATGATTCTGCTCTCCCTCAATAAACCCCATTGTTACATAAGAAAGGCAAAGACTCAGCACAATGCCAGCTTTGTGACAGCCATGGGTCTGCACCACTGCAGCAAAGACACCACTCTCATTGAAGGGGCACTTCTGGAATGGTAATTAGCCAAGAGGCTAGCACAGCTGAGGGAGTGCTCCTGGAACCCACTACACTGAGAGAGGTGCAGAACTGACTCACCTATTACAATGATAACAAACAGGATAGACAGGACCAACAAGCTAAAGAGAGCCCAGAATTAAGATTCTCTCTGCTTTCTGGTGGTGCAGCAATATTGTGTCGAACAGTAAAGAAGCAGAGCTGTAAAATCATGAGCCATGAACAGACAGGGGCTTGTGCTCTGTGCTCAGCCTCCCTCTGCTCCTGCCTGCTCTTCCCAAGGGAGTGGCAGTAATTGCCTCCCCATTCCAGGCCCTTCCCCTGCACTGGGGCAAGGCTGTGCTCGCCTTCCCAGGCCCTGCCTGACACTGCTTCTCCCAGAGAAACTGGAGAGCAGCATGTACCAGCAGGGGCTTGGTAATTCCAGGGCAGGAATGAACAGCACAGGAGGAATCCTGCATCAGTGAGGCTCCCAGGTGCTGCTTCTGTCACTGGCAAAGCTGTCCACATACCTGTCTGAGACCTCCAGTGAGCTGGGGAAAAGGAGGGGAAACTGGGCTGTTTTCAACCAAGTTTTGCCCAGATTGTTCTAAATTCCACTGACTCTTTCCCAATACTCACCAAGCAGAGCTGCCCAATAATTTTTGGTATTGGTATTATGAGAAATGCAAATGTTATCAACCTGTGTCATTTTCACTGCTCCTCTACATGACATATTTAAGAGGATTACTTCAAAGTTGAGACAAAAGACAAGAAACACTCAAAAGCCAAATTAATACACAGCCCATGGATCCTTGCCAGGTTAAATTATTCTTTGGCATGTTCAGAGATGTTTCAAAGGAATTCTACCTCACTTCCCATTTTCTCTCTCTCCCCCACCTTGGGCATGTCTGCTCTCTACAGTGAGGTCCAATCCTCTATCTGGAATATCTGGTATGTGATTCATAGCCTTGGTGTTTTGTGTAAGTTTAAAGCAAAACTGAAATAACACATAATTCTTCCCAAGGTCAGAGAGTGGCTCAGCTGGTAACAGGGAACAAATTTTAACACCCCAAATACACTGGAAGATTATTCTAGGCAAAAAGAGATTCTAAAACTGAGAAGTGTTATAAGTGACAAAATACCTTAAAAAACCCCATGTATTTTAGACATGCTTAAACTATTTAGGTGAAAGATACCATCATGCCAGAAAAAAAGACAGCAAACTGTAGTGGTCAAAATACAACCACTCCACAAAGAGTGAAAAGTGTGTGTTAATTGTATATGTGTCTGAAACCTCTTTAGCTCACTTTCTGCTAAGCAGTTACTTTTGTTTAGCCAGCTCCACAGAAAACTGACATCCCCAGAAGCACTCAGCTGCTGTAACAGAGCTGTGCCAGTGCAGCACAGGTGACCCCTTTGCTCAACAGGAACCCTTTATCAGATTTTTGCTCATCCAGGCGCCCCAAGCTACCAGGGAACTCCTAATGACCAAAACTCGCAGCACTTTTCATACTTCTATGAGTGATCCTGGAATCTCTAGAGACAAGAAAAGCTACACTTCATGAATGTGTTTTTGTTTAAGGTTTGTGTACTTGGAGCCTTCCTGCACTTGAGATTTTTTTTCAGTAAAAAAAAATCTCATTAGATTGTTGACTCCTGCTCAAAAATCAGCCTCTAATGCTGATTTTTTTCCAGGCTGATTTTTGAGCAGGAGTCAACAGGGGAGGTGATATGAAATAGTTATAACAATATAAACCACCTATGCTGTTATTTCACTGAGAGAATTAAAGTCGGTGAGAAGTGCTTTAAGTAGAGAAACACGCGATTTTTCAATCTTTGGAGTAGTTGGTGTTTTCCTCAGTCAATACCGCGATGTCCGTGTTAACCTGGAAAACCCCCGGGGACTTTCCTAACCCCTGGGTAGGAAAACGCACCAAAAAAATTAAAAAAAAAATAAAGAAGAAGAAAAAGAAAGAGAAAAACTAACTTAAAACAAAATGCTTTCGATTCCAGCAATAGCGAAGGGGGGAGAGAAACGCTGTGCAGAGAATTCCCAGAGCGCAGAAATTCCCTGGAGCACCTGCCCGCGCGGGGGGGCCGCAGCGCCAGGCGCCGTCACTCGGGGGCGGCCCCGAGCGCGACCGAGCCCGGGCTGGCACCGGGAACGGGATCGGGCACGGGACTGCAAAGGGATCGGGCTGCCCGAGAGGGCCCGGCTGCAGCCGTCCGAGCGCCCGGTGCGGGAGGCGGCGGAGAGCGGTCCCAGCTGTCCCGGGTATCCCGGCGCTGCGGAGGCGCGCCGGGCACGATCCAGAAGAGGATCAGAATCAGGACCAGGATCAGAATCAGGACCAGGTCAGCGGGCCCGGGGTGTCCGAGCGGGGCCGCTCTCGGTGCCGAGGCCGCTCCTGTTGCTCTCCCCGCTCCATCCCATCTCATCCAAAAAGAGCGGGGCTTTTAAACAAACGCGATTCCTGCAAGGTAAATATTGATTCTCCCAGACTCCCGTTGGACTGGCAGGTCGGTAAATAAAGCGCTTTGTTGGCGTAGGGCAGGGGGTTTAGTGAGAGCTGTTAGTGATATGATGACACCCAGCTGCAGCCGAGTTCTCTAAGGTGGGAGCCCTCCCCTTCCCAGGCTTTGACAATTAACTATAAAAAAAGCTGTGAAAAAGAGGTTGTTTAAAGGGTATTCAGGACAAAGTAGCTGGAAGATGTAGCTGGTTGTTCAAGCAGCACAGAGATAAGGAAGGTAAGGGGATGTCAAGTGATTCCCCCGTCCCATGGGTTAGCGCTCGAGGTTCGCGCTGCTCTGATAAAATCACCTCCTCCTAACATTTGCGAGAAGGATAAGGAACCACCTTCCTTCGTGCATCGTCCTTTGCTCAGCTTTGCATGGGGCAGAAGAAGATGCTGAGGTTCATTTTGGCAGGTCTGACTGTGTGTGGGTGTAGTGCAATGGGTGCTTTTGAAGATTTGCATGTACCACACTTTGTATTTCCATGGCCAAAAAAGGTTGTTTGCAATTTCAGATTTTGAATTTTAAGGTTGTGGAAGGAAGGGATTCACTGAGGAGCGCTTCTCTGGGGTTATTGTGTTGGGGTTTTTTTTTATAAAAGGAATATATGAACAAGTGCATAAAAGACTTTCTGAAACTTCTATGGAAATGTGGAAAGAGCAGGTGGGAGAGCAAAGAAAGCAGAATTCCAACTTTCCATGTTTATTTATTGACTTTGCCTGTGTTCCTGATTTTTACTTGCACCTGCTGTATGAACTTTCAAACCAATGAATCTTTAAGTTTCTCTCCATCTTTCTAATGGAGAAATACTTGGAATAAAACTCATATACCAGGAAAGTGCAAGGTCAGACTGGGACAACCATAAGCAAATATGGGTTGTTGGTTTTTAGATGATATGGGTGTTCCATCCACTTGTAATTCCAGTTGAGAACAATTACAAAGGCCTCTTGAACCTGAAGGAAACCCAGTGTAAGTTAAAGAGAGGGAGAACTCAAAAAAACCCCAGCTTTATCTTAAGGACAGTTATAGCTTGGTACCAGAATATGAGAAAAAAATGTAATAATAATAATGATATTATTTATAATGTACAAAGTAATTTCAAGTCCCCAGTAACAAGACTTAAGCTGAGGGATAACTCAGGACTGGTCTCATCACTGACTGCTGAAGTTTTTTTCTGTTGTAGAGACACATGACTTGCCTGTAACTCTTCTGAACTAATGTCAGCATTGCTTTTGAAAGCTTAAATGCTTTATTTACCTGAGCCAGGTAGTAATCAAACGTCCTGACAAAACATATAGCAGCTTATCTGTCACCCATCTGGGACTCTGCCCTATGGGAAGCTCAAATTAAAGGAAGGGGACAGAAACTGGGTTGATCTGTGTGGCTGGAACGTGGTAGGAATTGGGCTGGGAGTGTTGTTCCCTGATTCCAGCTTCCCTGGCTGCTTTCATCTCCTGTCCCAGGAAGCAGAGGGATGGTGCAGAGGGCACTTTCTGCTGCTGCCATCCCTGTTTCACTCCAGCAGCCCTATCCACATGCAGAAAAATAGGGAAGACAGGAAGGAGGTAGGGAAGGACTAGGTAAAGGTGAGATAATGAGAGTTATCTTCCCCTCACTCCTCCGGTGTCTGATCTCACTTCATCTTTCTTCTTGTGGTGTCAGCAGTGTGGAAAAGGGATCAGGGAGTGTTGGTATCCAGCAAAGGGAGAATGTGTAGGTGTAGGCACAGACCACAGAAGTGCTCTCTGGGCTCTGGAATCCATTCTCCCATTTTCCTGTCATGCTTGTTACACTGGGTCAGGTCTTCTACAGACAGACCATGCAGGCTCTGAGGCAGCAAAATGTGGCTCCATGTGGCAGAGAGAGTTGGAATGGAGCATGGGAGGAGGACAGATGGACAAGAGTAGAATGGAGACCTTAATAATCACCTTCCTCAACACGCTGATTGTGTCAGCAAACAGGCAGGAAAGGCAGAGGGACAATGTCCTGTGAGTGCAAAAGAGGAGAAAATGAAAACAGAGTAAGAGACACTGAGCCTCATCTTTGTTATTCCATGTGCAGCTCTGCTTCCAGCCCTCATTTACCTCACTTGTTTCCTCTTTGCCTCTTGCTGGTCTCTCTCCTCAAAACAAACTCCCACAAATCCCTACAAGGCACTCATGCCCAGACACTGCTTTCACTCTTATGAGGCTACTCAGAGGCAGACCAGAAACTCAGTTGGTTTTCCCTGCAGCTAAGGATTTGTTTGAGCTCAGGCAGCCTTGACCTGGTAAGATTAGCAAAGGACTGTGTTCACACAGGTAAAGCAGAGCCTCAATAGGGCTCTGCTTATTAGCAAAAAAAATCCACCTTCCTCCTGCTCCTTACCCAGAAAAGACATTTACAGCAATAGGAGGAAATCTCCTGCTTGCTTTAGAAGCCTATAATGTGATGATTTAGTTTGTCAAAGCAGGGAATGATAAATAAGGAAATGTGTTTTATGAAAATGATCGCTCAGCATAGGTGCGAAATCATTGAATGTGCTGTACAAAGCAAGGTTTTTGTGTTTTCCAGAAATACCCAAGGGTGTGGAAATATCAATGCAGCAGAAGATGACATTGTTTAGGGCAGTAGATTAGGACTGTCAGAAGTCACTTTTCTATCAGTGAAGTTGCATCACTCCAGTCTCTGGAGATGTTTCTCATTCCTGTTTGCCACCCCCATTCCCAGAGATCACTCCAACCTCTCTAGGTATAACCTTGAAAATCTCCTAAGATACTCAAGAGGGTTTAGCAGCAGTGGATGTCCCTGGAGGGACACTTGATCAGTTACCAGAGTTCTGTAGATGTGTATAAAATAACTTTGCTTCAGACAATACCCTGAGAATTGGATAGACTGAGCAGTAAATTAAGTTCTTTAAATTATCCCCAGTTTGCTTTTGTCTGTTCAGTGCTATCAACTCACCTGTTGCTTTGAAGCTGAAGAAACTGAGAGTCCCCCTTTGCTCAATCTGTTCTTTACCTTTGTCTAGGCACCAGCTCTGAGGTGATGTCTTTGATAACCTGTGGCAGGTTGAATTTCTTCCCTTCTTCTTTCTTCCACCTTTACAACATTTTAGTTCTTCTTTTACATAGATGCACATTAAGCAACAAAATAAAGGTGCTTTTTTTCTTGTAGCTAGATGCCTCTGCCTGTATGTTTTCGTGTGACATTTTAATTTCAAGTCTCTCTGACCTTGTAACATTACAGTTACCTTTTTTGTTTTCATCTTCAAAGGTTTATTTTTTATAAAACCATTTCTCAATAGCATTTTGCTCTTATCTGGTAATTCATTGATGCAAGAACAAAGCAGTTAAATTACGAAGATAATTTCTTTCTGAAGCAAACATAAAAAGTAAATCCTGGTGGCACCGTTGCCAGTCTCAGTAAATTTGTGTTTATAATGTGCACCTGCCAAGTTCCAGTGTAGTGGTTTAGAGGATTTTAAGCACAACCTGGATTTTGAACTCTAATTTGATAACCTGTACAGCAAGATTTTATGCCTATTTTGTGGTTCACTAGTATTTCTGCAAAACCTGTGACTGAAACTTGCTGAGGGGAAAGAGCTGTATATTTTCATACAGATCAAAAAGGAAAATGTGGTATCTTCAAATTCCTAAACTGGGGGTTTATTTCTCTGTCAGATCATCAACAAACAAATGAGAAACCATTAGTGGTTTTCTCAACTCTGTGTATGTGATATATAAAATACATTCTGTGTTTAGTCAAATTTTCCAGGTTAAATCTGAAGTAACTGAGGATAAAAGTTGAGGATTGAATACAGGTTAAAATAGAACACTTTTTAGAGGGGTAAAGATAAGAAACCTGATGTGACCAGACAGTGTAATTCAAGGAATAGTAAATAATGGATCTGACTTCCAAAAAGTTGCAAGTATGAACTGGTGATTGTATGAGAAGCCATTGGCATATCACCCAAGGAAATGGTGATAAATTGATGATGGTTTCCTGAAGCAGATGTGAATTTGGAGAAAACAGATCAGCTGATTCTCCTTCAATGAAACCTTGCACTGGTTTGGAGGGCTGAAATCAGACTGAACACTCAAAGTCAAGAAAAAGGTCCAAAGGATGCCTCTGCTCCAAGTCTTGCTTATCCAATGCTGACTGTGAGTGTTGTTTCCATTAGAGCAACAGAAAGTGTATGAATATTCATAGGGAATGATTCACTTGCTGCTTAGGTCTTCATAGTCTTTAAGATCAACAGATTGTGTGTGAGTTAAAGTAATTAGTGAAGATAAATCTAAGCTGTTGCATTTTAATCTGGATTTCACTTAGAGTATGGGAACTCCTGTTTTACCTTATCCTCTTCTGAAGACAAGTCTGGTTGGTCTCTGCATTCAGAGGTGACTTTGCTGGGGTTGCCTCCGTTCTTCTCTATGTACTGCTCCTACAAAAAAAAAAGGAATTTTATTTCCAGTTTGCATTATTTTCGACCCAAAGTTTATTTCAGAAATCTTATTTGGACAGGGGAAGATATTTGCCAAGTGTCTCTTGAATGTAGTGAATCATATTTTTATTCCTCTACAGGGCAGATGGTAGCATCTGCTTTAATAAAGCA
Source organism: Molothrus aeneus (assembly GCF_037042795.1). NCBI lineage: Eukaryota > Metazoa > Chordata > Aves > Passeriformes > Icteridae > Molothrus > Molothrus aeneus. The sequence continues at coordinate 3,683,685 of NC_089651.1, read as the reverse complement.
TAATCAGAACATCTTATTCTAATGGCATTGCAGTAAGATTTATGAGTGTGTTTCTGGGATGATCATAAACTAATGAACATAATCCAATCAGTTCCCAAACAGAAGAATTCTGATGTCTCACTCCAGACAAAAAAATAAAAATCTCTAGCAAACACCTTGGGGAGATAACCCATTTTATGTGGATAGGTTTGAAACAAGCACAAACCACTTATGAAAGTAGGATATGTTATTTCCTTAAAGAGTGTTCATTACATCTGAAAAAAAGAAAAAATTAGTGAAGTCAATATTTTCTTGAAGTAATCTTCTGCAAAGAAGATAGAAGTATATGTACAAAGTATTTTAGTATTAGTACAGATTATATTAAACCTGAAAATTTGAGTCACAGGCATTATAAATGGTTAGTTCAACAACTTTCTTCAATTTAGAAAGATGAATATATGCAAAGTAGAAGTGTTACCTGAAACTGTAAAGTACAATTCTCAGTCTGCTCTGGCAGACTTTGTATGTATAAAAAGAAAATCAAATTAGAACTTTTGTCACTAAAAGAAAGTTGTTCTAACAAGCTTTTGTGTAAGAAGGAGGTCTGTTCTGGCCTTCTTTGCAGAGCATGGTGCTTCTCTGTTGTGAAAAATACTGAAAAACCCTCAATAGTTACCCATACTATGCCCAGTGTGGGCAGCATTTCATAATAATTGTAAATGAGACAAAGATTAGAAAACTATTTCAAGAATTGCGGTCCAAATCTGTTTTGCCTTGATTGCCTTCTTCATTTTAATTAGGAAACTTGGTAGCATCTTCTGTTTCCTCTGCAGATTGTGAAGCACAGCTGGTTCTCATTTAATTGGCAAAAGGCAGAATTTAGAAACCTGCTTTTTTATATTTTTTTTTAGCATGAGGAGAGGAGTTTGTATTCAGAGTGAATGGTTTTTATGAAAGGAATTCAAACTCTAAAATGTAGCTGGGATTTGCCAGCCATTTGTAGTTTTTATTTAATCAAAGCTTCTGATTATCCAGGACTAATTGCAAATGGGAGTAGCAGCTGCTCACTTTCTTTGGCAACCCAGATTTGGGTGCTTAGAAGAGCTTCCAAATTAGTAGATAAGATAGATAGACTGATAAAAGTGCCATACCAAGCAGAATATTCATAAATATAATTTCACTGTAAATGAGTTTTATTTGCTTTTGTTGACTAATGAGTAAACAGAACTGTTACATGTTTACGGCACAGTAAACTGTGAAGCAAATTGAAGCAAAACTACCCCTTATCAATAAACAGTAATAGAGGAGAAAAAAGTCTTCATGACAGAACTGTATTTTAGTGTTTGCCAATATGACCATAGTCTTCTTTTCAAGTAGGAATGGACAGGTTCTATATTATTTTGGAATTAATGAAACTGTCTTGAATATTTCCACTTGGAGGTTTGAAAGGGGACTAAATCTCTCTTATATAATAGCAAACCAAGTTTTCCTTGCAAATTTAATAGAAGAGTACAAAGATGCCACAATTACTAATATGGAAGCAGACTTTGATCCATTTTCTGGAAAATTAAATAAACTGAAGAAACTGGTAGTGAATTCTGATTCCCTTTTCTCTCTTGAAATAGAAGCAAAAGATAATGTTATCCAACAGATGGTAATTTCAATACTTTAGTCTTTTGTCTGTATTTTACTTTGATTTTGATGCAAGTGGCCCCAAATGCAAGAAACTTCTGACAAACTTTTCATGCAGGCAAATCACCTGGTAGCTGTTAGGGATTAAAGGGCTTTGCAAGTCATTAGCCTGAAATAATTTCATTTTGTGGCTGTATTAATAAACAGGTCAAATAAAGGCATTGTTATCAAGCATAAAAATTTGTGATTCATTTATTACCTCAGGGAACTCCATAGGTGTATTCACAGACCAAATATGAGAAGTAGGACTTGCAAATAGTTCTTAAAAGCTGCTCTGAGTATTAATATGAAATACTCTGGAGCAAGGCAGGATGTGTAAAAGCCTGGCAATCAGCATGCCCCCAGGTGTCATTCCTGGTTTTGACAGCGCATTTTATGACTTCAGGCCTTCCTATGATGCCATTCAGGCCTTCTAAAGTAATGTAAGAATTCTTTTTCATTTTTCTGATCTGTCGGTACAAAGGTGTCTATTTCTGAGGCAATAAAATTTGACTAAATGTATAACTATATTTTGTATACATTTAGTCAAATGTCAAACAATATGTTTTGGCTACAGTTATACTCTAGCATTTGGAATTTTTCTATTTATTTCAACCATATGGAAGAGTTCTTGGGACTGGAAGTAACATGTAGTAGAGTTTTAGCTAGAGTTTTATTTTTTTGACAAATCCTTTCGTGTCATTGTTCATGTTCAAGTTGTTAAATACTTATCAAAATACTTATCTCGAAAGGAATCTAAAGAAATCCTCTGTGTGTTCATTATAATGGTTTAACTTTTGGATTTTTCATGCCCTAAAAGTAGTGGGAATTCAGAGAATAAAAGGTTTCCTTTAAATATACCCCCGGGATGGATGATACTAACAGCATCCTGAACTTCAGCTGTAAATATGTATATAAAACTCAGGAGAGCACTGAGTTTATGAACAGGTCTGTTCGTAGGTTCAGCTTTTGCATTCAGTTGATTTGCAAAACTTCCAAAATCTTTCTGTGTCTTAGCAAAATCTGTGAGCCAAAATGACTGAACTGGAATATGGAAACTTTAGCAACTTGGAAGGGGAGGCTTGAAAGTTTTACTGAGAAATCAGTCAATATCTGGAAATGGCACATACTTCCAGAGTTTTGCAAATTCAAAAAGGCTTCCTGATTCATGGAACTGGGGCTTTGCTTTTTCTTATCTCTTTATTAGTCCCTCATATCATGCATAACATATAAGGAGAAATTTACATTGATTTGGCTTATCCTTTCTAAGATGATTTGACATGGAAATATACTCATTTTACATTTGTATAGAACTTTAAATGTTTGGCAGACACTGCATGATGGGCTCTGTGGGTGCTAAGAACTTGAACACCTCTCACAGCTGGTACTAAAAGGTGCAATATTTTACAGGACAATTTGGGGATCTCTTTAGTATCCTGTGCCACAGGAGTGTCCCCTTTGTGGAAGCAGCACAGTGAGCACTTCAGAAGTCTTTTTAAGACTGTAAAATCTTTTCCTCAGGCACTCAAAATTGGATATACAGTTGTTTGGGTTTTTTTTATTCTATTATTGCTTGTTTTACTTGTTGTGATAGTGTCAAAACAATAGCAGTGCACACAGATGAGTGTGAGATACAAGAGCTGTCACAGACATCTTTCAGGAAAAATCCTTTCCTTAGGATTTTTTCTCCTGAGAAGCTGAGAGGCCTCAGGAACAAAATGTAAACAATTATTATCTGCTGCTGTGGAATGCAACAGGTGCATCTGGGATTGGCCCATGTTGGTTGTTTCTAATTAATGGCCAATCACAGTCAGCTGGCTCAGACTCTCTGTCCAACACAGAAGCTTTTGTTATCATTCTTTTCTATTCTTATCTAGCCTTCTGATGAAATCCTTTCTTCTATTCTTTTAGTATAGTTTTAATGTAATATATACCATAAAATAATAAATCAGCCTTCTGAAACATGGAGTCAGATCCTCGTCTCTTGCTTCATCCAAGAACCCCTGTGAACACGGTCACAAAGACCTGAGCACTTGGGTAGGTTTTCAGGGAGGTGAATCCCTTAGGAGCCTTCCCTGGGTAAATATGTGTTTCTGTGAGCATATACAGCCTCCATCAAACAGGTCACTGAGGAGGCCTGGATGTCTGGTCACACATTAATTGTGGCTGCTCCCTGCTCCCTCTAAAGTCAGCTTCTGGTTTCAGTGCATGCCTGACCTGTCTCCAGGCACCATGGTATTCACTTTTCCTCCAGGATTCACTGGAAAAACAAGGATAAAGGGTGGTGCATTCTTCTTGCCACCTGTAATAATGTTTCTTCAGCTGGGGGATGTTTTATGTTTCTCTCACCTCTGTGAATCTTCAAAGCATTAAATGTTGCTCTTGGATGTCCAGAGCAACTCTTCTGTCTGTCTGCAGCATTACCTATCTGTAAAATGTCCTTTTTTCAAAATTAGAAAATCATGTTATTCCATTAAGTATGGAAAGCAATTATGATAGGAGGCTGGGATTTAAAATTCAGCTGTGGCACAGGGTTTGATACAGATACTTTCTCAATGTTGACCAGCTCTGCAGGGAGTAAAATGTCCCACATTCTGAATAATGGAGGAGCAAAACCAACAAAATATGTCATTTCAAACCAAGGTTTTACTTGGTGTGAAGAATTTTTGCCTTTGGTTATGGTGTCCAGCTGTTGGAATGATGAGTTAGTTTTCTGTAGACTTGTGTCATTGAAGTTTAGGGCTTGATGTGATCAATGATCTCAGACTTAGGGAGAACTTAACAAAGCTTGAGGAGAAGGATGTACTACTGACAGTGGGCACAAAGACTTACAGGCCACAGGGACTTTGGGCAGAACTCCCAAGATAAGGAATAAAGTAACAAAGCCAACTCAGCAATTGGTGCAGCTCTGCTCTGTGTGTGGGCTGGTCTCTGGCCCACCAGGTGAAATAACCTATTTGGGGACAGCAGTTATACCTATTCTTGAGGCAGAGAAAGAGGAAAAACTTGAATAGAGTTTTTTTCTCAAGGATATTTTCAATAATCTTCAGGAAGCAATCTATATAGGAATGCTTTGTTTATAAGCACAGGCATTGAACTAGCACAGCTGTTAAAATTTATATTTTTGTCGATGTGCTGAGTAATGTGGGATGTGGTGCTTTTCATAGTGATCCATTTGCTGTTCAGCGCTTTTAATCCAAGCGGATTCAATTTTGATGAATTTGCTGTTTCTAGCAGAAGTATGTTTTTCTTTTCTTTGTTTCCCACAGACACTTTACTCAAAATAGCTACTGAAGCTTCAATTTATACAGAAGTGCTTGATACTGTCAGTTCCTGTTAGGATGAATTCAACATATTTGTATCCACAGATGCAGGTTGGGTAATATCAGACCAGCCTAGTGAATGTTATTTATAAATTGCTGCGCAGAATGTTTCAAAGGGGGAAAAATACTTATATGAAAATGAATTTTGCAAAGTCAAAAAGTTGACTTTTTAGCACACATTCTCAGTCTTTACATCTAAAGCTGAGTTTAGACTTCCCAAGAGCCTTCATGTCATGTTTGTGAAGCTGAGGGAAATTCAGGAAAGAGCTTTATAATCAGAGCAACCCAAGAGTAGCTAGTTTTGAAATAATAAATATTCATAAGAAATATTTTTCTTCATTGTGTCTATGTTGAGCTGTTTTTCTGTGCAGTCTAACCCAGACCTCAGTTAGATATCTTGTGGATGAGAATTAACTCTTTGGGTTGCAGGAAATCAATTTTCCAGCTCATCAACCCTGCCCTTTGTTCTGAGGTTCTGCTGCAGAAAAACCCAACTGGGTCCCTCTGCATCCACTGGTGCCAATTCCTTCTCTGATCCTCACCCATCCCAGTGTCTGCCCATGTTAAGGAGAATTTAGTGCTCTCCATTCTTCTAAACCTCCCAAGTGAGTTATTTCTGTAAAGATTTGTGGCTTTTACATGAAAGCATTCACACCTCCACCTGTGACATCATGTCATTTGTCGCAGACATCTTTTATGAAAAATCCTTTCCTTAGGATTTTTCCTCCTGAGAAGCTGAGAGGCCTCAGGAACAAAATGTAAACATTGATTATCTGCTGCTGTGGAATGCAACAGGTGCATCTGGGATTGGCCCATGTTAGATGTTTGTAATTAATGGCCAATCACAGTCAGCTGGCTCGGACAGAGAGCCAAGCCACAAACCTTTGTTATCATTCTTTTCTATTCTATTCTTATCTAGCCTTCTGATGAAATCCTTTCTTCTATTCTTTTAGTATAGTTTTAATGTAATATAGATCATAAAATAACAAATCAAGCCTTCTGAAACATGGAGTCAGATCCTTGTCTCTTCCCTCATCCAAGAACCCCTGTGAACACCATCACAGTCATTCTTTTGCATCTTTCTAAAAATCAGAAATGCCCTGCACCTTGAAAGATTCCCATGGCATTCCAGAGGCTCCATGGGCTCTGCCAGCTCTCTGAGCAGTGTTTGCTCCTTGTTGGCAAGGCTGCTCATTTCTACAATCATCCTAAGGAACTGAAGAAACAGAGAAGATTGGTGTCAGAACTCAGTACATCCCTCTGGGTGACCAGAGTTGCCAAGGACCCCACCGGGGGGCTCAGAGACCCTGGCATGCTGCCCAGAACACCTGGGGATTTGATTCTGACCCCTGGAGCAAGTTGCCAGCTTTGTATGAGGACATCAAAGTCACACAGGTTTGAATGGTGTAATAACAAAATGATCACAGGGTGAAAATGTAGATTTTAGGATTTTTAGTATGGGGGTTATGGTGACAAGATGGAAGAATCTGGGCGTGTCCAGCCTTTCTTCTTCTTCTTGTTCTACACTTTCTGCAGTGCTGTTGGCACTTTGGGATTGGTTTAGAGTAGAAGTGCACTGTCTACCATAGGTGATAGGTATTGGGAATTAAGTGTAAATATGTTCTATGTAGTTTGTAGTATAAAAGGACAACAGCGCCTCGGGGGTGGTCAGAGTGCCTTTGGCTGCCCTGCTGAGCAGATCTCCGCTGGGCAGATAAAAAATTTTATAGATAAGAATTAATAAACAACCTCAAGACCGAAAAGTGAAGAGTCCAGGCTCGTTCTTCAGTTGCGCGGGCCGAAGCAGAGACACCCTGCACATCTCGGGGCAGCAATTAACAACCAAAACCTGAGAGATTAGAAAATTGGACCTCCTGCATTTCTTTGAGATACAAGATCTTCTGGCCTTGTGTTAGCACTGTTTAGTTTGTCTAAATTTGTAGGATTTTTGCAGTGACTAGCTTCGAAAATTTTGCTTGACATATCTCCCTAATCTCTCTCCATTGCTGTCAAGGATTTGTCCTCTGCTTTACTCTAGGGCACAGTTAATTTGTACATGAGTTCTGTGTTTACTTTTATAATAATTCCTCACCTTCCAATTTACCAGAGCATGAATTTACTTACATGATGTGGGGTGTGGGGGAAGGTGTGGTCTGAGCAGTTTCCCAGGCACTGGAGCTGGATTTAAACAACTTCAAAGATCTCATTGAAATGTTGACCTTCATGGAAGAAAATTCAGAGCTGTGACCTTGAGGCCAGTGAGATTGGAAGGAAAAATAATTTTAAAAAACCCCACAGTTTATTTTAAATGTTGAAATTTTAAGGATCTAACTTTTCTTAGTTGTAAAACTCTCTGAACTAGATGTGAACTGCAATACCAAATCTGACTTTTGTATGTGTTTATTTTAAGAGCAGAAATGTTCACATTTTGGCTCAGAGACTTTTGTCTCGTGTATTTTATCAGGTTCAGCTGAAGTTTATATCCAAACTATTTATTCATTGTGTTGCGCTTTATTTTTTTTTAATTTTAACTAATTAGATGACAGAAAAGTGAACTGAAGTAATTAGACTTTTTGGACTTAAAACAGTAACAATTAATGCAATTTTGGTCTTAAGATTTGCAAAGTCAGAAGCTATAACATTTTTCCTTTATACTTCGTGTAACACAGAAAACTTCAGATATCTGATAACAACATGAAATTAAATGATGAAGGACTTTTTTAAGCTTTTATGGACAAAGTTTAAAGCTGCACTGAGGACTGAAGGGCTTCTTGCAGTTGCTGTAAGTGTTACAGAGAGGGGCTGAAGAGAGCTCACTTTCCACATGCCATTCTGTCAGCGTCAGCTCTTAATTGTAAGGATGAGACTTTGTGCAAACATGAGTCAGGAAATTTGGTTATGGTACCAGGAGGAGCTGTAACTCAATATCCATCAGCCCTGTGGAGGAGTTGCTGTGAGCTGATCTGTGTTTTGAAGAATCAAGTATCAGTCAGACCTAACATTTTTTTAAAGGGGGCTTCCTTTTTTCCTCCACCTTCTGTTCCCCCCAGAATTGAAACTCAGACTTGTATTAGCAAACTTAATGGGTTTATTTTTTGAAAAGAGATGTTTGGCTTTGACTTGGCCACTTCATAGTGCAGTAAGTTTAGCTATGTGTTTTAAATGAAATTATTTAGCACATTATGTTCAAAAGCATCATTGCTTTTTACTTGTTGCTCTGACTTTCATCAGTAACACACAAATATGGTGCTTTTACAGTGCCAAGGTGCTTCACTTCAGGATATCCCCTCATATAAGGATCCCCAGCAACATGTTGAATAAAGACTCTAGCAGTTCTGACACCTACCTGAAGTGATTTGCTATCAGGTCTTTGTTTAACTTTGGCTAATTGATTTTTCTCTTTAGAGATGCCTATTCTGCCTTCCTGTGGGCAATTCACACTTTCGAGCTCAAAACAAACTTGTTTTTTTTTATTCCTAGCCTAGTTGTTCTTAAAAACCCTCTGAAATAACCTTGATTTTACTTATTACAGAATGGATAATCAATGAAAGAAGAGGGTTTTTACCTTTCTGTCTGTTCCAGTGAAGCATATGAAGGGGAAATTGAGCAAGTACTGTCTGTATTAAGAAATAAATGAAATTTAAGGTAGAACCATAGAATGGTTTGGGTTGGAAAGGACCACAAAGGTCATCAGATTCCACCCCTACTGCCATGGGCAGGGATGCCTTCCACTGTCTCAGGTTTCTCAGAGCCCTGTCCAGGCTGGCCTTGGACACTTCAGGGATCCAGGGGCAGCCACAGCTTCTCTGGGCACCCTGTGCTAGGGCCTGCCCACCCTCACAGTAAAGAATTTTCCTCCTGATATTGAATGCAAACCTGCCTTCCTTCAGCTTAAGGCTCTTAGCTCTCTTTCTGTCACTACTGCCCTTGTGAAATGTCCCTCTCCAGCTCTCCCTGGAAAACTGCTGGAAGGTCTCCCTTCTCTCCTCCAGGCTGAGCAAGCCCAGCTCTCCCAGCTGTCAGATAAATAGGATTTCTGGCTGGAGAGGAGTAGCATTCCTCAGGCAGTCATTCTAGTGACCATCAGAGATGATTCTGTTCCCTGGATTGCTAGTCAGGATTGAGGATTACCTTAATTAGAGAGTTCCAGCAGGTTCTAAAAGACCAGGATCCAAACATGAATTTATAACTTTTGTACCTGATGGAGCCATGAGTTGGAGGGATGAATCAGTGGCTGTGCTCCTGTCTGGATGCTGCACAGAGTGTGGCTGGGGGAAAAGAAAGGGAAAAAAAGGGTGAGAGTTGGGCAGATTTCTGCATTCCAGGGCAGGAGTCATCTTGCAGTTGAAGGAAAGCTTGGAGGACTTCTGAGCTTACCCAAGGCACTTGATATTTCATTATGCCTTTAAGTACAAAGCAATGTAATACTCAAATCTGAGTATTTAAAGAGTTTACAAGCATGTGTTTATTCATCCTAGGAAAAAAAAGGTGGTGGTAGTTAATTGTTACATGTGTCAGCTAAATGTGAGAAGAATTTGTAGGCCACAGACAAGGTCTGGATTTCTGGAGTTTCTATCAAAAAGCACACCACTTATAATTGATAAAGTTGATAACCTCATTATTGTGAGCAATCTTGGGAAAATATCTGAGTTGCCTCAATTCATGTTGTTCATATTCTCATCTCTGAGCAGCTGCTGGTTCAAGCCAGCCATGAAAGATTCAAATTTAATTAAGGCTTTTCATGTTTCTGAAAAACATCTTGCTCACAGTGAAGATGTCTGTTAAATATTATGTACCTTTGGACACAGTAAGTTGTAGTTTTACATAGAGAATGTAGGCTAAGAAATTTGCAAGGGATATATTGGCTCTGAGCACAATAGTTCCACCAGAGATTTTTCATTTTATTTGGAATGCAAATCTCAGATTAGGATGTACAGTGCAAAACTATCTTAGCAGAATAAATTTCAGGAGTTCAGACCAGTTTGCTCTGTCTGCACTTCCTGGAAGATGTCATTACTTAGGCAATTATAACAGACAGGGTTGCAACATCTCTGTGGGCTGGGCTCTAAATTAATATGAGCATGTGGCTTAGAAGGGATGATAATAATTTAGATTTATGTCTGCTTAACAATAAAACTTCAGCTATTAATAGCAAGGAATTTTCACTAGTCAGGCAAAAAAGTAAATTCTTTTCTTCCTAAAGACCTGAAAAGGTGAGTAGCCTGGTTCTTGTATTTTGCTGGCATGTGAAATAATCTAATAAATCCTGAAGGTTAGAATTTGCTAATATTGAAGCTTGTACTGTAATGTGAAAGGTAGCTTTTGTGCAATCCTTACCAAAGCTGAAAAAACTTTTTTTCTTTTTTAAATATACGTATATATTTACATAAGTAAATAAGTCACGGTGTTCTGCATATGTTGATGTCATTCAGGAATGAAAACAGTAAAAAATATTTGTAATTAAAATACCAGCAAACAGATGGATCCTGTTTGAGGGGCTGTTACAAGTGTCTTGTTATTTAATAATATTTTTTTAAAATCCATAGTTGAAGATATTTCTATAGAATTAGATCATAAATGGTAGCTGAAAGCCCAGGAGATCTCACAAGCTCTTTCATTAATACTGCTCAGAGCAGCCAAACTGTAAAGAGGGAGTGTCTGGGAAAGTGAGACTTGCCTGGAGCACACACAACAGGTCTGTCTAGAAAAAGATGTCAAGCGAGTAATATTACATTATCTCTCTGGAGCAAAGAACATTGCTTTTATTAATAAATCCTTGTTTGATCAGCCGGTTTTGCTATAGCTTAATGCAGTTAGGCAGCAAAGCCTCAGTGGGTACAGGTGAGAAAATAGGCGGTGGAGGCAGGGAGGAGATTGGAAATTCACTTCTGGTGGAGTGTTTCAGCCAAACTTTCGGGGTTTTGCCAAGGCTTTGATGGGAGGTGTTTTTCCATCAGTGAATTTTCAAGTTTGTAATGCAGTGTATCAGCATTTTCTGTGCCTTTGTCACCACAAGTGATGAAATACTACATCAGATGTTAACAAGAAATGTAGACCTGCATTTCTTGTTTGAACAGCCATGCACTGCTCCAGTGGTGTGCTGCTTTTATCACAAATAAAAGCATGGAGTGCAACTTAGAATTAGGAACTCTATGCTATATTTAGCGTTTTTCAGTCTTTTTCTGCCTTCTAACTCTGAGCCAGAGATCTGCTGCCCTGATTTCCCCACAGAGCCTGGTGGCCATGCATTCCTGGGGGAATGGCACGGGAGCCTTGGTGCCCCTCTGGCACCTGTTGGCCACCTGTAGGTGGATTTCCTGTCACTGAGGTGATTATTCCCCGTGGTATGGCTGCTTTGAACTAGAGGAAATACAGCAAGGAAGGAGGATCATTGCAGCTGAGAGGGCTTTGGTGGCCTGTGATGTGGCAACAGAAGATGGAAGTCTCCCAAAAACCAGCAAATGGAAGCAGCAGGATCGGGGGGAGTGTCTGGAAAGTTCACATGTGAAAGAAAGCACTCTGAAATTTTAGGTTTATATCAGCTGACTTAATGACTTTCCAGATTATCCTGAGCACAATTTATGTTATTTCCAGTGCCATTAAATGAAATATTTGGGTGACATGTACTTTGGTTAAATTTAGCATCGCTTGTACTTAAGAGATTATTTTGACAAAAAAACTGAAGGACCAAAACCACTGATTCATTTCCATTAATCTGAGCCTAGGGTGACAGTGGGGTTGAGGCATTCTCACATTGCTCTTCAGATCAATGTGATCTGAAGTTAAATCGTGGCTTACCCACTGTGACAAGCTGTAAATGGCAGAGTTCAAATGAGAATGTTGCAGTTCCTGACTCATTCCTGCTTCTGTCTGTCTGGATCCTGGGGTTATCTTCATTAACTGGAATCAACATAGGATGCTGATAACACAGAGGTTCTTAATAAGTTAGCTTTCTTTGAAGAGGAAACCCATTTCTTTGAGGAAAAACCCATGTCTCAGGATTCTTAGTTTTCAAGAGAAGAAAATAATTTTGGTTGGATGGTGCAAATTTTAATTGTAATATTTATTTCAATGTAAACTGCTTGATTTCTTAGCACAAGTAATCCCATGATAAACACATATTTGTGGCATTTCAGTAGCATTGGAATCATAGGCCCATTGCATTTACACCTACTCACAACCTGAGTTATTTGAAGGATACCTCTGTCCATTGTCAGACTGGTGTCTTTGGTGACAGCTGCTAAAATGACACAGTTTTAAACCACAGCTCTTACAACTCGCTGTGAAAAAAAAGACTGAATGCTGAGAGACTGAATTGCAGCCTTCATGGAGAAGAAATCAAAATACTGTGAGCCTTTGTGGGCTCTGTGGGTGCATTGAGCTGTGCTGGAGCCCTGTGAGCCACAGGCACAGGAGTCATCCCTGTTTCCTCTCTGTGTGGGCACTGCTCTCGTGCCTCAGCCATGAAGTGATGTGCAAAAGGGGATTTTTTCACTGGCAGTGAAATGGACTGCATAAATTCTTCTCCCCTTTGAAATGTTGAAATGTCATCTGTTGGCAGCAGCAGCTGCTGCTTGACTTAGAGTCCAGCAGCAGCACCAATTCCAGCAGGGACTCATTCTGGAAGGTTTTTCTCTTTTTTTTTTTTTTTTTTTTTTTTTTTTTTTTTTTTTTTTTTTTTTTTTTGTTATCCCCAGTGTCAGGTGGTAACATGAATGTATTTAATCCTGTTTTATAGTAGCAGCAGTAAATTCAGAGAACTCATACCTGGGGCATTTTGGTTATTTGAACGGGAAAAAATGGGATTTTTGGTGTCATGAAAGAGATGGTGATGGTGAAAACTGAATATTTCAGAATTTTCTTTACTCTTAAGGCATAAATCAAAAAGCAGACTTCCTACAGATTTCTGCTTGTAGGAAAGACATGTTCTGCCCCATGTCTTCATTCCTTCATTGAATCTTAGTCAATCCTCTTTTTTCCCCCACATAGGAAAAGGCTGAAATGCACTGAACTTTGAATCTAGGAAACCATTGTTAAGGATGAGGAGCAGGAGAATCTTGGGCTTCCAGTATTTGAAATTCTTTGGGATTTCTTTATTTGCATTTGACTGTTTTAGTAAAATCTCTTAAAAAAAAAAAATAATCAGAACTCCCAAGTCATCTATCAAGAACAGGAATAGTTTTTTTAGTTTTCTTATTATCGGGCTGTATTTTTGTAACACAAGGCTTCATTACTAAGCTGTAGCATGGGTTTTGTTTGTGTAGCCTAATGCATAATGTGACAGTGACATATATTTTGCCATCAGGCTATTTAGTGTAATACATATGGTTTACTCTGTCTTTTCAGTAGAGGGAGTAAAGATCTGAAGAAATCCCACAGGATGGCTTCTGATGCCAGTCATATGCTGGAAGCAGCTTTGGAGCAAATGGATGACATCATTGCAGGTACAACAATGCATTGTTTTACAGCACACTGTCTTGAGATTTAACTATGTCTGGTTTGCTTTTTAATATTTATTCCAAATTTATCAGGTTCTCTGAGATGCAGATTTCACTATTAACACTCTGGTTCAATAGCTGTGTGGAGAAAGCTGAAAGCAAAATAAAGGAAGTAAAATAAGCCCTAAAATTTCCCCTCAGACAGGTGAACATTGAAGTGAGAGAGGTTTACTTTGCTTTAATGCTCTATGTTTACTTAAACACATCCTCAGCCATGTGGCAGCATCCAAATGTTAGTTTTGTATTTCAATATGAGTTTAAAAAGTTTTCACCAAGTCTTCTGGCTAGCTGGATAACTTATAACTGCATCAAACACCTGCACATATAGATATATAAAAATATGTAAAAATAAAAATATACGTAACTTTTATTATGCCCTGGGGTTTGTGCTCACACACCATGCAGCAGGAGCTCCTTAAAGGAGTGTCAGGGTAGGGCCATGATCTCACTTGTGCACGATGGCAAAGAATTCACTAAAGCTTTATAAATCTAAATTGGGATTTATAGGCTCACCCAAGCTGAGCCTTCTTCCCTGGTGATGGAGTCAATGGCATCAGCTGCAGTTGTGCTGCTCCTTGATCTTCCTGCTCTTCTAGGAGAGCTCTCTGTCCAGAGACTGATATGAGGCTTTAAATGTCACCATCAGGCTAGATCACTATCCAGGTTTTTTAGTTTAAACAATCACTAGGGTTTGGTTTGTTTGTTTTTTGCATCCTCATATGAGTCTTCACTTTATTGTATGTGCAAGACTGCAGAGATACACAGAACTGTGAATATGAATTTGGGATAGATATAACTGGAGTGACTTTTCACATTGATGGAAAAAGTTCTAAGCAAATAGGAAAAATCACACATATATTTCCTTGTCCTGAGTGCAAAACCCTATTCTAACAAGATTTTAACCAACAGAAGTAACTGAGATTTTATTTTTTCACACCTAACAAAACACCATAGATAGGGAAGCATTGAACTTCCCTCAGATGTATAAGGAGAGAATAAGGAAAGCAAGTCCCAAACCATAATTCATAAACTAGAGAACTGCAATACTTTTTGGCCACTGGGATGCCATGGAAGCTGTGCTCAGAAATCACCTGCACACAAATGGAACTTGGTGTCTCTCTTCTGTGGTGATTTATACCCAGCTCTGCTCACACTGGGGAATATCATGGATGCACTGGTGGTTCCATTCTGCAGAAAAAGCTAGACAGAAAAAAAGAGTCACTCTATTTAAATTGATTTTCAGATTAGAGACTTTTTTTTTCCAGGACCCATCAGTCATGAGGCAAGTCCTGGCTATGGCAAAAGGTCTTTAGTGCTGGGTGTTTTTTCATGGTATGGAAAGATAACCTCCTAATATGTGGTAGAACTGATTAAATAGCAATATATGACAGCCTAAGAAAATTAATTTTTTTCCTAAATTTCATGTCAGAAAAATAATTGAGGCCAGAAGACAGCTTTTCTTTTGGTTCAGTGGTTGGTTGGTTGATTTTAATATTCTTTTCCCTGCTCCTTTTTCAGATTGTTTGTTTGTGCCATACCATTTCAGGGTTTTATCTTGATAAATAAGGAATAAAATTAAATTTTCCCAGGCTTTCAAATGACATCACTTTTACCCCCATCACTTGGGTGTCTTGGTGGTGTAGAACACTTGTGCAGATGTTGGAAGAACTGTTCCCTGGAAATCAGCTGATCACAGCTGTTCTGTGCTCATGAGCAAGCCCTAAAGTAAAAAGATTCAGGCATAAATAAACTCCAGTGGCAAGTGGGGTTTATTTCCACAGTGGTCATGAGCAACCTCTCCAGGAGGGTTGACTTTGTGACTTTGCATTCCTTATATTTTCAGTCTGATGTCCACTGATAGGCAGCATAACACTGAGAACAGGCTTATCTAAAGATACCTAATGGGAGAAAAAACAAAATATTTCCCAGACAGTGCATCTGTCAAGCCTCATGGATGTTAATTGAATGCTTCCCATATGATTTCAGTGTTATATCTACCTGTACTAATAAAGAAACATATTGATTTATTCCTATACTTAGGGAAAAACTCAGTTGTTTGGAAAGGTTGTTGACCTTATTTCTTTATTATTTTCTATTGCCAGGAATAGATAAAACTTTTTAAGACAGGTTAAGTCTGTTGTCATTGTCCTCTAGCCAATGTTCTGTGTGTTCCAGAACAATTTCTTGAATATTATGGCATGATTGAAGGACCAAGTAGATCTGCTGGAGTCTATAGTTGGATACAGCTGTTTTCCCAATTTGTCTGAAACTGAGGCACAGAATGATAATTCGAGTTTGACTCTCCCTAATTCAATCCAGTAAGCTTCTGTATGCAATTTGGGCAGGACTGAAAAACAGGAATGGTCTCTTGTCCTGTATGGTGTTGAGAGAAAATACAAGGTAGAAAACTCCTTTGAAAGGATGACTCTAATACTATAGTGAATTTTTCTAACATCCTTTAGTTACAAGCATGGAGAAACATCAGAGCAAAACAATGTGTGTAGTAAACAAGCTGACAGCAATTAGAAATTATTTAAGTAATATACACAATCAATAACTCACGTGAAATTAGAGAATTATCAAGCATTAAAACACTGTATGTCATCCCAGAGTCTGCAACAGCTGATAAGCCTCAAATCAGTGGAGAATTGGGAAATCGTGTCCAGATAATGATTCTCCAAGCTCACTTTAAAAATAGGTTCAGCTGTCATATTGATAAGGTCAAATTGCCAAGCCAAAATGATTTGAATATTGTTTTTGATGCAGAAAACATCTGGGCTTGTTGTCAAACATCCCATCCAGGTAGAGCTTCAAACATGGGAAAAATCATCTGTACAAATGTAGCTGCTCTTAGAGTTGACAGGAAACAGCAAAAAGTCATTTTTAAGAGCATGTGCTATTTCAATTCACTGTATCCAGAATCTATGGACATCTCCAGGATTCAAAGACCTAAGTTTACTTAGGTAAACTCAGGTAGCTGATAAAAATGACATTTTCTTTTGCAATGAGGCCTGAGTGAGTACTGGGAGAGCCACATGCTTCTCTTGACCTCAGAAACTTCATCTTTAGGCACAAAGTGAGCATTACTTCCATTTTAGAGAATTTGGAAGTCCAGTGATGTATATCTGACATTGTTTAATTTTTGAACCTTGAGTATAAATGTATATGTACACATGCAAAAAGGGAGCATCCTATCTCTTTAATCAGCCCTCATTTCTTTTGTTCTCTTCATTATCAATAAAACATTGGATTGTGGCCATTTAGGGTAAGAACTGGGTATATGCAAATATGTATCACAAGTACTTACAGATTTGCACTTTTAGCCTTCCAATTCTAGAAGTCCTACCCTGTGGTGGTGTTTGCAGAGGTCCCAGACGAGGGAAGAGATGAGAATCTTGACTCCATGTTTCAGAAGGCTGATTTAGTATTTTATGATATATATTATATTAAAGAAAATTATATATTAAAACTATACTAAAAGAATAGAAGAAAGGATTTCATCAGAAGGCTAGCAAGGAATAGAAGGAATTCTATTCCTTCTATTAATAAAATAATATAATAAAATCTTGTGACTGCTCACAGCCTCGACACAGGTGGCAGTCATTGGTCATCAAGTAAAAACGATTTCACATGCTGGGTAAACAAGTCTCAAAATCACATTCCAAAGCAGCAAAATATGGAGAAGCTGAAGCTTCTCAGTATCTCAGGAGAAAAGATCCTGGCAAAAGGATTTTTCATAAAATATGTCTTTGACACTACCCCTTGCTCCAGGAGTTAACATCTCCCATGCATGATACTGATTAATCCAGCCAAGAAGTCTCACTGCAGCCTGTGCTCATTCTCAGTGCAGCACAAAACCTATTAGTGCTCAGACTGCATGAGAGGAGGATTGTGAGGCAAGATTAACAAATTGAATATCACTGGGCCTGATCAAATTTGACAGATAGGTCAGTGTTCCCAAGTCTTTTATGCCTCGGTACATCTGTACTGATAACCCGCCCTCATAGCTATATAAATTAGGCACGCTAAATGATTAGCCTTATTTGACTAAAATAGAAAAAAGGGCTAATGTGATTGTCAATGCACATCACTTAGCCATTAGCTGGAGTGACTTGCACTCCAAACAGAGGCTTCCTCTAAAAAAAAGCACCATATATCAGATCCATCTACTCATTCTTCATTTAAGGAGCGTGACTTTGGCATTGCTTCCCTCTGAGCTTTAACCAAGTCATTACTTCTCCTTTTATTCAGGTTGTATCCATTTATTAAGATGTGTTTCTTCATAGGACTGTAGATTTTGGTTATTTTTCTTTGCAATATATCATAACAAATTAATACAGTTTTTATTTTACAAATATTTTATATCAAACTGCTTCTCTCCATAATCAGTTTGTAAATCCATTATTTCCCTTTGTGATTAATGACCATTAATTGTAAAATCTAAAACCTCCCATCACAATATAGTTTGCTACAGTCTCTTCAAATTCACTAAGTCATCAGTGTAATTACTGAGTTTCCTTTTAACCAGAGCTCCTGCAATTATTGCTCACTGGAAAATAATGAGAAAGTTAAATGTGTAATCACATGTGTCTGTATCCATGCTTCAGTATTAGCACAGAAAGATGAAAAAGTAAATGCAATTAAAAAGTTGAGCAAGGAGTATTCATGTTTGAATTCCCCTCTCCTGAACTGGCAGAATGTTGGTGCTCAGCTCATGGCTTTGGCTGCTGTGTTAGGAACCCAGCACTGCCCACAGCCTTGCTGGAAAAGGAGCCTCCAGAGGAAATTGTACTTCAGAGATAAACAGGCTTTTAGTTCAAGTTTAATGTATTTTCCTCGTGGGATTTACCAGCCAGAATTTGAAGGAGGAGCTGTTAGTGGGGATTATTAAATCACCTCTAATAAGTGATTAGAACTTGGTTTCTACAGAAAAAAAAGAGTACGCCACTCACTTGAACTCCTTTGGATGGGCTTTAGGTTCTGTGGAACAGAGTTTTCACTGAGTTCCTAGATAAATAAAAGGAAATCACAGTATTTCCTGGTGACCTCATCCTTCACCCCTGAATAGCCACATGTCATCACAGCATTCATTCAAGTCTCACAGCGCTTGAACTGAGGAGGATGGACACCTCTGTTCTGCTTCATGAGGGATTGAAATTGCGCAAACCAGACAGAGAGCACTTAATCCTATTTTTGTGTATTGGGGAGGTGCTGGTGGGTCTCATTTGAAATCCATGCTGGGTGACATGCAGCTGATGGGCACACCTGAGACTGTGTAGAATGGCTAGAAAATAGCTTCTCTTTGTTCTTTTCAGTTTGTTCAACTTCCAAACAGTTTTATATTTTTATCACTTAAATCCTATTCAAGGTTCACAACACTTTCAAACTCAAAGTTTGGTTTCTATGGTAAAGGTGTATAACTTTATTATAGGAATCTTTGGAATTTCACTTCAGAGCACTGAACTGACTATTTAAAATAATGATGAGCACAACAGAACAATTTAAATACTACACAATTTCCTTCATTGTAGTTCAGAGTAAGTGGACAACAACAGTTGCAGTGGTTTTCTTGCATTTTCTAAATAAATTACAATTGTGTTAAAAGACTATGCTTCAGTTATGATTAGTGCATTTCCTTTTTATTTTCTGTTATTTTTCAATCAATGATTTAGGCTGTTTTTTCTGAACAAAAGAAATAATATACCTAGAGCACTTATGTTACTTGTTACTGCTATGCATTAAGGTGAGCATTTGTGAAGTTATAAGATTGTGGCCTCTTTAACCATTAACTACAGTGTGTTTATGCATAGATCTTACAGCAATAGAGATATGAAAAAGGAAATTTCATAGAAAATTACTTGAAACAAGGTCTTTGATAGAGGAATAAATCAATTCCTGTCATAACAGTTCCCGAAAACTTTGTGTGAAGAATGATGAGGGCTTGAGGGGAAAGGAAAGATAAAAGTTGTGTGTGACCTCTAAATATCCAGGATATTAAAGGAGGAAGCAAAAAAGCTGAACAAAATATTTATGGTTTATATTTGTGGGGGTTTATTTTTTTACCATTTAAAATTTGTTTAAGCTGCTGACATTTATTTTCAGATACTTGACTTCAGAAAAGCTAATTAGTTAATTCCTCAGATATCAACAATAACCTATTTATAGCAATTAAAAATATTTTAAACATTTAAAAAATAGAGCAGTTCATTGTTTTTCTATTTACTCAATTCTTCCTGTTTCATGCCAGCTCTCTGTGGCCTTGCCTTTAATTTTGTTAACAACACCTAAAACAAATGTACACACTTGAGTAATCTTTACAGCCATTTGTTACCATAACCAGCTATTTAAGACTTTTACGCATGCTGTCGCCTTCAGGTTAAGACTTTGCATAAGTGTCTAGGTGCATTTTTGTTTTAAAAGCATGTGAAAATCAGGGCACCTTGCATGCTGCTTTATGCCTGTGCAGGACTGTGACAGTGTTCACAGGGGTTCTTGGTTGAGGGAAGAGACAAGGATCTGACTCCTTGTTTCAGAAGGCTTGATTTATTATTTTATGATATATATTACATTCAAACTATACTAAAAGAATAGAAGAAAGGATTTCATCAGAAGGCTAGCTAAGAATAGAATAGAAAAGAATGATAACAAAGGTTTGTGGCTTGGACTCTGTCCAAGCCTCACTGTGATTGGCCATTAATTACAAACCTCACTGTGATTGGCCATTAATTACAAACATCCAACATGAGACCAATCCCAGATGCACCTGTTGCATTCCACAGCAGCAGATAACCATTGTTTACATTTTGTTCCTGAGGCCTCTCAGCTTCTCAGGAGGAAAAATCCTAAGGAAAGGATTTTTCCTGAAAGATGTCTGTGACACAGGACTGGCTGCTGATCCCTTCCCCAGGGTTGCCAGAGCAACCTGACCTTTGGAATTTCCTCAATTTTGAGTGCTTCACTTTGCAAGAGGTCACTACAGCTGTCCCCAGACATGCTTCCCATTCTCACTTTCTGAAAATCATGGGGCTCTGAGCACAGGATGGACAGGGGAGCCTCTCAAAATTGCTGATGGACTGATGGATTCCCTGTGCAAACAGGGCAGAACTGCAGATCTTACAGAGCTGAAAGCACTGAGAGCATCTTTCCTATAAATGCTTAATTATTATCTAAAAAACAGGTGTTTAAAATTGTTTGCTGTAGGGTCCTTTGAAGGTACAAGTCAAACTGATTTACTGATCTATTTGGTCTTTAACTTCCCTTGCAAGTGTTTCTACCTTTCCAGCAAAACCACAAAATTAGAAGTTTTCTTGAAAATGGGAGTTAAAACTAATTCAAAATGGAAAAATACTTACAGTAAATATGCTACTTTAAATTTTTTATTCCTTACAAGAGATAGGGGTTTTTTTAGTATAAAACAGCAGAAATGCTGTAGTGTCCTAGACACTTACGCCAACTTACCAAACTGTAGCAATGCATTTGCAATTACAACAAATAATCTCCACACATCAACACTGTTTTTACTGAGTTTTGAGGAAGGACTGAAAAGAAACAGAAATGTAAATAGCTGCAGATACAACATGTGGCAAAGAAAGGCAGTTAAACCATGATGGCCAAAACCCCACGGGACTGAAAATCTGAGACACAAAGGTCCTTTTGTAGTTTGTATGATGTGATCTGTTCTGCAGGACATGAGTGAGTCAGTTCTTTAACAGGCAAGTGGACAGATTGCTAAGATTTAAATTTAAAGGAGTTTGGTATCATTAAATTCAAAATTGTATCTTGTCCACTTCTTCCTTTAAGCTAATGAAATTGATTCAAGAGTCTTTTCAAAAGTGAAAACTGGGTAATCTTAATGAAACAAGTTCCCTTCACTTCCTCACAAACTGAATGATCTTACTACTGCTTATTACAAACAATTACAGATTTTGTGCTAAAAACACTGTTTTACTTAGACTAATGGTTTAACTGGCCCTAAATATACTCCTTTTTCATGTGTAATTAAAAAAAAAAGAGAGAGAAAATTCTTGCAAGTATTTTTTATTCTTTAATAAATGTGTTGATCCTGTTTTTCCTGTTCAATGGAGACTTAGCCCCAAACCTCCATCACAGCTGCATAATCCATCCTCCTTTTTTTTCACCAGGCTGCTTAGCTTGTGTTTCTGGGTAGGAGAGACTTTCTTTGCTGTAGCTGTGTGTGCAGTCCCTAAAAGTGCTGCACATCACAGCTCAGTGTCTAGAAGCTTGTAGGAAAGAAGTTCTGAGTAATTACTCAGTAAATACCTATAATTTGCATAAGAAATTATAGACAGTTCTTGGAAATTGTCTGAAAGATTCTGTGTGTGACTGTAGGCAGAGCTCAGCTGAAAATCATCTGAGCTGTGTGAAGCTCTTATCTGAATGTGGTCATTAGTGTTTTTAGGCTTGGAAATTTTTTCCTAGGGCTTCCTGCTAATCCAGCTTAATAGTTACTTTTCCCTGTAGTTAAAGATCTAAAAGCAGAGATTTGAGGAGAAGTTAATATAAGCTGTGATTCAAAACACACAGTTTGTGATTTATTCTGCATCACAGTATGGAAAGAAAGAGTTGTGTGAGCTCCCTCTTCACTCTGTCTGCAGGAGGCTTAGGAACCAGGAGGCCGAAATATGTCCTGTCCAGCCCTTACTGCTAGTTTACATAAATTCACATTTTCAAGGCTGTCTTCATGAGGAAAAGAAAACTTGTGCTTCAAAGAAAATTGCACTGTGTAATCTTGAAGGAGGGAGGAAGAACTTGGACAACCTAGATGCTCACTAAGTAAAAATTCAGGTAAAAATGTGTTCTCTAGCAGTGTAATGATTGAAAGGCCAGAGGAAAGGTATGTTTATAACTTTATTCTAACCACTTTGGTCAGATGTCAATATTGTTACTCATTATTATTTTCAGCTTTATAGAAAGTCATCCTTATCCAGCAAAGATGTAGGTTTTGGTGTTTGCTGGGGGGCTTTTGTTGTTTTTTGCTGATTTGTGATCTAAAGGAGCCAGCATTCTTAGGAAAATCTCTTTTTAACCACTGATGGTTGAGTTGTACATTACCTGGAATTTTTTTTTCAAACTCAGCCAGTTTGAGAATGAAAAAATTGAGATGAAAAGGATGAATGCAGGGGATCAGAAGTTAAGATGCAAGGGAAAGTGAGAGATCAGACACAACATCTACTGCTAGGAGAGGTGGAAGCTGTGTGAAGGATGAATGCACACAACATGGGCTGAGGAGAGGGGTTTTCAACCTGGCAGGGCTTTTACCTGTTTCTTTACTTGTGCCTAGTAACTTATTTTTGGAAGCTACTGGCAGTGCTGTTTTCTGAATACGTTATGTATTTGCCCAAAAGGAATGTTTCTTTGAAGCCATTCTGCTAATTGCAAGGAACTCTGAGAGAAAAAATGTTCTTGCACGGTCAGGGTGGGAGAAATGAGTAACTTAAAAGTTGTTTTGCTTGTTTCATTACTTACTTTATTCTTTCTGCCTACCTATAATGTGCAGCTGCCTTTAACCTCCTTCACTCACTGACTGTTTGGGTAGGCCAGGAGGGAGCTACTTGGAACGTCTCAGTTTCAACACTTTTTCTCCCTTTCTTTCTTTTTTTTCCTGTTCTTCTAAAGTGAACATTCATGATGAATAATTGTGTTCCAGGAATACACTAGGAAACCACAGTGTTGGGTATTATATAAACTTCATAACAAAAGATTGCCTTGTGTCCTGTTTACCCCTGGAAAAAGAAGTGAGGTACAGGAAGACTGTGACTTGCTCAAAAAAAAAATTAGTCCTTTTGCAAGAGTTCAAAACTTTAATAATTTTTCCTGAGTATTGATAAAATTCTGATGTTTGAACTGCATTCTTCCCCTCTTCAGTTATTTATAATAAAGCTATGCAGATATAGACAGCTGTTAATGGTGGAGAATGCTGGTAACAAATAATGTTGTGTGGCATCTCTTTTTATTTTCATTAATCTGCAATAATATCCAAATTCTTACTGTCTGGTGCTAAAACTTCATGTACTTTGCAGCACAATGATGCCAAGGTTTAAAGCAAGGCAAAGAAATACAATTATTTACTCCTACACACTTCTGTTTTCCAGGGTGTGTTCTTCTGGTGAGCAGTGCAATCCTACTTAATATGAAACTACATGGAAAGCAAATAAGAAAAGCAAGCCTGTGATTCATTTGAATTTTAGCATTAAATCAGGAAGTTTTCTGAATTAAAATGCTGAGTTGGGCTCTGTATTTTTGCATTTCTGTCCCTAGTACCAAAAGTGCATTATTTGTCGCATTCAAAGAAGTTCTTCATTTTCCATTGTAGCTAGAAGAATAAAAGGGACCACATTAGCAATCCATAGCAAACCAGTTTTAAAGTAATTCAGCATTTTGCAAAATGTGAGGATGAAGAGAATTCTGCCAGTCTGAACTGTCAGTTGAAGAGCTTGGGGTAGCTCAAGGATGCCTATGGAGCATGCCCAGTCTCAGGAAATCACAGAATTCCTGGCTGGCTCTGCCTGTGCTCCAGCACTTTAGAAATTTTATCCTTTATAAAATCAGTTTCTTAAACATGGCAGTCCCTGTGTGTACATGTTGTTTTCCCTGGTATTTTGGTAGAGGCAAATCAAATGAAGGCATGATGAAATGTGTGAATATCACTGACATTATACAATTATAATATAATTAACATAATATAATTAATATAATATCACTAATATCACATAATATATAAAGTTAATATGTAATTATTATAATATAATTAATATAATATCACTGAAATTATATAATATCAACTGAATTTTCCTGCATCACCTGGGATTGTTTGCTGTGGAAAGCAGATGCTGCCAGGAGTGTTGTAGCTATGATAATGCAAGGATTGAGGCAAGAGGTGATACACAGTGAGTCACTTGGGCTGGTGAACAAAGGTGTTACCAATACTGTCCTGGAGGAAGTCACAGTGGTACATTTGATGGTGGTGTTTATTTGACTATATAATCTACTTAGTACAATCAACTGAACTCCTGAACAGCTGTTATAAATTGTATTTAGCTTGGCTTTTTTTTTTCACACCTGAAGTATTTGTTGTGGGTCTGTAAGTTTATGTGGTTTTGTTTGGATTGGGTGGAGTTTTGTTTTTTTCTCTTGTCTATAAATAAAAAATATTCATAAAACTAGCTTGAAAAAATCTATAGCAGAATGCTCCTTTCAATTTCTCCCATTCCATAAATATTCTGAATTGCCAGTTCATTGGAAGGGTAGCCACCACAGCTGATTTTGAAATAGCTTTGAATCCTGTCTGATTTTCTAGGGTGAAAAGTGCTTGCTAAGCAAAAAGGAAATATTGGCATGGAGTTTCCCAAAAGAGTGAGAAATGGCACAATAACCAAGGAATCAATGCTACTTAAGAAGTCAGGGTCATGTTATCAGTTTGTGTGTGCATCTCTCAGAATGGAACAAACCTCTCTGGCTGAATGAAAAGATGACATTGGTTATATGATCCAAATGGCCCCTTACTCAATTTGGAAATCTGCTATTTTTAATTTAATAGTTTAATATTGATCTGCATTAGGAAGGTACAGAAACAAGCTGGCCTGAGTAGCTGAGAGCATAGAAATACATAAGAAAATGTCATTTGGGGGTTAGAGAACACAAGTCCTGCAGAGCAGACAGTTGATCCTCCCCTGAAAAGGAAGTAATTCAGGAAGCCAAGGCTGGTTTACAGGGTGAGGTTGTCTCCTGTGGCAGCCCTGGAGCACCGGATATTGAAGAAACTTTATCTTGCACATGGTCTTGGCCAGAAATTAAGATGAGATCTTGCACTTGAGGTATTAAAATAAACTCATAAGCAGCAGAGGTCAACAGGATCGAACAGAATATTCTGAGTCAGAAAAGAGATTAAGGTAATATTAAATGCTCCAGTAGTGAAAATGACTGTTGCTTTACCAAAATAAAAAAAGTCCTGCTACAGAGCCTTGAAAAATTTCCAGGAAGGGCTTTTCATTATTTAAAATGGTCAAAAAAAACCCCCACATGGATTGTATGGTGGAATTCAAGCCACAAATTTTTTTGCAAAGACATGACAAACTACTTTGGGTGATTGAAAGAGTTTTTGAAGAAAACCTGGTTAATACTGTTTTAATTTTCCCAAAAAACTGTGAGTAAAATTAATCATTCATTAAATGAGAGACCAAGTATTGTCTTTGTTCAAAAACTGGTTGACATGGAGAATAATATTAGCATTAAATTATCAATTAGCAGTTTGATTAAAAGCTACTTTAGTTGTTTCTGTGTCCTAGGACCTCCAGTGTTGGTGTATTCATGAGATGTGTATCAGGCTGCAGGTAAAATAAAACACTGGGTTCAAACATAGTTTGCAGTGCCCAGATCATGGTAGATAAATGACCACAGCAGGCAAACTAACACTGAGTAATGTGAGGTACTGTGCATTCAAGAAGAAAATCTGAATTCCTTATACTTTTTTACATCACATTAGATACATCTGCTCAGGGGAAAAATAAATTTAGAAGGTCATTGTCAAAGATTTTTTTGTTCCCTTCGTTACTAACACATAAACTATGTAGAACACAGGAGTAAAAAGAATAACAGCAAGGAGATTATTAAAATCCCTTTGTGTGCATCAATTATGTAGTCTTCTAATGAATACTAAATGCTATGTGGAGCCAGTACAATGTGAATGATCAAAAACCTAAAAAAAATCTCCCATTACATCAAATAAGAAGGGAAATTGTGATTTTTTTTATGCTAGAGAGAACATGAGTGAAGACATGTGTACAATCTATTATATACATGAGGCAATGAATTGTAAATAAAAAGTTTAAAAGTAGAGCAAATAGATATTTTCTACCTGACTGCTTCTTAAAGATACAGAGGCATATTAAATTAAATTAAGGTCTGAAATTCAGGACTGAGAAAAGAGAATTTATTTTACTGTGCATCTCATTGAAACACCCAGGGTACTAAGAAAATAAGTTTTGGAGATATTAGAATTTGTAAAATTTATAATACTTCCATAATTGAATTATGGTTTTTTGTGCCTATTATTTTTGAGAAAAATAATATTGGTGTTGGAGGACTGGAAGGAGAGAGACAATGCAATTTAAAGAGCTTTTTGTAATTTATAAAGCTAGAAAAGTTTCATTTGCTATTTTTATTGCTACCTTTTTGGGTGTTGTTCTCTGTAGGAGAGTTCTAAACCTGCTCATGGTCATTTGTGTTTTTCTAGATCTGGTAACATGATGTATTTAGATCCCAGTTTCTTGTCAGAGAACTGCATCAGTCATTCATTTGCAGTGTGGGGACTTTCAGTGGTGTAGCTGAGAAGTTAGTGACATCTCATGGCAACTGTGGAAAACTACAGGTGATTTGGGATAAGTTTTGGGATTTATAATTTGGACATTGCAAACGTGATCTAGGTCAAAAATCTTTTTTGATATGCATGTACAAACCTCTTGCATTTGGTTCTCCAGATTTCATGATTTCTCTAGAGACTATTTCAGGTATTTCTAAGCCTGAAATGAAGGTTTTCAGCCTGGAGTGAAACTTGTAATTCTCAAGTCCATATATTGTAGTGTGCAGTACCTACAAAGGTAGGTATAAAATTAATTTGCCACCTCCAAAGAAATTATATGACATTATTGTCTCTCCTCACTTTGTTTTTCTTTAGGCACAAAGTCAGCCACAGAGTATGCTAATGGTGGCTATGATATTGTGTCACCTGCTCCATCAGTGTACCTGGGCACATTTCAAATTTTGCACCTCCTGGAAGATCTGAAGATGGCCCTGGAGATGCTGGAGGACCCTCAGGAGAAAGAAGCTCTGAGGAACCAAATCCCAGGGGCCACAGCACTGTGTCTGCGAGAGTGGTTTGAGGAGAACCTGGTGAGTTTTTATTGGAGCTTTTCCATTTTGCCTGCAAACAGGGTTGGGTCAAGTATTTCCATGCTTAAATAATCTCCATAAAAAATGATATCTGCACACTTAGACAACTGCAGAGGGTGGTGAGCAATAACAGCTGAGGATATCACTGCTTTATGTACTGATTTCTAAAGCAATGCAGATATAGGAGTAGAAGAAGTTGATAAAAGACCTTATTTTGTCCTTTGGGGAGAGAAGAGATAGTAAAAATGAAGTACAAAAAAGTTGCCTTTTCTGTGGCTGGTTTTTTTTTTTAATATATATTTTGTTTGCTTTATCTTCTTGCTGGAGATAAAAAATTTATAACTATTTACAAAACTTCTAACTTGTAAACTGTCAGTTTAGAATAGAGTGGCATTGTCTGTTGAAGGGACAGATCCAGACAGGATGATCCTCATTTCCTTTTCCTTGCTGCATTGCCTTGGTTATCAGTATTACAAATGTCCAGAGCAGGGGGGGGTAAATGCAGGAAAGCCTTTGATTCTGAAGGGGAGACATTCCTCTTGGGATAGATGGGGAATAAACCTCTGGCTACACTGGAAAAACCAGGTTTACCAGGTGAAGAGATAGACCTGAAAAGAAGAGACTCACTGGGTGTAAAGGAAGAGAAACACAAGATTCCCCTTCTCCAAACCTGCCACTGCCAGGGACTGGTATAAATATGAATAAAAGAAGAAAACCTGGTTAGTATTATTTCAATTTTCCCAAGAGCTATGAGTAAAATTAATCATTCATTAAATGAGAGACCAAGTATCATCTTTGTTCAAAAACTGGTTGACATGGGGAATAATATTAGCATTAAATGATCCATTAGCAGTTTGGATAAAAGCTACTTTAGGTGCAGAAGTTATTTCTGTGTCCTAGGACCTACAGTCTTAGGATGCAGGAAATGCAGGAAAGTCTTTGATTGTAAAGGGGAGACATTCCTCTTGGGATAGATGGGGAATAAACATCTGACTGCACGGAAAAGGCTGAGGTTTTCCAGGTGAGGAGCAGGTCCTGAGACGGACCTCAGAAGAGGAGATTCCCTGGGTGTAAAGGAAGAGAAACACAAGATTCCTCTTCCCCAAACCTCCCACTGCCAGGGACTGGTGGGATCCTCATGAGTAAAACCTACCTGTGTCTTCCCCAGCTCCAGAAATTTTCCTGGATTAATGGTTTTCCTTCTGGCTTTGTCAGTGCATATGACTTTCATGGAACCTTGCCTGTGGCCCCTGGTTTGGTGTTTCTGATCTGCTGGGGCTGTCAGTGCTGGATGTAACCCCAGTTTGTTTTGTTTGTTTGAGCTTGTCATCTGCTTGCTCCCTGGCATTCTTCACAGAGTACAGGAAAATCCTGTTTGGGCCCATATGAGAGAAAGGAATGAGAATTTGGTCCCAGTTTTGAAAGCTAAAGGTGTAGGCAATGTTTAATTTGCATGTACAGTGTTAGATTTTGGATTTAGATATCCTTAGGCCAGCTCTTACCGAATGCTTGCCTCAGCAGAAATTTTAATTATTTTTCTAATCTTTATGATAGCTAAGAGATGAGTTTAGTGCATAAAAGCCAGATTTTCAGTGTTGTTCACAGTAAAACTGGACCTGTATCAAGAGTAGTATTCATTTGACAAAGCAATTGGGCAGTCTGGATGCAGAACCAAGAAAACAGGGAAGGTGTTGTTTGGAGTATCTCTAGTGCAGCATGGAGAGATAACTGGTTTTAAAATATTCTGCACTGTTCTGCATCGAGGGAGGGTAGTGCACAGCTGCTGTGAGTGTTAATTGAAAATGGATAGTAATCTTATGGATTTGAAGACCTTTCTTGAATTATTTTTAACTGCAAATAAAATTTGCTAGCATACATGATTTCTGTGGAAGAAAACTGATAAAATTCAGCTCATTAAATGTAATGAAAGATGTATTTCATAGTTGTGTCCCACACTGAAATTTCCTTCATTCCAGCCCAGAGCTATGAAACATGGCACTTAATATGTGTCATATGCCAGGATAGCTGAGGTAGTGAGTTCTAAAGAATGAGATTTCTGCATCTCAGTGAATCCATTCACACTGGGAGCCTCAAAGACAGTCTGATGATCATTAACTCTATGAAATGCTGCAGTATCATAAAAAAAACACCCACTCAGATGTGGCACATTCTCCACTGTCTCTTCTAAGCATTCTGCCTAAAGTGTAGGCTAATAACTGGAGTGTATTTTAATTGTTGTATTCAACTGAAAAGTTACATAAAAGATTGCTTAATATCAGTAGCAGTACTTTGAATTGCAACCAACTTTGTATGTGAAATGTATGCAGCAAACAGTGGATGGTGAAACAATTCCTTTGAGATTTTATTGTTTTGAGCTGTTACAGGTTAAATAACAGCTGTAAACAGAGAGGGATTCTCTTTTGTGAGTGATTAATTCCACATCTATTTATTTTTGGGGTCCATGCACCTTCCTTTGCAGCTGGAGAGCTGCTCTAGCATGTCACTGAATAGCTTCAGAGACTACAGCAATTACTCATTTTCTAACCTTTTACCCAAACGGGCACCAAAAATATTCCCAACGTATCCTGATTAGGCACACATTAGAAACTAAAGATACAAAAAGCCATTCCATGTTTTTAAAAGCAGATAAGTATGCTTCTTTCAAGAGAAGTGTGTTGTTCTCCTTCACTTCAGTGTGTGGTCGAAAATTGTATCAAAAATCATTTCAGCTGCCATGGCTAATCAAGAATACAATCTGCCTAATGAAAATAATTTGAATGTGTGTTTTGCCACTGCCTTGTGTTGCTTTGCTGGGAAACCACAGAAAGGGAGGTCAGAAGGAGGACTGGAGGCTCATTCCTGCTGGATGTTATCAAACAGCAGCATTTGACTGCCAGCATTTGGGTTTAAGTAAATTACAGGATAAAAGTCCCAGTGGTTGTCTGGTGTGCTCCTTCTTCATTAGCAATCTTCACAACCTAAAGCAGCCCTGAGAGCCCTCTGAGGCCCAGGGTGGGTGTCCCTGTTATGTTTGTCACACAGCAGGATTTGGGATTGCAGCTCAGAGGGCAGGAAGTGGCTGGATATTCTTTGTGCTGTTTTTATTGGGGTAACATCCAGAACCCAGAGATCAGTTGTACCTGCATGGGGAAAATAACCTCTGCAGAAAATTGCCCCTTGGACTCATAACTCAAGTAGCTTTGCAGCTTTGGGAATTGCCACTTAATGTGCTGAACTATACCTCCAAATAAATAAATAAAGGCAGTGGAGTTTTGCCCTCGGCCAGCTTTGAAGCCCATGGGTTTATTGCTGATCAAGTCAGGAAGTTTCTTTGCTGTTTATAGGTACTACACCTGGTCTCACCTGCCTTCAGGTCCATAGCACCAAACTCTGGAATTTATCAGGCATCAAATGTCACTAAGTGATGTTTCAGATTAATTTAATTTTTATTCTATTTTTTTTAAATCAGTGGTAACTTTATTATTCTTTGTCCGGTCTGCTCTAGGTGTGAATACCAAAGATGTGGAAAAATTTAGAGATGTCTAGAATAGGAAAACTTTAGGCCTCATGTTTCATACCTGATATTACCTTTCCTGTTAACTCTTTGGAGAGCAGTTGCTGAATTCCTTTTTCTTATGTAGCCAAGAGTGATTTGGTGTTTCCTCTAAGATCAAGGCACAGCATCTGTTGAACTAAAGGTGTTCTTTCTTAAAAGGCCTTTTTTTCCTTCCTGTTTCTGTGGTCTGGGATCTATGAACAATTCAGATTTCTGAGTTTACAGAATAACTGGACACAGTAACTGTTCTGTCCCTGCTTTGAGATAGATGAAATAGGTTTGACAAAGTTAACACTGAATTTAGAAAGATTCTGTGTCTCATGGAATGAGCATTTTATAGTTGCTGTAGTTGCACAAATCTTTTGGCATTCCTAAAATGGCAGAAAATTTAATTAATTATAGACTTTTAAGTACTTAAGAATTCTATTAAAAACTTTTACCTTGAAGAGAATGTCTGAAGTGTTTTAACATGGCTTAATGATTGTAAATTCTTTGGCCTTAAAAACAACACAAAGACCTAGGGATTATCTGGGAGAGTTTGTACAAAACAAATTTGTCGATAGTATCTATGTTTCTTGTTAAATATTTCAGTATTGCCAGTGACCATGTGACCTGTCACAAAGCAGATAATAATTTCAGCATTAAAAATTAACTGCTGCAGTGACAATTTGGCTTTGTGAGCTACGAGAGGATGTATTTAGTTACAATTTCATAACTCTAAATGAATTTCCACACGTTCATTCTGGGTTTTATGCTATCCACCTTTATGCAATCCTTTTTTGAGTAAAGAGGAACACTTGTGTTCTCACAATGGGCCTTAAGCCTCATTTTCAGGATTGCAAAACATGATCTTCCTCCTAGTGGAACATCTATACTTAAAGCAAACCACTCCATCATGTAGCTTTATCGAATGAGCCTTAGAAAGCCAATTCTTGAAAACTCATTAGTATTTTCCTGATTATTCAAAGGTTTTGTGGAAGCCTGACTCTGAAAATATTTCTAAATATTCTCAGTTTGAGGAAATGGAGAGAAGAGCAGAAGAAATAGTAGAGGAACATGTGGTAGAGGCAATTTTTAATTGCCTTATGATATGTGGTTTGCCTTATGATATGTGCTGTGCTTTGTTTCTTTTGAGGATCTGTTCTTTAGTGGTAAAACCAGAGACTTTTTAGCAAGAAACAGCATAAATTCTTTACAGTCTTGGTTGCTAATAGCTCATAATTAATGTTCAAAAGAGATTGTTTCCACTGTGGGTTAAAATCAAGGAATATTTTTCCCCAGTATCTTAACAAAGACTTGAGTGAAAACAGTAAAGCACAGTTCAGAATTCTGACTGGATGAAGCTTGTGGAGTTTGGAAGTCACTTCAAAGTTTTATTTTAAGCATGTGTTAAAGTGCTGAAACCTAATCACTGGCCTCTCTATTTCACTTTTGTCCAAGATTCATTTCACAGGATTACCCATCCAGAGGAGAGGCAGAAAATGACTGAATTCAGGGCACTTCCAGGGACTTGAAAACAGGCTTTTATAAAAGTCAATATCAATAGCATTTTTCAGCAACAGCTGAGTGGGAAGGGAATGTATTCTGAGAAACACCAGTTAAAGTCATTTATCTTCTGGGAGATCTGACTGCAGAACTCAACTGCTGGGGAGTCCTGATGTAGATATTTATAGCTGCATCTCCCCACTGCCAAGGGATATCAACACATGTTGGATTGTAAAGGGAGCAGCAGAGCCTGCTTGGGACAGTGTAGAAAAGCAGTCATTCCATAAGCATTCATGTTTATTTTTGCCAGCTTGAAACACTATATGGGTTCTGTTTTCTGAGAAGGACTCAGAGCTGAAAGCTGAATATTCCAGTCCTCCCTCTCAGTGAACTGATGATGCAAGGAAGGCCTGAACTGGAAAATCTGCCCCTCTCAGGGGCTCCCCAGGGGCTTCAGAGCAATTCACAGGACACCAGAGCCAGCAGAGAGGTGCCCTCCATGGGTTCAGCCATTTAGGAAAACCAGAGAATGCCTTGGAGACAGTGGTACTGCTGGTGCACAGAGCTTGCATGGAACTTTTCTAAACCAGACCTCATTTTTCCAAAGTTCTGTGGTTACTTTGTCTGGGAACCAACCCCATCGCCTCTGACTGACTGCTCACTGCAACAGCTCTCAGAAGCAGTAAGGTCTCCTCTGCATGAAGAACTGATAGAAGTTTAAAAGAGTTTTGCAGTGGATAGGACTGATTTAGATGTCTTTCTTTAAAATGTCATTTTCTTTCACCCTTGTAAGGATCAGTAATATTTAACAGAGCCACCCTAAACTACAGTGAGCAGAAGTGCTTAAACAGGATTGAGTTATGGCCTGAGGCTGAGTACTCATGGAAGACAGGTGATATTTCTGCTATAACAGGAATATCATAAATATTATAAAATAACTGTATTTTATGTTAGCTTTCCAAGATTTCAAGGTACTCTACTGACATCTATGAAGTTTGCCCTCAAGTGCAATCCTCAGCTACGTGGCCTATCCACACCTTGATGCTGTCAGTGAAATACTCTGTATGAAGCCATGATTTTGTACAGAAATTGTAAGTTATCCTTCAAAAATACACTTTATTCAGTTGCTTTTGTACAAGTCTCATTCAGCTCTTGGCTTCAGTGCCTTCCTTTGCACTAAGTGACTGAATATCCCATTAATTCATCTTTCCTTTTGTGTCTGATGCTATGCATGGAGTCACTTTTCCATCTCACCTTCTGATCTCTCACTACCATCGCCAGCTGCACACTTTTCACTGATTTAATGTTAAACACTGTATTCATTTAACAAACACTGGGGTATAAATGCATTTTTCAAGTGGGGCTACAGGAAACATTGGAAAATGTTTTTCATAAAGTAATTAACAGAGGGATTGATAAGGGGGAATTGTTTCCTTAAACAATGGTGTTGACAGAAAAGGTCTAGAGACAAAATTTAATTTAAAAAAGTCCCTCTTGATTTGGAAGCATTATTTGTCTAATAGAAGAAGGGCATAGCTTTGAAGTATTTATCTTTATAAACCCTATTTACATTTCACACAATTTGGATGGATAGGTTGACCTATTAAAACTTGCTAAATTTTATTAGTTATGACAAACAGCAATATTGTATCCACAACAAAGTTATTTCAGTCTTTTTTGGATTAGTGATGCTAATAACACGAAACTAAATATTTTTTCAGCTTTTGTGACCATTCAAAAATGGGAAAAACCCATATTATTTTGGACAAATTTTCTAAACATTTTGGCATCCTGTTCTTTTCCAGAAGTTGGAAACAACAGGCTTAATTCTCCTCAGTAAAGAAATGCTTGAGAAAAAAAAAGGAAAAGAATATTTGTCTATTCCTTATCGGAAATAAGGACTTTTAAAGGTGTATCTGCCGTTTATTCTATTTTGGGGCATTTTTTTGCTATTCTTTCCATTCTGAAATTTAGAAAAGAAAAATCTGATGTGTATCATAGAGAGGAGAGGCAAACTGCTACCTGGTATTGTATTCGTGTGTGTGCAAATATTTTCTAAATATCCTGTTTCAAGTGTCTCACATCCTCATTTGTTGCAGCTTTAGTAGTTTCAGCAGTGCTTTGAAGTATTTGAGACAGGAAACTAAACCTGACTTATTGTAATGTGTTTCGTGGTAGGATGAAAATAAATATCTTTAATTATTCTCTTTACACACCAGTGTACTCTGCAAATAACTGGGGAAGTGCTCATAGTGATGTTGATGCTCTGTTAAGTAGGAAATATTTTTTAGATTTTGTGTGAAAACAGAGAAATCAGGTTTCTTACATTTAAAAAAAAGGCTCAGCTCTTATAGAGCTTGGGCTGGACAAAGCATTTCAGCACATGGTGAGGAACATGTGAAACTGCCAAGAATGTGCAAATGTCTGTGGGTGAGTTAACAGGCAGTAACTTCATCTCAGAAGCTGAAATCCATCCTCTGTGCCAGCCAGGAGCTGCGCATCGCTCCAGCAGTGACCAGAGGGGACAGGGCAGTGCTGGGGACAGGTGACCTGGGAATGGCTGCAGGGATGGCAGCACCTGCTGCAGGAGTCACCAGCATGTTGAGGGTTAACCAATGGCCATCTAAGCCTGTCTAACCCTGAGCCAAGTCTGATTCTTGATTTTCATCAACAAGTTAAGGCCTTAGGATTGAGTGTGTCTGATGCTGGGAAAGGATTATTTGTTTGTGCATCTGCAAAATGTTATTTCTTGTCTGTTTCCCAGGATACTATTTATTTTTTTTAATTATCACAAGCATAAGCAAAGCAAGCATGCTCATCTACAGAATGCAGTGTATTTATTTAATTTTGTTCGGAGAGTTTCTCCTTTCTCTGTCACGTAGAATTATCAGTCAGTCACAATTAATACTCTAAGACAAATTTTCTTGCTGGAAATACTTCATCTAGATTCCTGAAGCCATTTTTGCCATGAAAAAGGGATTTCTTCCTCCATTGTCTTCAACACAAATGGCCTGAGTTTCTCTATACATAAGTATTCCCACATTTTCTCTTTCTTTTTTCACTCAGAAGCCCTCACATTTTTCTGCACCATGAGAATAACACGTGTAAATTGGTACACTAAAAACATTTTCCCATTTAAAATCTGGTCATAATTCCTTTGTTTCCAAAGCAGCCCAGACACTAGCACTGGGGGGAAAAACAAAATTTTAAAAAAACATATGCAGAGGAAGAGATGAAGGAAAAGTTGATTATTATCATTATCACCATTATCATCATTATTACTATTATATTAATTTAATTACTAATATTACCTAAATAATAATTTTGTTAATTAATATAACAATTAATTCATCTATTGCTTAATAATAATAATTAATTTAATAGTATTAATATTATTAATTTAATAATATCAAATCCGTTATTAACAATCAACATAATAATTCTTGGGAATTAGTAAATTTTTGTAGCATGGCCATCCTCACTGGGCTCCCCTGACGAGGCTGGGAGGATGCAAACCTGGACACTTCATTTCTTGGCCTAAGGGAGCAAGTGTAAGTTCTTTAAGTGTTTTCAGGGGCTGATGGGATTTGAAATTTGAAACTAGAACAATCTAGAAGTTATTGATGAAAAGGAAGACCTGGAGGACTGCTCTGACTCCTCCAATTCCTTTGCCCTTTAATCTCCCAGGAGATTCAGAGACAATAGAAGAAGAAGATTGACCATTTGCATTTGGGCTGCACCAAAACCTACATTTTATCACAAATAAAATGTAAAATTGCTAAAACAGTGCTACTAAATATAATTTTTTGTGTCCATAGGACCCTAGCTGGGTGGGAGAAAGAGGAGGAAAAGTGGTGAAAAAGCAAACAGCTCTGTGCTTCTTCAGCTCAGTGTTGGTAGAAGAGGAAAAACACCAGACACTGCCTTTCCCTCCACAGTTCTAAGAGGATTTCTGGGTGTTTTCTTGGCTCTTCACAGTGGAATGGAGGGACATGAGAAGTGTGGCTGATCATTTAAAGCATTTTTGCTCGCAGTTTCAAAGCTCTTGCAGCATGTTTGTTTGCTATTTAAAAGAGACTGCAAGCCTTGTTTGAAGTGTTTGACATGCTGGCTAAAAGCAATGGCTCACTTAGCTGAGTGGGCTTTGTTGGTTGTGTATCAGCACAAAAATGTAAAAGTGCTAAAAGTTCTTGGGCTGGCTCCTTTGGTGTCCTGCAAATGGAGTTTTTAGTCCAATCAGGTCTGGCAGTTTTCTATGGAAGTATGGCATAGTAAAATATTTTACTGCCTTACATTGCATTTGTATTGCCATAATGTGTGTGTTCTTTTACTTTTGGGGACAGCACTGGAGAAAACAAACAATTTGATGGGGCAAGAGAGCAAAAACTGGATCAGCCTCTCTCTGGGGTAACACTTGAGGGTGGTGGTTCTGTAGTGGAAGTGGGGGAGCTTTTGTGTCTTTGTTTTTAGCTCTCCACTGAGCCAGAAACTGGTGCTGAGTGAAGAGCTACACACAGACCTGAATTTCCTGAAAATAAGAAAAAAATGCAGTGGGAACCTGATGAAGCAATGCTGAGAGTGCAACTTGCTTTCCTTATTTTCCCACTGCCTAGAGAAGCTAACCCGCTTTCCCAGTGAAATGGAAAAGCATTCTAAGCAAATCTGGGGCAATAGATTTGCATTCAGCTGGTTTCTGAGAGTTTCAGGCCAAAGCTCAAGCAGGATGTAAAGTTCAGAATGCAGGTGACAGGCTCCCAGAGATCATGTGACTGTCTGGAATGTATGCTGTCAACATTCTGGCTGATAAGATGCAGAAAATTCACTTACCTTCTAATCAGGAAGAATGACTAACAGAAACTAAGGCTTCTTCTCATGATCTCCACAAGCGACAAGGTAGAAGTAAGGTATGTTGTCATTTTTAATAGTTTTCAGAGGGGAAAAGGATGCAGATGCCACACTGGGGCACTAGGTAGTTCAGTAACACAGCTTTTCTGTAGTTTTTAAAATTAAAAACACAATCATTAGCTGATAAAGTGTGGTGGAGTGTTTTAAGAGAGGCATTTCCTTCTTCCCTGAATAAGACTGAAATGGGAGTCTTGGAGCCGATGCTTTGAAATGGATGAAATGTGGAATTTTAAGGCACCATAGTGGTGGTATTAGGGGATATGCAAGCCGTGAGATAAAGTTGGATGTATTTTCTAATCTCCATAATTAGATAACAAGGTTTTTTGGGGAAAAAAAATGCTTTATACTGTTGGACATTCTTGTTTTATGTCAAGACAACCTCTATTCAGTCTCCAGTTTGTCAGCCATGACATATCAGCTGTCATGCACAGGGAAATGTATTCTATTAAGTTTTTGGGGTTTTTTTAAATGCACCGTTCATGATGCATTAAGATTTTTTTCCAGATAGTATTAGCTATTCAAGAATAACTGCTCTCATCCACTTTCAGACAGCATAAAATAAATATATTCTATGCTCAGGGCAACCCAAGTCAGATCTGTCTTGTAGCATTGCTTTTGGAAACAGGCAGGTCTTTTGTCCTCACACTTACTGGTGATTTTAGGTATCCCAGCACCTTTAGAAGAGTTGCAGCAGTGGCAGAAAAAATTGTCATGTTTTTCTTGTCATGTGACTTTAGGTAAGAACAGATAATAAATATATGAAGGGAACTGAAAGTCCAGGTTTATATCCTTCCCTCTTACCTTGTGTTGTAGGAGGTTCTCAAAAGAGCTCCATCAGGTCAAAAGGACCAAGAATGGTTGAAATATGCACATCCCCTTGAAGAAATTTTGTCACATATATGTGGCTTCCCCAGTCTGGAATGTGGGTGGGTGCCTGAGTGAGGCTGGTCCCTGTAGGAAAGGCTTTCTACAGCTTCAGACTTTGAGTCCTTTGTGTATAACATTATTACCACAGGCAGCTTTGGCACTGGTTCTTCCCAAGTGCTGGTTGATGGCTCCCTAAGCCCAGGGGTCAGTCTGGGTGTAGGAGCTGAAGGCAGTGAGGAGATAAGGAAATGTTCTGAGATGATCACAAAGGTTCTGTGTGGGCAGCTGCCTTTGGGTCTGAGGAGGCATTGCCCAAGCAGTTGTCCTTGTGTGTGTAACAATCAGCTGCCTGGTTTAAGGCCAAAGCCACTTTGAACTAGGGGGAGAAACAACACTGGAAACTGGAGTTTTATTGGGAAAAATTAGGAGTTATGGATAACTGCTGTGCGGAGGCACTAGAGGACACCACAATAACAGGCAATGCTTTAAACTTCCCTTCTTGCCAGAGCATTGCGTTCCACACGTATTTATCTTGGTGTTGCAAGTTTGAAAAGTTGCCATGCTGTGAGATTTCAGCTTCAGCAGGAGCAAACAAATATCTTGGAAGGGTATCATCATCTTCTGTTAGGATGGAAAATCGCCTCTTTGGCAATAGCAGTATTTATGGGATCATTATCTTGTTCACAGGATTGTCCTTGAATTCCTCCCCTTTTATAATGTCTTTTGAGAGAACAGGCAAGTAATTCAAAGAGGAGAACTTATTTTTAGGTTTAGTCTGAGCCTGAAATAAATTGAGAAGGCTGAGTAGTGTTACGATAAACAGGGAGCAGAACAGAGACAGGAAATAGGGGGTCTTTGGTAATGAGTTCCAGCCACTCTTGAAACAGAAAGCCAGAGAAAGCACTACTTGAGAATAGTTTCTCAGTGACAGCTTAATAATTTTTAGCTTGTTATTCAGCATTAAAGGGGAACAGTTCCTGCAGATTGATGCTGTTCTTGAAAGATCCTTTTTTAAAGATCATTTAGCAAGTTATCTTTTTAAAGTTTTTAGGCTTGTATTGTTCTTGCTGCAAACTGATCTGCTGTTTAAAAAAACCAGATGTTTGGGGGGGGAGCCTGAAGTTTATACAGTTGTGTGTTATATATACATCTGTGAGAAGCCTTTGGGATAAGCCTTGTGGGACAGGAGCAGGGGATTCTGCTTAAAATATGACCAGGCACTGAAAATTTCAGAAGTTGAGGGTTGAAAGGGGAAGAAATCACAGCTACATCCTGTAGAACAAAGCAGAGCGCTTGCTTCCAAAAGTTTCTTTTAACCCTGGGAATGTGACTGCTGAGATGGGCCCAAAGCATGGATGGTGAGATTGATATTTACAAGCACTTCACGTGGCTAAAGAGGGTAAGTAATTTGCTGGGCTTTGTTTGCTCTTTCTAAGTGCACATTTAGCAAAATCTCAGTGAGGATTCTCTGCTTGGCGAAAAGAAACTCATTTAGTGCCTCAGACTTTAAATGGTGTGAGTTTCTTCATGAGAGGTGAATTAAAGACGTGCCTTGGTGTAGGAGGAGGAGGCTTAGGGAGGGGGGAGAAAATCAGCTGTCTTTGTCTTTAAAAATGAAACTCTAGGATCAAACTTTGAGCAAATGGCAATAGATTCTGGCAAGTGCTCGTGCCTTCCGGGGATTGCAGTGCAACAAAACAAATCCTGCATGGTAACAACATATAGCAAAAGAGAGGAGAGGCTCTCTTGTTTACCATGCTGTGTTTTAAAGGGAAAAGTTTTCTGCACCAGATCTCCACTTAAGTGATTCTTCATCGGGGTAACTGTGTGAGACCTTTCGGGATGCCTTTGTCTCGGGTAAAAATGGTGGTGGTTTTCTTCTGTGCCTGTTACTCTGCTAAAAAGATGGGGTTTTTTAAAGGCAAGGCTGTTAATTTTGTTAGTTTTGTTGATGAACTGCCCAGGCATAGATTAACTGCATGAAATTGTCTTTTTTTTCCTTTTTTAAAAGTAGGTTTGTACAGTTCTCTCATCACGTTGAAAAAATCACTTTGTTTTTGTCAGCTTTTAGGTTTTTTTATGATCTGAGTATTTATTTCTTGGTGTTAGAAAAATCCATGAATGGGATATGACTAGATCCCTCAGAATAGGCTGTTTTTTAAATTAGAGTATGCATTTGTGTGTCATGAAAGAAGCAGATTCTCTCCTTATTTAAATTCTGTTTTACCCTGTGTGCACTTTTCCTGCAAATTCTTGCCTGTCTATATATATGCACACACGAATAAAAATGCTCTCTTGGGTTTTTATTAGCTGTATAAACACAAAATATCTGTCAATTCTAATGTGAAATGTGATTAGGAGCATTTCTTTTGGGTAGTTTCTTGAATAAGTGTAAAATATCAATGATGTGTCAGTGTTTAATAAGAGCTTAGGAGTCCTGAAGTTAATTTACCAAATATTTGCATCAGATCCTGGAAACTTCACATTTGTGGAGGGGATTAAATGGGAAGTGAGTGGATAGTGAAGAGGCAACAGGAAGTAGCTGCTGGTAACATTATACTTAGTTTAACCTGTGCTCTGTGCAGTTAAAGCTAATTACCTCTTTAAAAACATGCATTTTGAGCTCACATATTAATTTGCTATTTAAATGAGGTTATGGATACGGTGTGTCTGCCACTTCTGCTTCCAGAAATTTCATTTCTGTGGAGACATGTTTGCTAACAAAAAGGTTAATGAGGTCTGCTGCCATCAGCTTGAGGGCTGTGCTCTGAAAGGACATGGTGTTCAAATGGAGCATGAGGTTTTACAATTAACAATGCTGCTGCTGTTGCTGCATGTTATTCCCTTTATGTCAGGTACATAAAGGAGAATATCAATACTGCTGCTTTTCCTTGCAAGCTCTTTAAAGGGGTGAGCACATGGGAGGAAAGGAGGAGGACTGAAAGTGATCTTGCATTGTTCCCAGAACTTTAAGCAGTCTGCTCCCAAATTCCTTTGACAAGTGATTTAGAAACCAAAAAAGTTGAAACAATCTAAGCTGTTTGATCAATCCTCCTGTCCAAGAATCCTAATGTCTCACAGGGTCTTGCTGTTACTGACTGTTACAGGACATAAAGATTTCAGTTCCTGCAATCATAAACAGCTTTTTGGCTGATAATAAAATTGTGAGTTGCTTTCAGAGTAACATGTGGCATTTAACAGAGAATAACTGCAGCAGGCTTCCATAAAGCCTTGGTGAAGTATGCCAGAGCTGGCTCAAATTTCATCATTAGCAGAAATCACTTCAGACACCCAGATGGGTTTTGATGTTGCTGGGGTTGGCTAGGCTGGATTTGTGTGGTATCTGTGGCTTGGACTGGGTTAGGGCAGCAAAAAAAAAAAAAAACAAAATCACAAGACCCAGGCAGGCAAAACAACAGATACAACTGCTATTTTCAGATGCTTATAATGGAGGGTCTGGTTTTAAGCAAAATTCTTGTAACATAATGTGTACAGTGGCATCTTGCAACAGCAGCAGGAGAAAAAATATTATTTAGATCAAACTGAAATAATGTGTCACCACACTCCAGTTCTTTCCACTGGACTTTATTGGTGTCCACATGACCTGTGGAAATGCCGGGCCAAGAGTGGCCAGAGGGATGGACAAAGTGGGGGCAGGAAAACCTGAGAGCATGTGAACAGAGCCAAAGAGGGAGGGCAGGGGAAGTTCCTTGTGTATAAACATTGTGCTTTTAAATTCACAGCTTGGCCAGCAGCACAGTCATAAAGCAGTGCTGGGCAGTCTGGGGAATGGGTTTTGCAGCTAATTAATACTGGGATCTTCCACAGGGCCTGAGTGTGGATCTCTTAAAGTTTCATTTGCAAACTAAGGGACTTGAGATACCCCCACAACCTGGAAGTGTCTCGTTTTTAACAAATATTCTTTTGTCCTCCCTTGGGGCTTGGCTTGGAGGGTTGACATACAATTTTGTGTCATTCTGTTGCTTTATTCTTATCTCTCCACCCAACCTTAATTAAAAGACACCATTCCAGATAAACACCATACAACCTATATTTTGGTACATAGACATGTATTTATAGCCCAAAATGATTAACATACATGCTAATATTCACTTCAAGCTGTGTGGCACAGAGCTGATGGCTGGCCTGAAATTGGTGTATATTGGTATTATGCCTTTCTTTTTTTCTGGATGAGATTCTTAACCTGTACCAGCAAGAGGTGGAGTGATCAAAACCATGATGTAGCTATTAAATTCAAGATATTGAAGGTGAATCTTGTGGCTTCTGTAAGGATATTTTCTTTTAAGACATATAACTGTCTGGAGGGAAAAAATAAGTATTTAGAAAAATTATCCAGATAAAATAAAAATATTTGTTTAAAAATTCATTTGGTTTAAGGACTACCAAAATTTACCTAGCTCTGCCTTTGCTTAGTTTCAGACTATGCGCTGTCAGCTTTTTTCAAGTGACTGCTACTTTCATTTAAGCAACCAGTAACAATGGCAAATAAAAAATCCTGCTGTTGATTTACTAATTGCCTTCAGATGAAAGGCAAGAGTTATAGATCCAGAAATTGTGTTCCAGCCCTCTCCTCCTCCTCTGAGGTAATTGAGGGAATGCACATCCATTGAGATGGGTGTGTGTCTGAGGTAGCACTAACATGCCAAGAGATTAAATTTTTGCTTCAACAGTCAGAGGCAAATAAAAGTTTACTGTGTAAGCTGCTCACTCATCACTCATCATAATACAACTCCTTGTGACTCAGGCCGTAACTCTAGTGACCAAAAAGAGTGCTACAGAGGGGGAAAGACCATGCACTTCTAAATATTGTCAACTCCAAATAGGTTGGGGAGAGAATGCAGTGTGCATTTTCTGGTGTTGGAATGCAGTGCTGAGGGCTGGGTGCTGCTTTGTGGTAAAGCTGACTGCCTGGACTCTGCTGGCCATATTCCTTGTTTTCAGCTTCTAAACTACAACAAAAAGCAGCACATTGAGCATGTCCCTAATCTACTCCATCAATACAAGTATTATCATTACCACAGGTATCCTGTCCAAGTACTCCTTGTTTTCAGCTTCTAAACTACAACAAAAAGCAGCACATCGAGCATGTCCCTAATCTTCCCCATTAATACAAGTATTATCATTACCAAAGGCATGCTATGCAAGTACCAGTGGAGCTGAAGGTGATCCATGTGGCTGAGGAAGAGAGGAGGGTTATGACATAATCTGTCTCCTCACAGAGGCGGGTGACTTGTTGAAAAAGCTCACAAATCACCACTTTAAGTGACTGCCAGGTTTCTATTCCCAGCTCCTCCCCGCTCCACAGCCCAGGGTGAGATCCATGGTGTTGGTGACAAATTTCTGAGTCACAGCTTGCTGACCGCTTCAGGAGTTGGAAGGGTTAGGGTTAAAATTAGCTGTGTTGGAGATTCTTGGTGCTGAAAAGGCACACCTGAGGAGAACATCAACTGACCAACATTTCTTGCCAGATCCTTTGATACATTTACTGGTTATCCCCATTTTAAATCAAAGCTATTGAATTGTTCTCCAAAGTCTGAATTTTTTTGTGTGTCACATGAGAAGGAAAATTCAAGCCGTTTTTTTTTGAGGAGGACTCAGTAATGACTGGATCATGTAAGTGATACTTAGACCTTCCCAGCAACTTTCCAATATTATTTTCATATTAAATCAGTGAGCATATTCCAAAGAGAAGATTTGGAAAATAAAAACAAAGAAGATAAAGCAAAAAAAAAAAGGAAAGCTTTCTTTTCTCATTATTTTCTTTCTCTAGAACTGGGAGTTACAGATTATTTGGAATTATTCCAGGAAACTTTTATGTTAATATCTCTTGCCATCTGATGGGCAGTAAGGTATATCCAAAATCTCTAAGGAGACTGTAATACAGGTGCTCCGAGAAACTCTTTGCAGCTCCCGCCTTCCCATGGCTGGGACAGGTCACTCTTTAGTGGGTAAAACCTGGCTGGATGTCCTGGCACAGAGTGGTTGTGGACAGTGCCACATCCAGCTGGGGACTGTCACCAGGGGTGTTCCCCAGGGATCAGTGTTGGAACCAGCCCTGTTTGGTGCCTTTATTGATGACCTAGATGAGGGGATGGAGTGCACACACAGTAAGGACAAAGATAACACCCAGCTGGGTGGGAGTGTTGATCTGCTGGAGGGCAGGAAGGCCCTGCAGAGGGATCTGGACAGGCTGGAGAGATGGGCCAAGGCCAATGGTGTGAGATTCAACAAGGCCAGGTTCTGGATGCTGTCCTTGGCTCACAACAACCCTGTGGAGCACTGCAGGCTGGGGACAGAATG
This sequence comes from Molothrus aeneus, assembly GCF_037042795.1. NCBI lineage: Eukaryota > Metazoa > Chordata > Aves > Passeriformes > Icteridae > Molothrus > Molothrus aeneus. The sequence goes on along the minus strand of NC_089651.1, from coordinate 3,639,172 downwards.
GCTGGGCAGAGAAAAGGACCTGGGGGTAATGGCTGAGAGTGACTGAACATGACACGGCTCTGCCTAGGGGGCCAAAAAGGCCAGTGGCACCTGGGCTGCACAGAAATATTGTCCCCAGCAGGAGCAGGGCAGTGGCTGTCCCCCTGTGCTGGGCACTGGTGAGGCCACACCTCGAGTGCTGTGTCCAGGCCTGGGTCCCTCAGCTCTGGAAGGACACTGAGGGCCTGGAGTGGATCCAGAGAAGGGAAACAGAGCTGGGAGGGTCTAGAGGGTAAAAAGTCCTGTGAGAAGCAGTTGAGGGACCTGGGAGTCTTCAGCCTGGAGCAAAGGAGGCTCAGGAGTGACTTTATCACTCTCTAAAACTACCTGACAGGAGGGTGGAGCCAGGTGGGGATCAGCCTCTCCTCCCAGGCAGCCATGACAGGATGAGAGAAATGGCTGAAGTTGTGCCATGAGAGGTGCAGATTGGATGCTAGGAAAAATTTCATCACAAAAAGGGTTGTAAAACATGGGAGCAGACTGCCCAGGGAAATGGTGGAGACACCATTGCTGGAAGAGTTTAAAAAATATGCAGATGTGGTACTTGAGGACATGGTTTTATGGTGAAAATGGTGGTGGTGATGCTTGGACTTGATAATCTTAAAACTCTTTTCCAGTCTTAAGAATTCTACGATTCCTGTAAGCAAAGTATTTATGGCATGCAGTTGATTTTTTATCTGCAGTGGTACTGCTCTCAGCATATTTTTAGCAACCTTGCCTTAGCATATCTCTCCTTCTACTTTGTTATCATAAACTTTTTAACATGTTTTGTGCAATCTCTCTCATTCTTTCATTGGAAGAGGCATAGTTAACATATTTGGCTTACAATTTGTCTAGCCCAGGTAACAATTTTTGGTCTCTAATGCTGGATCTTCTGAAGTAACAACTTCATAGGAAATCCTGCAAATTCACCCTTTTAGACGTGTGTGACCACATGACCAGTGTTCATTTATTGTTTGGGAGTTCTTAGAGCAAGCTGTGGTCTCATGTCTTTTGTGGCATGGGTTCTGTATTTAATTTCTGCTGATACATGTGACATCCTGCTCAGTTTCCTATCAGTCCTGGCACTCACAACTGCAGAATGCTCCCCAATCATCCACAGATGGCCTTGGTTCATGTTACACTGTTATATCTTGTCTTTATGCGTGCCACAAAGAATTACTTTGGGGCACGAGGCTCAAACAACTGCTCAATCAGATACTTTTATTTAGCAGGTCATTTTTCTGTCTACTGTACCTTCCTGTGCTTATCTGAGGCCTTTCTGGCTGACCTCACACCTGCATATTTAGAGCCATTTCTCTGAGGTCTTGATCCCTAAAACTTGGTCAAAAACTTGTGACAAAAGTAAATTTTGAGTAGAGTTAACACATTCATCTTTTTATGGTGAGGGCTGGTTAGTGAGGTGTGGAGTGAGCACCTGCACATTCTGTTTTCAGCGTTCCTGTTGGCCCCTTAAACAAGCACAAAAGACCAAGATTATTGAATTTAGAGGTGATTCTAGTTAAGGGCCTTGCAGCTATGCTAAAGGACATGGTTCAAACATAAGAGCCAGATGCACGGGAAAAGTAATATGGAACGCAATAATGGAATGCGAGTCAGTGCTGACTTGCTCAAAGTTATACATTTAAGCAGAAACAAAGAATAAAAGCAGAATGAAGAATGGGCTGGCAGCTAAATAAAAGCATTTTGAAAGGATCTGCAAGTTATAGGTCCTAGGCTGAAAATATATGAATTTCGCTGTATGTTTAATATGGAAATAAATATGGCCCAGGGGTCTGTGAAAAGGTTTCACCACTCAAGCCAGTTTCAGCTGGAGTCCTATGTCTCCTCTTAAGTTTTTAATTTCAGAAGAAGTTGCAAAATAGTTGGTGAAGAGGAACCAAAAGAAAGCAACAAAACAAATATTGAAAAATTAATCTCTGAGGAAAAGACAGAAAAACTTGTATTTTATTTCACAGCATGAAGAGGGACCTGCTAATTAGAGATGTAGACATAATCTTCAAATATGTAAAAAATCTCTGAAGTGAATGGAAGGACCTATTTTTTAATTTATGGTGGTATGATAACCATGAAGTTGAAGAGATGATTCAGATTAAGCATGAAGAAAAATGCTCTCATGATGGGTAGCGAAGAAGTAGATGGAGAAGCTGTGAGTTCCATCCCTGGGGGTCTTTAGAAGAAGACAAAACAAGAGTATTGCAAATATTCACTGGCCCTAGGATGGAATAGTGAACCAGAAGATCTCTTCAGACATCTTTCAGCCCCTGTTTGTTGGTGCCATTGTGATCCTATCAATTTCTTTCAAAATAATCAGAGATAAGGGTGCTCATTTTCTCTCAGCTTACAAAGGTGCCACACTTATATCTATTGCCACACTTAGATCTAGTTCAGCATTTTATGGCTTGAAAAATGTCTTTTGATTGGATAAAAATTTGGTTTCTTGATTTTAGTTAACTCAAATCAAATAGCACCATGTTTATTTTCAGCATTTGTTTTAGGTTTGGGCCTGTTGGCCTCAGTATAGATTAAGAAGCTATAAATATATTTAATTTTTTTTTTTTAAATCTGTTCACAAATGTTGAGTTGAAAAAGAAAGGGCATCTGGGGAAGGAGGATTATAATTCTATTGGTGCCATTGTGCAAGTAACTATAAATGAGCAGACAGCTGCAGTGGAAGGGAGCTCCTTGGATTCCTGTATGAGCTGAAAATCCAGGGCGAGTGTCATGTTCCCTGGCAGAAATGCAGTGCCTGCAGTGGAGCTGGGAAATCAACCTCTGGGGGCTCAGGTTACTTTTGATGCTCTGAGCAAGAAGCTCCTTTTCTCACAATGTTTCAGTGTGCAGGATGAACTGAGGAGACTCTTCTAAACTTAAAGAAATCCACAGATATTTTTTTAATGGTGGTGTTTCTATGTGAAGTATTAAAATTAATAGGAATTGGGACATAATAGTTAAGGACAGGCCATATTTTAAAAGGTTTTGCTCCCTAGAGCCTTTTGGAAGTCCCTAAGTAATTGGGTGGCTAAAGTAGCTCCTGATAAGAATTTGATCCTTTAAATAAATTTTTAGTTGCTAACAAAAAACTTGTAATTTTCTTTCAGTAATTTCTAGGAATAATACGCCTATAGCAATTTTTACTATAAAGTAAAATATGAAAGTAAAGTAAATACAAGATTCATTACTGTGAAGAATAGATATTTCAAATTAAAAGGGTTTTGCTTTGGTAAGATGGTATTTTCCATTGAAATTATATTTTTCCAGAGAATATCAGTCTATTCATTTACCACTCTTGAATGCTGGAAATGAGAGAGTATTCAGAATGCAGCTTAAAAAAGGTACATTCTTAATGTACATTATTTTTAATGTCCAGTATTTACAGGCTTAATACATATGAAATAAACAGTTCTGGTCTATACACACATTTTTTCATATTTTTTGTTTTTTAAGAACTGCTTAATATACAAAACTTTTATTAACTGTTGCTTGAAACTTTAACTGTAAAAATTCTCACAGCACCTTTTTTTTCCGTCCCAGTCACAGGTGAACCATCATTCATCCAATAATGAAACTTATCAAGAAAGGTTGGCACGATTAGAAGGTGATAAAGAGTCCCTCATCCTGCAGGTATGTCCAAAAGAGAGAAGAATTTTGTCTGCATAGTTGATATCCAGTGCATAAAAGCTGAAGTGGCAGAGTATTTTCTGTTAAACAAATGTTAGCAGCTCACCAAATGTAGCTGATATTTAACCAGGAATTAATTTGTAATCTGTATAATCTCTCTAAATGATTCCATGTTGGGGTAAATTGTTAGAGGAGAGGGGTGTAACAGTAGTAAAAGTGGGGGGGAGTGGCAAAGGGATTAAAATAATTCTGTCCCAGGCTGCTGCTGGGATGACGGTTCTCATTCTAGGTTTGCTAGGTTGTGCCAATTTTCTAGGTTCTGTATGCCACCATTTTTTTGAATGAACCAGAAGATCATTAAAAGGTAGGTAGATGGAATTGGTATTTTTTTCCTGTTTATATGCTGTACCAAAATTGTTTACAGCTTCTAAAAGCTTAAGGGGGAGGGAAACAGGGATAGAGAAAATTTGACAGTAAAATGCATGCCTAAGTTCTTCCAGGTTTCCTGTTTCTCAGTTTTCCAAGCCTTTTTTTCAAACAGATCCATACAGTGTCCCATGTAAGTTCTCCTCCTGGAGAAAACACATGTTGCACAATTAAAAAAAAAATTTATTTTTCTGTGTATTTTTGCTGGTACTAAACTGTATATTCCACGCTTTTTAAAAACCTGAAGCTGGAGATAATTTAAATGGTCTTTGCATATCCTTTCCCTTCATGCTTTCAAATGCATATTATAAGCACATATATTTATATCAAAAAAGTTGAAGTGTGTTGGGTAGGTGTTCTCCCTGCTTTCAGTCACAAGTTTCTGTAAACATGTCTTGTCCTGTATGTTCTGCTCACACTTGTGTTCATTTACTGAGCAGAAACCTCACTGCTGTTGTTAAATAAACAAGAAATGCTTTGAGACACAAGCTTTGGCTTGGTTGGATTGGTTTTGTTTTTTATTTTTTTTTACATTACTGTTAAACTAAATTGCTATTACCAAATTTAGGAAAAAAATCCCACCTGACTGAAAAATAATCTTCTGGTTGGAATTTAAGTGTGTGCTACAAATTCCCTTCACAACTGATATTTATTAGAACACCTTTTATATTTATTTAGAACACCATTTATTAATCAAGTGGCTGTTAACACCAAAAAATTGATTCCATTAGTAAAAGCAAGCAGCTTCTCACACTGCGCATTCATGTTTTGAATGCATGAGCAGCTCATGAGTGGAGGGACAATGAGGGGGCCACATCCAGGTGTTCCCTGAGAGTGGGACTGGTGCACCTGTGAGGGTCTCCTTTGTTCCCCACATTTCTGTGCAGTCCTGTGATCTGTGCATCAGCTTTTATGGGTCTGACAGGCGCAGTGCTGATAGGTCCCTGCAGACTGTCCCAGGATGTGCTTTTCTTCTCTTTGTCCAGCAGATTTTCAGGAACCATTTCTTTATCCACACAAACAGGTACCCAGGGAAATAGCCAGCCAAATGCACAAAACACAGGGGTTTATGACACCTTTTGGGACCTGCCTAGAGTTTTTCTTAGAAGGAATAGAGGAAAATCAGAACTAGAAAATGTCTCTCTTGCATTTTACTCCCATCACTTCCATCCCCCATCAAACCCAAAGGCTTAGTCAATATTTATGCATTTTCTTTTCCCACTGTGCAGCATTGCTGTGGGACTGCAACAACCCCAGGTAAATAAAACAGACTAAAACCTCAGTCTGGAAGGTGAGCATCAACAATAACAAAGCTGCCAAAGTGGAGATGGGTTTGGGACCTGGTTTACACCAGCTCTTCTGTCCAGTCAGTCAAATATGAGGAGCACAGGCAAGCCCCAAGCTGAGGTTCCATGGCCTGAGGGACTGTGCTGGTGCAGACCTGGCTGCTGGGCATGACCTTTGGCAGGAAGGATGAGAAGGGAAAGGGAACAGAGCAGTTCTGTTCTGTGGCTCATGCTGAATTGCACCAGGGACTGGCCCATAGCTGTGATCTGGGGGGAATATGAGGCTGGGGAGCACTCCAGCCTGGTTTCAGACTTTTAAACCTTCCTAACGCTCCATTTTTAGCTAAGTGCTCAATGCCCCTCACTTTTACAGAAAATATATTGCCTGCAGGCTGAGTCTTGCAGGTGTTGCAAGACTCCTAGGGCAAGATGTAATTGCCAGATTAGCATAAACTGGGATTTTGTTCTGGGTGCGGCCTAGGAGTTCCTTGAAGAGCCTGGCAGATGTGATCCTGGACAGAGGGGAAAATATGAGCTCCAAGTGGCTGATGTGCCTCTCAGCCCAGCTGCTGGAACACACGACACATGCTTCCAAAACTGCTAATCATTCAGCAAATTCCTTTCCAGGTCACATTTAACATCCAGAGCTTTATTTCCGTGTTACAATGGTATTTAAACCTAACCTGAAGCTCTAAATAAAGCTGGTTTTCTTCCTCTGGAATTTGCATCACACTGAAGCAGAGAATTCAGTTTGTCTCTTCATGCCTTCTGACCTCACATGGGGATTTTTGTGTATCATCCTTCATTTAATGGGAACAAAACAAAGTAGACAAGCAACAGATTTCCTTGGAGGGAGTTCTCCTGCCCCAGCTTGGATGGGTCCCTATGCCATCTGCCTCCACCCACGCCTTCCTATCACCTCTCATCCTGAGTTCAGCTGTACTCTAAGCTACAGACAACTACTTTAATGGGGAAAAAATAGTCTTTTCCTTTTCTTTCTTTTTTTCTGTGATTTTTTTCCCAGGCATGCTTGGGATTGTGTCAGCAGGTAAAATAAAGACAGACATCTCCCTTTGCAGCTTCCCTGAAGTGAACTCAATTGTTTATTGGGTTTTAGACATGCTGTGTAGTGGATATATCTTAAAAGTTTCACTTCCACATACTGTACATTTTTGTTTTGTTTTATTAATAAAGGTGTTGCAGGGTCAACAGGTGAGAGCATATGTCAATATGTGAGAGCATATTTAAGTTTTTGTTAATGTGTTTCCTTCAAAATGGAGTTTAAACACCTTAGGCTCCTTTGTTTGTTTTAGATAATATTTTTCTAGAATAATCAAGGATTTTTTATAAATAAATAGTCATAATGAATATACAGTGTATGGTCTCCTTAACATAAGAATTATCACTGGGTTTTTTTCCATATATTTCTAACATTAGCCTGGGTGCAGTTTTTTCTGCTTTGCAAGATTTGGGTTCAGCTGCTGGGCTTTTTTTATTGCACACTCACATCTCTGTAGCACCATTCCCACAGTTCTTTACCAGGATTGCTTATTATTTCTTTTTCTGGGGTTCATTGTCTGTATCTCCCTGCTTTTGCTTTCATGTTTTGGCTTGCCAAAGCCTGGGATTCTTTGTTGGAACAGAACTTTGCCACAGTTAAAACTTTCCTTTCACTCATTGCATTCTTTATAGCTTCAGAAGTCTCTATTGATAGGTAATCCATCAGTAAAGTTTTGTTCTTGTAAGTAAAGTAATTGGTTGGGTTGGGAAGGAACAGTTTTCCTACTTACCTGTTTTAGGGAGTGAAATGCCAGGGGAATCCGAAATGGCGATACACACTCCAAAACCACATAAAACATTTCCAGTATCCTCTGTTCTTGTTTGCTCCTTTCCAATTCTCCAGACTTTTGCATGAAGGGACCCAGGCTACCTATAGGTAGCATTCCACCTCTCCTTGAAATGCCCTTTCTTTTTTTATATCAAAACAAAACAGTTGTAGGGGAGGGGAGATGAGAGGGCGGGGTTGGAGTGAAAGAGAGGTAAGACTGCAAAACTTCTCTCTTGGTAGAGCAGGTTGCAGCAGTGCACAAGAATATTAAAGCATTGAGAGTTTTAAAAGGGAACTTCTTGTCAAAACGTGCATTTGGATGTTATATGCATAAGGTAATTGAAACTTATTTCCAGTCAGTTCAGTAGCACTGTGCTTCTCCTCTCAAATTGCAGGTGAGTGTTCTAACAGACCAGGTGGAAGCTCAAGGAGAAAAAATCCGGGACTTAGAAATCTGTCTTGAGGGGCATCAGTTGAAGCTGAATGCTACAGAAGAAATGCTACAACAGGTAAAAATCTGGATTGCAGACCTTCTCCAGAGGTGGGGTGAGCACACATGGTCAGCTTCTCTGCATGTGTGACTGCCTTTGGCAACAGGATAAAACAGGGAAGAAAAAAAACGCTTTTTTTATTGTTCTCCTCCTGCTTTGCACTTCCCCCCCCAATAAATGTTTCTTTGTTTTCCTGTTGCAGAAAAGTTTTACTGGCTGGTTGCATAATGCTGTACGTGGCAGCATGTAAAATGAAACTATTGTGTCTTATTTGAGCTGTGCTTATTTGGACATGGCTGAGTAACTGGTTAGACAAGTTAAATGTATCTAATACATGTAGGAGTTATAGAATTAAGAGGTTTTATTTAAATGCCTTCTGTTTTCCTATGGCTTTGTTGTTGAAGTTGAACAAGCAGCAATTTGGAATGAATTACTGTATCAAGTTCTGTTCTATAACCATTTTTGCTTAACTTTGGAGCTTTCCCCTTAGTCTGGGATGAGAATATCAGTTTATAAAGACATTTTTTCTTTATTTGAATCAACAGTTTCAGGCTATGTGATTTAATTTGTGCTTTTTGATATTCTATGTTGAGGGAGCAGAGCAAATGATAAATTAAATACCTTACAGAACTTGCAGGTCTGTTGATGCCAAAGTTCTTTCCCTGTACAATTTTCTGTTGTTACAAATGCAAATTATCTATTGTTAATGCAGTACATAGATACCAAAAATGGATTTGAAAATGTAAATAACCCTCAAAAATCTATGCCAGAAATTTTTAGAATAGATACTGTTCTCTATGAGCTTAGTTTTTCTCCCCACACAAATATTGTGTGTTATAAATTTGCTATTTTGTTCCATGTGAGATACGTAATACTTTTATGAACTGATCATAGCTTTAATTTATGATAAGGATCCTTGTGCATATGTATGTAAACAGCAGCAGTTTCTACAAGATAAAATTGTATCATAAACATTTTAAATTATAATTCTCTGAGGCTCTTGAAAAAACCTCCATCTCACACAGTCCAAAATGCTTCCAGCTGGGCAAGGTTGTATTCTGAGGGGACAGCTTTAAAAATGCAAACAGTGAGAGCATGTAGTTTTCTAGAACTCAAAGAACAGTGATTATTTAAGTTGTGAAAATCTCTTTTCAGTCTCCAGGAAGGCATTCCCAACAGAGTGCAGAAGCTCCCTGTTCCAATCTAAAGCTAGATCGTTGTTCTTTGACTTCTGCTAAAACTGCTTATTCTTTCTCTGACTTAAAATGTTTTGCCCAGATAGTCTTCTGAGGAAACTGTGAACTTAAAGCCTTATTTACCAGAAAGCTGAGGCATCTGAAATTAGAATATAATTTTGCAGGAACATTGCCATTTCAGTGAAAATGTTTGCATCTGCTTGTCTGGCCCGAGGCACGTGCACAAATTGCTTACAAAGCTGATCCTAAAGTGATAAACTGCAAAAGGCTGTACCAAAGCTAAAAAATCAGAGAATCTCCAGATATGTCTAAAATAAGCCTTAAATCTAAATTTTGGGATAACTTTGAGCAGCTGTACTTGTTGTTTCTCCCAGTAGACAGTGGGGTTTGGGAAACTCAAGTCAGATCTCCAGCAGTCAGAGAAGTTTTACATTCATTGTCTCAGCAGAGGATCCTATTTAATATCATTTATTTTGAAGGTTTTCTTTTCCATTCAGTTCTCCATTCCATCTTCTGTTGAAAAGATTATCCTCTTTGCGGGATGAGCTGAGATTTGGGCAGAAGAGAATGACCTGATTATGTGGTGATCGTGAAATTCATGTCAGATATGTGGCCAATGGATGTTTCTGCAGATAATTTGTCAAAAGTTGAGTGAGTGTGTGTTTTCAGGGGTTTCAATAGATGTATCAGTCAGGTTTTGGGAAGATTTGAGTTCAGATCTTCTCAGCCAGCAGCTGCTGCTGGTGTCCTGCTTTTCAGAATGTCTTCTGTTACACTCTTGAGAGGTGGCATATTCTAAATTCAGATTTATTTCATGGTTCTGCTTCCTTATTTACAATGTATTTGAACTCCACTGATTTTTCATTTGTGAACTTAAGTCAGCCGCTTCCTCTAAGTGGAAAATGGAACAATAAAGATAAAGCCCTGTCTTTTTAATTTCAAGAACTGTAAGAAGAGTTGACTCTGTGCAAAAAAAAGCTTCAATAAAAAAACCTATAAACTTTAAGATAACCTAATGACGGTATCTGGAAGTTCCACAGCAGAAAGGGTATCTAATGCCACCCTGCAAAGTAGTTTTTGCTGCATCTGTGCTAGCAGAGACTTGTCAGGGTGGGGTTACTGGCAGAAAATCTTTCTGGCTTATGATTTATGCACCGTTGTTTTGAACCCTGCTACAAAGTGATCGTGGAACCACTTCTGAAACAGCAACTGGAATAAAAGTTATACAAACAACAGAAAGTGGCTGTTCAGCATTTTGGGGTGGGCATCTTGAATATGGAGTAGCAACAGCAGAGGAGAAGGGAGGAAAGATTCTCCTTTCATCCTTCTCCCTCCTCCTGACCATGTTGTTTCTGCCACTGATTTGAGCCTGTCATGCTCAGCAAACCTCCTCCTCCACGGCTGGGAGAAAACTGGCCTGGGGTTTGGAAGGAAGGGGCTGTTTTTGTGATGGCTGAGTCAAACAGCTCACAAGATAGGTCAAGGTGTGGCAGAAGGGCAATGGAGAGATGTGCTTTGACCCCATTGTTCATGGAAGCACAGCCAAGGAAAATCCAGCTGAGCAGCCTTTGAGCAATGAGAGGATCCTGTTCGAGAGATGCAGAGATGCCCTGGTGTGCACAAGATAATGTGATGCTTAAAGCATCAAACCCAATGTTTTACTTCTGTAAGGACACTTTTTCCACCACAGGTTGTAATGAAGAAAAGTGTTTTTCCACCTTGAAGGTGTCTGGTTTTCTTCCTTCAAGAAAATGAAACAGGCTTTTTCAAAACTCATGAAAGTCAATGGCAAAACCTTAATTCAGTCCTGAAGTATAATTCAGGTTTGGGCCAAGAAACAGGTCATCTTTCACAGTAAATGGTAACAGAAAATGTTGTGGAACATGGCTGGCAGGAAGACACAAGTTTAATTTCATGGAATTACCTTCCAGTGAGGTGTCTGTGCTGCTACTGAATGTGTGAAGGATATGGAAAGGCTGGCCTGTGTGAACAGCTACCTGCCTTTCCCCTTGGCACATTGTAAAGGAGATGTCTAGAAGTAAAATTTAAAAAAAAAAAAAACTTCCTAGAATTATCCTAGGAAAACAATTTATGCAGTGACAGCCCGTTGCCAGTATATCAACTGCTTTAAATTGTAAAGTTACAGCAAATTTTAGAGAGCAATGATGGATGTGTGTGTGTGTGTGTCTTGTTCTTCTAAGTTACTTTGTAGCATTACTAAGTACTTTCTTCCAGTCAAATTTAAGAAAGAATTTTTTTTTTTTTTTTTTTTTTTTTTTTTTTGAGATGAGAGAGAGCCTTGGGGGAATCTCCTACCAACATGCTGTAGAGTTGGAAACAGAAGTAATTTTTGCTTTATAAAGTTGCCTAAACTGTCCCATAACAGAGAGTACCAGCCATGCCTAATGCAAACACATCAGTGCTGTGGAATCTGACAGCTGTGTCATGTCCATCTGAAAAGTGAACTTCTGCACACACAGATTTCACCTCCACGGTGCCTTTGCATGCATTTGTTGGTAATTGTCAGGAGTAAATCTAGTTTGCTGCCTCTTTGCTATTCCAGAGCTGCATTTTATTTGTTTAACAGACAGCAATTTCCATTGGAGCTCTCTGGAATAAGGACAGGAGTTTGCTTAACCAAGGACAATTCTGGTCTGGGGGGCAGAGTCTTTCCTGTACCTGAGCTGAACCAAATCCTAGATGTGGTCTGACCATGTCCTTTTGCCTTCCAAATAATTCTTGACACAATCTAGGGGACTCTTGCTGGAGAGTTTTGTTGTGTGAACATGACTGTGTCTTCAATCAAGTGAATTCTCTTGAAAAGTAGAAAGTATTTGGTTTTAGGATTCTTTGTGCCTTATTAAAAATATACATAAAACCTGAAATGCTGAGGTGTAAACAGGAGTGGATCTCTGTTCACATGTCAGTTTGTGGCCCACTCCTGTCTGGGTGCAAGGGCCAGAGGAAGGTGTGCCACACAGTGGAGAACATTTTTAAAAACTGGATTAAAAGTATGCAGGGAGGAGCTGTGTCAGAGTAGGAACTTGAATCCAGCACTGTTCAGGGTGTACCTACTCTGGTTTTGCAGCTGCCTCATGCTCAGGGCAGCCAGAATCCTGCCTCAGTTGCAGGGTATAAATCTGGTGTGTATCTGTTTGCTCCTCAGGAACTTTGCTGGCTGGCAAAGACCATTCCTTCAACTTTCAGTTGCCTGAGTTATCTGATCTTAGATGAATTTCAGCACTTGTTTATAGCATGCAGGAGCTTCTTGCCAGCAGCTGGCTTAGGGTTTCAGATTTTGAAGTGTGCTCTGTGCTGCTCTGGTTGAGCTCTGAGGTTTTCAGAGCATGCTCTCAAGCTGTGCAGCTTTATCTCTCCAGGTGAGCACTCCACTTTGCTCTTTTGGAGTTAACATGGGCAGGATCCAAGGGAGATCAGATCCAAGGGCTGGTCAAGTTGGCAGGGCTATGGGAAGCTCTGTCCTTTCCCTGCCTTAACCATATAATGGGCAAATGATGAATTGGAGGGCTGTAATTCCCTGCCTGCTGCTGCCTTGCACCATTTCATGGTGATTGCACACATACATCGCTCTCAGCTGTGCTTCCAGCTAAGCAAATATCTTTTTTCTGCCACAGCTGACACACAGCTCTTGAGAAGTGCAGCCCTCATTAGGGGGGCTTCTGGCTACATTTTGCTTCCCAGGTAGGTAGCTTGGTCTGTCTGTCTGTCTGTCTCTCTCTCAAGGTTTTTAATAACGGTGAAAAGTAAGGATTTTTTCAAATGTTGTATTTTGTAGGGTGCGCAAGTGCAAAATGGGATCTTGGAAGTTTTTTTTTTCCTCTCCTCACTTGACTAAAATCTTACTTATGGTTTCTCAATCAGTGTATGGCATGATTGTTTCCTCTGTTTTGTGGAGAGCTAAATATCCTGGAATTTTCTGTGCTTGCAGCTGAGAGCCTAAAAAATTATAGTGTCCTCTTTTCAAGCTATTTTTGTCATGTTACATTTTATAAACTGTTTTATAAGAATTGTGTGTTTCCAAGACAACTAAATGTGAGAGTGAGATATACAGCATGGGCTACAGCTTCATTGGGAATATTGGAAAAGTTGATTAAGTACTTTAGAAGTATACAACGTGAGTTTTTAAAAGTGTGTTGTGTTTGGAAATAGTTTGCTACTCTTTGATCTGTCTGGTACACATATATCACCACTTCTGCATGCCTCCTCAATTTTTAAAGTTAAAAGTTGAGTTTCGAAAAAGATCTTTAAGAAGGAAAATTACACTTACATAGTATAATGTATAGTACATTTAAAACTAAAACCAAGTATCTTGTTTCTAAAGAAGACTCCCTAGGAAATGTTCTATATCTGTTCTATTTTTCAGCTAAGATCCTCCTAAAGCTGCTACAGCCTAAATTACCATTTTGCCTGTCTTATATTTTCTTTTTTTTTTTTTTGCTTTCAAACCAATAACATAAATTTGTATTTTCTTTTCCTACAATTGCATATTTATTCTGCCTGAATTCAAGTTGCATCATACCGCTGAAATACACTATAATTTCTCTGTAACAAAATGGTTCGCATTCTTAATGAGCTGTTCACTGTGAGCATCTGCTTGAAGATGAAAATAATTGCTTCCAGATGTTCCCATTTCAAGAGGAGACATTTACTTTAAACGGCACTTGCTTTCAAAGCACAAGTTAGGTCCTCTGGATGCAAGAGCAATTGTCAGCTGTTTTAAATCAGTGGAGCTCCATTGAAAACAAACTAGGGGTAGTTAGCTGCTTTGCCTATTCAAAGTCACGAGATTTATGCCAGTTTACTCCAGCTGAGAATCTGATTCCCCAGCTTTGGAGCAAATAGTAAAACTGTGTTTGAGCTGATAATAAGCAAAGCAAACCCAAGCAGCTGCCTTCGTGCTCACTTGGAGCAGGTAGTGCCTCCACGTTCACACAGAACTCCTGAACTTGGTATGAGAGGAGTGAGTGTGGATTGCTCTCCACTGCATAACTGAGGGTAATTTAGGGGTCTGTAGGAAAAAATAAGAAGTAATGCCAGATGGTGCACTCAAAGGATAGATCTTTTGTTTAAAATCCCTAGAGGGATGCTGCGGCTCCTTGCCTTATTAAGAAATATTCCTCCCATATCATGGAACACCATGTCAGTGTCCAAAAAAATTCTAAATGTTGTTTTAGCTCAGGAGTGGATAGAGTCTGTCCATGGGGCCAGAGTTGTCTCATTCTGCTCTTCTTTCTGATGTTCAGTGGCTTTATTTCATATCGGCGCTCCCATTTTTAACTCTGCCTTAACCTGCAGCAGTCTGCTATCTTAACAGCTGTGCAGAGCCTGCTCCAGTCTGGACTGGGATGTGCTTCTGAAACTCCTGCAAACTCGTGTTTTTCTGGAAGACAGAAAAGGAGGAGTTATTTGTAATTATAATTGTAATTTGTAATCACCTGTGTGGAAATCAGCTCCTCCTGGGATTTCATTAAGTGACTGTCTCAGAGTTTTTCAATTTAAAAAAGTCTGTGCAATATCTTTTCCTGATTAGGGCTTGAGTTATTTCATTTGGAGAAGACAAAAATGAAAAAAAGCCAAAACCATGAGGCTACATTTCTGTTTATTTTCCCACCCATCCACAAATATCATTGCCAATGTCAGCAGGAATGGGCATGGCATTGGGAATAGTGGGTGGCTTAGATAATTGGTGTTGCAATACAGATGCAAGTTTAGTACTATTTTTAATTTGTGCAATATTCCCCACCAGACTAAAATAACTTGCATGTAGAGCAGATTTTGAAATGAACCTTGACTCTGTAATCTTTGAAATAACCTTTGTGGCTTCTCCAAGCCATGGTCTACAATGTACTGTGCAGTTTGGGGCAGAGGAAGAGATGAGAAAAGGCTGCTGGACGTGGTGATTTCTGATCCCTCAATAACATCAGTACAGATTAACTGTGGCAACTTCAGTTAAATCACTGCCATGTAACTCAAAGCACAGTCTGCTGTGACTCCTCAGTGTGATTCATGTGATCAACACACTAATGGGATTTATGAATTATCATAAAATCTTTTGAAAGCTTACATTCTTTCATTAAAAATCGATTTGGCACTTGGGAAATGAAGTATGAATTTTTCAATAAAGCTTAAACTCCTGATGGGACTTTTTTATTTTTGAAAACAAAGGTGACAGAGGCATTTGATGTATGTAATATACTCTGTTAAATTTTGGGTGGTTTCTTGCCTTGGCTTTCCTGAGAAATGTGAAGGTGTGAATGTTGACCGTTCTCCAAACACACTGATATGACTCCATCCAAAGCATGTGTACTCTGCAATCTGCAAAACAAACTTGGGGCACACAAGCAAAAGCCATGAGCAGTTATTTCTCCTTTACAGTGTTTCTTAGTTTGGACACTGCCTTTTAGACTGCAGCTGGGACATTTCTTTCACTGCAGTTCCCTCCATGCGGGGCAGCCCTCAAAAGCCATCAGGTGCTACACGGTGTGAGTTGCTATTTATTGGTTGTAGAGGTGTTGCTTTCCTCTGCTACTCAATTTGGGTTAAGGTGCTCATTCTGCAGTTCATCCTTTATTGGATAACACATGACAAGAAGGTCTACAAGGTAATCCTGAAGCATAACTTTGGCTGATGAGTGTTTTAGGAAGACGCCAGCTCTTTTGTAATGTGCCATTATGGAGGTTTGGGTTTGTTCAGCCTCAGTATTGTTTTTGATCTCATGTCTAGCCCAGGGATTAACTTTGCCACACATTTGCCAGAAATAAGGAGTGGGACACGGTGGTTTGGTGATTAACACAGAACATTTAGATGAAAATAACTGCAGCACTTGAGAAACACACTGAGGTTCAAACTGAGGGTTTAACATGGGCCTGCCAATAAAACACATGGCAGTCTGTCAGTGCTCACATAAATAACTGGGGAAATCTTTCCGCTTTGCTTTCAGGAGCTGCTAAGTCGCACATCACTCGAGACTCAGAAATTAGATCTGATGGCTGAAGTTTCAGACCTGAAGATTAAGCTGGTTGGTATGGAAAAGGAGCAGAGCGAATATGAAGAGAAACAGAACAAAGCTGAGGTGAGTTTCTTTCATTAGTCATTTGAATTTTTTTCCATGTCTGTGGTGTGTTGTCACACACCTGAGCTTTTGGGCTGAAATCAGCAGGGATTGGTATTTCCCATGCCTGCAGCACAGCCTGTATCACTGACCCTATGAATTCAGGATTATGCATTTTCGGGATGCGGTTTCTTTTCCTCTCTCTCATATTTCAGAGGTTGCTGTTTGGCTTTCATCAAGGCAGAGTCCCTTCCAGAAGCATTTATTGCAGCGGGTGTTCACTTAACCCTTTCCTTTCCCTGGGAGCTGCAATGACATGGCTTTGCCAGGCCTTCCAGAGCTCTTCCATCATTTTTGTGGCAGAAAAGACTGTCAGCTCAGTAGTGCCAGAGGTGCCCCAAGCACTGAGATCAGGGGTTTTAATGCATTTGTGGCATTTGGGATGGCATTTGCCTCAAATGTGTCTTTCCCCTTGTGGCTACATAATAAATAGTACAAAAAAATATCATGGGCTGGAGGCAATTTCAGCCCTTACTCCCTTTCAGATGTGGAGAGCTCTGGACATCCGAGGAGCTTTGGGTTTTGCTGTATTGGTTAAGAAAGAGAATATGAAACAGGGAATTCATCTGAGCAACATCCATATCATGGTGGTGAGCAGCAGGTGGGAGCTGGGAAGGAAAGCAATAGTGGAAGAGAGAAATTCATACAAATGTGTTGCTCTACTCAGTGGTCCTGTAAGGGGACCAGCCAGCAGGAGAGGACTGCCTGGAAAGGAAAGATTGCTGAGTCTGACATTTATACATTGCTGACTGGAAAAAAAAAAAACAAAAACAACCAAAAACAACAACAACAAAAAAAAAAAAAAAAAAAAAAAGCACCCAAACTTTGTTCTCTATTGACTTAGGAGGATTTGAAATCCAGGCAGCATTAGGAACTGTTTGCTCTCCAAAACTCTGCTAGTGGAATAGGTGATAACTTGATAACTATGCATCAGTACTTTGCCTGCAGTGACTTAGCTCATTTGGGGTGTGTTTGCTTTCAACTTATTTATTCTCTGAAGTTTTCTTTAGAGATTCAAAGATAACATAGAGAGAGCAATTTCTGGCAGAGCTTGCAAGCCAGAGAGGCACCAGCTGCTGTTTTTACCACCTGTGGCCCTTATGGTGCTCTTTCAGACATAATTGCCAGTGCTTTGTGTACAGAGAGGGCCTGAGCACTCTCAAGCAACCTGAAAACCTGAGCAGGTCTGAGCAGCACCTGATGGCTACAGATGCCAGCCTGCCCCCAGTGCCTCCCATGAATGTAGAATACAGGGCTGAGGATGCCTAAATTATTGCAGGGCCAGCCTGGCTCTTTGAAAGCAGCAAAGATTTTGGGTGCATTTTTATGGACAGGATTTTTGAGTGCCTGGGAGATCTGGTCCTGTGAGCTGTGCAATTCTGCTGCTGCTGCAGGGAGGTGTGTGCCTCCTTGGGTAGGAAAGTTGAGCTTTAGCAGCCTAGATGCCTTGGTGGTGGTGGTGGTGCAAAGTGATAGGACACGTTCCTGCTGAGATGGAAAAAAGGATTCTAATCTGATGGAAAAGTTGAGAATCCTTGTGTTGAGTGTGGGCTGAATTATTTACTACCCCAAAGTGTGATTAGGTTTCTGGCATGTTGAAGGTTGCAACTTTGTGTGTGCAAAGTAAGGAAAGGTGTGGGAAACAAACAGCATTTTTGGTTTGCTTGTTATTTGTGTATTTATTTCAGATTCTCTTGAATTAGCATTAATCCCATTTATCATGAGTTGCTTTCAATCAAATTAGATGCTTAGTTGAATTCTAATGCTTTAACCCTATTTATGCTCCTTTTCCTGTAAATTATACAAATTTTTCAATGCAAGACACGATTTCAAACATCAGAATGAAATTTATTCATGTCCTTCACATTATTAGATTACAGCTGCTTAAATTTGGTAATATTTTGAGTGTTTTCCTGAACTCTTTGCCTCCACTGCCCAACTACATCTTTCTAATGAAGAAACCATTTTGACAAAAGCAAATAGTCTACCTGTAGTTTGCTCTTGATTTTGGCATCCAGCATAAACCATTTAAAATACCTTGTTGAGATACTTCATGGCTGATCCTGCTATTTTTAAATATAATAATGGGGCTTTAAAAGTTTTAAATTAAATGTAGCCTTGCAGGATCATTCAGCTGAACCATGTTTTCTCTCTATTCTAATTTTGTGTTTGCTTATTTCACAGCAGCTGTTTCCAGTCACTTAGAATTTATCTATAGAATTATTTTTCTGGTTGGGCTGGGAGGAAAGAAAGCAAATTAAGACATCCTTCTAAATGTGTGTGAGTTTTAATGTGTAAGATTGGTTTCACTTTATCTTGTGCAGCTGTCATTTATGTTTGGTTTAGTGAGCAGCAAAGAGTTCATCAAACATCTCTAGCCTCCTCTCACAGGTATTGATTTCACACTGAATGCCACTTGTCTCTGGCCCTTCAAAAGTACATACTAAATATAAAGTGCCATTTATTTATATATATTACAGATGGGCCAGGAGAATAGCTGCTTGTACATGGACTGTTTCACTCCTGGCCTTGTCACTTTAATTCCTTTTCTGGGGAATAAAGTCCTACTTTAGACTCAGTGAAACCTATGAAGGTTTCTGTACTCTCACCTGAAGGGGTTGTGTGGCTTTTCTCTTACCTGAGAAGCCTCAGAAATTTTGAAAATGTGTTTTTCTTAATGTAGCAAGGTATGAGGAAGCAGCATTTTCATAAGATTCATGGCTGCCCAGATGTCTGCTCTACCTGAACATGGACAAAAGAGACTTTCTGTCTGTCCTGCTTCTTCCTTTTGTAGCATGGGATAAGTCTGTGGGTTTGGCTGTAAGCTGCTGGCAAGTATTTTGTGGCTCTTGCAGCTTCTGAATTAAATATCTAGTGCAAAGCTACTTGCAATTCCAAAGAAACCCGAGTCAGTGAGGCACTGACTCCCTCTGGGGAGTCTGGTGTGCTGTCTCATCTGAATCAAGGTGTTGTAGTTAGTGTTGAATGTTCATGCTGGGAAAGAACCTCAAAAAGGCCTGTTCTACCTTGAAACTGAAACAATTGTGAAGTCACACCTGGAGTTCCCCTGGGATAAGGGTCTCTATTGTAAATTAAAGGCGACTTCGACAAAAGGGAGAGAATGATGAGGAGGACTCTGGATATTAGAAGGTTAATTAATTACTTTATTATACTATTCTATATACATTTTATCTAAACTGAATCTGTTAAGCATTCACTCTGCACACAGCTGCTCACACTGTACTGAATCTTGTGACTCTCAGCTGACACACGCACAGAGTTGGCCCTGAGGAAACAAAACATCTTCATTTTGGATAAACAATCTCTATATTGCATTCTACTTTGGTACAAAATAGGCACAGTGAGTGATAAGAATTGTGTTTTCTCTTTCTCTGAGGTTCAGAGAATGTGAATCTCAGAAATCTTTGGGAAGAATTGTGCCTTGCTTTTCTCTGTGAAGAGAAATGTGGCAACAGGTTTCTGCCATCTCTGTACTGTCAGGTTGGCCCTGTGAGGTCTGTGGACGCTTCCCCTTCCCCTTTTTTAATGCTAAGGCAAAAGAGAGAATTGCAAGGCAGCAGCAGAAGTGTTTCTGGATGCCCCCATGGCACCACAAGCAGAGCAGCTGCCAGTTTGTGCTCAGAAATCCATGCATCCTGTTGGAGATGCCCTTCTCCATCCAGAGCCTGGTGTGGGCTGGCAGAGCTCTTGGCAAAGAGGAGCACAGACCAAACCTTGGTGCTAAACAAAAACAAGGGATTTGGATGTGTGTGTCCTGCCAGTCCCCATCCCCAGCTGTTGCTGCTCTGGGAGGTACCTGATTGTGGAGAGGGTGGTAAAAAAAACCCAAACTTAATCTTCATTTGAGGATGAGCATCAGACATTGTGATCCTGATTGAGCATAATATGTATAAAGTAAACTGTATATAATGGCTTTTCTGAATTTCATCTTAAACAGCGAGCTAGGAAATACTCAAACGTGTGGAACTCTTTTGTATTAGTTAGGTGAATCTTTGTGGATGTGTAAAGTTGACTGTTATTGCCCTGTCCTTGCTGTTCCCTAGCTCTAAGACTCCTGATTTTACTGCAGAGTTGAGGTTACAGGAGGACTGTTGGCAATTCTAATGAAGAAAATAATAAAAAAATTATTTGCCCCATCATCTGTTGTTCCGTCCAGTGAAATCTTTTTCTCTCCTTTGAAAGATGGATTAAGCTCCTCAAATTTGTTCCATCTGAGAAGATTGAGAAACCACAAAACTTATGTTATTAGTGTCCATGAAAGCTAAGAGAAAGGCACTTCAGACTCGTGATACCTGAAAAAATACGCAGTGCTATTTGCTACAGAGTTGGGGAATTTAGGTGAAATGTCATATTGATTTTCATACTTGACTTTGGTTTGCTTTCTAAGCTGGATTTTTGTGTATGTGTATCACTGATACACACAGATCCAAGAAGCTGACCAGTAAACTGGTGCACTTCCAAATAATTATATTTTCTTCTGTGTTATTTTCCTGAATTCTCCTGCATCTGTTGCTTAACTCCTCCTCCACCTCAAGATCCTGCCCAGATACAGAGAGAGGTAATGGAATTATTTTTCTGCCTCGTGTTAGACCTGGAAACAGAATTACTTTGCTGGTGAATTCCGCGTATAAATTATGAAAGAGCAGGCTATGGCCCCAGCTGAACACTTTGCAGTTTCTTCCTACTGGATGTTTTGGAAGGGTAAATGAATGCAATCAAGTCCCATTTCAGCAAAAGTGTATCTCTGAGCCAGCATATTATAATATGTTCCAAATGATCCCTCATATGACTTTGAAACTTTCCAAAAAAAGTTTCTGATCTTAACTTCAGAGTCAGAATCATGAATTAGTCTGGAACGTAGATTCTGTTCCATGCAAACTGTGGCTTTGTGCAATATTCCAGGTTTATACTCATTTACATCAACTTTATCGGAAAGGAAACACATAATCTGTCTTTTTTTAGTTTGCCTTTGATGTGCTTCACGTAATTCTTTGCTGCAACTGTAGAAAAGTATACTTTGCATCATTTTTTTTTCTCACCTGTATTTTTTTTTGTCTTTTTTTTCTCTCTTTCCTCCCGTGTTTTCAGTCAGTAGTGAACCTGATCAGTGACCTACAGGAGCAGATGTGTAGACTGCAGCTGGAAATTAATAGTAGGATCCAAGAAAGAAAGTCTCAAGATAGGAAAGCAGACTTGACCCTTAATGATCCTCAATGTGGTGCAAGATCAGTAGAGCCCCTGGGCCAGAAGAATTGTTCTCGGTGTGAAGTACGAGAAGTTCCCCTTGGCAGAAGCCTCTGTATTGCCTCTTCTCCCTCTTGCAGAAACTAAATTCCACTAACCAGAGCTGCCTTGGGAATGTTTTGGCATTAATCTTTGTGGCTTTCATTAGCAAAGAGTGAGAGTGCCATAAAAAATGACCAGAAAAAAAAAAAAATCTCACCCCAGGCTCTCCACCTCAATTACTGGGACAAATTTGGTTACCATTGATGGCTGTCTGCTAAAGCACAGAAATCTGTAAAACCCCTTTCAGAATTTTCACAGTTTCCATTTCACTTGTAAGTCCGCAGTGCTGATGTGGTGTGGAGTTTTTTGGATTTAGGGGTTGAGATTTGTCTGATTTTGTGCAGCATGCTGGCATGGTTTGTAGTTTGCTGCTTTTCCTCATGATGATGCCACCCCAGCTGTGCTTGATGGTGTGGCCTAACCAGTCCTCTGAACACAGATTATTGATTCCTGGATATCTTAAAAGCTTAACACAGGTATCAAATAATCTCAGCTAAGACTCTCTGACATGTACCCTTTCTTTTTCTAATTAAAAGAGCCATAATAAAAATAATCCACTGGTACTTTTAAGATAGCAAATCTGTCACAGTTGTGTTTATTCCCTGCCATTAGCAGGTACCAGAATTTACATAACAGATCCTGGTTGTGTTTGATGAAAAATGTCTCACATGGCAAAACAAAAGCTACTTTGCATAAATGGCTTCATATCACTGAAGGTAGAATGATACTAGAATGCCTAGAAAAAAACATTTTAATACTTGATTTCAAATCAGGTTGTTGCCACATTTCTTTGGTTAAAATTTGCATGCCCAGAACTCATAAGTAATCTTCTTGTATTGTGAGGGAGTTTTTCAGTAATTTCTCTCATAGGTTTGTATTATAAAAATAACTATTCTGTGTGTTACACATATCTTGAAAATAGTGCTGTTGTTTCTGGGCTTGTTTTTGTGCAGGGCTGCTTAATGGACTATTGGAACTACAGTCTTTAGGTTGGAGAAATAATCTAAGAGTCAAATCTAGAAGTCATTCCAAATAAATCTTAATGCAATCCAAGATGTTAGTGTGGTGCTTAATGTATGTACTGCACAGGAGTCCAAAATTGGGTTACTCCTCCAAACTTCCTTTCCTCAGTTCATTTTAAGACATTTTGTCTTGTTAAAGCTCCATCAAGGTTTTAATAATATTGTCCTTTAGTGAGTAAGATACAGTTCTATCAAGGACTGGGAGAAGGGACATTTAAGGGACAACTTCTTGGAGTAGGTCAGTTTTTAGTGTGGCAGTTCAATGTTGAATTCTGTGTGGTTCATGCATGATCTGTAATTCAGGACTGGGAAAAATATCTGCCAGAAAAACCTTGCCTTTAATTTCCTTCTTCCTCTGCAGGGTTTGTTACAGGAACTCAGACACCTCAAAATTAAAGTGGAAGAACTGGAAAACGAAAGAAATCAGTATGAGTGGAAATTGAAAGCAACTAAAGTAAGAACAATCCCTGGCATTTTCTAATGACAGGCGTCTATCAGCTGGGAGAGGATATGCTCCATTTCTCATCAATATTTACTTTTCTGACATTTCCCTTGTGCAAGGTAGCTGTGAAGTCAAGTTTTCTTGAACTTGACTTATCTTTGGAATAAATATCTTGTTTTGAAGGTGGGGTAGCTTTCTTTGTGCCTTTTGCTCCCTCCATGCAGTTTTCAGTCTGGTACTTCTTGCAATTCTTATTTTAGGCAACCACAAAAGGCATTTTGACTTGCAAAGAGCTGCTCAGAGTAAAGGTCTCTTTGAAGGCTTCCTGGCCTTGATTTGTATAATGGTGACAAGCCTCTGTGGGATATACTTTCCTGAAGAGGCATGCAAAGTTTGTTGGGTGTTTGCTTACTATGGAATTTGTTTTCACAGACATTAAGCCCAAAATACACCATTAGATCATCTGCTTTGACTTTGTGTACATCACACTGCACGGCTGCCTTACACTTTTGTTGACCTTAAGTCCTGCATAGCTGTTGGATCATAATCTGGAGAAACTTGACATGTCAAACATTTAATCATTTTCCCCAGCAATTAATTTTTCTAATGGAACAATCTCACTGTTATTTCTAGTTTGAATTTTTAGCTCTTTTCCACTGGATTAAAAAGCACCATACAATTTTTCCTTCTTGTGCTGTAATCACATCTCCTTTCATTTGTGTAATAATCCCTGTTGATATGAATGGCTGACTCTTGACCTGTGGTTGAATCTTGGAGAAACATTTCAAATTATTAAATTGAATTTTCTATTCAATGCTTGATAGCTTGATCCAGACATGACGAACAGCTATTATTTGTATTAGCATTTCTTTCTTTTGAGAATTCTTGGATGAATAGCAGAATGTTGCTGTCATGTCTTTTTTCTCATTAAGATAATAGTTTTTCAATCCATGAAAATGTTTTCTCTGACGTGGTTGAGATGAACAGCCTTTGGGAAAATATTTTCTCAAGCAGTGTGTGGCCAGCTGCCAAGAAGGAAATTATGGAAAAAGTAGGAGCAGAAGGAAAATAGGAAAAAAGAATCATAAAACCCACTTGGGGAAAGAAGGTGCGGGACTGGAAAGGAAGAGAAGTACAAAGAAAGAGAGAGGAAGCAGAAAAATAATCGGAGATGACAGGAATTAGATAATAAGGGAAAAGAGAGCCTTTGAAAGAGCTCTGAGTTGAGTAGACCAGGGGAGGCAAAACCAGATGTGGTATTAAGAGGTCTGCAGGCTTTTGCCTTCCTGTTGTTCCAGCTTCTTAGACGAGAGATTGGAATAAATCCATGGCTGGATATAAAAAGCATATTAGTCAGTGGGAAGTGTAGGAGCCCTTCAGAGATGCAGCAAGGCAGATTCTTCTATTCCACATGGAATTTTAGACAGAGCAGTGATGTTATCCTGCAATCCAACTGCTTGCTTCCTGGTGAAAATAAGTTGGTGTGTTAATTAATCTGTGTTTCTCCCTGTCCTTTTTCTTTGCTTTTTTCATCCCTTTTTCCCCACCTCCCTTTTTTTTTTTTTTTTTTTACTTTTGTCCTTCATCTGCAAGGAGGCTTTGTATGCCTTAACAGGGGAAATGTAGAATGTTGACACACAATTATTTTGAGACCTCTGAAGAAAATCTTATCAAACTGCTGACTTACTAAAATATGCTGCTAGCAGTTTTTCTCATCAATACAAAAACCAAATTAGAATCACAGCATTTCAAACTGAACAATCACAGAATTCTTCTCCCTCTGTCTTGTTGAGCTTTTTCATGTGGGATTTTCCATCCAAATTGGGTGGCAGCCCTAAATGTCCAGTAAATGTAAATGAATATGGGATTCTGTTGCATATGTGTGGTGGTTTTCCATGTCATGCTTTTCTTCAACCCTATTTGCTGTTTTGAGGAAAAACAGTTTTGTTATCTTGCAGAGAAGGCTCTGTATTAATAGATTCTCAGTTATACTAATAAGTAGTAACTAGGATTAAAAATAAAAATAAATAAAAAAATAAATAATAAATAAATAAAATAAAAAGCACCAGCATCTGTTTAAAAATCCTTTGATATCTTTTAGAGGTCTTCATGCAAACTTTGAGTTCCCTATAATAGTCATTATTATGTGACCAACTTTATTGCATTGAAAGCTTTCCAGAGTTTCCTTACCTATATAAATCCTTGGAAATGTTAGTCTGACTTCTCCAAGAGCTAATTGCATGGGGAAAAATGAGCTTCTCTAATAGCAATAGCAGCTATTAGAGATACTATATAAATATGTATAGTTGTCCTAGTGTTTGTGAAATATCCTAAGCCGATAACTGAACTCAATCACAGCCTCCCTCAGACATCTCCTCGTTCCTGGGAAGGACTCACAGACAAGGGGTAGGGAAGTTATTCTGACTTTGCTGTGCTCTTTTTTAGGCTGAGATAGCCCAGCTCCAGGAGCAGCTGGCTCTCAAAGATGCAGAGATAGAACGCTTGCAAAGTCAGCTCTCCAGGACCTCCTCATACACTGAAGTGGCAGAAAGAGGTAAGAGGAGAGGAAACAAAATTAAAAATTCAGAACCCTACTTTAAGTTTGCTTTGGTAGCAGCTTGGACACTGGATTGCAAAGAGATACAAAGAGATGCAAGAATGGACCTAAAGTTTATTATGGGAGGAAAAGCGATGTCAATTCATTCTGTGCTCTGGTAGAGGAGAGGTCTTTAATGTGTGAAATTCCACTCCAGTCTAGAGGCAGCACAAATTGAAATAAGTATCCTCAAGAGCCTGAAACTTCTTCTGTTGGTGTTTTATGTGTAATTGTAAAGACTCATTGTACATCAATGGGAATTTAATTTTCAGGTATACCTTGAAAATTTCTTTGAAAAATCTTTACAGTTTCTGGTTTATAAGGGACAAAAAAAGGATGCGGTAGTAGCTAAGCCTAATGTTTCAATGTCCAAACATCCTAAAAGAGTCTTTGCTTCCTTTCTTCATGGCTGTGTCTCATTCAGGCTCCCTGTCCCATGAAAGTTTGCATTTTCAGTGTCCCTGCCAGCCTGGGCTGGTTTAGGGCTCTGTGATATTGCAGGTTTTTGTTTGTCTCTGTTGACACAGGTCAGTGGCAAACAAACCAGTTTGTTTAGCCTTTGGTCTCAACCAGTGGTGCCACAGCTCTCTGAAATATTCACTCTCTGGGGCTCCTGCCAACTGCTGGGCCAGGAGAATATGGAATTAGGGACCTTTTTCCTCTGCAGCACCAGCACTCAGCCATGCAGGAGTGTTTGTGTGCAGTTTAGCATAGGGCATCAGCTTTGCTGCTCTAACAGCTTCTGTGGGTGTTAACTGAGGCTTCCCAAGACTGCCCTGGCTGGGATGTGAATTCCCATGTTCTGTGCTTCCCCCTTCCCAGGGCTCCCCAAGAACCTCCTCTGGTTCATTCCAAGGGAGTGACTTAACATGTCCTTGTGGCGATCTCACCCAGCTGCAGAGCTTGTGCATGTAGAGAGCTGCATGTCTAACCAGAAAATTAGTTTGTCTAACAGCAGTGCTTGGTAGAAGAACCCTTCTACTAATAGAAATATGTATTTTCTGCAAGATTCCCAAATAATTTAGGGTATTTCAAAGGAAAGATAGTGGTATGACAGTAAATCTGGAGCTCAGCAGCATTCAGGTTCTAGCAGTGTGGTGAAACTGTCCTTGAATCCTGTGGCAGAAGAATCAAACCCTCTACAAAATCCGTGGGCTATGTTCAAGGAAAGCACTTAGACTGTATTTGAATGGAAACAGTAACAATCCTTCTGAAAACAAACAAACAAAAATTACTGATTGATCAGAATTTTAGGTGCTTTTCTCAAATAAAGTGGAAATGTAGTATGCTAGAATGCATATCCTAATTAAATTGCAGAATTGATCTAATGTGTGCTTTTTCCACATACTTGACTCTCACCACTTCCCATCGTAGAGGAAGTTTATAGGAGAAGGCTAAAAGAAAAACGTAAGCCTTGCAATTCCCTTTTGGCTTTATCTCACTGTTCCTTTCATACCAATGTTAACTCAGATGCCTCCTGCAGCAATAATTCCATGTTTGTTTAGATTTGGCTGTCTAATTGTAACACACCACGAGACACTGCTTTCACTGCCTGCAGCAAGCAGACAGCTCCTTTCCCTGCTCAGTGAGATTTCACTGCAGAAATAAAGGTCAAAGGTTCACAAATCAAATTGTTGGACTTCAAAGGGACGTTGTCAAGGTTAAGAGCCAAAACTTGATAATTGCCCCCTTTTATTTGCACATATGTAAACCCCATTTAATAACAGAAAAGACAGCTTTAATTGAAAGCCTTTCTCTTTGGAGGGGAGGATTTAGGCTTTTTATTTTTTAAATCATTCCATCAATTTTTTTTAAAGTCTGAATAAATGTCCCCGTACTTGATGATGTTAATGAATACAGTAAGTAAAATTTGCTGTAGTGTGCTTAAATCTACCTTGACACCAGTCCTTTTTGAAGTCTAACATTTATAAAGAGAAATTAGTAGGACTGTGATTTTTTTAAAAGTCTCCCAGTTGCTTACCCACTGCCTGCTGGCTTTAGTTTTTGATTTGGCTGTGCCTGTGCATGTCCTGTGTCTCTTCTTTGAGAAAACACCTGTGAGGTTCACATACATGTTTTAAACTTAATCATTGCAAGGTGTGCACTTTCCAGAATCCCTGCAATAAAAACTAATTACAGCTTTTTCAAATAGTTTAGCTATGACATTGTGTGTTCAACCTTCATTTGTAAAACCTTTTTTCACAGATGCTCTTTGGCAATGTTGATTTTCTTTCCCCTCTCTCCCTTCCTGCCTGCTGCCATATCTGTTTTCATGGTTTTTTGGGAACAGTTGTGTCTGGTGTAATGTCAAAGCATGAATAGCTGGAGGCGGGAGTTACAACACAGGAACTATCTCAGGTTCTGTCTCCATTACACTTGGTTTACTCAGGAAGGTTTGCTGGGACTATTGTGTAGAGAAAAATGAGAGACTTGGCAAAGTTAGGATGTGATTAACAACCTCATCAGTTTCAGAGAGGGTGTTTTAATTGACTTGATTTTAACATTACTGGATAGCCTCTATCACTAAATCGTGTGTCAGGAAATTCTCCATTAGCTCGTGACGTAGATTTAAACCAAGTTGCCCATACTGAAACATTTAAGTAAATAACATTTCACAGAATTTCCTTCTATCAAATCAGTTTTTTGTTATTTTTCATTCCCAAGTTCATGGATGTACTTTAGCTACTTCTCAGATGGAATATATTTTCAATCCTATTTTAAATTATTTCCTTAAGTATACAACAGCAAACATACTCTCATCTTTTTTGCAAAATGAGCTTCTGTGTTTCTTTTCTTTTCCATTGCTTGACTTACATAGTTAAAAATAGTGTTATGTAGTCTTTTGTAAGCAAAACCAGGATGTTTGTGTTGTGCAATACTTTTTATAGTTCAGCTTCTGAAAAAGTCTACACTAAATGTAGTTTAGTGGTGCACTGGCCACGCCACTGACATGGCTTTGGTTATTAGTAAGAACATAGGGAAAGTATCACAAAACATCTCTTTACAGTAAACAGAACAAGTCTTATTTCTCTTACAATGTTTTAAAACATTTTCAGACCAAGAAGTTCAGAGGTTGAAGATAGGAATGGAGACATTACTGGCTGCAAATGAAGAAAAGGTGAGAAAATAATCCTTGTTCTATGTGTTAAGAATTAAATTATAGTTTTGAATCTCTGAAATGTTCCAAATAACACATTTTCTGTAAGGACTAAATGAGAAAGGGGATTAATTCTTCAGGAGACTGTCATTTTTGTGGTAACAAATCAAGCCATGGGATTGTTCTGGATGGTGGCACACCCATATATGATCACATAGACAATAATATGCATCCCTAAAAAGTTCCTTTAGCAAGTAGAGACTCCAGACAGGAAATATTAGTTCTGGAGAACATTAATGTGGCTCATAACATTTATTTCTCAAAAAAAAGCTGTAATGTCAAACTCCTCTGGTTTCCTTATAACTATAATTTCACACTGTCCAGCAAATATTGTGCACAAAGTCAAATAACATTCCTTACAAGGCATGCAAAGACTGAGCCTGTTTTCACTAAAATCACAGAGATGTAGTACAGTGTTTCTGCAGTTAAAAATGAAGGATTTAAAATGTAACTTAATTTACTTCATGTTTTCCACAGGACCGTCGGATAGAGGAGCTGACACTACTGCTAAGCCAGTACAGGAGGGTCAAGGACATCATGATTGCAGCTCATGGTAAAATGGCTTGTGAATAATGTCCTGCTTTTATTTTTAGTTTATGTGGTGTTTCCTGCGACCATTATGACCTGTGACCACCAGCCATGTTTCTCAGCATAAAATGATCATAGAGAGGGAGAACTCATTTCCCTTCCACTGAGGAAAACCCTGACAGCTGACAAGACAAGTTTTGTTTGGAAAGAAAAACTGAAAACCCACATTGCTTTGCTGCACACAGTTCTGTGTATTTAACTTCAAAATCTGAGGGGGGAAAAAAAATCTGTGTCCCATTTCTCCTATACAGTGTAGGAAGTGAAGTGGGTTTTAGGACAATCTCCTTTTAAGTTGCCACCATAATTTTCAGCATTAAATTGAATCTGGGATACTGTACACCATCACATTAACAAGCAATAACAATATTTTTAGGCCTTGCATGGCAGAATGGAAACTTGTGTTTAACACACAAAAATATGGAATGAGAGTGAACGTATTTAACACACAAAATAGAGAATGAGAGTAAATCTCTCTCTGGACGTTCATTAGGTAAATAAATAAAAAGAAGCAAGGAGCAAGCCATGATGCTCTGATTGTTGAGCTGATACTACAGAGAGCAAACTTTACCTGTTTCTCTCCCTTTCTACTCTCCAATGCTTTCAGGCTCTCCTGTCTCTAGTGGCAATGAAGAGGAAGTTGAGGCAACTTTAAGGAAGTGGAATCTTCTGAATAACTCTCATGGGGAATTACTGAAAACAGAGGTACAGATGTTCTACAAGCAGGTTCTGCTGCACAGATGATTTTTTTGCTGTTGGTTTCTCTGTACTAATGTGGGTGAGGGTTCAGCCCTGGCAGAATTTTTGTTTTTATTGGTATGGGCACAGTAGATTCAGCAGAAGACACCAGAGCTACAGGATTGAAACTCTTGTATCTTCCCCAGCCCCCTGCAGGAGAATTGTCACCAGCTGTGGTCCCTCTAGTTCCACACAAAGCCATGGAAATCAGGCAAGACCTTTGTTTCTCCTGTGGTGCTAAATTGTATTATTTAGACTGTTTAACTGTTGGCATCTTCTCTTAACTGTTCTTGGCTTTGCTGCAGTTTGGAGCACTTCTGAAAGCTGTGTTTGTCGTAGAGGTTGGCAATGCTTGGATGTTTAAGGTTTAAATTATAGGAATAATTCAGCATTTTAATATATCATATATATTTATATATTTTTACAGAATGAATATATTAATATTATAAATATACAATATATATGAAAATATATACTATATATTCTATTATGTTATATTGTTATATGTTTGTGTTTATATTTATTTATATAAAATATATTTATATATTTATGTCTATATAAATATATAAAAATATTATATATATCAATTTATTTCTATTTAAAGTGGAAGCAGTCCAGTAGCTTCAAGTAATTTAACCTCTCAGCAGGAAGAATCTCTGGAATTCACAAATAGGTAAGAATAAGTAACTTTCATCAAAATGTGAAACAATTTCCCTTTCTAAAATCCCTAAAGGTTGCACATTGCTCACAGAGAGTTATTGCTGTGCTTGTTAAGAGTTTCTAAAATCATCTAGAGGAACAAGGCTACAGCTGCCCACTGGACCTGGTTTCCTTTCACTGCTGCTCAGAGGATGCCTTGTTGCTCTTTCTGCCTTCATCTATTGCTGTTCTCAATGCCATGATTTTCAGACTAAAAGCACAATAAAATAAACAAATATCTTAATTCTGAGTTATGTTTCATGCAGACATTATGCGACTTATGCAGCTGTTGTGCATGAGACGCTGGTTATATGCAAACAAACCATGTTGTATTGACTGCTGCTTCTTTGCCTGTGCCTTTTTTAAGGGTTCCACAGAAAAAAAAGTCCAGTAGTTTAGAAGACTTGCAGAGTGAATCTTTGGAAAAGGTTGGTTTATTTGTAATCACAGCTTCTGGTGTTTAATGTCACAACTAAAAGACAAAGATCAAGTATAAACATTATTTTTGTTATGCATATAGTAACTTTAACCACCACTAACTCTCTATGTGGAGAAAGAGCCCTAAAACAGCTCAGGTTCTTTTCCCCCCCATTTCTGAGCTGGTTGACACACCCATGTGGACACACCTTCAAATTCAGTTTTTGCCCTGAGAGAAAAATATTCAAGTGAAATACAAGAAATAATGAGGAGACATTTTGTTAAACTGCAGTATTATTTTGTTTATAGGTTTTTTTAAAATATATTTTACTTCCAAATCACCAAAAATATTAAGGCAGCTAATTCTGAAAGTAGCTAAATGTTGGGACTGGGGATTTCCACATAGGATTCCTTTTTGGGTGTGTGCATGTAGCAGTGTTTTCCCTGAGCTTTCTGACACAAAAGGCATTCCTGAAGTTGACGGTGATGCTGCCTTAGTTAAAGCAGCAGGAGCACCTCAAGGGCTTTAATTCCACTCCAGAATAAATATTCCCAGTTTGCAAAGTCTTGTTACATTGTGGTCCACAGTCTTGTTTTGTCATTATGTACACTGACATTTTTCTACATTTTTGTAATTCTGCTTTGTGAGACTGTTGGTTTTTTCTGTACCCAAATTAGGCTTAATACCAGGTGACCTAGACCCAGTAATGCCATTGAAACCAGATACCACTCATATGATTGCTCCAGTTCTTAAATTTTTAAAAATTTTTCTTAAATACTTTCAGATATTTCTTGAATTTCTGGAGATGGTAGTGACCAAGTAGAATGAATTTTGTGAAATTTGTGCTGCATTTGTCTGATTGTAGCCCCACATGTGACAAATCAGAACTCACATTTCATTCCATGGAGAACTGATAAAGGTTTTCTTGTCATAATTTTAGTTATTTTTTTGTCTTAAACCAAAAATCTGAATTTGTCTCTGTGATGTGCTGTGATAAGGCTGGACCTACACATTTGTTCTGGAGTTATTCTGCCTTGCTCAAAGCTAAAAGTCCCCCTGCTTCCAGCAATAATAACAATAAAATAATAAACCACATCAGTGTCCCTGACCTAACTGTGGTGAAATTTTCATTGCTTGGTTTCTGTCAGAGCTCCTTATGGTTTCAGCTGGATCCATACAGGACTGTGTGTATTATTTTATGTCAGTTGTTTTCATATTGGTCTGTTAAACAGCTGTTGTGTTCCCAGCTCAAAGCAATTCTAAAGGGACCACCCAGAAACCTGAAAATAGCAAAATTCCTCTGATCACAGCAGAACTAAAACAGGAATTTTGTAGAGTGGGGAATGAACAAACACAATTAGTATTAAATATTGGATTGAGATGAAATTAAGAGGTCCTTGTAATATATTGTCCATACATTAAGCACCATCTCTATAGCAATAAGTCTACATTTGATGTTCCATGTATGTATGTTAATACTAACATTTGTCTGTTGCTTTTTTCCACAAAACTTTGGCATTGCCCTCCCTGAAACTCCATAGTATGTAGATGGAAAACCAGCACAGCCTGTTGTAGAGCAAGAGGTATATTAATTGCAACCTTCCCTAACAATTCTCAGGTGTGGTGTGATGTGCTGTGATGGTATGGCTAGTTTGCATTTTATATTCCTTTTCTCTTCAAAATGTTTGCATAGTTCCAGTGCTGACAAACAACACGGGGTAAAGATTTGAGAGGGAAATGTTTTGGTTTTTTTACTTTTTATCTAGAAGCTTGTTACATGAAGCTGAGGTCAGTCAGTCTCAGAATACACACTGCTGATGTAAGACACAATTTCTCTACTCTTTTTGGTACGAGTCGGGATGTACTCCTGCAGTTGCCAAAAAGGAGCAGGAGTTGAGGACCTGAGCAATCTGGCCTGCATTTGTAGTATCCAAAGAATCCTCTAGGCCTCGGAATAAGAACAGATAAAGCAGTGGTTATCTCATAGAATTTTAAATCTATCATCCTGTCACAGACAATGCTTTGAAAACATTTTGTTGAGTGGGGTTACTGAATAGGAGCACACTGTACTTTCCTGTGTCTAAATATGGTTTGCCTATCTCCAGTGCAAAGTTTTCCTGTGAAACCTCCATTCTGATACTGAAACATTTCCCAGTGGGAGTTTATTCCAAAACACATATTGGATGTACACCACTCCCCCTAATAATGGCAGCTGGAGCTGCAGGTTCACTGATGTCTCAAAAGAGCATCCGTGTCCTGCAGCTTTCACCCACAGTGTTGGCTTGTCCATCTTTTCCTCTGGATTCAGCGTTGAAGAAATCCCAACAGGCCATTTCCAAAACTGTAGGCAAAAGTACATCTGTGAAACATGTGCTTTGCCTGGAAAATTAACTTATTAGGCTCAAAACTATCAGATTTATGGGAACTTTTCATCTACCCTTGTAAAAGAAGCAAGGTGCCCAAGTAGATATCACTTGAATTAGGTTCTGTGATAGAACTGGCATTTATATTTAGCTGTAATTCTTTAAAAATGAAAACAAAAAACCCAGAAAAACAAAACAACAACAACAAAAAAAATTCACATTTACAATTTTGTCTATGCAAAGAGATTTTTGTCCTTACAAAAGTTAAATTTCTGTACCCTAACTTTGGCTTTGATTCTTTTACTGTTAGTAACAGTGGTAGGAAATACATTTGTGGAAATTTGAGGTGTACAAATACTTCTGGGTTGAATTCCAGTGAGATACAATTGTGAGGCAGAAACAGAGAAAGTCTGGTGGAAAATAGGGGAGAAAAAATGATCTGAGAAATAACTAAACACATTTTTGGTGCTATCAAAGTTGACCTTGGAAAGATCGAACAATTAAATAGTGACAGGGTCCTGGAGGAAAGAGAGACAGCTAGGAAAATTCTTACGGCAAAACCAGGTAATATTTAACATATATTTTGAAGAAATGCAGAATGGATGAAGTGGGAGGAGCAGATGAGGGAAGGCAGGGCTGTGTCTTAGCTAGGAAACTGTCAGCTGATGGATGGGTTTAAATTGAGTTGTCTGTAAGCAGGGAGTGGAGTTATTTTGTACCATACTTTTTTCTCAGCTTTAAGAACATTGTGTAGCAGATTGCAGATGCTGTGAGCAATTTGAATTTTGTATTTATTTTATCTTTCCCTCTTTTAAAAACAATAGAGTATGCCAGTGGGGAAAGGCAGCAAGTACCAGACGCTGCCAGGAAAGCTGCCCCGAGCCCTGCAGAACGGAGAGCAGGGAATGTACAGCTCCCCAGAGGGATGTGGCACCAGTGATAACGATGACAACGGCGTCCCTGGCCTGAGTATGTATCTGTGCCTCCCCCAGAGGGAAAATCCAAACTGTTTGAGGGGCTGGGATAGCATGGGATGGAATCTGCTGTGCAGAACAATGCACTGTGATACCAGAAATAGTCCCATAGCTCATGGCAGAATGAGGGGTGAGTTTAATTTTGAGGGTTTTTTTTTTTCTGTTGCACATGACAATACCACTTGAAACTTCATTGTAAAACCATCAAAACCATGAAAATTCTGGGTAAAAATCCCTCTATCAGCACTGTTGGTTGCTTAGCTGTGGGGGACCCACTAGGGAAAATTTAATTTAGTACGGGCAGAAAAACTTCCGTGGATTTTGGAACTACAAATATATTTCCATTCCACAGCCACAGCCCTGTGGAATCCTGAATTAATTTCTTTTCAGTGGCACTTTAAGCACAGATTTGTTGACAGAAAGGTGTTAAGAGTGAGGCACGGGACAGGTATTTTTAGGACTGAAGGGCTTGGGAGCTCGGGCACAAGAGCAACCCTTGTGATTCTGAAGACTTCCTGCACTTCAAAAGTTACAGTGGGATTTTTTTGTTTGGCTGTAGTGTTTTTTTCTTTGGTGGGGGTTTGTTAATTTTAAGGTCTTGTGGTCCCTAAAGCTGCTAGCACACTGCAGTTTCAAGGTTGCAATTGGTTGTGGTTATTTATGGGTTTTGAAAGAGCTTTTCTGTGATGGCAACTTTGCAGGCAATGCATGAGCCATGCTGATGTGTCTTTAACTGCAGGATTATCCAAGGGTGGGTGAGCTTGAAAAGGAAAATGTTCTTTTTCTAGAAACAAGCAATGGCTTCTTAAATACACCAAGTTAAGAGAATTTTTTCCTGCGGGTTGGTTTGTTTCTTGCACGTGCAGTGAATTCATTCCACCTCCAATTCAGTATTTCAGAGCAATTTTTTGATGCAATCTTAGCCACTGCTTCATTTCAGATACTGTGAAGCTTTGTAGAGCTCTGTAAACTTTGCTTAAAGAGCTGAAACTTTCCAAGAATAGTTAGGAAAGCCCAAACAGATCCATTTCCATCCCTACCTGTTTCAGATGATCTGTACAGAGTTTCTGGGGCTTGTGCACACCAATGCATATTCACTTCCATATATAACTGCTTCTTTTGTGTTTTGCTTCTGCTCTAAATGCTTAGCTTAACTACTTTGCCCTCCTGTAACTTTATTTTGCTGGTGTTTTGTATCTTCTTTGCTTCTCCATCTGGCTTTCTGCTTCTTGGGATGACTGAAGATCGCGGCAGGAGTGTCAGTGCACCTGTGCTAGGTACTGTATCCAAACAAGATGCAACTTTAACACTCAGTTTGCTGCTTGCTTTGTTTTTTTCCTTTCCCTCTCCCTCTCCCTATGAAATACTAATCCCAGCTGGGCCCTCTAGACTGGACTCCTTATGTGCAGTACTGAAATGAAGTAATAGCTCCTGCTGTGTGGCATTCACATGGGGTTTCTTTTTATGGCACTTATTCCTGGTTTCATTCTGTTTTTCCTGAATTTAGAAAAATTCCCACTGATTTTGATGGAGGAGCTGAGGTATTAAGAGCAGGCAGGAAGACCTTCAATTAATTTAAATAATGTAGTTAAATAGAAAAGACTGAAATAACATAATTATTTTACCCAATTTTTTTTTTTAATTTTAATCAAATGTCCAGATGTTTTTTCACCTTCTGAGCATGTTTGGCTTTTTTAAAAAAAGAATGATTTTATGGGTATCTCTACTTTCGTGTCATGTCCTGCATTTAAACATCAGCCTCCCAGACAACAACTTTGTCAATAATGAGTATAAAATGTGACTATAATACTGTTCTTAACCCAGGAGAAACAGAGAACATGGATGGTACAGTGGTCTCGGATGACCTCTCACCTCTCTCTTCGGGAATGGATTCAGGTCCACAATCTCCATGGGCTCCAGAAAACAGAAAGAGTCCAAAAGGGATCAAGAAAATCTGGGGAAAGTAAGGTCTTTTTTTTTTATTGTTATTCACTGTCAAAGCATTTCAGCTGAAAATGAATTCCAGCAAAATCTACAATTATCTATAGCAAGAATAAACTAAAATTTGGGGAGCAAAAGCAGCTCTGGGATTGCCACAGGTGTGTCCTTTTGTACACAGGAGGGTGGAAAAATGTTGGGAGTGTTCACAGCATCATGCTGGTGAAAGAAATAAGGCACTGCTGTCATCTTAATGCAATTCATTTAGCATGCCAGCAGTTTTATTAGCCATGAAAAATTAAGTTGTAGTAATTTGCTCATTACAAAAGACACCAGGTTAAAAAAAAAAAGGGGAAAACAGAATGAACAGAAAGCAGGGCACAGTTGCACTGTGTCCACTTGATCTGCTTCAACAACAGCAGCCATTTCCAAGTCTGCATTAGTAATTGGATCAAAGTGTTACAGCTGCTCTGTGGAGCTCCTTTATTTTCCTCCAGAGCTAGGTCCAGACTGAATTTCCTAGAACTCCTTCAGCTGCCTCTGGAATTTGGCAATTGCGGTTTCCAGGGAGATCCACCGAGCTGTTAATTGTCACTGTAGTTTCCATGCAGAACAAATAAATCCTCTGTCAGCAGCTAACAGTCCTGTCGTGGCACTCTTGTCTTGCAAGAATTCGAAGAACTCAGTCAGGTAACTTCCCTGCAGACGACCTGGGGCTGGCAGAGTTCCGGAGGGGAGGTCTGCGGGCAACAGCTGGACCTCGCTTATCCCGATCCAAGGACACCAAAGGCCCGAAGAGGTAACAGCTCCTCCTACTGCCCCGGCACAGCCTGCTGCTGTTAAATGTGTCCAAGAGCCAATCCCTCCTCTTGGGGACTTCGCCCAAGCATTTCGGTCCACGTGGAATTCCACAACAGATGGAGAGAATTTCCCTGGTAGCAAAAATCATCCCCTGCCTGCGCTCCTCCAGCTGCAAGTTGCAGCTGCTTGGTGGAGTGTCAGAAATTTCACCTTGTTAAAGAACAAGGATAATAATTACCTCCTCATCTGCATAACGATGAGGATTCAGCAATTCTCTTTTCCCTCTTTTCAAACAGAAGATGGGAAGTTCTTATCTGCCCTGCAGCTGTTCACAGGTGGTGGCTGGGCTGCCAAGTTCCCAGGATGCCCCAGAACACAGCACACCAGCAGATCTGCTGCTGTGCTGCCTCTGGCACACCCTAAGCTTTCCAATATGGACATTCTTCTTTCCTTTAAGGTTTTCCAATGTTTCTTGTGCTTTTCAGCGACCACAATGCCCCCTTTGCTCAGTGGAGCACTGAAAGAGTTTGTAACTGGCTGGAGGACTTTGGCCTGGGCCAGTACGTGATTTTTGCCCGGCAGTGGGTGACATCAGGCCACACGCTATTAACTGCCACTCCTCAGGACATGGAAAAGGTAATCACTGCAGATTCTGTCCCACCAGGCCCCTCCAAAACATTGGCTTTACCTTTCTGAAATCCACAGTATCAATTTTCAGAGTTACCTCACGTGAGGAAAGGAGCCAGAGGCAGGGCAGACTTTTTGATAATGGTTTTTTTTTGTTCCAGGAAATGGGAATAAAGCATCCACTGCACAGGAAGAAATTGGTTTTGGCCATTAAAGCTATAAATGCAAAACAAGATGAGAAGTCTGCACAACTTGATCATATCTGGGTGACACGTAAGTGTTTGGACTGTCCTGGAGATGGTTGGGAAGGAATTTCTCCACCTCTATAACAGGGCTGCCTGATTCACGTTTAAACACTTACCAAACACCTTTTAAAAAGCACTAAGTTTCCCCATAGAAGAATTGAGGAATTTTGTGTTGTTCTTGACATCCAAACATACAGCTTGTGGTGTGTTCTTCCATGGGGAGCCCTGTCAGACAGCAGGAAATCAAATGGGTGGGGTCAGGCTAGGAAGAGTTCCATTGTGCTGCAGAAGGTGTGCTCCATCAGGTGTTGTAAAATCAAATATCACAGGGCTGCTGTGGACAAAGCTGGTTGGTGGGAATTGCTTTCAGGCTGCTGGCAAGAGGCTGTCCTCAGGAAAGGAGAACTGGTAGCATGAGCTACCTGAATGCCTCAAAAGAAGCCAGGCCAGGCAAGAGGGGAGAAGGGTTTTATTCTCACTGATCTGGATTTGGTTCCCCATTGCTCTCATATCTGCAGGGTGGCTTGATGACATTGGTTTGCCTCAGTACAAAGACCAGTTTCATGAATCCAGAGTAGATGGGAGGATGTTGCAGTACTTAACTGTGGTAAGTACAGTCCTTTTTCCTCAGTTTTCTGAATAAGCAAAAACTTTTAAATTTTTCCTTTGAATGTGAGCAGTTAAAGAATTTTTGCAAGACAGAGATAGTGCTAGTAATAACTCCTTTGTGCTTGCCCTGTGCATGGAATTTGTTCCTAAGGTCCATAAAATAAATAACATGTTAGGGCTAACTTCTGCAAAGTCCTTCTTTCATATCATGTAGCACACCACAATTAAAAGTAAAATGACCTGTTTTACATGTAACCTCTGGAGCTCATTGTTCTCTACACCAAGTTAGCAACAATATTCAGCAAAGTAACAGCAGAAAATCCATTGATTTGTACAGCTCTGACCACATCCACAGCACACCATGAGCCACAAACAGCCACTGTTTTCTTCCCATCCTCCTGCCCAAGTCTGGATAATTAAGGCCTGGATTTGCCTTAACAGGCTACACTTCTGCCTTCATTTTTTAGCCAGGTCTTGCTAGGATGCAATGTTAAAAAAAAAAAAAAAAACAAAAAAAACCAACAAACCAACAGAACCCCCTCCAAACTTCCCCCCTAACAAAACCCAAACCTTCTTTAAAGTATAAACTTTCATCTTCCCTAAACCACAGTTACATAAAAATACACAGCAAATTTAAACTCTTTCTTCTTGGCGAGAATATTTGTTTTGGTATGTGTTCTGTGCCACCTAAATGTCTCTCTCCTTCACAGAATGACCTTCTCTTCCTGAAAGTCACCAGTCAGCTGCATCACCTGAGTATTAAATGTGCCATTCATGTGCTGCATGTCAACGGCTTCAATCCCCACTGTCTGCGCAGGAGGCCAGTTGAGGAGGTAAAGGAATGCTGAAATAAATTAATTTAAGCAAGCACAAATTACCTGGTCCCAGCCAAAAGGGATAGAAAGTCAGCAGTGTACAGTGATACAACACTGTATTGTAGGGACTTGCACCTAAAGCAGCAGTTATGCCACTTATTAGTTGAATCTCATGCATTTCTCTTCAGAAGTTTACTTGCATAGTGGGAAAAAAGTTAATTCATCTTCCAAGAGAAGAAATTTGGAATGATTTGTCTTCACCTGACCTAATTTTTAAAATCTGTAAGGTTTTACCCGATCAGCACAGTTTTTTCTTAGCATTAAACACTGTCAATAACCCTGTTGTCAAACATTCCCTTTTTATCCCTGTAATCTGCAATCTCTGCTGTTGTACTTCCTGATGCAACACATGGGGTTTCATCAGTATTAGACCAGGTCTGCCATCTCAGCAGAGACTGCTTGAAAGGGGCCTGAAGAGAAACAGTCCCTCAGTCAGGGAAGAACAAGTGCCCTTGGAGGAAGAGGAGGGAGGCTGTTTTTATCTGAGCTGAGATACAAGCTGTGCACATTCGGTGCAGGCTGTGGTGTCATCACCTTTTGTGGTTTCTCCAACAGAACAATGTCTCTCCTTCCGATGTGGTGCAGTGGTCCAACCACAGGGTGATGGAATGGCTCAGATCTGTGGATCTGGCAGAATATGCACCCAACCTTCGAGGCAGCGGAGTGCACGGGGGCCTCATTGTAAGAATTTACCATTTCACTACTAAAAAATTGACTGTAATATCGAAAATTCAGGCTGTAATATAAACCATCTTTTGTCTGATGTTCATCAAGCTGAAAGAAACAAGCACATCTGCAATGTGACGGCATGATCAGGTCTTCTAAGGAGCCTCTTTGTCTGATCCACGCATCTTCATTTTACAAAAGAAAGCTAAAATAACAAAGGAACAGCTAAAACACTTTCTGTAATCAAAGTTGAACTCTGCACAAGTGTATGACAGCAGCACAGAAAAGGAAACCTCAACTGTGCTGTGCAAAAGTTGCTTTTTGATAAGGCATCCCTGAGTGTTTCTTTGAGTGATTTACCAGAACTCTGAGCCACACTAAATAACCACCCTGAAATCACAGCAGTCAGGAAATGACTTTTTTTTTTAATTCAAAACATTCAGAACTATTTACAGCTCAGTAAAATCAGGGTTCTGAAATACCATGATTCAACTGCTGTTGAATTTTTGCAAAAATGCAATGGTAGAAATCCTACTAAGATTAAGTTTTTACACCTAGCAGAGCAGGAAATTCTGAAAGGAAACTTGTTCAACCCAAACAAATGTATGGTTTAAAGATAAATATAAGCACATATTGATGGGTTTGATAATAAATATAAACACATATTTGCCTGATCATGCTCAGCATTTTTTCTTGGCTCCTTTCAGGTATTTCCCATTCAAACCCCAGTATCATGAATGAGCTATGAAAGGTCTAATGTGAGCAGGTACTTAGTGAGAAATCCTCTGCTCAGCACTGTAGTGGTTTATTATTGCAAATATTGATATAAAAAGTAAACATCCTGCCCTTTTCCCAGATTCTGGAACCTCGCTTCAACGGTGACACACTGGCCATGCTCCTGAACATCCCACCCCAAAAGACCCTCCTGCGCCGCCACCTCACCACCAATTTTAACGTGTTAATTGGGCCAGAGGCACAACAAGAAAAAAGAGAAACCACGGAGTCAGCAGCATACACACCTCTGACGACCACTGCCAAAGTTCGGGTATGTACTGCCGTCAAAAAGGAGAGATGTCAGTGTCAGACCTCTCCACTCTGAATTACAAAGGAACAAAGGTGGGCAGGGAGAGGTGAATTCTAGGAGTGCTACATTTCCCTTAATTTTAGATACCAGACCTTTTGCTATGTATCTGTTTCAATCAGGTCCTGAAAACAACCAAGCAATCTGTTCTGCCTTTCCTTAGAAGGAGCATCATGCAAATGCATTTAACATCCACTGCAATTCCAATTTGAGAACAAATGTAGTTCATTCAGAATCTAAGTTCTTGAATGAACAGGGTATAGCAGTAATTGAAAAAAGGGAGGATTTTGAATGTTTACAGAACAACTTTACTTGTTTTACTCAAACAACTTGTGTTGACTCCTTATTTTAGCCAAAGAAACTTGGATTTTCGCATTTTGGAAACTTAAGGAAAAAGAAGTTTGACGAATCAACAGACTACATTTGTCCTATGGATACAAGCCCAGCTGCTACGAATGGTACTTCGAAAAATTACGGCGGCTACAAAGGACTTAGTCCTTTCACTGACAGGGAACTGGATCAGGTGGGACAGACAGACTGATGCCATGCTCATCTCATCCTCTCCATGCATTCCAAAGCTTGCAAATAACCAAATGTTCCCCTATAACAAACTCTTTGCTACATCCGCATGAACTCACAGAGAAAAGTATTGGCTGTGGACACTGAAAAGAGTTCCAGACTAAGAATGCTGGGTTTTTTTTAATCAACATCATAATAAGCTCATCCATCCTCAAGCCCTTTTTCAGGACTATGACACCTTTACACTCTGAAGATCGAAGTATTTTGTCAGTCAAGGGTGTGGTTGCAGGAAACATAAGACTTTTGTACTTTTAGCTTTCATAATTTTAGTATGGCACACTATTTTTTTTTCCTTATCTTTATGGGTGGTTTTTAATGTAATAAATTCATTTGGTCAAACTTGTACAAAGCTATTGAGTTATATTAAAGTACAACTGGATTGTATTTTTTAACAGACAGTAATCAGAGAATCCAACTGAACTTTTCTTTCATGGTGTACAGTGGGGAGTAGTTTTGCTTAGATAATAAACATGAAGACAATGCATCAGCAATGAACAAATTATTAATAAACCAATAGTTAATTCACTTTTGCAATGTAGTAGTGAACTTGTGAATGAAACTGTCTAGACAGCATACAGAGAAATGATGATAAAAACCATCAAATTTTATTTCAACCTTGCTGTTGTGTAAAGGGATGTAAACCCTGAAAAACGGAGCACTCTTGGAGCCTTGTGTGAACTTCGGCAACACACAAGAGCCACACAGAGGCAGCTGGAGTAAACTGGCCATTCTCCAGTGACATAAAAACGGTTTAAGCCTGATAAGAGAATGGTCACAACATTGAAAAGACTAACTGTGCAGGTAATCTTTTCATTTGCATGGTTCAGTGCATCTAACATCTCATTTGTGTTCACTGGCTAACCGTGGTCTTTTTCAATGTACTGCTTCTAAACAGAATACCAAACCCTGACTGTGAGTGTGGATGTCCACTTGCTCAGCTAGGAGTTGTGAGGGAATGCATTAACTTTGAGCCAAGAACTTGCACTGTGCAGTTGTTCAAGCGTGACAGAAAGACTGGATTTTTCTCTAGGAACATGGTCTGTCTATTAAGCATGACTTCTGAGCAGGAAATCACAATACCCTAGAACTGGTGACATTCCTATGAAAAAAGAGGTAGGATTGTATCAAGGACTTCTTGCCTGTGAAAGCCTACCAGAAATAAGTAGTGTCAGACCATTTAGAAAATATTACTTTTCATTGATAGTATCAGTTACACTTTTTCTTTTTTTCTGTGAATTAAAGGCCAAGTTTAATGCAATCAATC
This sequence comes from Molothrus aeneus, assembly GCF_037042795.1. Taxonomy (NCBI): domain Eukaryota; kingdom Metazoa; phylum Chordata; class Aves; order Passeriformes; family Icteridae; genus Molothrus; species Molothrus aeneus. The sequence continues at coordinate 3,596,167 of NC_089651.1, read as the reverse complement.
TCTGTTAATCAGGATTCACTCTTCCAATCATTAAATGCATTTTCATATACCTTGTAGCACAGAGGCATTTTTGTTAAGGAGCTATTCAACTTACCCCAACTTCATTTGTCCAGGCACAGATCCCTCCCAAAGCTGCATGTAGAGTGAATAAAATTGCACATGCTGTCTGATTTGAACTAGTTGCTGACTGCTTTTACAGATGGAACACTCAGAAGGCACAGTAATGCAAATAGGGGCTCTTTCCCAAGGCATAACCCACCTCACCGTAAGTACTGGTTCCTCTCTTGTTCCAAAGTCACGCATGTGCTCTGCTAAAAGTCACTGAAAGTTGGTAATTGATGGTGGTAATGAAGAGTAAGTGGGTCTCTGTTCTTGTTAAGTATCTCTTTACAGTCTGGTGGGACATTCAGTCAAAAAAAAAAAAATCCCTGCTTTTAAATTGCTCTAGAAATTAAACTTCATTTAGGCCTAAGTTTTCATGAACTCTGATGGCTCTTTGACAAAATGACAGATATTCATCTCCTTAAATAAAAACAATTCTTCAAAGATTTTACAGGTAACCACCACCTCAGGTAGGAATGATGTACAGACTTTCGAAAATTTACATGAGCTAAAACTCTGTGCAAAACCAAACACCTCACTTTTGCTTCTTCATTCCACAGAAGCCATTAAGAAAATAAAAATAAGTGACTGGAAGACATAAAGAATTATGAAATATAGTTGAGTTGCCTGCCAGACACATAATCTCTACAAGTTTCCCCACACAAAAAAAAAGTTTATTTAAAGCTGTAATGAAGAAATTCCCTTTGATTGTGTGTGGCTCTCACCTCCTGTGTCGTGAGCCTGAGCTCTTTGCAGCTGGGTCTCTGGGAGCACAGGCCTCTCACCAAACCCCCTCAGTCCTTCCCATCTTGTTTTTTCAGACACTGCTGAGCCAGGATGAAATGCTAAATGACAGCAGGTTTTTAACACCCACCTTTGAAGACTGGAGATGATGCTTCAGCAGGACCATGATCACTGCTTGTACCTCACGCCTGCAGGAGTGGCCAGGAGCAGCTGGATGCTGTAGAGCAGGAAAGCTTTGCCTCTTTTCTGCCACTGCCACCTCCCACCTAGCATTTCCTACTGTCAGTGTAGCCACAGCTTACAGGTAACTCTCCTTTGTGCTGCTTTCCCACATCATGTAATAGGAAACAGGAGTTGGGAGAGGAGTTGGGACTCAGATCCAGAGTCTGGAAAGCCAAGACTGGCAATGCTTTGTCCTTTCATTCACTTGACTTTTACATGCTATGTTGATGTACTGTTACATCAAAGACCTTTTGTAATTTTTTATTTTTATAATTAACTTGTAGTGCAGGAATCATTAACACATAATTGTACCACGGGGGGCTAATCAGAGCTACCTGGAATTCAGCTGGATGCTGGTGAGAGCAGCAGAAATGGCTCTCTCACCACTCCTGTGGTCCTGCCAGACTGGTCCCCAGAAAGGATTTCAATCTCTCCTCCCTTTCACTGGCACCTGTACTGCCCTCTCTTTATCCAAGTCAGTGCACTGTAGGACGGGAAGAATGGAACACAGTACTGTCCATCTAGCCCTTGCTTTTATTAGGATGACAAGCTGCCTTGTTCACAAATCTTTACCTAAGGCAAAAACAACTGCAGTAGGAAATTGTAACTCTGAGACTACCAGGAAAGTACCAGAATAAAACAAAGATTTATTTCTTTAAAACACCTGACAAAATAAATCTTCTACTGCTGTACTGGGCCAGACAAGACTGCACCAAAGGGATGTATGGCCTCTCACTTTCTGAGGGGCTGAGGGTGAAGTTGTCATCTTTACAGCACCAATTACTTTGTGGCATTTGTTTACATGTACATCTCCTGTATTAATGAGCTATTAACAAGCTCTCTTAGTAAACAGATAAATGCCAGAAAAAAAAAAAAAACTCCTTAATGGTAAGGAAAAATACTTTGTACGGGGCTGGTTTGCATTACTCACTTGCTGGCTGCAGGTGTTGCTTTAGATTCCAATACAGCCCTCCCAAAGAAAGAGGGAAGCTCCAGGGCTGGCCACAGGATGCAGCAAGGGCTCTTTGAGAACCACCTGGGGTGCTTTTTACAGATGATCCACCCTGGTCCTCAGTTCACCAGTCTCTCATGACAGACCTTGCACTGTATGGTCAGGTGTAACAAGATAAACACATAATTTAAACACATGTCTACAGTGGTAAAATCAAGGCTAATTCTTTTCAATCACTGCAAACTGAAAAAAAGGAAAATTCAGAAAAGTGAGAAATAAGTCCATGCATCAGCAAACTACTCATGTTTAATAAAAGCTATGAAATGCACCAGTCTGGCAATGCAATCAGTGCTAGAGACCAGCTCAGGTACCATGGGCATTTAAAATACTTTGTCAGGTCAATTAGCCAACAGACTTATTACAGCACTGCAAATGGGATTGGCTGCTCCAGCTGCCCTGGGATATTCCAAACACAACACTTCCTATTGTCTTTCAATGCTGTATTTACAACACAGTGTGGTGTTGTGCAAACTTGGCTGTGAATAGTCAATCCACAAAACAGTTGATTCTTCTTTTAAATATATGTAGTAAGAAATCCTAATTAGCATAACACTGGTATAAATGCTTATTTTTTGACTGTAATGAATAAATTCTCAATATTCCCCTCTCTTTTGCTGACTGTGGAATGATTTAATACAAATCCATGTGGATGACATCTTTATTTTTTTTTCCCTCAGAATTAATATTTTATGCTAATTCCAGAGGTAAGACTAAGTAACTCCCATACAATTCAAGATGACATCTCAACTTCTTAGTATTAAAACACATAATGTAATTATGAAGTTATAAACTGCAGAAATAACATCAAGGTGTTAAAAAACACACACACACAATTCCTAATTGCTGCACAGTTGCACATCAACTGTTCTTGTAGAAAAATCTGCAGTACTTCCAAAAAAGGTACCAGGTGACATCAGTATTAGTAAGCAAATGTACTGCTCTTGGGATAGCCAAGCTTGTCCAGGTTGGGCTGACAGGCAAACTGAATCATTGGTGGTGGCCCACACATGAGAATGAGGGTCTCACTGCCAGGGGGAGGCAGGTGGGCTCTCAGCATGTCTGCAGTGACAAAGCCAGAGCTGTACTTCCAGTCTGCAACAAAGAAATTAATTCAATTACTCTGAATCTCTGTACAGGCTGAAACCTCTTTAAACCTCATTAAGTAGCTGGAGAATCAAGTAATGGCACCAACACTGCAAGCCAGGACAGGGTTAAATTTCTCACTCAGCTCAAACCTAGTGATCCTCTTCCACAGGGACAACAAACATGTGGATAACAAGGATTTGGGTGATAAGACATAGAGGTCTTAAAACAATAAATTATAAAATTTAAAAGAAATGAGCAGGTAGAAATAAAAAGGAAGAGTGAATCAGCTTTTCCAGTGAAGTGGGGTCACCCAGTGGCAGGGAGAGGTATTGAGACCTGTACCTTTTTTTTTTGAGATGGAATGGTGAGGTGACAAAGTTTAATGTCAACAAAAGCTCTGCCATGTCGTTTAGTGATAAGAGAAAACAAAAGAGGAAATGCTAAACTGTTTCAAGCACTAGTATAATTGAATGCATTTGCCATTTGAAGTGAGCCAAGAAGCTTAATCTATACACATGGCAACTCTGTTTCACCAGAATCTAATCTGGAGCTGCTGCAAAACAAAGATGTGCGCATAATATTTACAGGTATTAAACAATTTAGTGCCAACAGCATGCTAACATAACTTCATTTGGGAGATAGCCCAAAACAGAGCTGAACTTTTGATGAAAACTCTCAAAAACTGGAATACATGAAAAGATGCACTGAGTAACACATCTGACCCAAATGAGGTTAATTGTGAGCTCCCACTTTTTAAGTCCCCACCTGGCTTAGATCCCTTTTTAAAACAGGAGTGTGGGGTAAGGTTTGTTTCAAAGGGTAAGACAAGAACATTTTACATTACTCTGCTGTCCCCTTGAGCACGAGTGCAGCTCTGACAGGGATAAGCAAGGGCATTTCCATGTGTCCCTACCTTTTGGAGGTCTGTCCAGGGTGTACCACAGCACAAACTGCTCAGGATGCCTCTTGGCAATGTCTTCTAGCTCAGCTCTCAGCAATATATCATTTTCTGTCTGCAAAATAAGAATGCTGGTTAGCTCCAAACCATCCCAGGAGCCCTCTGCTGGGAGCTCATCTGCCATTCACAGCAAATGCAATGATAAAAACTATGTAAATCAATAAAGTCATTGGTATTTTGTCCCCTCCATGGCAGCTATTATCATTACAGGCTTCTGTAAAGAACAACAAACTGTGAGACCTACAGCCACCTAAACACAGTCCTAAAGATGGCAATTAGAACAACTTTTTAATCCAGGCTAAAATCACGAGCTGGATTTGTCCCTGACCCTGGCAAATGTCTCTGGACCAGCATGGTGAAGGTTAGCTGTATAAAAAGATTAGTGGAAACAAATCCTTTTTCCTTGAAATTAATGAAGGACTTGGATGAGCAGAGGGATCAGGATCTGGTTGCTGTATTTACTCTCTAATGTAGGAATTCAGTGAAACTATGAGGAGACAGCTAAGTGGGAAAGAGTATGAAACAAGGGCCATCAGTTTAAAAAGCTCAGAGGCCAGCAAAACCAAGTAGGTTATTAAAAAAGAACAAACAGATAAGTCAGAACACTCACCTGATTAGCAAAAAGGAGGTAACATTTTGTGGAGTCCTTAGGATCATTTGTGATCTGACGGATCAGCTGCAACATAGGAGTTATTCCTGTTAAAAACCAAAATGGTTAAAGTGGGTATTTCTTTCCATGGCTACAGTTTCACTGTGAATGCTGCCTCACTTTAGTCTTCAATGGGATCTCAGTCTGCATAGGGCTACACACCTCTGGATTTCTAATCCACATGGAGTGCAGATTGGGGGTTTCTATTATGACAAACAGTTCCAGAACAAACTCACAATTCTTGTATGCAGGGCTTTCTCTTCAGGATTCTCCATCACATAATTTTACCCCTCAAGACATTCTCTTAAAATTCTTTTTGTCACTGATGAAGTGAGTTCTCTGAGGTCACAAGGTCTCAGGCTGCCACACCCCAGGACTGAGCTCAAACCACTAGAATGCCTCACTGTTGCCACCATGAAAATAAATTAATGAAAAGAAATGCAGGTGTGTAAATACTCTGCTACTAAAGTACAGGGGTAGTCCTCACATATATCCAAAAAACATTTTCATTCTCTAGACACCCCACATGATGGGATTAGTTTTACCTGTTCCTCCAGCTATCATCCCAAGGTGCTTTGCAAACTTTTTCTCTGCTTCAGACTTCTTATTAGGCTTGATAAGAAAGGTACCTAGAAGAAATATTCCAAATCTATAGGTACATTAGCTTCCAAACAAACATGGACACAAATTCCATGGGAATAAATTACCACAGGTGATCAATTAATTAAAAAAAAAAATTCTGGAAATCCCTCCCTTCTGCTGAGATAGAGTCATCAGGAGAGAGGTCAGCATCCAGACAAGTGCTGAGCACTCTGAGGTGAGACTTAAGTGCACAGCTCCTCTCAGTCAAGATCACTGCAAAATCTTTCACCTGTATCCTACAAGAGGATTACTTCTCTGAGCTTATTTCCTCACAGTCAACTCAGACCTGATTTTAATTATGAAATGGAGCTAGCTCTCAGTCAGCTCAGTCTCAGTAACAGCACAGAGATTCTCAGAGGACATTTTAGGCCACAACCTCACTTGCTTAAGAAGCATCTGGAGCATCTCCCTCCAAATATATAGCTAAGGTATTTTATTTCCAGTGCAGACTTCTCAGTCATATAAGGCAATAGCAATTTTTTTCAGATTTATAGTCCCAGGAGTGAGACACTCATCAGTTATTCCATACACAAAGTACTCTTTCCCATCATACCAACTCTGACAGGCTCATGGTCAAGTCTAGGAAAGGTGATTTTTCCTCTTTTCCACTTAAAAAAATATTCTCTACAGCTGTCAAGTTTTATAAAACACCTCTGAAAATAACCAATACCTCCCTTTTGCTCTCCCACCTTTGCGTCACAGTACCTGTCCCCTTATAGACCAGGAGTCCATTTGGCCCTCTGAAATCAATGGTGTCTCCAAACTTCATGTTATTTAGATACTGGGACATCTTCCCACCTTCTGGAAACTTGGGGTTCACATTTTTGTGGTAGACCTGTAAGAACAATTATTGGCACATTATCAACCACTAACTTTCCTACAGACAGTATCTGTAGAACATAATTCTGCAGGTCTGAAATTCAACACCTGAGAAATAAATCCAGGTAATTCTTTGCTCCCAGTTATCTCGTGAGCCTTGCAACAGGAAGCAGCCAAAAAAAGTAAAATGTGCTATTGGGCACATGTCCCTCTGCTCCCTGCAAACAGCCAGGATAACAGGGATGGGTGGCAGGCAGATTAGGGACTGCTGCCCTATTATGTCACCCCATTTTTGTAGCTGTTCCTTCTGAAAACAGCACTGTTGCATCTTTTCCTTATAAACCTTTCCTAATCAGCCACACAACAGCTTTTTCAGCTTTCAAAGCATGTAAGAAGCATTAAGCAGCTCATAACAATTCACCACCCTTGTAACATGAAGAACATGCAAAAAATAATTTTAAAAAAGCCTGGATTTTTGCCTAAGGACAAACTCTATCATAGAAAAGGATTAGGAAATCCAGAAGTCCTGGGATCAGATAATCCTGCATTCCCTAGCTTAAAGGATTTCCCTTGTGTGACTTGTTTTCTGCTTAGAGCTGTTTGCATTAAGCAGTAGCAGCAGCACAGGCATCTAGAGGGAGAGAGATCAGTATCCATGCGCTGCTAAGTAAAAGATATTAGGGAAATTCCTAAAGTATTGCCAGGGAAGTGATTCTGTCCTCCCTCTACTTTTCCTCTGCCATCCCTCAGTGCCCCACAGCAGATACACAGGACACAACTTACTATTCAAGGGCAATGAGTTGTTTGCCATGCAGTCACCCTATTTGAAAAATATGAGCTTTGATGAAAACAAAATCTAATAAAATTTGAATTAAAGACAACGAAATTTGATTACTAAATCAAAACAAACTATTTCACTAAAATGAAGTGCTTGCCCTCCTTCCAGTTAGCAACTTACCTCTAATAAAGGAAACCAAAATTTACCTTTATAATTAAATCAACATAACCTTTTGCCTCATCACTGGAAATGGGGGTATAGGCTCGAACCACCAGATTCCCATCAATTTTTGCAGAAAGGTAAACATGCTGGCCTGAGAAGAAAGAATTACAATCTGATTATCTTTTTCACCCATGGAGGACAAGAGAGAAAGGCAGGTATTGTAACCTGCTTGTGTGTAACCTGCATGAGTAACACATGCAATGACAGAGAAAATCTTTGCCATATAAATGCTGCATGAAACATTCAGTTTCTTCTCTTTTTTCAGCACAGAGCAGGCATCTCCCAGGCAGTAATACAGTTTCAGGATCTTATTCCTAAATTTTTAAGAATGAACCTGGATAAACACATGCACTGCAGAGCACATCTCAGCTGGTTTACCATTTGTCTAGTTAATTCCATTACTCTTTTCCATACAAGCCAGAAGAGAGTTTGGAGAAAAACAGGCAGCATGCAAGGACATGCTCAGAGCATGGAATGGGATGACCCTGACACCTGCCACACAGCTCAGGGAACTGCCAAACAGTGCAGAACAAACAGAGCCACATCTGCAGATCAGAGAGAGACTTTCCCCTGCAGAGATTTTCACTGACTCAAGGTCCAAGGTTCAGTGCTATCAGTGTTCCAGGGCACAGCAAAGAAGGCCAATCCTAGGCTGAAATTCGTGCTACAGAACTCCAGATAAAGTTGCATGGAAATGTGTGTAATTCAAAGGGAAGTGCATGCACAGGAAAGGCTCTGAATATTTCAGCATGTTCCCAGGCAGCAGAGTTGCCCCCTTCCTCCTTTACACGTATTTGTATTTGCCAAAACCATGAGGGCAATTGCCAATAGACTGAGGGGACCAGATGGAAGTAAAATGCAAATAAGAAACACGAAAAAGCTTTGACATACATATACCACTCTTGCTTATATCCTGACTGGTGACAAATTCCATCAGGCTCAGTTCAGTCTCTGCTCCATTTCTAACCTACACCACACAACTGGACAAAGCACCCACAAAAGATCCGAAATACAACCCCTCTGGGAAACCTGACATTTCTCTCTGAGACAGCAGCATTCAGATGCAGCTTTCAACTCCTTGCTTTGCTGAGCCTTAAATTCACAGTCAGAAGTCCAAGAACTGTGAGAAACCAGAAATACAAGTAATTGTTTACAGTACTTGCCTACAGGTAATCCTAATATGTGATTCGTTGAGGGTAGCCCAAATCTGAATTTCTTGGTATCGTGACTGATTTCCTAAAAAACCAAGGTTAGAATGAGGTCAGCATCACCACTACTTTGAATTTCAAACTCTACTCAACACAATATGCTTCAGCAAGCCTGCTCTTTGTTAGCATGCAAGCCTAATACTGGGAAAGGACACAGAAAACTGCTTTGTTTGAAAAACAAAGTTGAAATAACCAGGAGTCTCAGAAGCCGTCTTCTCCTCTTTACCTTCACAAGGAGTGACTTTTGCCGGCCTGCACAATCCCTACAGCATCTTTACGTAGATAAAACCAGGAAATTCTGTGCCCAAGGCTAGTGAGCACATTGCATGCTGGCAGACAAAGATCAGGCAACACTGCCGTGCAGCAGCTCCGGGCTTGCTTCTCATGGTGCACCCAGGACAAGAACCGAGGGAGGAACACAGCCAGCATACGAACATGCAAAGCATCGGGAAACAGCAGTTCGCAGCATGCCATAAACTCTTTTACACACCCTGCTCTACCCTGGGGGGATCACAGTGTGGCTGCGGGGGGCACAGCCATCCTAGGAGAGCTCCCTGCCCTGCTCTGGGGATTCGATCCCTGGGGTAGCCCAGGGCCAAGAGCCTCCCAGGCCAGCGCACCTACTGCCCTCGGACCCTCGATGCCCCATGTCCCCAGAGTCCCGGGTACCTCCTTGTCCAGCAACCGCAGCGGGTACTTGGCCAGCGGGTCCTGCAGGGTGACGGGGCGGCTCGGCCTCCGCGCCGTCCCTCGGAGAAGCAGCAGCAGCAGCGCCGACGCCGCCACCACGGCCACGGCGATGGCCACAGGCGCTCCCTGGCAGGAGAAGAAGGGCAGGCGGTGAGGCCACGGCGGCCGTGAGGGGCACGGCCCTCCCCAGCCCCAGCCCTCACCGCAAACGCCTCCATGGCGGCCTTGCCCGCAGCTCCCGGGGCCCGCTAAGCCTCGGCCGCGCAGATCCCGCCTCGCGCTTCCTCCTCCCTGTTCCGCCTCCTGATCCTTCCTCGGGTTCCTCCTCCCGGCTCCTCCTCGGCTCCCGCCTCCCGGTTGCTCCTCCCGGTCCCGCCTGGGGCCGGGCGGGGCTGGGCCCGGACGGTGAGGGGAGCCCCGCTCCGCCCTCAGCCGGGGCGGGTCAGGCTGTCCCGGGGGCCGAGTTCTTGGTGTCAACAGAATCGATGAGGTTGGGAAAGAGCTCTGGCATCACCGGGGCCAAAGTGTGACCGGACACCACCGTGTCAACCAGCCCGTGGCACTGAGTGCCGTGTCCAGCCTTTCCTTAAACACCTCCGGGAACAGTGACCCCGCGGGCAGCCCCTTCCAACGCTTCACAATTCTTTCTACCAAGAAATAGAAAAGGAGGGTGTGAAAAATGCATGTATTTTATGCAAATATTAAAATGAATATTATATGTGTTGTGTTAGAAAGTAATGCTGTATTAATTCTCTTAAGTACTGTGTTAGATATAGTTTTAGGCTGTAAAAGATGTTAAAATAGAAACGATGCTATGTAGGATACTTTTTTTAAAGAAAGGACTCGCAGCGAGATAGCAGACACAGGACACCTAAACCTTTCAGAGAAAGAGAATTTATTGCCCTCTTATCAGAAGAAACGAACTTCTTCCTGCCTCGAAGGCGCTGTTAGGATTCGGAGGAAGAAGTTGACGATGACCACACAGAATCCTGTATTTGAATGGAATTTATGCATCATGTATGAAGTGTATGAATATGCAACTGGTTATTGTTTTTAAGGGTTAATCCTTTGTTAACGTGGGTCCTTTTTCGGACTCGTGCTGCCCGTAAAAAAGGTACCCGGACGTCCATAATTCTTTGTATTTATTGTCTCATATTGTCCTAATTCAATTTGTCCAAATTGTTATTACTCTAATTGTATTACTACTTTTTATAAGCATTTTATTACTATTAAACTTTTAAAATTTTAAAAACAAGTGATTGGCGTTTTTCACAGAGGGCAACAAAGTCAAGCTGGTCAGTTCAGATGAAGAAATAGCAATGTTTCTGTGCACCCAACGCATGGCAATTAATGGATTCCTAAATGAGAAATAAACGTGCCCTCGTGCCGCCTCTGGAAAAGTGCAAGGGAAATAAAGTGAGGGTAAAATTAAAAAAGGAAGATGCAATGAGAATAGGGTTGTTGTGTTCTTTTGGGCAGACCCACAGTGGGAGGAGGCTCAGGAAAGGCACGGAATGTGTTACCTCCGCAGGCAGAGAAACACAGAGAGCAGGACACCATCAGGACAGCATTCCAGAGCTAACCAGAACCACCTGCAGTCACAGAGCCTCACCTAAAAACTAAAACAGAATCCCATTACATGAACCCCGTTGAAAGTAATTTTTTACTATTTTTTTAGTTGTGTTTGAGTTTTTTTTTAAATCAAGATTTCATTTGCATCAGAAAACAGTTTACATTGTTGCTAAAAGGTACTGGCACCTTAAAGAGACCAAAAAGTTGCCACAAACAAAAGCAAAACTAGGCTCCTTGTAAAATCATGCTAAGAGAAACACAACAGGCCAACAACAAGCAGCCAAGCAAAAAGTTAGTGCCATAACAATCAAATCAAAAGCAGACATTTTAAGATAGAATTTAAGATAGGAATTTTCATAAGAGATACCAATTTATCACTGCATTCAATATCATCACAGCTGACATCACCTGTAGTTCTTCCCACACAATTTTTGGTATTCTGAACGCATCCACTTGAAATCCTTGTCTTAAATTAATAAACAGATAAAAGTCACTGTGTTCCTGTTAAGCAAAAGAGAACAGCAGCCAAGAGATAATCCACATCTGCTCCCAGCATAAACTGATACAGTCAGCTAATGGCAACTTCCACCATAACCAAACATTAACAGGCTTCTATGATAAAAATTTACAAAGCATATTTTCCCTCCATTTCTCTCTAAAGATCTCTGTTCAGAGAGCTTGGCAAAGATAAAGCACATAAACTCTATCAATAATGTAACACAGCTGTTAATCTGAATCACTGAATCTCAATTTGCCCATAATTCTTCCACTGGTAAGTATTTTCATAGCTTCACAAAAGACCTCATGCTCAATATTTTGTGGGCTTTTGCCTCAAACTTTACGGTGAAGAGAAGAAAGTGGTGAAATATGTTTACCTTATTCATTGGATAATAAAATCAGTGATTGTTTCCCCAGCTGCAAAATAAAATTGAAAGTTTAAAAAAAACTAAAGAACCAAAGTTCAAAACTAATATTATAACCAAAGGAGGGTTACTGGCATCAAAATTCTTGTATGGGAAAAACTCTGTAGATATTTTTGCCATTAATATCAACAAAAACTAAGTGAGATATCTTACCTTCTAGTTATTATCTGGACCATTGAGTCAAAGGAGGATTATTCTTTTGCTACCTGTGGTACTATCCAACTAATCTAGTTTTAAACACTACAGCTGAGAGCAGAGGGGTCTGCAAAGCTAATTGGAGCCTGTCACCACAGATTTCTGCATAAGCAGCCTTTTGGACATTAATTAAACTGCTAGTTACAAGTTAATGGATAGATTAATTAGGAGAGCTATCAGTTCTTGCATGCTCCCTTGGCCTGTAACACCTGTCTTTTCAAACATTTTTGTTTAAACACCAAACAATTTGTAAAACCAGAAACTGTCTTAAAAATATCCTGCAGTATTTTTACAGTCTGCAGCACTACATTCAAGGACATGCTTGGCTCATGTGTCTTATTTTCCCTCTTTTTCCTTCTAAAATGGATTAACAGTGTCAAGACTGCAGGTAACTTATGACTGCTCCAACACATGTGAAAAGCCAGAGTCTCAGTTCAGGTGAATGAGCAGTAAATTCCCCCGGGTAAGTATCAGCTACTCTGGAATCTGTTCATCAGTCCAAGAAGCCTGCATGTTCCCACCAAATTTTGTTTTCAATGACATTTGTGCCTTGGGAATGTTTTATGATGGGATCCATTCATTTCACACAATGAAAATGGGGAGCTCTGAAAAAAAAGAAGAAGAATAAAATGGGGTAAACTCTGCAAAGATCATCAATGAAGACAGGTTGTAAACTTGTCAAAGCAGACTCAGCTGCCACCACGTGTCCTCTACTTCCTCCCAACCCTGAGAAATGAGGCTGCAAAGTCACAGCAGGGAAAATATTCTTCCACACATGAAATGCAGGAGGGAGTGGAATAACAATAATACAGCTGGAAGAAATAACATTTTCAGAAGTTACTGCTGATTTAAGTTTGTTTCTTTTTTGGGCATTCAGCTAGGGATATTTTAAACAGCCAAGATCTCAGGGAGTGCTGGACACCCAAATATAAAAATAACACCCTGAAAAAGACCTCAAATTAATCATCTAACAATAGCAAAAGGATTAATTTAATGGTTGTTTTGTGGGGTTTTTTTCCATACATACTGCTACTATAAATATTCTTCTTGATCCAGTCAAAACAAAACCCTAACATTGTGTATTCTCCTGGGTAGTTCTTCCTTCTACATCCCAAGCCCCAGCTAGTGATTCCATGGAGAGTGTAAAACCCCGAGTTGTCTCCTGAAGGACAAACTAATGGGCCTCCAGAATCACCCTGTGAAAAACACCAATCACTTGTTTTTAAAATTTTAAAAGTTTAATAATAATAATAAAATGGTTACAAAAATAGCAATATAATTAGAGTAATAATAACTTGGACAATTTGGATTAGGACAATACGAGACAATAAAAACAAAGAGGTAGGGACAATCTGGGTACCTTTTTCTGGGTAGCACAAGCCTGAAAAAGGACACACATAACAGAGGATTAACCCTTAAAAGCAACAGCCTGTTGCATATTCATGCATCTCATACATGATACATAAATTCCATTCAAACACAGGATTCTGGCTGGTCAGTGTCAGCTTCTTCCTCTGAATCCTGACGGCGTCGGCGTCATCATGCCTGAGCAAGGCAGGAGAAGTTTGTTTCTTCTGATAAGGGAGCAATAAATTCTCTTTCTCTGGAAGATTTAGGTGTCCCGTGGCTGCTATCTCGCTACAAGTTCTTTCTTTAATAAAAGTATCTTACACAGCATAGTTTTTATTTTAACATTATGTTATAACCTAAAACTATATTTAACATGCTACTTAAGAAAATCAATACAGCATAACTTTCTAACATAACACACATAATATTCATTGTAATAGTTGCGAAAAGCCAATCATAAAATACACATTTTTCACAACCCTCCACAAGGACAAAGGAACCTTGTCCCCAGCCAACATCACTCCTGCTGTTTTTAAAATCTCAGTTCAGCAAGGAGAGGTCCCATCTGCTCACGTGCTTGGGGTTTTTAATTTTTAAAAAAACAAAGAAAGGCACAACCTTTGTTCAATGGAAGTAACTCTTTTTGCAATATGGGTAATTAAGATCTGACTGCTAAGGAATCTTTCACTGTGAATCACCACAGCCTGTTTGCAAGAAAACAGCTTTGGGAGATTTTACACTTCCCTTTCTAGAACCCACCTGGCCCAAAGGCAACTTAGTCCTTGCCTTCCTCCAGAGGGAATCCTGCACAGATCATCCCCAGGGTCACTTTCCTGGGAAGGTTTATGTAATAGCTCTGACATATGTCAGGTGCCAGGACGGGGACTTCCAGCTGCTGCAGTTCTTTCCTGTCGTGAACGGCGGAAGAATTGCAGCACACAATATGCGTGAACAGCAAATCTCAAAGTTTATTGATAACTCACACATATTTATATTGGTGTTAATGAAGCTTATACATATTGCAAAAGCTGAGCTCCTTATTGGTTAAAGCACACTTAGATCAACCACACCTACTTCTATGCTCTAATGATTATTTTGCTTCTATGTTTATATTCTTCTAGCTATTCTACTTAGGCTATCTTCATTTTCTGGCAAAAGATTTTCTCCCCCATCTTCCTGTTGCAGCGAAGGTCACCATGACCTCTGTCAGTGATTGGACACTGATTACTTAACTCCCAGCTTGTTTCCCCTATCTTTATCTAACGGTATCACATCAAAGTGGCCCTTCTCAGCTAGCCAATTATCCAAAAAGCTCTCCACACTTTCCCCTTTTCTCTGTCTTGAATTAAAACACATCATCCAGTAGAGGCATGAATTAGTGGTTCCAGAAGGAAGCTTTACTTCTCTCCTTTTCAAATGGTCTCAATCTAAATTACCTGATTTCTCTCCTCCCACCCATGTCCCTTTATGTCTAGCTGAGTTTACACAAGTGAAAACTTTTTAACACATCTGTTCTCCAAAAACTAACATATAGACAGAAGGACTGTTCTACCACAGGATGTGGTATTTAAAACACAGCCACAACATGCCCAAGCAGCAAAGACTGCATACATGATTCAGGTGCACCCCACCCTGTGACCTCACACATCCTCGAGGGCTGCAGCACCTCCTCCATGGCAGGGAGGCACACTGGGAGCATGGAGGTGGTGAATTCCAAGAGCTCAGCCAGTTGCAGCAGGGCAGTGTCAGAGTTAATTTGGGTGTATAAAATATTTCTTGATTGACCTTTTCTAGGAAAGCAAAGACATTGACATTTTCTGAAAGACTTGGGAACATGAGGCTTTAAGTAACTTTGATTTTATAAATTTCCAAGATGCATTAAGAAGGGAACATATTTAAAGCAGCTCCAGAAACCACCAGCTTTCTGATATTAACAAGTCAAGATTGTGCATCTGTGACATGGAACAGAAATCATGAAGAAAACTCCATCCAGCAAGGGTAGGAAGAGAGCCTTGGAAAAAACATTTATCCAGTGCGAGCAAAGTGGCAACTTGTGCCCTAATCTGTCTTGGTGACAGTGACCAGTGAGCACAGAGACAATACACGTCTCACTCACACATCCTCTGGGATTCTGAGCTTTGGAGCTCAGTGAAGGCACAGATCTGGGCTGACAGTCACACAAAAGCTGTTGTGTAAATGCAGATTGGGATCAATGTTCAGGCTGTTGGATTGCTTCATCATGGAGAATTTGGGAATCGCATTTACATTAAAAACTATTTTGAAAGATTGATTTGTATCAATCAATCTGCTGGATGGAAGCAGCAGGCTGCAGGGACACACCGTGCAGTTATGGACATTCCCAGGGAAGGGCTCATCCCACTGCACTCACCTGGAATGAAGGCAGTGGGCACTTGTGACAGCCCAATCTTGGGCAAGGACTGCTCCTCCACAGATATGATCATCTGCAGTTTGCACTTAACTGGAATGTTCTGGCCTGCAGTGTGTAAAGGCCACGAGTAGGGCACAGCTTCTTCACCTCCAGTTATCCTACTGAAGAGGAACCTGGGCTGATTTGAAGGCATTCCACAAGCATCCTCTGAAACAGAAATCACTGATGTTCCAAGAAGTCTTTAGAGGTTAGGTTAAGACTGGGAGAAGTAAAGAACATTCCAGTTAAGGGCAACCCCACAGCATTTCAAGCTCCACCTCCCCCTTTTTTGCTAAATCTTCTAATTTCCCTCATTTAATAGGCTCTAAATGTTTAGACCACCCTGAGGAGCTGATGCTAGCAAAAACAGAGCTTCACCAAGATGAAAGCTACCATTTGCCTTCAGAAGTTTTAGCCTCAAACCTACAATGAACAGGGACTCATCCAGTTCTATAGACTACTAGAGGGGGAAAGGGCAGTTCTAAAATGCTGATTGTTATTTTCAATTACTCTGTAGTCTTTGCAATTGTTTTCACTAAGGGAAGTTGGTGTAAACTGACATACATGCTGAAATGTTATTGAACTGCTGCACATCACTTAGCAAGATGAAGGAAACGAGAAAAATTAGGTTCTGCTAAAGTCAAAGCATGGAAATGTCACAATGCATATTTTTATTTCCTCAAAATGTCTTACTAAAAAAATCTGGACCAACTGCAACCATTAGGTATTTATAGTCCAAAAGGTACTCTCTATTCCCATGAAGGAAGCATAACTGAGATTGTCTTACCTGTCATAACCTTTATTTCTTCTTCAGTAACACTCATGTTTTCAAAATCTTCATCTTTAGTTGAATTCAAAGTATTTAAATCTAGCAAATGAGGGTGGTCAGTGTGTTAGCAGGATGTCTTGAGTAATATTTGTATTTTAGAATAACTTTTATTTTCTTATTTTTGTAGAAGAAACAGATTTCTGCTATTACAGTATTAAAGTGCTATTTAAAATGTGCCACAAACACGACTCCCAGGTTTTAGCCAGATTCATTGTTTGTTTTCACCATTCATTAGTCCTTTGTTTAATGCCTGAAGAGGTTCACAATCCTTTTTTTTTCACTGAAACAATTTGTTAGATGAGAATCTCCTAGAGCAAAATAATTCTGAACAGCCAATCTGCGGCCGTGCTGGTGTTCGGAGACCCGGCGATCCACAGCCCAGCTCGCAGTTTCGGGTGCTTGTCCGACCCCAAGTCGGATCCGCACCTGTGGGTCAGCGACTCACGGAAGGGCGGCAGCCAAGATGCAGGCAGAAGAAAGGGAGGACTCAGGTGGCAGGAGAAAGTCAGATTTATTATCCAACCAGGCGGGGGAAGCAGGGTGAGAGGAAGCTGTCAGGGAAGGGGGTTACCACCTGAGCAATGCACAATTGGATTACAGCAATTTATAAAGGCAGGGGGGTGGGTATGGGTGTAAACCTTAAACAACGAATGAGGACACAGAAACTTAGATACATACCAGGAGTGACAGGCTAAGCCAACAAATCAAGAAAAAATTGAGGAGGGGCCCCAGCCCCTGACCAATCACCCGACGCCCTGGAGAGAAGAATCTAGAAGAAAAGGATGGGTTGCCGGGTGATGGACAAGGGGACTGGGGTGGGGAAAACCTGAATACATCAAAGAAACCATAGCAACATAGGAGGGGCGAAGGGATTGACATTAAACTGCCTGAGGCAGGGGAATTCCGGGACAGAACCACTTCTGCCCGTGATAGGGGGAACTGGAACGAAACAAGAACAGAACACCACGCCAATCCACTGAAGAGCCCTTTGTGCTGTCCCAAGGAGGCATTTTCCCAAGTTTCTATTTAGTTTTCTGTTCCCTGTTAGATGAACAAAGGAAACTGTAGCTCTGAATCCTCCAAAGGTCTCTGTCTCATCAGGGAGGAAGACAACCAGCATCACAGCAGAGGAGCTTGGAGCAGGTGCTGGTAGGGCAAATCCACAAGACTCAACTAAAAATGAGAAAGCAAAGGCTCACTAAAAAATTAACAGGTACTTTTTAATCCTTCTCTCTTTCAACAGTGGGCGCACAATATTCTGTATATTCCAGCTTTCAGACAGGAAGGTAAAAAGTAACCATGACCAAGAGATAAGCAGGCTGAGGCTGAAGGACTGACCTATTCCTAGCAGCCTGTTCAGAAGTTTCCTCATCAGAAAAAGGAGTCTCTGGCATCATTTCACAACAGTCTATTGCAGCACCCACAAACTTCCTTACAAATGAAACACCTCAGCTACCTGATTTTCCCTAATCTAAGCACCAGCTTCAAGCAAGTGCTGAGAACAGTTTTCTGGGATAGGATTTCCTCTCATTCACTATAAGTCAAGTGGCAAAAATTTAAAAATTACATGAATGATGCTCTGGAGTGATGAACAGCTGGACTCTGACAAGAAGATGTCTTGGGTGCTTTGTGTGTGATCATTCCTATAGACCCAAATTACCGTGCTATGTATTTTCTTCACTGGAACCAATTCAGAACTGCATTTCACACGGAATTTAAACACTCAAAAATTGTTCACTTCACTGTGGCTTTGCCTCTGTAAGTTGAGAAAAATTAGCAATACCTACAAGCATTTTTCAAGGTACTGAAACTAGTACTATAATATTACCTGAGACTCTGCAAGCAAATTTACACTGGAAAATAGGACTAGTGAAAGTCATAAAATAAATAGAACATCCCCAAAATTAAAAATCAAAAGTCAAAGCTATTTCCTTTTCTTTTCCCACATCTTCATACACAGTCATGGCATCATAGGAGCAATCTTCACTCTCTTCTACTTCAAAAGACTGGTATGTAAGCTTAAAATTTAAAAATGAAAGAGTGAACCTTGTTGTGAAAGTCATATGGAAAAAATTCAAAGATCTACAGGGTCTTTACGATTGTGAGTGATTCCTGCAAGGTTTGGTTTCTGTGACATTCAGACCTCTCACAGGTGATACATAAATATTAAATTTTCTAGAAGAATCTGTCATGATGAAATTTAACCCATGAAATCTTATTTTACTATAACCTAAAGGACAAATCCAAACCTATCTGTCTTTTGGGATGGATAGTGATTCCTTTTTACTGCATCCAGCAGCATCATTCATGCTCATGTTGCTTGATATTGTTTGTCCTTAGCTGCGTCATTTCTTGTTAACTCAGTGGTGCCCATTTCCATCATGTAGACCCAAAAAGGGTTCATGTTATATCTTAACTACAAGGGCCTCTGGAGCACAGATAATCCACTGACAGCCTGCCAGGTTGCTGCAGTGCTCTGGGTAGTGCATACTCTCCAACACTCCTTCTTCAAGAAGGGACTCACAGCCAGCAGCTGGAAATGCAGGCAGAAAAAAATGGAAAGGAAAGCACCAGCTAGAAGTGCTGCCAGAACAGGAACATCAGGAGTTCTTTTAAGACTCAGCAGGTGGCACTTGGGCCCATCCTTATGGCTGGTGAACTGCTGTGCACAGAAAAACCAAACACAATTCTCCAGGACATGTTTTAGCCTCAGCTGCCTCCCTCAAGGCCCCCCAATGAAAGCATCATCCACACAGAAATACCAAAGGGGTTTCCTCTGGTTTGTTTTCTCTTGACATTTTTTTTCCAGGTCCCCACCCAAGAGTGTAGGCAGGCACATTACTTGGTTTAAACTTACCAGGAAGAATATCTGGTGTAAGAGCTTTGTAGGTAATGGAAAAACCAGTTCCACAATCCTCATCATTAGAAACAAATTTCAGCCTTATGCTATTGGAGCCAATCAAAAGAGATAATGAAATATCTTCTCCACAGAATTTCCCTGAAACATAACATTAGAGAATAATCACTGTTTAAAGCCTTCAGTTACTTGAGAAAACTTGCATGTACCGTTTTTAATACTTAGCTATAAAATTCTAGGATTAAAGAGAAATTTCCTATTCATCCTTCTACTTTCCTTATTAACCCATTATCCCAAATAGATTCACCCTATTAAAAATTGAAAATCATTGACACCAGAAATGTGATACAGTTCCCTACCAGGCATTTTCCAACCTCTTCACCTCCCACACTCTTTTTCTTTTATTTCAGATCCTATGTCTCAATGTATCAATCAAGCAAGTGAAACAATCAACCACCACCTCATTGGGTGCCCTTGCTGTTAGAATAAGGAGTGCTCTGACAGGTTATAGATCTCAAAGACCTTTTCCATCCTGAATGATTGTTTCAAAGAACAAGGGTACAAAAACTGACCCACGAGTGAGTTTTTTATCAGTCTGTCATCTTTTGAACAGAC
Organism: Molothrus aeneus; assembly: GCF_037042795.1. NCBI lineage: Eukaryota > Metazoa > Chordata > Aves > Passeriformes > Icteridae > Molothrus > Molothrus aeneus. The sequence continues at coordinate 3,576,266 of NC_089651.1, read as the reverse complement.
TGATAAAGAATCATAGTCACAGAACATTTCTGGCCAGAAAAAGGGGGAGAAACAAAGCCATATGTAATTCCCTTCTGGCACAAATAGAGTCCATACACACAATCTGGAATAAGAAATCAGTTCCCATTCATAAAAATGCAACCAAAACCTACACTTGTATAGGGAGTATTCTCTGGGGGAAGACATTGTTTTCTCTGCTTACTGATGGTTTTGATAGAACTGTTCAGGCCTTCCAGGAAAATGCAATTCCCCTTCACTCTTGCAGAGTTTGCCATCCTGAGCACTACAAAACACTGTGAGTTAAATCATAATGGAAGGAATTAGGTTTGACACATATGCAATCTGGTGTTCCACCAAAAATCTCAAACATCTGGAGGATATTGTGAGACAGGGTTGCTGAGCTGCACTTTGTTTCTCCTGGCAGACTGATGCTGTGTCTTCTCTTTTCTCTCTTTTATTTGGAATTCTGGTAAATCAGCTTTAAACCCCATCATCTGGGAGCAAGAATGAAGCCCTGCCAATGGACTCTCATTTTTTTGTAAATGGCAGTGCTTACTTTTTACCTTAAAGAAACTCTTGGCTACATGAAGATTTCATTAGAAATAATTTTCAGTGAGGAAAAATGGATACCCCAGAGCATAACAAAAGTGTTCATGGCAGCCCATGTGAAATAATGCCCTTGGTTATGTTACAGCAGGAGACTTTTGCAACAGTTCAAGGTGCTGCTAAAAATTACTTTATTAAAGGAAGCAGAAGCTGTCCTATTTGGTCAAGTGTCAGCAGAAACACAACACCACAAAAATCATCTTCTCTTGCCCTCCCTTCTCATTGCACGGTAACCCAGAGAGAGCAGCATTTATCAACTCTGTAAACACAAACAATTTAAGGAGTCAAGTACTTATTAGAATATTGCATCTGCAGCATTCTGGGAAGACCAATAAAAACTGGCAAAAATGTTTTCAAAACAGTTTCTTCCTTTATAAATTCCAACTATTTTGGGGAGGGCTTTTTATGCTTTAACACAAATAAAAGATATTGGGGGAAAGTAATGTACTCACCTGGGGAGATTTTCACTTTCAGATCTAATGAAGGAGGGATAGGGAAGGGGGAGGAAAAAGAAGAATCAGTTCTTGCAGTTTCATAGTCACAATTTACTTTTGTCCATGTGAAATGGCAATTTTGTACAGCTGGCACTGAGGCAACTCCCAGTGCTTTTTGGGGACACAGTGCCTACAACAAACTAGGGCTTGGAATCAAAACAAAATTGCAAGTTCAGGGAATGCTGACATTGGAATAAACATTTCTGGGGTAGCCACTATCAGGATGAACCATGCTTTGACAGGCCACCACTCAGTCTGAGCAACACTTTTTCAGAAGCTAAACTCTTTTCATTTTTCTCTGACATTATGGGGGTTCCTTCTTTGAATCATCAATTGAAGATGGCTTCTAATAGGAAATTTTATTTTTCTGCTCACAATTTTTTTTCTTCTCATTGACTGAACCTCATAAATAACCCTCCCTCAGTTTTTTCAGTTCTCTGTGTAAGTTTTAACACAGTCTCCAAATCCCTTTAATGAAATTAGCCCAAACTAGAAGAAGATGTCAATTCATTTTCTTATAACTCTCAGTAAAGTTCACCCCTGCCATTTATATCTCCAGCTCCATGATTTTGGCAGTGGTGCCTGATGGTCACACACTGTTCCCCAGCACAGAGGGAATTCATGGCCTTTTGGGAAGAGTGAACAAAACCACAAAAGCACTTCTGAGTGTGACTTGTCCCTATGTTGTTGTCAAATGTCTGAGCCAACATGTTTTAGTTGAGAAAAATGACAAGTGACTTCAAAGAAGTGCACATGGAATCTCTGATACTTTCAACTGGTGAATTTCCATTTAAAAAAAGAAAAATTCTAATAAACATGCTAATAAACATGCTAGCTGCATAAAAGAAGAATTCTAATAAACATGCTAGTTGCATAAAAGGATCATTCTTTAAAAAAAAAGGCCCAAGTAGGAAGTAAAGTGCATTTACAATGCTCTCAATTTGGTTTTGACAGCTACCTGTCATTAACACTTCAAGGGACTGTGAAACGCTGCAGTGCTTTGACAGGAAATCATGTAAGTGCTGTGTCCTGAGACAAGATAAAATTAAATAAAATGTTCCCAGACAGAGGATTTGTCACAAGCGAGGGATGCATTACTGTGGGACGCATTACTCAGCACCATGCTGAGGTCTGGGAATATTCCCAGGGATCCTCTGTTGTAATGTTTGTTCTTCTCACTCCCTCTCCAGCCATAGGCACATCCCATCCCCAGGAGATGACACCAGCAAGGCTCCAGGCCCCAGGCTTGCCTTGACACAAAAGGGGTCTCCCTGGAAAAAAGCCAGCAAAATCCCAGGAGCCAGAGCTTGTACAGCTGAGCAAGCCTTAAAGAGTTTGTTGGGGTCTCTTTTGTGCCTTACTGAAAACCTGCAACACAGGGGACAGTGAGTTTTAAAAGCGCTGTAAAGACACACACATTTTTGGGGTGTTTAGTCAGGATTGTCAAGAAGGGGAGAGACAGACAAATTCCCTCATGGGTTCATCTCTGATGTGCTTGAGCATGTAAAAAAGGAGTGAGGAACAATCACTTAACCTTTATCCCACTTCCTTTCCTTCCTGTAATCCAATTCTTTCCAACATTAATTAATTTGTCAAGTGTTCTGAAGTTAGAAAGCCCTAAGCATTATTGCACTGGGGTACATTGCAAAATTGCTCTCAGGAACCTGTCCTACAACCCATACAATAATTAAAAAGGAACCATGTCATTAAGTGCATTGCCCCATAGGGGACTTTTGAAAGAATTCCTACATCCAAACCTCCCAGTTTACAGGGACTTTGTTTACTTTGTTTACAATGTGGTTCTGCTGGAGCAGGGATCCTGCACAAGGGGGGAGTTTTCCTCTGCAGCTCCAGGGCTGCTGGAGATGGGCCTGGGCTCCCTCTGGGAAAGCAGGGCAGCAGAAAGCGGCTCCTCTGGGAATGCACTGGGCAAAGGCTGCTGTGCTGTTCCCAGGCTCAGATTGTATCCAGGTAGGAAAGCTTGGCTCCTCCCCTGGGCGGAGCATCTCCCCATGGGATGGTGGAATTTGATCAGCCCTACAGGGACACTCAGTGGCCATGGACAGAAGAGATCTCCTGGAGGGAGGATTGGCTGTGGGAGAGATAAAGAAAAAACTGGCCCATGAACAGAACAGAACTGCGCCACCTCTGACAGATGGGGACAGAATACACACCCCCATTTCCAACCTAAGACACCAAATTTAATAGAGCATGGTTCTTCTACACACCATCACTGAAGTCTTTGCTGTAAAATACTGAAACACTCTCTGAAACTTATTTTTTTGAAGCAAAATGAACTTACCATGGCATGATTTGCTAGCAACTTACCCAGGCAGATCTACACATGGAAATAGAGCTCACATGGAGAGAATATCAGTTGCTATTTGTCCCAACAATTTATACAGCTTTTGAGGAGACAAAACTTTATTTCCTGCACACTTTATATTTAGCCAATATTACAGACCTGGGAAACACACCACAAGTTTATAATGTTGTTGGCAGCATGCTCAGTGTTTTATTGTTTGGCCAAGGGCTCCCCAGTAACTATCCCCCCCCCAATCCACCATCAGTGACCACCCCAACAATCATTTATGTATTTATTCAATTCTAGTTTTTCATTCTTTCCCCTGCCAGTCAAAGGATAACAAACCCCAGCTTTTATTCTGAATATGCAGTTTTATAAGAATTGAATATAAACCCTGTCCTAGAAACTTTGAATTGCAGTTGTTTTGGGGTTTTTTTCTGGTATAGATGCAGAATTTATTATGAGTGCAGTTTTCCTACTAGTCCTGAAGAAATCTCCATTTCTGCCACTTCTGAAACCCATATCACCAACATGATTCCACCACTAACCAAAAACTTTTTAAAGCTGCTTTCCTTCAGGGATTCATTTGTATTTTACAGGGACAAAACAAACCCTCCAGACCCCCAAACCAGTTCCATGTACAGCAGAGCTCTGCACTCGTCCACCACAACAGAAGGGCATAAAAACAAGAATAAACAATCCCTGTGGTTATGAGTGATGCTCATGGGCCACTGATGTGGAATAGAAGATGGAGAAACAATGGGCAGATGTAGAAACAATCCAAAGCACATTCCAATTTCTCATAGAGAGGCATCACTTTCTGTGCAGCACCAAAGGGGTCAGAGAGAAAAAGCAGAGGGGCACATTCTGTCCAGGCTGCACTTACCTGGGATGGCAGAACAGAAGGGGAGGCTTTCTTACCTGTTATTCTGTGTTCTCCTCTTCTGCTACCTATTCATAGTTCTGCTGAAGCTGTTGCCTTTACCCTCTGTGCAGACAGAGGCACCTCCCACTGGGGAGCTGCTCTTGCCCCTAAAGCTGGCAGCTTTGGCAGACAGCTCTGGCAGCACCACTCCTGACCAGCACCACCCTGGCCACTGTTGTAGTTGAGACAGAGACAATACAAAGCAACACACTCCATTTTCAGAAGGCTTCAAACCTGTTTTTTATTATGACATGCATGCTTTTTATACTTTCTTACAAAACTCCTTAGGTTACACTTCAGTCATGAGAGAAAAACAAAGTGCTCATTGGAGTAGGCAGTTGCAGGTTTCTCTTATTAATCCTTCTTTCTTGGTTTCTATATCAATGACCTTGGTAGGAAATTCTTTCAGGGGTTAACATGGATCCTCTTATCAAACTTCTCTCTGGCTCACAGCAGTCACTGTAAAACCTCTTCCACAATTCCCTCCTTTTTTTGTATTTTAGCCACAAACACAACTGCTAAGGACTTTGCAGGGCCCATGCAAAAATCCAAGGAGACAGGGGAGACACAAAACAATTATAGCAACCAGCAGCAAAATTAACAACCCAGCTTCCAACAGACTTTAGGCAAAGGTCAAACCCACCACACCACCACTGATCTCCAGCCACACCTTTGCACTGAATCCCAATGCAGAGCTGGCTCTGTGTCCCAAAGCTTTGTAGTGACAAAAACAAAGCTATGAAATCACTAACTTTAGCAGGCAGAGCCTGTTCCTGCTGGCCCCAAAATAATGGCATTAATCAATGTTAGTCAGCCTGGGCTGTCCCTTCTTTTGCTGTGCACTGTGAGAATGAAATGCTTGTAAACCAAAGTGCTGTAGAAATGTGCACAGCTGCTCCTTGTTGTGAGGCCATTAAAAAACAATCATGCACACACCCAAATAAGTTTAAGACCAAGAGAAAATGAAGAATATTGAGAAGGTTCATCATCAGAGCCCTCCAATTGCTTTTTCTGCTGGCTTTGAGGGGTTTTTAGAGGAGTCCAGGGCTGGTGGGAGGGAACACAGGCTGCACTGGGTCAGTGGAACACTGAGATGGCCCAACTGCAGGATAGAGGAAGTTTAATTCTTGCTAGAAAAGTCTCTTCATGTTGCTGCTCCTGTCTGAGGAGGAAATCCAGATCCAGAAAATGTATTCACTCAGTGACAATGAAAAGTTTAAGAGAAGAGGGAACAAGGAGTGAAGGGTACAATGAGCAGCAAATGCTGGTTAGTAATTGACCTCTTGTGACAGTGTTCACAGGGGTTCTTGGATGAGGGAAGAGAGACGAGGATCTGACTTCATGTTTCAGAAGGCTTGATTTATTATTTTATGATATATATAACATTAAAACTATACTAAAAGAATAGAAGAAAGGATTTCATCAGAAGGCTAGATAAGAATAGAATAGAAAAGAATGATAACAAAGGTTTGTGGCTTGGCTCTCTCCGAGCCAGCTGGGCTGTGATTGGCCATTAATTACAAACATCCAACATGAGCCAATCCCAGATCCACCTGTTGCATTCCACAGCAGCAGATAATCATTGTTTACATTTTGTTCCTGAGGCCTCTCAGCTTCTCAGGAGGAAAAATCCTAAGGAAAGGATTTTCCATAAAAGATGTCTGCGACAACCTCTTAGAAGATCAGTAGAAAAAACTGATCTTCAAGATCAAATGGGATTGGTTTTTTGGCTTTTTTTTTTTTTTTTGGTGCTTTGGTTTTTTAAATACAATGAGCTGTGCTTTCGAGGGTCACTGGTCACATCCTAACAGTTTGCAAGGTCACTGCAGGAAAACTGGAAAATCTCTAAGCTCAATAAAATTCATGGTATCATATTCTAAACAAGATATAATCTCTTGAAATATGAAACTTCATAAATCTTATAATTCATGTACTACTCTTCTGAATCCAATCATTCTTAACTGAAAGCAGATTAGTTTTAACACGGACTTAATGTATTTATGTTTGGATAGTTGGGCAGGAATTTTGATTTTCCAACAAACTTATTTTTCATCAGTTTTAACCTATTGTAATTCCAATGACTCCAAGTTTGCTGTAACAACAAGGAAAAAATCAAATCTAATTCTCAAGGTAAGCCTATTATTGCCTACCTTTTCCCCAAAAGCTTATGAAAGATCCTGAATGGCACCAGCAAAACACTCACCTCAGTTTTATTATGCTTTAAAAGCCACTGTCCACCCTCCCATTGAGAGAGGGGAGCTTGGCATTCACCTTTTTTTAGTCAGAGCCTTTATGTTACTTCAAAGGCCAATAAATTGGAAAGCTGAGGGAATTAAGGATTCTCAGATCTTAAAATCACAACATTAAGTACCTCTGCAATTCCCAACCATGTTTTTCCCCTCTCCCTCTGTACAAATAAAGTCACATCTCAAAGCCAAACCATGCTACACCTTCACTTGGGATTCATGGGTTTGGGATTCATGTACTTTTTTAGACCATCAGAGATCACTGATAAATATACCTGACTTGCAAAAGACAAACTACAAGATTTCAGCTCAATATTCCCACATGAATCCTAGTTAATCTGGTCTTCTGGTTTAGAATTATATCTAAATTTGGGTAAAAATTGCAAAAAAACCCCTACAAACTAAAACTTTGCAATGCTCACTGCACTATCAATTCATTTTCCAGAAAAAAATCATATCCACGATTTTTCAGTCATCCAACCAAGCCTTTTTTAGGGAGCAGATTGTTTGTCTGAAAATTTTGGAAATAAGTATTTATAAAAAGGTCAGAGACAAAAGTTAAAGTCCAGTATAATTTTGAACCTATGTAATTCCATCTATTAATAAAAACAGTGCTGACAGGTGCCTGTTTCTCTACCAAAGACAAACTGACAGCCAAACACCAGAAGGCAAATCCTTCCCAAGTGATCCCAAATAACTGATGAGGGTTCTGGCGGTGCTTGCTGATCCCTGATGGCTTTAAACCACCCCAAAATTAGGCTGCTACCAAGAGGGAGGCTGTGCCCCACCTCCCATGGAAGTGCTGCTGCCATTCCCCTCGTGCCAGTCTCAGCCCTGGCCAGGCTTTGTGGAGACCTGAGCTTGTTTTATGGAGCTGGGTTTGCTCTTATAGCTGGATTGGTTTCTTGACCAAAGCTTTTTATCAAAAATTGAATGCCAGTGTCAATTCAAAGGAGTGAATATATGCTCTAGACATAACCCAGCCCATTCCTTCCATATGTAGCCCCCACTTAAAACTTAAAGCATCAAAATCCATCATGAAATTCAGCTGGGCTGTTCTAGACACAGCCCTGTCCTCGGAGCAGATCCAGAATTTTCAGTTCTGTTCCAAGCTTTGTGGCAAGGTCATGCTCCAAGCTCCTGCCTAGTTCTGGTGAATAAAGGTGCCTCAGCCTTCAAGTATCCTGAAATGTTGAGGTACCGCCTATCACACTCCCGGTATGAAGAAATCCCTTTTCTTCAGGGGTGAAGATCCCCAAAGAGCAGAGTAGCTTTGTAGTAGCTTTGTTAGCTTTCAGCAGCACAGCAGGAGTGAAAAGTCACCCAGTAACTCTGGAGTTTAAAGAGGAAAAGTTGCTCCCAGCCCTGCACAGCTTAGGTCTGCTCCACACCCTCCCAAGTATTAGTGAGCCTCACAGTTCAAGTTCCCCTGGATGCAGAGGACTTTGTGAGACTTTGAACACTTCCTCCCTCACTGTTCCCATTGCAGCCCACCCCAAAACTGAAAGGGATGAGGGTTCTTGCCTCAGAGAGACCCTGAGTTGTGTTTTATTGCCTCCAATCAACTCCAGCAAGGACTCAGAGGGAGCAGTAAAACTGAAGGGTTGGATCTTAATAATGTTTTCACTTCAGCTCTCTGCACCCTCCTAAATTCTCCAGCTGGCCCATCAAGGCACAGAACAAAGTGCACAATGGCAAGAATGCACAAAGGAGCGCTTGGGGCAAGAAGAACCCACAGAAACCCCCCAAGAAGCTGTTTCCCAGAACATTTGTTCTTTAATTCAGGATTTTGGATATACATCAAGAGCTATTTGAGCCTCCTGTGCAATAAAAAAGGAGCACAATTTTAACACAAAATGCATTTTTTCAGCCTGCAATGCTCAATAATTGATGTACCAGCCAAAAGTCACTGGTGACCAGGAATTAAAAGAAACAGCAGCTGCTGGCTTTTTCCCACTTTTCACTGCAGCTCCGTTTTTCCCTTTTCTAGTAGATGAGAATTATAGATACAGGTTCAGTTACTTACATCTGTGATGAGCAATTTTCCTTTTTGTAGGTAAGTCTCCTCCCAGACAGAAATTTTACCTTTCAAAGCAAACAAGACCAAAACCAAACAAGGCCAACAAATGCAGAAATACTTCAGGCTATGGGGAGCACAATGCATTGATATCAGCCAAAGCTTCCCTTGGGTGGAGTCCAGCCTTAAACTGATTAATTAGGAAAGGACAAACGAAGGAAGAGAGAGGGAACAAAATTGTGCTTAGCTTAAATATTTGCCCCGAATATCTCAAAATGCTTTGTAAGGATAGATCAATACTAAAGCTTTTCAGCTAATATTTGGCATATGAATTAAACAAATCAGCAGCAGTCAGAAGCAAGTTGGTCACTTAACTCCCAGATTAGTCTTACCCTGGGAATGTTTTGTGAAATGCAAAGTCTTAATAGCACAGTGGCAGCTGCTCAAGGTAAATAGAAATAAAAAATAAAAAATCCAGTACATCACCTGATTTTTGGAGAGCACAGTGGATACATTTCAATGCTTTTAGCATGGTAAAGATTTACAGTATTACAGTGCTTACAGAATGTGCTCAAAATACAGAAATATGCCATCTCAGGCAGGCAGCAGTGAGATGAATCCTTGCAGATGTTTTTCAGAAACATACTAAGAATAAAAATAAAATAAAATAAAAATGCTGTCAGTCATGTCTGTACTTCACATCACATCAAGACCAGGAGGTGAAAGGAGAGAACTGCAGGTGGCTCCAGGTGTCCCTGCCCAGCCTGGTTCACATCTCCCTGCCTTGCTGGGAGATGGAGCTTGAGCCCAAAGAGTAGGAAGAGATGAATGACCTCTCAAACTGGCTTTAAGTCCAGGAGAAGGAAGTCCAGGACTAATCCATGTATTTGCTCCTGATCAGCCAAGTGAGAGCAGCTTCCCCTGTTACAGGAGTCTTGCCCAGGGTCTGTTTGCTCTCTTCCAGGTCTCCATGGCCAAATCACTCATTTTCAATCACACAATCAAATGCAATCAAGAGCAGGCTCACAGCCTTCAGCTGCTGGGAGATCAAGCCAGAAAGGAGGAAAGAACAAAGTCAAGAAGTATCATGCTCATAAAGTTATTTATGTTGTGCCAAACCTGTAGAATGGTGGATTTAAAACTCCTCAAATTTGGGGTATTTTCAGGCTGAAATCTAGGGAGTGGGTTGGGATTGTAAAAGACTTCCAGATACACAGTTCCCACTTTTAAACATGGAAATGGAGACATAGAGAACAAGAGAGGCAGAGGGGGGAATGGCAAAAAAGTTAAAATCAGAAGTTTGTCTTCTGCTTCTGGTGCTCCCAGAGCAATGTGAGAGTGTGGGAAGCACAAGGAGCAAGCCATTCCAGAGAGATGGGGAAAGCCAGGCCAAACAGGATAAATGAACAAGGACGGGATAATTCCTTATTTCCAATTAAAATACAGGCAACAGCAGGATCCCCTGCTGACATTTATCCTGCTCGTGGGATACACCCACAGTAACCAGCACTGAGAAAGGCAGGAGCCCTGTTCTGTCCTAGCTCTGCCATCAGATGGCAGAACAGCACCAGCTCTGCCACCGAGGTGGGTGGATTAACTTCCCATGGTCTGGTTCAATAACAGTCAGCTGTAAAAATCAACATAAAATTGATGGTTTTCGATAAAAATGTATCGTTTCCCCTTGGCACTGCAAGGCAAAACTCATTCAAACACAGTGAGATGTTTAAAGCCATGTCAAAAGGTTTGGTTCACACTCCTTTCAAGGCTCTGTAGAAATTCATTTCAGTGTGGCTTTTGTGGTTGCAGAGAAAGCGTAAGGAAAACTGAGGCATCTGCAAAGTTCTGATGTGCATCATGAGGAGCCACATGATGCACATCAGTGACACAGCCAGCACAGATCTGGCTGCAGGGGTTTTGTTTTTGTCTGGTTTTGCCCGTTTTGTGGTCATTCTCAATGAGGTGAGGGTACAAGGGGCAGGAATTTGCAAACCCTTTCTGCCCCACAGCAAATCCCTGAGCAGGATTCACCCTTGTAGACGCACTGACACAAAGTCATCTGGGTTTAAGCTGTGGACAGCTTAGAATTCTCCAGCTGGATCCATATTCCTATTTTTTCACTTTCATCACCAGACTCCTGCTCACAAGCAGCTTCTACCAGTGCAACAGCTGCTGCCACAGGAGACTTGTGGCTCAGGTATTACCAGCAATGAAAGTCTGTTTTTTTTCCTTTAGGGAACAGACTTTATGCTACAGTAAATGCCACAGCAGGACGAGCAAGGGGAAGTAGAAAACTCTGGTCTTGAAACCAAGGGGATTCCCTGTCTCTGCAACCATTGGTGTAGCTGTAAATAATGAGGATGAAATGAGAACTCTGCCTTAAAAATATTCAGTACTTTGAATGTGCAAGCATGACTGAAAAAAGAATTGGGAAGGGAAGAGGCAAAAAGAGCAATAGCAAAAATGCTAAATAGCAGAGATACAAAAAAACCTGAAACACCCTTGGATTGTTTGTAAGAAATGTGATCATGCAAGCTGTGAAGCAGAGTCATGGATGTACAGCCAGCCCAGCACACGCCTGCTTTGGAAGGGATAAATTTCGGCTGTCTCAGCAATATTTGGCAAAGCTGAGAGAGCTTAAGGGTGCAGGTTCCTCCTGTCAGGCCTGCAGTGACAGGGCAGAGCCAGCCCCCAGCAGCACATTGCAACAAAACCATCACAGAAGAGTCCTAAAAGCTTAAAGAAGATGGAGTTAAAGGAGTTCCAGGGCCAGGGTGAAACTGCAGTGGGTGGAAAAGTGAACTGTGCCACTGCTTGAGTCTCTTGAGCAATTCAGCCAAGAGCTGGAGGCCTCTGAGGAACGTCACAGAACACCACAGAAACCACACCATGCTCAAAGACAGGAAGGCTTTTGCCTTTCATCAGCAGATGTGAGGCATTCACACCATCAGCAGCAGCTGAAACCATCAGATTCTTTGCAATGGAATCCTCCTAAGACAGGCAGGTGAGTTCTAATGCCAGCCCTCTTTCTTGAGGACACTCATTTCTGCCAGAGTGGCACAAGGAGATTGGCCACCACACTTATTCCTAGCCCAAAGAAACCAAAGTGAATTCAACCAAGGCATACACAGTGTTCAGGTAAACTGGACAAGCTTTGCTCTCAATTTGGTGTAAACAGGAGACAGAATTATACCACTACAAATTCTGTGCAAGCTCAAGACTTCGTGGCCATGGGGGTGGTGAACAGCCCTGTGCTGATTGTGCAAGAGCTTTGGCCAGTTCTGAAAGAATCAAAAAGCCAAAAAACCAGCCACACAACAAAGTAGACAGCAAATACTAACTCTCTGCAGAAAAAAACCAGCTGAAACACACTGAACAGCAGCGTTTCTTTCACAACTTTGTGCACAATGCAACCCTTTTTATGTAGGAAAGTGCCATGTCAAGCCCTCAGAACTGTAGCTCACAAATACTGCAGAATGCTGTCATTTTGTGCCACTCTGTGCTGGTTTATATTGAATTAGCCCACACCACTTTCTGCCCTGTTCCTTGCCCTAATGTAATATGTATGGGGTTCCATCACTAATTCATGGTTTAGGAACTCTCTACTTTCCCTGGAGCAAGGGTCACGGGTAAACTGTAGTTTTTGGTATCTTTTCATGCAAAAAAAAAAAAAAAAAAAAAACCAACAACCAAACCAAAACAAAAGCCTCAGCACAGAAAGCTTGAGTTGGTACATTTGTGTCGGGGCAGGTGGATAAGTGGAAATGGGGTAGGACAGAAAAACAGCACAGCAAACTTCAGTGAGGCACATCCTTACCTCCAGAGTAATCTACCAAAAAAAAGAAAAAAAAAAAAGAAAAAAATACACAAACAAAATTCAAAATTTCACACTCCAGTATTTCTTCCTGCAATGTTAGAGGTTCTCTGTGGGCTTAGCAGAGTCTTTGGCAACAGGAGAGCCAAGCATAACATTCCTGCAGCTTCAGAGCCTCTCTGAGCCTGCAGGAAGGATGCTAGGCTAAGGACTGTGAGGAGTTAATAATTAATCTCCAATATTGCCATTGTTACAGGCAGGAGAGAGGCAGGCAGGAAAGGAGTGGTTACTCCCTAGGTGTGCTCAGTGTGAGTCACTTTTCAAACAGCAGTCAGTCACAGGCTGCAGGGCCCCAGAGCCTCTCCCACTGGCCAGGGTTCACCACTGAGCACAGGAAGATTCTGGTTACAGGCTGATTTTCTGGGCTTTCACAGCCTTTGTCACTTGTGTGCTGTGTCCAGGCAAGGTTCTCCTGCCCAGATTGAGTTAAACATAAAATTGACACACACAGAGCAACTGTCTGGGCTAAATGAAAGTGGAAAAACCTCGACTAGAGAATTTGGGTGCAGTTTAGCTTAAAACTTCTCAAACTGGAATTTTTTTTTTTTTTTGTTATACTAATTCATTCCTCGCTCTGAAATCCCCAGTACAAGATTCTATTATTAAAGTGATACAATTAAATAAACAAAACTAGGATTTTGCCATTTAGTGATGCATGAGGTTAGAATAGCAGAAAGGCTGAAATAATTAAAAACAAGAAAAACAAACAAACAAAAAAAATCAATTCAGAACCCCTGAGATGCCACTCTTCTGTTGCATATTTTACAGATATTTTTGACCATCTGGACACTCAAAAACTTCAGTATGTACAACTCCAGCTGAGGAGCTACAGAGGAGTTATAGAGGAGTTATATGAGAAGTCCAGCTGAGGTTTAATGATCTTGACTTCTTGGCCAGGGAAATGAGAGCAGAGGAAGCTCCATTTTGCCAAATTTGATTGCTATTGGCACCCAAACATCCCACCAAGCTCGCCAGACTTCACTCGTGCAAAGTTCTCTCCTATAGAGAACTTATGAGCAAAAAGTGCTGCTTTTAGAATTAAAGCCTAAATTAAATCATCTGCTGCTGTGTAGCTTTAATTGGCCAACCTCAAATGGCATCTGAGCTGGGTGGTTTGCCTGTTTAGACACTTTTTTTCCTTTCAGGAAACTTCTCTTTAACCAGAACACTCCTCATACCCAACAAAATGCGGAATGTAGTAGTTCACAAGAATGAAAGAATGGTTTGGACTGAAAGGGAGCTCAGGGATGATCCCACCCCCCCTCCCACTGCACTAATTTGCTCAAAGGCCCATCCAGCCTGGCCTTGAGTCAGTGATAGGAGTTGGTTTTGCCATTCAAATTCCCCTTGGCACAACATCTGTTCCCACAGGAGATCCCCTTTACTCCTTCCCTCACACTCCTGGGTTTGGAGCCCTGGCAACAGATCAGGCCTGGCCTATTTGCCAAATTCCACCCAGCCAGGTGCAGAGTTCACCATGGAAACCCTGAGAGACCCCAGAGGAGCTGGGGCTCTGCAAGATGCTGCAGGAATGTGAGCACATTGGAGCTGCCTCCAGAAATTCCCTCTCATCCTAGCAGAGGCACAGGAGGGACAAACAGGTGTGGGACAGGGATCAGAGCTCTGGCAGGGCACCCAGCCTCCATGGGAGAGACCCAGGAGAGCCACATCAGGGGGAACAGCAGCCCTTGCTCGTGTCTGAGGGCACAATTCAGTTTCCAGGAGCAGCCACCACCAGCAGAGCTCCGTGCCCATCACTGCTTGCCCAAAGGTCTGCCCCCTGTACAGCCCCACTGTGGGGACACCTCCTCTTTTGGCTCATCCTCCCTGTGCTAATGAGTTGTCACTCCAAAAAAAACACACCACAGCAACAGCATCTGCAATATTCCTCTGAACACGGCACCAGCACATTCCCTCGACCACTGCTTAGCTCTGCATTCCAGCTGGCTTTAAAAATTAACTCTAGAGCACAGCTCCTACAGAGCTGTGGGAAAAGGGAAGCTAAAAGGCTTTTTTATCCCTTTAAATGCGTGCAGTTACAAGGTCCCAGGCTGTTTTCATTAACTGGCAGGAGGAGAGTGCCTGTCATGCAATGCAGCTGAACCTACTCCTGTACTTTGACCTCTCCATTTCTTGCTACCTGCTCAAGCATGTGCAAAAAGCACTTTCAAGCTCTGACACTGCCTCTCAGCAAGATCATTTTCCAATTTTCCAAGCTTTCAACCTCAACAGGAAAGAAAGTACAGCCCACACCTCTTACTGCAGCCACAAAAATAGCTCTTATGGCATAATTTTTAATTTTTCACACTCTTTGCTAATCCTTTCTATTCACAACTCAATTGCCCTGGAGCAGAATTTATTGACAACTCATGCTCTTGTTAGAAACTAAACCAGCCCAGACCTGTAAGGCTCCAAAGTGCATTCAGTCCACCTGTAAGGGTGAAATGGAGATGAAAAACCTTCCAGCTCCTTGGAGCAGTGCAAATCCTCTTGTCCACCTTGCACTACAACATTTAAGCTTTTGCTACAAAGATGGACATTGGAAACACTCATACATTTGTGTATCTGTGTGTATATATATATATAGGTGTATGTGTACACATATATGCTTGTAGAACTTACACCCAAAAAAGAGAGAATCATGTAATTTAGAGAGGATGGTTTTTATTTGGAAGTTGGCACTGGCATTTTAATCTGCTATTTAATACTGAGTTAGAAAATATTTAATTTTAATACAGGCTAAATATCACCATGTAGCATGTAGTCTGCAAAGTGTTAAACTTCAATGAATGTGAAAAGTATTTTCTGTATAGATTGTTTACTCAGGTTCTTTTCAAGCACAACACGGGTAGCAGGCAGCACTTACAGTCCCCTGAGGCAAGACTCTGCTTAAGAAGTTAATTACCAGGTGAGACTGACCTGGGCTCTGCTTCTCAGTTCCCAACAAACAACTATTCTTCAGTCGTTTTTCTCCAAAGAAAAAGAAGTGAAAGCACAGCAGTGTCAGAAAATCTGCTCTGATAATGTTACAGTCTGAGTGCATATCAAGGGTAATTGCATGTCTTCAGAATACTGAATATTGCTTTTCTAGTAAGCTTAATAACACAGCTCAAAATGTTAGTGTAGTGAAATCCAAGTAGAGCCTACCAACACACATCACGTGTATTCAAATTATTTTAGCCCAAAGACAACCCAGACAGTGGCCAGGAGTCTGTTGTTCAAAACCTGCAATACAATAAAATTTCACTCACAGCCTTTGTACCCTTTATCTTCCCTCAGATAGTTCAATTTGGCAGAAGAGAATTCAACAGCCTGAGACATCACCCTGCAGCAATTTTACATTTAACTAAAACCAATTCCTGCAGGAGCAAAAAATCAGTGTTTGCAATAGTTCATTAAAGCGTTTACTTTCCAAACACAATCTCAAAGGCAGTTACAATTTCCACCCTAAAGAAAAGGACAGCAGTAGGAAGATTTTAAGAGCAGTGATTTACCATCTACCTTCCTTTTTAACTTTCATTTTCCACTCTTCTTTCAGCCAGATGCAAATACTCCCAACAAGCTCTGCAAGTATCATTTAAAGCAGTTGTATAAAATCAGACACTTTTTTATCACTGTCCCATTCCTTTAAGCACAAGTGCTTCTTGCTGTCATAAGGTAGTGGGGCAGAAGGCTTTAGACAAGTCTCAAACTGCAATTCCTGCAAAAAGGCTGAAATTTTTCCTCCCATCTTCCACCTGCATTTGGTGTCCATCTTCATCTCCGCCTGACTTCCTAAGGGATCACGTGAAATGTTTGCTGCTGCTGCTGAAGGGAACCAGCAACAGTTTCTGAGAAGATGCAGCAGCCACCAGCTCTCAACAGCCCAGAATGGAACAGGAGACGCCCTGGGCAGCAGGGCTGGCAGCAGGAACCCTCAGTTTCAGGTGGTGGCAGCCCTTTCTTTCAGCATCACTTGAGGCACAGCTGAACTCCTCCTCGTTCTGCTCTAAAGCCCCAGGCAGTTACTGTGCAACACCTGTGTCTTTTGGCAGCACCACCTGCTAATCATTACCTGTTCTAAACTCTCCCACCTGGGTTTCTAAAAATAACAAAGTGATCTCAACACAGGAGACAGCCCATGTGGCATAGGTGGAGAGAGGAATTAAGAGAAATGTGACCTGTACAAAGATTTCATGCTTTAATCATCCTTCAGGATGCAAATCATCATCTTCACTTGTCATGTTTCAATAGCTTTATGACAGCAAATGCAAAAAACATTTCAGTGTGGTGGCAACAACCTCTCAGGATTATGAAGGGTGTTACTGGAAGTGTGCAGGTGACACTGGCTTTCCACTTGGGATGTTTTTCTGGCTCTGAAGTGCCTGAGGAGATGCCTCATTCAGGCAAGTTATCTTACCATACCACCACACTTCCAGCTTAACCCCAAAAGAAGCCTGCCAGAAGAAGGTTCATTGCTAAACCTGCGTGCCAAGCACCTGGAAAGCTCCCACAAGTGAGGGGAGCATCTTTTTCCAAGTTGTTCATTCAGCTTCCATGACAGCAACACTGATCACTGCTGGCTCCCAGGATAATAACCTTTAAACAAGACAGAAAGCAAAACTCCCAAGTTTCTACCAGAATGGCTAAAGTGGCAAGACTGCATGAGTTTAAAACAAAGAAAAAAAGAAGTGCCAAGAAGAACTAGCAGATGTTTTTGCACTTAGTTTAAAAAGTTAATTTCTAATTAGAAGCAAAGTTATTTGATAGGTGTTAGGACAAACTTTAAAGAGAAAATCACCAATTGCTTCCATATTCTGTGTCTCTGAGTTTTCAGAGCATTTTTCTTTTTACTAAGCCATATTTTTAATATTTCAACTCATTAATTCAGACAAAACCAGTATTTTCTACCAACAGATTAACTCCTATCAGTACTTTCCCTGCAGTCATGGCAGAGACTGATAAAACAGGGAGACCACTTAACACTTGCAAACATGGAACTGTTCTCTGTCTCTCTAACCAGAGGATTGCTACAAAAAAGCCTTCACAGAAGTCCCTACAGTATCTTCAGCCACCTGATGCCCCATGGAATTTCAAGTCACATTTCCTGCTGTTTGAACTCCTAGAGAGGTGCTGAGCACCCACTGGCTCTGAAATGCAGGAACCAGCAAAGCAGCAGCTGCTCTATCAAAGGTGACTTACTGGGCTAAGTGCAGCACATTCCTATTAAAAATGGATAGACTTGGTTTTCAATTAGAGTCACCAGAGTGGGAGTTACCTTGCATGCTTTTCTTTCCAAATCAAATATTTATCAGAGGAAAACCATGGGTGTCACTGACAAGGAGAGATTAGCTGTGACTTAAAACCACACACCTGGATTGAAAAGTGGTGAGACATGCTCTGCTTGCTAAGTAACCTTAAAAGTGCATGTGTGTTAGCCCAGGCAAATTAGAAGCCTTTCATTTGTTTCCAAGAAATAGAATTTTAAAATATTAAAACTCCAAAGTGGCATTTTTCCTACAGTGCCTGGCATTAATGAAGTTTTTACAGCCAAGAGCATCCAATCTTTTTGTCTCAAGTCAGCTGAGTGAGTAGCAAGAGCAGAGGCACCAATGGCAGCACCTGGGGTGGGGAAGGAAAACAAAGGAGCCAAGAGTTTTGCAGTTGGTTCACTCCATAAAATACTTCAGTACCAGGACTTACTGAAGCATATTTAAATCCAGAGCTCAGGTCTTCCTTTTTAAAAAGCTTCTTCAGCAAGAGGACATGGAACCCAAGACCTGAACACAGAAGTTGCCTACTGGATTGTCAGTATTGCAAAGTGACACAGAGAAAAAAGGTGATTACTGTGAGTCCTACATTAAATCTGGCCTGAAGTTCTCTTGAATCCTTCCCTTAGTTACTAAGCACAAGATTCTGAACCTATGTGCTCTGTGCCTCATGCAACAAATTGCAGGTTTCTGACCTAAAAACCGGGAGAACCTTTATGAAACAGGAAAGGTAAGATAGATTTCAAAGATGGAGGCAAAAAAACCCAACCAGTCTCTCTCAAAGTAAAGGTGATTTCACACAGCTGGAGAGTACATGAGAACAAATATTAGCCTTATTCAGCCTCCTGCTCCCTTAATTTAACCATTTCCTTTTGTTTCCACAGGTCTCTCCCACCCCACAATGTGACTGCTTTTGCAAAGTCTCTGCTTATTTTAAGCATTTGCCTTATGATTCTGAATCATACTAAGAAAGCTGTATACTAGAGGAAGTCAAGTCTCCTGGCTTTAGATTCTTGAATTCCACCCAAGTAGGTGCCTAAAACAGCAAGCACAACTATTTGTGTCCTGGACATCCAGTTCTGGAATAATTTCATCAGGAATGAAGGAAAGGATGAGCAGCTGAGTTTCATAAAGATAAAAATAATTCAATTCTATTATGCCATTTTGAATGTGGATTAAGGCTGACATACAAAAGGTAATAGTGTCTAAGTACTGAATAATTTTCACAGAGGTGGCAAATTAGATGTTTGCGGATGAACACAGGAATAGCACAGCTCCTTTCTGGTGCTGGTGGACTGGACTGCTGTTTCTACACAAAGGACACAACAGAAACTCCTACCATAAGGGGCAAGGGCAATTCAAGATTTAATGCTCATTCTATACCCCAGAACATTGCAACTAAGCGGTGGTTTTCATTTCTTAACTTCTAAGGATCTATAGCAAGTTTCCTTATTTTCCATATGCTCATTAAGAAGTAAAAGAGGCCTTTCTTCTCCATGTCATACCACGAATTTTCCAAAAGTGAGAGTGGCTACAGAATGACAATCCTCAAAGGTCTAACAGTTCAATTAGAGTGATATTAAAGGCTTATGGTAACAATCCAAGACTTGAGGTTAATGCCTGTAACTGAATCAACAAGTAAAAAGTCCCGTTCACCCTACCTAGGGCCCATGGCTCCGAGCATTCCAGTGCATTAATGTTGGAACTTGCGCTTTCACCAATTAGTCATGGTTCCTCCTGCTTCCCATAGAAAGAATAAAAGCTGCTCAGAGCTGTCATTGTTCCATATTCCAGAAGAAACAGTTGCATAATTACTAATTACCTACCAGTGAGTCACAATAGCTGTGGAGCAGGGAAAGCCAAAGCTCCTGCACTGAAGAGAAGCACTGGGATAACATGGAGGAGAAAAGCATTTATAAATATCTTGGAAGCAAAGCAGGGTTAAATTTAGTTTGAGATGGCAGAGCAGCAGCTCAGTTACACAGCCTTTAACTGGAAGTGCTCTGCAGGCAGAAAGGGGGCCAGAGCTGCCTGAGGGGCTGAGCAATGCTCCACAAGAGAGGAAGGAAACCTGGAACTGAAAGTGCTAAGTGAGACCTGTCAACCCGTGCTTCTGCATTTATGATGGTAGGGCACATCTTGAAAATCAGAGCTGACAATTGCCATCAGCTCCACTGCTTCTGGAGATTTGCCCAAACACACAGCCAGGGTCTCCAGGCCAGACAAAAACTGCTCGTGCTTCAGCACAAAGAGACTGACAAACAAAAATACACTTCAGTACATTGCTCCAGAGCAGAGATTCTTTGGTGGCTTTTCTACATTTCTGTTACCAACTCTGCTCAACAGGCTGGGAAACATGCACAATTATGGGAAGTTTTACTTCCCAGCTCAGTGCTGGGTGCTTCTCAATCCAAGTTACCTTTACAAACGTGTTCTTTGCTTCTCAACAACACAGGATTTGACACTGTACTATGAAGAAAGGGCAAAATGTTCAACAGCACAAGACATAGGGGACAGCATCTTAAAACCTTTTTGCTCTTTGCTTTCAAGTTTGAATTTGAGATCAAGAAAAACCATCTTGGTTTGGTTTTTTAGTCATAAAGGAAAGGTTAAGCTTAAAGCTGGCAGACCCCAAACCACAGCTTGCAGAGTTTTAGGATTGTATTATTGACAAAAAAGAGGAGGAATCTGTGAAAAATGAATATTCCAAGAAATAAAAAACAAAAACCCACAGCATTTTGGTGATGCACTGACTTAATGCTACCTTTCCCTCCCTCACCACGAAATGCAGATGCCATAAATAACTGCAGTTCCTTGAAATATTAATCCTAAAGCTTCTGCAAAACCACAGTACCTTTTTTTAAACCATATGAAAATGCAGATGGGTTCATGCTATTTAAATAAAGCTGAAGCTAATAGTACAAATGAACAAGCAATGACAGCAAGGGGAAAAGAGGCTGACACACAAAACAGTCACCATGAGCAGGGATACCTCACCATGTGTTCTGATGAAGGATTAGATTCTAGAAGCTCATGAAAGTTTAGATTCTGGGGCTTTGATGGACTTTCTGGGGTTTAGGTTTTGGTTTGTGATTGTGAAGTTTCTCTGGTTTTGCTTTTTTTTAAAATGCACATGAATCAGTAACTTGATTTTCATAGTTCTCACACAGGAAAAGAGCATGCTCTTGTATATTAAGGTGGCATTTAAATTATCTGGGGTATTTTCCACAAATTAGACCAAACAACATAAAAAGATACAATGAACACTGTAACAACTTTGAAGGGATTTGTTTATTTTTGGTTTACAAACAAAGGCACCCAATATTTCTGTTTATGTCTTATAAAAGCTCACAGATTTAGCATTTGTTTCCAAACATCTGTTCCTACAGCAGAGAAAAACATTACAGGAAAATGTATTTTTTTTCCTGGTCCCCAATTTAAATACCAGTAACAGTTCAGTGATAATGTTGTTTCAGTCTGTTCCTCTTCCTATTAACCAGCTGATACCCCTCCTGTAACTTGCTAGTCAAAACTCATGTCCGCCTTCGTGGACCAAAATATAGTTCCAGTATATATTCCTGACCAACATCCTTTACGTGCAACCACTGGTGTGAAGAACTGCAGGACAGGGCTCCCATATGGAAAAAATCCAATAGTTCCAGGTAGAATTTCACAGACTGACCACAGGAAGTGACAAAACCAGCAGAAAAAATGTGACATTGAATCTACTGTCAGTTCAATAGGATGACTGATGAATTGGTGTAAAATACCACTAGGGCACAGAACAGTCTCCAAAGAGGGGAAAAAATGGATTTCTAAATTGGCAAATGTTTAGTGTAGAGGTTAAATAAGCTTAAAGTAATCTCTCTCTTTGTTATTTATCCAAGAGACTAAATTTCTAAGCAGTGTCTTGGACCACAAGTAATGGGTTCATTGGCTTCATAGTTCATCTGAGTGTTAACAAATCAAGGTTACAAGTATCATGTTATAATGTTCATATATTATGTGTATAGTTAGAAACAACCAAAATTCCTAAGTGGATTGTTTCACAGAATAACTTTCAGAGTATGATGAAGTTATCTTTAGCAAACTTCAGCCACGTGCCAACATGGGACAAGGGGTGTCAGTGGACAGGAGGCCCCTCTGAATAAAATCTAGAATTCAGGAATGCTTAAGCATACTTTCAGGTCTAGTGAGATACTTGGGGAGGCAGCTAAAAATGTCATACACCTACTGTATCTGTTAAAGTGTAACATCTCCAAGCACAGAAGCCTTAACTGATTTCAGCCACAGTCAGAGGTCTCTCACACAAGGTGTGGTCCTAGACCATGTAGGCTTTTCATCACTAGCTTTATATATACACCAGGAATTTAAAAAAGGAATTACAGCATAACTACTTACTACAGAATATTTAGCTTCAACAAGGAAGCCATTATCTTTTCAAAATGAGATATACACCTGCAGGAAAGGTGCTCTCTTTAAAGTAAGAGTTTTTAGAAGAATAGCAAAATAAGTTCTTTACAAATTTAATTCAATAGGACAAAAAAGTACCAAGGGCAAGTAAAATGTAGTTCTTGTGTAATTAAGTCATTACTTGCCTTTCCAGGCAGATTCAAGAACTAATTCATCAATACAAACTGATTTGAATGAACAAACACTGGGCTCTTTTCTTACAACTTTCCATTTTTACAAATGTCTTCCCTACTGAAGCAAAGTAACATGCAGGAAAAAACCCAGATTTCTTCAGGTTTAAACCTAATAATTTAAGTTAAAAGATAGATGGAAGACCTGTTAACATCTCTTCATTTTGGAGCAAGGTGCATCTTACTCTGCTTGCCCAGTGAAATGAGGTTTTACTAGGACAGGGATGAAAAAGTGTGCTTGTGCATTGGTGTTGACCAGCTCAGAGATTTGGAAAAAAATATTAATTCTTGAAGTATTTGCTAACATTGCTTACAACTTAAAAACAGGTGTATCTCTTAAAGAAAGTCTACAGCTTGTCCCGCTACTATTACCAGCAATATAAATAGCAACCAAGCATAATAAATTCCTTTTCATTACATTTACCCTTTGAAGTCAGAAGTGCTGGCTCTGTGTTCTCAATAAAAAAAAAGAAATCATTAAAAAGAAGACAGTCAATGACTTTATTTACCCCTCTCTAGGTAACACTTCCTTTTATCTGCTCAATGCAAGGATCAATTCTGCTTTCAGAGTAGCAAATTGTTCATGCCGACACAAATGCAAGTTGGGCACAGCCAGGTTCAAGCAGAGAACCGAATCACAAAGTGCATTCTGAAGCCCAGATATACAAAAGGCCTTTCAGTAAATAAGAAAGGTTGGTTCATTTTTTAATTTCTTTTTTTTCTTTTAAAGCAAAGGAAGCACCCTTGTTGCATCCCTACTTTGAGGGGAAGGGAAGAAGTGGCAAAACCTAAAGACAAATTACAAACATTCTCAATTATTTTATTTCAGGAGATCCATAGTCATTTGTACACTTTTGCAACTTGCAAAACCCTTCCTAATTTAGAAGAATTTCAAATAAATAGGTCTACAGCAACTAGCATCTACTATGCCAATATTTATCTTGCTCAATGTGGAATAAAACTTAAAAAGAAAAAAACTCATGTTAAGGCAGATTCCAATCAAACACGTTCCAAATTGCACAGTTATGTTGGTCAGTGGTCTAATATGTCTTCCCCAGGTCAAAGAGTTAAAGTTATCTAAATGCTTTTCTAAGCCAATTCAGTGTGGCACTTGCCCTTGTTATTTGCTCCTTTTCCAGGAAGATACATAGCTAATATCACAAATACCATACTGCTTATTTCTCACTTCAATTAAAAATGAAATTATGCTTCACAACATATGAGACTGACTACATGTTACAGGGTTTGTGCAGTTAGACCACCATATGCATAGATGTCCTAATGCTAAATTCTCTTCCTCAGTATCTCATTGTGCTGGAGGCTCTGAAGTAGGAGAGGAACTTGTAACACAGACTAACCACAAAGTACCAGATATTTCTTGCCATTTGTGACCTTGCGATGAAGATGCGCCAGATCAGGATCACGAGGATCGTGTTGAAGCCATAGCGAATGTTCCTTAACCTGGGGAAAAACAAAAACCATCACCGAGGGCCAACGTGCAAAGGAAAAAGGGCCAACGTGAGGGAAAAAGAACACTCTAAAAATTAATTTCTGGTGTAGAATACAGCTTGTTTATCTGTTCATCTCAAGATACATTATGAGTAATGACAGAAGTGAGTAACAGAGAAGGCTTTTCACTGCTGAAAAGCAGAATGAAAAACCAAGGAGCAGAGTCAGCCCTGTTGCTCACCACATGTACTTCTGCTTTAGAGCTGCTTGATGGAAACCTCCTAAAGCCAATATCACAGTGGTAACTTACCTATAGAAGGCTGTCAACCAAAAAATATTTAACTCTGAACTTTCCTTCTCCGCACCATGTATTTAAAACTTCTTAAATACATAGAAGTAACTCTAACTGCCACTGGTGACAATAACAAGAAAAAAAACCAAAACACCTCACCCCATTGTAAGAACTCATCAAATTTTCCAGATATTTCCACCCTCTTCACTGCAATTTCAAACACCTTCCTTCTCAAGGAAGTATATTTAAAGTGCAGGATAAACTAAGTGACCTTTTAGAGCAACTGTGCTTTTTAGCAATCTTCTCGCATGTAGACATGAAAACATCAAGAAAAACAGCACCCAGAATTTGCACAGATTTCTTAGAAACAGAGCATTCTCTTTGGCTCAGTAGATCATGACAATTTATATTGTAAGGCAGATCTTTTTAGGGAAATCTTGCAAAACCTTGAAATCTTTATCCTTTGTCTTGTTTACAGGTAAGGCTGGGTTCCTTTACAAATCTTATTTGCAGAGAAAAATAGCTTAAATCTACGTGTTACAAAAGCAATACTTTTCCACTTGAGGAACAAATCTACCCAGTGGTTCCCTAGAGAAAAATGTCCCCTGGGCAGCCAAATCTGGTTAATTCTAAGGCAGCAGACTGCAAGTTCAGATTAGAGTTAAGAACTAGATGGTAACAAAAGAGACCAAATTAATACCTCAGAGCAAATGTCAGTCAGAATCTAAACCTCTTGCTAAACAATCCAATTACAAACTTTAGAGCTAGGGGCAACCAGAGGCTACTCTAATACAAGATTATTTCTCGAGTCATTTTCACTATGATCCTTTGCACAAAGAACAGCAGCTATGTGATCATTTCTATGCACTTTTTAATGGCATCTAAACAGAAATTTAATAAACCACCCAAAGAAAACAACCCAGAAGGGACACTTGTTTAGCTATTTCCATAATTATCACAGATCCTATCTTTCAAAAGTATATTTGTCATTTTAACATAGACCAAACCCTTCCACAGCTGCAAATCCTTGTCTTTAGAATGACAACAACCTGGAGTCACAAGTCACAACATGGATTGTTTCTCTTTGTACCATCAGGCTTGCAGACATGATGTGGAATTGCAGAACAAGATGATTTTTATTTCACTCTTAAAAAAGAGAAATCAAAGACTACAGCTGCCTTGATGAATCAGCCAAGAACAAAACAAGGGCAACTGTGCTAATAAAATTCTGGACAGTACCAATCCATCCAAACGGCAGGAATTAAGTCACAGAGAAAAGGCCAAAGGAGGTCATCCTAGAGCACCAACATCAAAGTGTCCTGCTCTGAAGTGCAGAGTCTCTGCCTGTTTATTTACCTGCCTCAAAAGATCACAGATTCCCAGAACAGCTATTGTTCTATTAAATTTCCCAAAGAAGCCATTCTGACCTGTGTAGCCACTTACCTTTGACCTTCCAAAAGATACTTGGGTAAAATCAAAAACCTGAATTACAGTATCCACACCAGTGATCCCAGACTGATACTCTAACTATTAATTCTGGGAGCAACTCAGGAACAACAAATGCTTTTGAAAATGCTTCAGACCACTGGACTGGAACAGAAGAATTGTGGAGAACCTAAACAGTTGCTATTAAGAACAATTAAGTCATGACATGGAAAAGCAAACCTATGCAGGGCATAGAAAATATAAATTTATACTTAAAAGAAAAAAAAATAAGATTATACTTACTTATTTAAGTGTTTCCTAGCTGCAGGGAGGCCTGACATTTCTTCATTCAGCACGTATTTCTTCGTTCCCAGGCAGTAATTTTCCATATATTCTGCCCAGTGTAGTTGTCGAACATCAAAATTAAATGTCTGTGTAAGAGAAAAGCTTTCACTGTTAGTTGCCTAAAAACTCACCCCTATATCATTTAAATGAAAATAAATGTCTTTATTCGAGATAAATCCAATTTGCCTTTGACACAAGAAGGTTATCCTATCCTTAATCCTAGAAACAGTCCAGATTTAGGTTCCATTTCTGATTCAACCACCAGCTCGTGACATAATTTCTTCCAAATTTCAATCACTTCATGCCTTATTTTCCCTCCTCAGCAGTAATACTTTTCTCTCCACTTCTCAGTTTTCCCACTTCAACTGTCTGTGAGGAATTCCATTCTAAAAATAACTATTTCCTAGTATGTTATTTATTTTTAAGCAACAAAATTATTCTAATAGGCTCTACAATAAACACTGCTCTGTGCCAAGTTCACTGTTTGGTAAGTGCAGGGTGCTGTTAGCTGTGCTTAGAGTTGTACAGTTATATTTTAAATACTCTTCTATTTAAAATATATTTAAATACAGTTATATTTTAAATATATTTTAAATACAGATTTAATTCCAAATGCCTTCTTTAGGAGAGAAGGTCACTATGATGAATTTGATACACAAGTTTTTTACTGATGTATTGATTCCTTCATCTCAAGATTCTACAGTAACAGTGTTTAAATCCTAACAAAATGCAGCAATTTGAAAATACTAACAGTTCAAATTGTCTGGCATTTTGTTTTTCAAGTTTTTCCTGAACTCAAGTTGCTAGGAGGAGCCAAGAGGACAGGAAGGGGTGGAAATACCATCCACACAAAAATCACCAAAAGCTATTTTATTTCCTACATTTAGACAGCTTATTTAGGAATCTGGTAGCTTCTCTGGAATGTAACTACTGGAAAACACTTCAGTAGCAAAGACATCTCAAGAATGACAAAATTGTTCCAAATGCATAAGGGAACCTGAGCTTTTAGAACTGTAACTGGTAATTTTTATTCTGCTGAATACTAACTAAAGTCACAGCAGAAGGGAAGTTTAAATTCAATTGGGGCACCTGAGCCATTGTTGGTGGAGGAGGTAGGGAAAATTTGGGGATTTTTTTTAAACCTGGGAAAAAACAAGTTTTCCTTCTTCCTCAACAAACTGTCATCCTTGTTTCACTTCTCCCTGCCCTTCTTCATCTCCTCTTGTCACTGATGTAGCTTTTCACAGAGCCCTGGCACATGTGAAAGGATCTCCCAGGAACCTGCAGTGTTGAGCTCCTCCCAGCTCAGGTGCACATTACACCATGTCCTTATTCTATCTTGCACTGCTGAGCTGCTGCCCCCCTCTCAGCCTCCATGGCCACAGCACACAGCCACTTGCCTTTTTGTCTTCAGGGGTGAGCTGGTTCATCAGCATGGTCATGTTCTCAGTGCTCCAGGTCCAAGAATTGCTGGTAAAGTACTCTAAAAACATCATGGACTTATGAAGACGTGTTATTGTCTTCATCATCCTGCAATCCGAGGCATGGAGTGGACATGTTACAGGCGTAAAGGGTAGTTCAAACAAGTGAAATAGACAATAACATTTTTTACCCTCCAACCCCCTACCCCACCTCCAAAAATCCCATCTTGCCTAAAGCAAGATGTACCTAAAGCATATTATATTACATCAATAGGATATTTCTGCATAGTATTGAAGTGAACTTTGGCTGTCCAATCTCTGCATAAACCAGAAATTGTCACAGTCCTTTTTTTCCTAATCCTACTTCCCAGTGGAATTGCAAATGACCATTTTTTTCTTTTTTATTCAGGGGAACAATATGTTGTCTTCTGCTGGTAACTCTTAGTTTGGGACAGGGAGATGGAACACTTTTGCCTTCAGCACACTGGAATATTCAGCTGTACTCAAGAGTCTGAGTTGACAGAAGTCTCAAATTGCACAGAGCAGAATGTCTGTGCAGGAACTCCCCTTAAACAAGGGAGGAAGTTGCCCTGATCTTGCTGCACATTGTGCAAGACCACATCTCTGCAACAGAACAGAGGTTTTCATCATGGTTACTAAGAGATCAAGGCTTAAAACCACCAGCAGCAAAGGGCAGGAAAATATTTAAGGGCACAGACAGATCATAGCAGATTGTGTTCTATGCTACTTCAAAATATGCAGAAATACCTTCCATCATCCTTTATTATGCAGAGGAAGAAACTCTATAAAATCATCACTTGGAATACAGAGAAATTATGTTATAAGGATCAATTTGGGCAAGTTTCTCTTTGATCATACCATCTGAAGTGGGCCAAAAAAAAAAAAAGTATGAGTCATCTAGCCTCTCAGATGCAAAGCTTCCACATTTGTGACAAGAAAATTGTTTCAAGTGTCTCAGTGCTAGAGGTGGCCACTCAATTTTAATAAG
The DNA here is from genome assembly GCF_037042795.1 of Molothrus aeneus. Classification (NCBI taxonomy): domain Eukaryota; kingdom Metazoa; phylum Chordata; class Aves; order Passeriformes; family Icteridae; genus Molothrus; species Molothrus aeneus. The sequence continues at coordinate 3,547,969 of NC_089651.1, read as the reverse complement.
TACTAACTAGTACAACATGGCCTAATGCTATTCAATTCCTGCTTTGGGTGCTCAAGGTATTTCCATCTCACAGAAATGGAAAACTGCTTCCAATTTGATCCTTATAGCAGGACACGGATCATTTCAAGCACAAAGGTAAGGGGGGAGGCAAAGAAAGCAGAACCCACTACTAACAGGAAATGGTTTTCTGAAGGTAGATTTTGCCAAGAAAGATCACAGAAGCAATAAAAACAAACTTATTTTTCTCTGAAAGCTGCAATGCATTTGAATGCATCTTGATGCACTCATACTTGTTGAAGGGATATAGTACGTTGTCCCAGAAATTCTTCTAAACAGAGTATTTTGCATTGCATTAGTGTCCCTTACTAGCAGCTAGCATCTCAGTATCTAAAACATTAAAATTTCCTTTTTCTTCTCACAGAATGGAGCAACACAAACCACAGAGACTACTGAAAAATGTAATCTCTAAAGAACAAAAAGCATACTTTTTTTTTAAACCTCATAGGAATATATCTACTAATTCAGAACTGACTTCAAATGCTTCAAATGTTAGACCAGCAGCTGATTTTATTACTAAGCACCTCTAGGACCTTTTAAACACCTGCTTAGATTTTCACCAGTTGGGCAAGGTGACACCAGTGAGGACTGAGTTGAACTGGAGCTCCCTTGATGCAGAAATAATTGGGAATATAAACTTTGCATCCAAAACATATTCTGTACAACCAAGACTACATTGAACCAAAAAAAAGGGATGTTAGTTATGTCAAAAAATTAGGAAAATAACTCAAAACTTGGAAAGCAAAGATCTCACTGGTCAGATAAGCCAAAAAGACCTCAGAGCTAAAACGCCTGGATAAAATTAGTGCCAAACAGCATTTAAGCCTTTTTGCAGAGCTCTGTCCACTGAAGATTATTTAACCTGACTTGCCCTTTTGAACCTTCCCAGTCTGTGTCCTTATGCTAAGCTGGACAAGCAACTGAATTTTAGAGTGCTTTGACTGCTACTGTTTAAAAACCTTGTGCCTCTGCAAAATACAAACTGAGCAAATGAATATCTGATTAGATAAGTGTATATTTTGAACTTGTTTCTGGACACTGACATTGGTTTTCATTCTTTTCTAAAAAGAAAACCAAACTAAATTTAAACTAATGCAAAACTCTGCTGGGATTCTTTTTGCCTCTGCTCATGGATATGACTTTAGAGCTTAGCTAAGCTGATTACAGAAAAAAAAGCTTAAAAGAGGTTTTTTTTTCCTCCCTCTCTCCAACTCAAATTGGATTTAGCAGCTGACCATGGAACCAGCTGATTCAACTCATCAAGGAAAAAAATTGTTTTTCTTTGTAGGGTTAATTTCTTTCTCTACCAGCCCAAAGAATCCAGTTCTCCACATTATCTCAGCTGCTTCATAAATGACAACATTGGAGGAAGTGGACCAAGTTTGTCTGTGACACTTTGCTGTCATGCACTAAATCAACAGGAAACTACACTTCTCTTTGAGGGGAGGAAAAAGCAGCCTGGTGACATTGAGAGATGTCAGCAATGAGTGTCCTTTAGTGGACACTGGTGTAGCTCTGGCAGACTGAGCTATAATTGCAATGGCACCATACTCCTCCTGTGAATGGCAACACACACGACTCAAAACCCAGCACCAAGTCATACAATGGAACTTTATCCCTCAAGTTTTGAAGGTTAGTTATTCCAAAGACAGCCATTGGACACAAGTCATAAATACCAACACCAAATATAACCAGTCAGTACAAGACCATTGCCTCACACCTTCTTCATCAGCTGAAGACAGAAAAAAGCCAGCCCTGCTGACCATCTCACAGCCCTGAGCAGCCAGTCCGGATGACTTGCACCCAGATTCAAGGTAGAATTTTGCCTCCTGCTTTTGCAGTCCTAACTGCCATCAAGACCAAGCACATTACAACAGTTTGAAAAGCACATCACAGGAACTAAAAGTTTAAGCAAGTTAATTCAATTAACCCTAAGTTAGGTGGGCTTGTTTCTATACCAGACAATTCAAAGTGACCTGGTTTAAGGCTATAACTGCAATTTGAAGAAGTCTTACACACAACCTATTGTCTCCAGGTTAAAACAGTCTTGATGCCAAAGACAGACTGATCCCTCAGTGGATCTACAGGCTGCCAGTCTGCAAGTCTCTGCAGAAGGATTATAGATAACTACTTTCTTTTAAAGACTCCTCTAAAAAACACAGAACAAGCTTTTAGATTTGTCTTTGTTCAGATTTTCATCTGGCTGTAAATTTTGAACTGTAAGACACACTACTGAATTCTTATCTTTCCAGCAGCTCTGTGGTTGCTTTAAGCACAAAATTTAAGCACTGTGAAGGTATAAAAATGTATTGATCTATTTAACATGATTTGCTTCTAATTCATTTCTGGTTTGTAAGACAGTAATTACATGAAAGATGCTTCCAGTTTTAAGAAGCTTTAAATTGAAATGACAAGATGTAAAAGACCTAATTTCATGTATCAGCCTTTCCTAACACCTTTCCTTTAGCTTTCTAAGAAGCAGTAACAGAAGAATTGCTGCAGAAATCTCTGAACTACAACTTTAAATATTTCATGTCACATGCTATTTTCTCAGAGCAACTGGGAAGATCTGCTTGGTGTGCACTTTTAAAGGCTTTAACATTTCAAATATACCAAACTGCTTTTAAAAAACACACAGTTCTGTCATGCTAAGCACTATGCAAAGCTACAGGAGCAAACTATGCCTTGTATTAAAGATAACTAGACAACTAGTAAGTTCTGCTATGCAACTAGGTATGTATGGCAAGCTACCAACAACACTACCTTTAAACTTCAATGCTAAGGTTTATCACCACTAGTTACATAATTGCACAATGTAGAGCATTATTTAGGATAAAATATTAAATCTTCATTATGCCAGTCCTTTTTGTACATGTTCTTTCTATACAAATTTGGAAGAAATACTACATAGGTTATTTCTTCCTTCCCTTTCCTTACCTTTTAATACTATCAGAGAATCGTTTAATTCAAGAACCTTCAACTAGATGCAAAAACAGCAAAAATATTTCCATTTTATCAAAAACATTGCTTCCACAAGTGAGGTGCAAAAAAATGACTCCCCACTGCAGAAAGATTACAACAGACAAATGCTTTGAAAATAGGAAGACTTTTTGTTTTAATTTTTATTATTACTAACATAATCATTTAATTCTGAAGGATCATAGACCTGATCAATTTCTAACTTCTTCCTTTTCTTCTACTTGATAAAATTTTTCATTCGATTGCAGTACAATATCCTGATGGTATGACAAGAGCGCAGTTAAACCTGCACAGTGATTTCATTACTTATTTTTCTTGTAGAGACTTCAGTGTACTCAGCACAGAGAGGACAAGCACCCACCCACGTAAAGGCAGGTTAGCAAAGTATTTGTATTTTCTTGTGCTCATTTTATTACATTTTTACTAAACTGTTGTTCTGCTAAATCACAGTGGAAAAGGTCACATTTTAAATTATGCCAGCCCTTCTTCACTCAGACCAGTGTTATATTGAGTTTAAGAATATCTATTAATGTTTCCAAGTCTTTAGAAGTTTGAGTACATGCTACCTGGTAATTATAACATTATATCAGCTGACATAATGACCCCAGCAACAGCAGTACACCCCTCCAGCCCATCAGTTAAAGCAGCTTCAAAGTACTAGAAAAAAGTACAAGAATAAGGATCTGTCTCAAAATTCTTGTATTATTAAACACTACTTCTTCCATTAGGATTTAACACTGCACATCTTCCTTGCATCTAGTTATTCATTTGCTTTTACTGCTTCTCTTGCAGGCTCCCATTTTAAAATGCTTTAAAATAGGAGAGAGGAGTGCTGTCTAGTGAAGGCTGCACTCCTGTAAGTTGGCTGTGTAGCCAGCTTAAAAGCTGAGACTGAACCCTAGCTCAGTGTAGTTCAATCTGCCATCTCTTCTCCAAACTGGAATCTTGTGCATCATAGGAAACCCATCCAATCACTGTTACAGTAAGCTAAGTAGGAATATTCATATCAGTAAACATCTCTTTTTTATTCTGTAAAGTATTAATGTCACCAATTGTACCAGTAGTGACAAAAGTCCTAAATTCCATCTTTAGACATCAAGTCTAAAATTCCATCTTTAGACATCAAGAACTCCAGGAAAAGCAAAAACAAGAATCAACATTCAATTCATATGTTAGAATATAAAACCTAAGCTAAATATTCTAAACTGCATGATTATTCACAGCCTCATTTTACTCCCACTGGTCAAATACTCAGCAGACCAGCTGCCTTTCAAACCTGACAAGATTCTGGCAGGACTCCTTCCCAGCCATGCGGAAGACAGGACGTTGGCATTTATAGCATAACTATTTTAATGAGGGATGAAGTTTTCATATCTGTCAGGGAATTTCTATCAATTTTTATTAAAAATAACTTAAAAATGCAAGAGAACCTGGAAGCTAAGATGTTTTATATACAATACCTTCTTTAGAGTTGAAAGTCTTTAAACTTTTTAATGTGGGAAGATTATTATACAGTCACAGCTAACTGCCACTGCTGCTGCTTTAATATTACACTGTTGCAGCTGAGAGGTTTTCCCCTACAAACCATTTACACAGCTCCTTTCTACTCATCCAGTGCTGTAACAGAGCTTTTACCCTCCTTGTAAGACAGACCTAGACTACAGGACAACAAATGAATACCATTTGTGTCAGTGCACTGTCATGACAGTGGAGGTTTTATAGTCTGAAGGCAAATGCTTGTGAAAATGTAACACAAGCAATGTGTTAAGGCCATGTGGCTTTGCAAATCTGACACAAATTGAAGTGGTACCTTATATACCTTCTACATGATTTAGTTTAGCCTATTATTTTCACCACTTTAGTTAGCCAAATACTAGCCTAAATATTATAAACTGAATGGAATGTTGAGATGATACAAACCAATGTACCAGGTCAATTTGTATCATCTACAGGAATAATCTGCAATTAAAAGATCGGTCCCCCATTCCATTTTCAGTTTATAAAAGAACAACAACCTTAACACAAGCCACCTCTTAAGAGTTTAATGACTGACAAGGATTCTGATCCAAGACATCCCTTGGACAGCATTGTTAGGCCAGTCATTAAACTCTTCAAAATGCAGCCACTGGATTCTTATTGCTTAGTTAGTAAACCTAGATAGTGCCCAGGCCATGTCTTCTTTACAAGTCTCCACCACCTTATGGGCAAGATATTTTTAGCCCTGTCCCTCTTACCATGGTTTCCGACCTGTCAACATGAGCAAAACATCAAAGAAGAAAAACACTAAAAGGGTCTCTGCACACCGGCAGTAAAACAAGAGGGGGTTGTAGGAGAGCTTAAAGGCAGGTTCTCTTGCTACTTTTTCTAGTGGATATTTCTCATAATTCTTAATCATGATGTTTTCTGTAGGAAAAAATAAGGATCAACATATTTTTAGTACTTATTTTCCAAAAATAAACATCACTTCTATATCTTTTAATTTTCTTGACTACTCAAACCCCCAAACTATCCAACTTCTATCTCATTTTTGCTAGAAAGTTCAAAGTCACTTTGAATTCCAGGACCTGTTCTCAGGAAAAAAGGTTGAGTTTTAGTCACAAAACATTCAGGGAAAAAAAAATACCAAAAAAGTTAAAATCAACATACAACACAGTGTAAGCATAGCTTCATTTAAAAGTCAGAGGAACAAACAAGGCAGAGCCAGTCACCATTACCTTGGGCTTCTTCCAGTAATCCTGAGGTAGGTATCATACAGGAATGCTGGGGCCTTATGGCTTACAGCAATCCAGTAATGATATAAAAGGTGATTGGAAGTTAGATTTACATTGGGCCGTCTGAAGGCCTGTTCGAGAGGGTTCCTCTTGAAAGTGGAAATTACATGGTATTCTGAGAAAGAAAAGTTGCACAACAGCTTCGATAATCACCATGTAAAATGTAATGTTTTTCAAAGTACATTACAGGGTACAACATCAACAGCAGGATCTTATTTAAATAACCACCCTAACTCTTCTACAATGCACAGTTATAAGCTTTTAACTAAAAATGCTGTTGAACTGGTTCTCATTATAATCAAGAAGTGGTTTATGCCTTCATCTTCATATTTCACTGTAGCTTCTCTTTCTGTTCCCTACCTTAGAAGTCGGTGGTTTCAAACACTGACAACAATTTCAGTTTATAAAGCAAGTAAAGCTATTCAAATAGTCATCTATATTTCATGAAGAGGGTTATTCTGATCACTTGTGTAAAGAATTTTAGAACAGATTGAGGACTCTGCAGTTATCTGAAGCAATTTGAAATGACATTTTCAACCAGTTTATCCAAATTTGGGCATTAAGACAAAAGCAATTAGGGTGGGACTCCATGAGAAAGTCTTGATAACACCTGTAAATTCAGTACATAACAGATATTGCAGGATCAGGGTTTTTTAAAGTTATGTGGAAATTCACCTCTCCTTTAAATCTCCTCTTATAACTTTATGCTGTTGTTTATAGACAGCACTTAAATACCTTGATTCACTTGGGATATAAGTGAAGTCAGCAATTCTCAAGGTTTAATTGAAGCAATAATGTTTGCAACTACAAATCCACGTAAAATGGGCAAAAGCAAGTAAAATGGATTTGAGTATTGAGGTTAGCTGAAAGAAAAAAAACAATCTGAGTTTCAGAAATCAATTTCTAAGAAAACTGAAAACTAATAAATGGTTTTACTATGCCAAATAGCTTCATTGTTCTTTACAACATTTACTATTACAAAGCTGTTGGCCTGTGGGTTACATTTTAGTCAGGATATCTTAGAGTTGAAAACAAGTAGTCATATTTCCTTAAAGGCTACTCTTCCCTGTACATGAATTGTTCAAGTGTCATGCAACAATCTGAATATTAAAAAAGCCACCTCAACCAACAATCAGCTTAAGCCAAACACAAAGAGCTACACAAGGGCAAAACTATTACCAGACCTCTCAATTATGCAGATGTACAAAACATTTAATTGTGGGCTGCTTATTCATATGTTTTATCATATGTATTTATTGATGTTGGCATTACAGCCAGCATCACTACTGCTCCTCTGAGCAACACTTTTCTCCACACACACCTACACTCTATGGATTAGGTCATGGCAGCAGCAAACAGAAAAATCAGTTCTTCCATAGTTTAAGTTAATAATGGAACAAGAGTAACAAAGAAAAATACCAATAAGAACTAAATGAAATGGAGGTAATGCTGCAGGGAGAGGGGGGAAGAATTAACAGTGGAAGCTAATGAGAAAGCACAGTTCACTGCAAAATTGAGAGGTATGGCTAAAATACCAGTTTCAAGAATAAAAATGCATTATGGTTTACTGATTATAACCTGTTTGATTTTCTTTTTTTATTAAGGCTAATGAGAAAAAAGAAACATGGCCTACCAACTTCACTCCAGTGGAAAGGATTGGTGCCACCTGTTGTACAGTTATACACCATGACTTTTCTTGGTCTGGGGAAAAAAAAGATAAAAGAGCAAGTTAGAAGAAAAACAACCTTTTGAAAATACAAACAGAACATATGCCCAAAATTATGCTTCCCCTCAACAGCATCATTTATATAAAGCAGAAAGCATCAGTCTCATGGCGGATTTTTTGCTTCAGCATCTTCCAGTATATTTCTCCTTCTTAAATTATCTTTTTTTTATTATTATTTCAAAGAAGGCATCACCTACACTACTACAGCTTGTATTGATTACAAACAAGACCCAGGAGAGAATTTTCAGACATATCTTCATAATATCAGTAGCTGATGTCTTCCTCTAGCATAAGCAAGTTACCCTTTGAGACACTAAGCAGTCAGAACCTTAGATTCCTTTGTCCTGAGGGAACAGCAGGACACTGATGAGGATTTCAATACAAGACTGGTTTACTAAATACACAATATCATTTCCAAATATTCAGTACTCTCTTTTGTCACTATACCTATTAATTGCAGAATACCAGGCTGCTGCAAGTGTGGTATTGACAACAACATCTATTGGGACAAGATCTGCTAATGCATCATTGGAAGCTCTCATTGTTCGAAGAATTCCTTTTCCTGCCTTGAAGAACAAAATAACAAAGAGAGACAGAAGACCCAGCAGTGAAACATATGAAGCTTTTCTGCCTTCCAAAAGGAGGGGGAAAATTAAGTATATTCATTACTTACAGCAATGAAGATACCACTAGGTCCATTGAAGTTATCAATCCAGCCCTATTAGGAAGGGGGAGAGGGAAAGGTTTGGTTAGAGTATACTGAAGTCAGCAGCTTCAAGTGAAAATCTGAGCAGTTTCTACATGCGTAAAGGGGTGGAGGAAAAGGAGACCAAAGAGGAGAAAGATCTTTAATTCCATGTTGCTAAATAAAGTTTTTCCATAGCGAACTCTGGTGATGTAACAAGTTCCTATGACTCAGACAAGAGATTTACACATAGGACACCATGGTTCTTCAGAGAGAGATGTTTATCTACTTCTTAGTGAATGAACTGCAATTGTCCATAAAAATACTTTTATGTTGAAAGTATTCAAGTTTACAAGTATTTTTAGACTAGCAGCTCAGGTGTTTTTCATTTTTCAACCAAAATACACCCTTGCTCAGCTTTGATGACAGTATTTAGACTCTATATACTGTTATCAGTCATCTAGAAGCAACCAAGACACAGCTTCATGGTCCAAGAGATTTTCCTCTACAAAGTTCACGGGATAAAGAGGCTCCCAGTGTGTACTACAGTCTACAGCAAGATGGTCAGGTGACAGCTCAGGGACTTACAGGAAAAGGCTCCTTCCAGCTGGCACCAATGATGGACGGCCTTACAATGGCAAGGTTTAAATTTGCACCTTCCTGCTGCACCACAGATTCAGCTAAGGCTTTCGTGTATGTGTAGGTATTAGGTCTTTTGCCTAACAGTTTAGGAGTAATATCATTCACTAGGTCATCATCCATCCACCTAAAGAAACAAAACAAGAAGTGTAAATTACAGCATGCTGCTTCACTGGGGAGGTGGGCTGTGAAATAGTGAAGTTACCATGACTATTTTTTTCTCATTTAAAGAAAGAGAGGCACACCTAAACAAAAACAAGTTTCTCAGAAAAATTGCATGCAATTCTCAGAAGGATTGCATGTTCAGCGTCCATCTAAAGAAGCATACTGGCATTTATTTTTTGCCCTGGGAATTCATTTGTAACACATCAACTACAGAGCAAGCAGCACACTCATTTACAATAATCCAAATTCTGCCAAACAAATTCTCAAAGATGGAACACAGACACAGCAAATCAGTTTTTGGAACACAGGCTCACTGCATTACCTACAAAGTGATATCACTGCAAGGGAGTCCCAGCTGCATTACCAGCATCCCCTCCAATTTTGTGGTGGTGAGCAATCATATACCACCCCTGAAGCAAGCTGGTCACAGTGTTTCTCCCTTTAAATTAATCAAACCTTGCAATTTCATCTTGCTTCCCAGTTCCTATTAAAAACCTAATAACCTTCAGTCATAGTACACAAATAAGCTGTGCCCCTGCAACTATTGCTACTTTGGTGATCTTCACTGCAAAACAGGACTTGAATTTTATTTGCTTTGGTCTCTTAGTCACAGAAATGGAATTTATTGTCATTCACCAATGTCATGTTACAAAGTAGACACACATCAGACTCCTTTCATGATATGAACAGGGTAGGAAGAGGGATAGTGAAGGCTAGAGATCACTCTTTTATAACTTCACAAAAGCCTCCCCTCAGGAGTTCTAAAGTACACACAGCTGTCTTAGCCCACAACAAACAGTTTATGTTACATTTTTCTCTTCACAAGTCAGATATTTAAAAATATGACTGTTTTGCAATCCCTCATTTTCTAAGTGTATTTAAAGTCAATGTTATAAGAAAGGGCTGGCTCAATGTGCATTCTAGGTGGTAGCTCACTTGGTTTTAATGTTAGCATTCTTCCACCTAAAATCACAAGTTAAAGTAGGTATTTTAATTTTTAATTAATTTTTTTCAGTTCCGCATTTCTCTTCCAAGAGGTGATATTTTGTACAACAGGTAAGAATGAAGAGACCAATGTAGAGTTACATTACACTTATCCCACATCGTCGCCTGTTTCAGAGTTTGACAGCTACTAAGTAAGACCTCAGGACAGTTAATATACACAAAAAAAAAAAAACCCAAATGAGTCATTTTTCCAACCCATAATGCCCAATCCAAGACTTAAAGCTACAGAAAACAGATTTTTAATGTCTGGGCTCTCAGCATACCTAACAGAACCACTTCTACAATAAGTAATATTATTTGATCATCTCAGTCTCCTCTAGCAATGGCACTTAGGTGGCTGTAGTAGAGGCAGCTGTTTAAGGCACCTCAGTTTTATCTTTTCCTTCACAGTGCTGGTACCAGCACAAGTTATCAGCATCTCCTGATTCAGCCGATCTCCATACAGCTGAAAGACCGGCACTCTCAGCACAGAGGGGGCACCATGAGTACATGTGAGCATCCCTCTACTTCAGTAACCCTCCACACCCAGCTCAGCTTAAAAAATTCATAAACCTTAACCCATGTCCCTTACAGAGAAGGGGAGTGTCGGACATTTTGTCAGACCTATGGGACAGCGTAAGATAACTCTTCATCTTTACAGCTCCTAACCATTTTTGATACTTCAATAGCAGGAAGAAAAAGAATAAGGAGTATCCAAGTAAATTCATAAAACATAACACATACTCAAGGGAATCTATCAGTTTCTTGGGATCCACAGGAGGTGGGTACACGACTTCCTCGATCTGTTTCCGATTGCAATACGCATAGGCAGTGGAAACGTGTGTGAACACCTCCAGATTCTTCATTCGGTGTGCCAAGGACAGGAGCTGTTGTGTGGCAACCACATTTAACTGCACAGCATCTCTATTGATTCAACAGAAATGTCATTAGTAGAAAGCAAGACAAAAACAAGCAAAAAAAAAAATTCGTTCCTAAAGGCCTCATTGCTGGATATATAAAGTATCCCTGAATTCTCCAACTAACCCCAAAAAAGCAGCATCAATACTGCCCTAATTTTCTGCTTAGAATAACATACCTAGAACATAATCTAGAACACCTCCCAATGTTCAGAATAATGCTCCTTGTACCCTTTTCTTACCAGCATCCTTTGATTTCCTCAATCGAAATCCCAATTGTACGTTTTCCAAAAAACATAATGGAAATTATGCAACAACACCAAGCTTCCAGAAGATGCACCTCTGAACTTCCAAGTCCAAGTTGAGAGAGGTCAACAACTTGGAGGCTTAGCAGGCCAGTAAGTTGGAGACTGGCATCTTCTTGTAGGATATCAAAAGGCTCCATACAGGATGGAAGGAAGGGGAAAAAAAAAGGCAAACCACCAAGAACCACTCCTCAACTCGAGCTCCACCACTGCTCATTCCTATGTTTAACGACACTAGAGCAGAGTAGGTGTATCTCTACAGCTCCCAGCAGAAAACAGCTTGCTAACTCCTATGATTATTTTATAGTTTACATCTTCTCTCCAGCCTACAGACTTGCTGTGGGCACCAGCTTCCTTGTACACAGTGTACTATCAAGTTTCAAGAGTACAGCTAAGCAACACTTCAAAGTCTTTGCAACAAAAGTGTTACATTAAAAACAACAACACAATCGGTATTCCCCCAAACAATCACTAAGTTCCAGAATGCTTTATCTCACATTATTACTGAAGTGGGGGACAGGAAAAGGGAGCATTATCCCAAAGCAATTAACATAAATGGTAACTAATTAGTTTGCTACCTCTTTCAACAAGTCAAAGGAGCTCATAATCCCAGCTGTGTGCACCGCTTTTTCCACTTCTTGTTTTCATCTCTCTCCCTGTGCACCTACTTGTCCCCACTTCTTCCAATGCAAACCTCCATTATTAATAAGAGACTTTTAAAAAACAGGAAGAAAAGCTGAGCTGTACTCTCCTGTTTTTCTTATCAGGTAAGAGAGAAAGCACTAGAACCTCCCACACACAACTTTTCTCACAAAACTCTATCCTCTGAAAATGTGCATTCCCTTTCTAACAAGGCAGGCCAAAGGAATAGTTTGTCCTTACACCAGGAGGAAAACTGGCATTACTAGGGAGAACAGTAGATGTAGCTACAGATAATTTGTAGCCTTTCTACCCATATTTGCAACACTGGGCAGACACTCGATTCATCCCCTCCCTTTGAGCACCATTGGTTTATCAGACCAGGGTAAACCAAATTTTAGACTCACCTTAGTGATTCATTGAATCTGACTGTAGCAGCACAATGAAATATAATATTAATGCATTCTATAAGTTCTTCCTTGATTGGTTTACTAAGATCCAGTTCAGGCTGTGAAAGGTCACTCACAACTACTACTATTTTTTCTTTGAAGTCTGGTTGCTCTTCTCTCAATCTGTCAAAGAGCTGTCAAAAATAACAGGACTATAAACTCAGTGAAGGTAAGAGAAACAATTCACTTAAATGAAGAAAATCCCACATTCTTTCTCTATGCCTCCTAACTTCTCGAGATCATCAGGAAGTTAAAACAGTGCATTAGCAGTACCATAAGAACATATTACGGACTTCTCATAAACTATATTTTTTTTCCAACATAAGGAAAGGGAACAGTCTACCCACTTCCCAACCTTGATAATAGCTGTTCAAATTCTTATATAAGTCATATTGGACTTTAGGTTTAGAAATCTTGCATTAAGATTTACAAATTTCAAGTGATTTAAGAAACCCTCTGCTCAAATTATGTCAGTCTTGGAGAGCCACATTAGAACATCTGATTAAGTTTTATCAAATTGCTGTTCAATTCCCCCTGAAAAAAAATCTCATCAAAATTATATTCCATCGAGAATTCTTCTCATAAATAGCTGGGTTCTAGCCAGGTGGCTTAACACATGGATCAAAATTCTTGCCTCATCTTATTTACACTCATTAGTATGCAAGTTTTCCTGAGCCACACAGTAGTGTGGCAATAAAACACCCTTGAAAGTTGCAGAAGAGCAGACCCTTCTTTACTGTCCAGGGGCCAATATCTTACAACTGCTTCAACATCAGTCAATTATATTGTATTAAAATCGTGGCAGTACCTTCTTTTCCCTGCCCAAGTATGTGGTTATGCCAAATACAAATAATCAAAGACATTTCCTTACAGAATGATGTTAATTAATTTTATACTATGAATCAAGTCACCTAAAAGTGCGGTTTCACAACACTTTAGGCAGTATGAGTTTGCATTTCTACCACACAGACTGATCTCTAATTTCTTTATTCCTGTTGTTTCTCTGACACTGGCAAGAGCAAGAAGCCCCAGAGCCATGTGACCTAAAAAAGGTCCAGCTCTTTTTTTAGAGATGTTTTTTTCAGCTCAAACATGAGCTAATGCAGCTCATTGTGGCCACCTGAAGTAGCAGAGCTAATTCTAGAGTGAGAACATGGTACATCTCCACTTTGAGGCTTGACTGGACTTTGCAAACATGAAGCTTCACTTTATAGGACAAAGTTGCCAAGACAACATTTAAAGCCTCTGCAACTCTTATGGGTACAACAAACAGTTCTTACCTGAGGGCAGAAACTTTGTGTGATTTTGAAAAATAAGCCTACTATGTTTTTGGTTGGAATGATGGCACCTTCCTCCAGGGAGCTGAAGCAACTGCCTGTTAACCACATTAATGTGTGATATGATATTGCCTTGTAACAGAAAAGCAGTACCATGGATGAGCTCTTCAAGAGCCAGTTTTTATTTTTCATACATCCATCACACCTTTATACCCCTTTTCACATCCATAGTCATGCACTATTCCCACACACCCCTTACTAGCACTGACACCAGGACTAAGGAGAAGAAATACCTAGACTGCATGCAATACATATGGCAAATCAGCAGAGGAATTAGATACCTGAAGTCAAAAGAAAGTAGAAACCTCAACACTGTTTTGCTATTTGTAGCTCAGTTTATTTCACATTTATTTTATTTATTACCACATTCAACCATTTAGATTTCAAACTCTTCAAGAAACAGAACGTTGAAAGATCTTCAGAGCACTTAATGAGTCCATCTAAATTGTGAAGAATTACTGGCAGTGCCCTTGCAACTGGACAGCTTAAGACAATAGATCTTATTAAAGTTTTCATAGACTTTTTGGAAGAATCTTGATGTCAAAGCCATTTAAGTGATGGCCTTTCAATCTTGTCTAATCATTTGATAAAGACAGAACAAACATCTGGCCCTATTCTACATCTCTGCATAAATGAGCAACTCCATCCCTGCATGTTCCTGCCTCGAGCAGAAACTGCTTAGCAGGACTTCTGCTGTGAACCTGCTCCAGCAAATAAGTGCTCACCAAGAGTCAAATCACATCAGATTTTTATCTCAATGGGAGCTGGAACAGACTACAAGCAGACTTTGACTCAAATTTAAAAGCCTTTTACAACAGGTTTCCTAAAAGCCATACTGAGCCTTACAGTTTACCAAAGTTTAAGTCAGTCCACACTAGTGCTACTTCTCTCTCTGCCCAAATACTCCCCACCTTTCTTTGGATAATAGTGTACACAAAAAGTGGATTGAGAAATGTTTCCTTTTGCATCTCAGAGCTTAGCCCAGAGATCTTTACTTTGTTTCAGGGCAGTGACAAACTGAAGGTTTTATGTAGAGAGAACATGCAACTGAATTTTAAGATAGAACCCCACTGTAACTCATTCTGTTTTATGACATTGCACAAGACCACAGGAAGATGCTTTTTGAGCAATGAGATACAGTTTTTTGACTGGTTACAGAAAATAATTAACTAGGGAACAGCCATCCTCATATCTACTATAAACCCAGCTAGTCAGAGTTGTGGAAATCCACTGCTGTACTTTAAACAACTTATCCCTAAGTGCATTCATAGCTCCTTATTTCTACAGACTACATTGTATCTCAATGAAAAAATTAAACTGCTGACACCTGTGTTTCATAAGAGAAAGGCCTAGATAGAAATGAACAAACTCTGCTTTAGCAAAATTCATGCTAGAAATCTCTCCTCATCCTGCTCATCCTTCCCATCATGAACAGGATACTCTCTAAAGAGAAAGATGGGCAACAGAGATGGATAATTCTACACTTAGTAAGAATGGTCAGCCTAGCTCACCAAAATATCAAGGTAATGAGTCTCTTCAGGAGCAAAGTATTTGACCCAGCTTGCACAGAAAATTGTTTAGAGAGCCACTTGGATAATTCCACAGCACAGACCTTCAGTACCTTTCTAGCTGTCACAGGCTGACCAATCTGCTAAGACAAACATTTCTGTTCCACTTACAAACGTGAGTTCCTGTTGAGATGACACATTCTTATTTACTGCTAGATCCAGTAGCACATTTCAGAAAAAAAGAGAAGGCACAAGGTGAAAAAGTGACTTGCTTGAAATCTTTAAGAGTCTCAATCTGTCTTACAACTCCCAGTCCACTATCTCTTGTACTTGATTTTATATTCTCTTAACAAGCTCTGACACAGATTTTTACTTCTCATTTCTGCATTACAGCTGAACATCCTCCACCTGAATTAAATACAGGATAATTTTCAACTACTGGCTTTGTTAGAGACCAACATCTTGAAGCTGCTATAGAAGCACTGCCAGGTCTTAGATTTTGTATTTCTGTTAGAACAACAACAACAAAAAAAAAAGAACCAATAACATTTTGCTTTAGACAGACTGAAGTTGTTCTTAAAATGAAATGAGAGCATGATAATGAAGGACAAAAATGAACTTTGTGAGCATATGTCACATACCTTAGAGCTGGTAATTTCTTCTATTCGTGCTTCAGCTGTCTGCTTTGCTTTTTTTCTTACCAGTACATACACTGCCTTCACTTTAGGACAGGATCTGAGCAGCTTTTCCAAAAGCACTTTTCCCACAAAGCCTGTAGCTCCTGTCAGGAGGATGTTTTTTCCTTCATAGTATTCAGGAATGGAAACCATTGTGACCTTCACAAAAGATAAAATCAAAAAGTATGTTAAAGAACTTACAGAGTCCAGATTTGCAGAAGATTGAATAATCATATCTGTGCTGTTTATACCTGAAAGAAATGCTTAACAGATTTTTTTACCTATAACCAGTACTTGAAGTTGCCTTTTCTCACAACATTCTGAAAGATTTCCATAGGGTCACTACAGTCATTCCAGGTCATGTAAATGGCTCCTGTTTTAAAGACTGAGACATCCACTCAGCCAGGAAAATAGCCCAACTTCAGTCTATTTTTGCCTCTGTGTGCGCAGTCCTTTACCACTCCAAGGGGCTGCTCCATGTGAACTAGAGGTTGCATCATTAAAATGTAATCACAAATGGATTCTTCAAACCCACTGACAGAAGACAGGGAGCCAAGCATCCCAATTGCTGGAATTTTGACAGTGCCAGCAGAGCCCCCTGTCACTATTAGGATGAGCCTCCCTACCAATTAAACTAAACCAGAGAAAAGGTTGAGTTAGTTGTTTGGAATGGGATTTGATAGTTTTACACTGATTACAAAAAACCCATACAGATCCACAGATAAGAGTTTTCCAACTGCTTCATCCATTAAGTCATTTGGGAGGAAAAAACCAAACAATATAGTCATTAGAATTCTCAACAAACTAAGATGTAACCACAAATACACCTCCTAATAAAATGAAGGGTAAGGGACTATTACTCAAATTCAGCACAAAGCTAGAAAGTGCTTTAGGTTTTGCTTCACTTAGTAAGTTAACCTTGAGAATCATGATTCTTTTCCCTCCCTTTATCAGCCTCTTGGAAATGATGTCATTCTTCCTAAGAGAAACTGAAACTCTTTTTGAGGACAAATATGGTATGTCTCACAATAAAGTGAGAACATGGCCTTTAGGATCCCAAGGACTCAATCACAGCGCATCATCCAGAGCTGCCATTCTTTTAAGTCAGCTATAGCAACATCTTTACTGTGACCCTTAACCAGTTTACTTTCACTAGATAAGATGGTAGCATTATGGATACACTTCCACATTTTACCAATCTTTCTGATTAGAAAAAAATCTAAAAAAATCCTGAGCTGATGTAGTGAATGTCTAATTATAGTCCTCTACAGCAGTTCCATGCAAACTGCTACAACCAAAACACTCCCAGAAAGGGACCATAGAGAGTAACAGAATGTTCTGAGCTGGAAGGGACCCACAAGAATCATACAGCTCTCAAGTGAATGGCCCATGAGAGAACTGACCCCACAGCCTTGGTGTAATCAGCATCATGCTCTGACCAACTGAGCTCATCTCAGGGATAGAGTCCATAAAACCATGGAACTAAAAAAAAAAAACAAACCACAGAACTGAGAATCTTTAAACACAGATGGAATGCTTCTTAGGCAAATAAGGATTACAACACTGAATACCTTAACAGGGTGAGAACTTTTCTTCACCTGCCACCCAGGAATAAAGGTGCAAAGAACTGAACTCAGTTCTTTCAAGGCAGCAAGATACTGCAAGCAGGGACTTACCAGGGAATGCACAGAATGTATGTTAGGAGTGAACAGCTAATTTGTCATTTTTGCCTGAAAAGTAAGTAAATATTTTTGGAACCCTATTTGACAGGTACCCACCAGATCAAAGCAATTGTGCTCTGTTTTTCATGTGGTCATATCTCAACAGTCTCTGAACAAGTTCCAAATGATTACTTGCTAGAAATGAGTTAATACCTACACAAGTCCTGGTTTCACAAGTCTGGGTACCAAGTGATATGTCAGATACTCCAAATCCTTCTTTTGACTCCCTTCTTTGAGAAGTGAAGCATCTAACAACAGATAGTAGGATACAGCAGCAAGTTTAGAGCAGAACAAACACTATTTCCACTGACCACAGTACATCACCTAGAATTGTTTCTTTGAAGGTCAAGAGAGAAAGCTATTTACATTAAAACACTTCCACCACACAATTAAAGAGACTCTAATGCAAATCTGAAAGCATAGCTCCTGCCATAAAGCATGGAGTGCAAGACAGAGCATGCTTATGAGTCATTTTTCCCTGTTCAGTTAAGGTACAGGGCTGTTGTCTTTACAATGGCTCAAAGTCACAGTTAATGCTCTTCAGGTATGTCTTCCCCATAACTTTTGCTTTCCTGGTCTTTGTGTACACCATTCACTTCCTCCTAAAGATCTGCATGATTGCTCCCATATATAGGACAGGATTTCAGTTCCCTCAAAGAGGGAGGCAAAAACTCATGCAATCATTACTGCAGCAATTTTGTCACTAAGAATCAGTTTTGTCATGGTTCCTACACACCCTTCTTACTAATTTACCTAACTAGCCATAACTTCTATTTTTCACACTTTGAGACCCTATGAGAGTATCTAATACTATCCATTCACCTGTCCTTCCTCAAAGAAAGGTTTAATCCTGCCTCTGACACAATGCCAGAACCTCAGTCTGCAAACCTGCTTACATGGGCAGAGTCTTTGGCTACATCTACACAGAACCTTGGACAATACCCAGTACATGGCTATGGTCCAACATCTGTTTCTGAAAGCTATGAAAGCAATGAAAAGTTATGCTGTCAGTGGAAATACCTGTGTTACTGTAGTCCATCTTTTTAAGTCACTGCAAAATCTGACAATATTTAGGCTCAGGTGATGTAAAGAAAACCGGCACAAAATAGACTGAAGTTTCCTGCCTCAGTCATTTCTGATCTTATTCCTTTGTGTAAGAGGCTGAAATCAGAATACCAGACCTACAAAACATCAACATCCAGAGCTATGATGAACCATAATGATGAAATAGGCTCAATTAAAAAATCAGGACTATCCACAAATACTCACAATTCACACTTGGGGGACAGTACCACTTATATGTTTGCAAGCTAATGTATATATATATATTTTTTTTTTTTTTTAAGGATTGAGAAATATTTTCTTTAAGAAACTCTCAATCCCATTTCTCTTTACCCTGTTCTCCAGCAACCAGACTTCGGTAGACCTTATTCATAGCAACTTCCCACACTGACATTGTCTTCTACTTCCATTACTCTGGAAGATTCCAGCTAGAAAACATAATTGGTGACTTTTTCAGAAGTACACATTGCTGTCAACATTACAGCAACAAACACAGGGATTGTGAGGGAACTGCCTTAAAGCACTAATTTGGATTTAAAGGGTAAAAACCATGCATGGAATCTAGGTGTGAATGATCAAAGTCTGAATCCAGCAGTCTATGCTTTGCTGTGTTAGAAAGAAAGGTTATCTCAAGCACAGGGAAAGGAAAGAATGTTCCCATTCTCCACCTACCTTTCCCTGCCTTCTCCAAGAATGCATGTCCACATGCCAGTTAGCACAGCACTGCTGGCAACTCCTCATCTCAAACTCAGAAGGTATAATATATTACTTTTTAAAGTTCTTTGCAGCAGCAAATTACTGAAGTATCACAGAATTGATAGGGTTGGAAGAACTATTTTATAATTCTGTTTTTAAATAAAACTGTCAAGAAATAAGGAATAGTAGGAATGTAGTTCCTATCAGAAATTTAGTTTAGTCTCTAACACATAGGAAGCTGGTTCAAGTGCAAAAAAAAAAAACAAAACTACCTTGCAAGATACCACAGCAAAACCAAATTTAACATGTTAAGGTTGTTAAGTGCCAGAAATCACTTTATCTATCTGGTTTAGAGTACATCTTGTATGTTTACAATAGCTGTTAACGAGCAATACATATTGCCACCAGTTATTAAATCATCTGTTAACACCTACCTCTTCGAACACACACAGAGAATTCCTACCAAACACAAAATTGTCTAATCCACACTGTGGGATATCTAAAACCTTGTATTATAAACACCTTTTTGAACTAATAAGCAATAACAGTCTAGAATAAAGAAATTTGATGGTTGAAAGGCTTAATAAGAGTTCTGTAAAGAATTCTCACTCTAGAACAGAAATGCTCAAAATCGCCACATTATCCAGAGGTATAAACAGCCTTTGCTAGAGGAATCTTACTTGAAGCTGCTACAGAGCAGCTGCTGCTGGGATTCTTCTGAATTCACAGGTTCAGGGCTAAGCCCACGATGACACTTCGTAGATATGCTTGTGTGAAGGATGCTGTCCTCTGATAAGTGAAGAGTTCATAAGCACTTCAGGAAAAAAAAGAAAAACCACCAGCAAACCAACACTCCAGGATCCTAGCCAACATTCCCCATCTTGCAAAAAGTTCTGATGTCCAGGGCTGAGCAAGTGCTTTTATGGAGCAAACAACAGCAGCTCTGTTTGCCTCCAGAGCTACTGCAGCAATATTTAACTCACAACTTCAGAGGGCTCTGATTCTCAAAACAAGGACAATTCTGTTTTTAACAGGAAAATGATCAGTTCCCGGATTTGTCCAAACACAGATCAAGATGCTTAAAGATGTGCTTTCCAAGTGCCAGGAAAGCCTGCTGCAGTTCCACTAAATGTTTAAATGCTAAATCCAGCAGCTAGCGAGTGTGCATGTGTGTCCTTGTTAGAGATTAAATGCTCTGTCTTCTGGTTTATCACTGACAGATATTAGGTCAACAGCATGCTCCCTCCAAATTCAATCCTATCAAGATTATTGCTCACAGGAAATGGAAAATGTGCACTTCCTAACCTCTCAAACATCAGCAACAAAACACAAAGTTCTGCAAAAACACAGCCCAACAAATCAATTTGCCCCTTCCCTCTGACAGCTTGAACCCAGCACCAGCAGGAGTAAAAAGCAGAAAAAGTAAGGTGGTAGAAGTATTTTGTTTAGGCATATTCAGAAGATGAAATTTGTCCAGACATCAAATCTGAGTGCATCAAGTGTGTTTAAATACCACACACACTCTCCACTGCATCCACACCAGACAAAAATCATTACAGAAGTCCCTCATACAGAGCTCCAATTGCCACATTGCAAGGACACCATCACAAGCCAGAAAAAATAAAACTCTGGGAACTGGAGAGATTGGAGAGACTCGGGCAACAAAGGAAGTAATATTTAACTCATCTAAACAAGGTTACTGCCAGAAAGACAAGTCTGGGTCATGTCATATTATATCATATCATCATGTCTCAGTTCATCTGTGCCTTGTTTCCACAAAAGCAAATCAATGAATGCTATCAGCAGAATGCCCACATTTTCAAGCACCACAAGGGCTAATGACCTACCCTATGTGGCCAATACCTAGCCAGCATATCTCCAAAGGATACAGTCTATTTGTCTTTGTGGTCCAAGGTTATAGCCATTGGGAAACCTTATCTGCGAAAAGATACCGCTTTAAAAGATGAGTAGAGACTGTAAACTGCTTTGGGTGCAAGTTAACCTTAAAGCATACCTATTCCAAACTTCCCAATCACGTGGAAGATTTGGAATTCCTTCCTCAGCTAGCAGAAGGACAGATTTATCCATGTTTTAGATTTCACCAGCATTGTTATCTACTCTCTGCAAGTTCATTTTCTTTACTAGCTGTAAGCCAGGGACCAAGAAAATGTAACACACCTCTAGGAGCTGGAAAACCTACTGGCAGGCCTGAAAGCTAATTAGAACAACTAAGTTTTGAAGAATTATCAAAATAGGCCCAATAATCCAACATCAACTAGCCAGTTTTTGGCTTAGCCCTGGTAATATGCCAGAGCTCAAGTGTCTCACTACACACTTTCCACACAACAGCAGGGATGGATTCAGGGTAATACTGTGTTCTCTACTTGTGAAATACAACAAAACTAAATCAATCTGAAGAACCAGGCCCAAAACCGCAGCATGGATAAATGCCACCAGAAGTCCCAAAACTCTTATGGCAAAGACTATGGCAAACTTGTGGCTGACACTCACTGATTTAAGGGAATTTCTGAAAAATAACAAGGCATTTCAAACTAGTTGAACATCTTCAGGATTGAAGACTAGAAAGAAACTTCCCAACTACCAATGAAAAGATTTGTCCTCTTTAAATCATTTATCTAATGAAACACAATACCAGTTCGAGTAACCAATCTAGTTAGGTCAAAGTTTACATAGCTGAGTGTATAGCTCTGTGTACAAAAATAAAGTAGACTTGCTTTTCAAACAGTTCTCCTCACTATTCTTAACCACTGAAATATGCTAGATACTGAAAGCATGCCCTAGAATGTGTGCTTCTCAAGCTACACTCCTCCTGAATATATTACTGCCTCTGGCAGCACATGTACTCAAAGTAAGGAGCGTTATTAAATTGAATTAGGTGAGATTTAGCTAATACTGCATATGATCTCCTTAACAGCACTACAGCACATTAATATCAAAATTCACATTGATACCAGACACAGAAGTAGTTCTGTCACTTTCTTTTAGATGACAATGACAAAACCCAAGTATAGTATTCACTCAATTGCTTTGGGAAGATGGTGAATTGGGACCAACTGACCCATGGCCACCCAATATGTTACTAGCAGAATTCAGCCCAACTCAACTACTTCACCAAAGAAACCCTTGTGAAATAAGATACTCTGAAGTGAGGGCTGTGCTCACAGTCATGGAATATTTAACCGCTTTTAATCCTTTACTCTTATGGAGCAGAACCTGATTTCAATGTGGGCCACTGTTGAGTTGATCTCAGCAGAACTCTGCCAGAGGTATTCAACGCCTGTGGTTACACAGATATTTCTTAAGCATGTGTTCACACACCTTCCTTCAGCCAAAGTTCTGATTTTACTACAAATTTCCACTTACTTGTGCCTCTACTCAGAGGGATTCTGTATCAGATGAATTTGTAATTACTTCTTAGTAAGTAATCTGTTCACAAAGTACATACTAGGGAAGTCCCTTGCTTCGCTGTAAATATGTTTCTTTTACAGACAGTCCCTCCTCCAAAAATTAATTGGAACAAAGTAGGAGGTTTTTACAATCCCTTTATAATTAGGTTGTAAGTTGACATTTTTCTAAATTGTTTACTGCTTGAGCCTAGTCATGAAGTGCACAGTGAAGAGGAAAAAAAAAGTCTCTTTTGGCATGGTTAAACTCATTTCTCAAAATTGCATGGAAGGCACAGATCAGGTCAGAAATTAAGCTATTCCAGGGAAGCATACCCCACATAAGAACATTAACTGTACTCCATCACCAGTTAATGTGAAAACATGTTTAACACACATGCAGGGAGAATTTTAAACAAATTATAGGAAATCAAGAGACAGGCAAATTCAAGATTTGGTGAACAGAAGCTGAGTTGCAGATCATTTTATCTAATTTAATTGGAAATCTGCATTAGAATCTCATTTGCACTTTTGGTTATGAAAAGGATTACAAGATAAAGCCTCACTGTTTATCAGGGTAGTCGCATAAATCATGGCTCTGACTTTGCATATGTCATTACTCTTGAGTTAACCCATAAAGGAGAACAGAACCTGTCTGAAGGACACATCTACAATACAATGGGCAGAGCAGCATTCACAGCTGACTCTCCATCATTCAGTTTTTACTCACTGCCTTAGGAAAACAGGCCAAAGGCATCACTTCAGCCTTCAGAGGAACCTGCTGATATCCAGCCCTGGTTATCACTAGGGAAAGCTTTAGCAGCAGCAGGAATATTGCTGCAGTTACTACCGTGATACTGTCATTTTGCTGAGAGGGGAAAGCCAAAAATCAAGTAAATAGAAGGGGGTGGGGGAACACACAACATTCAAGTGCTCATCAGTTTGTCAAGTTTCAGTGATAAGAGACTTTCAGTCTCTACTTTAACTTTCAGGGTTAACTCCTTAATCTTGGTAATTAAAACCCAGATCCACCTTTTTATATATTGATCAGACAAGACAAGGATAACTACCCAAAACCTGCACCTGCAATTATGTTCTGTTCAAACTTATTCACAAAGCAATTACAATTGGAATACTTAATCAAGAACAAAAAGCCCAGCTCTTATTCTTCTCATGTTTTAAATTACACAGAAGGCCTGAATCATGTTTTACAATAGACGTTACACGATGAATTTAAAGTCCTAGGAATTAACACTCCCAGATTCCTTCCATACTTTCCCAAATCTCTCACAGCAAAATGGTATTTTCTCTTCTATTATGTTCCTGCAGAAATTCACAATGACTCTTTTGAAACCTAAAAATTATTAATTTATCTGACAAGTGTTCTACCAAGTCATATTTGAAACATCATCACCTTCTAAAGAAAAAAAACCACACTAGTTTACTTTCCTTTCTTCCAATACATGTGGAACAAACAACAGCCAAAAAAATAAAAGCCCATTTCCACAATTTTCTTATCTTTAAAAGTGACTTAAACAGACAATCAAAGCAAGTTGTACCAAGAGATTGCTTACCTGTCTTCCAAACAGGATGCTGGCAGCCTCCCTCCTCCTCCTCAGGATGGCAGATACTGATCTTGTGTAGTGCCAAGAGCTCCAATCTTAACTCCTATTTATGCTAATGGATGTCCTGTTCTATCAACTAAGCCTCTTGCACAAGGAGCTCTACAAATTTACAAACATCAGGCTGAACAATGGCACAGAAAGGTGTGAGGTCCTGTGCACACACAGATACTAACACCAACATCTGCTAAAAGCATGGCCTTTGTCACCACAGTGAGGGCACAAAGTGACAGGTACATCCCTGGGGTCCCCACTGCTGGAGAGAGCTCAACAGAAAAAGTGCTCACTACAAAACACTCAGAAGGAAAAAAAAAAAAAAAAAAAGGGAATACCTAGTTTATTCTGATAAGACAGTATTTGTTAGTACAGTTTGCAGCTTCCAAACTGTGCAAGTGTCAAGGCTAAACAGATTTATTACTGCAAGGCTTGGAATCAGCAACAGGGAGAAACACCATGGACATGCACGATGGTACCAACCATGGCCAGGCACCGAATGTTTGCATAATGCAAGTGCTCCACAACACCCACCAAACTAGCCAAGCACAATTCTTGCTGATATTGGCTCCTTCGCAGAATTTTTAGCTTGCCACTCAGCAGCTCTGCTTCCTGCAGACAAGTAACAAGCAAACTACACAGAACATCCTCAAACACTGAATATCTTGTGACAAAAACCAAACAGACACAACTTCCGGCTGAAGAAGCCAAGCAAGCCTGAAGTCACTGCAACAATTCATGTCTTCAACAACATCCAGGACCTTCTTCACTCAGGCACTCACTTAAACCTTCCAAATGGCTGTATAACCATTTTAGTTTGTTGTGCATCCCCTTCCTAGCACCGGAAACAATAACCCTTGTGAGGAACTGGGAGTTCCTCCAAAAGCTAGAACTAGAAACAGGAAGATGACAACGAACTCTTCACTTTGTAGCAGCCAGAAGGAGATTCAGTTTGACCTTTCAGGAGCTAAGAGGTGGTATGGATGGTTACAGTTTTGCTTTAATGTTAAATTCTATCGACAAGTATCAGCTGCTATAGAAAACTAAGATGTGGACAGGCCGGGTTATTCTGGAACTATAAGAAAAAAACATTTATCCTGTCCAAAACCTACAACCACATTTAATTTAGAACAACTCCCCCAGCGTGCTTTCATTGTTAAAATTGTGTCTAGTAAAGCTTCACTATACCTACAGTCCAGCAATAAAGACCAAGTACTTGCAGTAAAAAATTTAGGGATCTAGATTTGTCATTACTTTATAGCTCTGCAACAGGTAGAGGTAAAAAAAAAAAAAAACCATGAAAACATAACCCATAAAATTAATCTTTCCTATTCATCTATAGGTTTTTGGTGGGGAAATGGCTGAATTTTAAGGCACCAATATATGAGTGGAGGGTGAAAAACAGGGTAGAGAAGCTGAAGGGTGAAGATCCTAGAAATCTACCATATACCTAGTATCTAATTTCCAAATTGCTGAAATAGTGGTATCTCATTTAAGAAGCACAGACATGATACACAAATGGGGGATCAAGAAATTCTAGCCTGCTCCAGTACAGATGGATGTCACAGATAGTAAAACTCCTACATGCTCCATTTCTTAATTATTACCGAAAGAGTTATTAAAATATTAAAAAAATAAAAAAGCTCCAGTTGCTAAAGCCTTGAAGTAGGTTAAATGAAATTAAAGGTTTCTATTTTCATGGGAATCAAGCTGGTTTCGATTACAAGCTCGCTACCAACCACTATATCCCTGCAATCAGCCACACTTTAAACTTCACTCAGGGAAGTGCTTTGAAGGAGCCAGCGGCTCCCGCTCCAAGGAGGACCGCGAGCCTCCCCCCAGGGCACGGGCGGAGGAAGGGCTCGGCTCTTCCCGATGGAGCGCTCCCGGCGCACGGATCCGCGGGGCCGGGGCTGCGGGCACGGCCCATCCCGGCTCTACCCGCACACGCCTGCTGCTCTGAGAGCCAGAGGAACTCGTGGCCTTCCCTGCGAGCCCGTTCCGTGCGCCGGCCCCGCGGCACGGGCTGTGCCCGAGAGGAGCCGCCGGGCGCCGCGGCCGCAGCCAGCGGGAGCGCCGGGCGGGCAGGGCCGGGGCGCCGCCGCAGGCCCGCCCAGCGCCGGGGGGATGGTGGTACCCAGGCCCGGGCCCTGCGGCGGGCGGAGCGGGGGCTTTCGGCCTCGCCCACGCTCCCCGCTTCCCTGAGCATCGACCGTGGCCGCCGCGCTCCGCCGGCCCGGCCGCCACCACGACGCGCCCCGGACCTCCCCGGCGCCCCCCATCCATCCATCTATCCATCCCACCCTCCCGGAAAGGCGCGGCCACCCCCTTCCCCAAGACCCCCCTCCCGGTCCGCGGGCGGGGTGGGCGGGGTCGGCACGGCCAGGCGCGGGGTGCGGGTACCGGTACCTGCTGCGGGCGGTGGCGGCGCGGCCCCGGCTGTGCCCGCCCGGCGCTCGCCGCCCCGAGGGTCCCGCACGGCGGCCCCGCACGGCCGCTCCCGTTGGCCGCTGCGCGCGCGCTCCTCGCGCTCCCATTGGCCACTCGCGCCGCCGCTCGCGGGACGGGGAGGGCGCGGATTGGCGGGCGCTCGGCGGCCCCGCCCCCAGCGGCGCCGCGCCGGGAGGCCGCGGGCTCCCCCTCACGCCCACACGCACCCCCATGCACCAAGGGTCACACACACAGACAGACACACAGACACACAGACACACACCGAGGGTCACACACACAGACAGACACACAGACACACACCGAGGGTTACCCACACAGACACACACACACAAACAGGCACGCGCAGAGGGTCACACTCATAGACACACCGACACACACAGAGGGTCACACACACAGACACACAGACACACAGACACACTGCACGCACAGAGAGTCACTCACACCCTCACACACACACACTCACACACACAGAGGGTCACACACAGACACACATACAGAGGGACAGACACGCAGTGCACACACACAGAGGGTCACGCACACACAGACACACACGCCCCCCCCCTCCACACACACACTCACACACACTCTCTCTCAGAACACACCCCCTCACGCACACACAGACACACACGCCCCCCCCCCCTCCACACACACACTCACACACTCTCTCAGAACACACCCCCTCACACACACACACACACACGCACCGACCCCCGGCCCGCGGCTCTGACGGGCAGAGAGGCTGCTCCGTGAGGGGCCGGCAGTGTCCCCGTGTGTCCCCGCAGTGTCTCTGGCTGTCCCTGCCTTTGTCCCTGTCCCAAACGCTGCCATTACAAACCAGCGCGGGTCCAAACCCGGCTCCAAAGCTCCAGCCGCGGCTGAGGCTCTGGGAAAAGTGAGCCCGGCCCTCAGAGCACGGAGCCATCGGGCCGCAGCAGCGGCACCGCGGCACTCGGGGCAGCCTGAGCCCGCGGGGCAAAGGCAGCACGACCCCATGCCAATGGCCGAGAACCAAGGAATCGTGGAGTAGTGGAACCACCAAGGCTGGAAGAGGCCTTTGAGAACACCAAGCCCAGCCACCAATCCCACACTGCCGCTGCAACCCCAAAAGCGCTGAGCTCAATTTTGAGATTATCAGATTGCTATTGATAGGCACCGTATTTGTGTGCAAAAGTCACTGCGCTCCACTTGCCTCACTGTTTGTTACCAAACAGTGCAACGTGATGTCCTGGTGCTGTGCTGCCATGATGCCATGCCCTGCCACCATATGCCATTGGTTTCACAACTAAATATTGCATAGATGGACATGCATCAGCTGAACGAAAAAAAAAAAAAAAGAGGCATTTAAAATTAGGAAACACCCTATATGAACTTGTGCAACCTGTACTATCCAGATTACTGTACAAATAAGGTATTATATGAGAATTGTTGTAAGCACAGTCTTGGCTTATGCAAGGGTAGGTTGGTTTTTCAGAATGATTTGAGGGCCATGAGAACAGGAGCTCTGCTCACATCCTCCACAGCAGCCCAGTGATTATTTTATACTTATTTTTAGATATGTATTCTCATGATTTTTTCACTCCAGAGTAGTTACTCCTGGTACCTAGGTACTTCTTGATGGAGTATTTAGAATCACATAACTGTGAACTCCTCATCATAACTGTCTAGTGGACAGTTTTTCACAGACTGTTCCTTGGAAAACACCTGCTCACTGAAGCTGGGACATCATCCAGTCATTCAGCCATAGGAAAACTAACTCAGGCAGACAAAGACTGGAGTCTGAATCTCCCACAGTCCTCGTGAAAAATTTTACCATTTCATTGTACCCTGCTACACACCAAGAGTTCCTTTTTCATTGTATGGAAACCCTCACATGTGGTAGGCAGCCCTACAGACTGTGGGATGAGGTTTTTCCATTTTAGATTACCAAGAAAAGATGAGTCCATTGCAGCACAGACACAGAATTGCAGTCAGTGCACATGAACTCTTAAGAAAATTTTTTTTAAAAAAAAAACTCTAGTTGGAATGTGCAAATTAAAGTTTCTCAGTTTACTACAGCAGTTAAATTTAGGTACATTTTACAGAAGTCCCTTGGTAAAATGTGTCTGTGATCCCAAATGAAAGTCATGGGGAATATCCCAGCAATATTTCAGTGTGGGAACAACAGTGTCATTTGTCCAGTCTGGTTTTTGAAAACAGCTAAAAGTGGTGGTGGTTTAAAATTTGTCTCTAATAAATACCATATCCTCTGATCATTGTAGTCCATTAATAAATTTTAATGCAGTGACAGTGGATTAACTGATGCTCTCAGTATAATTTATTATTAATAATAATAATAAAACAAATCAGATTTTTTTTCAAGATTACTCTTTTAAAGTCACAATTAATTTATCTCTCCTAAATTATTTATCATCAGGAAAATGTCACAGT
This sequence comes from Molothrus aeneus, assembly GCF_037042795.1. Lineage (NCBI taxonomy): Eukaryota > Metazoa > Chordata > Aves > Passeriformes > Icteridae > Molothrus > Molothrus aeneus. The sequence continues at coordinate 3,518,754 of NC_089651.1, read as the reverse complement.
GACATTGTATCATGATGCATTTGCATTTTAATGTAGTAACATATGGTTACTTCTCAAAGAACCTACCAAACTGGTTATTCAAGGTAGCATTGTGAATTTTTCATTGCAGGAAAGAGAAGATATCAACACCAATGTGGCCTAGTCTGGGAACACTGAATAAATTATTAAAAAAAAACCCAACCCAACCCTATTTGAAACTCTATTACTCAGCACAGAGATAGCGTGACACAAGGTTGTGGGAATCCATAGGTAAATAACTGCAAGTGCTTGCAAGGCAAAATCTTGGTTTGTTACCCATGAGAGTGAGACAAACCCCTAAATGCTCACTATCACGGGGGAAAAAAGAGATTTGGATTGTATCTTTAAATTGATCCACTTCTCTACGCAATGCTAGCAAGTTGCTTAATTCACAGGAACCTTTTGGAGCTTTGCAGACTGCTTCATTATATCTCTCTGATTTTAAGCAAGGCAAACAATTGTAACAATTTTGTGTCCTTTATTGACAGCTCATAGAAATTTTTAATTTTGCACCCCCTGCCTGGACAAGGTTCCCCAATCTCCTTCCTTGGACATTGACAGAGGTGTGAGAGGATGATCCTCCAGACACAAGCCGCCAAGTATCAGCAGGACTTACAGCCATGCTACAGGGGCACAGTGTTAACATGGAAACTTTGTTTCTCTGCGCATAACTTCACTTTTTACAAATATATACACTAAGTGCCTATATATACACTGTATACCTCAGGAACAGAGCTGCTTTTATGCAAACTGTAGTCGTGTTTCTTTGTTTCAGTCACCTGTGGACGCACCATGAAGTGTTTTGCATAAACCAAGGCACGTGTTTAGCCCGGCCTAGCTACTTGTGAAGGCCACAGGGATACTCACTTCAATTCCTTGCTAAATGCAACCCATTTAATTAAAAGATTAGCCAAGAGAAATGTCACTTTCTGTGCCGCCAGAAGAAAGGGCTCAGGCAGGTTCTGTTTGGTGAGCTTAGACTCCTGTAATATTTCATCTGTACTTACACTGGAAGGGGCTGACAGCCACATGGAAAGAAGGGGTTCATAAAGGATGTATTTGTGATGCAATGAGCATTAACAGCTCTTGTCCCCAAGCTGCACAGTAATATAGGCTGGAATTTGCAAACTTACTGCTGTACAGGATGCAGTGAGAAAGGAACAGTCCTACAGAAGCTCAAAACCTGCTTCAGTATGGGCAGTAACCAACACAGTTAAATCTTGTTTGTTTTCTAATTTGAGGTACTATGGTTCAAAGATAAGGGTCTGACCAAAACTAGTTAAACCAGTTTAGGAAAAGTGCAGGAACTTATTTTTAGCCGTGGACTAAAGCTAGTTGATGCATTTAAAGATATCTTTGGATCCAAAACAGGGCAAACATTTCATGACAGAAAATTTGTGATTTTACTCTCCAAAGAGTTGATACAGTTTTTTGTCAAGTGCCTCTTTTGTCTTTTATTAATGAATTAACTGACTGAGGATATTTACTTAGTGATCTGAGTGGATTTTAAAGTCTACCCTGAATATACTGCTTGTTAGATACCAGTGTACAAACAGGATGGGTAACAAATACATTGTTTGCAATTGAATGCATTCTGCTACCTTTTCTATGCTTTGCATCATAATGTGCTAATTCTTTGGGGTTTGGGAACAGCTGTTAGGATTATGATGTATATTCAGTAAAAATTGCTGAATCAGAATGAAATGGACCTCTGCAGCTTGTGTAGCCCACCCTCTCTGCCTGCCTGGAGCAGGTTCATCAGAGCTGCGTCCAGCTGGGCATTGAGCATCCAAGGACAGAAACTCTACACCCACTCTGGGCAGCCTGTGCCAGTGTTTGACCTCCTTTGCAATAATAAAAAAAGGGTTTTCTTTTGTTTAAGTGGAAATTATGTATTTCTGTTTGTAGCCTCCTATCCTATTACTGGACACTACTGAGAAAAGTGTATCTCTGCTGTCCCCTGCCCAGGGATTTACCCACACAGCTCACAGTCAGTGTGCCGGCCACCTGCATCCCCAGGGCCTTTCCACAAAGCTGCTCTCCACCACTCTGTCCCCAGTCTGTACTGGTGCATTGGGGTTTTCCTCCCCAGTGCAGGGCTTTGCATTTCTTTTGTTGAACTTTACCAGTTTCCTGTTGGCTGATTGTTATCTTTTCCTGCATGACTAAACACAAACATGATTTCTACTTTTGCATCCTTGCCATGTCACTTACAAGCAGCAGAAATACCCACCACGAGATCTGAATATGAAACTTCATTTCATTCTTCTTATTTTGAAAAAACTAATTAAAACACCTCTTAGCTGTACTGACCACTGTGCCAAGCCCTGCCAGTTTAATATGAATGATATTTATGTTTGATATTTCCTATCTTCTTTTTCATTGCCTTTTGGCATATCAATACACTTAATTATAGTTTAGTACACTGAGTATATTGATAAATGTGTGGGTGATAGAAACAGTTGCTAGGAAAGGCTATCAGGAGTGCTGCAGGGGGAAGGGATCCTTCAGAGGAATGATGGACACTTAGTTATAACTTGATCCTGTGAGGCTTGGCTCATTAATGCATTAAAAAAAAGGGCCTCTCTGGGTCATATGACTAAAATAAAACAGTTTATAAAGAAAAACTTTTGTACAGAATAGACTTCTTGAAAGAACCTTCAGAGGTATCGAAGATGGAAAAGTTATTGCTCAATTATTTTCAGCAGACTGGCTGAAAAAAAAATAGCCAGGTATCTCTGTGAGGAGCAGAGGATTAAAGGGAGCTGAATGGGCTGGTGGTGCTCAGCTGCCCCAGGCAGGGGCTCACAGAAGCCCCTTTGTGAAATTACCGTGTGTGATCTTTTACACAGCTGTGCTTTGCTGCCTCTAACCTCCTTTTAATTGTCCTTCAGCTTTCAGACTGAATGCATTTGCCAATACACACCTTTGTTTCCCTGCCAGCACTCGCCTTTTTAGCCAACAAACCACTCCTGCAGTGATACATTTGTAGGGAGCAATCTTACCCCATTTCAGCTTTCATTTTACAGGGCTAGAAGAACCATGATCTGCAAGTTTTCTCTTGTGTAGAGACTCTCTTATCTATTCCAGGTGCCCATCTTTGCATATTTTTCAGATTAAATTTGTAATTATATACAATATTCCAGGTAAAGCTTCCCTGAGATCTTACATGGCAAAAAATATTTTCATATCTCTACTGAAATCAGATCTCTCGATGGCAACTTGGGCTCATATTTGTTTTGGCATAGCTGCCTCATGCCAGCAGTTCACAAAAAGTGTGATTTTGAAGAGTATATTTTGGGTTCCTCGTCTGTCATGTCAAACTGAGGTTCTAGTACATAGTGGTATTATTTGTTCCCAAACACAAAACTGCACATTTGTATATAAATGAAATTTCTTCTCATTTCTAGCAATCTAGACTACAGGCTTTCTTAGTACTAATTCTAATTGGTAGTCATTAATTATTTGTGTCATAAGTGTTTCTTCACTTTATGAATGAATTTTCATTATCATGTATCCAACAGTAACATTACTTGTAGCTATTTCCTTTTATGTCAGCTCATTTCATGCTCCACTTTGCCTCTTTTTTGTATTTATTAGTTTTCCACATCAAAATGTTAGAAGCTACTTTCTTCTTATGCTTTGTAACTACATAATATACCCCAAGTTCTGATACTTTTGAATTCATGGTCAGCTCTCCCTTCTATTTCTGTTTTAGTTACCCTTTTCTTACAAAAGGTGCATGATTGATCCTCAAGTTGACACACAATCATGCCTGGCTCCCAAAAACAAGGGTGATCATTTCTCCCTCTGGGTAACTAAATAAACTTTACAAGGTTGTTATTGCTCATGATGATGGCTTCACATTTTTTCCTGATGTTCTATGAAACAGTTTAATAATATACTTTCATATAAGCAGAACATCCCACCTCAATGGTGTTTTCTCAAAAGACTTTCTCTTGAGCTGTCTGATTTTGTAGGTTCAGACTTATAATGTATTTCTCATGTTTGCTCTGTTCAAAGGAAGCTATTTCATGCTTTCACCTGTGAAGCAATCTCTTCTTCAGACATAATCACTGTTTCAAAAGTTTGCAGTTCGTTGGTGGTTATTGTACTGTTGATCCTTTTGGTGATGTTGCATTATACTCATTGTGACTTGGTGTGACAGGGGCAGATCAGAAGCCTGAAGCAATCAGGGATGAGGGCCCTCCTCACCAAAGGAAGATGCACAAGAGAGAACAGGGCACTGTTCTGTTGCCTGTGGTGTCCATCCCCACAGTGACCGTGCTCTCAAGGATGGGTAGCAGTACTGGAAGAACTGGGACAGAGTTATGTGGGCCTTGATCAGATGAGAGGGATGGGTGAAGCCAGGTTCTGAAAATAATGTTCCACATCACAGTGATAAGTTACCTTCGTGCCTTTGGAGAGCAGAGAATTGGGCTCACTTATTTTTTGTAGCCTGCATTGAATGAAAAGTGGATGAAGAGAAACTCCTGCTTGTTCTGCTGAGCCCAGGGACAGACTGGGTGAGGCCTTTGAGTGCAGACAAGGTGCATTGTGACTGCTGGCCACCAGTTTGCTCATGCAGTGCCACTGCCTGTGGCAACCCTGCCTGCTGGGATAGCTCAGAGAGCTGTTCCTTTGTCATCAGGAACGCTACTTCTCCACAGCCCAGAACTAATTGCTGCTTCTAATTGCCCCATGATTTCCACCCTAGAGTAATTTCAAAAAGGGTTACACTTATTTTGGTTTTACTCAGGTGTTCCAAGGAGCTGCTGATCCTGGTTGTAGTGAGGGGAAAGTTAAATCTCTTGCAGAGTTTTCTGTGTTTTTCTGATTTCTGAACTTGGAAAAAATAGCTCGAGATGGCAAAAGCAAGTAGATAAAAAGCTAAGAAAGAAAAGTAATTAAACAAAGAGAGGGGGAAAGGCAACAGAAAGTAGGGCAGGGAAGGATTTCAAACACAAAGATGTGTAGGTGGATGAGGAACAGCTGAAGACTGGCCATCAACAGCAAATGGAGTTGTAAAAACAGACTCGAAATAATTTGTGATGTGCCTTTGACTTTTTGGACTGTGGAGACAGAGAAGGTGTTTAGCAAACCCACCAGACATGGAAATGGAGAATCATGTAAACTTTCCTTTATTCTGAGTGTGAATCCTTGAATGGATAAGGAAAAAATACATCTTCTCTCATAGCTGCACTGTCAACACTCATTTGATGTAGTTATCTACAGAACAAAGTTTTGTTATTCTTCATCAAGGTTTCCAGGCTGCTGTAGGACAAACAGCCTGTAAGAAATAGCCTCAGACTCATGGCAAATTGCAGCTCCAAAGGTGAACAAGAACATCCCTGCTGAAGACACCTGGTTGTGTGTTAACCACATGTTAACGTGTTGAATATGGAAAAATGCAAATCCTACCTTAGGAAACTACATCATGACAAAACAAGTGTTGTGCTAAGTGATTCTTATTGCACCTGTGGAGGGGTTACTCTGCCAGCATCTCTGGCCAGGGCCTGGAAACTGTCCCTAAAAATCTGCAGCAAATATAGCAGCACAGAGAAGAAAGGATCAGTCTGGTGTATGCTTACCTTCTGGCTGTTAGGCACAGTCCCAGGACCCATTCTGAGATTTTTTTCTTTATTTACTTTATTTATTATCTAGAATCTCATGTGAGCCATTTAGTGATATAACCTGGGATGTGATTTGAAATTTAAAATGAGTAAAAGAGTTGTAGCAGTAGGAGAAAGACTATACTCAGAAACTCTGGATCTTCATCTAAGTAACTTATTTAACCCTAAGAGACCCACAAGTCAGCAAGAGCAAAACAAAATAGTGAAGGCTCACAAACAGGAGTAGTACCTGTAATTAACTCATATCTGGCATTTTACTTTATGCCACTGGTTGTACAGAGCAGGGACCACACATGGTTTAAGATGCTACTGCAGTTCAAATAAATATTTGACATTGATTTGGAGCCATCAACCTTAGTGCCATTTGCAGTTTCTAGAAAATTTATTGATGACATGTGAGTAGCACTGGAAGGCAGAAGTTGGGTATCAAGGAGAGCAACACCCTGCCTTTGCTTCTTACAGTCTGCTTCCTTAAGCATCTGCTATTGGCCACACTTAGGGTAGCATTGAGAAAAGAAAATATTGGCTCATTTGCCAGTCATTATCTTCACTAATATCATAGAGCAGATCTACAAAGGTTGAGCAATGTATTCTCTTTATGGGGCATGGTTGCAAGATGCCACTGATGTCAGGACATCCCAGATAAGATTAATATCTCATCAACTAATGAACTGTATGAATTCCAACACTTAAAAAGGCTTTGTCCAAATAGGTTACACTCAGCTGAACCACTATTAGAGAACTGCTTAAATTGACTTTGAATTATCCCTGTTAAAACAGAAAGTAATATTCTTGGCCACATAGTAAATTTAAACTCTGCCAAGTGCACTGTTGTAACACTCACTGCCATGAAATTATTTTTTTAAGACACTTGAATTTACAGTCTGTGATTTAATAGCAGCTGTAATGTCACTACAATATTGCTGCAACTTCCAATGGAGCTTGACAACTAAGGCAGAGCAATCAGGTATTCAGGGTCCCAAGGATACAGCCTTTTGGGGCAGAATTTAAGGACATATTGGACACCTGTCAGGCATTTCTGGTCCCAGCATTCAGTCCTAATCAGACAGCAGGGTGTTCAGAAATCCCAAACACAGTAACAAACTCACAGTAGCTGTGCCACTTCCCTGAGGGGTCAAATCTAACATGCTTTCACTGCAGCTATTGCCTGCAAATGCTCAACAACCCAGCAAACTCCATGTGCTGGAGTTAGAAAAAACACCTGGTCTGCCCATGAAGAATATGTAGAGATTGTGTATTACAGCCTGAGTGTGTCAGGCTTGCTGTTTAAGCACCAATTCAGTGGTTATGTACAGCATCCAAAGATCCTTCACCTAAACTATCAGCCCAAAGGCAATAATCCTTACTCCAACAGACGGACTCAGCAGTAACTCTGAGCTGTGATCTCATTTTGGAGCAGCCTAAATATCCAGTAATATGGTGATTAAGGTGCCAACAAGGGTGTTGACAGGCCTGATTTCAGTCCTCAGTCGAGATGATGAGTGGCTTTAGTGCTAATTCTTTGTCCCATTGTCCATGAGAGTGACCTTGTCAGCAGGCTGCCATGCATCCAGCGTGCCAGTCTTCTGGAACCTCTTACTGCACTGTTTGGCTCTATATAAGAAATTCTTCAGAGCAGGGATGTGGATGAGAAGACAGAATGTGGATTAGAAAACAGTTCTCTCCTTCTAACTAGGATTCTCCTAGGAGAGAAAACCAATCCCACTCTCCTAAGGAGAGCAGCACCTTTCTGCTCTTTGGGGTGTCAATTACATTTATCTCTGTTCTTGGCAGGACCAGCCGGTGGGATTAAAGTTGAATGAATTGCTTAGAGAGGCAGGGCTTGCAATCAGGAGCTGAGGCAGGCAGAGGCTTAAAAGGCAACACTTCTGTAAACCTCATTCAGATCGATTTGGTGAGCTTTGAGGCTCAGCAGCAGAAGAAATCAAACTGGGCATTTCTTCTGTGAAACAGTTTAATAGCTGCTCTTATTCAACAGTGGGTCAATATCTCTGGTCTTTGGCCATACTGGAATTTTTTTTTCTTTTTCTTTATTGCTGCTTAACTCAGGACATTTCTTTTTCCCCAAAACTCTTACGGCATAAAGCATTATTTTGTACTTGAATTTTTTGTGTCAAACCCTGGTTTCTGTGACATGATATCAGCTGCATTTAGCTTAACTATTTCCATTAGTTAAACACCTTCATATTTCTTGGAGTTTCATAGAAATGAAAGCTGTAGCACTTGGATTCACTGACTTTACCTGAAGGGCAGCAGTCCATTTTGTAGATAGAATGTGAAATAAATCAAGTCTGCACATTGTCTTAAAAAGGCTGAAGCTTTTCTTTAGTTTCCTCCATGTCTCATTCCATTTCTTCATTCCCTTATCTTCTCTTTGTCTTACTAAGCTAGGTGCTACAACCTTTTGGAATCTTTTAAAATCACAGAGAAAATTTAGTTGGAAGGGACCTCATCTGGTCTGAGCCCCCCCTGAAAACAGAAGCAACCCCAAGCTTTGACCAACTTAAAAAAATCTGGTTTTTTAAGTGGCTGCAAACCCCCCTCCTTCTGCTACTCTGATTTACACTGATCCCATCTATTGTTTCTGTAAATGCTAATGCACGAGAAAGGAGCTGTAGTTGTTTGGGGATTAACTAGACACCCTGCAAGCACAGAGCCCGAATGTTTAGTTTCGTTCTTTGCCTCGGTGTGTAGGTGGTGAGTTCTGATGAGCTTATGTGAGCACAGGGTCGTGTACAACACTGTGGCCTCTGGAATTCCTAAGCCCTATGTTACAATGCAGGTAAGAGCATGCAGCACTAACTTAGGACAAAATATATTACAGAGATATTGAAATGAATACTCAATCCAAGCATTACAAAACAAGAAAGCTCAGAAAAATAGAGAAACAAACTATGTCCTGATAGACCAACACAGCTCTGGGTGTCAGTGGTGACACCAGGCAGAAATCAGGGAAGTGGCAGTAAAGACACTTCAGGGTTTGAGCTCTCTGGTTAAGTTCCATGGTGCAGCATGAAATGCCTCTCTCTGTCTGCTAGATCACTGATGGGAGGAAGATAAGGCTGCAGACAGATCTCAAAGCATGACAGCAGCACTGACCTGGTGGCTTTGTTGCCAGGGTCAAATGCTTGTCAGAGTTAGGGCACCATCAGCCAGCTGTGTGGGGAGCCACAGGCACAGCAATGTCTGCTTCTTCCCCTTAGGAATGCCACTAAACAGAACTGTGCCTCCAGTCAGAGGCCCAGGCAGAGCTGTGCTCTTCTCGCTCTTCCTCTCAGAGCCCTTTGCCCACTCCAGGACTGTCCCTGTCCCTGTCCCTGTCCCTGTCCCTGTCCCTGTCCCTGTCCCTGGGGTGCCTGCTCAGGGCCTGGCTGCACCCATGGCAGGCAGCTTACAGAGACCCCCGGCAGGCTCCAGCAGGGGAAAGGCTCAGGGGAGAGCAGAGCAGAGCAGAGCAGAGCAGCCTAACCTGCAATATGGTCTAGACCACCTGGCAAGCTGAAGAAGCCTCAACTCTCATCACCCAGCTAATTAGTTTGAGTGCAGTGCCACGAGCGTGCAGCGACACCGACTCCAGTCCCAGGGTTAGCACAGCTGGCGGGGCTATATGATAGCTCAGACTCTGCAGCATACCCATCCCTTCTAAGGGATGCTGGCCTAATTACCTCTCCTCACAGTTTTTAACTCAAAGGAGCACCTTTTTTCTGGAAGTCTGAAAAAGCCAATTTTGTCTGCCTTTTAGTTGTAAATGCTGCAGCAGAAATAATCAAGAGTTGAAAGCCTGTGCCCAGACAAAGTCACATTTTCTCTTCAATATGATGGAATCTATGAAAAAAATCAGGTAACAAGAGTTTAGGCATACTGGGGCTAAGTAACAGTGATAAGCTTTCTCCACTGGTCAAACTGCTGGAGGGTTTGGCTGCTCTTCAGTATTCACATCCATGTGTAGATGGATGGTCTGGGAATGCCTTTGGACCCACCAGCACAGATGTGAGACTGCAGCTCTCTTTAGCTTCTCTGTCTGTGCAGTCAGTGGGCAGAAGCTCTGAGCTCCACCACATGCACATCTTCAAGACATCTGGAACAGTCTCCTTGGCTTTTCCCTCATGTGTTTTTTAACATTTTGATTCCTATGTATCAGTTATTTCAAAATTTTTTGACTAATTTTGTTGTCCAGAACAGTTATGAAAGCCTACTTCTAGTCTCATGTACCCAAGATTGTACAAAGATATAAAGAGAAAACCTGTGTTTATTCTTCTTTCCTTATTTAAACATGTGAGACCATCTTTTCAACATGATAGAGCTTATTTTTAACCCTGCTCCAATGCAAAACACAGTGAGTTTCTGTTAGATGACTTCAGCTTCATCAGGCTGAAAAATGTTTGTGTGTTGGTTAGGGGTTTTTTTCATTTTAGCTTTCACCTTTCAAATGCAACATACAGTTTTACCCATCTTCTCTTTCATGGAGCTCTTTAATCTTCTTTTGGGACAACTTGCAGTTGCTCTTTATCCCAGACATACTGGGACAGTATTTCTTCATGAGTGCTCCATGTTGCCGTCCAGTCAAACATGCTATTGCTTGTTGTTATTATTATGTTATTTTTTTGGGCAGGCTAATCTTGTTCATAATTTATGTTTAGGGCCACAGCTTATCTCTTCATCAAATGCATTTGGTTTTGAAGTTCTGCAAGGGTTTACCCTGTTGCAGGGCATTCATTTTAGAAGGACTGCCTTGCTGGGCTTGGCTGTATTCACCCTTTTGGTGCAATAGGAGTTTTATGCTGCAGGCTGCTGTGTTTGATTAGTGCAGCCTTGCCCCTTAGTACCAAGTCAGCCTCACTTGGCAGTGTTTCCCAGGTTACCCAAATGACCAACCCTCACAACTTCATTTACCCCAGTCCCTGGAATAATCCCACCACACCCATCAGCATCCTCTGTCCTTTCCTGAGCTGCCACCCTCAGATTCTCTGGGATGTTATGTTATTCCAGAGCTGTGTCTGTCTGAATTTCATAGATTCTTGCATACTGGAGGCTGATTATTGCAGAGCTTTCTCTACAATACTGTGTTGTTTATAAACTCACTTCATTTGCAGGTCCTGAACCCTTTCTGATTGTGGTTTCCTCATGATGGGCAATATGGTGCATCTGGGATTCAGGGCCTGTCCTTTCTACCCCTTCTTTCTACTGCCTAGGCAGTGGTGGAATACTTGGTTTTGGATGCAATTTAAAGTTATAAAATCCCAGCTGAATGCTGAAGAGTTTATATTTCAAGTAATAAAATATTCATTTGTTCCCACTGACATTTTAAAATGCATTAGAGAAGCATTTATGCTGATTCCCCATTTGTTAAAACTTGTGTCTAGAAAACTCCCATCTGGATCATATTTACTCTGATTTCTTCTTTTAAAACTTTGACAGTGATGGCTCACCTGAGTGAAATGAAAATGCTGTGTTTTGAAACTGATTGTGATAGTGAAAGTTTGATTCGAAAGTGTAAAATTGTTGTTGGAATACTCCAGATGGCTGCTGATGTTAAATAAAGCACTACCGCCTTGAAACAGAGAATCTTGTTCTTTGAGTGTGACAGATGCTTCAGAAAGTTGTTACTTGGCACACTTTGGTAAATATTAAAGAGATAATTTTGGGTGAAACCAGTAATTTTGTTGATAGAAATATCTCACAAAATACAGAATTCATCACTGTAGAGTGGAGTTCTCTAGAAGGAAAATATTTCTTTCATAATTCTTAATAAACAAAAGAAAAAGCTCAATAAAATAGCTGATCTAATTTTCTTGTAAAATCCATTAGGATTTTAATCCTTTAGGGAAATGTCATGGGTCAGGATGTATTTTCTTGCTAATGGTTTTGTGATGGAATCAGCACAGCACACTCTGAGGGAAATACAGAGAAGTTGCTTGTAGGTGTGAGGAAGAAAACTTTGAGAGAAATTCTCAGTGTTGCCAAGTACAGAAGGAAGGTGTACAAATGTAACTGCCACAGAGTGCTCTGGGGAGAACAATTGATACAGGAAGTTCTAAACAATAACAGAGCCCACGGAGATGCTGGAACTTGGGGGGTTTTTAGGTATTTCTAGTTGTTCTATGAGGATAAGGCAGTTTTTGGTTCACAGAATGTTTCCTCTGTGTTTAAGCCCTTTTGTGAGGGAAAAAGTAACAATGTTAGGGGGGACTCAGATCCTTGTTTTCCTGGCAGGCTTGAAATGTTAGAAAATAAGAGTAAGCTGATTATTTCTGCCAGGAAGAAAAAGATAAATAACAAAACTGACTCAGAAAGGATCCTATATGCCACATCCAAAGCTGTGTTGCAGAGTCTGAACTGAAGGTAACCCAAAAGCCAACTGCACATTTGGAGCTTCACAAAGATTTGCTCAGAGTGTGCTAGAACTCAGCTCTGCTTTCTGATGCTTGCAAGCCCATTTTCCTAATAAGAGCTGCAGACATAATTTCATAACTTGGAGGCTGATGGCATGTGACTTTTAGGTTCCCAAGACACATGAAGTGAAATCAGGCTCAGAATGAGCAGTTTTGCTCATAGATCCCTTTCTGCTGTGCCATAGCCATGGCACTGGTTGATACAAACAAGGCCACAGTCACAGTCACAGATGGGTGTGTGTTTGTGTTTATGTACAATCCCACTTGTCATCTCTGCTCATTCAATAGTAAAGAGTGAATACTCACTGGAAGACAAGTGGAAAAGCGTGAAATTCCTTTAGTGAGCATGCTGGTTTGCTCACATTGTGAAAGAATGGGCTGGACAGCCTAAGGCTGAGACAGGATCACAGGTTGAGGAGAGTGTACTTCATTGCAATGGCCAGCACATACCTGCTTGCAAATCTTTATCCTTTCTGGTAGATTTGGGTCCTTGGACTCAACAACATGAGGTTCATATTTCAGTTTTACTGGTAGTGAAGCCGAGGTACAGAAAATTTCACAGCTGAAGACTAAGCAGCCTGGGAAGAATGAGATTCAGGCTGCTAAACCCACAGCTGCTGCTGCTGCTCTTCTTTCTAAGCCAAACTGAATCTGACTCTGTCCTACATACATATAAAAATATTAGAGCATTAGGTTTACCTAAAGGCTTTAGCTAATGGAGCCATGAATCCTGAAAAGCTGAAAACATGGAAAGACTGCAGCTGAAAGTCCTACAGCCTTGGAGAGAAGTTGTATTTAGAAGAAAGAAATGTGTGTAGCATACTTATTCAAGAATTGCAATGGTTTAAGGACTCTTTCATAGAGGTAGTGGGGCACTTGAGTTATTTCTGCTCTGTGGAATCAAAACTGACCTTGTGTCCTCTCACACAAGACATGTATTTTTTGTTTGCCTCAGTCTGAAAGGTGACTCTTTTTGAAAACATTTATTGCCTCCCAGCAAACAGTGACAGTGCTGGGCAGGTTTTGTCCAGACAGCAGAAAAGTAGCTGAAATGTCAGTTTTCTTTAATTCATTTTGCTCCATCCAATTTATTGTGGACAAGAAGTTGTATACTTAATAAAGCCATCCACGTAAGGGAATATCATGTCATATTTGTGATGAGCCACCCACAAGCAGAGCAAAGTGTATGTGTGAGATTGTTACTGATGAAAAATTCAATGTTTATGACAATCAAGGATGCTCTGTGCTATGTACTGACCCTAGAAAACAGAATCCACTGAAATGGATGCACCAATATTTGTCAGAGTCATGCTAAACTAAGGTTATGCTTCTCAGGGAAACAATGAAGCTCATTCTTAGAAAGGAGGAAAGAAATGTCATTCAATTCACAAAGCTGACTCGGAAAATGACTGTGCATGTCATAAAGCATGTTCATGCAACTCTTGACGTGGTTTACAGGCCTCAGCTCCTTCATTCCCACTGCCTTCAAACCACCTCATTAGCCTAACAGCAGTTAACCACGGGAAACTGCCCCTGGCAGCACCAACCACAGTGCCCTGACCTAGAGAAAGGTGTACATTTTGCACAATGTGATCCCTCAAGGCAAGGAGCTGGAGGAGCAGCTCCAGCTGAGCTTTGCTCATTAATGCTTTCTGCCTGTGTGTGGCAGAGGTGCACAGACCCTGTGTTTGCTGCACCTTAAACCTGCAAGTCATTATTCCCCCTGTCTGTGTGAGCTCTGGGCTTGCTCCATACCTGTGCCACAGGTAGGAGGGGATTACAGCTCTGTACCTGTCAGTTTGGGGAGAGAGTGCAAGGGCAGCTGCATAGTCTTCCTTCACCTGGCATTTCACTCTCACCTCTGCTCCCTTTCTCCTGCTCTCTCCCTCTGCACAATCAGTGGTATCTGCCACCTCAGTTTTACATGTACAGAAAGCTATTGAACCATTTCTGAAAGAGAAATAAAATTTCTGTTATTGAGGATACTGCAATACATTGCATGCTAAAGACATTCATGTTAAAAAAATGTAATCTGTACCCCTTATTCCTAGTGAAGTTTTATTAAAAAAAAATTAGTTAATGAGATCTTTAATTCTACAGATGAGACTATGTGAGGAGTGGAAATGTTTCAATAGACCTGTTCCTTCCATTTGATTTTTCTTTTCAAACAAAGAATTCAGGATAGTAGCTGCTCCAACATCAAAGTCACCACTGAATATTAATATTGGAACATGGATTTTCACAATTCTCTGTGCACCAATTTCATGATGTGTTTGAATTCTGAAAGATGAAAAGATTTTATGTCATGATTTAAGATGTCTTTTATCTTTGCAAGAAGCATACAATTTTTCTTGTGCCAGAACTTTGTCTGGGGCTTTGCTGGGAATGCTTTTACAATTCTACTATGTTGAGGTGATTTAGTGTTTTGAATTATTTCAGGCAGAAGAGGTTGAACTTGATGATCTTGATCCAGATCAGGATATCCTACAATGATTCTACAATTTTCTGTACAGTGATTGATTTGAAAAGTGGCTAGTGGAGCAGATACTGGAGAGCAGAAGTTAAATTATTCCTAAGGTCAGGTCACACAGCAAAAAAAATCAATCCTAGAGCCATAGGGAAAAAATATTCCTGAGCATTCTCTCTGTACAGCTTTATTCACCAGCAGTGTCATGTGGAGTAAGAAGAGCAGCTTGTGAGCCTGGATTTCTCACAAAGGAAATAACATTTCATACAGTATTTTCTAGAATCTCTCACAATCTCCAAGTTTCATCTTTCTTTTCTTTATTAACCAGGGTTAGCACAGACTGGAGTCTCTGTTGCTTTTTTTCAATGCATTTGTGTATTAAAGGTAAAGACCACAGTAAATGCCAGCTTTGTATAATTTACAGCTCTGATCTTGTGCTGCCTGAAACCAAATAGACTCTTTTTGTGTGGGAACAGTGACAGCCACATCCTGGTCTTCATCATTAGCAATTGGGTGTTCCTTTTTACCTAGAACTGGAACAGAAGCTTAAAATTCAGGAAAAGAAGCAAAGGAATAAAGAATGGTGTGTCTCACTAGAGTTTAGTCTAATGTGAGCCTAGAAGGAAAGGAACCAGAGGAGCCCTGCGTAATTGTCTCTACAGGGCTGATTGGGAAAAAAAATATGCTTAGGATGGATATTAGGTAACTACAAAAAGTAGGCAAAGCTTCTCACACTGTAAGAGTCAATTTCAATTTCAGACTTATCAGCAAGACAGTGCTGGCCTCCAAAATGTTCCTCTGTTTCATTGTTAACCAAAATGCTCCTGTGTGTGTCACAGTACACATGGCAGAGGAATTAGGGAGCAAATGGTGGGACTGAGAGAGCCTCTTACTGGTGAAGGACACCTGGAAAGGAATGTGCACGAGTGAGGTAACTTGCTTGTTGAAAATAGAAAAGGGTCTGGAAGAATTCACATCATTTATAAATGATGTAGAAACTTGCCTCCTGCTCAAACACGATGGACATGGTGAGAAATCTGAGAGACACATAAATCACCTCTACTTTCTGGCATAATGCTTGCATCATGTGAAGGGCAATGTTGAGTAGAAATATGCACAAACCACACAGGGAACAGTGGGCTTTGTCCTTACAGTAAAACACTGAGCTTCACTGCTAAATCCTTTTGCCTTTGTTTTCCAGTTTGTAATGCTGGATGATCACCCATTTGGAATGATGTTATTTAACCATAAAGGTATTATTTGTCAAATGCTTTAAATTTTTTTAGACTTTTTACCTTTTTTATGAAGTATTGTGTGGCTTTAGTGCTGATTTTCCTAGAATTAAAAACCCTTCCTCAAGCCATCTGGGGGACATCAGTGATCTGAAACTACCATACAGCACACTCATATGCATTCCAGCAAGTTTTTTTCCCTTGCTTTTTTGAAAACACTGACAATTTTCACTTTGAGAGAAATGTTTAGCTATTATTCATTAATTTTGAGAGTTGTGATAAAAAGCTGTTTCATCTCAATGTGAGAGCACCATCTAGAGGCAAAGTACATAAACTGTAGCATAAACCTGTACTAATTCCTTAGATAATTATGTTTTCCTTCAGAATTCTAAGGGCTTTCAGAATTATGTTCAATAAAATTTTAATAAATATTCCCAAATTGACAAAAACTCTCAAGCAATTACAATGCTGTTTGAGATTTGCAATTAGCCAGTTACCTACAGCTATCCAGCCAGAGAAAGGGCCATTTCAGCTTGGTAGGTTCATCCACACCAGCTAGAAATGATTGGCTCAAGCCATCCTGGCATCAATAAGAAAATCTGAAGAGATCTTTTTTTTTTTTTTTAGCTGCCAGGCCATGGTGAAGCTCATGCCCCAAGGCCTTCACCATGCTTCTTTTATTAAGTAGCTGGATTATTTAATTAAGCTTTATTGCTTTTGCAGCTTCACCTAGCTGTGCAGACATGCCTTAGATATACATTTTATGGCATTACAGTCTGTTTTATAAATTTACTGTTCCCACTGATACTGATACAGCAATTCTCAGTGGTTTTGAAGATTCCTCTAAATATGGGGGATGATTTATTGAGCCTCTTGTTTCCATCCTCTGGGATGTCAGTATCTCCTTTTCTGCCATCACAAAGTAATGTAGTAATCCTAATGTAGGAAAGGTCTTAATATGATTATTAAAATACTTCTTACACTTTGTACTTCTAGTGCTTCCTAAGTGTTTGCTAAGGAGGATAAGATCTAAGTGGTCATGGATTTCTTTTTCTCTTAGGTTTTGTGCCTGGAAATCCTGTGACCTGCACACAGCACCTGCAGAGGATTGAAGATGTACCTCAATGTGTGCTAAACTGGATTTAACTTCCTGGGCTAGGAACAAACGTCACCTGACAAAATGTCAAACATGCACTTGTCCCCACTCCTGGTAATTCCAGCAGAGAATAAAATTACCTTAGAATGTTGCAGGAGATTTAAGTGTTTTCTGGGATGGCAGTTGAAATTTACTTGAAGGATAATTCCAGGTTTGAAGGACAGTTTCAGGTCTGAGGATACCAGAAGATCACTGAGACCAAGGGTCTCCAGTACAAGACATTGGAAGGGACTATTTCAAGAGCATGTAGTGACAGAACAAGGGAGGAGTAGCTTCAAACTGAAAGAGAGTAGGTTTAGATTAGCTATTACAAAGAAATTCCTTACTGGGAGGGTGGTGAGGCACTGGCACAGGCTACCCAGAGAAGTTGGTGCTGCCTCATCCCTGGAAATGTTCAAGGCCGGGCTGGATGGGGCTCTGAGCAGCCTGGTCTAGTGGAAGGTGTCCCTGGCCATGGCAGACAGGATGGAACTGGATGATCTTTAAGGTCCATTCCAATCCAGGACACTCTGTGATTTTCTAAGGATCAGATTATATCCCCAAGGATATGTGTGGCTTTCCACAGGGAAATCAACATAAAAGTTTGTCATGGTTTAACCCCAGCTGGCGGCCCAGCCCCACACGGCTCCTTGCTCACTCCCACACCAGTGGGACTGGGGGGGGGGAAATCAGAAGGGTAAAAGCTACAAAAATCATGGGCTGAGATAAGGACACTTTAATGGGGAAAGGAAAAGCCATGCACACAAAGCAAAGAAAAACAGGGAATTTATTTCCTGCTTCCCATGGACAGGCAGGAGTTCAGCCTTCTCCAGGACATCAAGACTCTGTCATGAGTAAAAGTGACTTGGGAAGGACAAACACCATCACTGCAAACGTCCCCCTTTTCCTCCTTCTTCCCCCCCCTTTATCCACTGACCATGAGGCCACACGGTCTGCAATGTCCCTTTGGTCAGTGGGGTCCCCTGTCCTGGCTGTGTCCCCTCCCACCCTCCCAGGCACCCCCAGCTCCCTCAGCAGTGGGGTTCACAAAAAGCAGAGAAGGCCTTGGCTCTGTGCAATAACAACAACAACAAAAACATCTCTGTGTGATCAACCCTGTGTTCAGCACAAATCCAAATACAGCCCCACACCAGCCATTGCAAAGAAAATTAACTCTACTTTAGCTGAACTAAAATTTTATTCTTATTGGGAAACAAAATACTGTCATGGTATTTGTTTTCTGCATGCCTTGGGCTTTAGGGAATGGTTTTTCTACTGGAACTAAGGAGGAACTAAGAAGAAAGTTGGAAAATTAACATAGATCAGTGGGTCTCAAGTTTTCTACATTGGATCAAATTATATAGCTCAAGTCATAAGAAAGTGGAGAAAAAAAACATTTTCAAAACCTTGTTATTGCATGCTTTAAAAGTATTAAAAGTTATATTTTCACCAAAGCCATGTGACAGTTCTGAATTAAGAAGTTTGGCACAGTCTGTTTCAGACTGAACAGATCTTTGGACATTGCTGATTTCTGAGGTTAAGGCTTCACTACTGCATGAGAATACTGATGTAAGTGATATTGTGTAAGGTGCTGTGTGAATCACTACCACTGCATCTTGCTCCTTACACCTGATTTCTCTCAAATGCTTACACAATTTTTCATATAGGCCCAGTTTCTGCTGGTTTTTTCTGTCCAGGAATCTGTCAGTCTTTGCTCTGCAGCTGATTAGAAATACTCCTATGCCTGATTAGTGCAGCACAGTATTTGTGGTAGTGACCCAGCTGTGAGGAGAAATCAACAGGGAGGTGGTAACATCCCAAAGCACTCTTTCTAAATCCGTAGGAGTTCACCTGTCAACCCTTCAATTGGACAAGAGATTAGCCACATCACAGTCCAGATTGAGCCTTTGTGCAACCACAGCTCATTGGCTCCATCAGGATTCCTGCAGGGTGAACTTGGCCCAGCTTCTCTTTGTTGTCACAGTGACTGTGTAAAGGTTCTTTCACGCCTGGGCTGTACCAAAGGCAGCGAGGGCAGCAGGCTGAGTGAGGTGACCCCACCTGCAGGGCTGCATCCAGCTCTGGGGTCCCAGCACTGCAGGGACATGGCCCTGCTGGAACCAGTCCAAAGAGAGGCCTCCAACGCTGTCAGAGAGATGGAGCATCTCTCCTGTGAGGAAAGGCTGAAATAATTGGGCTTGTTCAGTCTGGAGAAGAGAAGGCTCTGGGGGGATCTCCTTGCAACCTGCCAGTACCTGAAGGGAGCCTGCAAGAAAGGTGGGGAAAGAATATTTACAGGACACAGGGAATGGCTTCAAACTGAAAAAGGGCAGGTTTTGATTGGGTATTAGGAAGGAATTCCTTCCTGTGAGGGTGGTGAGGCACTGGCACAGGTTGCCCAGAGAAGCTGGTGCTGCCCCATCCTTGGAAGTGCTCAGGGACAAGCTGGATGGAGCACAGAGTAACCTGTGATAGTAGAAAGTGTCACTGTCCTTGGCTGGGCTCTTGTATTAGAGACCTTTAAAAGTCCCTTCCAACTCAATCCATACTATAATTCTATAATTCTATATTCTGTATTATTTGAGCAAATTGCTGAGATTCTTTTTTTCTTAGGAATAGGGTTTGGGGCTATCTGTTTTCTTCTCACAAATGTGAGAGATTTGTTTCTCAATGGCATGAATAAGGAACCCAATATTACTAGTTTCAGCAGCAAAGGTAAACCCATTCATTGTGCACCTGCTGGTCCCCCGTGCCCAGGAGAGGGCAGCAGTAATAGAAAAATATCTTTCTAATATATTCAAGAATTGAAGAATATCCATGTAAAGCTGATAAGCAATTTCCCCTCAAGATTCTTACCATTCTTCTTCATTTCCCCAGCAAGTAAACCCCTGTCCTTGTTAGTAATACATGGGATTCTTGTAACTTTTATTGTGGATGTCATCAAAAGAAACAACCATCGAAAAGAAGGTCCCTAGGCCAAACACCAGCTAAACCCTAAGTTCCAGAACTTTATAGATATAAGAGTTAGAGGAAGTTTCTTAGAACCCCATGGCCTCCCTAAAATGTCACCAGCTCCTCAGGGACACAATTTACAGGCCTTTTATTAAATTTAAACTTGAGTAGTTTTGAACAATGTGAGTCCATTGATGACGTCAACACACTCACATCAGATATCAGGATTTAATAAAAAACTCCCTTTGCCGAGGCTGAGCTTCCTGCTGTGCACCCCTGCCTCTACAGCATTTAAAGAACTGTCTTTACTAGGGAATGCCTGCTTGCCTCTCAAAACAGAAAGCTGGGAGCTGGGGAATTTGATCTGTAGGCCAAATTCTCCTTCTGAGATCACTGGCACAGAGAACATTTCCCAGCAAGAATGTTAGGCTTGTGGGAGCAGTGGAACCTCACACGAGAGTCTGTTTAAAACTGTACCAATAAAAAACCCCAGCACCCTGGCAGTTTGGTTTCAAGAGCCACCCAGGAAAATTTGGTCCATTGAATTTACACTGAAGGAAGCCACTGCCACTGAACTCTTGGAAGTGTTGTTACAGTTGTTTTGGGTCAGTAAACTTAATTATTCAACATTTCAGGCACTGTGTCCATACACAGAGGAAAGAGAGAAGCATTACTACAAGCTGCTTCTCCTTGTTGCATGTGTGATTCAGTGTGATAAATTCAAGCTACACCTCCTCCTCCATAATCTTTTGTACTTTTGTTTTGTTTTTCTAGTTCTGAAACAGATATCTGGAAAAATCAATTAGATGTACAGATGTAATGATAAGATGAGGCAAGAAAAGTGCATGGTAGGCAAAAAAAAAAGACCTTTGTGATACCTCCACCTCAGCAGATCCGCCCTTGATTGCAAATATTCATGATTAATGGCATCATTTTAATGATAATGGAACAGTTGTTGTTGACATGCTACAAATACACCAGATTTTCAAAAGCTTTTGTGTTCAAATGTTTTGCCAGTGCTTGCTGAAACTCCTTCAGCTGCAATAGTTTTCTATGAAACTTGCCAAAGCCAACTTAGAGCCAAAGTAATATATGATAAAAATCCTAAATGAGGTAAAACATATTGGTGGGAAAGCTGTTTAAATGCATGAGTATTCTTTACATAAATAATTTCACATAAAATTTTTTTCCATGTCTGGATTCCTTTTCTGATGAAAACAGAAAGTGAGGGAACAAAATCCCTGTGGGAAACTCATGCACAGATGGATGATACCTCTTGACATGTGATATTTTTAGGAATACAGGAATTTCTAAATCAGGTCATATTCATGGTCCATCTTTGTAGAGAGCTTTTTGGATAATTGGTTAGCTGAGAAAGGACATTTCGATGTGATACCAATGGATAAGGATAGGGGAAACAAGCTGGGAACTGAGCAACCAGTGTCCAATCACTGACAAAGGTCACAGTGACCTTCCCTGAAACGGGAAAACGGGGGAGAAAATCGCTTGCCAGAAAATGTAGTTATCTTAGGTAGAAAAGTTAGAAGAATGCAAACATAGAAGCAAAATAATTGTTAGAAGATAGAAGTAGGTGTGGTTGATCTAAGTGTGCTTTAACCAATAATGAGCTCAGCTTTTGCAATATGTATAAGCTTCATTAACACCAATATAAATATGTGTGGGGTTTCAATAAACTTCAGGATTTGCTATTCACGCATATGGTGTGTCGCATTTCTCCCGCCGTTCACGACACATCTTCTCTGTCTGCCACTTATTAGCATATTCAAATAATTCAGAGAGATGGGTGAGGCAGGAACTCCTTTGTTTATGTTGGTTATTCTTGCAGCGATTTCCATTTTAATTATTCAGGCAACCGATGTACCTAAATAAATCTTAGTGTTGTATAACACACCAGATTACCCAAAGAGCCTTTTTCAAAGAGAGATGGAACCTGCTCACTGTCCCCTGGAACAGAGGCTATTTCTATTCTATGTTTTGCTTAGTGTAAACAAAACTAAATACTGAAGATACTCTACTTACCTTACATAACTTGTTTCTTTCCCTAGTTGCTGTATCACTTGGCTTATTATTGTGGCATTTGAAATGCCTAATTCAGTTTCCTTTTTACAGCTAAAACTTTATTATTTTTAATCAACATCAACCTCACTCTATATATCTTTAAACATTATATTTGTTTTATTTTCCCCCTTGCTTTTTATTTTTCGTTGGAAGCTGCTATGTAACTACCTCAGCCTAGAATCCTTTAAAAAACACAACAATTGCTTCAGAGACACGGTGGAAACTGGGATCTGAGTTGCTTGCATGTCTTTCACTTCAAGAAGGATGGGCCCACAAACTGCAGGTCAAACATTTTCAGTGTTCCTGTACAATCACAGCTTGGGCTGGACTAGTGCAAGATATTCACCTTGCCCTAGTAATGGCTGGGCAAGGACTGCCAGGAGAGATCGCTGCTGCGTGAAGTATGGGAGATTCTGATTAAGGAAAAAAGTGTTTCACTCAAAGGTAATTACCAGGTTGCCCAGAGAACTTCCAGGATTTTTTTCTTTGCAGATTTTCTAGACCCAACTGAATAAAGCATGCTGGTTCTTGTTGTCATCTTATTGCAAAGCTCCCACACCTTCTTGGTGATTACTCAAGGGCAGCTCCTCACAGCACCGACTCCTCCTTCACAACACAACCAACAAACTCCAGCTCCCTCCTCACCCAGCTAACCCACTCCTTTATAGCACTCATCCTCACTGGACACAGCTGTGGCCTGCTAAGGGCAGGTCTGTTCCTAATCTTTGGTGATTAGCACAGCTGCAACTCCTCAGGGCTGAGATTGCCTTCTGCACTATCTTTATTTTCTTACATTCTATCCCCCTAAAGGTTCTGAATTAATTGTCAATGCTGCTTTGAGCAGGCACTTGTGCTACAGGACATCTGAGTATTTAAGTGTTTCTGGAAACATGAGATAGTTGAAAGCCTCCTCTTTTAAAGATGCTACATAGACTGTGGTCTCTTCTGAACACTGACAAATTTTAAATGCCCTTTGCATTTTTTCATGGTTTATACTCAAATAAATAGAAATGTGAGATATTTATGTGGAAATGCAAAATATTGATGTGATATCATCACCTAGTTAGTTTAATGCTATTTACAATGCAGCACAGAAGCTGAACTAACACCTGTGTCTCACCATCACTGGAGGACTAGGATGCAAGTAAATGCCTGTGACAAAGTATTTATCATACTTGTGTAGTGAGATAATACAGAGAAGTGTTTATTACATGGAGGTGTGATTGGCACCAGAAATAACAGCTGTCAGTGAGAGACTCTCCAGAAATCCAAAAAAATTGCAATCATTTCAATCAGTGTTCGTAGTTTTGCAAAGAGCTTTTATATCAGGCTTCAAAAGAGCAGTTATAAACTAAGCAGAACAATATCTATTCATATTTCTTCAGAAATATTGAATATAGTATGCCAGAGGGCTAATTATAAATTATTAATAAAAATCACAGAGAGAACCCCAGCAGAGATGAATAAAATAATGAAGGCTAATGAAAAGAAAATAAGTGTGTCTGGAGAGCACAAAACATTGACACATATGAAGTGAAAACCTAGTAACACCCAAGAAGCTTAAAAATCCAGCCAAAAAATTTTGTGTAACTCCTCTGTGAAGATCAATACAGGAAAGACAAGATGAGGTTGCAGCCCTGGCAGAGTGTAAAATGTGTGCTCTTACAGGGGTCAGATCCCTTGTGCCAAAGCTGGTGCATGTTACATAGCGGAGCAGCAATAGACTGGCAGCCCCATGGCTGGAACCCCGCTTCTCCCACCAAACCAGGTCAATTTTGCTCTCCACAACTTTCCATGATGCCATGGAAAGGTATCACCACCCACAGGAATGATGTACTGTCAGACAAGCCTAAGCTGGCACTGGTGCCAGCTTGGGTCTGGGAACCATCCTGGCAATACATAATTTCAGGAGCCAGCCAGCCACTCCGGCCCACAGGCCCCCGGACACACATGCCACCCCTTCTCCCTGGCAAACTAAACTCACCATCCCCAGTTCCTGATGGCAGATTGCAGGAGCCACTTGGCACGGTCAAGCCAGCCCAAGTTGCCACTGGTGCCAGCTTGGGTCTGGGAGGCATCCTGCGTACTGCGGAATTTCAGGAACCTGACAGGCATTTAAGCTTAGGCAGGTTCCATGGAAAAAGCTGTGGTGGAAGCAATGTTGTGGCAGTTTTGTGTTCCCCT
Source organism: Molothrus aeneus (assembly GCF_037042795.1). NCBI lineage: Eukaryota > Metazoa > Chordata > Aves > Passeriformes > Icteridae > Molothrus > Molothrus aeneus. Next base: position 3,494,641 of record NC_089651.1, on the reverse strand, counting down.
TGGCTAGCCTTTTGCAGCTGCAGTCTGCCTGAAGCTCTGGGCTTTGTGGTTTCAAAACCCTAACCCTAGCTGGAACCCTAGCCCTAGGCAGTAAACAGTGCCTTAGGCTAAGGCTGATTCCAAGGAAAAAGTTGTGGTGGAAGCCATGTAGTGGCAGTTTTGTGTTCCCCTTGGGATGCCTTTTGCAGCTGCAGTGTGCCTGGAGCTCTGGGCTTTGTGGTTTCAAAACCCTAACCCTAGCTGTAACCCTAACCCTAGGCAGTCAACACTGCCTTAGGCTAATGCAAAGCCAAAAATGTCCTAAGAAGCCTTCAACAATCCCCTATATATCCTTACAAGTTGTTGCAAAGTCCTGAAAAAAACCTGCTCAGCCTCCAAGCCCCACCTGTTTCTCTGTAACCCTCAGATGTCTTCTCTACCTTTTTGCAGTGCATCTTGTCCTTTGAGAGTTCTGTCCTTGTCCTGGTGTGAGGGTTGCTGTCCTGTCTCACCGGGAGGGCTCTGCTCTGGTCTCACTGTTAGGGTTGCTGTGTTGTGCTGCTGTTGGGGGAAAAGGCTGTTGTTAGGAGGGCTGCTTAGGCTGAGGTTAGGGCTGGGCTGAGGGGTGGTGCCCTAAAACCTGTACCCTAACTTGCCTCCTAAGCTGTACCCTATAGCCCTGATCTCCACTGGACTGTCCAGCCCTCAAGCCCTCTCCCTTTACCCCTCAAGCCCTCTCTCTGCCCCTCAGGCTCTGTCTGTCAGCCTCAAGCACCCCCTATGCCCATCAAGGCCCTTCTCATCTGCCCCTCAGCTCCTGTGTGTCACCCTTAATCCCTCTCCTTTGCCCCTCAGCCCCCAGCTTCTCAGTGTCACCCTCCAGCTGCCCCTGACACCCTCAGCATCTCTGTGTGTCACCCACTGTCCCCTCTCCCTGCTCCTCCCTCAGCTCCCAGCCTCTGCCACCCTCAAGCCCCCACAGTGCCCCTCAAGCTGCCCCTCAGCCTCTGTCATGCCCTGAAAGGACCCTAAAAAAACCCTATCAATTCCCTAAAACAGCCCTAGTTGTCAAAGTCTCCTAAACACCCCACAAAAATTAGAAATAGCCTCAGAATACACTAAAAATACCTCACACTTTTAAAAAACCCCAAAAACATCCCTAAAAATCCCCAAAGAACCTTAAAAAAAATCTCTAAATAGTCCTAAAAGAGCTCTGAGAATACCCCTAAAATCTTTAAAATGCCCTGAAAAGACCATAAAAAAAACCTAAAAAATTCCCTCAGAAACCCTAGAAATACCCTAGTCCTAAAAAAGCTCTCCATATACCCTCAATAGCCCTGAAAAAGCCCTTTTAAGCCCTTTTAAGAAAAACTTTTAAGTAGTCCTAAAAAAGCCCCAAGAACACCCTAAAACACCCCTAACAATTCCAATTACTAGTAAGACAGCTTGTAAAATGTCCTGAAAATTTCTTTTAAAAGCCCTGAAAAAGCCTTAAATGAATCCTAAGCATCCCCAGAGAATTCCTAAAAAACTCCTGCAAAAAAAAACCCCTACTGTTCAACCCCTACCTGTGGACCTGTACTCTGTGGACTCCAAACCCCTGTAACTCTGTAACTCTGTGGACTCCAAACATCATCTCTACCTATTAATTAATGTAAATGCCTGCACCTTCTGGAAGGGTTCTGGGGCAGTCCGAACATTAGGGTCATTGCCTGCACCTGCTGAGAGGGTTCTGAGGCTTTCCCACCATGAGATTTGCACCTGTACCATAACCCTATCTTATACCATATGTCCGTTGCACTCCTAACACTCAGAGTCAGCTCTCCACCTATCAAGCCCTCCCCATCTTTACCCCTCAGCCCGCAATGTCTGTGTGTCTCCCAAAGACAATGTGAGGCCACCCACGCGCTGCCACAGGGAGCAGCCGGTGGGCAGTACGGGAAGATAGGGATGAGGCAGGAGCAACCTGGATTTCAGAACCACAGTAGATGGCCAGCCACTCAGCAACAGGGGACCCTGAAAACCAATGCCAGCTCATTTCCCTGGGAAATAAAACTCACCAGCCCAGATCCCTGAAGGCAGATTTCAGGAGCCACTTGGCAGTGTCAAACTAGCCCGAGTTGCAAGTGAGGACAGCTTGGGTCTGGGAACCATCCTGGGTATTGTGGAATTTCAGGAGCCAGCTGGCCACACCGGCCACAGGCCCCTGGACACAAACCTTGGCCCTTTTCTACGGCAAACAAAACTCAGCAGTCCCGGTTCCTGATGCAAGATTGCAGGAGCCACTTGGCACTGTCAAACCAGCCCAAGTTGCAAGTGGGGCCAGCTTGGGTCTGGGAAGCATCCTGCATATTGCAGAATTTCAGGAGTCACCTGGCCACTCCCGGCCACAGGCCCCCGAAGAGCAAAACTGGCCCTTTTCCCTGGCAAACAAAACACACCAGGCCTGGTTCCAGATGGCAGATTGCAGGAGCCACTTGGCACTGTCAAACCAGCCCGACTTGGCACTGGTGCCAGCTTCGGTCTGGGAACAATCCTGAGTATTGCGGAATTTGAGGAGCCAGCTGGCCACACCGGCCAGGGGACCCAAAACAACAACGTCGGACATTTTCCCTGGCAAACTAAACTCACCAGGCCCAGATTCTTGATACCATATTGCAGGAGCCTCTTGGCACTGTCAAACCAGCCCGACTCAGCCCTGGTGCCAGCTTGGGTCTGGGAAGCATCCTGCGTATCGTGGAATTTCAAGAGCCAGCCAGACACTCCCACCTGTCGTGAACGGCGGAAGAAATGCAGCACACAATATGCGTGAACAGCAAATCTCAAAGTTTATTGATAACTCACACATATTTATATTGGTGTTAATGAAGCTTATACATATTGCAAAAGCTGAGCTCATTATTGGTTAAAACACACCTAAATCAACCACACCTACTTCTATGCTCTAATGATTATTTTGTTTCTATGTTTACATTCTTGTGGCTATTCTACCTAGGCTATCTTCATTTTTCTGGCAAGCGATTTTCTCCCCCATCTTCATGTTGCAGCAAAGGTCACCATGACCCTTGTCAGTGATTGGACACTGATTACTTAATCCCCAGCTTGTTTCCCCTATCCTTATCCAACGGTATCACATCAAAGCGGCCTTTCTCAGCTAGCCAATTATCCACAAAGCTCTCCACACCCACCCACTGGCCCCTGAACACCAACCTCGGCCCTTTTCCCTCACAAACAAATCTCACCTGCCCCGGTTCTTGATGTCAGATTGCAGGAGCCACTTGGCACTCTCAAAACAGTCTGAGTTGGCACTGGTGCCAGCTTGGGTCTGGGAAGCATCATGCATATCGTGGAATTTCAGGAGCCAGCTTCCCACTGAGGACACAGGCCCCCAAAGACAAACCTTGGCCCTTTTCCGTGGCAAACAAAACTCACCTGCCTGGGTTCGTGGTGGACAATTGCAGGAGCCACTTGGCACTGTCAAACCAGCCCAAGTTGCAAGTGGTGCCGCCTTGGGTCTGGGAGGCATCCCGCATATTGCGGAATTTCAGGAGAGAGCCGACCACTCCCAGCCACGGGCCCAAAACAACAATGCTGGCCCTTTACCCTGGCAAAGTAAACTCACCAGTCCCCAGATGGCAGATTGCAGGACCCACTTGGCACTGTCAAACAAGGTGGACATGGCACTAGTGCCAGCTTGGGTCAGGGAAGCATCCTGCGTATTGCAGAATTTCAAGAGACGGACACAGGCCCCCAAACAAAAACCTCGACCCTTTACCCTGACGAACAATACTGACCTGCCCCTATACTAGATGGCAGATTGCAGGAGCTACTTTGCACAGGAAAACCAGCCCGGGGAGGCACTGGTGCCAGCTTTGGTCTGGGAAGTATTCTGTGTATCGTGGAATTAAAGGAGCAAGCCAGCCATGCCCGGCCAGAAGCCCTCAAACACCAACCTCAGCCATTTTCCCTGGGAAGCAAAACTCACCTGCCCCGGTTCTGAGGGCAGATTGCAGGAGCCCCTTGGCACTGTCAAAGCAGCCCGACTTGGCACTGGTGCCAGCTTTGGTCTGGGAGGAATGCCACGTATTGCAGAATTTCAGGAGCCAGCTGGCCACTCCCAGCCACAGGCCCCCAAACACCAACCTTGACCCTTTAACCTGTCAAGCAATACTGACCTGCCCCAATACTTGATGGCAGATTGCAGGAGCCACTTGGCACGGTCAAACCAGCCCAACTCGGCACTGTTGCCAGCTTGGGTCTGGGAAGCATCCTGCAAATTGTAGAATTTCAGGAGCCAGCCAGCCACCACTCCCAGCCACAGGCCCCTGAACACCAAACTCGTCAATTTTCCCTGGGAAGCAAAACTCACCTGCCCCGGTTCTTGGCGGCAGATTGCAAGAAGGCCTTGGCACTGTCAAACCAGCCCAAGTTGGCCCTGATTCCACCTTGGGTCTGGGAAGCATCCTGTGTATCGCGGAATCTCCGGAGCCAGCCGGCAACTCCCAGCACCTAGCTCAACACAACAATCCTGGCCCTTTTCACAGGCAAACTAAACTCAACAGCTCCAGTTCCAAATGCCAGATTGCACGAGCCACTTTGGCTCAGTCAAAACAGCCTGAGTGGGCACTGGTGCCAGCTTGGGTCTGGGAAGCATCCCGCGTATCATAGAATTTCAGGAGCCAGCCAGACACTCCCACCCACTGGCCCCTGAACACCAACCTTGGCCATTTTCCCTGGCAAACTAAACTCACCAGCCCTGGTTCCAGATGCCAGATTGCACGAGCCACTTTAGCACAGTCAAACCAGCCTGACCAGCAAGTGGTGCCAGCTTGGGTCTGGGAGGCATCCTGCGCATCGCTGGATAAAAGGACCCAGCCGGCCACAGGCCCCCAGCCACAAACCTCGGCAATTTTCCCTGGCAGACAATACTCCCATGATCCGGTTCTTGCTGGCAGATTGCAGGAGCCACTTGGCACTGTCAAACCAGCCCGGGTCAGCCGGTCAGCCCTGGTGCCAGCTTGGGTCTGGGAAGCATCCTGCGTATCGTGGAATTTCAGGAGTAAGCCAGCCAATCTGGCCACAGGCCCCCAAACACAAAACTCAGCCCCTTCCACGGGCAAACAATACTGACCTGCCCCAATACTGGATGGCGGATTTGCAGGAGCTACTGGGCACTAGCAAACCAGCCAGAATTGGCACTGGTACCAGCTTGGGTCTGGGAAGTATCCCGCGTATCGTGGAATTTCAGGAGCCAGCCGGCCATTTCCAACCGCAGGCGCTCAAACAACAACCTCGGCTCTTTTCCCTGGGAAGCAAAACTCACCTGCCCCGGTTCTTGTTGGCAGATTGCCAACAAGGAGCCATTTGGTACTGTCAAACAAGCCCTAATTGGCACTGGTGCCAGCTTGGGTCTGGGAGGCCTGCCGCGTATTGTGGAATTTCAGGAGCCAGCCAGCCACGCCCAGCCACATGCCCCCGAACACAAACCTCGGCCGTTTTCCCTGGCAAAGAAATCTCACCTGCCCTTGTTCATGATGGCAGATTGCACGAGCCACTTTAGCACAGCTTAGAAAGCCTGACGGGCAAGTGGTACCCCCTTGGCTCTGGGAGGCATCCTGCATATCGGGGAATTTCAGGAGCCAGCCAGCCACTCCTGGCCACAGGCCCCCAAACAGCAATGACGACCCTTTTGCTTGGCAAACTAAACTCACCAGCCCCGGCTCCAAAATGCAGATTGCACAAGACACTTTAGCACAGTCAAACCAGCCTGATGGGTAAGTGGTGTCAGCATGCGTCTGGGAGACATCCTGTGTAACGCCGATATTAGGACCCAAATAGCCACAGGCCCCCGAACACAAACCTCTGCCATTTTCCTTGGCAAACAATACTCCCCAGCCCCAGTTCCAGATGGCAGATTGCAGGAGCCACTTGGCAATGTGAAACCAGCCCGAGTTAGTACTGGTGCCAGCTTGGGTGTGGGAAGCATCCTGAGTATCGTGGAATTTCAGGAGCCAGACAGCCACGCAAGGACACAAGCCCCTGAATAAAAACCTCGGCTCTTTACCATGGGAAGCAAAACTCACCTGCCCAGCATCTTGGCGGCAGAATGCAGGAGCCACTTGGCACTGTCAAACCAGCCTGAGTTGGTACTGGTACCAGCTTGGGTCTGGGAAGCATCTCGCATATCGTGGAATTTCAGGAGCCAGCCAGCCCCTTCCGGCCACAGGCCCCTGAACACGAACCTTGGCCATTATCCCTGGGAGACAAAACTCACCCACCTGGGTCCTTGGTGTAAGAATGCAGGACCCACTTGGCACTGTCAAACCAGCCTGAGTTGCAAGTGGTGCCACCTTGGGTCTGGGAAGCATCCCGCGTATTGTGGAATTTCAGGAGCCAGCCGGCCATTCCAGCCATAGGCCCCTGAACACCAACCTTGGCCATTTTCCCTGGGATGCAAAACTCACCTACCGCAGTTCTTGTTGGCAGATTGCAGGAGCCACTTGGCACTGTCAAACCACCCTGAGCTGGCACTGGTGCCAGCTCGGTTCTGGGAAGCATACTAAGTACTGCGGAATTTCAGGAGCCAGATGGCAACTCCCAGCTACAGGACCTCGAACACAAACCTTGGCACTTTTCCTTGGCAAACAAACCTCACCTACCCCGGTTCCAAATGGCAGAATGCAGGAGCCACTTGGCACAGTCAAACCAGCCTGACTGGCAAATGGTGCCAGCTTGGGTCTGGGAGGCATCCTGTGTAATGGGGATATCTGGACCCAACCGGCCACAGGTCTCAAAACACAAACCTCGGCCATTTTCCCTGGCAAAAAATGCTCCCCAACCCCGGTTCTTAATGGAAGATGGCAGGAGCCACATGGCACTGTCAAACCAGCCTGCATTGGCAGTGGTGCCTGTAATGAGTTAATGTCTTAGTTTGTTCATCAAGTTGCTAAAAAGACTATAAAAAGGGGAAAAGCCAATAATAGAAAAACTGTAAGGATAGCTGTAACTAGCTAATATGTTGCAAGATGAATATAATGGGCTAATATATTGCAAAATCAATGTCATGAGGCCTAAACTGCAAAATGTCAGAAGCTAATATGTTGAAAGGCTAAATAAGCAATGTGTAACTATATGTAGCTATGTGCCTATATATGGTAAAAGCTATTGTAAGACCTCGAGGATGAGGACGAAAGCCTTCATCCAGACGACCACCAGAAGGCAGAATAAGACCCCCTAGCAACTATGGGCGCAGACACAGAGAACACCAGAAGGGAACCCAACAACAACAGATAAAAAGGAGGACTGAACTACCGGGTGGTGTGGGCCATTGGTGGAGCGGTGACTCCCCGGCTACACCCAGCACTCCGGGTGGGTGCAAGCCTTTTGTTGGCTTCACCCAGTGCTGTAATTTGCCCATTATCGCTTGCTCTATCAATTAATAAATTGGATTCACTTGTTGGTGGTTGGTTCCTCACCGCAACCTATAACAAATTGGTGCCGTGACTTGGATCAGGAAAATTCTTGGAGAAGAGAACCTGCTGGGGAGGCGCCCCACCTCACAGATGCCCCAAGGTTGCCATTCTCCAGGACCCCCGACCGACGAACCCAAATTCAATAATAGGCAAATTGAAGGCCGGCAACCCCAAAATCTTTGTGCATGAAGTCCAGACGAGACGCAGCGAGAGCGTGAGTATAAGCGGGGATAGCATCCGGTTGGTGTTGGGATCCTGGACTGTGGTACTGGGATCCTGGAGTGCAGTGTGTGAGACGTCCTCTGGACGGCGTGAGTGCGGACACCTTATAGCGCGGTTCCCATGTACCCGCGAGGGACTGGGGCACAAACGGGGGGAAGTGAGAGAGTGTGTGGAAGAAGACACTCTGGGAGGGGATAAGGGGGGAGCAAACCCTCTAAAGATACTCCGGAAGATGGGACAAGGGAAGAGCAAGTCCTCTAATCCCATAAAGAAAGGACCTCGTATAGGGCTCCCCTCAATACCTCCAGATAGCCCTTTAGGCTTGATGATTAAATTCTGGGATGCTTATCCCTTCAGAAGGGGGAAGGACCAAGCTAAGATGATCCATTATTGTATGGAGGTTTGGGGAGGGAAACAGATCAGGGCAGATAGCCTTTACTGGCCTGTGTTTGGAGCATTTGAGGATTGGATCTGTCAAGCCCTGAACACATATGTTAATTCAAAGGAACCATTTAGTGCGGAAGAAAGTGAATATGCTGCCCTGTGGACTGTTGGTAAGACCTGTTTTTCCCTATTTGTATTAAAATCTAAGAAAAAGAAGAAGAGATCAGGAGATAATTGGGAAATGCCTGATCTTTCTCCCCCACCTTATTTACCACCCCCACAAAATCCTGATGCACCACCCCCTCCTCCTCCTCCCCCGTCACCACCTCCTGCACCCCCTATTCAAGACCTCGACAATTTCGAGTTAGAACCTGATTCTCCCCGGGAAGGAAGGAGTATAACCAGGAGCCAGTCTTGGCGAGATGCAGGTGGAGCTCCTTTACTTCCATTAAGAGAAGTAGGAATGGGTATGATTCCAACCCCCAATGCAGGACAATCAGTTCAGCCTGCTCAAATCCCAGGGGTAGGTTATGTGATTGCTCCTTTGAATTCAGGGGATGTCAGGGAATTCAAGAAAGAAATGGGACATCTGTTGGACAATCCACTAGGGGTAGGGGAAAGGGTGGATCAATTCTTGGGACCTAATATATATACCTGGGATGAATTACAATCCATATTGGGAATTTTGTTCACACCCGAGGAACGGGGAATGATAAGAGCAGCTGGAATGAGAGTTTGGGACCAGAATCACCAACAGGGGCCGCAGAGAGACATGAAATGGCCACTCCAACGTCCTCATTGGGATAATCAGAATCCCGAGCATAGAATTCACATGAATGACTCGAGGATGATTATTATTCAGGGAATAAAGGAATCTGTCCCTCGAGGAAAGAATGTAAGTAAGGCATTTAATGAACAACAAAAGAAGGATGAGGATCCCACTGAATGGTTGGAGCGATTCTGAAAATGTTTCTGGCTATATTCGGGAGTAGATCCCAATTTGGAAGTTGGGCAAGCTTTGATGAAAATGCAATTTGTAGCAAAGGCATGGGTGGATATTAGAAGAAAGTTAGAGAAGATGGAGAATTGGCAGGACAGAGGCTTAGATGAGTTGTTAAGGGAGGCCCAGAAGGCATATATTAGAAGGGAGGATGAAAGTCACATGAAGCAAATGAGGATAATGGTAGAAGCAGTACGAGAGGGTGAAAAAGGGGGGCAAATGAGTCAAAGGGTTCCAGGTATGCAAAAGAAAGATCAAGCAAAAGAAAAGGGGGGTGGGGTCGTTTGCTATTATTGCGGGAAGAAAGGACACATGCGATGGGAATGCTGCAAAAGGCAAGCAGATGAGAAACAGTTTCGGGACTAGGGGTATCAGGGGCTCTATTTGCTGGGGAAAAGAGAAACAATGGAGCCCCTGGTAAAGCTTAAAATAGGTCCCCAGCAACAGGTATACGAATTCCTTGTGGATTCGGGTGCCGAACAATCTATGGTACAAACTCTCCCCAAAGGATGTAATCTGTCTACAGAAGTAGTGCAGGTAGTGAGAGCTAAGGGGGAACCCTTTGGTGTACCTATGATAAAAGATGTGGTAATTGAAGGGCCTTCTAAAATAGGAATAGGGTCTTTATTGCTGGTCCCAGAAGCCGATAACAATCTTTTGGGGCGGGACTTCATGATTGAATTAGGAATAGGGATAGAGATAACTGAAGATAAATTGAGCATAAAATTATGCCCTTTAAGAATCAGTGATGAAGAAGAAATTAACCCAGAAGTTTGGTACACTCCAGACACTGTAGGCAGATTGGATATTCCCCCTTTTGAGGTAACCATTAGAAATCCCAAAATTCCTATCAGGATAAAGCAATACCCCCTATCCAGCGAAGGAAGAAAATGATTAAAACCAGAAATTGAACGACTATTGCGGCAGGGTTTGCTTGAACCTTGCATGTCACCCTTCAATACTCCCATACTACCTGTTCAAAAATCGGATGGGAGCTATAGGTTAGTACATGATTTGAGAGAAATTAAGAAAAGAACAGTTGAGAGGTTCCCTGTGGTAGCCAATCCATATACCTTACTCAGTAAACTGGGGCCTGAGGACAAGTATTACACAGTGGTAGATCTTAAGGACGCATTTTGGGCTTGCCCACTTAAGGAAACATCACATTATTTTGCGTTTGAATGGGAAGACCTAGACACACACCGCAAGCAACAACTTCGATGGACAGTATTGCCCCAGGGATTTACAGAATCCTCTAATCTGTTTGGACAAGCGTTAGAACAGATCCTGCAGGAATATCACCCCGAGGAAGGGACCACCTTAATTTAGTATGTGGACGATTTGCTAATAGCAGGAAAAGAGGAAGAATCAGTAAGAAAGGGAAGTATAAAGTTGTTAAACTTCCTTAGTCTCAAAGGGCTAAAAGTTTCAAAATCTAAATTGCAGTTTGTAGAAAAAGAGGTAAAATATTTAGGACACAGGCTAATTGAGGGAATAAAAAAGTTGGATCCTGACAGGGTCCAGGGTATACTCTCCCTTCATGCCCCAAGGAGTAAAAGGCAAGTTAGACAACTGTTGGGTCCAGCTGGATATTGTAGACCGTGGATTGAAAATTTTAGTAGGAAAACAAAATTCCTGTATGATAAGCTCACAAAGGAGGGACTAGTTAAGTGGTCTAAGGAAGATGAGGAACAACTGGACACATTAAAGACGGAGCTGGTGAACGCTCCGGTTCTCAGCCTCCCTGACCTCAGAAAGCCTTTTTATCTGTTTGTCAGTATAGATGAAGGTACTGCATATGGAGTATTAGCACAGAATTGGTCAGGGATCAAAAAGGCTGTGGCATATCTTTCCAAATTATTGGATCCTGTTAGTCAGGGATGGCCAACTTGTCTCCAAGTAATAGGGGCAGCAGTGCTATTGGTGGAGGAAGCCAGCAAGATTACCTTTGGAGCAGAGCTGCATGTACTATCCCCACATAATATTGGGGGAGTTTTACAACAAATGGCTGAAAAGTGGATCATGGGTGTGAGCATCCCCAAAATTAAAATTAGGCACTACATCCCTTCAGAACCCAGCCCAGTTCCTTTATGGGGAACCTGAAGAAGAGCTCACGACTGTCTACAGAACATTGAGGAACAAACAAAAGTTCGCCCCAACCAGAAGAAGAGGAGTTAGAAATGGGAGATAGGCTGTTTGTGGATGGATCCTCTCTAGTAGTGGAAGGGAAAAGAAGGTCAGGGTATGCAATAGTGGATGGCAAAACCCTTTCAGTGGTAGAATCAGGACTCTTGAGCCCTAGCTGGTCAGCCCAGGCATGCGAACTCTACGCTGTCTTACGAGCTTTGGAATGGCTTAAGGGCAAAACCTGAACTATCTATACAGATTCCAAATATGCGTTTGGCATCGTGCACACTTTTGGAAAATTTTGGGAGGAAAGGGGATTAATCAATTCCCAGGGCAAGGGGTTAATTCATGAGGAACTAATACGAAGAACCCTTAAAGCCATAAGAGGCCCTGCGGAGATAGTGGTTGTACATGTTAAGGGCCACCAAACAGGAATTGGAGCCACTACCCGAGGGAATAATTTAGCGGACCAGGAAGCTAAAAGAGCAGCTTTGATGATACTCCAAGAACCAAGTAGTAGTATAATGGAATCTAGAGAAAATTGTCCTACATGTAGTAAAGATTTAGAGGAGACCCCCTGTTATGCTTGCTGGAAGACATTTGGGACCGAGGCTATAAGGTGTTCTTGTGACAACCCAGAGAAAATCCGTTGTTGGTATCATGGCTCAAATTATATCCTAACTTTCTCTGCAAAGGAACGGGAAAAATTAAAGCAGATGGGAATACGAGAAAAAGAAAGGAGTTGGTTGTTACAGGATGGGAGGGAAGTGATCCCAAAGGCCTTAGCCTTGAGAATACTCCAGGCAATACACGGGAAAACACATTGGGGCACACAAGAATTAATTGATCAGTTTGCTATAAAATACATGTGTATTGGGTTGCATAACTTGGCAAAGCAGATTACTCACCGGTGCCTCACCTGTCAGAAGGTTAACAATCAGCACCAGAAGTCCTGGGTAATGGGGGGGAGGGAGTTGGCCCATAGACCGTTCTCCCATGTACAGATAGATTTTACAGAATTACCTAAAGTAGGACGACACAAATACTTTTGGTCCTGGTAGACCACCTGACCCACTTTGTAGAAGCCTTTCCCACTGCTCGAGCAACAACTCATGTGGTGGTTAAAACAATACTTGAGGAAATCATTCCCAGATATGGCTTAATTGAAGTAATAGACTCTGACAGAGGCCCTCATTTTGCTTCCAAGGTAGCAAATGAAGTTTTTACTGCTTTAGGAACACAATAGAAATATCACACCCCATGGCACCCTCAGAGTTCGGGCAGACTAGAGAGAATGAATGGAGAAATCAAGAGAGAATTGACTAAAATAATGATACAAACAAGAATGTCCTGGCTCAAATGTTTACCACTGGCTTTACTGAATATCCGTACCCAGTCACGGACAGATGTAGGGATTTCCCCATTTGAGATGTTATATGGAATGCCATATGACATGGAGGCACCGGCAGATCATCCTTGTCTGGAAAACGTACAGATAAACAAATATCTAACCCATTTGATGAATAGGCGAAGGGAGATCCGTGATAAAGGGTTACTAGTGCAGAGACCTCCCTTAGATGTTGCCCTCCATCAAATCAAACCTGGGGATAAAGTGTTGATTAAGACCTGGAAAGAAGTTTCCTTAACACTTTGTTGGGAAGGTCCATATGTGGTATTGCTTACCACAGAAACTGCCATTCGAACGGCTGAGAAAGGGTGGACTCATGCTAGTTGAGTAAAGGGACCAATTGAATCTGAGCGCACATGGAAAGTAATGAGTCAGCCCGGAAATCTAAAGGTTAAGCTCAAAAGACACTAGTCGTCACCTAGATCAAGAGGACCTTTTTATTGTCCCAGGCAGGGACTGCGGAAAAACCAGAAACCAGCATAGTGAATGTGTTGAACAGATTTCGGCCAGTTTGGCTTGGACTCTGAATATTAAGATATTGTACTTTGGAGATTTTAAAACAAAACGGCTGTACGGACAAATGGAACTACCAATGTGGCAGTCTGCCCAACTTGATGATAGATTGTGCCCAGAGGCGCGCGAAAGGGAGCAATTTCGCTGGAATCTCTTGGAAGAACGAATCCTCCGATGGTGTAGGGATATGCTATCTTTAGAGTCTGAAAGAGTAACCCTTCAAGACATACAATCAGACTATTTTTCAAAAAAATTCAAAACATTTAAACATTTAAAATGTACAAAATGCACCTTTTGTACCCCTTGGATCCTGCTCGAGTGTGGTAAATGTAAAACACTAAAATGGATTTATGCTAGACGTTTATTTTATAATTTATGTGCAGAATGTTATCATGAACACCAGAGGAACTCCATGTGGGAAAGACAATTAGAGGCATTTATTGGTGGGCCCAGGTCTGTTCAGAATATAAATCAATTATTCGAGAACAGAGAACAAGCTTACTGGGCAGTCAATGCCAGCGAAATCTGCACATATGTTACTCTTTTAGCTTATTGTAAAAAATCCCATTTAATCACTTTTGAGTGTGATAAAAATGTATTTGTGCCTTACCCTCATTCTGTACTTAGCATTAAGTGGTATGCTGAGAACAAATATTGGCGCCAACATCGCCTACGGGTTTGTTCCCAAAGACAAACAAAAAATTATGGATGCTAGACACAATGACAAAGGATTGTACTATATATTTCAGAATTGGGGGGTGGGAATGTTATCCTTTTGTATGCTTTTGTTTGCAGGATTTGCCAAAAATGGTGGTGGGGCCAATAACGCCGGGAAAGACCTCCAGCTGGTATTTATAGAGGGTGTTAAAAGGGGAATTGACAGAAACCATTCTAAGATTAGGGCAGCTTTTGGGGGAGTGGATAAGATATGAATTTTAAAAGCAATAGGGAATCTTTGATAAGGGTGTAAATTCAGAGACATGTTGTTCTCATGCTAGTAAATCCACTCCCTTTGTAGAAAGAAATACTGCTGGAAATGGATGCCCGGTATTATTGCAGTTCTCCTTTGGTAAAGGATAAAAATTTGAAACCATATCGAGAAAGGCAAGAACAAAAGGGATCCCTGAGCAAATACCTCTGCTGCTGAGAAGATGGTTTACCCTGTGGCCCGATGCAACCAGATCGACGGGTGAGGCAGAGAGGAAAAGGTAAAGGGACCTGCGACCCATGGTGGGGTGTGGTTACTGCCTCTCGAATACTGAAGTTCCCTTGAGGACTAACACGCTCCGGGAATCCAAAGGACAGCTCCCCAGGGAAATCAAAGAGTATGTAAGATCTTTAGAGTAAGACCCCACCCTTTTTGGCAAATCTGATAGGGGACATAGGAATAAGTAACTAGAAATATAGAGGCGGGGGAGGACATCTAATTCAAGCAGATAGGAGATTCACTTGAATCTATTACAAGGGTTTTGTTTGCAGGACTGGATCCTCGAACGCTCCCACAACCCGTATATCCCAGTTTTTAAGGAAAGCAGCCAATCATCGAGCAGATCAGCAACTCTCCAGGAATCTTACAATAATGAAATCCAAGTGGCAATGGTACGTCTATGTGATCTTATTTTTAGGATTAATCAACAGAGGGCAGACTGATACAGAATACTACCCTTACCAGCCATTTGAGTGGGTTCTACGCCACCTCTCAGACGAAATTGTTATCAAAGAAACTATTACATCAAACGCCCCATCTTTTGAATTTATGTTAAGAGACATTTTTCCCCTACGATTGGGATTTCCTAGTTTTGGAAAACAAACACTGTACCAAACCTATTGGTGTCCTGCTTCTAACCCAGGCAAAAGTTATTGTAATTATCCCAGGTACAGGTACTGTGGATATCGGGGTTGTGAAACTATTGTAACAAGCAATAGATTGCAACCACAACAATCTGATAAGTTCCTGCAAGTCGGGTATGCTCCCCGTGGCTGTCGTGAACCAGAGTTCGGAACACATGGTGGCAAGCAAATATACGCGCCCCAAGACAGGAGCAAACACACTTGCACAGGTTATACTATGACAATTCTGCAACCAACCCATAAGAGTTGGGCCACAGGAAGAGTATTGTCGGTATTTGTTCGTGCCTTCCGCAACCTATTGGACCCAATCCAATTCTTACAGCAGGTGGGCCAAAAAGGAAGCCACGGCTAGTCACAACGTTACTTTCAATAATCCCTTAGGACTTCAGCTTTTTACGATCCGTTTCTTAGTGTATTAAATGCTCCCTTTTTATCACTGAATCAATCTAACCCAAACCTTACGAAATCATGCTGGCTATGTTATGATGTGAAGCCCCCCTTTTATGAAGGTATCGCCCTCAATATCCCCTTTAACTACTCAACAACGGAGAATCCACACCAGTGCAGGTGGGACACTCCCCAGAGAGGAATTACCCTAAGTCAGGTCACCGGCCAAGGCAAATGTTTCGGTAATGCAACGTTAGCAAGGCGGATGGGCAATTTCTGCACCGAATTTATCATGCCTAAGAGTAAGAACTATAAATGGGCAATTCCGGCCACATCAGGAATGTGGGTTTGCCAGCGATCTGGGGTAAGCCCCTGTATACTCCTTGATAAATTCGATAATGCTAACGATTTTTGTATTCAAGTCTTAATTGTCCCAAAGGTCCTGTACCACAAAGAAGAGGAGGTGTATCACCTCTTAGAAGAACCAGACCGAATCCAAAAAAGGGAGGTAACAACAGGAATAACCATAGCAATGCTCCTCGGTTTAGGTGCTACCGGTGCAGCCACAGGTGTCTCAGCTCTTGCAACTCAATATCAATGGCTCTCTCAACTACAGATAACTATTGATGAGGACCTACAGAGAATAGAGAAATCAATTTCCTTCCTCGAAAAATCTCTCTCTTCACTTTTAGAAGTCACCCTGCAGAACAGACGAGGGTTGGACCTCTTGTTCATGCAGCAAGGAGGTCTATGTGCCGCTCTAAGAGAAGAGTGTTTTTTGTTGGCTTTGCCCAGTGCTGCAATTTGCCTATTATTGCTTGCTCTATCAATTAATAAATTACATTTCATTTGGACTCGCTTGTTGGTGGTTTGTTCCTCACCGCAACCTATATCAGTGCCAGCTTGGGTCTGGGAAGCATCCTGTGAATCATGGAATTTCAGGAGCCAGCCAGCCACTCCCACCCACAGGCCCCTGAACACAAACCTTGCCCATTTTCCCTCGGAAGCAAAACTCACCTGCCCCAGTTCTTGGTGGCAGATTGCAGGCACTGTCAAACCAGCCCGATTTGGCAATAGTGCCAGCTTGGGTCTGGGAAGCAACCTGCGTATCATGGAATTTCAGGAACCAGCCGGCCATGCACAGCCACAGGCCCAAAACAACATTGCCAGCCCTTTTCCCTGGAAAACTAAACTCACCAGGCCTGGTTCCAGATGGCAGATTGCAGGAGCCACTTAGCATTGTCAAACCAGCCCAACTTGGCACTGGTGCCAGCTTGGGTCTGGGAAGCATCCTGCGAAGAATTTCAGGAGCCAGCCTGCCACTCTGGCCACAGGTCCCCAATCCCCAACCTCGGCTCCTTTACCTGGGCAAGCAATACTGACCTGCCCCGACACATGATGGCAGATATCAGGGACTACTTGGCACTGCCAAACCAGCCCCGGTTGGCACTGGTGCCAGCTTCGGTCTGCGAAACATACTGCATATCGTGGAATTTCAGGAGCGAGCCAGCCACTGCTGGCCACAGGCACCTGAAGACAAACCTCGGCCATTTTGGAAGAAAAACTCCCCTTTCCCAGTTCATGGTGGCAGATTGCAGGCACTGTCAAACCAGCCTGAGCTCGCAGTGGTGGCAGCTTGGGTCTGGGAAGCATCCTTCATATAGCGGAATTTAAGGAGCCAGCCGGCCTTTCCCGGCCACAGGCCTCCCAAGACCTACTTCAGCCTTTTTCTCTGGTAAACAAGATTCACCAGTCCCAGTTCCACATGGCAGATTGCAGGAGCCACATGGAACTGTCAGAAAAGCCAGACTTGGCACTGGTTCCAGCTTGGGTCTGGAAAGCATCCTGAATATTGCAGAATTTTAGGGGCCAGTCGGCCATTCCGGCAAGGTGAAGAAACCGAAAAGGTGAAGAACCCAGCCACACAACACCAGGATTGTGTATGCAGCTTTCAAAGTGAGAGAAAACAGTACTTTAACATGCTCCTACCTTTTCCATTCACACTAACATTCGAAATGAAAGCGTTTTGGACAACTTCATTTTTCTTCTTGCTAAACACTATGCAGATCACCGTGCAACTTTTAGAACAAGATCGAGGAAGATTTTCGTACTGGCAAAATTACTCCTGTGAGACAGAGTGGAAAAGTATTTTGCTGAGATATAGGCGATAAGAGACAGAGAAGACAGAGACACGGAGCTCTCCGAAGCTTTGAGCCAGGCCCAGGTGTCTTTCGGCAGAAGACGCGCTCCGGAGTACATGGCGACCGGTAAAATTCACTGTGCGCAAAGAAGCTGCTCCTTCATCTCCGGGAGCCTGAGAGAGCAGCAGCTTCTGAAAGGTGAAGAAAGAAGACGCAAAAGACCGATGTGTGTATGCAGCTACAAACTGAGAGAAAACAGTACTGTACCGCACTCCTGACTTTTCCAGTCACCTTAACATTCGAATAGAAGGAGTTTTGGAGAACAATCATTTGCCTCTTGCTAAAAACTCTGGAATATTTTGTGCAATATCAAGATCAAGACCAAGGATGTTTTCTGTACTGGCACACTTCCTCCTTGCAAAACAGAGTGGAAAAGCTTTTTACTAAGATGTAAGCAATAAGAAATGCAGACAACGGAGATATGGAGCTCTACGGAGGTAAGCGCGGGTCCAGGGCATCTTTCGGCACAAGCCGCACTCCGTATCGCAAAGCAATAGGACACGAAGAAGTTTCTTCGCCTCCGGGAGATGGAGAGAGCGGCAGCCTCCGAAAGGCGAAGAAAGAAGACGCACAAAATTGAGATTGTGTATGCAGCTAAAAAGTGAGAGAAAACAGTACTTTAGCACTCTCCTGCCTCTTCCATTAAAATTAACATTCGAACAGAAGGAGTTTTGGACAACATCCCTGCTTCTTCAAAATATTCTGCAGACCTCCATGCAAATTCTAGAACAAGATCGGGGATGTTTTCGATGCTGGCGGAGTTTCTCTTTGCGAGAGAGAGAGGAAACAGCTTTATGCTAAGGTGTAGGCGACAAGTGGCGCAAAAGACGGAGATACAGAGATCTCCCAAGCTAAGCGCCGCTCCCGGGCGTCTTTCAACACAAGACACGCCCAGGAGTACACGGCAACCAGCACAATGCTCTGTGCACGAAGAAGCCGTTTCTTCGCCTCCGAGAAGCCGGAGAGAGGTCAGCTTCCTAAAGGTGAAGAATTGAGCAGAACACCGGCATTGTGTATGCAGCTTCAAACTGAGAGGAACCCGTACCATACCACTATGATGTCTTTTCCATTCTCATTAACATTCGAATAGAAGGAGTTTTGGACAACTTTCTTTTTCTCATGGCTAACGTTCTGCAGAGCTCCGTGCAACATCTAGAAGAGGACTGAGATGTTTTCTGTACTGGCAGAGTTGCTCATTGCGAGACAGAGTAGAAAATGCTTTTTGTTGAGATGTAGGCGACAAGAGAAATGCAAGATGGAAATACGGTGCTCTCATTAGATAAGCGCCTGTCCCTGACATCTAAGGGCAGAAGCCGCTCTGCGGAACACACCGCGACAGGCACAATGCTCTGCGCGCGAAGAAGACGCTTCTTCGCCCCTGGCAGACGGAAAGAGCGGTAGCTTCCAAAAGGCCAGGAGCGAATCCGTACAGCACCGGGATAGTGTGCTCAGCTCGCAAAGCTTTAGAAAACAGTACCTCACCACTTTCCTGCCTTTTCCATTCACCTTAACATTCGAATAGAAGGAGTTTTGGACAACTTTCTTTTTCTCATGGCTAACGTTCTGCAGAGCTCCGTGCAACATCTAGAAGAGGACTGAGATGTGTTTTACTGCTCAGCGATGCCGCTCCATCTGTTTGCGTGGAAGAAAGAGCCACGAGCACTGAGGCACTCAGCAGCCGTGTCATTCCAGCGCTGTCGAGCGCTCTCTGCTCGCAAGGCTGAGCACGCCGCGGAGCCGCCTGCGCAGCCGCTCGTCCGCCCCCGCCCGCAGCAGCGGCAGCAGCCCGAGGGACACGGCTGCAGCTCGGCGGCTCCCGCGCCTCCGCCAGCCGCCGCACAGTGACCGCGGCAGCGCCCGGCGCCGCTCGCCCGGGGCGGCTCCTGCAGCTTCCGGCCCGCGGCAGCAAAGCACCGCCGGGCGCTCCGCCATCGGCGGGCGGCAGCGCGCCCCGCCCGAGCTGAGCCCCCGCCACCGGGACCGCTGAGCGAGGCCGAGGCACCGGGCGGACGCCCCTTCCGCGCCGCTCGGCTCCGTGCGGGCGGCCGGACGGAGGCTTCGCCCCTCCAGCGTCGCTGCCGCGGCTCCGTCCCGCGCGGGAGAGGCGCCGGGAGCCCCCCGCGCCCAGCCCACTCCCCCGGCGCGCGGCCGCCTCGGCCCGCCAGCCATTCATATGGCGCGTCGGCCGTTGCGTCAGACGCCGCGCTTTACGGCCGCAGGGCCTGCCGGGAGTTGTAGTCTCGGACTGACAGCCACCGCTCCGTTTTCCGCCACCGGGAGCTGCGCTCCCGCCGGGGGATCAAACGGCTCCTTCGCTCCTGGGCGCGGAAGCACCTCAGGCAGCACCGCCCCTCCCGAATGTCCTTTCTTTTCCACTCCAACTCTTTTTTCTTTTTTTCACTCTGTTTTTCACCCCCTTTTCCACTTTCGCTCTTTCTTTTTCACTCTCACCCTTTTCCTTTTTCATTTTTTTTCTTCCTTTCTCTTCCTTCTTTTTTTTTTCTTCCTTTCCTTTTTCCTTTTCTTTCTTTCTGTCTTTCTTTCTCTCTCTCTTTCTCTCTCTCTCTTTCTGTCTCTATTTCTTTCTCTCTCTTTCGCTCGCTCTCTTTCTGTCTCTATTTCTTTCTCTCTCTTTCGCTCGCTCTCTTTCTGTCTCTATTTCTTTCTCTCTCTTTCGCTCGCTCTCTTTCTGTCTCTTTCTGTCTGTCTTTATTTCTTTCTCTCTCTCTTTCTTTCTCTCGCTCTCTTCCTGTCTCTCTCTTTCTTTCTTTCTGTCTGTCTTTATTTCTTTCTCTCTCTCTTTCTTTCTCTCGCTCTCTTCCTGTCTCTCTCTTTCTTTCTTTCTTTCTGTCTGTCTTTCTCTCTCTCTCTCTTCCTGTCTCTCTCTTTCTTTCTTTCTCTTTCTCTCTTTCTTTCTTTCTCTCGCTCTCTTCCTGTCTCTCTCTTTCTTTCTTTCTCTTTCTCTCTTTCTTTCTTTCTCTCGCTCTCTTCCTGTCTCTCTCTTTCTTTCTTTCTCTTTCTCTCTTTCTTTCTTTCTCTCGCTCTCTTCCTGTCTCTCTCTTTCTTTCTTTCTCTTTCTCTCTTTCTTTCTTTCTCTCGCTCTCTTCCTGTCTCTCTCTTTCTTTCTTTCTCTTTCTCTCTTTCTTTCTTTCTCTCGCTCTCTTCCTGTCTCTCTCTTTCTTTCTTTCTCTTTCTCTCTTTCTTTCTTTCTCTCGCTCTCTTCCTGTCTCTCTCTTTCTTTCTTTCTCTTTCTCTCTTTCTTTCTTTCTCTCGCTCTCTTCCTGTCTCTCTCTTTCTTTCTTTCTCTTTCTCTCTTTCTTTCTTTCTCTCGCTCTCTTCCTGTCTCTCTCTTTCTTTCTTTCTCTTTCTCTCTTTCTTTCTTTCTCTCGCTCTCTTCCTGTCTCTCTCTTTCTTTCTTTCTCTTTCTCTCTTTCTTTCTTTCTCTCGCTCTCTTCCTGTCTCTCTCTTTCTTTCTTTCTCTTTCTCTCTTTCTTTCTTTCTCTCGCTCTCTTCCTGTCTCTCTCTTTCTTTCTTTCTCTTTCTCTCTTTCTTTCTTTCTCTCGCTCTCTTCCTGTCTCTCTCTTTCTTTCTTTCTCTTTCTCTCTTTCTTTCTTTCTCTCGCTCTCTTCCTGTCTCTCTCTTTCTTTCTTTCTCTTTCTCTCTTTCTTTCTTTCTCTCGCTCTCTTCCTGTCTCTCTCTTTCTTTCTTTCTCTTTCTCTCTTTCTTTCTTTCTCTCGCTCTCTTCCTGTCTCTCTCTTTCTTTCTTTCTCTTTCTCTCTTTCTTTCTTTCTCTCGCTCTCTTCCTGTCTCTCTCTTTCTTTCTTTCTCTTTCTCTCTTTCTTTCTTTCTCTCGCTCTCTTCCTGTCTCTCTCTTTCTTTCTTTCTCTTTCTCTCTTTCTTTCTTTCTCTCGCTCTCTTCCTGTCTCTCTCTTTCTTTCTTTCTCTTTCTCTCTTTCTTTCTTTCTCTCGCTCTCTTCCTGTCTCTCTCTTTCTTTCTTTCTCTTTCTCTCTTTCTTTCTTTCTCTCGCTCTCTTCCTGTCTCTCTCTTTCTTTCTTTCTCTTTCTCTCTTTCTTTCTTTCTCTCGCTCTCTTCCTGTCTCTCTCTTTCTTTCTTTCTCTTTCTCTCTTTCTTTCTTTCTCTCGCTCTCTTCCTGTCTCTCTTTCTTTCTTTCTCTTTCTCTCTTTCTTTCTTTCTCTCGCTCTCTTCCTGTCTCTCTCTTTCTTTCTTTCTCTTTCTCTCTTTCTTTCTTTCTCTCGCTCTCTTCCTGTCTCTCTCTTTCTTTCTTTCTCTTTCTCTCTTTCTTTCTTTCTCTCGCTCTCTTCCTGTCTCTCTCTTTCTTTCTTTCTCTTTCTCTCTTTCTTTCTTTCTCTCGCTCTCTTCCTGTCTCTCTCTTTCTTTCTTTCTTTCTCTTTCTCTCTTTCTTTCTTTCTCTCGCTCTCTTCCTGTCTCTCTCTTTCTTTCTTTCTCTTTCTCTCTTTCTTTCTTTCTCTCGCTCTCTTCCTGTCTCTCTCTTTCTTTCTTTCTCTTTCTCTCTTTCTTTCTTTCTCTCGCTCTCTTCCTGTCTCTCTCTTTCTTTCTTTCTCTTTCTCTCTTTCTTTCTTTCTCTCGCTCTCTTCCTGTCTCTCTCTTTCTTTCTTTCTCTTTCTCTCTTTCTTTCTTTCTCTCGCTCTCTTCCTGTCTCTCTCTTTCTTTCTGTCTGTCTTTTTTTCTCTCTTTCTCTCTTTCTGTCTCTCTTTGTCTCTCACTCTTTCTTTCTTTCTCTCTTTTTCACTCTCTATTTCTAATCTTGGCTTTCCATTCTAGCTTTAGAATAAAAAAGCAGCAGTAGAAACATTCAGGCTACCAGGGAGTGCAAAAAACCCCAAAACGGTAATGATTTTAGGAAAACTATTTCCTCCATGTGAGCCTGAAATTTTCTACAGCTGCAGGTGACATAGAGCTTTTATTTCTTCTTCTAGATAGTTTATACTTAATACTCTATTTATACAGCGCCCCCTGCCGTCTGCATGGGCGCACTGCAGGCAGAGTGCCACCTAATGACGTCACCTCGTCAACACGGCGCCCCGCCCCGGCCACGCCCCCAGCGCCCCTTGGAAAGACCCCAAGGCGTAGGCGTTTTGCCAGCTGCCTGATCAAAATGCCGACACCCACCTCGAGCCCTAGAAACGATTTCTCGCAACGCCGAACCCTGCAGGCGAACCGGAATGCCATCATCGCAATTGAAACGCCACAGAAAATCTCGTCGGGGCCGCGGCAGCATCGGTGTTCCGTGCAGGCAGTCCGGATAGACACACCGGGGTCCTCCGGTTTCCCGCCCTTTTGGCCGCCATTTTGAGAAGGTCAAACAAACTCCCGCGACATTGGTGACACGCCACTCCCAACATGGCGGCCGAGGGAGGCCCCCTCGGCCGAGAGAGGCGGTTACTCAGATGCCGGTCAGAAAACCGCCGAAATACGCCCGCCCGCGGCGCCGCTGACCGCACAGCCCGACTCGGGTACACCTAAAACGCCACAAAAATTCCGCCGGCGCCGCGGCGGCGTCGGTGCTCCGTGCAGGCAGTCCGGATAGACACACCGGGGGTCCTCCGGTTTCCCGCCCTTTAGGCCACCATTTTCAGAAGGTCAAACCAACTCCGCCACGCGCCACGCCCAAGAGGGCTGCCTGGCGGCGGCGGGCTGCAGTACCGCGCTCTGCCCACAAGGCGGCAGCACTGCCGCCCACCCCAGCCGGGGGCGCCGCGCGCCTTGGGGCTGCGGGCAGCCAAGGCGGCAAAAAAGAACAGGGGCGATTCCCCCCCGCAAAAAACTCCTCTAAAAATAAATGCCAAAAACCTGCCTCTTACCAAACAAGAACCAAATAAGCCCCCTTTCTTTCAAGCCTTCTTGAAATAAATTTTATAGTTCTAGTTTTCCTAGTTCTATTCACACGCATATTTATACCGGACATTGATGTGTTACGTCGTTTATACAATCTATTATGCCTATTCCTATTATCTGTATTTATTCATATTTTGTGGTTTTATCAATATCATTATATATTGATTGTATATTTCTATACTTTGATTTAGATTTCTATCATACTTTTATTATTCCAAAAAAAAAAAATCCCATCTCTAACCAAACAAATACCAAAAAACCCTTCTTTTAAACTATATTGAAATAGTTTTATATTTATAGCTTGCATAATTATATTCACTCATATTCACAGTTTATACTGATGCATTCTCTTCATAATTACATATCACATATATATTATTCACATCATATAGATAAATTATTATTTTTATTATGTACCACATCTACTGCTACAACTTCTTTTTTCTAATATTTTCAATTTTTATATCCATCTTGATGTATTCACGACATATTTTTACAAGTAGATTTCTACCTTTCTATCATTTGTATTTGTAGTTTTTATCATAAAACCCCTGCTTTTGCCAAGTAAAAAACAAAACCATCCTTTCTTTTAAACTACTTTTAATAATATTGTTGTATTTACATTTACCATATCTATAATGTTTTAGATAGTATATCATAGTGATGTACTATAGTTAGAGCTATTTCCTATAATAGATCATAATAAGATATATACAGTATCACTTGTATTACGTGTTGTATGGATTTATGTCACTTTAGATTTACAATCCTTTAATAATTTTATAGATATATCTGCATAGATTCGCAACACATTTCTATATTTAAAATTTCCTTTGAGCTGTGTTTATATTTATCATCTCTATTGATATATCTATAAACATACACAATGCTCTATTAAAAAATACAATATCTTATTGGAATATATCATGACTTATGTTACCTGTTAAATTTTAAATATAGATCGAATAGATCAAAATAAAAGTTTATTCCCATTTCTGCACATCTACTTGTTTTAAGATAGCTATCCTTAGAATTTTACATTTAAAATCCAATTCCTAAATACAATGACAAAACAAACAGCATCGAATTCCCACCAATGTCTTCCAAAACCATCAAGATACCTCCACCAGCCAAACAACTGCCAGCGAAAAAAACACACAACACTCTTTTCACTGACAGTTCTCATCACATCAGAAAAATGGAACCAAACGAAAAGAAAACCCTGGAGAAACACACGCAGCAAATCACAAAAGCCTCTAAAAAAAACCAAACCAACTCGCTCAACTCCAATCAGTGCCACTGACCCTGAACGTCATTTTAAAAACTAACCAAAATTCTACATCTACACTAACTCAAAGAATAAGCAATACTCTGTCAAAAGAATTTTAGAAAGCGAACTAATGAACGAAATAGAAAAAAAACCCAAAAAATCTCAACCACTAAAAAATAAGAAAATAACTACCCAAATAAAAAAAAACTACTTAAAAAGACCCACCATATAAATACCCACGTTCCCAAAAATAAAACTGATCAACAACCACCAAATACGTCGAAGGACAACAAAAAACGAAAAGAAAAAAAAGAAAGAAAAAAACCAAAAGAAAATACATTTGTAAAACAAAAGTCCCCCAAACCAAATCAACTTTAATTTACAACAAAAAAATTATTCCCAACTGAAGAATAAACGCATAGAGCCTCATTCGATCAAAATAAAAATACCACCCAGAAATAAACACAAAGCCTAAAGAGAAACGTAACCATTAACAATATCTCCCAAATGATCCCGTAACAATACAACATACACTACAATCAAACAAACCAAATCAATAAAAGCCCTGGAAGACGATAAACACGAACGCAATTAGAGAGATTTTAAAAACCCCGCTGCTATTAACGACACGACGCCACCTCGAACCCACCGAAACAAACGCTACACGCCCACGCTAATAAAAGCCACCGCGACAGAATTAAAATCCGAGCCGCTGCTTCGCGCAACGACCCGTAGAAACCATTGCACGCCTTTAAAAACAGAATAGCCCGGCAAAAAAAATATCCGACTACAGAACTCGATTCAAACCAAACCTTTATCGTCACCACCTGAACCGAGAACCGTACCGGTCAGGAAGAACGCCAGAGCCCTTAGCGCACACCCACTGCGACCCACACAAAACCGTGCGATCGATCCCTACAGAGCACCTCCGAACCACGACACCCAAAGAACTTGCGGCAGCCGAACCCCGCGCTGCCGGCCCCGGACGGAGCGCGGCTCCCGGCGGCAAAGCGGCTCCTCCGGCGCGCAGGGGCGGCGCCGCCCCGGAGACCCCCCCGCCCCCGCCCGCTCCCCCTGCCCGGGGGACCCCGGCGGCGCCCGAGCCCCGCGCCCGGAGCGGACAGAGCGGCGGGCACCGGCCGGGCCGGCGCAGCAGCGCCCGCGCCGCCTCTGCCGCCCTCGGCCGGCCCGGCGCCAGCCGCCCTCGGCTCCGCACGGCGGCTCGCACCGGCAGAGCGGCTCCGCCGCTGCCGCGCCAAATTCCCCGTGCGCCTCGGCAACCGCCCGGCCCGGGCCGGCAGCGCTCCCGAGCGGCAACGCTCCGGGCCGGGCCGCGGCCACAAGAAGCGCCCTCAAATGCAGCGGCACAGCCCCGACTGCAGCCCTGCAAACGCTGCCAGAGCTGCGGCTTCCCGCAACTGAACCCCGAAACTGACGCCGCGGGCGGCGCTCACCTCGCTTCAACAAGGGCAAAGAAATGGGTTCTCCCCTTCAAGTTCATCCCCTGGGAGAGCAGAAAAGAAGGGGCTTTCCTCCAATGAAATCCTTCAAGCCATGTGGAAAGAGGGATTTTGACCTCAATTCAAACCCTTGCAAAGGAGGGACACCAGCGCTGTCCCCTCCATTTAAACCTTAGGATGATGAAAATGGGCTGGCTGCCTTCAAATCAAACCCATCAGATGACAACAATACTTTGTCCATTCCCGTTCAAATGGAACGCAGGGATTCCCTCTCACCCCTGGGATACCACTAACAGCCGGGAAAAGGCAGCTTTTCCTTCAATCAACACCCTTCGAACCGCAGGTGAAGGCGGATCCCTCCCAGTTCAAACACAGACAATATCAGGAGAGTAGCTGCTTGCCTCTCCTTCTTTTGTCTTCACAAGCTCCGTTTTTGGTCCTGGGGAACCGGGGAGGGGGGACTGCCAAGATCAAATTGAAAAGGGAAAGGACCAAAGTCCCCGCTCCAAATCCACACGCGCTCACCCGTTCGGCTGCTGCTTCCCGGCACAAAGATTCGTCCCTCGGCACCTCCTTGAAGCGATGCTCCGCGTATCCAAGCGCGCATCCAGGTGTTCGCCCAGACGCTGCGAGAAGCTCTCGCAGTCCTTCCATGAGACAGCCCCGGGAGCCCCCCATGAACCCCTCTTCTCAGCAGCTCCATGCAAAAGGGAGCCGAGGCACAGCCTCCCCCTAAAACAGCCTCGCCCCCCCACCCCCCCCCCCCCCCCGGCAGGAGCCGGCCCCTCATCATCCTCACAGCTCACACCTGGCGCTGATGCCACTCTCCAACAGCGCCTCTCCCCGTCCAGCACACAGCCCGCTTCTCACAGACACAGAGCCAACAGAAATCTGCTCCGGGTGCTGGCTGTTCTTAGTCCGTCTGCTTCCACAATTCAGACACGGACGTGCGCTGGTGGCATTGAGGGAAAGCTTTCCAGTGCACAAAACTGTCATTCTGGTAGCACGCTTTGAGACGCCTTCAGAAAAAGCAGAATCAGCACCACCTCCTAAGAGCCCTGCTGAGGAACCCCGCCCTCCTTGGGACACCCAATGCAGCAGAGCTCGAAAAACGAGGGCAAAAGTCAAGCTTGGAGTGGGAAAAGACAATATAAATACAGCAGCCATTCAAAAATCCTTCACACACACAGGAACCGGTCACATTTCTTCTTTCCTTGCTTTTTGTGATTACATAAACATGAAATAAAACCACATTAAACACAAGGCAGAGCTGGGATTTTACAGGGAGTCTGGCATGACAAATGGGTGAAGAAGTAAAATGAGAAAAAAACCCATGACTCTTTGCCTTGTTTGGTCCCAACAATGCTAAGCTAAGGGCTTGTCCTCTAGCATCCACTGCCCAAGGAGGGTGATGTCCTCTCACACATGCATCCATTGTTGAGACAGCAACAGAGAGAACGGCAGGGCATGATAAAAAGAGTGGCTTTAAATACATTAATCGATCAAATGAACCCGTTGTAATAACCTTGTCCCCTTCCAGGATATGGATGGTCCCCTCCCAAACAAGGACAGAGACACAGCAAAGGTGTTTATGGTGCATTAGTTGCCTCTGTCTTCGACACTCATCCTTCCCTTCCCAGTGGAAACCATTGCACTGGTGTACCAAGGGACACTGCAAAGTCCTTGAAGAGGGCAAGCCTTGCTCAGCAGAAACCAAAGCACCCTTGTTTGGGGCACAGCATTCCCATCCAAACGCAACACATGCCAGCTACTGGGAAGAAAGAAACTGCATCCCGGTCCAAGCTAGAGCAGTGGGAGCACAATGAGCGCTCCTTGGCAAAGCCCGATTTATTTAGAGCAGAGGCACAGCAGAAGTCAGTGAGCTGCTAACAAGAAACTCTCTTGCCCTCGACAGGCAGTTCAGGAGAGCTCCCCAGAGACAGAGGAACTTCAACTCCCTTTGTCTCTGGAGGATCTATCCTCTCAGGCACACACTAGTGGGTGTTTCCAGCTGGGAACAAGCGTCCCGGGAGCCGTGAGCTTGCCGCTGCTGGCACCAGCGCTCTTCCAGGCGCGGCCCTCGCTCCAGGGAACGATGCCTTGCAGCAGGCTGAGCTCCCGTTCTCCCTGCCAGCAGCTTTCTCTGGCCACGTCCATCTTCAGCCACCAGCCGGTTCTGCTGCTCCCGGAGACGGGCTGGCCTATGAGGGCACAGAGGGGCTGAGTGCTGGCGTGATGCAGGGCTGTGATGTCCCAGGGCTGTGCCGGCCGCAGCACTGTGACATCACCGCGCTGGCACTGGATAAGCCGGGCCAACGCCCGCGGCCTCCAGTGCAGTTGCGATGGGACGTGCCGGAGCCATGAGTGACGGTGGCGTCCTGGGGATTGCGCTTGTCCTGCTGCTGGCTGCTGGGGCTGTCTGGTGGGCCCTTGGCCACCGGCAACCACCGAGCCGGCGGGCACGGACAGCGCAGAGGAGCGAGCGCCCCGGGGTCCGGCCCGGAGGCTCACGCAGGAACCGAGGAGCCCCTGCGGCTCCCAGGCCCTGCAGGCCTCGGGCCACTCGGCACAAGCGGCCACGTGCTCCCGCCAGCCCCCTGGGCAGGCCCTGCAGCTGCGGCCCCTGCGTGGCTCTGGCCCAGGAGCTGCAGGAGCTGATGCGGCTGCTCTGGGATCCCAAGGGGACACGGGCGCCGCTCTACTCGGGGATGTGGCAGGCGCTGTGGAAACAACTGCAGCAGCTGGTGAAGCGAGGCCACCTGCCCTGCTGTGGCCTGACCAGCTCCTCCCGAAGCCTCCATCCCTTCAAGAGGCTGCTCCCAGCAAGATTCTCCATCCCTGGGAGAGCCTCAAGGCCTGCAAGGATGGCACAGCAGGGGAGAGGCGCCATCCCTGCAGGAACCTCAGGCTGTCAGAGACCCTGCATCCTGCCAGGAGCCTCTGCTATCTCTGACAGCCTCCATCCCTCGCAGAGGCTCAGGGAGACCTGTCAGCCTGCAGAAGGTGCAGAGCCCGTGGACAGGTCTCCCAGCTCCCTTGGACTCACGGGCTTCAACAAGGCGGGCGCAACCCTGACCCCTGACGTGGCCGGGGAAAGCCCAGCAGTCCAAATGGGAGCCCAGCCCGATCCAGGGGAGCCTTCTCGGGACAAGCTGGCCGAGCAGCAAGCGTCCTGGAGCCAGCAGTGCTCATGCCACAGCTGCCAGGACGCTGTGGCGCTTGTGCCAGCCGGTGACAGCCCGAGCCTGGTGCTGGAGACGAGCCTGGAGACACCAAGGAGGTTCCTCCATCTCCAGGAAGCTGTTCCAAGAGAGCCCTGGACTGCCAGCAAGGGCTCTCCAATAGCAGGTGAGATCTCCTGAGGCGCTGTCTGAGGCTCCCCCGGGGCTCTTGAGGGGCACGGCCAGGCCAGGGCCCCTGGGAGCAGGCTGGTCGCTGGCTCTTTCCAGTGCCTCTGATGGC
Source organism: Molothrus aeneus (assembly GCF_037042795.1). Lineage (NCBI taxonomy): Eukaryota > Metazoa > Chordata > Aves > Passeriformes > Icteridae > Molothrus > Molothrus aeneus. The sequence goes on along the minus strand of NC_089651.1, from coordinate 3,465,027 downwards.
ACGGCTTCAGAAAGCCCTGCTTGCTTTGCAGCTACTCCCGGCACCCCCCTGGGCGAGGAAGCCTCGGGCTGCAGCCCCGGCCGTGGTCAAGAGCAGAGTCCAGCCCACGAGGCCGGGGACAGTGACGGTGCCGCCGTGCCCCGCTGCAGCGGGGCTCCTGCAGCCGCCTGTGCGCGCTGCCCGGGCCCGGCCCTGCCGCTGGCCAGCCCGTCGGCTGCGGGGCAGTGGCCGCTGCCCGGCGCGCAGCAGGGAGCAGGTGAGAGCGGCGCGGCCCGCGGGGGCCCGGCCCGCTGCACTCGCGGGCACTGGGGGCTTCCTGGGCGCGGGGCTGATGGCTCGCTCTCGGCCTTTGGCAGGGCAAAAGAAGGAGCTGCAGGAGCTGTACCAGCTGGGCCCGCAGCTGGGCAGCGGTGGCTGCGGCACCGTTTTCTCGGGCATCCGCCTCTCCGACGGGAGCCCGGTGAGTGGCCGCGACGGCCGGGCCTGGGACGAGGGGCAGCGCTGGGGAGGGGCAGGGCTGGAGCTCAGCCCTCCTCTCTGCATGGCTTGCAGGTGGCCATCAAACGAGTGGCCCGGGAGAGCGTCCTGCAGTGGGACCAGCTGGTGAGGGAGCGGGGCCGGCGGGACAGAGCGGGCCGGGGCGGGCAGGGAGAATCCCGGGGCGCCGACTGGGAGCGGGAGGCGGGGCACGGCGGGGACAGCGGGCGTGGGCTCAGCGTGCGAGCAGCAGCATGGCGGGCCCGGCCGGGCCAAACAGCGGTGGCGGGGCCGGGCAGGGGCACCCCCCAAGCATCCCCTGGGCGGGAGGAAGCCCCAGCACCAGGGAGGCTGCGCAAGGGGGCACGGGGCCATCCCAGGCAGGCCGCAGCGCAGCAGCCCCAGTGCAGCATCAGACCTGCCGCAGGCACTGATTTTCTCCTCCTCGCAGCCCGACGGCACCCGCGTGCCCATGGAGGTCGTGCTGATGCAGAAGGTGGGCTCTGGCTGCTACAACATCATCCAGCTCCTCGACTGGTTCGAGCTGCCTGACAGCTTCGTGCTGGTGTTGGAGCGTCCGGAGGCATGGCAGGATCTCCTGCAGTTCCTGCTGGAGCAGGAGTTCCTGTGCGAGGAGATGGCGCGCTGGCTTTTCGTCCAGGTGCTGGAGGCCGTGCAGCACTGCACCGCCTGCGGCGTCCTGCACCGGGACATCAAGCCGGAGAACCTCCTCGTGGACCCGGAGAGCGGCGACCTGAAGCTCATCGACTTCGGCTGCGGCACCTTCCTCCAGGAGCGGGCCTACACGCGCTTTGCCGGTGAGCCCAGGGCCCGGGCCCTGCTCCCCGAGCCAGGCACTGCAGGGGCCCACTCCCTGCTGGGCTGCGGGCTGCGGCCTTCAGCCGGCTGCCCTTTGGCCCGGGGCAGACGCCGTGCCCCGGGAGCCGGCTGCCGGCCCTGCCCACAGAAGGGGGCAGCAAAAGCCGGCTCCGGGCCTCCCGGCTGGGCAGGCCAGCAAGGGCCCGGGCCGCTCCGCTGGCCTTCTTGGCCTGGCAGAATGGTTCCTTGGCTTTGGCCAGCTGGCTGGGGGACGCGGGGTGGCCTCGGGGGGGAAGCTGTGGCCGCGGGTGCAGCCCCTGCCTCAGCCAGGAGCCTGGCGCCGGGCTCTGGAAGGCAGCAGCCCGCGCCTGGACAGCGCCGCCCGTCTCCCCTAGGAACGCACGCCTACAGCCCGCCCGAGTGGATCTGTCTGGGCTGCTACCACGGCCATGCGGCCACCGTCTGGTCCCTGGGCGTGCTGCTGTACGTCATGGTCTGTGGGACTCTCCCCTTCGAGGACGACCATGCCATCGTGCTGGGGCAGCTCTTCTTCTGGCAGCAGGTCTCTCCAGGTTGGTCTCCGGCCCCAACAAGGCGGCTTTGGCAGCGGGCGGCGCGCAGCCCGGCGCGGCCCTCGCGCAGCTCCGCGCACCGTCTACCTGCCCCGAGGGCCGGCCGCGGGAGGCGGCCCGTGCCCACGGGGTCAGCGTGGCCCGCGCGGCCCAAGGAGGCGGCCGTGTCCCGCCGTGCCGCTCTCTTCCCGCGGGGCAGAGCGGCTCGGGAGGCCGCCGCAGCCCCGAGCACACGCAGAACGGCCCGGGCCCCGCGGGCACCGGGGACAGCTGGGCAGGAGCCTTCTGCCAGTGACCGGCGCTCTCTGCCTTCTCTCCCCAGAGTGCCAGCACCTGATCCGCTGCTGTTTGGCCAAGAACCCCGCGGACAGGCCGGAGCTGGAGGAGATCTTGCGCCACCCCTGGGTGCAGGGCAGGCGTTTTTGACGCCTTGCCGCAGCCTCTGCAGCACCCACTTGCAGAATCCCACGCAGGACTGAGGACCCGAGCAATAAAACAACAACAAACCCATTGCGGCGTCTCAAGCCTGGTCCCTGTCAGCAACTTCAGCTAAAGAAACCTCTTGGGAAAAGGGCAAATCAGAGGGCTCCCTTCAGCCTTTGGCAAGCTTTCCATGCCTTCCCTCCAGACTGCTACTTTTGTGTCTCCAAGCACAAGCCCTAGTGCGGCTAGGAGGGGTTTGACCGAGCCAAGAAATGCAACAGTGAAACAACGGCTGCCCTTTGAAAGTGACAAAGGCTTCTTGGTGTGTCTCCTGAAGTGACACAAGGCTCCCTGTGGGCATTGCAAGGATCAGCGTGTATCGGGGACAGAGATGCCTCCTCTCCAAAGCTCTGAGAAGAACCCGAAGCAGCAGAACCTCATTTCACGTTGAGCCCCCATCAACTCTTCCTCTTTCTTTCCCTCCCATCGGCAGCAGGCAAATGCTCACCAGGCCTCGTGGCTCATGCCAGAGCCTTCTTCCTCCCCAGGAAAACTCCTCCCAGTAAGGGAGGAGCCCCCCACAGCCCAGGACGATCCAGCTCAGCCCCCCTAGAGCCAGGCTGCCCTCTGAGCCCCACGTGCCCTGGGCCAAGCAGGGATTGGGGACTCTCTTGGCCACAGCCACCACAAAGAAATTGGACGCTCAAACCTCTGACAAGAGGAAAAGGGCCAGCAAAGCCTCAGCCTGGAGCATGAAGGGAGCAGACTCCAGGCTGCTCAGGGAACTGCTAAGCAAGCTCCCAGGGGAAATGGTTTGGAAGGTACTGGTGTTATGGACGAATGAGGCCAGACTTTCTTCAGAGAAGAAGGCTCTTGTTTATTTAAAAAATCTACAGGAGATGGAAGGCCCAAGATAGGCTCAGATCCCCATGCAACAAGTCAAAAAAAAATAACAGTGTGTCTACCCCACATACACACTGGGTACTCCATGAAGGGAGCTCCTCAAAATACCCCAAACTCAACTGAAATCCCATTCTATAACCCCCCTTTGAGTCCAGGATTGGTGGGTTTTGAATCCACGCAGTGATTGGCTTGTTTCTGGTGCTCCTATTGTTCTTTATTGTCATTCATTCCTGACCAATCATTTCCTTGGGGTGTCAAATGATTGGTTTGGTCTTTCATCCAATCTCCTTCTGTGGCGCTGGTTTTATTGCACTGACTCAGTTTATGGATGTTATTCTGCCCCTTTGGACCATGCCCCTGCTATATCCTGGACCCTTTAGAACTTGCAAAGAATATTGACTAACCCCCTAAAAACAAGATGTTATTCCACCAATTTCCCCAATCAGTTTGTAGCAATGGGGTCCACTTTTGGACGGGAACATGGGCTAATTTCCTGATGTTGGCAGTAATATTTGTAATTACCTCACTATGGTCGTCTATTTCCACGCAACATTCGGAACAATTAAATTTGCCACATACCCCTCCTTCCTCAGCTAAAAGGCAGTCTAAGTCCAGCCGGTTTTGATAAATCATTGTTCTCCTTTGCTAGGACTGGGCATTGAGAAGGTCTGTGGTTAATGTGGACTAGTTGGAAATAATCTCCAATAAAGCCTGTAATCTGATGATTCTATTTAACATATAGATCTGAGTTCTATATCCCCATGACCCATCTTGGGCCCAGGTGGCAGGGCCATAGGTGGTGATGATTCGCTCAGGGGGCCATTCTTCATTCCCTCATTTGTTGGCTGCCCCCTATTAATATGTCTCTTTTTTTTCCAGGCTAATTTGTCATAGAGAGGCACTCCCAGATGCTGCCCTTCCACTCTAGGGAAGAGGAAGAAGGAGAGTCTTATAATGCCTAGAGTACAACTCCCTGCCCGCCCTTTTGGTAGGATCACATATGCCGCTTTTCCACACAGCCAACAGAGACTTTTTGGGGCTCTCCAAAATAGTGAATGTTTTTCTAATTTGTGGCTAGTCTTATTCCAAAATGTTGATATTTGGGGTGTAACCAAGAAGGGGTTGGGTTCTCGTGTGGGGCACTCATATAATTTCTCCCTCTCTATGTAGGAGCACTGTGGTCTTTGAGATCTCGACCAGTATAGATGTGGGGGTCTAGGGATCCACCACTGGTGGGTGTTATTCAGCACCAAGTACTTTTTGCAATGGATCTCACCCAAACAGATGGTATACTCAGAGATTTTCCTCCAAAGGCATTCTTCTCTAATTACTTCAGATAATTACTTTATCTCAAATTCCATATCTCCTCCTCGGGTCTCTTCTCTGGTCCGGGTCCTTCTCTGTCCAGTAATCTGAGTACACTCCATGTGTCGCAGACATCTTTTGTGAAAAATCTTTTCTTGGGATTTTTCTCCCTTCTGAGGAGCTGGGGCCTCAGAAACAAGATGTAAACAATGGTTATCTGCTGCTGTGGAATGCAACAGGTGGATTTTTGATTGGGCCACCTTGAATGTTTATAATTAATGGCCAATCAAGACTGAGCTATCTCGGACAGAGTCCAAGAGGGCTGCCTTTTGTTATGATTCTTTTTTTTTCTATTCTTAGCTTAGCTAGCTTCTGAGAAGAAACCTTTCCTTCTATTTCTTTTTGGTATAGTTATAATGTAATATATATATATCATAAAGTAATAAATCAAGCCTTCTGAATATAGAGTCAACATTCTTGTCTCTCCCCCTCATTCAAGAACCCCTGTGACCACGGTCACATCCATGGGCTCATAGGAATCCCCTCCCATGGCCAAACTTCGGCCATGCGAGTGTCCCCACAAATCCAATAGTTAGAGATGTTAAATTCATGACTGATTTTCTTGGCTAAGTCCAGGAATATACTTTTCCCTCCTAGTGTCTGGATTTCAGGCCCCTTCTTGATTACCACTTTTATCTCTCTTTCTTTAATCAAATCCGGTTCATAAGCCCCATATTTCACTTTTCCTTCAATAGGTCTCTTTTCTGAACAGATCCATTTTTCTTTCATAGGGCATTTCCCCCAGCAATTTCTGTTTAAAATTCCCTATATTTTTGAATAGCCAGTATGTTTTGCCATCCTCTGTACAGGTTGTTAATGACAAAAAGTTGATACAGCTGGGGCTGGGATTAGTGTGGGTTCTGAGAATGGCAGTCGAGAGTCTCCTGCATGTAGAGGACAGTAACATTTCTCACACGGCAGAGATCCCCCCTCACTGGTATTGATAAGCAGGAGGATCAATACAAATGGGGGTCTGGCACAGGCCACTCTCCCAACCATGCCTCCCCTCCACAGAGGATCAGCGACTCTTTGTGGCAAGAGGGTAACCTGATCCGGTCTTGCCCCCCTTCTTCCTTACTACTGTGCTGTTCTTGCCAGTTGCTGTGGCAGGAGTCTGCTTTCCCTTTTTGGATTAACCTGTTTCTTCTTTCTTTTAGGGCTGGTGCCAGCTTGGGTCTAGGAGGCACCTGCGCAATGCAGAATTTCAGGCGGCAGCCGGCCGCTCCGGGCCACAGGCCCCTGAACACCAACACCGGTATAAACTATCAGCCAAAACTGGTTCTCTCTCCAGATTTACATGCAATAGCAATAATACAACTGCCTGTAATATCAAACCAAACCAGGAAATTGAAGGTGTGATTATCGATTTGGAAAATACAGGATATTTTTGTGTCAACAGTACCACCTGCTGGATATCAAGAATATAAGCGGTAGAGACTAATCAACATTTATAAAAGTCAGATTATGGCACAACTCAGTACTAGTCTTGCACAAATGTCAGCATAACAAAACTGTTACAAATGAATTGATGACAAATTTTCAGATCTTCTGAGGCACTCCCAAAACCCTGCAGAGAAGTCACGGACATTTTCAATACATATTTTTTCTTAAATCAGATATTCAAAACTCATTAAACATAATTAATCAGATGAATAAGAAATTCAAACCAATCTGCCTAGCAGCCCAATTTAAAAGCAAAGCTACTACTATTAATGACTGTGTTAAGTAGGCAGTTTTTAAACTCAATTACACAACTAACATGTTATCTCCTTACAATCTTATTTAGCGCGGTGGGAGGAGTAGAAAAAAATGCCCTCAAAGCAGTACAATAAGAAAACCCCCTCCCCCCATCTGTTACTATTAAGGTACTGTGAAATGCCAAAAATAAGCAGCTCTTAAACTACCTCAATCCAAGGGACTTCACTGAAAGGTTAAAGCTTCAGAAAAAAAATCATCAGCCTTGAAATCCCCTAACAAATAGGCCCTCTGACATAGAATATTGTTATCATGTTTCTGCTACTTCTCAATAAACAACTTTCTGACTATATTATTGTATTGGTTTTGCATAGCTTGGTTTTCAGTAGCAGGGGGGCCACAGAGGTGGCTCCTGTGAGAAGCTGCTGAAGCTTCCACCATGTCCAGCAGAGCCAATGGCTGATGGCTCTGAAGATGGACAGGCTGCTGGCCAGGGCTGGGACAATGAGAGAGGTTGGTAATGACTCTGTGATGACAGATTTAAGAAGAAAATCAAAACAAAGTCACATGGTTTTTGCTTCTAGCTAGAAAAGAGGAGGAGTAGGTGAGAACATGAGGGAAACACCCTGGAGACACCAAGGTCAGTGGAGAAGGAGGGGCAGGAGGTGCTGCAGGTGCCAGAGCTGAGATTCCTCTGCAGGCCCTGGTGATGCCCATGGTGAGGCAGCTGTGTCCCTGCAGCCTCTGGGGATCCACAGGGGATGCAGAGATCCACCCACAGGGAATGGGGATCCATGGGGGATGCAGAGATCCACCCACAGGGAATGGGGATCCACGGGGGATGCAGAGATCCACCCACAGCCCCTGGGGATCCACAGGGGATGCAGAGATCCACCCACAGCCCCTGGGGATCCATGGGGGATGCAGAGATCCACCCACAGGGAATGGGGATCCACGGGGGATGCAGAGATCCACCCACAGGGAATGGGGATCCATGGGGGATGCAGAGATCCACCCACAGCCCCTGGGGATCCACAGGGGATGCAGAGATCCACCCACAGCCCCTGGGGATCCATGGGGGATGCAGAGATCCACCCACAGGGAATGGGGATCCACGGGGGATGCAGAGATCCACCCACAGGGAATGGGGATCCACGGGGGATGCAGAGATCCACCCACAGCTCCTGGGGATCCACGGGGGATGCAGAGATCCACCCACAGCCCCTGGGGATCCATGGGGGATGCAGAGATCCACCCACAGCCCCTGGGGATCCACAGGGGATGCAGAGATCCACCCACAGGGAATGGGGATCCACGGGGGATGCAGAGATCCACCCACAGCCCCTGGGGATCCATGGGGGATGCAGAGATCCACCCACAGCCCGTGGGGATCCACAGGGGATGCAGAGATCCACCCACAGGGAATGGGGATCCACAGGGGATGCAGAGATCCACCCACAGCCCCTGGGGAGGTGCCCATGCCAGAGCTGGGGGGTGCCTGGAGGAGGCTGTGATCCAGTGGGAGCCCCATGGAGAGGGGGCCCTGCTTCCAGCCTGGAGCAGCCTGTCCTTGGAGGCTGCCCCCCGTGGCAGTGCCCCATGGCACAGCAGATTTGGGAGCACTGTGTGCCTGTGGGGGAATTCAGGTTGCAGCAGGCACAGCAGGGCTGCTGCTCGTGGGAGTGGAACCATGCTGGAGAAATTAATGGAGAACTGTCTCCTGTGGGAGGGACCCCACGGCCTCACAGGGAAAGGACTCCTCTCCCTGAAAACTGGAAGAAAATCTTGGTGATGAACCAACCAAAGCCCCCATGCCCTGTCTGCCTGTGCTGCCGGTGGGAAGGAGGGAGGGGCTGGGGGGAGAAGGTGTTTAAGGGCTTCTTTAACTTCTCATTATCCTGCTCTGATTCTGTTGGTAATAAATCCACTTTGCAACTTTAAACTGAACCTGTTTTGCCCTTGAAATATTTTTCCCAGTCCTTATGTCACTCATGAACCCTTCATTATTTATTTTTCCTCCTCTCTGCTGCCCAGCTGTAGCAGGGGAGGGTGAGTGATCGACTCTGGTGGTGTCTGATGTTGGGCCAGTGTGAAACCACAACAGTTACATGAGCACATTGAAAGAACCACTCATCTTTTCTGTTATGCATCTTTGTGGGGGCCCTGAGGGGCATTCCCTGGGTTAGAGAGACACAAGGAGCTTCCCTCAAAAGCTGTTCAGACCCCGCTGGTTCCTTCCCTTGCTCCTGTGTCCCTCAGCCACTCCCTCCCCGTTCCCCCATTGCCCTGATCTTTGTCCTGCCCCATGGCACTGTTCAGCCCCTGCCTCTTGGGACACAGAAACCTGGACTGTCCCCGTGAGTGCCCTTGGACCCTGAACATCTCACCACAGGCTGGATTAAACATTTGTGGCTATCATGCAAAGGCCCTTTTTGCTTCCTTACCCTGGACTTGTAGCAATTCCAGCTGCAACAAATCTTATACCAGGTCACACATTCTTCAGAAAGATGTGCTCTCTTTCTCCATGAAGAGCTCTGTCCAAGCACAGTTCAAGAGTTCTGTCCAAGCACACTTCAATCTTCCTCTAAATCTTAACAGATTTGCAGGACCAACTAACTAATATATTCTAGTTACCTTCAGGGATTATCATTTGATGGATCCAAAAGGTGACTGCATGCAATGGAGACCCCTCAGCTCTAAAGCTTGGCAAATACTGAACAATTAATCCACAAAACAGTAGCACATTCATACTAAAAAAAAAAAAAATTAAAATAATGTTTTCATTACAAAGCAGAAAATTAATTCCTAACACTGTACACCATGAAGCAGGAAAGTTTCAGTGCCTCCACTGCAGCTCCCAGGAACACAAGAAAGCTCTCCTGTGTCCGATCTCAGACTCTCCAGTAAGGGCAGCAGGTGACCCTCCTTTTCTCCACCTTCCAGTGCACCTCATCAGTCTCTCATTATGACAGTAAGACTTTCGATGACCAGTTCAGAAAGCCCAGGACCAGGCTGAGACTTGTGTTAAGTACATAGTTCAGCAACCCAGTGGCCTCCTGTGATGATCTGACAGGCTTGAGAAGTGGCTCTGTGTGACACCCATGAAGTTCAAAGCCAGGTGCAAGGTGCTGCGTGTGGATCAGGGCAACCCCAAGCACCAATCCAAGCTGGACAAAAGATGGATTGAGAGCCCTTAGGAGAAGGCCGTGGGTGTGGGAAGCTCACCATGACCCAGCAATGTGCACCTGCAGCCTGGAAAGCCAACCACATCCTGGGCTGCATGAAGAGCAGTGTGAGGAGGAGGTCGAGAAGGAGGTCCCTTCCTATTAAATATTAGACCCCGAATGTTTTGGGGGATGTCCTGCCTGGCTTTGTCTGGCCTTGCTGCTGGACCAAAGGCTGCAGCTGTGGTGTTTTCACCCCAGAGATACCTCTGGCCGGCTGGGTGCTGCAGCTGGGCACCCAGAACAAATCCAGGCAAAATAGGAACTCAGTTTACCTTTGGTGGAAAAGGTTCAGACGACAGTGAAGAGAAAAGGAGTGGGTTCTGCTGCAGAGCTTAAATCCAGAGTTTTATTGTAGCATGGTAGACCTCTGAATGTGGTAACAGCTCCAGACAGACAGACACCTGGCCGCATGGTCTCGTGTGCTTTTAAGCCCCGAGGACAGGGGGAGGGGACGGACAGGTGAGGGCCAACCAGGTGTGAGCAGGGGAGGGGTCAGGGGATGTGGACGCCAGGACAAACCAATGAGCCCAGGCCTGGGGGGCATCTGCCAATCACACGACGCCTTGCTGGAAGGTGAAGATTGATGGACAGCTCCCAGGCAGGAGGGCAAAGGGGGAGGGGGAAAGGTTGGGGCACCTGAGGAGGTTTGGATAGTTGAAAAAGGAAATGGTGACACACTGCAACACCTTCCCTCTGCTCTTGTGACACCCCAGCAGGAGCCCTGTGCAAAGCTCTGGGGCCCCAGCAATAGAAGGACAGACCTGATGGAGAGTCCAGGGGAGCCATGAAGACCCTCAGAGAGCTGAAGCACCGCTAGTACAGAGTCAGGTTGAGAGAGCTGGCCTTGTTCAACCAGGGAAGAGCCCAGAGAGACCTGAAAACCCTTTCCTGTAATACATACAAGAGAGATGGAGAGGTTTACAAGCATGTGCAATTGTAAGAGCAGCTTCAAAGAGGGAATGTCTTTAAACTGAATGAGGGTAGATTTTGATTAGTTATTCTGAGGAACTTCTTTACTGTGACAGTAGTGAGGCAGTGGCAGAGGTTGCCCAGAGAAGCTGTGGGTGCCCCAGCCCTGGAAATGTCCGAGCCCAGGCTGGGTGGGTCTTAGAGCAACCTGGTCTAGTGGAAAGTGTCCCTGACCGTTGTAGACGGTTTGGAAGCAGGGGGTTGTCTTAGGTTGGAAATGCAAGATGTGGCTGGGGTGTGTGTTCTATTGCCATCTGTTTGATGTGGGGCAGTTATCTTCTCTTCATTGGGCCACCTGTTACAGTTTTCTTTATCTCTTCCACAACCAATCCTCCCTCGAGAAAGTATCTTCTGTTCATGGCCAGTGAGTGTCCCTGTATGGCTGATAAAATTACACCATCCCATGGGGAGATGCTCTGCCCGCGGGGAGGAGCCAAGCATTCCTACCTGGATATGATCTGAGATTTGGAACAGCACAGCAGCCTTTGCCCACTGCATTCCCAGGGGAGCAGCTTTCTTTTTCACTAGATTCCCAGAGGGAGACCAGGCCCATCCACACCACCACTGGACCTTCAAAAGAAAACTCCACCCTTCTACAAGATCACTGCTTCACCAGAACCACATTTGTCACTCCTGGAGGGCTGCAGCCACCATGGAATGGGACTGCTGCCAACACCCTCAGCCACAGGGGGTCAGGTCATTCTGACTCTGTCAGTGTTGTTTTATACTATTGCACTTTTTTAAAATTTTACTTTTCTTCTCAATAAAGAACTGTTATTCCTACTCCCATGTCTTTGCCTGAAAGCCCCTAATTTCAAAATCATAATAATTCAGAGGGAGTGAATTTATATTTGCATTAAGGGAGGCTCCTACCTTCCTTAGTGGACATCTGTCTTTTCAAACCAAGACAAGGGTCATTAAGATCCCTTCCAACCCACCCCACACTATGATTCTACCATCACATGATTCTATGCCTGATTACAGATGGATGGAACAAATATAAAAACTTAAAATCGTACTTCACAACAATGAATGACATCACAAGCTCATGAAATAAATGCTAGGACAAGAACAAAAAAGATAAACCTTGTTCAAAATTACCGAGGTAGACAAGAATCTTGGCAGATGTTGCACGATCCTTTATTAAGGATACATTTGTGAAAAAAATGTGTATTTTATGATTGGCTTTTCACAAATATTGAAATGAATATTATATATGTTGTGTTAGAAAGTTATGCTGTATTAATTTTCTTAAGTAGTGTGTTAAATATAGTTTTAGGTTACAACAAAATGTTAAAATAGAAACTATGCTATGTAAGATACTTATGCTATGTAAGATGCCTTTTTCTAAAGAAAGGACTCGCAGTGAGACAGCAGCCACAGGACACCTAAATCTTTTAGAGAAAGAGAATTTATTGCTCTCTTATCAGAAGAAACGAACTTCTTCCCCCCTTGCTCAGCCAGGACGACACCATCAGGATTAAGAAGAAGTTGACACTGACCAGACAGAATCCTGTGTTTGAATGGAATTTATGCATCATGTATGAGGTGTATGAATATGCAACATGTTATTGTTTTTAAGGGTTAATCCTCTGTTAACATGGGTCCTTTTTCAGGCTCGTGCTGCCCAGAAAAGGTACCCGGACGTCCATAACTCTTTGTCTCTATTGTTTCATATTGTCCTAATCCAAATTGTCCAAATTAATATTACTCTAATTGTATTACTATTTTTATAACCATTTTATTACTATTAAACTTTTAACATTTTAAAAACAAGTGATTAGCTTTTTTCACACATTTTATATTCCTCGCATAAGTTGGGGATTGATGTATGCACCAAACACATCAATCAAGTTCACTCAATTTCAGGAAATTGAAACACTCGAATTCAGGAAATACGGTAATGCTGGAGTCTACTATGAATAACTGCCAGAGAAGGTTTCTTTCTTTTCTCTTAAGAAAAATTGGAAGAAACAGTAGAAGAGCCAGAAAGCGACACCTTCGATCACCCGGCCGAGACAGGGCCTCACAGCTGAGCTGGGGCAGCCGGGCGGGCACGGCATGGCAATGCCGAAACCGATGGCACCGTTCTCCCGTGCCGTCACAGGGACAATTCACCATGGAACACCTTCCATTGAATTCACTACCGGGAGCACTCGCGCGTCCCCGTTCCAGCCTCCGCCCCCGCCGGTCCCAGGCCGGGGCGGGCCCTGCCGGCGCTTCCTCCGCGGGGCCGCTGGGTGCCGGGGCTCGCCATGGGGCAGTGCCTGCCCTGCATGGGGGACGCCGTCAAGGATGTGGTGGAGACGCCGGACCCGGTGAGTGAGGAGCGGCGGTGCTGCCCCGTCCTTCCCCGCCGTTTGCCACCGCCTGGGCGGCCGCGGTGAGGGGAGCGCGGGGGCGGTGACCTTCCCTCCTTCCTTCCCTCCCTCCCCGACATGGAGGCCGGGCCGTGGGGCCGCTGCGGTGCCCCGGGAGGCTGTGCCGGGGAAAGGGAGCCGGTCCTTGGCCCCCGGCCCGGGCTGCGGAGAGCTCTGGGGCCGGGACACCCGGGGCACCCCGCAGCTCGGGGCCTGGGCCCCGGAGCCTCCTGCTGCTGCTCTGCCCTGCTCCACGGTCACGGTGCGCGGGCACCGTGCTTCTGTGCAGACCGGGGGTTCCCGTGAGGCCTGTTAGTGCATAACTGTGGCCAACGTGAGCCCCATTTTCACAAGAAATAGGAAAAGCTGTGCTTTTTTTCCCCCGGTAGATAGCGATGCTCTCTTCTAACTACTCTCCACCGCATGACATTTTTCCTAGGCCCATGTCTGTGGTTTGTACCCTCATCTGAGGGTTTCCCGGGGGAGAAGGAAGGGAGCCCGCTTTGCCTGGGAGAGCAAGCATTCCCCTTTCCGGACTCTAAAAGATGGTTCATTCACTGCGTGCCATTTCACCCCGGCTGGATTTTTTTGAGTGAAGGTGCAGAACAGATGAATAGTGATTTCTGGTGGGCTTTGACTGTATATATGTCAGCAGCTGGTCTTCTGGCATATTAGTCACTAAAAACACTTCGTTCTTGCAGGCTGGCAGTGCAGGGAAAGATGATGCTAATTACCTTGAAGTTGTCATTTTGTGGGAGTTAGTATCTCAGATTTGAGTCATACTGAAAAATTAAGACTTAAAAAAGAATGCAAAGACTATATTGAAGTAGAATTTCACTGTCTTTAACATTTTATCTAGGAAATAAAAAGAAGACAACTGGCAGAAGCCGCTGAAAAGAGGCAGATGGAGGTAATGTCTGATAAAATGTCATTTGTTGAAATTATTTTTAAATAACTGGTTTATGGGGAGAATGGCTATGGCTTCTCTGGTGACACTGGGTATCATGTTTGGGTTGTGGGAATTGTTGTTAAGTACTTTCCTGGTATTATTAATGTTGTACATTTATACCTTTTTTATATCAATTAAGAATTTCACAGGTAGGTGCTCTAAGACCATTGCAAATTAACTGAGCTTGTTTGGATGGGAGATATTTTACAGTAGTTTATAAAACAACCTAAGAACTGGAAGAGCAACTTCAACGTTATTTTTTACTTGTTCTAAGACTTGAAAACAAGACTTGAAAACAAGAGAAGTATTCAAACAATTGCAGTGGCAATTTCAAGTGGTACTGCACTTGTACTTTTCATAAAACTACAGGTTGTATGCACTTACAGGTTCTTCTTTGTCAACTTGTTTGAACATGTTTATAAGCTCAGATTCCAGCAAAGATGTAGTATTAACTTAGTCTTTTGTCTTTTTAAGATTGCCAAGCTTAGATATCTTTAAAGTTAGAAGAGGTAGGATACAAATGTTCTAGCAGAACAGCCAGCCTGTTTTTTTTTTTCCTTACATACCTCTAGAAAGACTTATAGCATATACTCTTATTGTAGATTTGGAATGGTGTGTCTTGGAGACCACAGCTGAACTGTGAAGAGAAAGAATTGTTATTTGTGTGAATGTTTAGTGACATTACATATTGAATTATGAATTGGCCATTATGCATGGGACCATGTTGACCTGGTTTGAAGGGAGTTTAGTAAATAATTGGAGCAACAGCTGAGTGATGCATGAGACTCCTAAAAATCCTTGCTTTTGTGTCATTCGATGTACTAAAAGCAATCCACATGTTGTTTTCAACCACAAATGGGGTTTTAAGCATAACTGTAGGAAATAGCTCGCTCTTAACTGGCTAAAAAGCTTTCCTGAGAGGAATGAGAAGTGAAGCAATTAGGGTTGTGGATGTCCTTGAAGCTTTGTGGGACCCATTATGCTGACAAAGAAAAATGGAAGTATCACTCTGTGGCTTTTTTTTTCTTGGAAGACAAAGAGCTAAAGTACCTAAAGGATTTTTCAGGACTATCTTTGAGGTCATTTTGGCCACTGAATGTTGGGTAATGGAGATGTCTTGCAAGCAGCCATACTTAGTTTCACCCTTGTGAGGGGACAAGAGAGTAGATCAGATGTCCTTCCTTCTCTGCTCATTATCCCTCCTGACATCATATGAGCTGTTCTTCCTTCTGGGGTGCTGCAGACAGTTTGGGGACCTGACCCCCTTGGAAGGCCAGTTTCCTAAGAGGCAGAGAACATAAGGTCTAAGTGGGTTGTTATGTTGTTATTTGGTGGTAAGATTTGTCTTGGTACCCCACTGAGAATTGAGCTTGTTGTTGGGACCTTGAAATTCAGGTGAGAACATTGCTGGTTTGCCTTGATAGATTTTAGCATCTTTTGTCTAAGTTCTGCTATGTTATTATAACCCTAAATTTATAGAAGAATAAGTTTTTAAAACTTTTTTTTTTTTCTATTTCATGGTGTTAACTGTAATTCTGATGGTCCTGCCATCTAATCCAGATTGTCATTAAACAGTTCCACAGAGATATGAAGCATGCAGTTCAGGACAGATTTTTCATTCTGCTACCCACACACCCTGTGACATTTTGAAGGGTGGACTGTCATGCAGGGTATTTCTCACAGATCACAGTTGAAAATTTAACTTCTTCACAGCCCGGGATGGCAATACTGACACAGGTCTTTTCCTCCCGTGTTCATGAGGGTAAAAGTAGTCCCTGACACTGAAAAAAACAGACTAAAGATCTGTGGACTCTTGGTTCTGCATCTGAGGATTAAATATCTTCACCTGGATGTAAAACCAAAGGGAAACAAAAGCACCCTCACTTACCTATGGGACCAAGAGTTCTCAGAAGGAGGAAGTATCCTGAAAGGGCTACCTTGATGTAATAGTAGCATCACTAAGTGCTTCAGTCTTTTCATGCAAAGCACAGTTTATAAAATAGTGTTGCCAACACTTGTAGTTCGCTTTCTGTCCAGAAAAATCACTAAATTGGTCTTACTCAAATGTGTTTTCTCCCAGGCTTCCTCTCGAGGTATTAAGAATGTTCACTCTGTAGAGCAGAAGAAGAAGAAACAGGAGGAAATAGAAAGAAGAATGGCAGCTTCACGTCCTGGAGGAGAAGGAGGACTGAGAGTAAGTTTAAAAAAGAAACAATGTGATTCAACTATCCGTATATTCACTGTGAAAATCTGTATTGTCATGTAGAAGATTAAATAACTTGAGGAAAAACCAAGGGGAAGGGAAATGGAATAGAAATGGAAGGATGTGTCATTGTCATGCAGTGTTCTTAGTGAGACTTCATCACTAGGACAGAAAGACAGCAGCCATGGCAGAGAGCTTTTTTTCCCCCTTCTTCTTCCCAATTTCTACACACAGATGCATCAGTTTTACAGGTCTCAGCACTGGGGCCCTCATCACTGTGTTACCCTGTACTCAGTGTCCCTTTTCAGTGCCAGCTGAGATTGTCTCTCTTCCCTCAGAGCTTATAGAAAACATTTGCACTAAGTAGGGCAGTGGTTTGGGGTTTATGTGTCTCTCATTACAAAAGAAACAGTGTTGGCATAAAATTACTACTGTTGCTATTCTAATGTGAACTTTACCTCAGAAGGCCAGGCAGAGAGTTAGTGAAGAATTACAGTCTCTCCAAAACAATAGATGGATCTGATCATTGAAACTCAGGCTTCATAGGAAATTCCTTCATCTTTTGCCCTCATTACCATACATGATTCAGGAGGCAGGAGTTTGTATAAGTTGCCACTGATACGCTGATACACTGCATGTCCATCACTTGCTGGGATAAAAGATTAATTGAGAATTTAAGGGTGAATGCAGAATTTTTGGTAGTTCGACAACCTTAGAGTGTTTGTTTGCTTTGGGATTTTTTCCTTTCTTTTCCTTACATTCATACAAACCTGTGGTGTGTTTTGTTTGTTTCTGTAGTGGCAGGTTGGATAACACAGGACTTCTGAGGAGAAGATGATTGATGTTTACTGCCAGTAACTTGTCAGTTTCTGCAGCCAGGTGGCACTTACTCATCATGTGGCTTTTGCTGTTTGAAGACTCAGCAGTACTTTGCCATTGTGGGACAACGGATGTGGAAACATTCATAAAGAAACTTAAGAACTAATCCTGAACACTATGGTTTTGCCAATTTTGTTTGTTTGTTTTCCATGCATATTTTATTGCTTCTGTGTCAAGACTTCCTGTCAGCTGGAAGTGGCCTCATGTGTAGTCAGCCAATATGTGTGTACTGTCTGGTCAGCTGATGTCTGTCTGTCTGTCTGTCTGTGTATGACTGACCTGAGCAAGCCCAGGTGCCCACCTGTTGGTTTTGATGCTTATTTCAAGCACTACAATTAAGTTTTTCTCCAAGTCCTCATGTAGGAAGTTTTTCACATATGTATGTATTTGAACATGTGGATGACAGCATTTCTTTTCTGTTTCCTAATGACTTGCACTGCTTAGGAATTTAGTGCCTTTTTGAAAAAAGAAAAGTAGAGTCATGGCAGGTCCGTACAAATGGAATAATTTTGTGACTAGTAAAAGAAGAAATAGAAACCTTTATAAATCCTGTGTACTTAGATCAAGAATGCCATTTTATTATGTGTGTAATAATTGTTCTCGTTTTCTCATGTGGGTTTCTTTTGAGCCTGTAAGTATTTATAATTACTGAATACTGAATACTGAAAGGTAAAACATGAAATTAAAAATCCTGTTATTAGTTGTATTCATTTATTTCCACAAGAGGGCAATGCTAACCTTTTCAGGATTTTGAAAAACAAACAGGAAAACAGTTACTATGTCATCGCTTTGCCAGTCCATTTCCAAAGGTTTCTGTGTTATCTATTTAGGTGGACTACTTACAGTGCAAAAACGTTTTCTTTCCCCCAGAGAGCATTATGCACACTGTACATGGGCTCAGTATGCAACTGCTGCATTTCTGACCTACTCAAGATAGAGAGGCTTTTTTCCCACCCCTTGAACTCTGGATTTTGTCTTTCACATCTCAGTACTGCCCAGTGTTGTCCCGAGAGTGCAGTCTTGACACAGTTTCCTGGCTTAGCCTTCAGAATTGAGGTGAGAAGGGAGAATTTGGATATTAACATAATGGTGTTTGGGCTGAAAAAAGCTGTATCCTTGGCTGAAGACTGCTTTCAGTTTCCTTTGTTTGCTGGCAATTGCTCTCTTCAATGTATGAATTGTTCATAATAATTCTTTTAAAATCTAGTGAAAAGGCATTGAGTTATAAAGAGGTATCTCAGACATTAATTTGAAATAAGAATTTCAGTCTAGCATCAGAGTGGGTGTCCTACAAGACACTTAAGCAGCACTTAGACTTTGTTGGTCACTGTGGGTATTTAAAACTTGAAACATTTTTCTCTTCATTCTCTGTCATATGCTCCTTTGAAACTGCAAGGGGAGCAAATAACCATGTCCCTTGTCATCCAAGCCTCTGCTTGCATTAGTGCCATGAACACGTTCATTTAAAGCCATTGAAAGAACCTAGAGAAACCATCACATTCTTCTCTCTCTCTCTCCATCCTTTATGTAAAAGCCAGAGCTGTCTGTGCTTCTTAAGAGACCTAGTTTTGAATGTTGGATTTATTCCACAGCTAAGGAACCACATCAGAGGATGTGGGAGTGTGTAGTTCTAGATTATGAATAACCTACAAAGCTGTTTCAAAAGATGTTCCTAGAGCGTACATATCCAATTGTCCAAATGGCCAGGCTCAACTGACTGGGAATTATTTGAGTAAATAAAGCCACTTACTGTGACTGTGGTCACAGGGGTTTTCAGGTGAAGGAAGAGACGAGAATGTTGGCTCCATGTTCAGAAGGCTTGATTTATTAGTTTATGATATATATATATATATATTACATTATAACTATACTAAAAAGAAATAGAAGGAAAGGTTTCCTCAGAAGCTAGCTAAGCTAAGAATAGAAAAGAATGAATAACAAAGATCTGTGTCTCGGCCAGAGAGTCCAAGCTGTCTGGTCTGTGGTTGGCCATTAATTGTAAACATTCAAGATGGCCCAATCACAGATGCACCTGTTGCATTCCACAGCAGCAGATAACCATTGGTTACATTTGTTGCTGAAACTTCTCAGCTTCAGCAGGAAAAATCCTAAGAAAGATTTTCACAAAAAGATGTCTGTGACAACTTACTGTTGGTTTAAGTTTTGTTTCAGTTGACAGTGAAAGCAGAAACTACTGCAGATCAGTAGTGTACAGCTGATAGCAACCTGCCATGTACCACTGAACAGCAAGGCTGAGAGCCACGTAGATGAGAGCTTCTCTCTCCTTGCAGATGTCTTGTTGCTTAGTGCAGCAGTAAGTTTATGTGAACCACAACAGGAGTCTTGTCCTTATTTCCCTCAATCCTGGATGTTTACTTCACCTCAGAGGCTGTTAAAATGCACCTTTTCACATAGATTATCTAGATGTTTGATATTTTCTTCACATCAGTACAAATCTTTTTTTTTCCTTCATCTTCTGAAAGCATAGTCTTATATTTCAAAAACTGGCAGGCCAGAGCCCAGTGCTGGTAAACTGGACTGAAAAGCTGACTCTCCATCACTGTGATAGCATCATCTTTGTTGCAGTAATAAAGTGAAACAATTTGCCACTCCATATGGTTAAAATACAAAGATTATGCTAGAATGTTTGTAGCAGGAAATTCCTGAGATTTGGGAAGACACAGAAGCTGCGTCTCCATAAGGATGGGCAGCATCACAGTGGGCCCTGAGGAACACAGATGACTTCAGCATGTGGATTTGGCACAGTGACAAGACTAAGTACTTGGGACAGCTCATCAGGCACAAGCAGTGCCAGCAGTTTTTCCAGACTCTGGTGTTACAGACATATTTTATGAAAAATGCTTTTGCTAGGATCTTTTTCTCCTGAGAAACTGAGAGGCCTCAGAAACGAAATGTAAACAATAATCACAGAATCGCAGAATTTCTAGGCTGGAAGAGACCTTTAAGATCATCGAGTCCAACCCATTAATTATCTGCTGCTGTGGAATGCAACAGGTGCATCTTTGATTGGTCTCATGTGGTTGTTTTTAATTAATGGCCAATCACAGTCAGCTGGCTTGGACACTCTGGTCAGTCACTAAGAGCCTAAATGAGGGATGTGGGACTCCAGGGATCTCCAAAATGCAGTTTATTCCATCCAAGGGGTTACAGCAGTCCAGGGTCGTGGGTGAGAGCTGTGCCCACAGCTGTCAGCTCCAGCTGCAGGCAGGCCTGGAGACCCTTTTCTTTTGGTTACAATGCATTCTAGACTTTTCTTTTGGTTACAATGCATTCTATACTTTTCTTTGCTGAGCATCTTCATACAGTAGAACCAATCTATACCTTGACTATTACCTATAGCCTATCATAACTCCTGTAATTACCATATTCATGTCACTGTTCTCCAATCACCAACAGTACATTACAGTTTAAGCTAGAAGTTGGTTTTCAGTTTTCTTGCAGTGGAAAATTCTGAGACCTTTTTTCTACCTGCAACATTTGCTGACCTGTTTGCCTGTGCTCTCTTTGTGCTTGGTAAAAACATCTTCTTGTTTGGGGTGGGTTTATCCTGTGCTCTAAGCCATAAAAACCCTTCTAACTAACACACCCTTTGCTCCTTGGTTATCCAGTGAGACTGGCTCAGCAATTCTTTTCTTCTATATCAAAACTTGCTTCCATCTCTATTCCTTCATCAGATTCTACATTCAAAAATCTTTCTGCCAAGCACACATATCTGTGAGACTTCCTTGTAACAGTTCCATCCTTCCAACAAGTCACAAGATTTTATTATCATTCCTTTCTCTTCCTTGCTTGCCTTCTGATGAAATCCTTTTCTTCTATTCTTTAGTGTAGTTTTAATATATCATTTTCTTTTAATACAATATATATCATAAAATAATAAATCAACCTTCTGAAACATGGAGTCAAGATTCTCATCTCTTCCCTTGTTGTGGTTGCCTGCAAATTCAACAGTCTGGGAGAGCCTGTCCTGCCCCATCACCATTTGTGTGTTCCCACCTGTCTGTCCCACCTTACCTTAGCTGACACACCACAGGCTCAGAAAGGCGGAGGCAGAGCAAAGAAGGAGCACTGGTGCCTCCTTCCCTTGCCAGGTACTCTCAGGCTGCTGCCAATGAGGCAGTACAACGTGTAAGCCCAAAAGAACCCAACCCCTGTCAGCATCTCTAGGAGACACTTCTGTAACTCTGTGGTGTGGCAAACAGCTCATCTTCCAGATCTGAAGTGAATATGTGTAATAAATTCAGGATTGAGTCTTCAGTTACAAGAAACTTGCTGTACCTTCCCACACATATATTGCCTTCTCATTTCACTCATCCCCACCAACAATCCTTTAACCAGCTGCCAGATTTTCCATATTGTCTCTAAATTGCTGTTGGAAAAAAAGGTGATACTGCAAAGGAAGGAGCAATTATCCCTGTAATAAAGATGTGAAAAACCCCTATCCTCAATCAGCAATGTAAATAATCCTGCTTAGGAAAAAATCTCCAGGTGATGTATGAATAGCAAGGGACAGAATGCACTGCCTATAAAGAGCAATAACAGATATCACAGTTACATTTCCAAACTAGTTTTGAATGGCTTCCAGCATGATGCATCATATTTGACATTATACAATAATAATGTTTTTTTGTAAACAATTTTACATCATTTATCCATTTTAAGATTAAGCACAGTTTATTCACAGGCATCTCCCACGGGGTTTGGTCTACAAGGACTTTGAGAAAAGGCTTTGTTGTAGCTCCTATCACTGGAAGTTTTTAGGACTTCAGCCTCCTCAATATTCACATTCAGCCAATTTACTCAGCAAGATTGTTAAAATCACTACATCATGGAAAATGACCCACATTTGTTCTGCCCCTGTCACTGCAACAAGGGCTGTATGCCTTTGAGCAAGATTCTGCTGCTCAGCTTTAGCTTTATAAATTGAGCATTGGTTCCTAACAAATTTTCCAATTCCTACATTGCTACAGGACCTAATCCACAATGAAAATACAATTTATCAGATTAGCAACACTTACCTCCAACTCCCTCTTCCAGACTGACCAGCTTACTGCATTTCTTTGGTTGTTTGTTTTTTTGATGCTTTCATTTCCTCCTCTGTTATTCACACCCACATCAATGCAGTCAAAGGCAGCAAGTCCCACCTGCATGTTTTTACATCAGGTGGTACTGGCAATACTTTAAAATAAAATCCTATAGTCTCCCATTCTGGAACTGACAAAGTTGAAGTTTTAAGTCAGGAAGTGTTTTAATGTGATTTTTTAAAAGACATTTGAGTACCTCAAAACAAAACAAAAAAAGGACTATTTTGACAGGTACAGTCCAAGCACATAAAGGGATTCATGTTTAGTTTAAAATTTTGATTTGGATTTACTGGGACTGTTAAAGTTTACTATTAAAATAAACTTACGAATAACTTTTTTTGTAATTATCAGCTCTGATTTATTAATATGTAAACAACTTCAAATATTTAAAAAACCGACATCATAATAACAACACAAACTTAGTCTTGGATGATGGAAATAAAGATTGAACTTGAAGATCTTGGAAGTCTTTTCAACCTCAATGATTCTGTGAAATCCAACTACTTATGTTTAAAACCCTAGCCATTATTTTTAAATAAACACCTCACATTTTCACGAGTGATTTTTTTTTCCTTCCCTTTTCATTTGAAAACAGATCTCTCAGTGCTTATATTAAGGTGATGATATTTTTTCAGCTATGCTACATTTTTTATAAGATGATGTTGCTTGTGGTCTGCTTTCTGCCCCCTTATGGAGGACATATGACAACTTCTATGACAACTGAGACTTCCTATGGCTTTTCTCTCAACTGAGACTTCCTATGGCTTTTATTGCCACATATGTGTTTAATCTTCCTAGAAAATGTTTAAAAATAAGAATAAAAGGAATTATGTAACTTTGGAATTATGTCCTGTCGCTTTGTCTGCTGCACCAAGCAATTGTGAACTGTTTGTATTCAGCAGGTATTTTTAGATGGTGAGGTAGGCCTTTTCCACAGAAGTGAGATACAATGTGCTGATTTTAATAAGGCATGGAACATGAAAGATGGTCTTGATCCTTCCTAGCCCACAGACATTTTTCTGTTAAAGACCAGAGGAGCAGATCATAAGACCATTTAAAAAATTTAAGATCAGAAAATAGAGAAAAATACTAGTCAGGACTAAAAAAGTATTTCCAGGATGCTTTTGATTTTTTTCCCTGCAAAGAAAAATCAGTTTTCAAAAAATATGGGTATTTCTGTGGTATCTGTTTGCCCCTTTCTTTGTGCAGCTCATTATTAGGGCAGCGAGCAATGCTGTGCATTGTAGGCATCCAGTCAATAGCAGCAAAGTGTTGCCACATTTCTCTTTGCAGAGGAAAGCAAGGCACAAATCTTCCCAAGGATTTCTGAGATTCACATTCTCTGAACCTCAGAGAAAGGAAAAAAAAATTCTTATCACTTGCTGTGCCTGTGTTGTGGCACAGCAGAATGCAACGTGGAGATTGCTCACCCACAGTGATGGTGTTCTGTTCCCTTGGCCTGCCAGGGCCAGGTGTGTGTGTGTGTGTGGGGACTGTGGGTGACAGCCACGAGATTCTGGGCACTGTGAGCAGGGTGAGTGCTTGGCAGATTCAGTTCAGATGAAATGTATATAGTATAGTATAATAAAGTAATTAATCAGCCTTCTGATATCCATGCAGTCCTCCTCATCATTCTCTCCCCTTGGTCGGACTCACCTTTGATTTACAATAAATGGTGACCTGATGTGTGGCTGTGGCCTGGACCGGAAAACCGAGACCCTGAATTTGGGCAGGGTTCGCAGCACGGCTGAGCACAGAAGAATCTGTGCCGAATTTTCCCAGAAGCGTGTCCAGAGATCTTCGTGGGACGGACGGGAAAAGCCTCTAGGACCCCGCGGGACCCCGAGCCTGGATGCTGCCGCCTGCTTTCCCCTGAGAGGAAGGTATTAACCCTTTCCTGAGTTTCCCTAGGGGAGACTCGGTCTTTTTCGACCGTGTTTAGCCCCCAAGCCTTCGAGGTGGGGCTTGGGAAGCTCTTCTGGCAGGCACTGCCCGATCGGGTCGGCTTTGACTTGTCAGGGGAGGTGAGCCCTCAATTTTCATGGGGAGAGAGATTCACTTTGGAATTCGGGGAGCTCACGCTTCGTGACCATGGAGTTCTCGTGCCCCAGCAATAACTTTATGAGTTTTTTGACTGGGCCAGACGCCATGGGCTCCCCGTGGGTATGAATTCCTCCTGGGACCCCCGAGCACGGAATGCCCTGGACGCTTATCTTCTCAGGCATTTCCAGCGGACTGGGAGGGTCCATCGGCAGCTGCCGACCTGGGAGCTGCTTTTCGCATTTGTGAGAGAGGACCACCTTCGTTTCAAGAGCGTTTCTGACTTCGTGAGGGCCTCCGGCAGGGCCGTGTGGGGACGTCTCCCCCCGCGCTGAGGGCCCACCAGCCCCCCGCGCCGCAGCAGGCGGGAGCAGAGCCTCTTCAAGGACACTCCCCCAGAAGAGTCTCCTCACGGCCAGTCCCCGCCGCTGGCTCGTCTCCCCGGGAGGGGAGGCTTTGCCTGAGGTGCCGGCAGAGAGGTTTTTTCCTGACGCCCTGGAGCATGCGGAATTGGAGCCACCCGCAGCTCCGGCGGCGGCAGTGCCGCCTCTGGCACCGGCACTCGCCGCTTCGCCCGGGTTGCCAGGCAAGGCAATCGACAGCGGCGGTGAGCCGCGGCAGCGCGGCTCAGAGCGGGGGCCGCTTCAGTGTAGTGTCTCCGCCGCTGACGGCCGGCCTGGAGATGCCCCGGCAGCCGCCGAGGGGGATTCCCGGCCGGCACCGCCGCGGAATTCTCCCTCCTCCCAACTCCGGGAGGGCGCGGCCCCGCTCGCACCCCCACCGAGGGAGGCGGCTGGCAGCCCCGCGCCCACCAGCGCACCAGGTCTCCCTGCAGCATAGCCAGCAATTGTAGTCACGACATCGGCCCACGCAGCACCGGCGGGGGACAACGCCCCGCTGGACCCGTCGGTCCCGCCGCTTCCTCCACCCCTCCCGGGGCTGAGAGACACCCGCGGCTCCGGCCGCCCCTCCAGCACAGCCCGTGACGGCTCCGACCGCGGCGTCCCCGCCTTCGGCCGCCGCCCCGGCGGGAAATGTTGAAGGTGAGGACCGATCCCCGATCCCCCCCGCCGCCTCCCGCCGGCCCGGCTCCTGTTTCAGGAAGGCGCTGAGGACGGTGACCAGCCCACAGAACCGCCCCGAGCGCCGCCCGCGGCCCCCGGCGGTGGCTGCCGCGGCACCTGCGGCCTGCCCGGACCCCCGAATGTTTCGGGCTGTGCCGAGGCTGCCCGTGCGGGGGGAGCTGGGACAGGGGAAGGCGACGCCGGCCTGTCCACCAGGGGAGGCACGGCTCGTTTGCTCGTAGCGGGCGCCTCTCGGCTGAACACTCGTGAAACTCAGCGTTTTGATGGCACAGGGCGTTGTTCACCGGCCGACTCTGGGTTGGTCGGGGGGTTCTCACTGGGATTTGGGGTGCCTGGCTCCCCCCGTGCGCCCCAGCAATGTGGGTGGTTTCCGGAGGTGCTGCCTCCGCTCCCGAGCCCCAGGGGATGGGGATGGTGCTGCTGATCAGGGCTGGGCAACAGCACTCGTTCGTACCGCGGGGGAGAGCGGCGCGGCAGGGCAGCGGACGGCACCCGAGATCTGGGTGCCCCATCCCCGGGAAGGCTTCTCCTGCCCAGCCGCCGGCACCGCTGGTTCCGGGGCGACAGGGAGAAGCCCTTCCGCCGCTCCAGTTGCCGAGACTCTGGCAGCATGGTGGGGGCGGGCTGTGAGAATGAAAACCCCGTCCTGTGGGCTAGGTCTGGGCCGCTTGGCTCGTCCCCCTCGCCCGGGGGCCCCTCTCCGCACACCGCCGGGTTTGGGGGTTCTGATCCCCCCCGGCCCCGCCCAGCCACACGGGGTTCAAAAACCCTCTGCTGCTGCTGGTCGTTCTGAGAAAAAAAGAAAAAAAAAAGAAAAGAAAGAAATGCGGAAAAGGCTGAGCTCTCATGGTCAGTTCAGAGTGCTGGAAAGCCACGAGTCAGCCTTGGGCCAAGTGGTTGAATTATAGGCTGTGGCCGTGGTTTTCCAGAGATTTTTTGATACTTTCGGATTTCTAATAGTTATTAGTGATTTTCTTTAGCAGTTCTCTGTTTCAGGATTCTGCAGGTCTGTTTCAGAACCAGGAAGGACCTTCAGGGACATCAAAGAGCAACATCTCCAGAATGGACCTTTTCCTGAAACTCAGCTGTTCGGACTTGAAACAATGAACTTTCTTTGCATGGTGGTTTGGGTTTCTGATATTGTAATCCTTGTGTTAGTGATATAATAGAAGTAGACATTCTACAGGTAAAGAATCTCCTTGATCATTCAATGTCAGCACTTCACTGAGGTTTTGATTTGCCACAGATAAACCTCTCGAGATGTGTTTGTTCTCTCTTCTGCAAGGGCCCAGCAGAAGAATTACAAACGCAGCTCCTTTTTATTATAATAAGAAGGGTGAGGTGTTGCCACATTTCTCTTCCCAGGGAAAAGCAAGGCACAAATCTTCCCAAGGATTTCTGAGATTCACATTCTCTGAACCTCAGAGAAAGGGAAAACACAATTCTTATCTCATTTGCTGTGCCACAGCAGAATGCAATGTGGAGATTGTTCACCCACAGTGATGGTGTTCTGTTCCCTTGGCCTGCCAGGGCCAGGTGTGTGTGTGTGTTTGTGGGGACTGTGGGTGACAGCCACGAGAGTCAGTGCAGTGTGAGCAGGGTGAGTGCAGAGTGAGTGCTCAGCAGATTCAGTTCAGATGAAATGTATATAGTATAGTATAATAATTAATTAGCCCTCTGATTCCCTCCATGGAATCCTCCTCATCATTCTCTCCCCTTGGTTGGAGTCACCTTTGATTTACAATAGCAAAGTAGAGATGAGTGATTACAAATAATAAGAGATGCAAAATGTATGAGTATTTTAAAAATTTTATTTCATTTTTAAATTTATACAGTCAATGAAACAATCCTATAAAATGATTTTTCTAGGCTGTTACAAGGCACATAAATTACCAAATATAAACATAGAAAAGTAGCCAAAATAATGAACTAAGCCCACATACACCTTTAGCTATATTAGAGGTATGTGAATGATTTTTGAGAATGTGAATCGCTCTATTTACAGGGTAATGAATATTTCACATTTAACAATAACCAACAACATTAAAAAGAAGGGAAAAGAAAAGTTCATATCCAAGAACAGAGCCATGTTTTGTGACTCCAGAGGGACTTTCATTTTCTGAAGCTCTTCCTTGGGTCTGAGGGCTGTGCACCTTTACTGCTTCCCTCATGGGCTGCAGAACATCCCCTGGTATGACCAACCAGCTCTACTGGCTGACACAGGAAGGGGCAATCTCTCCACTTCCCCAGGCTTCCACACTGGGCAGCTTTGTCAAAAACAGAAAGGATCTACACATAGATCGAACACTCAGCATTGTCTTCAGCTTTAAATAGTAAAATGGTGTGAAGGGGTTTCTTGGGCTTTCTCTTTTAAGTAATGGCTTTGAGAAGTTGTTTGGCATGCAATAAGCCATTATATTCTACTAATTAAGAAAAGATTGCAAAACATACAAATAGTCAATTTTTATTTCATTTCAAGAGACATTACCAAATATTTTCTCCAAATACCCAATTTCCACCTGCATATATATATTTCAGCTAGACTAACAGTCAGGGATTCAAAGTAATGAGATTTTGGTACAAATATATTTCATTGTGTATTTTCTTCTATTAACAGGATTCACTCCTTTATGTAGCTCTAAGTATACATTCACATAATAAAGAGTAATAATTTGGCTAAAAAGATATGTCTATTTATTATCCGATTGTAGTAATTTGCCTATCAAGGGTAATTTGCTATAAAAGATACAGTACTAGAAATAAATAGTTCTAAATTCAAAGATCTCCAAAATGGGGTGTCATTTCCAGTCTGTGTTAAATTTTCCAAAGTCCTTTTAAAGCATTAACTAAATTCACTACGCTTGGGAGAATAATTTGGACTTACATACATGAAGTCCCACTCACATGAGAAGCTTATTTCACTTAATTTCCTTCTTGGTTTTGTAATGGGCAGAAACAACCAAATAATTGTCTGGATTCATGTCCCTGATGTTTGGAGACTTGCTCTGGATTGGAGATGTTTTCCCATCCACTCGGGAGATCTGAAGCATTCGGCATGGGTCGTGCTTCAGCAAGTAACCTGCAAAAGTCTCCCAGCCTCCTCCCACACGAACCATCACGTGTTTGTTGTGCAGCATCTGAAATTACACAGCAGGAAAAAAAACCACAAACACTCGTGAGAGGCAACCATTCACAAAGAAATCATACTTTTTTTGCTGTAAAAACCTGCTTACTTTAACTGAAAGCCAAAAACATATGATGGTGGTACATAAAAGGAAAGGAAATACTGTACAATAAAAGGAAAGAAATAGTAGAGTGGTTTTTATTTGCATTTTTGTTGGGAAGGATGAAACTGTGACAAGGAAGTCTCACAGATATGTGTGCTTGGCAGAAAGATTTTTGAATGTGGAGTCTGATGAAGGAATAGAGATAGAAGCAAGTTTTGATATAGAAGAAAAGAATTGCTGAGCCAGTCTCACTGGATAACCAAGGAGGCAAAGGGTGTGTGAGTTAGAAGGGGTTTTTATGGCTTAGAGCAAAGGATAAACCCACCCCAAACAAGAAGATGTTTTTACCAAGCACAAAGAGAGCACAGGCAAACAAGGCAGCAAATGTTGCAGGTAGAAAAAAGGTCTCAGAATTTTCCACTGCAAGAAAACTGAAAACCAACTTCTAGCTTAAACTGTAATGTACTGACTGTTGGTGATTGGAGAACAGTGACATGAATATGGTAATTACAGGAGTTATGATAGGCTATAGGTAATAGTTAAGGTATAGATTGGTTCTACTGTATTGAGATGCTCAGCAAAGAAAAGTATAGAATGCATTGTAACCAAAAGAAAAGTCTAGAATGCATTGTAACCAAAAGAAAAGTCTAGAATGCATTGTAACCAAAAGAAAAGTATAGAATGCAATGTAACCAAAAGAAAAGTCTAGAATGCATTGTAACCAAAAGAAAAGTATAGAATGCAATGTAACCAAAAGAAAAGTCTAGAATGCATTGTGACCTAAACTAAGGGTGCAGCTGGAGCTGGCAGCTGTAGGCACAGCTCTGTCCCCCATGACCCTGGGCTGCTGTTACATCTTGGATACAAAAAACTGCATTTTGGAGAGCCCCTGGAGTCCCACATCCCTCATTCAGGCTCTTACACATTTTAAAAATAAATTAAAAAAAAAAGAGGTGGTATTTTAAACTAAAGACTTTCATATCTTATGTAAATAAATGTTACATGTTCTTCTAGTCCTATGAAGCATGGAGTCTTTCTGTTCTTCGTGTGTTTAGTAGAAATATGTCAGGGAACATGAATACTTAAAGATTTTTTTTTTCTAAAATATATTAGTAAAGACACTGTTTTATATTGAATTGAAACTGGCTTTTCTTCACAGGAGTAGTGAAGGGCAAACAACCAAAACAATTTCCTCTATCTGTGAAAAATTTAAGAAATAAAAAACTTTTAAGAAAATGAAGTTACATTTATTTTAAAAATTAAGTCTTGCTGACAATTTATTCTAATAAAATAGTGCTTTAATTAAAATAATCCAATGAGGTACATCAGAAGTAATTTATCTGGGTTTGGAAACACCTGAAATTTCTGCCTTAATTAAAATAAAATTTTTCTCCAAGTGCCAGTGTACCTTCTCCCTTGCCTACCCTTGAATTCAGTTGGTGATTTTACTAATATCTCCCTGTTGTTTTTCCATGCAGAACAGTAAAATAAATACCAGTGAGGTATCATAAAGCAGCACATTCTATATTTTGGTTTATTTTATAACCAACGTGAATACCACATTGAAATGTGCTTTGATCAGGATATCTCATGAAATGCTAAACAACATAGAGCTGTAGTACCAGAAATTAAAAATTGATCCAGTAAAAGGTGTCTAGAAGACATTTGACACAGTCTGGGTTTTTGAATTTGGATGTGTAGCAGTGATGCCTATATTGACATGTCCAAAACTCCCTGGAGGGCTGGCAGTATCTGCAGTTGGGACTTAAATGGCAAATAAACCTTTTGTAACACAGTGTAGACAACAAAACAGCAAAAATCCTCAATCAAACAGAATCACACATAATAGAAGGTATGGAGGGGCTTGACAGCTGGCCTGCAAGCAAAGCTGAGCCAATAGAACAATTGATGATTTTCGAGTGTATCCATAGCAAGGAAGAAGACAAGGCCATCAGCACTGCAACAGAAAAGATACATGAAAATATTTGTAAGCTAAACTATGTGCCTGAGTAGATGTGTATATGTGCCTTATTAAATTTCAGTAAAACTTTTGCCAATATATTGACATTAATTGCTTTGCACCTATGAATATAATAAGTTATTGTATCCATGTAGTTAATGACTTAAGATCACACTTTGTTAAGAGTATATAAGCTGGAGAACATGCAGAATAAAAAACTTTTTTCTTCCTGCACCCTGATCACATGTGTATGTCATGTCTGACCTAATGGTGACAAGAAGGCAAAAAATTAACTTAAACAACCTCCTCAAACAAAGAACCCCTCACCTCAACCTACTGTTTGAATTCTGTGACATAAGGAAACAGATTCACCTGGAGTGAAGAAAGCATGGCCAGCTGTAGAACTTACTGAAGTTTGACAATCAGGTTACATTTATAAGGAATGGAACTCTTCATTAGAATAAGCAGCAGCCGATGAAATCTCATTTGACAGTTTTCATTTGAAACACTGTTCCACAAGGAAATTCTTGCTTGTGCACTTTGGTTTTTATGTGAAACACAATGGGCAATCAATTATGGATACTGAAAAATAAAGTTACTTCTGATCCATCACAAAGAGGTGCTCAAGCACTCTCAGTTTAATGAGTATCTCCCAGCTACTGAGTCTGTGCTGTTGCTCTGGGCTGTGTGAGTGTTCATTTCTTCAACAGCTGGACACAAATGAGGTTTTTCTCTGGATTTATGGGAGTGAGAACAGAATCAGACTTTTTATCTCAAGATTGGTATTTTAGTTTCAAAACTTTGATTTGAGCTGACAAGGATATGAGATTTGAATCATGCCTTTAGTCTGGACAATGTATCATGAAAGAAGCAAATGGTTTTTGCATCAAGTTTGAAAATTGAAGGTCAAATGGAGACAGAGCCTTAAGACAGTCTAGAGAATTTTATTTAGCAACTTTCTTCTCTTTGAATGCCTTAAAAAGTTTTGAGAAGTGCCCCAAAAACTTTTGACATTAAAACAACTTAAGCCAAACTGGTGCAATACAACATGGGGTGGGGAGGGGTTGATTGTGCCTAAATTTCAGCTTCCCTGTATTATCATAGGGGGATTCAAATTCCAAGAGCAGTTAGTACCTGGGCTTTTGATGAAGATGCAAAGTTAGCAAAAAGTATATTTGGTTCAATTTCCCTTGCTGACTGCTGTGCAAACACACTATAAACACACTATTTCCTGATGCTTGGGTTAAATGCACATCTTTTATCTTTCCCTTCTTTGATCTTTATCTTGTGTTATTATACTATTACAAAATTCATTGAGTGCTTGCTTTCTACAGGCAGAGTTTTCCTACATCCTAAATGTAGTAACTGTTTATGCTGTGCTGTGTCACAAATGCACCATTTTACTCCTACAGTCATATTTTGATGTTAGTAACATCAGCATGAATCCAAAATAATTCTGCTAGTTTCAGAATTGCTTCAGCTCCACAGAAGTTTGAAAGACTTAGCATGGAAAAAACCACCAACAACTTGCTCTACTTTCTAACTCAAAAAGCAGTTTTCTCCCCAAAATACTTCAGCTGAAGATGAAACCTTTGAGATTTCATATTCCATCCAATTCACCTTTTCAATTGCATGAGATCCCTGAGAAGAAAAAGTTGGATTTTACAATAATAAAGTTTATGAGTACCAATTTAAATACATTCATGGCGTACATGTATTTTCACACTGCTATCCAGCCAACTAAAACTAAGAAAATCCATCCAAAAATAAAATCCGACATATGTTTATGATTGCCATAAATTCCATTATTTCAGTTGTGTCTGAAGTGGGGCTGTCACTAAAGCTCTTCTCTCTTGAATCTGTCACTGAATCTACAGTGAACCAAACATACAACAAACCAGAGGACCAGAAAATAGCATTACAGAGGAAGAAATGATTGCCTTGGTAGGCACCAAGGCTGCATCCAGAGATAACAGGGACAATAGTTCATAGAAGTTAGGTGACACTGAGCAGTCATTGCATAGGACTTTGGCTTCAGAGTAAAATATAGTCTAAGCAGTTATGGTTTCACATACCTTAAGTTTGGTGAGTTTGATGTCTTATTAAAGAGATATTAGGCTGTATGTAAAAACAATAAGTTCATCTAAATAAGCAGTGCTTTACTGACTTGAAAAAAAAATCTATTCTGTTTTATAGGAACTAAAAATCTGGCCCAATCTGGCCCAATATTGTCACACTTCTGTGGATGCTGACAGTTTAGGCAGAAGAAGAAACAGATAACTTTCCCAGGCATCATCCTGGGGAAGTTGTGAGAAAGCTCAGAGAAAGAATTAAAACAATTCTTAACTTTGTGAACATGTGGAACATGTTATGCATGATGTTATGGAAAGATGCTTACAAAGAGGTGTTGTTCCTAACTAACCAATAGGGTGGCAGGTGTTATTAAGAACCAAGCAGGTTCTTATCAAAATATGAAGTTTTGCAATAAAGTTGCTTTTATACCTTCTGAAAATGCATGGAGTGTGTTGCCTGCATTCCCGTTCTTGATTCATTGGTGACACACTTCAGATTGTAACTTTCTTAGAGAATATTTCAGGAGGTGAGAGGCCAAAGAAGGAGGATTTACACACTTTAGATCTGATCCAAGTACTACAAAAGCCAGCACAAAAACCATGCTGACTCAAAAGGAACTTGGGCTGGGCTCTGGAAACTAAAAGCAGCAACCTAAGGCAAAAAAAAAAAAAATTCACACTCACAAAAGTGAAATGTTAATGAGATTGCTAATGAGAAAAAAATCAAATTTTACTGAATATAAGCCACTTAGACTTATTGTCATCAGTAGATGTATCTTGTTGCTTGTATCTTAGGACTTAAGGATCCTTCTTTGAGTGCATTCAGAACAGCATCATGAAATGGGCTTCTAGATCAATACATTTCACAGTATTCCCAGAAGCATCACAGGCCAACACTAAGGAAATACCACTGTTCTGAAGACTTATGTGCACTACTGTCTCAGACTGCTGCTCACAGCGAGCTTGAAGGCTTTGCTGCCTCCACTGAGAGGTACACACACACCCACTCACAAGGCACCCTCAGATGTGGTACATCTAGGTGATGATTCTGCTGCAACCTCTGCTGATGTTATTTAGGAATCATCTTGCTCCAGCTTGCCCACACCACTTTTGATGATTGACCCTCCTGTCTATGAAAAATAAATTACTTTCTGAAATCTCAGCAGTGTTCAGCATTCACTAACCATTCTTAGTAAAAAAAAAACAACGAAGTGAGAGCAGGATACAAATCTCAGACCAGGAATGGGAGTCAGATCTAGGCTGTTAGCGTGCCCCAGTGAATCTCTGGGCCTGTATCTAGAATATGTTATTGTCAAGTAATGACAAATCATTCTGCAGGGCAGAGCTCATGTGGACATTTTCATGGAGCAGGACATCTCTTCCATATAAGAGACTGTAGTCTTTCTCTTCCCAGTTGTGATAAGAACTGATGTTTGGCACTGGCAAAAGGTGAACTCTTGGAATTTGATGCACATATCTGTATGGAAGATGAAAAAGTATTATCTGCAGATTTGAGACACCACTGCTTCAGGAAACAGGGCCAGCAAAATTAGTCTTCAAAATCCCCAGAGATTCCAGTGCTTGGCAGTTACCCAGGCCTGCTTGAAGGTGGCCACTGAAAGTTCTCAGATGTATCACTTCATGTGGAAGCAGGTCTAGCTGGTGAAGCCCTGAGAAAGGCTCTGGAACACTGGCAGTGTGCAGAAAAGTCTGTCCAGCTGGATGCCTACCCAGAGGCTCTGATGACAGTGGCTCAACATCCCTGACAGTCACCAAAACATGCAAAAGGTCCTGCTAACAGTCCATGCTAATAGTCCATTCAAACAGGATGACTGGGGGCTGCCCATAGCAGGTGGTAGAAGGCATTTATACAAAATCAGAAGTTTTCTAAATTCATTCAAACAGGGATGCAAATTTTCAGAAAGTTACAGGTAACTGTTTGTTGCTACATGAAGTTTTTCTACTTCTCTGAGAATTCAGTGACCCGAAAACACCCGAGTCTGTAACAGGCTCCTGATTATTTGCTTGCAAGCCAAATGTAGACATTAAAAATATCTCATTAGCAAAGATTATGCAACTTCATCACTAGAATTCCTCATAAAATTTATAGCAAAATCCTGAAGTATGATCTAATTTAATCATCAGCCAGATTCTATTTAGATACAGTCCTATTTTAAGAAGTTTATAGACATTGTAGCATAGACATTATAAAAGGCAGTACTGCTGTTACACACAGAGGACTCCCTTACACACAAGGAATCGTGGGAGTAATTCCCAGCAGAATATGGAAGAAAATCAGCTTCCAGTGGGAAAGCTAGAAAGCTTCCCTCCAACTACACTCTCTCTTGGCTTTCATTCCCCTTTTGTAATAGAATTTGTGTCTTCTTAGAGAAATGTTTTATTCTAATAAAACAATAAAGCTCATTTTAGACTTTCAAGGAGTCACTTACGTGCCTGAGTGCACATCCAAGGGATTAAAACTAAACATCACCTCTACAAATCTGAAAAAGTGCAAATTATGTAGCCAATTCCAGGTACTAATTCTTCATCCATACTGAAGTAATCTATTTGCAGTCTATTAATGTATATTTTGGCAGATGATAATTTATTAGTCCCTTCCAACCTAAATTACCCTAAAAATAAGTAAAAATAAGTAAAAATAAGTCTTTCTCCACCTGAAAACCAGGAAATATGCACTCCTCATTTTCCCTTGTCTTTCCTCATTAAGTCACATTTTGCCTAGCTCCCCTCTTTATATAGGATTATACAAAAATATTTTGGATAAAAATGTCTTCTAGTTTTAAAAGTTCCAGATGATGC
The DNA here is from genome assembly GCF_037042795.1 of Molothrus aeneus. Classification (NCBI taxonomy): domain Eukaryota; kingdom Metazoa; phylum Chordata; class Aves; order Passeriformes; family Icteridae; genus Molothrus; species Molothrus aeneus. Next base: position 3,429,877 of record NC_089651.1, on the reverse strand, counting down.
AACCTCAGCCATCACATATGGATTTGTTTAAGGAGCAGCTCTGACTTTCTGTGTTGTCCTTCTAAAACCCCAGTAAAATAGCCTGCACTTCCTCTCTCTTCAGACACCATGATAAGGACATGGAAAATAGATGGCACTCTGGATTAACATCTCCCTCTCATTTTTGGGAAGTTATATGTTGTAAATCACATGAAACAAATCTCTCTTAGTTGGAAAAAATGTAATAAAAAAGCTCAGACTGAAAAAAATATGTCAAGAACATATGTTAATTGCTTGTCACAATATTTCTAGCTATGCTACAGTTTGGTTTAAGAATTAACATACTTTTTGAATTATAAAGAATTTTATTTTAATGTTACATCTTGGTCTGCATCAAACACAACAACAGGTATCCACTTAATTCATTGAAACAACCTCTGTTTCAGATCAAAAGAACAAACAGACTGTTTACACAAACCCAAAAGACATCTAAATAATCATTTAGATATGTAAATACCCAAAGGGCTTTTTAAGCATTAGAAGCATTAAACAGAAAACGGCTGGTGTAATTATCCACTTTTCTTATTTTCAAAATTTAGCTGTCACTTCACTGCAAACCAAATTCATCAAAGAGGACTGCAGACATCTCTCTGCATGCAGGACCTTAAGGAGGTCAGCTACAGGAAGCAAACCCTTATCCTTTTGGAGTTAAAACTGAGGTTTTCTGCAAAACTGTACTGAGTACTAAATGCCATGTAATCCTCCTAGGCAAAAACTACTATGATAATAAGAGTACCAAATATAAAAAAAGAATGGCAGCAGAGTGCTATGTTATATATAGTGGCATCTTTAAGACAAACACTATCTTTTACTTAATATATGGCAAGATACCTCATCTGCCCAATGAAGAATTTAGGGTTCAATTTCATATTTTTGTACCATTTTCCATATTCAACTCCAAACTGCTTTATATACCTGCAGCAGACACACATCAATAGTGAAGTGTTTTTTTTAGCAGTAAGAATGAGATAGTATTATTATTGTGATCTGTCACAGATACCACTGTACCTTCAAAAAGACTTACTCTTTAAAAAAAGCCATCTCTCTTCAATTAAGACACAATGAGAGACTCATGGTGGGGTGCCCACTCGTTAGTGGGCAACAGACACCCTTAACAGTCCCTATTCTAGGACAGAATTTTTAATTATAAGCGTGTTTTCATTAAATTTTCTTCCCTACCCATATTTTTATCATTTTTCTATTTCACAGTTGAGTCTTCAGGATTTGTAAAGTGATAGCAGCTTACAGTATCATTATACAATACAACATTAGGTGCTATAACTTGTTACTGTAATATAATATTGTCTTATATTATTAAATAGTTATTACCTATTGTTTTACACTTTACCCTAGTAATACATTTTGAAATAAAGTAAAGATGGAAATGTTTAAATATATAAATAAAGTGAAGATCTACTCCTTGCTGGACACTTACTCAGTAACAGATACATTTTTTTACCAAGTGAAACCAGTTCCACATTTTCAAGAAATGAGTGATGGAGTTCCTAATGAAGTCAATGGGAAGTCCAATTCTTCAAAATGTATTTTGGGTCATGTTTTTTGGAAATCTGAGCCAGACCCTTTTGCTAAAATAGTAGGATTTTTTCTTTTGTGAAAAGGCCAATAGGATAAAGGTTTTAAAACCCTAACCCTATATCCTTTGTAAATTAAATCCACTCCTTTCAAAGCAGCCTTCTCGTTCTCCTTTTCATCTCACATCATAACAACATCAGCTGTTTTATTTCACTAAAACACATAGCAGAGAGCTCTTGTGTTCATTTAGAAGAGGAAGTGAATTGCTTGCACCCAACTCATCTTTTCTTGATAAGCCACTTTGCTTGTGTGTTGATTTCTCCTTTTTCTAAATTGGTATTACTGTCCATTTGGCAACTGCCTCCATTTTCAAAACCGGTCCTTTCTGTGAAAAACTTAAGCAAACAAGGGTAAATAAAGTGCAGTTAAAATGAAACTGCCTTTGTCTTTTGGGATTCAGTTTCTATTCAAACCTTTTATATTCCATTTTTTAGTGCCTTAGAGATTAGGACCTCCTTTGACATTTCTACCTCATGACTTTCCAATTTATTTTTGCAATAATTTCCCAATTTGTTAAACTACCTTATCAGTCAAAAATCTTGTTTTTTACAGTGCTTATGGAATATATATATATATATATATATATATATATATATATATATATAATGCTACTATAATTATGATGTTGTGTTTTTGGCGCAGCACTGGTAACACAACTGGGAATAGAAAACATCTGTGCTGAAGACAGGCAGAAAAGTAAGTGGCTAGTGATTGCAGTGAAATCAGACTGCTGTAGCTCAAAAACAAACACTTCATATATTACTCCACCTTGTTGGTATGACCTATATTATGTTAAAACACTGCTTAAGCAACTTATAAGTCATACATGATTGCAAATTACTCCTAGCAGGAAGGCAAATGGAACCTGTAAAACAGTTTAAAAATCTGGGAACAGTGCTCCCAAGTATCTCAACCCTGTGCCTTTCACCATTACACAGAGCTAAATCCTGCTCCACTCTTTTGGTTTGTGCAGAAAGCAAATCTCCACCAAGCCTCACAGCAATATGAAATGAAAACAAAAATTGACTAAGATTTAGTCACAGCTCAGGAAACTAGCATGTAATCAGGTCAGAAACCCAATACCACGGGGAAAAAATTTGTAAATTGTTCCTAGAGAGTTCCCCTAGAAGAGGTACAGATGTGGAAAAGGTGATGGCTTACTTACATCTGGGTTTATAAAGGTCTGAAAGAAGCTAGGAAATACATATTTGATCATGAAGACTAAAACTGTCTAAAACTGAATAGGATGCTAAATTATTAAAGCCCTATATGATCTAAGAGAAATAAGTAGTTTCACAAGCCTCCATTTATAGCAGAGAGCAGGTAAATGGCATGTTTGCAGTGGTATCAGGAACAATGTACCAGAAAAATCTTCCATTTGATCTATCAGCACAACATCATACTAGGACAGCACCACAGCCTCCCAAAAGGGGCAACATCAATTGCTGAAAACAGTACTCTGATAAATCTAACAGGGTATCACTGAAGATCAGCCAATTGTGGGTTGTAAGAAGTATATCAACAGCAGGGTGGTGACAGAATAAGGAAGTAAGAAAACAGGATGTGGGGATGAGCAAAATGATTAACAAACAGGTGGCCTAGAAGTACCCACTGGAATGTTGGAGACAATAGTACTTGAGAGCCAAGGTGTCCTGGGGTGATTTATACTAGTATTGTATTCCATATCTGTCTGGGCCAAAAACCTGTTACTGTCTCTTTCTTGAGAAGGCTGACATAGAACAGAGCCTAGACAGAGTTAAAGAATGAAGTAGGGATTTATTAAAAAGCCTTCATGGATCCACCTTGGGCAGCATAAGATCCTGGCCAGGGCTACACCCAAGATGAACCAAAATGGTCACAAAATGCACGACCGATCATGAGGTCTCACGCTTCTATAAGGTTTGGTCCATTTGCATATTGGAGTTAATGATCCAATTATAGCTTTAGGTTATGAAGTCCCATCCTGCTTGCTTTCTCTCTTCCTATGTTCTTGGGCCTGAAACTTGTAACAGTTGTCCTTGGTCCCAGGCTAGAAAAGGAATTGTTTTGTTTGCCTACCCTGTGAAGAGAACTTGCTAACACTTGATATGAAGCTCAGAACTACACAGCTAGGCAGCACAAAATCTGAAAAATATGAAAGCTAAAACTTAAGGCATCACCCTGCATCCAGGACCCTTGTATATGTGGGGTTGAGATCATGGGCATTTTCAAACTCTTCCTGCCCAGGTTTGCTGTTTTTCACCATGTAGTGTTTGCTCACGGGTTGCTTGGTCTTTGCTCAGGAAAAGGTTTTGGTTTTTTCCCTTTTTTTTTTTTTTTCCCCTTGGCTTGGAGAGAATGTAGTTATCGGGGTTGAGCTTCCTTGGGGGGAGTTCCACACATCCCTGCTGACGACCCTGCTCCAGGAGAGAAGATGGGAGCAGAGCTCTCGCTCTTTTGTGGCAGCTTTGGATTTCCAACTGTAGCCATTCGTGGAAAGTGCATTTCACAATCAGAAACTGTTCCAAAGTGAACTTTGCAAACTCTGCCAGCAGTGGAAACAAAAAGCCAGTGATGTGCTGGGGCCGGGACACACTGTGTCCCCCCTGGCCTGCTCCTCCTGCTGCCACCCCTCCCCTGCGACGCAGAGCGTGGCAGCAGCGGCATGGATCCCACACCAGCCTGCAGGTTTCCATCTGCCTCTGGAACGGCCCTGGAGCTCCTCCCTTCCCTTCAGGGACTGTCACCATCTCTTGTTCCTGGGGCCACGCGGTCACCTGGGAGGTGCCATTTGTCACGATCCGTCCTTACGAATGGGTTTCGTGATGGTTTGTGAATTGATCTCAGAGATCTGAGATCGACACGGCACAGGGCGTTTGCAGTAATAATCATAAACAAATGCACCTTTATTGAATAAGCACAGCAAAATGCGTTGGGGAGGAATTGGGGAAAAAGGGAAGAATAAGGAAAAGAGGGAGGAAGAGAAAGAAAGGTATATATCTACCAAACATAGACGAAGGCCTTTGATGTCCAGCCAGTGGAGTTCACCAGGTCACGTCTGGGGAGATCTCAGGGCTGCAGTTCATCCAAACTCTTATTATACTCTTTTTGGATTGGGGGAAGGGGATGAATCTTGAAATTGAATCAAAAGTAGTCTATTGTATTTTCTGGGAAAAATGGTTTTTGAAGAAGGGTATACACAGTCCATGTTCTCAGTGGTGGGCAAGAGCCACTGTCTTCTGGGTCCACTGCTCACACCTGCAACATCCATCCTGCTTTGGTCAGCTTGTCTCCCCCACACACCTCCCCCGGGTTGGGGGTCTCAGTCCCAGTCCTTGGAAAGAGTGTGGGGGGGGCCTTTTCACATAGGGATTTCATGTCTCGGTCTTTGATGGAGAGGCTTCGTACATCTCAGTCTGTCTGTCATAGTGGTTGTAAAATAGGTGAGGGGTCTTCTGTGGGGACCACCCAAAACCTCAAGAGAAGTCCAGCCAAGCCAAGAGGTGGGAAAAATTCCAGGGTTATTGTTGCAAAAGGGCAAAGTGCCCCTCTTTTCCTTTCACTGGGTTCAGTGTAGCATACAGCAAACACACCTGTGAACACTAGCTTAGCAATGCCAGGAGCTGTGCTCAGGCCTCAGGGTCCTTGGCAAGTGACCTTCTCCAACAGGGCCAGAATTTCAGACAAGGGTCCTTTTTCTTCAGTGGTCCTCAGTCTCTGTCCCTTTCATGATGATCGTGAGGCAGATGAGGGAAACTTCAGACAGAGACTTACACCATTTTAGAAGTGCAGGGTGTGAGGTCATCTCCCCGCATGTCCTCCAGCCATTTTGGGATTGGCATTTCAGGCCCTCTTTGTTCTCATGGGGTTGTGAGGTCTAGCAATTTAGTAACTAGCAGTTATTTAGTTATTTACCTTTTTTTTTTTTCCCTTTCCTCTCCTGCCTGTTGGCATTCTGTCTGTTAATAAATTTTTGTGGGTTTTTTTCACTTCGATCTACTCATATTTATTCCTTATTAGTGGAAAGGGATTATCTGAACTCTTAAAGGGAGACAACTCATTCCAGAATGTTCTCCATTAAATTGTCTCCAACCAAGAGACAAGGGAAAGAAAGTTTCTTTCTAACAGGCATCTAAGAGTAAGCAAGAATCTAGCGGCCCACTGAAATCCTGAACTGATGTAGCGCATGGGATAGTGAAGGATAGAGAGGGAAATCTCAGGGCAACTCACAGTAATTACAACTTAAAAGACTGAAAGGACAAACTGCAAGTGGGACTGCCAACACTGTCTCATAAAGTATGGGATCCAGCACAGCCATGATTTTTAGCTGATACACAGTCTGCTGAAGAGATAGTAGAGATTGTTCCAAAGTTTCAGTGATAAAGAAAATGGCATGTGATACCTGACCTCAGGACCTGAGATATTTGCAAAGACCCATATTTGTGCCCAGGAAACGGAGAAATTTACAGGAATGGGATAGGAAAAAAGAAAGATCCACTAGCACAGTGAAGTGAATGGAAAGATCTCATAAAGCCTGAGACATTGAAGAACAATCCTTTAATTAGCGTAGAAGTCCCAGATTGAGGGTGAGCATTTCTGCAGTCATTGTGTATCATCAAAGATGCTTAGAAATAATGAAATAACATCTTGCCTTCTGCAAGGCAAGTGAGGAAATGGAAATTTTTCCCTTTTCACATTGCAAAAAAAAAGCAACATTCTTCATCTATTTGTGCATGGCAAGAGATGAAGTCAATATGCTTGGTATAATGGCAAAAACCACTAATGCACAGGAGTTCAGCTATTCATAAACCTGAAGCAGCCAGGAATTGTTTTAGAGGTTGAAACCACAGCCAGGTAAGTCCTGTATGGCACAGATAGCTATTGACCTCTTGAATTACCAGTTGTGTTAAACATTTCTACAAAGGGAAGACACTGGAACTGACTGTAGCAAAGATATTGCACTTAAAGAAGCTGCTTATTTCTGCTTCCAGACAATAGCAGGCTCATTGAAATAATTATTCCAAATATTCCTGCCTAACTAACTGAAATTGAGATATATTTTTGTACTGATAAAAATCACGTGACAGTTTGGACATTTGAAATTCTTATTCTTATTTAATTTTCTCTCAAACCTTACATTTGGCTTCTGTCTGAAACTATTTTATAGAATTTGGAAATAGCATATGTTTCATGTCTAACACTAGATCTTGCTTTACTGTTTGAAAACAGCATCCAGCATAGGTGAGCACTCTGTGTGCAAGAAATAACACAGATGCAGAAGTAAAGACAATTCCTGTTCATTAAGAACAAGTGTATTTCTGACAAGTGAAGGCATTTATACCTTGGACAAAGATTAATCATGTCAAGGAAAATTATTTATATGGGATTCATGTTCAGAATGGCATTAGCAAGTAAAGGGACTGTGCATTTCCAAGCACTTTGGGTGACATCTGCTGCATTGAGCTCTGAGGGCAATTAAGGTGACGCTTTTTTGTTCCTTACTCTCTAGACAAATTTGTCTGAGCCAGCCACAAGGAGGACCTTGTCCCTATCAACTGAAATGTGTGATATTGAGCAGAAATCTAGTTGCTCTTAGCTGCAACACTGACTCATAAGAAATACTTTATGCAACACTCAGCAGAAGAGATGATATGGCAAACAGATGAAATACATAAAAAGAAATCAGACAGAGTTTATGAGAGTAAGTGAAAGTGTCAACTTGCAAATGGTATGTCTGGATGGAGTTATGGAAAACCATAGGTACTAAAATCAAATAATAGGGGTAGGGGAAGACTGTATTAAGAAAAAAAATTAAAAAACATTAGCATGAGGCTGCTAAAATAAATTTATGAGAGATTTCTTAAAAAGAAGAAAAAGACTTTACTCTTACCTTTGAATAAAAACCCAAACAAACAACTAATTTTCTTAATTGCAATGATTAATCTTTCAATTAGCATTTGGGGCCCTGAAAAGTTTCTCTTAAAGAAACCCAAATAGCTAGAGGCAATTCTCTCTTACTTTCTAAAGTCAACTAAGTTTTTACCCCCCAAGAAATACCTCTAAAATAATGTATTAGAGCAGTGAGGTACTATTCAGTTAGAGGCAGAACTTAGTAAGAAATAAAAATATGAGTCCCATCTATAAATTGTGCACAAATTTAAAACAGAAACCCCATTGAATACAAAAAGGAATTAATTTTACCCAGACTATCAAGATTCTCCAAAGTTACATTCCTTTAAGGACGCTGAGTCACTTACAGAGTGTATTCATGCAGACTGATCATCTGTTTAGATTTTGCCACTGAATTCAGCTGATCTAGGGTTTCATCATGCCAATGTGCGTGGGCTGCATGTGAACATGCTCGTGTTACAGGATTGCAGAAGTACATGAAAATGTTCTTACCAATCCTGAAGTGCCATCTGTTCTCCAGCTATTTTATCAAGACTCATTCTGTCTCTTCTAATTTTCTGCCTCAAAACATCCAAATTAAAGAAAGTACCTCCTGCAACTAAACAGAACACTGCACATCTTCATCTACAGAATTATTCTCACTGCCTGCCTCTGGAAGCAATGTGCATGTGGTGACAGATGTTTTAGGTCCAGCACAGACTGATTTCAGTTACCACATACATCCAACTGCAGCAATCGATGTGTTTCCCTGGCTGGATTTTTTTTTTTTTTTACCTTCCAAATTGCTTCAAATAGTTACTTTCAAGGGTATGCAAGATTAATGCAGAAGCTGGAGTTAAAATGCTTACTTGTTTCTTTTCTTATGCATCCCCATCCTCTGGGATACCAGTACGGCAAACCCAAAAATACCTTCCCTGTAGTTGTGATCTTTGTAATATTTGTCACAAAAGTGATTGTTGGCCATTTTCCCCAGATCACTGACTTTTGCCCCCTGTGGAAATAAAGACGCTGCCAGTCCTTTAGTGGTTAAAAACATGATCCATAAACTTTAAAATTATGTTTAAGGTATATTCAAAATTAAGTTTAGTTGAGATACATCCTCAAATTGACCAAAGCATTTCAGTTTAACATGTGAAGTCTAAAACAAACAAACAAACAAAAGAATAAATAAATAAATAGCATGTCTAGAATCATCACAATTCAATTCAGTAGCTTAGTATAGCCTGTTAAAAAACCCAACCCCGAACTAAACCAACCAACCAACAAAAAATCCCCCACAAAGCCAAAACCATTGAAGACGTCAAATCAGGACTGCAGTAATAAGGAAAATCACAAGGAGGCAGGCAAACATCACAATCAATTGAAAGCATGAGAAATAGGAATAAAAAAGTATACTCTAGAGAAATGAAGATCTCAAAAAGGATAGGTGGCGCTTTTTCATTTCCTCATGCAATAAAACCTAATAAAAATGAAACATTTCTGGATACCTTAACAAGGAACTGAATGCCATGTGTTTTATGCTTGCAGATTTATCTTTGGGAAGAACTAAAAAACATATGACACTGTAGAGGTCTTCTGCACTACTAGTCAGTGTCACAAATACTTTGACTTTTAGATGGTTTTCTGCCTTCTATGAATTTATTCAAGATTAGCAGCTGCCTCATTTGGTTTGGCACTGTCAAGTAAGCAAAAGGAAATTCAATAGCTTTAAAGTGAGGGTCCCAACAGAAGAATACCAGAAAGATTTGAATTTTTCTGGACATTCTCAGAATTGTTTTTACACTTTACAGATGCAGAAACTGCCTACACATTTTTGCATGAAAAGTTCAATAATGCCATTGCTACTCAGGCTTTTTACTCCTTCATGGTATCACTTTCAGGAATGGCAAGTGCTGAGGTGTCTGATCCAACCCATAAGAGAAAATAATATGTAACAGCTATAATACTATTTAATTTCCTCAAATTTATGAGCTGTAGGTTTAATTATAAGCTCTAAAGACATATTTCTCACATGTTCTTCAGCAAGTAAATATATTGTAATTCTATACTTCAAGTCTCTAGGCTTGGCATAACAAGACTTACTTGTTCCAATGCATCTGTGTACAGGCTTGCTGGCTAGTCAAAGGTAAGAACTGTGAATATGTGTGGATAAAATATCAACAATAAAAAGTACAGTTTCTGATAACTAGGATAAAACCAGTCAGAGGGTAGATATAGTTGAAATTAGGAGTTTTTAAGATTTAACATATGTATAACATAGCTCCTCACTGAATGCTTGCAGATGAAATTGGTCAGTGCTCAAAATTATTGAGCTGTCTGTATGTTCCTGAAGATGAAGAACCTATAGTGCACAATTTCAATATGCACTAGCCCCTGCCTTACTGTGACTGCAACTTATTAAAATAAACACATAAAAATAAAGAAACAAACATGAAAGAACACCACCAACATGATGCATGGCAATGATGGTAGTTATGCAGTTTAATTAAAGTGAGACATATAAAACTGGGGAAGTTTCATTCATATGACTACACTGGCCTGAGGAGATCATGTACCAAAATCCAGAAGTTATCCAAGAGAAGCTATAATAGGCTTACAATCAGTTTATCCCTGTGCCAAAGAATGAATGTTCTTTAAAAAAGCTTTTTAAAGCAATACAATATACTAGCCAGACAAAAAGCCATTTGTCCTTGGTTGCTTAGCAATCCTAGAATAGAGATGCAAATAAATTAATCCAGCCTTTATTTCTGACTAATTCAAAATTACATTCTATTGTCTAATCATCGTAAATATATTTAACAATATGGTCTTTTAGAAGGAAGCTATTATTTATACTATCCTCTACAAAAAGATTCATTAAAATGTGGCTATATTGAGGATATTGCTTACAAGAATCCTTTCTAATAGCATCACCAATTAATAAATAAATTGGGATACATCTATTGTTTTCAAGCATGGGTTATACTTCAGTAATTTAATTCACCTACTTTTCCTCCATCTTTCCTCTACAGGATGTTTATTTCCTGTATTTTTCATAACCTAACCCACAAGCTTCATGGAAGTCTGGATTACAGGTGAGAGAAAATGAAAACCTCCTAAGGAATAGAAGCACAAAGGAATGAGCATTGAAACAGAGAGCAGTGCAAACCTTATTTTACAAGTGTCCCACAGCAATCCAGTACCCCAGAATGGCAAGGACAAAACAGGGAGCTGCTCTTGTTCCAATCTCCTAGCTGTCTTCTATTCTGAGGCCAAAATATTCCTCAAAGAGCTGCAGTACAATTTTAGTGTCAGTCCAGTAGGGGCTATTGCTGAACATTTACATTAAGGTGAAACACTGCATATGGACATTTGTTGTGGAGCAGTAGTAGCTGCTAACTCACATTCCTAAAAGTTATTTTAGTTATTTTAGGTTAATTTGCCCAAAACCCTAAGTCACAGTCTAGTTCTACAGAAATGTAAATTAATTCCCAATATACTGAAAGATATTTTCTACTCTGACTCTCCCAGAAAGTTCTGGACCATGGTGTGAAGGCTTGGCCTCCAGTTGCTTCTCCTCGTTGTGTAGGTGCAGCAGTAGCTGCAATCCCATCTCCTCCCACCAAGGCTCTGTTCTGAGTTCCTAGGTTTCCACCACTCCAGATTCCACCTCCTGCCCTTGATGAGTTGCACCTACCACCCCTCCTATTTCTAACAAGCAGTGAGGAACTCTGGATGCTGGACCAATGCCACTCTCTCTCCATCCTGGACTATATAATGCATACTTTTAAAGAAGGAAGAGTACATGGACGGAAGAACAAAGAATGGGGGGAAGACTTCAGTAAAGAAAAATACTTCCCCCCCCCGCCTCATATTTATACAATTCCACTTCTACAGCTTCATTCAATTTGATGTCCTTTTCTTCTTTTGAAAAATGCTCTCCTTGATTTGTAACCCTGTACTTTCATAAGCCTGTAGGTGGACCATGGTAAGGTTAAAAACATGAGCTGACCAACATTTAAGATTAAAGGTAATAATGTGTATAAGTCTGTATTTGCTCCATTAGTTGTTGTATGTCTTGCGAACAGACAGTAATGAACAAATTTTTTTTTACTTGTAGAGCAGTTCACTTTGAAAAATGCATCACTCGTATATTATATTATATTTCACTCTTTCCCCCATTATCTCCTCATCATAGTCCTGAGCACCAGCAAGTCTCTGCTAACATTGTCCTTTGGCTTCACTCTAATGTCAATTCACAAAAAAAACAAAACCAAAAAACCCAAACCAAACAAACAAACAGCAACAAAAAAAACCACCCTTATATCTTTTAACAACACTATGTTCTCATTATGGCAAATTTCCAGCTCAATTTGCCTTTACGTATAGGGTACATTATAAATGGAAGCAATCTTTATAGTTTCATGTAAATTGAAGGAAATACCTGAAAAACCCAAGGTCCCAAGAAGTGAGTACACTGCCAGCCAACTCTGCCCTGCAGTATCACTGCTTCCATTGACCCATTAATGGAAGAGGAGCAGCTTTCATAGGAAAATTATTTCACAGAAAAATTTCAGTGAGCTGGCAATATTCAGATAATATTCCTTCAACTAACACCAATTATATTCATGAGAACTGTCAGGACTCTGTAAGGTACTCCAGAAAACCTATGCAAAGCCCAGATACCCATGATTCTGGTTGGCTGCCTACAGAGTGCCTCAGATTCCTTCTGTTTTATGATTCCTAGTTATGCTGGAAACTCTAGTCCATGTGCTTTTAGATAAAATCTAATAGGCAAAGAACAGAAAAGTCTCAAGGTATGTTTTCCAGTCTTATATATGAACAGTTAAGGGCAACACCAAAATGATGAAAACAGTTACACAGAAATCTGGAAACTGTCTCCTACCTCCATCTCCTGGTTTTTAAATCAACAGAGCTACATGCAGAAGCAAGAAAATTACATTTGGAAAGTATCTAGAGGCAGATTGTTTTATTAGATCTTGCTCGAATTTAGACTAGAAGTTATTCTTTTAAATGAACAGGCCTGCAATAAATTTATTTAACTCCATGGGTTTCATTAAAATGCCTTCTAATTTACACTGGGTTATGAGGGGAGAGCAAGAGTGGCATTATTTCAATAATGTTTATCCTTAGGCTTAATTTTCTTTAAATAGTACAAAGCATTCTCTCAAAGTTTTCAAAATGATGTCAGTGTGAGTCTGTGGGGCATGATGTTACAAAGTTGGAATGAAATTATGTCATTGCAAATCCATGAAACCAGCATTTTCAGTAATGAACGAAAGCTATACTAATGTGTTTAAAAAAGTGAAAATCATCTGAGTGGTATGAAAAACTTTAAATAAAATGAAGATATTGCAGATTGCAAACTATTTATCCAAGAGTGCAGTCACTGGTTTAGACTACAGATCCAAATACACATATATATTTGGCTAGGGAGTCACATCTAATCCAATGCCATCTGTAGTATTTTACATATTTCAAATCTACAAGACCTCAAGCGACTTGACTGGCATGGAAGTCTTTGGGCCAAATTTGACCAGAGTATAAGTAATACTGTAATTCCCATAAGTAATACTGGGAATTACATACCACGTTCATCAACTGGAGAAGAGTGCAAATGGCTGGAAAATTTAAATTAGCATACCAAGTGGACAAAATTTACTCTTGCTGCAATGTGAAAACAGGAAATCCACAACTGGTCACTCTCCCAGCTTCTAAAAATAGCCATCCAAATGCAAGTCAGAGGTGAATCAGTTGCATTAATGATGAGAGCATGAGCAGAAATTAACATATGACAACATGGCTGCATGCTATCTCACTGATACCAACTTTTCTTGCTACACCTCTTTCCTTCTTTCTGGGCCCAGATTAGCAATTGCCATCATATTGAAGCAAATTTCTAACATATTTGAACTTAAAATGGGTTTGGTCTGTAGTTGTATTGCCACTGAGAAATTAAGAATTGACATTTCAGCTTAAAAAATGTATGACTTTCAGGTATGGAAGTTAACTACTTCATTTCATACTCAGTGCTACTTCACCACAGTCATTACACCCATTTTTTGAATCCCCTTGCCAGATCTACATGTATATCCTCACACTATTACTCCATTAATACTGAACATAATTAAACATACAAATTAGAAGTATTTCTCAACCACATTAATCTTACAAATGTCCTAAACTGTGCACATATAAATCACTTCAGATGGTGAAGTGATTCAGGCTTTTTTTTATTCAGGCTTTTATTCTTAATAGTTTAGCACAAAATAAATTTCAGCTGAAATTAGTCTCATCTAGTTTGGTGTGTTAATGTTGAATTTTTAACTGCTTTGACCAAACCCAAGATATTTTACATGGACATGAAACTGCCAGAATTCACCAGTTTGGTAAATTTGGGCAATAAAAGACAAAATACTGATGTTCTTGTTCTCCACAGCCCTACTTTGACAGCACATCTGATACTAACTTTGTTCATAATCCTCACTTTTCCATGAGACAGATCCAGGAAAAATCATGGTAATACTATCACTTTTGTTCTGTGGAATTCCAAGTTTATCTTTGGAATGCTTTCCAGGAGTTTACTGTACTTTCATGACACTTGTGAGTGGCTGACCGGGTGCCAAACCCTGAAATCCATTTAAAGTGCAGTAAATGTTACCAAAAAACCACGCTTCCTTGGCATGGAATTTTAAAGATAAAAAATTGATGGGGTTAAAAGGAGAAGCAATCAGACTTAAAAAATGCACAGATTTTTCATATTGTGCTATTTTTCTGTGGGCTATTTAATAATTTTAGGACTCTGGTAACTCTCTTGACACAGGAGTGAATTATTTAAAGTTAGTATTAGTAATTCAGTTTAGTTTTGATAGCTGCTAGCTGTAACCTGACAGCACTTCAATTCAGTCACATGGAAATTCCCTGTTGTATATATTCTAGTATGCTGGATCTCTTTGCACTCATCGGTTTTATATCTTTCTGCAAATACCAGAAGAAACATCGTTCTAGGTTCTGGCAAAGATCTTGGAAAGGGAGAATGTGCTAGTTGCCAAAAAGACACTGATTACTCTAACAGAGTAGCTCAGAGTGTCTGTCCTTTCCTTTTTAATATGCAAACTTGTTTCTGATTTAGAACTGATTCCTGGCAAAGGTGTTTTCCTCAGTGCTCATTTGTGGATAGCTAGGCTCTATGTCGACTCTCATCTTAGAGAACACAAACCACTTTTCACTTACTCAAAGCTTGAATAAATTTTATGACATTTAGTCCTGCATTTCAGGGCAGGAAGGCAGAGTGAGCACACATAATAGGAACAGAAGCAGTACTTCTATTGCATGTATGCTTTTAAATCATGACTAAAGTAGCAAGAATTATATAAAACTCATTTAAAAAAATGTAACAAAAAGAAGAGCTATGTTTAGACAAATCCAATGTGTACACATCAAGTATGCAAGTATCCTTGCATCCTTCAATACTTTATCCTTAGATTTCACTTCTTTCAGAAATGTACTTTTTAATTATTGCCAGAATAATAGATTTTCCTTTGATAGGGTGATCAGCTGATGCTTTGGTAAAGGCTGAAAAAGCAATGGAAACATTCTTGAGTGAAATGCCTTCTCAAATATTGTCTGTTGTTCATTGCTGCTACATCTGAACTGTGCAGCAGACAGTGCTTCCTCTGTTCCACACGTGGATGGTGTGCCCTGGCCATATCCTAATCCATGAAAAGGCAAGATTTTTTTTAACCTTACCTCTCCTCCTATTTTCAGGTTATCACAGAAGAGGCTGCATGCTCCATCTGAACATTTAAGAAACCCTGTGTGCCCAAAATTATATCTACTTCATATTCTAAACACAGACCTGACTAGGAACCACTGCTGCAGTTTCTAAAAATTTCAGTTGACTGTCTACAGGTCTGTTAAATCTTAAAAGCTTTATTCCATTTTTAGTGAGGAACCAGTTTCCCAACTGGCACTGAGGAAAGTAATTTCTCCAGAATCTTTGTGCACTGATGTCTTCACAGTGTCTCTCCCTATAAGCAGTTTAAGAGATACTTTTCATTATAGTGCACTTGTCCTGCAAAACAGTTTGGCTACATTAAAAATTAGCATGCAGACAGGAATATTTCAAACTCAGGGCCAAACCAGAGAAGGTTAAATCAAGATCTCCTTCTTGCATTTGCCATACTTAAAGGGTACAGTTCTCACTTTTAATTCACCTGCATGCATAAAAATTTACCCAGTTAACATATTAACCCTCCTTGATGTATTTTGAGTTGACATCACCTAAATTTTTAAACTTTTAGTCAAAGGACTATGGTTTCACAGATAGTAGTGTGGCACATGTACACACCCATGAATAACTGTGTTCACACCCAAACAGACTCCTAGAATACATGAAGTACCCTGTGCACAGGCAAGATGGGGTATAAAGCAGACAAGAGTACCTAAATGCAAACACATGTGTTAAGTTGGTAGATCGTAATAGATCTTCATAACATTTTTCCACTTCTGTATTATGAATAAAGCAAAATGAATGTGTGTTGTAAAACAAAGCTTCTTCAGACTGGAGAATCTATTAAGTTAGTATTAGCTTTTGTTCTAAAATGACTTTGCTTTTTAAACAGTTTTTGTTATTATGTTAATCTTGAAAGTAAAAACTAATTGTTAACTAATTTTTAACTTTTAGTTCTATTTACATCATGGATAGCCCTAAGCAGTAGCTCTAAACAGAGATAAAACTCCAGAGATTTTCCCTTAGACAAGCTTTGCTAATACTAAGAACCAGTGCTGAGAAATTCTTTCCATGTAACTTTCCTCTCAAAGTATCTCCTAAGCAGTTATTATGAATTTTGAACAGTTAAAGAAACATGAAGATCATAGAGTAAAATGTAATTATGTCTATTTTCACATCAATATAATATTTCTTCATCAGGATACTCTTAGTTTTTGGATTGGACTCTTTACTTCAGTATTAACAAAAAGGGAATATTACATAAAAATTCCTGAAGTATTAAATGTCAATACATTCATATTCACTAGGATCTGCAAAAAATTACTTGATGGCTTGAAGTCAAATACAGCCAGAGTCTTGGCTTCAAAAAATCCTCACTGACGACCCTTTTAGATATACATATATACACAGTGCAGACCTGAATCAAACAGCTGATCTCCCTATTTCCTACAGCAAAGATTTCATGCCACAGACACCATGGTATACAGCAGAAAGCTTTGAGCTTTAAGGCTTCTCCCCTGGCTCAAACCTCAGGCCAGTTTTTGGACTAAATGGAAAGAACAGTAGAGAGCAGACAGAGTGAGAGAAGCACCATCAGCAGCCTGGCCAGTCTGTCACAGACATACTGCTTTTCTGAAAGCAGGGATGGGGATGCCTTGCACATTTAACAAAAAGCCTTTGCCCCACTATTCCGTATATACTGGGATACTCCAAAAGCACTGTTTGCTTACTTGTCCTCAACACTTTTTTGTACTGATGGGATTTCCTGAAGCACTGAGAACCAGCTTTACTTCTCAGAGATTGAATTTTTTTGGAGCTGTTTGCAAGGGACTCAGGACTAGGTCAAGACTGCATACTAAAATGATAATAGCTGATAAAAAAACTCCTGAATAAAACCCTTTGCTATTACTTTCCCTGAGTTGGAAATGTGTTTTAAAAATTAGTGCAAAATTACTGTAACCTTTAGTAAATTAGCTACATTATAGCTGAATCTGTAACAAAATTATACACAATTATCAATACATGCAGACCAGGTTTGCATGGCCTCCTTCAAAATCTGAGTTATGTCCAAATTGCTAAAAATTGTTAAGTAGGACTTACTATAGTAGCTTTTGCAAACACTATATTAAATTTAAAAACAAAACAGAAAAAAAAAATCCCACCACTCTACAGACTAGAGAAAAGAAGGGAAATGAGAACAATATACACTTTCAGCATGAAATTGCCATGATATCATTCTTTGGCTTGCCAATACATTGAGAAAATGGGGTGGAGAGGAGAGAATGAAACAGAAACAGGGTTCTTTGTACCCTTATGAAATGCTAAATTTATCTTCTCCCTCTTGCCTGTCAGTAAATCATGAGGAAGCTGTTAAGTAAAAGAAATTTGCATGAGCACCACTGAAATTTCTGAAAAACTGAATTTTTTGCAGCCTACCATTTTACTTGATTTACGTGAGTTGGGTTTGAAAGTTCTACACAGAATTCTGAATACAATTATGGTTCTACACCTTAGACACAGGAGAAATACACTTAAAAAGAAAAATTTAAAATATCTAAAATACATTTAAAATATATACATTTTGACTGGGAAACATTTTAGGTTAGGAATTTTTAAACCCTATCATATAAAGAATTCAATTTATTGTTCAAAACAATATTTAAGTATTCTCTTCAACTACAGTGTCTGAAAATAAGTGAGCTATATTAGTTTAACTGGATTTATAACAGGCTAGCTAATGGCAACATGTTTCTCAGGTCTGATATGGGAAGTGAAATCTGAGCTTTAAAAAGTATAACTGCTTCAACAATTTTTTATGTGTTCCCTTGATGGAAACCAGGAGGTATTTTGGAACCTAAAGCAATACCAGTTTAGTTGAGCTCAGATATCTAAGCTAAATGTTATCAAGAGCAAAATGGCATCAAAAGGTTAAATATCTGTGTCAGTTAAAAAAATAAATTCTAAAAGAAACACATATTGTGACTTAGCTGGGCCACCTTTAAGTGACCTGTTGATATGTTCCATGTAAAATCACACCAGTGGAACAGGGCCAGGAAGCCATCAGTTGGTTGCCAAGCCCAAAGGCTCTGGCTACACCTGTCTTTGAATCTCCCTGCCACACCAGAACCACTTGCACCAGCCCAGATCCATTGTTATTCTCATGGAAAGATTCAAAATTGTGTCTGGGCTCCAGATTGAAATTCAGTGTGTAGAGATCAAATAGTCCTTGACATCTTCATTCAAAAGGAAAAATAAAAATTAAAAATTCAGGAAAAGGAAGGATTTAAGATGGGGGGGTTGCAGGGGCAGAACACAGATGAGGTAGAAACCAGTTCCTTTATAGGTAGTCTAACACATGAAAAACTTTAACACAGAGGCAGGAACCCATTTCCCTCATATTTAAAAAGTCTTTGAGATTATTAAAACTTACTTAAAATGAGACAGAAAGTTATCATGGTTATACGTTTGCCAGACTGTTATAAACATATCTCCATATGAATAAATAATTACTCTTAAATACATTTAAGTTCATGTTAAGCTTACTTGGTATTATGTTAAAAGTTGAGAAAAGCAAGACTTTCAAAGGCAGTAACCACAGCAGAGGAAGCAGCAATTTTCATTATGCTGTGACATAAAATCTCCTTATGTGACAAGACAGGGCAAGGGGCAATGGTTTTAAACTGATGGGAGAGTAGATTTAGATTAGATATGAGGAAGAAGTGTTTTACAACAAGGGTGGTGAGACCATGGCACAGGCTTCCCAGAGAGATTGTGGATGTCCTGTCACATTCATATTTTCTGAAAAATCCCTTCGTCCAGGATTTTTCTCCTGGGAAGCTGAGAAGCCTCAGAGAAAAATGAAAACAATAATTATCAGATTTGCTTCTGCTCTGTTTTGCTCTTGTGGAATGTGCTTGGAGATTGTTTATCCACAGGTGATTGTTTCATTGGTTTCATGTGAGTTGTTTTCACTCTTTGGCCAATCAGGGCCAAGCTGTGTCAGGGCTCTGGAGAGAGCCACGAGTTTCCATTATTATCTTTTTAGCCTTCTGTAAGTATCCTTTCTGTATTCTTTAGTATAGTGTTTTTTAATATAATACAGTATCATAAAGTAATAAATTAGCCTTCTGAGAACATGGAGTCAGATTCATCATTCCTTCCTTCATCTGAGGGCAACCCAAATACAATTATGTCCCATCCCTGGAAACATCCAAGGCCAGGCTGGATGGGTGAGCAACCTGGTCTAGTTGAAGATAACCCTTCTTATAGGAGGGGGTTGGACTGGATGACCTCTACGCGTCCCTTCCAAACCAAACCACTCTATGATTCCATGTATGACAAATCCTTAATACAAATATAAAAATTACTTAACTTCATTTCAGTATTATTTACAAAAGCAATCACAACCTAGTAAGTAACACAAATGGCATATTTTGGCAACAGTTCTGGCTCTCTTCTGAATATTAAAGCTTCAGATGGAGTTGCAGCTAGTTGGTTAGAGAAGAGGTGTATTAGGACTGCAAAACCTAAAATATCTAGCAAAATATCTAATAAATTCCACCCCATATATTCATCTAAATAGAGTGTTCATAACGACTAAAGCACTTCAGCATCAGTTGCCTTGATTGAAATACTATCTTAATAAAATAAGACAATTTTAGTGACCTGGGGTGTGGAATTTTGCGGGGGTAGAAGAGGGGGGAGCTTGAGTTGTATTTTAAACCCTTAAGTAAATCCTTGACATCTTCATTCAAAGGAAAAATAAAAATTAAAAATTCAGGAAAAGGAAGGATTTAAGATGGGGGGATTGCAGGGGCAGAACACAGATGAGGTAGAAACCAGTTCCTTTATAGGTAGTCTAACACATGAAAAACTTTAACACAGAGGCAGGAACCCATTTCCCTCATATTTAAAAAGTCTTTGAGATTATTAAAACTTACTTAAAATGAGACAGAAAGTTATCATGGTTATACGTTTGCCAGACTATTATATGCATATTGCCAGAGGTGGAGTTTGAAAATGAAACATAGCAGATCTAGTTTTTTGTGAATAACATGAATGCTTACAAAGTGTAACTGAATATATAAGGAGAGGAAAAAACTTGCTTTCACACTGACAAGAGAATGACAGAGAAATAAAATATTTTTGAAAATGCACTCTAACTTCCTCCTGTTATTTTAGGAATAGAAAGGTAAAATTACATTGCATTAAATATTTTAAAAGCCTACATACCATTTTTGTTAAATCATGGCCAGCCCAGTTCTAGGCAGAACCATCATTCCTGAGTCAAGATACAAAGCCCAATGGGAAAGTCCCATGCAGGCTAAGATTTCTCTCAGAGAATTAAACTAAGGCTGAGGAATATGGCAACAGATAATCAATGCACTTTCATGCCTGAATCCTAAATGTCCACTGAAAATCCCTTATGAACAGTGCAGAAGCTTTGGTTAACAGACACTACCACAGAAACCACATTTTTTCTTCTTTCCAGATGGCAGCAGGAGTTATGTTTACAGTAGAAAAGTATACTGCACACACTGTATATCATAAAGAATCAGGTGGGGTTTATTTCCTTTTCAATTAGCATTGTATAGTAACTATCTAAACCTACAGTGAAGAATATTAACTTAAATTCACCCTAAAAATATTTTAGCTTTCTTCTAGAAAAGACAGATATACTTACCTTGACTCTGTTAAATATAATTTCCATTAGTGTCACACCTAGTCAACTCACCAAAGAAGAAGTTTAAAGAAGAAATATCAAGCTCAGCGCTATCCTTTAAAGGCAGCACTACAAGCAGTGGCATCTCCATTTCTAAAGCACCAGGTTTACTAAACTGCTTTCTGAACTGCAAGCACATGCTGCTGTCCCACCATTAATGTAGAATATAGCATTGTCTAGTACATGTTGAATGATTCTTATAAAATGATTCATCTATTTAACAGAAACACAAGATAACTGAGAGAAAGGAAATACTTTCCCCCAGTAACATTTTCAGTATAAATTTATGGGACCCAATCCTTAGTTCTCAACAATATACTATAAATAAAGGACTTTTTGTTTTGAAAATTATTGTCTGTAGATTAATGGTGGAATTGATTAGCAGTCTATATGGGTTCTTAGCTGTGGAGTTGCTGGTCCATTACCTGAATATAAAAGGAGTAAGAGAAGCAAAAAAGGAGAAGAGGGGAGTTGTGTAATTTGGTCTATTTTTGTATTCTTGGTATTGAGGGGAAAAAAAAGTCTAAAATAATGAAATCAATACTACATATTTTTCTAGCTTTGTTATTCATCTTTATTTACCTTTAAAGTATTGACAATTTTTGTATAATTAATTGCCACACAGAAAAACTTCTGATTCTGTTGTGCAGGGAAATTTTACCCTAGTTTATTCTTGCGAGAGAAGGAAACTCCCATTATACGTGGGGAATGTCTTGCTTTGCCATCTTTAGCTCTTGCTAAGGAAATCAGCTGAATTTGAGGGTGATACTTTTAGACACAAAGCTTCAGAATACTCTATCCTAGCCTCCTCCTGAGAAGAATTCTCTTTCTACTTATTTTAGGTAATGTAATATTGTTATAACTTCAGTTCTAAAAGCCTAAATTATAAATACTATGGCAGAAAATGACCACAGGTTTATTAGTAATTTCAAGAACTAGAATGTTACTCTTCTTGAAGATGCATCACACCCTAGAAAAGCACAATATTATTTGCTAAAAATGTTTCTTATCTCCAAATGGAGTTCTCATTGTGCAATAATGCATAGAGGGAGACACTTGGAGTTAAAGAAGACACAGTATTTGATTGCCCACAGAAGGAGGTCACTGAGGCAAACCAGTCTAAGCTAGTGAGAGAAATTGCAGAGCTATTGCACAGCCTGTCAGTTCCACTGAATCTGAATATTGCATCAAAGATATGTCCTGTTAAAAAATTCCACCAAGTCTAACAAGAACTTCATTGGGTGAAAGTAAAAAGGAGGAATTTCAACAGTCTACCATTAAATTAGGAGCTAATAATGTGACTTACAAAGGGTTTTTTTGTAAAGAAGTTTCTGATGAACCCTTTCAAAGTTCTAGACACTAAATTAACATGAATGGCTGCACAAATTCAGTATGTCAATGAAAAAAGGTAGAAAATTAAATCAAGAGGAGCAAAAAAAAAAAAAGTATTTAATTTCTCGTCATATGCAAGTATTCATGCATAAATGGGTTCTGATAACCCTCAGTGAGAATCAGTCAACTACTTCACTAAAAATGTCAGTTCTTCAAAGAACCAGATAGTGGAGCTGTAGCTGCTTTTTTATTGAGTGCAAAACCAGCACCATCAGGTACAAAGTGAAGAGAGAGATGTCCATGGGCTTCTGGCTCCATGGAGGCATCCAGGCCTAAATAAGAAAAGCTGCAGGCAGGAAAGGGAAAAAAATAAAGAATAAAGGGAGAGGCAGGAGAGAAAGGGTAACAAAAAGAACAAGCAAGCTGCAACTTAAGCTGGGGCAGAGCAGAATTCTGCCTAATCTCAATAGATTAATGATAGAGTACAGAACAAAATGGATTTCCTGACAGGTCTATAGGCAGCACTCAATGCCAGCCACCCCACTGACACCTCCAGGATCACTGTTTGTCCAAGAGCTTTTGAGTCTTGTGGAGTGAATTTTACTGGCCCTTTAAGGACTTTTTTTTTTTTTTAACAATAAATGAAACCTGAGAAGGCTGAGAAGAATTCCACCTTCAATAGCACAAGTAGGACTGAAATGTCATCTTTTCTGTGATTGTAAAGCTGTTGGAGAGGAACTGGCACAGAGTAAAGAAGTGTCCACCTGAAATGAAAGGCCTCCAAAACCACCTTGTATCTGGGCATAAACTAGAGCTGCACTTCAGACATGCCTTTTTCCAGCACTTTTGCAGTCTCCAGTTGGGAATTACTGCAGCTGGCTATTAACACAAAGAAGACTGAGATGAGAAGCCCAGAGACCAATGACTGTTGCTGTCCTGAGGCCCAAGAGGTGTTTTCAGAATTCACTCACAAGACCCAAGGCATCCCACTGTATCTCCTTTGGAGTTAGGATAATTAAAACTCCTGATGTGCCCATGATTGTGACATTTTAAACACCCTGGAAAGTTATTTCTTATGGATAAAGCTCAGGAAAGGATTTTCACTACTAAAAACATAAACTCTTTCACAGATTGGAAGTGAATAGGCCAGGGAAAAGCAGAAAAACTGTGAAAATCTTTGGAATAAGGAAGAAAAAAAGCTAGGAAAATTATGCTGAAGGAAAAACAAAAGACAGAAACACACGATACAAAAGCTGTGAGTACAACTTATGCATTTGAACTGGAAAGGCAGAGCAAAACATTTGAGTCTTGAGATCTGTATAATCAATCTGCTTTCTATTTCTCCTTTCCAGTTCTTCTATGGCATATGATACATCATCCCTACCTGGATGGTTTTGAGTGAAATCTACTTCTATATTTATACACAAGTACATTTATCTCACCAGGAAGAGGCAATAGTGCATGCATACTAGACTGACTGCAGAATGATTTATATATGCATATATATATAAACATATATGTTACACGTATATTATATTAGTGAATCTGAAAAAAAAGTTTCTACACAGGTGCTGTAGCAGGTAAATAACACCTTTCCTTTCCTGGGATTTAGAAGAAGAAAGTATTAAATAAACATTTTATTATTACTATAGCAAAATAATGTTACATGTTATTAATTATTAAGGATTCAAGGTCAAATATTTAAGAGCAATCACATACTTATCAACTGGGCTACAAGAGAGAGAACATCTGTATGTTACAGGAAAAATTAGAAGCTTTAAGATCAGGAGCCATTACATCATCTAATGTGACTCCAGCTGCACTAGAGACAATTTCCCAACAATCTGAATGTCATCAGAGGTATGGACCAAAATGACAGATCTTCCTGAGAGAAGCTGGTGAGTTTCTGGGAAATTTTCATACTAATGCATATCCAATGCAACATGAGAACATTGAAAACAGAATTCTTGTCACTGAACCTGTTAAAGAAGTCCTTTTCCTTACTATAAACATCTCTACTTTGCTGCCTTCTGCAAGAAGCAAGGACTTCAAACTCTGTGACTCTCTTTCCCAATTTATAAACCAAACATTTGTAAAAGTTTTCATGACTTGTTTTTCTTTATTTTTAAAACCAGGTTTATTCATTCAGTTCCATTCTGAAAGATTAAGGCAGAATGGTAGGATGGTAGGAGAGTGGAAAAGCAAATGATTAATTGTATGTTGCACACATACAGAGATCCTGCTAACTGTAAACCAATAGTTCAAATTTAAATTGAAAAATAAAATTATTCAATTTAAAATTGAAACTGGTTTCATTTTAAGCTGGTAATTTATTTCAACTTATTAAATATAATCCATTAATGTAAAACATGTCTTTCATATTTTGTGTGGAAGTGGAACTTAGAATTGTTCCTACTTGGAAGGAAGGAAAAAGAACCTACAAGCAGGTAAATTTTTATTGAACATAAATTTTTAACATCTAAGACATCACAGCATTATTTTAATCACATTCAGTTTATGCATTATGGAAATACTTCATGCATAAAAAACTGCAATTTTATCAGGAGATTTAAGTATCTTCATGTTTTTATGAAGTTTTGTAATTTCCCTTAATTCATGGATTTAAAACTTCTATTAGG
The DNA here is from genome assembly GCF_037042795.1 of Molothrus aeneus. Taxonomy (NCBI): domain Eukaryota; kingdom Metazoa; phylum Chordata; class Aves; order Passeriformes; family Icteridae; genus Molothrus; species Molothrus aeneus. The sequence continues at coordinate 3,404,931 of NC_089651.1, read as the reverse complement.
AATTTAAATATTTTCTCACATTTAAAGAAAAAAAATTACTCTAATTTTAATGGGACCACTTTTTGCTACATATTCCAGAGGATTTCCTTTCCTTAGAATTACTTTAAATTGACACATGTACATTGTTTCTGTGATTATTCTGCATGAAATCTATGCTCTGCCATGCTTTATTTTGCTTCTCTATTCCTTGTTCACTTATTTAATATATAGATATAAATTAATAAAAAGAGGAACTTGGGACACTTTCTCTTCTGGTTTGAATGCTGGTTTTGGGGTTTTTTCCCTAACAGAACTTGCAGAATTAGAAAAATAATTACAGCTATTATTAAATAATTTCTGAAAAATTAATCTTAGCTATCAATTAATATGAGTTAACTCCTATCACATGGCATTACTGAAATGATAGAGGTTTTAAATTCTAGAGAGGTTACTGGAAAAAGCTAATACAGTAGTGGATATACTAAGCCATCTTAAAACAATGAAACTGTTGATCTCACTTCAACTAGAACCCACTGGGCTGTAAACAAATGGCATTTATTTGGCTGTGTCATGCTGTGTAAAGAACATGCAGCCCAGGAGGAACTACTCATGGCATCAAATAGGGTGCCAAATACCATCAAAATTAAAAATCAGCTCCACACCGTAAATGTACTTCTTCACAACTGTCCAAAGGATTCCAAAGAAAGGCTAATATTTCTAGTTATGTGCTCAAGAACAGGTAGAGTGAAGAGTAAAAACTTACTGTGATCCAGTCAAGTGTTCCAAAATGAAGTTCAAACCAACCAGAACCAAAGGACAACTGCCTTTTGAAACCTAGGAAAATGAACTTGCTCCCACTGAAATGCATGGCAGGTTTCCATTGATATAAGTTTTGTAGGAATGATCTTTAACACTGCTGTTTAATACCTAATCTATATTACTGTTATTTTTTTGCACAATTCAACTTGGAATGCAGCAGGGTGATATGAAAAGGGATTTTTGTTTGCAAACTTGGAATGAAATCTGGCTTGGACTAGATTGCATAATAAAGAGGCCAGCAAAAGGGAATTTGACACTCACCATTCTGGCAGAACTCAAGCTTCTCAAAACAAAAATATTAAAAATACTTTGATAATGTTTTTAAAAAGAAAACCAAAAGGAAGAAAATGTAAATGTTAAACTATGCCAGATACTGAGGTCTTTGGTTAATAATCATTACCTTCTTCAAAGTGGTATGAAACTTGTAATAAAGCTATTACCTAAATATACTGCAGAATTAAAAACAGTCTCTTAGTGGCTACAAACCAGAAAAGCTATTAATCCTTTATACTAGCATGTTGAATCTCAAACTATCTGAGATTTAACAAATCCATTATTTCTTCTTCTTTATGACCTATTACTGAATTAATTAGGAGTTCTCAGTACTTATTCAGCACAATACTTTACATGTTCCCAACTTCACACTCCTGAGAAAACCCAAACCCTTATCTGGCTTCACTGACTTCACTGTAAGCTACGTTAAGCAGAAGTTTCTGACTGAATAATAGCTCTGGTATTTTGTTGAACCAGGAACTTGACTTCTGCAGGTAAGAAGGGATCCCTCTGACCTCTTCTGTTTACAAGTGCTCAGTTTTATCAGGTCACAGTTATGTGCCTTTAGCACAACAGGGATAACAGTTATTTGAGAGCAAGAGCTATCATTTTGTCAAGTCCTGACTCAAGAATAGTGCATGTGGAGAGGAAGATGGGAAGAATCAGATTAACATACAACTACAGAATAACAAGATTAGCATATTTTCAATTATTATTACCATAGCCATATATAGAGAAGATTAAGTGGATCAGAAGAATTAATCTTTGAAAATATAGATGTGCTAAATTCAGCCATATAATAATGCTAGCAAATATTGATACTGATTAACTTTGTGCTGTGGGAGTTAATAATCTGGATACAAAGTCTGAAATACAGCTCTGGGTTTGGAAATACCTGTTAATCAAATGACATACTATGGATTTTAATGGTTTGCTCGTGCTGCTTTAGCAATATATCTTAGTCATGCCTTGGCAATTCAATGATCATGAAGCCTTTGATCTGTTTCCTGACCTGTTAAATAGTATCAGTCAAAACAGAGCGGGAGAAAGGCTGTTCCAATGCAGGGGATATTCTTTCAAGCCAAACTGAGAAGTCACCAGGTCTATTTCTGAAGACTTTTCATTTGGTTGCAATTGATTAAAGAGAGAGCAAATTCAATGACCTAAAGTCAGAAGGACATTTATTACATTAATAATCCCTTGGGCCAGTTAACACATTGTAGGTTATTTATTCTCCAACTGTGTCATAAAAATGAGTCAGTGCTGGTTAAACAGAAAATATTTTTTCCTGTTAATCAGTGATGTAATTTTCAAAGTGGAAGATAGCAGTAAAGTCAAAACAAATTAAAAATAAAGAAATGAAAATAAAATCTTTACCCTAATAAAAAGGATCTTCTCTCCAACTCTGTATCTTCCCTGTGAAAGACGCTCCACACAGAACTTATTAGGGCATTTACAAGGTGGATCTTCAGAAATGTGCTTAACCTATAAAACAAGAAGTTATTGATAGCAACTGTTTAAAATAGCATGGATAGCAAAACATTCAATAAAACACTTGTCATAATGTATCATTTAATGGAAGTCTTAATTGATGATATTTTTCTTGGTTTTGCTTAACATTTCTGTAACCCCAGAAAGCACCCTGTGGTGCTTTCCAATAGATTTAGTAGCTGAGCTAAAAATGTTACACAGCCGAGCATCAAATTTGCACTCTTTATCTGAAGTCAAGCAGTTTGTTACATGGAGCTTAGCACCACACTTTTGTAACTTTTATGATGAATCAGCTCAGAGTGCTAATACAGCTAACAGGCAAAATGAAGATGTCATAAGATTCATCCTGCCTTCTAAATATATAAAAAACAGAGGAATCTTCCTTACCATTAAGAGGCTCTGCCTCTTTAAAACTGTGCTCAAACACCTTAGGGAAAAAGCATACAGAAAATACTGTGATGTGATTAAAAATTAATGTCAAGACACGCCCCAGTAGTTTCAAGTGCCAGTTGATGATCTCCTTGTTTGGGCTGGTTCAAACTCAGTTAATTTAAAGGGACCTCAAGAACACTATCATTGCCAAACCTAACTACATAACCCCAAAAAACAAGAGCTGAGAAAAAAACAGATGAAAACCACCTTCCTGCACATTATTAGCTGCACCAGTTTGACTTTGGCCTCCTTGCTCTGACATGTGCTACCAAAGACAGTGACATTCAGTAAAAGTACATTTTGTACTCTTCAATGATGGGAAAGTAGCAAAGGCATCAATACCAAAAGAGCAGGTCTGGCTGTGAAACTCTTCCTTGACATTCAAATTGCACTTCTGCATAGGAACAGCAAGAATTAGTGCAGCATTTCCATACACTGTGGTTTTCTTGGACAAAATACATACCTAGTATGTCAGCATGAAACAATGCAAAATGCCAGAGGAACTTGTAGATGTCTGTCCACTTCAAACAATATTCCAAAGACATTTTCATATCCAGTGTGTAAACCAAGGCCTGTAAAAATGGTCTGAGGCCCAGGAAAGGATATTTTCAGAATAGCTAACAAATTAAAGTCTTAAATGTTTCATAAAAAGAAAAAAATGCTTGGCCAAAGCTGTAGCACTCCAATGAGTGTTCTGTTTATCATGAATAGATAAGGCTTCTGAAGTTTAAATGTTTTTCAGATTTGCTTTAAGAATTAAATTATAGTATGCTAAATAAGCCAAAAAGAACTTAAAAGACAACCAATTATTGTTTCTATACTTTTGAAACTAACCCTGTTGAGTGATTTAAAGACTTTCCAGTTATTTCTGAAATGGTTCAATGCCTTTATCTGAATAACTTCATTACCCTGTGGAAGGTAAGTATAAGTACTTTTTATAAGTATTCTTAAGGCTTATTTATTTTTAATCAGGGCATAATATTTTTATGAAGAAAAATAACTAAAATAACACTTAACAGAGGAATTCTACATGTATTTTACACACAAAAAGTATTTCTCAAGTATCAGATGAGTTGCCCTCAGTTTGAATGAATCAAGTTTTGAATTTTAAGATCAGTTACTCAAATTATTTTTATTAACATGGATAAGACTTAGCCTCTATTTCTGGTGAATAAACTATTTAGACAGTTAATGTACAATAGGAATGATTTACATGAAATCAGTGGCTGATGACTTAAATCCAAGTACAGCTTGCTGAGGATTAAAAAGGTGCATTCCTGTATTTCTAGGAAGGTGGGACCAAGACTGGAATTGTGCTTAGGGAGCTTTTTGGCCATGACCCTCTGAATGCTGTTCAATAATGAGGGATTTCTGACATAATAAATATCCTTTGGCATTACCACTCTGACAGCTCAAAATGGGCAGCACGAACTTAATGCTTTGTCCAACAGAGCTCATATAAGGAATAAAAAACCCAGTTACTGGGTCCAAACAAGATCAAGGTTGTTTTGAACTGTGTAAGACCAAAACAGACCCATCTTCTGCCTGTGGAGAATGAAAGCCACAAATCTATTCTGGTGTAAAACAGAGGATAATAAGATCTTCACTGCTGATCCTGCTGTTGCAGGTTCCATTGCCTTACTGTCCCAAAGGACACAGAAGTATTGAGTGGAATTTGGAAATCAAATAAGGAAGCAGAGGGAGGAATTATATTCTATTTTATTTTAAGTCTGGACCATATGAGCAACTGCTGCTATTTTATGGTGTGAGTGTCTGGGGCAGTGCAGGTCAGGACTCTAGCTGGATGAATTCCTTCTGTTTCTATCCATACTGCTTTCTAAATTAAAGGAGGTGGTTAGAGAAAATCTACATTCTCTCTGTTCAATTTCTACATGATATGCAGTCACCAGCCTCCTTCTGCACATAACTGTTCTTTCTCAATTCTGTTGAAACACAAGCACTTCTGCTAAGTAAAGAAAGAAATACAAACCAGAGAATTTTAAATGTAATTATAGTCATCAAATTAAAAAAAAAAAAGTGTTTCAATAAAATGAAGGAACATTATATTCCATCTGCTCTTTGTAACAGGAAAGTGGCACATGGATTTTTCAAGAAGTGCTTTGTAACTCCCAGGTGGCACATCTACCTTGCAATGTAGTAGTTACTATGGTAACTGCTTCTTTTTACAGGCTAGGTTTGTACTTTTTCAGTTTAACCTCTTCATGGTCTCAAAATGTGTCCTTTTCATCTGATTCCAGCTATTTCAAATGAACCCCTGTGGGTTTGCACCAGAAACATGAACACACAATATGCTGCAACAATTTAATGAAATTCAAAGCAAGATTCTAACAATGAGGAAAACAAAGCTTGTTTTTTAATATGTGAGAATCATGTAGAACAGCATAAAAATTAGGCTGAAATATCTCAGAAGTGTTTGTTAACATTCAAGACAAGTCAGTATGAGCCAAATCTTGTCCTGACTCAGTCCTTCCTCAGACAAAGCACCAAGTGGGAGTTGGTGAATAAGGAGTAAAGGAGTAATAAGAAGGGAATGTGGCCCTAAGCACAAACCTAAGCTGCAGAGCTCCTACACAGTGTGACTTTTTTTTTTCCTAAGCTTGAGACATAAATAATTGTGGTCAAAAGGCAAATAACTCTGTAAGTCTATGAATGTTTAAAACAGAGTGAGATGTTAAAACTCAGGCTTGTGTGTGTTTTGCAAGTGAGTGCATCAGAATCAATAAGGCAGGAAGAAGCTTCCTCCCACAACTTACAGCATCATCCAACAGTTTCCCTGTGCTCTTTTTCCCAGGAGACTTTGTGGGTGATGGTGAAGGAGATGGAAGGGGAGCTGAAAGTGTTTCCTCTTGTTCAATCTCTTTTTCCAATTTTATTAATCCAGGAGGTTCCACCCCACACCTTTTGGAAACATGCAAATAATAAATTACTAGTCCATATAAAGTATATTTTAAAACAAAACAGTAGAAAGAATTTATACTTTGTGTACAATAACAGAATGATACACACACTAATGGACATGTTTAAAATACACCAACCCATACTGCCATAATTTCAAATTAACAGAAAAAAAATTTAGATGCAGTCTCTCAATCAAATTTACAGGAAATACAGGTACTTTTTCAGCTTCTCTGTCTGTTATCATATATGTTGGTGAATAATTTATGAGCAACACTAGGCCTCAAAAATTGCAATACCATGCAAGACATGATCAAGTTCAGTACATTTGCACTTTTATTCTATTTTATTTTTTTTCCTTTTCAAAATTATTTAACAACTTATATTTTGTGTTAGTATTTTCTGAAGAAATACAAATGCAAAGGGATTAAGGGCTTTCCTGGTTTCAGCTATTGCACTGAATTTATAGATAAGTAAACTGAGAATTGGCCACTACTCTTCAGAAGTGGTGAGTGTTTCTACTAATTGATTTTTGACAGCCTTCAGATCTCTGCTGACAGGCAACACACTTGTAGCTCCAGCTAGAACAAAATACAAAATACATGCAATTCACCATGGATAAACTCAAACCAGAGCACTTGAAGAGCAAGGTTCACTTTGAAAGATCTTTTGAAAGCTTTATGGCAAGTGACTCAGTCAGTATCTCACAGCACGCAGCACAGCTTGGACAGAAGTCAAAAGTCTAAAAGTGCATCCCATTTTTCTAATTACCGATAATCCCCTTCTGGTTTTTGAGGTTTTTTTATCCGCCAACACTGAACAAAGCCCAGAAAAACACCCAGAGTGTCACTGTCATATTTTCTGAAAAATCCCTTCACAAGGACTTCTTCTCCTGGGAAGCTGAGAAGCCTCAGAGGAAAATGAAAACAATAATTATCTGATTCGCTTCTCCCTGTTTTGCTGCTTTGGAATGTGGTTGGAGATTGTTTATCCAAGAGGTGCATGTTTGATTGGTTTCATGCGAATTGTTTTTACTTAATGACCAATCACAGTCCAGGTGTGTTGAGACTATGAGGTCAGTCACGAGTTTTAATTATTATCTTGTTAAGCTTTCTGTAATTATCCTTTCTCTATTCTTTAATACAGTTTTAGTACAGCATTCTTTAATATAAGTACATAAAATAATAAATTAACCTTCTAAAAACATAGAGTCAAATTCTCAATTCCTCCTTCGTCTGGAGACCCAGCAAATACCACACTAGAGTTCCTTTTTCAGAGAATGACTTCAGCTTGGAAAAGTGAAGGTGGACACCAGGTGGACTTCTCATAGCAAACTACTTGTACAAATGAAATTCTATTTTTTTCTGCAGCAGAAAAGTCCATAGTCCAAAGGCAGAACTATACTGACTTATCTAGATAAAGACCTGGACACTAAAATATTGAGCATTAACAAATACATACCATGAAAATTAAAGCTAAATACCATAATGATCTTAGAAGTGTACAGAGAAAAGATATAAACACACATACTAGCTTTTGCATTTTTCTGATAGTGTTTAATTTAGTCATACTACTGCCTGAATTAATAGAAAGCAAAGCAAGAACCAAATCTGTGCTTGTATTGGCTTCTAACTGGTGCAGTCTGTGTAGTGAAAAGTCAGCCAACATTGAGGCAAGCACTTATATACAATCTATTTACTTCCTGTCTGTCTGCAGATGCTGACAGGCTGTAAATCATGGAATTCCCACTGGGCTCTAAGCCTACTTCTGCATACAGCCTTACTCATCAAATAAAACTCTTCCACTGTAAGAAATGTTGCCTCTTTGCTTCTACTACTTTTCATAGTTTCTAAATTTTGTCTTTGTGACAGATTTTTAAAGTTTCCTTTACTTCCAGTATTCTGAATTCCTCTGATGAACAGTTGAAAAATAAAATCAATGATCAAACAAACACACACACTTTTTTCCCCTACATGCTGTATGAACCTGAAGCAAATTTGCTGGAAAGCTGAAATTGTAAAAAGCCACATCTTTTCTGAGAGGGGTAGAGGTGCAAATTCCAGGAAGGTATGCTGAGCATTTCCTTTTCTGCTCCTTTCTAGCCTGGCTTCCCACAACTCCACGTGAAGCAGCAGTGCACTGTAACACGATCTCTGTTAGGCTTCTTAGAGCACCACTTTCCATTTTTATCAAAGAAAAATTGAATACAATAGCAGAAAGACCTTGAAATTGCTCAACAGTAATTCCAAAAGACCTGTGAGTGTTGTTTAACCCTGCAGAGTTTAACAGTAACCCAAGAACTTCATCCTTTGTGCAGAAAAAATAATTTAGCTGCTTTCCATTGTATAATCTTTGCCTTTCAAACACTTAGGAGAATGCTGGACCCGTGCAACCCACTGCAATAGTCCTGTGCATTTTCAGAGGTCAAATCCACCCTGTAGGACACTTCCCTCCCTCATAAATCTCACTCTATCCACATAACATCTGCTAGTGACACAAGGCCTCATTTTAACTATTGAAGTTTTGCAGACAATCTCAGAACTTTGTTTCCATAAAAAGCTGAAATTCAGGATAATTTATCAGGCAACTGTATCTTTATTAATATCTTTGAACTGCCACTCTTTGAGCCAAGTGGTCACACCAGTTTCCTACTCACTGTGCAGTCCATCCATCAAGACCATCTTTCCCTGATTTGTCTAAGAGGACACTGTGAGATAACATGCTAAAAGCATTGCTAAAGCAAAGGTAAATTATCACCTGTCTCCCCTCCTCCAGAGAGTATCTTTGAATACAAGTTCAAGTTCAGCAGAACAGAGCTCAATGTAACTCCTCCTCAAGCAATCCTCATTCTTCCTCACTTGTGCCTCAATCACAAGTCCTTTTGCATTAAACAAACAAGCTTAGGTTGACTTTGGGGAGTTACAGAGCTGAGGAATAACAGTAACCTAGCTGGGCAAAGTGTGCCAAAAGCTGAGTCCTCGTGATGAGTAAGCCACTTTGAACATATCTTTCTGCTTCTAAAATTACTCAGTATCTCTGACACTTTTTGTTCTTTAAAACCAGACTGAGGCACTTTTCTCGAAGATCTCCACAGCTCCTGTTCTGGAAAGCAGATCCCTAAGACTGCCAACTGTCACAGACATATTTTATGACAAATCTTTTTGCTAGGATTTTTCTCCTGAGAAGCTGAGAAGCCTCAGAAATGAAATGTAAACAATAATTATCTGCTGCTGTGGAATGCAACAGGTGCATCTTTGATTAGTTTCATGTGGTTGTGTTTAATTAATGGCTAATCACAGTCCAGCTGTCTCAGACTTTCTGAGCAGTCACAAGATTTTATTACCATTCCATTCTTTTCTACTTTTTTCAAGTCTTCTGATGAAATCCTTTCTTCTATTATTTAGTATAGTTCTAATATATAATTTTCTTTTAATATAATATATATCATAAAAAATAAATCAGCCTTCTGAACCATGGAGTCAAGATTCTCATCTCTTCCCTCGTTCTGGGACCCCTGCAAACACCACCACAGCCAACAGATCCAGCTTGCTCTACAAAGCATCCATCTGACTTCTGTCTTGTTTAAAGCAGCACAGCAACCTCCCTTTAATGTGCTCTTTCCTGCACTTAAAGAAGGCAATTATCAATTCTCCTTTCCCATACAGTTCTAGTTTACCAGACTCAGGCAAAACAGGCATCATATATTTGGTTTTAAATTGTATTAACCTGACATTCCAGTTCAGTTTTTGTGTACCTTGGAAGTGTACGAGGTTATAAATGGGGATTGGTTTGGTTTTGAAGAGATAGTAGAGCAGGGAAAAGTAGACAGACATGTTGTTTGACCCCTAAGCTATAAATAAAATTAAAATGAAGAAACATAAATACAGAAACACAATATATAAAATAATAATGAATTATATATGGTAATATTCATGCATTATAAATAAAAAATACAATACAAATATTTTAAAGGTAAATGGATAGATATGCATAATAAATGAAAGCATGACTTATTTATTTGTTCAGTACTTCTTTCCATGTCTGGAACAGAAAGCATCTGAGACATGGAAGCTTAAGACAAATATAAGGATAAGATTCTATTTTCATTCCCTTGTAGATCTATTGAGACATCAAATCTCACTGAAAAATGAGATTAATCTAACTCAACCAAGCTTAGCAGAATCCAACACTGCCTACCCACAACCATGCACTACCTGAGAAGCTGGGTACTATAAAGTAACCAACTGGGGCAGATACCCTTGACAGTTCTGCCCCAGCAAAGGGCCTTTGGGCACTGGCAGGTCTATCTCCAAGCTGGTCTTGAAAGCACAGTTTGTTTGCTCAGGTAAATTAAGACTTATTAATTTTAATTTCATTATGCACCTGCAGATCAAAATACTTTCTTCTCTGTGGGAAATTAAAACAATTTGCCATTTGAACACAAGTTCTAGAGATAACAAAATAAGTGAAAACCTGAAATCATTTTTTTTGATCATTGCTGTTCCTATGCAAGCTTCCACTGACAGCAAGAGTTTTTCTGAAACTGGACCATGAGACAAATTTCTAGTTTTCCATATGAGCTCATTCACAAAATAGGAATACACATGACGCAACTTTGCCAATACTAGTTCTTAAACTAGGAATAAACAGGGGTCTGCCTCACCTTGATTGTTACCACAAGGAATTCTTCTGAAATTAATGAAACTATCTGAATAGCAAGGTACTGCAACTTTACACACATCAGTGAATGCAACTGCAATTTACATGCAAGACTGGGCAGCAGTGCTGCTGCTCATGTATTTTTCAGTAAATCTTATGCACCATGCTGGTTAAATCTACATCTGCAAAAAGGGGGGAAATCACATTCTAGTTACTGTAATTTTGATTGCTTAGCAAAAGACCTTGTCTTGATGTTAAAGATAACATTACAATGTACTGAAGGTCCAGAACAGCTAAAATCATCTTGGTCAGATTTAGATCAAGTGAAGATCACCTTATTACCAGTAAACTTCATGAAATTGCAGCTGTTTATAGAGAGATCTGACTTTAGAAGGAGAAATGGCTCAAAGCTTTATAGAAAAAAAAACCCCTTCCTCTCCTAATAGAAGGATAGCCTACAAATATCTTCATTGAGGTACAGATATTTTGAAATATTTGCTAACAACTGCCTTCAAGAGTGACATCAAGACAAACATTCTATTTGAACCTAATGAGCACAAAAGTCATCTTGAGATGTGCTGATTTAATATGTCTGTCAATAGCCCCTGCTGTCAAGAATGCAAATTTTTCAACAGTCTTTGAATACTTTCACCTACCTTGCTGCAATTCTTCCAAGTTCCAGCAAACAAAGGCACACTTCTCTTGGCTGCTTGTGGAGTACTAGAAAAGCAAAATGAACATGGAAAACATTGATAAATAAAAGCTATTTTAAAGATCTTAGTGATGGAATGGAACCTAATCATCAACATCTGTTACTCTTGACTCTAATGAACGTTTGTTTTCTTTTGAACCACTCATGGGATTCATGAGTGGTTCTCAGAGTTCAGAAGCTCCATTTAATTATCTAAATCACTGAATAATTATTTGGGGTAATTGGTAATCTGCAAGCAGGTCATTACTATTTAAAAATAATCAAGAGCTCTGGCACATTGAAAACACTTTAATGAGTAGAAAGTCAAAAATAATAAAATTAGAGTGATACTTTTCACAAACTAAGAAAATTAATATCTTTTAGTTCACTATTTTTCTTAGCCAATTTTATTTTAAAAAATAACAAAGTTGCATTAACAAAGACATGCCTCACTATAAATTTGGTCCTGAATTTTTTTTTTTCACATCTACTCTTACAGTAAATATGAAACTAGAATGCTTTAGGAATCAGTTCTTCACAGTATGAAAATCCCATAAAGAAGAAACTCAAAAAAGAGCTTCTTCTTTGTGCATACATACATATAATGTAAATCTGCATGCCTGGATTCCACACAGAATAGTTTGTTTATGACTCAGTAGCTGTGACAGAGCATGATCTCATTTTTGTGAGAGATTGAAATGTTAGGGGTTAATGTCCCAACCATCCATTTGCAAAAGCAGCAGGTGCTTTGCTGAGGCCAGGTTTGCACTCCTGACTGGAAAGAGAAGGGGAGATTTTTTGGGTGTGTGGGGGTGAAATATCTCAGCTGTGTAAGAGCAGTCCAGGCACAGAGGTGCTGTGCACCCACCATGACAAACCAACTTCTGTTTAGCAACAAGCTGGGTTTTGAGCTAAGTAAGGGAAAAGACTCATAAGAAGCAGCTTCTGCCAAGTGGAACAGTGCTTTTTATCATGGCAAGGTCTTCCCTTACAGAACTGGCTCAGGTGTAAATCTCCCCTCCGTGGAAGGTACTGGAACACTCCCATGGGCCTGCAGGCATCCCTCCCTTCTGATGGGGCACAGCTGGCTCAGCCACGCTGGTGTGACAGGCACCTGCCCTGCTTCAGGTGCCACAAACCACCAAAGTCCCCCAAAACGTGCCCAGACGAATTCCTGAGCTTTCTGCCACAGTCTTGGATCACCCTTGCCTCAGGGGTGGCACCCTGGGTGCTGTCACCTGAACCTGACTGTATTTTATCCCAATGAACCTGGTGTTCCATGGGCTTACCCCACTCTCAACATCACTTTAAACAAGAGACATTGAAATTGCAACAATTAAGTCTCACTTCACTCTCTGTTCTTATCCTTTCTCTCTTTTCCCTCTATATTTTCTTAAGTGGTATCTTCATACTTTGCTGCATTTCTATAGATGATAATAGCCAAAATGGTTTCATACCTCCTTTCCATTGCAGCCAAACTGATCTACAATAAACCTGCCATATATATACATATATACATTTATATATATATATATGTATATATAAACACTAGTCATTCAGTGTGGTTGCACTCTCACCTGCCCAAAGGAATCTATTAGCAAGAACCTCAGTCACCCTTGCCTTCAGGGGCAAGTTGTAACAATTATGAAATATCCCCATAAAACAATACATTTTTTTCCTCCACAATTCAGAATAGGTAATGTTCTGTAAAGAAGTTCAGCAAATCCAAAATCAATAAACCAAGAAAGGTCTGTGGCTGTTTGTATGATCAACTTCCCAAAACTTCAAGAAGAAAAGAAAAACAGAAGAAAAGAGAAGATAGTAATTATGAGTACATTGTAATCTACTCTTTAGAAATACCTACTAGAGTAAAGCCCTTATGTTGTTGTGAGTAAAAAGTCAGGTTTTAAAAATTTCCACAATATTAAAAAAATTGTACAATTTCAGATTGAATTGAGACCAAAAAGTAATTGTGTGACTCTTTGTATAAATTGGAAAAAACCTGAACAGCATCCAAATAAATTTGTTTTTAATGAGTTAAGGTCAAGACAACAGCTATATAAACTTCTGGTAATCTAAAGACTCACCTAACTCAAATGCATGAAGAAAAAATACCATACCTGAGAAAGATATTTTAATGTCTAGTTAAAGCTCTGAAAGCAATCACTTTGTTCTGTGTATGTACGAGAGCCAAAAGGGGACTCCAGAGCCTTGAACACCTCTGGGTAACCAATGCCCCAGGGCAGACCTCCAGCCTCTGGGACTTCAACTTGAGCTCCACTGACAGGATAAGTGTAAGTGGGGTGAGCTGAATGCTCAGCCCAACATCTTTCCCTAGTGCCTGTGCAGCCTTTTGAGAGGTATGCATTTGTCCTCTAATCTCATCCAAATATACTTCCAGAAGTGAAACTGCAGAGCATGAAAACTAAACAGGCACTGCACTAGGAAAAATATATTTATTCTTCAGCCATCTGTTACTAAGAATATAAATGATGAACACTGGGACATTCAGCTATTTTCAATATTCTTCCTTCCCACAACATTGTAATTACATTAAATATTTACCTTTACTAGTAATCAGTATTTTTAAAGTGTTACATTCATGACCCTTGGAAGTCTCTTCTGCTATTTTGGTTTTAAACTGGTTGTGACAGCCCCAAAATAAAACTCGATTTTAAAAAGGAAGGCATACCCCAAAATATAAATAGAATAAACTAAGGGTTTGGAATAGTCAAACCAAGTAAATTGCAATTCATATGTATGTACATCTGAATGACTTTGGAATGGAAGAAAAGAGAGGTTCAACCACCACTATTTGCAAAAAGATCCATAAATATAGCTAGAAGAAAATTTGATTTAAAAAGTTAGAAAATTATGTACCCAAACAAATTTCACAGACCTTTAGCAAGTCTGAATCAACATAATCTAGACACATTTCATGCATTTCATACTGAACAATGTGGCACAGTGACATCATTGTTAGAGGATGAAGACGTGTGCAGGCAATAACCAGCCACAAAAACAAACACCAGGTCATCTCATAAGACAGTGCTTCTAAAGAGAAAATAACAGCATTCCTGAGGACTATACAGCATACGTATTTCATTCTGTGTCTCATTCAGAGACCAATAAATGTCGTTTTTTGCAGAGCCTCTGCATAAAATGAATGGAAATATCCATCTTTCTAGAGAATCTCACTGATGGCATTTGCTTGACAAGAGTGCAATGGGAAGATAGAGAAATAGTGCAAACAAGTCTGGCTTATTTTAGGTGTCCTGCCTTTTTGCTTCTCATCTCATCTCTTTAAATGCTTATTTGCTGTGCTCATTGCCTGCAGCTTTACATGCTACCTCCAGCCACTCTTTGCTAACAATAATTCCTTTTCAGTTCCTGGAAGTTTTTATCCTTGCTTCTCTCTGGCAATAACATTTCTTCACACTGCTCCCATCTTGTTGCTGGCTCATTCTCTTTTTACAGGTATTCCTCTTTTGCTCACTCAACCTTTGTGCTCCCCCAGAGGTCCTTACCTTCTCAGGCTTCTGTTGCTGAAATGGCTCCCAAGGTATTAAAAAGTCTCTTTTTTTCCCAGCCCCATGACTGAAGAAGAAGTCAGGATTCCTCAGCTCTGCTTTTCAAGGTTGTTTATTTTCTCTCATCTGTTCCATTCCTTCTCTGACCTGCTGAGATCTGTCCAGCAGGTTGGGCTGTGGCACAGTCCCTGCCCTTGGGGTGGTGTTGGCTTTTTATACTAAGAACCACGTGTGCTTTATTTACAATAATTTTCCAACACCTGTCAGCTCTGTTAGACAGTCTGTCTCTACCCTAAACCAATCCAGAAGTGTCACCATCACAGCAGAAGATGGAGGACAAGGAGAAGGAGGACAGGACATGCCCAGATTCCTCCATCTTGCCTCTTGAACCCCCATTCTAAAAACCCCAAAATTCTACTTTTCCACTCTGTGACAAATTCACTCTCATTCTACTCAAACCATTGTGGCTTGTAACTCCTCACACAAAGTTGGTAATTGTTTCCATGGGCTAAAACCAAAGGCACAGGTGTTTGTGACTCTGTGCCAAGGTCCCTGAGCCCCCTGCCAGCATCTTGAGTCCTCCAGGGCACCCAGAGCAATGTCCTGGGCTCTGACAGTGCCTGGATGCCACCAGGAGAAGCAGAGGAGGAGCAGCCTCTGCTTCCAGCATTATCAGAACCTGTGACTGTGAGGAGACAGAACACACAATGCACTTGGAGTCCATGTCTTTACTGAGCAGGTTTAAACTGAAAGTTTGCAATAACATTCAGGGGTTTTGTTTTGTTTGTGGTTTTGTGTTTGTTTTAAAATAGTAGAATATCCAATCACAGAAATAAATACGGAATATCCAATACAAAAATAAACTTCTCACAACTTCCTGCCAAGTTTCAAATCTTGGCTCCTAACACTTTTATAAACCATTTTTAATGAAGTCATTCTTCCTTCTAACATAATTTTTTTTGTTTTAGAGATTAAGATATCAGGCATAGCTGAATCATAAAAAGTAAATATGATTTCTGTTTCTAATGCATTCCTTATCCCACTAGAAGCAAAGAGTTTTACAAGTGCCTTAGTATTTATTATCACAGGCTTCCAATTGCCATCAGAACTCACACTAGTTTAGGGAAAGTTTTCCAAAAGGATGGTCCTTTGGTCCTTCCTTCTATCATCTCTCACATTTTCCTTTAATATTTACTCTGATCCTACAGAAGGCTTTTTTGTTCTTAAAAAACCTCCAATATTGTTTTGTCAACACTCTGTTAAATTATAACAAACTTACCCTTGCTTCTGCATCAGAGTTATACTCTGACACACTTGTGCTTCCCCTACACTCCCTGCCCCATTTCAGCTCAATCACTCATGGAAATCTCAAAACAATTCAGGTGTGAAACCTACTAGATCCAAGGACAGTAAAGAATTAATGTAGAGGGGATATAGAGATAATTTCAACACTAATAATTTACTGAAATTCATTAGTTTAACATGCAAATCCAGTGGTAACAACAAAGAGTCTAGGATGCTTCTATAGTCCTCAAAATGAGATGTATTCAGTACTATTATGAGTAGTTTAGTAAAGAGTTGCGAAAGATGGGACAAAGTCTTATTCTGATGCAACTTCAAGTAAATTTTAACATAGTTTCAAAATTTGTAAATGTTTCAGTATAAAAGAACAGAAAAAACTTCCATCTTGAAATCAGATAAACTACATAATTTAAAAAATAATCTTCCCCATGTATACCATATTTTTAAGCAAGCAACATTTGAGTATTTTTCAAAATAACCTTTAAACCAACAATGTTAGAAGAGAGATCAGAGGTGTTTGTGTTTCAGTTTACTATTTCCACTAAAATACTAAATGCATTTATTTAGGAAACCTGTCCATGAAACTCAATTCAATCAGTTGCATCAAAAGAAGTCCATGTCACATCCTGTGTGTACATATGCATAGAATATACAAGCACAAAACATTAACATCAACAGCATCCAACGCCTCCCAAAACAGATGACACATCAGCATGCTGGCACACTCAGTGGCAAACCCTTTTCTTGCTGGGTATTCTTTATCATGGAAGAGATGCAGAATATTCACTGGTTCCAAATCCTATAATCATCCAACAACACTCCATTACCACAAAGAGTTCAGAATTTATGCCTTCTGTTCACTGAACAATCACAGAAAATCTTACAATTCTTATTTGTCCAAGAAGAGTTTTCTTTGAGTATTACACTCTTCAGACATGAGCAAAATTACAAATACCTCCACCTAGTATGCTTCCATAAAGAAAGTTACCAGAACTGTGGGGATCTGCTGCCCTAAAGCCCTACAGGGGAATTTACAAAGCATATTTATGGGAACAGAGGAGTTAAAGGCAGTATTAACATCCTTACACTGCATGAGAGAGTTAGCACATCATATTCAGAGTCCCACATAGTCTGATACATCTAAGAAGACCATTCAACGACACTGTACCTCAAGATTTGCACAGATGACCAAAATTTGGATTTTGGATCATAATTTTTGGTATTAGCAAAGCTAATTCCTTCTCCTTTAAATACACTAACTTTAAAAGTAAAAAATATGACAAGCATGCTAAATTTGGCAATGATTGCAGGGAGCACACATGGTGTCCCTCTATTTTGCACCACTCCAGATTACCCCTACCTACTGTGTTGCTATTTTTAACAAATTTTTTAAAATTTATTTTTGTTCTCCCTACCTACTGTGTTGCTATTTTTAGCAATTTTTGAAATTTATTTATTTTTATTATCCCTATGTCCTGTGTTGCTATTTTTAGCAATTTTTGAAATTTATTTATTTTTGTTATCCCTACCTACTGTGTTGCTATTTTTAGCAATTTTTGAAATTTATTTATTTTTGTTATCCCTACCTACTGTGTTGCTATAATTTTTACAGATGCTCATGTGTGAGCTGCAGCTCATGCATCAGCTACCCCAGCCACCTTTTCTTTGCAAAGGCATTAACTCAGAGACTTTCCTGCTATGTCTCTGCACTTAGGGATAAATTGCCACCAGTCAGCTCTGGCTGTGTTACAAATCTTAACAGGAAACCGTTTCCAATTTGTTTGCATTTTAACCTATGTTAAAGCATGATAACATTCAGCAAGACAAACTACATCATATTACAAATTATTAACAAATTAGCAGTACAAGTCTTCAAACTTTTGAGCTCTCTACTGTTCTCTTCCAATGATATTTAAAGTAACTAGTGATTAGACAGTATAATCACATCTACTAGCATATCAAGCACCTCTGTTTTTCATTCTATTTACTTTTCCTTCTATTTATTTTGAATACTTCAATCTTGTTTCCTTGTTTAGCTCAGCTGAATAGCCCAAATCCAACAAAGCATAAATTGCTGAATTAGTCCACAAGTGAAGGACAGGAATAAAATGACATGAATAGGTCTGCTGCACCTGCTTGTGTGGATCAGCCCTGCAATGTTAACCCTTTGCAGATCAGCCTCTAAGAACACTCAAGATTCCCACTAACATCACTTACCTGCAGGTTCAGGGGGACTGCCCCTATCTGCTCTGGTCTCTGTTTGAGACAGCTCCATCCCAGTGAGAAATGCCTTTGTGCCACTTGAGCCTCAATGCTAAAAAGTTGGGAGTGATGGCTGCATTTGTGTGCAGTTATACTTGCATGATTTCAGAGACTTCTTCAGAATTTATTACAATGAGATATAGCATTTTTAAGTAATGAGAAATAATAGCAATTAACAATTTCTTAGCCAGTAGAGAGTTCGTTTTGTTGATCTCTAACACACTTGGTACTTTTTTTTAAGTCAGTGCCATAAATCCATCATTCAAGTATTTCAGTGCACTAGATCTTCAAAATCACTCTTGTAATTCTAGAATACATATTTGCCAGAAAAAAACCTCAGGAATGTTTTATATGACACAGCATGATGAAAATATTACTATGTGCCTTTAATTAAATAACACAGTATTTGCATACCATAAAGCACACAGAATAAGAGTAAAAAAATGAGGATAAAAATCCACTCAATTGAGAACATTGATACAATAAGGTTCTCCAATAGAGACAGAAAAAAGCTGGATTATCACTATCAATTTACACACCAATTTACTGAGCTTATTAGCCGTGGGAGAAATAGAAAAAAATACAAAAACAGTTACCTCTGTAACCATAATTTCACCACAATCATTAACAAAAATTGCAGAATTCAATGAGGCAGTGCAAAGACAGGTGTCATTCACACACATTTCTCACTACTTTGAAAAGAACCTTTGATATTACTTACCTTTGCTGAATTTTTGCTTCCTATGCATTGGTGAAGTGATTTGTGGGAGAGAGAGGAACATAAAAGCTTTAGATTGGCAACTGTTAAGATTTATCATTATTTCTAATGCATTAGGAAAATCTCAAAAAAGCAAAACTTCAAGTTAATGATTAACTGAAGGAGAATAACAGCTACTGGTTTTATCTTTTTTTTTAAAGACATGATTACCACCTCCTTCTCAAGTTCAGAAAATTAGGTCCAAAATGTTATCAAGGCCTAATCCTATTTCAAGCAACATAAATCTTTTCTAGTAGTACATTATTCAATAAGGGAATAAACCTCAGAACCAAGTTTTTAATCAGTGAAGAAAATCAGTCAATAATCAAGCAAAATAGAGCACAGGTTTGCACACTCAGTCATATTTCACTTCCATTTTCTGAGAGAGGAAGTCCTCTGGAACACACCTTTCCAGGTGGATTTGCACTCTGCTTTCCTATGGCAGGCAAGGCACTATGTATGTGTGAAAATTAATTATCAGGAAATATCCATATTCCAGCTATTCCAATTCCATCTCTAAGCAAGATCTAGTTTCTTAAAAATGCACAACAGATTTGTGGAACAACGGCAAATGGCTGGGCTTGCCATAGCAATACAAACTTCAAATATCTTGAAGTATTCCATTAACCAGAGGTTCCTCTGCCTGTCTCAGGCATTGGAGGTCTGCATCTCCTGGTGCTTACAAGCTTCTTGGTCCTAGATAAATGTCCAACTTCTTCACCATTTCAAATCATTGAAACTACAATTATTGTTCATCTCCCACATGATTTACCATATCAAACAAGAATTTCATCCTCAAGATTTAATTAACAAAACAGAGTCAATACATATATTCAACTTACTATTTTTCACCTTTGAGATACTAATCTGTCCTCTGCCAAGCATTTTCTCCCAGACATATAAAATAATGGAATTAAAAAACTTCCCAGGATAAAAGAACAGACAAATGAAAAACTCTCTCAGAAATATCTGTGCTAGACTACAGAAGCAGAACAAGACTGTAAAAGAATGGGATTAGATCAGTCACAACACATGTAAGAGTTTCAACAGGGCAAAGGCTTTTTGAGCAACAGAACAAAGAAGTTTCAGCACAATGTGTTCATTTGTCTTCCAGAGAAACTGATCTGTCACCATGACTGGTTTACACTTTTATCTGATTTCAGATAACAAACATTGGACTCTCTTCATTTCATGAGATTTGGCTGAAAAACTGTGAAGTCAAGATTCATAAGATTTCCTTCAAAGAAAGAATAGTTAAACCAAGGAAGACTATGTAGTATTAGAGCAGTGATTTCCTGAGCAGTACAATTCTTTTGACAAAACACCATGAAGCAGTAGTATTGGATAATTTTTGTCCAGAACTGCACAAGGGAACCAGCTGGGAAAAATGGTCAGCATGGGAAACAGCAAAGTTCTTTATCTTCTCACCTCCTGTGCAATTCATTAAATCCCACAACCAGCCAAATGTCTGCAGACAGAACTGTGCATGCACTTGTATCCTGCTCTCCCAAAACAGAAAAGCACCATCTTATGCATTGAACTAAGGAACAGCATTCCATACTCACAGAAGTATGTGTGGGGTGAAAAATAATTTGTGTGCAAGAAAACATAGCAAGAGTTTTCTCTCATTTAAGTTCCTCTTAAAATTGACTTAAATGAGTAGTATGTGATGTGTACTTCATTTGTTCATTCTACAGGCAACAGCAGAATTAACACAGTCAAACAAAGGTCAGATTTAGAGTCAGGACCTATTAAAAGCCTTTCTGTCTTTCAAGGCTAAACACAAAGGAAAAGTTATTTTAAATTACCAACTACTACATAAAGAATAAAGAAATACATACCCAAACCTTCTGATTCAAACAGGCAGGTATCATCCACACCTACATCTCTGCACCAGGATAAGAAATTTGCTGTGTTGTCCCGTGCAAAGAAAGACCCTGAAGGAGCATTGGCTTTGCATGGAATTTTCCGAACTGGTAAGGTCTGAAAAACAGGAATTCTTTATTTAGCTAAATGATACATGCTATCATAATACTTAAGTATTATGAAATCACTATGCAAGTTTTACATAGATGTGTAACTCCCACCAACTTATTTCCTTGCTCATTAAAGAATTCCAAGCAGAGAAGCATGAGAAGTGAATTTAACAGCATGAAGTTCTCAACCAAGAAGTCTTTCCAAAAGTCCACACAATGAAGTTGAGAGCTGAACCAACATTCCTACTTCTTAGGAATATTAGTAACTATAGGCTTTGGATTTAGTGTTTGGTCCAGTTCACTGAATTTAAAAAAAAAAGGAAAATATTATAAAGACAGACTTTAAACTAGGAGCTGAACTTTCTCACAATTAAGGGTGAATTACTTTCAGTTCTATGTTAGGAGGAAATCATAGTGTAAAGGTGTGGGTCTTGAGGCCCAAAGACTACAAACACTTCAGAAAGGTCACTGTTGTAAGAATCCACAAAATCAGAGAGTTTTGAGAAAGCTGCAAAAAGCAAGCCTCGGAAGCAGTAGAACTGTGATTAGAGCTAAGCAGCTATGAAATAGGTCAGCATAAAAATTATTTAAACTGTAGAAAAGCAAAGACAAATAAAACAATAGTATGTGTATTAACGCTTGTCTAGAATAACTCTCTAAATTACAGAAAAGTTTATCTAGCAAGATATTAGGAAGGTTAAAGCTTAATAATGGAGCTCTGTGCATTAAGCATCTGTGTTTTAAGGCTTACAAGTAAGTATTGTATTCTAAATAAGCAAGCATTGTTTTAACCAAAAGTACGTGTGCTTATAGTAGTTAAATAGAAATACTGTCAATGTAGTTTTGCTTTGTGTGATTGGGCAAAAAGCTTATAAAGTGAGTTGTAACATTAAGTTCTTGATCTGCTGCCTGGGATGTGAGCTGGTGGCATCTTCCCATTGTCATAACCATGTAATGGGACTGATGCTGGAAAATCAAACAGCTCAAGGCACGTTCCCAGCAGCCCCGTCCCGTTTGTGATTTGTGCATACACCCCTGACCGGCGATAACTGTCTCCTGTTTAACAGCACCCAGAAGTGCACAACACAGAGCTGTAAATCCAGCAGGTACAAAGTCAAGGTCTACAGAGACCAGCCCTCACTGCACCAGAGCAGTTCCATTCACATGATTTCAGTAACAGAAAGGATGCTACTGGTACAGCATCAGTATCTGCACCAAACAGAGCAATTACCACATCAATCCTGCTGCCTGCATTGGCACATTTACTGAGACACACAAAAAACAGAAGCCCTTAGCATTTAGTTCTCACTTAGGGCTTCTTTTCCTCAAATGAAATATAGCTGTACTACGTGGCCAAGTGAAGACAGAAAATGAAACATTGTTGCTGTGTACCTTTAGGGATCTCTAAATCATGGAGGAATTCAGATCTTATGTTGATTTGAATGCACTATTTTTCCAGTGCTGATTTATGAAATTTTTACTTCTGTCTAGAGTCAATAATTACTCAATCTAAAGTGAGCTAACGGGTAGAAAACTGCAAATATGGTGTCTCTATTAATTTCCTAGCTTAAAATTACTGGAAATAAGGAGAGCAGAGAAAAAAAAGACACAACAGCACAATAATAATATCAGTATTAAACACAGCTTAGAAAGAGTTTAAATATTATACATATTATACATATGACAGCAGCAATGTAAAGGCAGAATATGCCTACATGCACTGAGCTACTCACTGCTATCTACCCAATAAGCCAAATAAACTGAAAATAGAGCAACTGCAGGCATAATCACCACTGTACTTACCAGGATGTCAATGGGGACTAACAGATTGTCTTAGATGTGTAAATATGTCTCAGAGATTTATGCAAATAAATCTATTCCTCAAATCACCATCTAGCTTTCATTCCCCCATGATTCATAGTCCAATGACTCAATTTACATTTCCTTGTTTTGGAAAAATTAACTTATGGTTCAAGCTATTTGCAAGGAGATATTATTATTTTTCTATAATTTATATAAAACACTGTCTGATTTTGCATGTTATTTTAAACAAAATATCTTATCTTATGCCACAGATATCATATCACCTCCAGATACTATTTCACCATTCTGGAACAAGGAGGGGAAAGCAAGAGGGAAGCAGGGAAGTAAAAACAGCTCTTCTCTAATCCAGAATAAATAAAAAACTATACAACACGAGTTCTTTAAAGGGGCTCTAGATAGGGAACAATCTTACAGATCAGAGCACAATGAAGTTTCAAAACATTATTTCTGCCCCTTCCCATTCTTCTGGAGGGAGAAAAAAGAAAAAAAAAGGAAATAAATGCTTAATTCCTTACATATCAGTGATTTTTTTTTCTTTTCTTAAAAAAAAAGTTAATAAAAAGCTGTCAGCAATAGACATATATTTTAGGCTAGCACTCTTTTCATATTACACTAATTTCTTCAAAGAAACAATGAGTATCTCTTCTGAGACAAATACTCTCCAGGCAGTTTCTCCCATTGAATTTCCTCTTGGTGACTTAGTCTTTGGAAGAAGAAATGCAGCACTTGTCCACCTCTGTCTCTCTCTGCCCTTTCCCAGGAGATTTTAACTGGACAAATCTAAGTCTCTAACTGTAATAGTCTTAAAAGTACATCCACTTCTTTTAAAAGGACTCACACAAGTCTCTGGCAGCCTGCTGGAAGAAGGTCAGCTAGTCCAGGCTGCAGAGGAAAGCTGTCAAAACAGGACTCCCACTTAATGATTGTTCACTTAAACATTGCAGAAACCTTAAAGAAGTCCCTTCTTTACATGATTTCGCAGAGAAGGTTCAACCCAACTGTGCCTCTTTCAGTGCAAAAGAGGAACAAGCAGAGTGGTCAGGGATACTGGACTGGCACAAGGCAAAATGGGAAAAAGGCAGGGAGCAGCAGGAGTTGGGCTGCTCTATGAGGGAAGATCATCCAGGGTCCAAGGGTGACCCCAGCACAGGCAGAGGCAGCCCTCACTGGCAATGGTGCAGTCCCAGAGCACGCCAATAAGGCAGTGCTGGGAACATGAGAGCTTTAGACAATTGTTCTATTAGAGGAGGAAGAGCCAAGTCAGGTCTAGTGTGTCAGGGAAGGCATGTGAGAAACAGCAGGAGACAAGGCTGGGCTCAGGGCTGCAGCAGACACTGACCCAGCCACGAAACCAGGCCGGGTTCCACTGACCCAGCCACGAAACCAGGCCGGGTTCCACTGACCCAGTTCTGAAACCAGGCCGGGTTCCGCTGACCCAGCCATGAAACCAGGCCGGGTTCCACTGACCCAGTTCTGAAACCAGGCCGGGTTCCACTGACCAAGTTCTGAAACCAGGCCGGGTTCCACGGACCCGGCCATGAAACCAGGCCGGGTTCCACGGACCCGGCCATGAAACCAGGCCGGGTTCCGCTGACCCAGCCATGAAACCAGGCCGGGTTCCACTGACCCAGTTCTGAAACCAGGCCGGGTTCCACTGACCCAGTTCTGAAACCAGGCCGGGTTCCACTGACCCAGTTCTGAAACCAGGCCGGGTTCCACGGACCCGGCCATGAAACCAGGCCGGGTTCCACTGACCTGGCCATGAAACCAGGCCGGGTTCCACTGACCTGGCCATGAAACCAGGCCGGGTTCCGCTGACCCGGCCATGAAACCAGGCCGGGTTCCACTGACCCAGCCATGAAACCAGGCCGGGTTCCACTGACCCAGTTCTGAAACCAGGCCGGGTTCCACTGACCTGGCCATGAAACCAGGCTGGGTTCCACTGACCTGGCCATGAAACCAGGCCGAGTTCCGCTGACCCGGCCATGAAACCAGGCCGGGTTCCGCTGACCTGGCCATGAAACCAGGCCGGGTTCCGCTGACCTGGCCATGAAACCAGGCCGAGTTCCGCTGACCTGGCCATGAAACCAGGCCGAGTTCCGCTGACCTGGCCATGAAACCAGGCCGGGTTCTGCTGACCTGGCCATGAAACCAGGCCAGGTTCCACTGACCTGGCCATGAAACCAGGCCGGGTTCTGCTGACCTGGCCATGAAACCAGGCCGAGTTCCGTTGACCCGGCCATGAAACCAGGCCGGGTTCCACTGACCTGGCCATGAAACCAGGCCGAGTTCCGCTGACCCAGCCATAAAAGCCAGCAGGCAGGCAGGCTGGAGATGGTCTGCTCACAACACTGCTCTGGCAAGAAGAGGGGCTGAGCCAAAAGGTGGGTTTTGGGCCATGGACAGAGAGGGCAGGTCAGGGTCTCAGGGAGGCTGGTCACAATTAAGGTATTTTGATTCCCTCAAGTCTTGACAATTAATGTCTGGTTTATAGTGCTTCAGTGGAATCAGAAACACTCAGTACTTTATAATTAACTCCATCTTGTCAGTAGGTGCAAAGAGGTGACATTTCATGTCACCTCTATCAATCCAGTTACATCCACTGTATGTATATCATACTTGATCACATTCTCACTGAATCAAATTTTCAGCAGTTCTAAATTGGTTTAACAACAAGAAAATCAAAAAGAATGAAATTCTTTTCCCATATAATCTCTGCTTGGACCAGATTATCTGAAGTGATACATGGATGTTGAATCAACTGAGTTAACAACATAAGGGGACCAAATAAACAATATCTGACACTACTCTTTGTAATTTTTTTATTTTTTACATCAAAATAAAAGCACAAATTCTGCTGGATCATCTATTATGGATGAACAGCACTGTGACAGGAACAAGATGCCAAGAAGCCAGCTCCAGTATTCCTGGCACTTGCAGACTTGTGCACAAGAATTTCAGAGAGAATGGAAAGGAGATAGTTACTTTATCTGTAAGAGCAGACCTGCAGTGTCAAACCATGTCACCTCTCAGTTCCCTCTTCAGTTCTCATCTCTGGATTTTTCCACAGTGTCCATGTTCTCAGGCTTGCCTTTGCAGAAAACTAGTGAGTCTTCTCCAAGAAAAAAACTTGTTTCTAATGCTAGGAACAGCTCAGAAGAGCTAGTCACATCATACTGGGTTTGTTTGCTTCCACACAGCTCTAGACAGTTCTGTACCTTTATCTGCTTTGTGCTGAGACAACCATAATAAACAGCCTATATTCTTTGAAATCCTGCTAAGGATACTGAACACTGTTCTGGAAGTCTGTAATAAACCACTTAGATTACCTTAGAACTACTGAACAACAAAAAAACCCAAAACAGTAACAAAAAACCCCCAAACTAAACAATACAACAAAGAAATTCTTGTGTGTGTGACTGATGGCTGCCATCTGGCATCCAGTGGGGATTTGGGCTCAGTGTGGGCACAGCCCATCTGCTCTCCTTGGCCCTGAACCTCCAGAATGGTCCTGGAGAGCAGGAGCTGCTGTGGCACAGAGCCCTCAGCAGGAGCAGAGCTGAGGAGTGAGGAGACAGCCAGGAGAGCCTGCAGTGCCTCTCTCCCCAGGAGCCATTGGGAAGGCATTGCAGTGCCTGGCAGGAATGCAGAAACTCCCTAGAGACCCTTGGGTCATTGCTGCTCCCCAGTACTAACCACACATTAATAAACCTGGTTCTAAATGTTTTGTATCTTTTGATTGATGTATCTTGCAGTGACTGAATGTAGAATTTCTCTCAAGAAGAGCAATTCAGAACAGATGGTTTGTGTGTCAGTAATCACCTGAAATTTCATACACATAAATCACAATTGTATGCCTTGACAACTAAGACTTTTAAACACATCATTTAACCTAGCTTCACTATGAAGCTTAGATATTCATGGAACTCACAGCATTCCTTTACAGTGTCTTTCAAAAGCACATTTCTGGTAGTAAGAGCTACTTACAGCAAATGGTAAGAGTCAAGGTACAGAACATCACACTTAACTAAGCAAATTTGAGATATTCTTAATTTCATAGTGACAGAAAAAAAATGTTTGATTAACAGATGTCCTGAACAGCTCAGAAGTGACAACCAACCACATGTAAAAACAAGACATTGTTGTCAACAACAGCTACATAATTTAACAACCAAAAAGACCACAAAAGCTTCGAGTCATTTTCTGGAGTAAATGCTACACAGACAAATATCCCTGACATTGCATGATTTCACTAAAATATATAAAAGTTTCATCCCATTTCCCATAGTATTAGGGTCTTGCTGAAGAGAACAGCAAAAACCCCATGCTCTTTTCTATTCAGTAACAGCCCTACCAGGTTTATCACACAAATTAAAGGGAAATACTCATATTTTCTAATCACCTACTAAATTTTCCTACCACCTCTTAAAGAGAAGTCTACTTTTTTAATATTTCCAAACCTGTCACTGTACTGCTCAAACTATAACACATGAAAGCTTTTATTCAAGAAAGGTTTCATGCACAAATATTTTTTACTGAGTTGTATAAATGCCCTGACTATTTCAAAAGTGCTTTCTAACAGATCATTCTGAAATAATTAGGTTTCCACATGGCAAAACTGACTTTTGTTGACATAGTATAGTATGACCACAGTTGCTTTGAAGCAGCAGTGGCTGCAATTACTCCTATCAAGTATCAGGAAAACAATTCCCCAGTCACACTCCTTTTACAATCTTGTCTTGTTGACGTGCACGCATGTGGTTTAATACAGGATGTGAAAGTGCGAGTGAAACATATGATGCAATCGTGGAAAAATGCTGTCAGGTTCACTTCTAAATCCAAAAGGGACTCTCTTACATGGATGCTCTGAAATCACATGGAAAAATGGATTTTTTGTACTGCTTTTTCAAAATGAGTTCACCAACACATGCTAAAATCCCCATTTATTTATGGCAGACAGACTTGACCCATATTTTGAAGATTATTCACCATATTTTCCTCTTTGAAAAGATGATTTCAGGACATTTTGAACTATCACTTATGCTTGAATAAAAAGAAAATGATGAGCCATTTGTCTGCTATGAAAGAGGGTTACAGTTACTAGGTACTCAAAGGAAAAATTTGCTTTTATCTCCTGGTGACCTACATTAACCAAAATGGGGGTTTGAGGGGGAAATTAGGCTATGCAGCAGCTAACTGCTGTGGTGGCCATTTAGTGTTATGTGAGCATAAATTCCCACTGAACTGTGATTATATCAGCTAGACAGAACATGTATCTATTTCAAAACTTTTTACCATTTGCCTTTTCACTTAACTCTGTGGCCAGTACCAATCCTTTTCCTCCTTCAATTCTTTCCTCATTTTGCTCAAGTGTTCTTAAACAACTGGACCAATGGTCAAAAGAATGTGCTAAATGCACATCTAAAACAGAATACAGAAATATATACATAGAATTTAAAATTAAGCATTTCCCACTGAAAAAAAAATGAACTAAGAAAAGAAATATAAACCCCTCAGCCCTCCTAAAGCTGCAAAAAAAAAAATTTAAACCCCAGGGCAAATTTAGAATACAAAAACCCAACAAGGAAGTTCTGAAGGCTTAGGAGACAGAAAAATAGCGAAACTTTTCCACAGACACAGAACTAAGAACAACTTCTATATTGATGAAAAATAACACTGAACGTACAACAAAGCAAGCACCACTAAGCAATTCACTTAACAAGCAGCAAAACATTGTCCTTCAGGGAAAACACAGTCTTTACATTGTCATATCGTGTCATTTTAATGGGAATAGGAAACTGGATTTCAAGTTTACAGATCACGTGTTGATTTTTACCCTGTATAATAACCACAGAGATCATCAAAAGCCAAAAATCACTCATTATCAACTAACTAGATTCTAAGAAAACATTTGTGAATTCTTTGGAATCCCTAACATATTTACAATATGTCAATAAAAATAATTAACATCATCAAGGCTTTATAGAAATATACAGACTTCAACACTCAAATAACTGCAGGACTAAATTAATGCTTTAACCATGTTATTAAGTGTCAAAGTAGAACACACTCTTCCATGTGGCATTAGCTTCTTAAGCATATATGGAAAATAAATTTAACAATATAATTTTCAAAGTTAAGCATTTTTTCATGTCTTTTTTCTTCTAAGTTCTCCGTCCAAGACACAGCTTACTCATCACACAGCAAAAGATTGGTTATTCAAAAAAGATAGTGTTAATAGTAATGAAAAACTAGTTTCACAGAAACAATGCAGCTTTCACTTCTAACAGTGTGCCAGCAATCCAAGGAATACAAGAGACTATTCAATCCACAGACAATGAACTGTGATATCCAGAAGTAAATAACATCAGAAAGCAGCAAGGCAGAAGCGTCATTCCCCAGCCACAGCATATTTCATGATTTGACTAAGAAGTAGTTTAAATGTAGACTAAGGATATGTGCATTTCAACGCCTCATGGCAAAATCCCAGTGTCGGTCAGAGCTGGAAGGCTCTCAGGGGCCGGCTCAGCCAGGGCAACACACAGAGCTCCATAGCCAGGAGTCCTGCACTGCAGAGCACAGCTCCTGGAGCATCACAACACAGAGCCCACATCAACAGGCGTCAGATCCTGCTCCTTCCCACTCCATCTGTGTGACTCAGGGTGGGATTAGGTCACTCTGGTCCAAAGACCTGGGGAGTGCAGCATCCACATTCTCTGAAAAAATCCCTTCGCCCAGGATTTTTCTCCTGGGAAGCTGAGAAGCCTCAGAGAAAAAGAAAACAATTCTAATCTCATTTGCTTCTCCTGTGCTTTGCTCATGTGGAATGTGTTTGGAGATTGTTTCATTGGTTTCATGTGGGTTGTTTTCACTCTTTGGCCAATCGGGGCCAAGCTGTGTCGGGACTCTGGGAAGAGTCACGAGTTTTCATTATCAGCTTTTTAGCCTTCTGTCTGTATCCTTTCTGTATTCTTTAGTATATTTTAGTACAATACAATACAATAATAAATTTGCCTTCTGAGAACATGGAGTCAGATTAATCATTCCTCCCTGCCACAAGAGGGTCCCCACAAATACAATAAGGGAGGTCAATAAATTGTCTTTTAAAACTTCTAGACATCTACATCTGTAACATATCCATGCCTACTGACAAGTACACTTTTATCAACACTCTTTCAAAAGCTTGAAGAGGTAATGTGTAAACTCCAGGCATGTATGCACCAAAAATTAAAAGCCATTATTGTTACTGTTTGAAAATGCTAGCAGGCCAAATGCAAAAATCAGTGGTGGTTTGGTTTATTTCTAATGCTATAATAGCATTAAATAGAGTGACTAAAATTAGATAGAATTCAAGAAAGAGACTTTAATTAATTTTTTAAGCATATTAAGATTTTATAAACAGAGACAATAAGAGAGAGACACTAGGGTAAGCCATGGCAAAGACCTCCCTACAGTATCCATGAAAACAGGGGTTCAGTAGTTCATTCACATTCAATAAATGGTCTGTGTTTTTTCCTCAGATCTCTGAGTTTCAGAATTAGCAATCAGATGGGGATTTTTAAAACTAGCATTTCATAATGGGCTTCTTCAATAACATATGATTAGAACAGAATGTGGCAATTCTCAGAGTTGCTCTTTCAGAGGGCAATTACACCTTATCCTCGGTAGATGATCCTGAGCTTTTCCCCATCACAACCTCAGAACTCAGAGCTGAATTAGCAAAGAGTTAGCTGAAGAAGACAAAAAGAATCCTAGTTTCTGAATTTCCCTCATTTTATTACAATTAAATGAGAAAAAAATTGGAGGATTGCAATTAACAGAAGAATTGCATTTTTGTGACATTGTCACACAGCATGACTTGTGAATGAACATGCCAATAAGCACCAATTATTCCATGAGATGTGAAAGTATTTCCATGATATATAAATGGTTAAATCTGTACATCAGGTACACATCTGTCCCATGTGATTTTCATGGGACATATTTTTAAAAGCATCTTATGTATTACCAAATTATGTTTTATCAAATATCACATTCCTAAAGGGGACACGACTCTCTCAAAATAAAGCATAAAAACCACTAAATTTTGGCAAAGGCAACTAATTTTAGTAAGAACAATTTCAAAATCACTTTACCCCTTAATTATTCCAGAAGAACCCAAGCTAAGGAAAATGCTTCAAAAAAATTCTTAATAAATGGTTGAAGTTCATCAAAACACATTACAGGTTCTAAAATTTCTTATTGAAAAAGGTTTCCACAATTTCACTGACAGTGTGGCCAAATAACATATTCCTTCGATCCATGGAATTATAGTGAATAGCCTTTCACTGTCAGTCTGAATAATAAATGTAAGGAGCTATTCAAATTCCTTGATAATGGTGGATACACAGCTGTATTACCATTATGCCTCCTCTTCCTCTTCCACCTGGTTTCCTCCCAATGACCAATCTCACATTTTGAAGTGCAAGACAAGGTGAGGGTTTTCCAGCCCTTTTCTCTAAGATTAGTTCCAAATAGTGCACTACCTCCCATGAGACAAGTGTCAAGGAAGACTCTGAAATATCTAGGCAGTCTAAAGAAATACAGAATTTTATGAGATGCTTTATCTGTTTGCTTTCTGAATTTTCAGATGTTTAACAAAAATGAAATTTTTATGCAGATGCTGAAAACATTCAAGAAGAATTTAGCATGAACCTCACTGCAGGTAAATCTGATGCTCCAAAGCCCTGGATATTAATTTTTGAGAAAAGAAAATGCATCTTTGTCTTTATGATAAAGAATCTAAATTTCTGTAAGTTTTCCAATTAAAAACCACAGGGAAACTGCTATAGCCCAGGGAATTCTAAACAGGTGTGGAACTTAAAAAACTTTCATGATTTGAAAAACATGGTGGAGCTTTATCTACACAACAAAATTTCTAAATCAGCTTTAAATCAGCCACCACAAGTTATGAGCAAAGCTTTACTGTGTACTTGAAGCCTTTGGGGCTGATTTACATAAACAAACAATTTCAACTATTTATTCAAATAAACAAATTAAACATAATTATGGCAGCTATAAATTGATGTCTATGCCTCAAAGGGAATTTGTTTTCTTCTTCTGCATTGTAGCCATTACTTAAGTTCACCATTCCTATTGCTTCAGAAATTTTGGTTTATCTTGGTTCAGGAGTACCTATTGATAATTGCATCAGATTCTGTAGTTCTTCCTTATTCCCAGAGAACTGCTACCACTAAGTTAGATGTAAGAACTGCACCATAAATTGAGGACAGTTGGTTTAAATTATGTTGTTTTCTCAAGTTATAAGGTAATTTCTATGCAAGTCTCTGTTACATTTCTGTTCCAGACTGTTCCTAGTACTCTAAAAAAAAAGCCAAATAGAAAGATCTGTGACAAAGATATCTATAGTTTGCTTTAAATATTTTACAAAATAAGTAATAGGAACATAACAATGCATTTCATATAAGAGGCAAAATCCAGCAAATCTAAAAATGGCTTTTTATAAATTTCTCTCAGAAAATATGCCATCCCTATCTTTAATACCTGTATTGAAATAATGGCAAAAAAGTTATGAAAATGTCCAGGTTTAACATAAATTTTATGAAATGTTTAAATATTAGCATTCCATACAAAGTCAATGTTAATTAAAAATCTCTGGAAAAAAACTTGGTGTTCCCTTGTTAAATTATATTATTAGAAATCAAAATTTGGTCCTCAGACCTGATTTGCAGTCCAAATCATTAACATTTTCCACAGCTGGACTACCAAGTAGTTAAATACTTAAATCTGCCCTGCTTTTTCCCTGACAATTAGCTTGTGATGCAAATTCTTGTTACTTCTGCAATGTTAAAAGGCGCAGAGAGAGAGGTGTGCAGGAGAATCACTGAAAAGAGCAAGGCCAGTTCACAGCCACTGCTCTTCAAAGCAGGGAACAAACCATGCCTTCCCAAGGACATAAATCAATGAGAGGAACAATCCAGAGCCAATGATGTCTTGGTGCTGCCTCAGGATTGGATAGCCCTGCTTCCAACACAATGCATGGCCTGAAGTGCATTTAAAACCTTTTAAAGTAGGTTTTCAATGTATTCACCTGGAACATGCCAAGCAGACAAACACATAATATCCTGGAATTGTTCAGAAATCTACTTTCATAGTCTGATGGGCGACACCACTCTATTGTGCCATGCAATCCTCCTGCAAGCATAAATTTTAGTTGTAGGAGTATTTGCTGAGGCACAGAAGGTTTGTGCATATGACCTACTGCACAAACCTTTAACACCTTAACCTACAATATCTGCAAGAAAAGTGGCAGCCACCCAGTTGAAGGAGCAAGCTATTGACATGTCTGAGAAACATACAGAGTCCTCTGACAAGCAGCTCTACAGCCTTGTGGAAATGATTCCTTCTAGATGGATCAGCACTTGTGAATCATTTTGCAAGATCATTCTTTCCCTCTCACATCCACATCAGTCTGCCACTAGAAAGATTAATACCCAAAAGGACAATGCTGTAGTTTCTCAATCCTCCCAAGTAACTGAGACTCATATCTATCATGCATATGACTACAAGTTGGCTCCATGAGCTCTTATTACAAAATAAGTCCAGAAAGTATCAGTGTGCAGAAAAGCAAATTGCTGCTCCAGACCCTAAAGGATCTGTTCATAGCCTAACAATTGATGCAGCCCTATTCATGAAATCCTCAACTGGAGAGTCAGATTTATAAGCCCCCTCACAGAGGGGGCCTGGACCTGACATCAGGGATGCAGCTGAAGTGTTTTTACACAGGGCAGACAGGCTCAAGGCACCAAGTTTACAGAACTCATCCCATCTACAGGACACAGGTAATCTTGAGAAACTGAAGCCTACAGTATAAATAAAACCACCGTGTTGATTAGATCAGACTTTCAGCTTGGCCATCTGGGGTCTAAGAGCAAGATCCAGATTCCAGATCTAATTCTGAATAATTGGTAGAGATTCTTCTAATTGTAACTCTTAAAATGCATAACATATCTCAAAGATAATTCACCTTCAACCTGCTTCATGAAGACATTGTTTTAAGTGGAGTGTTTGTTAATACATCAGCAGCTCCAAGGATGGTGGGCACACTACTGTGCCCGGCCAACAAAAATGGTAACAACAATTAGCACAGTTTATTTATGCTTACTTTTAAATCTTTTTTACTGGTCTTACTGAACTAAGCCAAACCAAATCAAATGTGGGCTCTGTGCATATTGCACATATCCTGATGCTCTGGATTTATTTGTACAGCTGTAAAATTCTCAAATTAACTATCTGTCAGGAAAAGTAAAATACTGACAGGAGACTGTGGAGAAGAAATGCAAGATAATGGGAGAAAAATGCAAAATGGCATAGTGCAAATTGCAAAATGGCAACTGCACTATGCAATTAAGACTGCATAGTGCAGTCTGTAGTTTCAAGACAGTATTCCATTAGCACCAGCAGTTTCAACAACTTACTACTACACAAATCTTGAGCATTTATTAAGATTGATGCCAGTCATCTCCTTGTCATTTTATAAATGTACATTATTAGATTTATGACTCTAAAAATCTCCAGAAAGAGGAAAAAAATTACTTCTTAGAAAATACATTATATAGTCAAACTGTCCTCCCTGTTTAAAAAAATCCATTTTCATCTAAGACTCAAAAATTTTGTCAATGTGTAGCAAAGGATCAGATACAACATCAGTGCTTTCAGAATTACCAGTTTTGAAGCATGGTTTAGCTGCTTAACAATGAAGAACATTGTCTTCTGGGATTGTATTTGCAGGGTGCCCGCCCCATAGCAGGGAGGAATGATGGATCTGACTCCATGTTCTCAGAATGATAATTTATTATTTTATGATACTATGTTATTTTAAAGAATACTAAACTAAACTATACTAAAGAATACAGAAAGGATACTTACAGAAGGCTAAAAAGATAACAATGGAAACTCGTGACTCTTTCCAGAGTCCTGACACAGCTTGGCCCTGATTGGCCAAAGAGTGAAAACAACTCACAGCAGAAACCAATGGAACAATCACCTGTGGGCAAACAATCTCCAAGCACATTCCACATGAGCACAACACAGGGGAAGCAAATCAGATAATTATTGTTTCCCTTTTTCTCTGAGGCTTCTCAGCTTCCCAGGAGAAAAATCCCGGGCAAAGGGATTTTTCAGAGAATGTGAATGCCACATTCTGGGATTTGCAAAAGAATCGTAGGACCTAACATCTTCTGAAATGAAGAATTTTTAAATGCCTCCTCTCTAGAAACTGAAATGCTTTTAATATCTTATTACTTAATATTAACCACTCAAACAGCAAAGTGGCTAGAGTCATGGAAGACACAGATTTTATGATTTCCAAAGGTGCTTATTATGGCATTAGGCTCACAGTAGCAACATGCAGAGGCTTCCCAAACAGCACCAGAGGCTGCCAAACTCCTGTACTCTAGATTCCACATCACCCTCCTGAAAAACAAATATCAAAGGGAATTTGGCCCAGGTGGTATTTTTAGATGCAGGGATTCAGTCCTAAAAAGGCTTTCTACAGAAAGGAAAAATCCAAATATAATTCAAAATAATTTCTTTCAAGTTTGACTCTTGTGATAGATATCCCTTTGTCCACTGGCACAGCCAGCAGGGTATTCATCCCCAAGAAACAATAACACACAGAACCTATGAGTGACCCTTATGCTCTCTCAAGTTCTAATACTTTTCAGCCATAGGGACTTCCTCCTCTGGGTGGGGTTTCTGTGTATTCAGCCTTCCAAAAGAGCTCTCTTCCAATACCTTATTCAGTATTTTAAATTTATTCAATTTAAACACCCCTTGACGTGGTGTTTGTGAGGGCCCTCAGGATGAGGTGAGAGATGAGAATTTGACTCCATGTTCTCAGAGGCTGATTTATTATTTTATGATATTATATTAATGTATGCTATACTAAAACTATACTAAAGAAAGAGAAGGGATACATCAGAAGGCTTGACAAGAATGAAATAATAAAAACTCGTGACTGATTCAGAGAGTTCAACACAGCTGGCTGTGATTGGTCATTAATTAAAAACAATTCACATGGAACCAATCAAACATTGACCTGTTGGTAAACAATGTCCAAGCCACATTCCAAAGCAGCCATCAGATAATTATTGTTTTCATTCTTCTCTGAGGCTTCTCAGGAGGAAAAATCCTGGTGAAGGGATTTTTCAGAAAATATCATGGTGACACCTTGAAAAGAATTTTCCAATTTGTATGTAAACAAGATCTCCCTTTGTTTTGTTTGGCTTCCATCAGTTTCATTCAATGTCCCATAGTTTTTGTATAGAAACTGACCATTTGCCACACCATACCTGATTTTGCCAGTTCCATCACATGCCCCTTTTTCCACACTCAAACATCCTAACCTATCCAATCACTCATGAAAAGCAACTCCATTATTTCCTTTATGCATCAAAAGTTACCCCTTTTTTGCCTGCCTCTGACTCTTAAGGAAAAAAGACTACTTCATCACAATCCATTTAATCTCCTTTTCAGCCTCTCAAAGCTCTATCCCCAAAGTCACATTACCAGTAATTTCCTATGTATTTTGAAAATGTCTCCAGTATCCACAAGTGTTTGCACATGACGAAAAAAGGAAGTGTTGATATCAACATGACAATCTTCCTTCCAGATTTGGAAAACACAGCATTTTGGGAACTTATTTGACGTCTGTTTTCCCAATTTACTCCACACTCAAAACAGCTGATGCTGGCCTAGGGGATTGCTGAAATCTGAAGGAAGCTCAATGCTCACTAATAAGAAAGGGAATGATACAGTTTAGTTAACAAACCAACTGCAAAACTGACGTGGACTTGAAACTTATTGCACAAGCTATTAAATCAGAAGCAATAGGTTTTAACCTCTGCTATTTTGTGGAGTACTGCAATATGAATTTAGGGAATTCTGGAAAAAAGCTGATGAATCAGTGCATGTAATATTAGCTTTTAATGCCTTCTTAACTCTGCTATTGTTGCTAAACTGGCCAGACAGCCCCAAAGAGCTTCACAATGAATTCATGATCATACATGATACCTACCAATCAGAGCAGAATATATCATCTTTAAGACAAAACTAAACCCAAAATATTATATGAAGCTTTTCCATAGGAACAAGTTCACATAGAAGGTAAAACTTTGCTTATGAAAGCAGACCAGATCTTCAAGCTTGTGGGAGGCCTGAGTTAAGATTACACACACTCCTCCATTAACCATATCCTTATCATGACTTCCTCACTCAGATGCAAGCTGGTGCAGCAAGCAAACTGATCCTTCTGGCTCATTTTATATCATTATATAGCTGCTTCTATCTAAAAACATTCAAAGTTACATGATATGGTTAGAAAAGCTAGTTATCTATTTTGACAGAGGCTGAACTCAATAAAAATCAGTGACTTCTCCCAGCTGCCAGCGAAGCCATCCGGGCACCTCGGTGTTTCTGTAATCCTGTGCAGAGCAAGGGTCAAATGGCTTCAAATTTCCACATCTACTATTAATGAAATGCATAAAAATGATTCAGGGGAGAATTGTGGAATCCTTTCTATGCTAAATTTCATACAACATTATCTCCTCATAAAAGTTCTTGGCACCACAAAGTCAGATTTCTCATCATGAAGACTAGTCCTATTGCCCAAGAGTGCTATACAGGGAATTAAAATCTGAAAGGATGAATAGCTCCCTAATAGTATACACTGATACAAATCTATTATTCTGCCATTACTTTGAATTCTTACTAAGTATGAAATAACATACATTGAGAAAATAGCAGTGAGGTAGATTTTTTCCCTTTAAATACACTGTCAGTTGTACCAGCCTGATAAATAAAGACCAACAAATCTAAATAATGACCACATATGGAACTGCAAATGTCTAATTGCCTTCTAATGTAACTTAGAACACAAAAAACAGTACAAGTAACTCTTCCTTCTGCCTAGCTAGTTCCTAGGCTCCATCAGAAAGACTGCCGTTTTCTCACTTGAAAACTACCATGATACTTAGGTGAAGACAAGCCAGACCATATTATGAAGAGGAACTCCAAAGACACCCAATACTTCTGCTAAAGAAGACCTGATTATAATTTGAACTAGGAAATATGACAGACAATTTCTTCTACAAGAACAATTATGAACTTGGAACCAAGAAAAACAACTTACACAGGTGCAACTGACACAAGACTGTCAGTTCTCAGACCAGCTGATAAAATTTATGCCATGTCCTAATTTCTGCTGTAGACAAGTTATGAAACATCAAGAGCAGAAAATGGATTAAGTGATTTCTGTTCTTGGCCTCTTTTTTACCTGTTCTTTATTTGCCTGTTTTAGCTTTCAAGGAAGATGTACCTGAATGCAACCAAAAATATAAGAACAGTTTCAAATTGAATGTGTTAATGTGTCAACCATTTGATTCTACTTCTCCAAGAAATGAACTTGCTGCACTCTTGAATGTTGCCCAATAAGATTGTCCCATGAGAATAGTTTAAATTAAAGCAAGGTTGTGTTCAAACAAGTCCTTAAATGGATCCTTCCAAAACTCCCAAGTATCTAAGTTTCCCATTTTCCATATAATTCCTTCCACTCTTTACTGAAACCTCTCCTAGTACACCAACAAGATCTTTGAACTCAAGGCACCAAAACTAACTATAGAGTTTTATTACTGGTCTCTCCAGAGCTGTTCTTAGAGGAGAAGACACCTCCCACAGCTACTTAATATTCCCCTTGAAAATAAATACAAGGATCATATTTCGCTCTTGCCTACCACATCCCACTGCCAGATCTGGTTTATTCTTATTCTCCACATATTACAAGTACTTTTTGAGTAACTGCTTTGCATAGATACTTAAATAAATACCACATAAACATTATTTCCATCAATTTCATATTGCAATTTTTCTACACAGAGCAATTTCCTCCCCATCCATTTGCAGAATCTCCACATATAAAACCTCTTAACTGTTCAAAAAAACCCTCAGTACCAAAATGGTGGGATACATCAGATACTGATATTAAATGCTAGAATATTGACCAACACTTACTTTGGCAGGCTTGTTTGCATCAAAGCTGTTTTCTTTAAATTTCTCCTGCAGGGTCTCAGCTAGCCGGCAAAGCAAGGCACCATTATCCAATTTCTCCATAAAGGTTTCTGCTGTTATTTCTCTACCTGAACATTAAACAGAAAGTTAACATGGCAGAAAGCATGCAATGGTATAGACTGCATTTGAGTAAAAAGATAAATTAAAAAAACCAAAAAAAACAAAAAAAACCCCAAAAACTGAATAAAGCTTTAACTGAAAAACTTGCATTACTTTGAATATTTTATGAATAACCTCCATACTACTTTACTGGTAGATATACAGCAAATTATGAAAGAAACCCCATGCTTTCTTTGGGAAGGCATGTGATATTTAAAAATAGTTCTAGCATATCCAACCCTGTGTATTTCACTTTACTTATGAAGATCCAGTGCTTTGAACATAATGTTTTAAAAGAGAGAGTACAGCAGGAAAATGGTTTACACCAGAGTGCATGGGCAGTTATAGCATGAATTGCTAAGAGTTGATTTGTAACAGAAGTAGAAAACCATGTCAAAAAGGAAAGGGTGGTATATTTTTAGTAGACTCTTAAATCTTGATCCTTCAAGAAGTAGAGAAGACAGTGACTGCAATGCTCCTATGAATGTTCTTTTTCAGAAGAAAAGTTAGGTACATAACAAAATAATGGAGAGTAAAACTTCATGTTATACATCTATTTGCCACACAGATCAAAATTTTCACTGAAAGAACAAACCTAAAATACCCTGCTTTTAAACTATATAAATTCTCATATCAGACTATATGGCATTACTTCAGCTGCCAGGAACTGTCCCCTCTTCTATAGCTGCCCAGACAAGTTTGCATAACAATGAAATCACATCCCCCTGGAAGAGGGGATCACATGAGCCATGAGGAGATTGCATGCTGACCCCAGATGGGAAGGGAATTATTTACCATCCCAGACTAAACTTCCAGGATCTTAACATAATCTTCAGTAAAAATATCCCTATTTCCTATTGAAGGTTTTTCATTTTCACATTCCTACTGAAATATTTCCCTTTACTTTGGACACTATGTTGATGAGCTGCTGTATTTTTCAGCCCTTTTAACTTCCACTCATATCAAGAGAAGATCAAGGAATAATTCTTGTTTTTCCAATTATGACAGCATTTTTTTTCCTCCAGTATTTAAATATGCCATTTAGGAAATAACACTACTAACTAATTTTTCATAGGCTGTTGCACAGCATGCATTAGCAACAACAGTCTAATGTGCCAAAAAAAGAAAAAAGAAGAATATTTAAAAACTGAAGCGAGACTGGTTTCTCATCCCATCCACATCCACTCCTGCTTCCATGAGATGTCTGGAAACTGCAAATATTAATCTATTTAGAACAGCTTCACTGCAATTTCTTGTCAAGCAAAATAGGAAAAGTGAAGCTTTCCCATATCTTTTTGCTAAGAAGAGAGGGGAAAAATAGCATTCAAAAGTAACAAAAATGAAGTATATGCATTAGTACTGAATTTCTTGCTGATACACTGTAACCTGATACTCCATGTCACAATACTGAATATAGCAGCATTATAAAGCAGTAAGATTTACAAATGCTATAGGAAAGCTGGCTTCTCTAGGCCTTTGTCTGAAAACTTTGAGATACTTTAGCATCTTTTGGGCAAAACCAGTTTGGTAGGTTAAGATAAAAATGATAAAGATTGTTGCAGCAAACCATCTTCAGATACAGCACACTTCTGTTTTTCATTGAAGCTAACCTTGTTTTTTTCTATCACCTTTTACTTCAGAAATATCTTTTTAACCTGAAGATTTTCTGTTTTATTCCCACTTGATTCTGTTTGCCATGTAGCCCACTTTATAGCTCCTGTATGCATAAATGATTTCTCCAGGCAAAGGAGCAGTGGCAGCACTGCAGACAGGCAGTTAGCTTATGCCTAACTGATAATATTTTTGCCATATCTCCAGATTAAATGAAGCCAGGAATGAAACTATAATAGCCCAGACATAAAAAACCTGAACAGCTCAGCATCTCAAAAGACTTTGCCACCATTCTAGCCTACATATTTTCCCATTTGCCCCATCAGCATTTTTATAAGATGCTCTAAAGCCACTAGAAAGCTAAATTTTAAAAATAACTATGCTTCAGGAACTGCTTGAGTATTAATTTTTATAATACACTCCTCTTCTAAAAAAATTACAAATTTTTATTTTGTTTTGCAACACAATTTTCTCACAAACACAAGCAAAACCCCCCCACATTCTACATAACTCTTCTGTTCTATGATATACACATGCATCATTTCATAATAATAGAATGTTATAAAACCCTTAAAACTTATTTATCAATATTTTCTTTTTAGAAAGATATAAAAGAATTTGGTTATCTTCTTCTGCTATTGAACAATATATTTATATTACTTTAAATGCTGAATTGCATTAGCAGTTTGGTCACTGCATACTGTACACTAAACTGGATTATTTGAGTTCTATTTGCCTTTATGAAATCTGAAAGAATGAGTTTTGCATTGAACATCTGTCTCCAATGAAAAGTATATTAGGTGTCAGCTTTCAGTTCACTGTATTTTATGGCTTCATAAGGTGGCATTTCTTTGCTGAAACAGACACGCTGACATATTTAACAGTAGAAATGTATTGATTCAAGTAAGAGTAATGTTCATAACCTGAGGAAAAAAACTGCTCCATGTATTTGTGTGGAAAAAACATCAAACTCCATTAAAAATGTACAACTCCCCCTACAATTACCAGAAAGCAGTTGCAATGTTTTTATAGAATGGTAATAACATCAAGTATAATAAAACAACAACACTGCAAGTATGAGAAGAAAATCCAGGAATACGAAGGATTTCAGAAACCTCTCAAGGGCTGCCTACCCTCTCTTTTACCACAACCACCAGAAAAAGTCCCCTCAAAAAGTCAAACAGATGCACCTGAACCACTTGCAAACTGTGAGCAACTATCTGTAAGGTCACCCAGTGCTGGGGGACCCCGTAAAACCAGACTGGAGGTCCCTGAAAAAATAATGGGAGAGTTCATGCCTTGGGTGTGTGCCCAAGAGGCTGAAGATAAAGTTTTCATTACAGGTCTCAGACATTCAGAAGAAGAGATGGACCTAAAAACCCAGGTACCCAATTCTAGTCAATTCCTCTATCACACTTGGGGCAATAACTACAGGGCAAGACTGACTCCAGCCTCACAACTTGCTGATGGACTATTTTA
Source organism: Molothrus aeneus (assembly GCF_037042795.1). NCBI lineage: Eukaryota > Metazoa > Chordata > Aves > Passeriformes > Icteridae > Molothrus > Molothrus aeneus. The sequence goes on along the minus strand of NC_089651.1, from coordinate 3,362,706 downwards.
ATTGTATATTTTGTGTAGTAACACAAAACTAGTAGTTTACAAATAGAAATATTTCACTCAAGTCAATCTCTGAAACATCTACAATACTGAGGCCCTACTGAAACAATTGCTCCTGACCCTCTCAATTCCCATGGCATATAAATGCAAGAAAACAAAATGTGATAAAAATAAAGAAAACCAAGGCCAATGACTATGCATATATAAAGCTGGTTCTTTTCTGATAAGACTGCTCTGTTGCCTACAATAATTGACAGTAGGAGACATGATTTTGAAAGCATTGAGACATTAATACTTACTTGAAATGGGACATAAAAATTTCAAAGGCATGCCGATAATAAAAAAAAATTATAAAGCAACTCAACTAAGTAAAAAACTATATCAGTGCCAGTAGAATCACTGGAGGTATCAGTACTGTGAATACTGTGAACCTGTGAAATACAGGTTTTAATTGTCTGAATATCAAGGTATTTCTTGATATTCAGACAATTAAAACCTGTATTTCCCACTGGATCAATCTGAACAAACTGAAGTTGAAAAATACACGTTCTGTTATAGAATGCTCTTAGGCAACAAGGTGAGCAAGAACACTAAGCTGACACAGATTTAATTCAGAATCAAAGAAAGACTGTTTTTTTGCAGAAGACTCATCATTCTCCAACTTCAAACTGTACACCTCCTTCAACCTCTTAAACACTTAGCCTTGTCTTCAGCTTGATGCCTCTCCTAACATCCTCACCTCTGTTCCTTTCCTCCAAGCCTCCCTCACTTTTGCACCCAAGCAACTTCTACATGCATCAAACCATGTTCAATATTTACATGTCCAATTTCTCAGCATCTTGCATTCCCTGGCCCCTCAGCTATGAGCTTCTGAAGCCCTCTTCTGTTAAGAGGGCTCAGGACTGAAACCTTGGAACCCAACATATGCCTGAGGTGTAGTCAGTCCCATGTGCTAAATGAAGCTGGATGGAATAAAAAGACAATATAACCCTCGGCAGCTCGTAAATAAACTCTGGGAATGGGGAAAAAGATTAGAGGTCCACACAACTGCCCAAGAGGAAAAAGGGAAACCTAAACTACAGGCTGGCGAGGAGGCCCTCTCCTCCTCATGTCAGCCATTCTGCTTCTGCTTCACTGGAGAGTAAAGCAAACAAGCAAATCTTTCAAATTGCCATTTTGCCTCTACTAGAAGAGTTCTGTGGCCCAAGTGTGCTAATTCCCATATGCAGCTTGCTCAGGGTGGAATAGAACTTTTTCAGTGTCCACAAGAACATTCTACTAAAGTAAGTATACATACAATCTACCAAATTTGGAGTTTGTCAGAAGTGAAAGCATTCCCAAGTGCTTCACCAGCTCTATACCTAATAGAAACAAGGCTCAGAGATCATTATGCCTTGTAAATCAGCTAGATTAACATATCTTGTTATCTTTATCGCTGCCACTCTTGACTGAGACACCAAAGCTCAACAGAGAGAAGCAAGGACAGGAGACACAACATCCATGGCTACCATCTTCCTTTCCAGCAGACAAACCACAACACTGACATGTCCCGCTTTGAAAATGCTCTAAGGTACAATATCATATGAGTTAATCCTATCTGACACATGGATTTCATCTGCAGTGTCCTTTTTCCATCCCCCAGACAGCTAAAATCTATTCAGCAATGGAGCTGTAAAGATGAGCTGTCCTCTCAGAAGCTCTGAGTTTCTCTGACATGGTTCCAAAAAATAATTAGCAAAGTGCACACAAAAGTACTGGTGATTACTAAACAAAAACCCCCACAACAATGTCCATGCTAAATTAAGTATGCAAAGTCTCAGGATTAAAAATTCTCCCAACGTTATTTTCCAGCTGCACTATGTATCTCACTTTTCTAATTTATCAATTGGGTAAGGTCAGATTCTAGCTATTCCTGCTTTCTATCTGATATCAAAACACTTCATTCATATTATAAAGTGCAACATCCCAATAATGATTCCCAGCTTGGTTTTGAACCCACATCAGGCTATGCTGCTGCAAAACCAACACCATTCCAACTTCCAGTAACACCGTATAGAACATAACTGTCTCTCCACAAAAATCTCCTAAAAAACCATCCCTTGATCAAACAACCTCAAAGAGTTTCAGCCCTGTATTTGCCTAAAATACTATTTTTTAATCTATATTTATTTGAAAATATTATGTGTCCTTGTTGAGTCCTAGTACAGATGAATGACAAAATATAAATGAAACAAACCAGCAAAAATTAAATGAAATGCATATTAATTTCCTTTACGAATTGAGGAATCTTACTGCATGAAAACTGCAATAAGGCCACTTACAATGAAGCCACAGAAGTCACAGACAGAGCAAGCTAGGGTGTGGATACACACAGTATTATCTGCTCCGTGTTACTTGCATATCTATGCATGTAAAGATCTACTGAGCATTAATTCAAAATACATTGCTTCTTCCACACAGACAGGAAAAATCCCAAAACAAACAAAAAAAGCCTTCCATATTCTTCTATCCTTTTGGATGCTGAAAAATGCATGCTGTATATTCATTTCTATTTTACTGCACAGCAGCATCCTCACACATACCTTCTCTATTTAAAGTTTGTCCAAATTATGCAGTAATTAAACAAAATTTGAATTCTGAGTTAATATACTCTTATGAATAATTATTTTAATTCACACCTCATTTATTTTTAATGTGAATTTTAATTTGATTGAATTATTAATTTGAATAACAATGTCTACATAGGAATTCAAAGCACTCTAACAAAACACTATAATTTCAATTCATCAGCACAAACTCTGAGAAAAGGAGAGCTTGGTGCAAGAAGGTGTGGGGGAATGCATTAAGCAAATGAGCTGTATACGCTGCTTAATTAAAAGAAGGTTGTGCCCATTTAGTCCTGCAGTGCAGAACTTGGTGTCCATATGAAAAATCAGATATTTAATTACAGTTGGCATTTCAGAACCTCCTGCTGGTTGCTACTTTCTTGCTCAAAGAGTGACCTCATTCCTAAACTTATCACTGGGAGAACTCTGTTACAAACTGCAAGCAATCTTCTATTTGTTCTTGAGTGGATCACTAAAACTTCATTGTTCAAAACATTTAAACAATATATTGAATCCTTAATGGAATGTGCAGCTTCCAATTCAAAAAACGGTCACTTGGATTACTGTCTTGTGATAATTGGAATGAAAAGTTCTGAATTTTGCTCTGGTTTTGCATAGATAATTTTATATTCAAAACATATTATTTTAAATGGAAGTACCATACAAATAAATAATTTAAAACGCCTGCCACTTTTCCAGTTGTGGATTCATAACTCAACTTAAAAATAGGTATTGTCTACCTGCAGGATATTGTGTTCTATTGACATTGTGCTTATTGATCACATCTGTCATAACATAAGTGATATTTCCTTTTCTTTCTCTTAAAAAAGAGGAAATAAAGCAATATAGAATGTGCTGATGAAAGACACTGGATATACTCTGTTACTGTATGGTATCACTGAGATGGTTTAACTACAGCATTTGCCATGACAAGACACTGCCCACGTCTCACCAGAACAGATTTTCAGAATTTTTTTTAAATTAAATAAATCCTCCAAAACCATGCACACCAAATTTTCTTCCAAAATCCCATCAACTAAGGTTTCATGTAAACATAGCTTCTGAAATATTTTTCTTCTCTTTATTTAATGAGATGTCTCCCTTATGGATGAGGTATTCTCTAAGTCATCTATTTCTTTGGTAGTAGCCTCTGTATTTACAGAGATCACATAAAAAATATTTTTCCCTGAGTGCTCTCAGGAAACAACATACTATTTCCTAGCTTATAATTTCTAAGTTCCACCTTCTTGAATAATTTGCACATCTCTTTCCTTCTTGCCAGGAACAATCTCATTTGCTCTTTTTTTTTTATGTACCTGATTTTTTCCCCTCAATTTTGGTTTGCATCCTCTTCTGAAAACAGCAAGCTTTGTCTTCACACACCAAGATGCACACCAGTAAACCTCTAGGTCCCAGCTATGCTAGGTCAAACCCCTCTATGCACAGGCTACCACAAGTCTCAGCATGCATTGCCTTGGGCAGCAATTATAATTACTTGACCACTTGGTCAGAGAAGAGCTATTAAATGGTATCTCCTGCTCAAGACACTCACTACACCATACTCTTCAGGAGGCCTATCAATAAAAACGGAAGACATAGGTGAAGGCAGCAATCAGTATTATTCAGCTTAGTGGTACAGGTACAGAAAATACATGCAAAAAAAAAAAAGAAATTTGAAAGAAAGCTAAACACAGAATGTATAATGTTCAGTTATGCTACTCACAGAAACACAATGGAGGCAAATGAGTCCTCAGCTTTTCTGACCTTGCTAATATTTGTGTTACATGACGGTAGCTACGTAATCATAAGTTGATTTTTGAAACACAAAGAAATGTGAATCCCCAGCTAACAGTGAAAGGAGCTCTCACACTGCCCAGCAGGTGCATTCCATCTTGCTGTACCTTACCCAGTAGGTTTGTGAGCCAGAGGGCCAAATCCTCCTTCATTGGCAGCAAGTTCGCCTCGTGTCGGCTGGCAAGCCACTGGCTGTACTGGTGCATGTCAGAGAGGCCAGGCCCTCGTGCCTTCGGGCTCAGGGCAGTGCACATGTCTTACCCTCTCGTCCCCTGTTCACAAAATTATCTAAAAAGGAAAAAAAAAAAAAGAAAATAGTTCTTCATTATACCAATTAAAGTCTCACGCGCGCCATTTTTAGAATTGTAGGAAATAATCCCAACCAGCATATAATGCCCATCTCTGGAAGTGTTCAAGGCCAGGTTGGACAGGTCTTTGAGCGTGCTGGTCCAATGGAAGGTGTCCCTGCCATGGTAGGGAAGGGGTTGGAATGAGGTGTCTTTAAGGTGCCTTCCAACCTGAACCATTCTGTGATTCAATCATGACAACATTAATCATGTGCCTAAGAAGTCAGATATCAGACAAACAGAGGTGGATCTAACACATGGTCACACACACCAGTGACCAAAACTTTGTTTTGTTAATGGATTTTTTTTTGTAAGTGATTAAAACATACAGACAAATGTTAACCTTGTTTGTACTCACCAAGCTACATGCTGCCAACACAACAAAATGTTCTGTAAGGAATTATTAAAATCAAATGAAAATAAACATTTTGCACAAAGCTAACAACTCACTATGATGCCTGACCCAACACCCAATACCAATTCAGATTAACTGGAGAACTTCAGAGATTTTTGGACCATGCCCAGGAAAAACATGGCAACAAGCAAATTGTGCTCCTACAGCAAACTTATCAACAATTAATAAATGCTGTAACGAAATGGAAACAGTCTATTCTACAGCTTCAAAATTATTCAAGGAAAAACTACACAGAATATATTGACTCAATAGCATTGTTTCTTAAGAAAGCAGCAGAACAGCTAGTGCTGGTCACTCACTTGCCACTTCCCAAATTTTCCTCTGCTTCAGTGATGACTTACTGAAACGTCTCAGGTAAGACAACTAATTTTTAACACATGATGTGTTAAGCATTGTCAGTCACAGGAGCCACTGCTGGAGCTATCTCTGTGCCTCAAGGGCTAGTTCTCCACCTGGGGCAGAAGTGTGCAAGGTTATTTTTCCCTCTCTGAAAGAATCTTGTAGCAATTGTAGCAGTGAGCTGAAATACTTCCTTGCCTGGTAGGCTGTAGCCTACCCCAACCAGCAGACACAAGGTTGTCACTGACATATTTTAAGAAAATCCTTTTGCTAGGACTTTTCTCCTGAGGAGCTGAGAGGCCTCAGAAATGAAATGTAAACAATGATTATCTGCTGGCTGTGGAATGTGGTCTGGAGATGGTTTACCAACAGGTGCATCTTTGATTGGTGCCATGTGAATTGTTTTTAATTAATGGCCAATTACAGCTAGCTGTGTCGGGACTCTGAGTCTGTCATGGGTTTTTATTATTCATTCTTGTTAAGCCTTCTGATGTCTCCTTTCTTTCTTTAGTATAGTTTAATATATCATTTTCTTTAATATAATATATATCATAAAATAATAAATCAGCCTTCTGAAACACGGAGTCAAGATTCTCATTTCTTCCTCGTCCTGGGGACCCTCAAACACCACCACACAAGCTCTTGTACAGGTGGCACCAGAAAGACATGAAGTGAATGTGAGACCCACAAGGAAGAGTCCTTTGCCTATTCTCCACACCAATTGTACTAAGACATGTCAACTGCCTTCAATTTATGAACCTGCAAACGCTTTCCCTCTGTCCTTTGCATACCTTTCATACCAGGTAAGAGATATTTGTGACCATAAAAACAAGAGCAGAAAAAAAGAACAATTTATTATACTATCCATTGTGGTCTGAATAACAAAAATACTGAAACCAATTTCTATGTCAAAAGAGACAATATTTACTAAACGTAAAAAAAAATAAAAATAAAAATTTAATTGCCTTTCCATAAAATTGTGATGTAACTGACTTTTCCTAATGTATGTAATGGTATTTGGAATATCTTAATACTTGTATTAAAATACTTCAGCATTTTTAACCTACTCTGTGTAAATAAACTCTGTGTTTGCAAAAAGGTCTGCATAAGCTCTTTTTGACAACACCTCACCCTAAGTCCTGAAGTTTAGCTTGCCCTTGAGATAGGCGCAGCTATCACTACAAATATACTTCTTATTGAAATTAGACAACTTTTTTTCAGTGAGGGAGAAGCAAAAACATACATAAAAAAGATTTATTCTCTTCTATAAACACATATTTCTGAATTATGAGTAGATTTTACATTTTTCTAACAAAAAAAAATCCTTAGGTATCAAAGTTTCTTTGAAGGCAGAGCATTTTAAAGCAGACTAAAGTACTTAACTCATGCACAGCTCTGTTGTGAAACTGACTTTGTAAAAATGTCAGTTTGGATTTATGGCTTCCGGGATAATTAAATTCAAATCATATCTGCTCATTTAGGGCAGGCAGCAAGGGAGGGGAGGGAAAAGACTTGGACTGTTAGCTCTGCAAAAATCAGTCAGGACTGTCACTCTCAAAATAGATTGATTCAGACTAGAAGCTACCAACAGCTAAGGAATTTCAATGACAACATATTTAGTTTCTCTACGTTACTCAGAACCACATAAATTACTCTTTCAAATCATTTTGGATAGAAACAGAGGCAAGACAGATAACTGACACCAGTTGTCATCAAAGATTACAGGGGAAAGATCAAGGATCTATCACATACTTGCTTTCCAGAAAGAGCCTTCAAATAATTTTGACCATTTTCTGGGGTCTATAACCTCCACTGATACAGTGAGAGCCAGAAGAAGTTTTTTTCTCTTGAATTACCATTGCAATGATACTGGTAAAATGCAAAAAAATGCAAAAAAAATGCAAAAAAATAAAAAGAAAAAAAAAAAAGAGAGAGAGTTCTTGTTCCTGAGTGTATGTATCTAAATATTTGGGAAAATCCTGCTATTTGTTTCTCTTTACATACAAATTGGAAAAATACAACAGAAAAAGCAGAACTATTTCACTAAAGGAACCAGTTATACCCTGCACCTCCTGACTGGGAAGAATTTCACATTTCATACATGCTTTGTGGAGGGAGTTAGACTGGATGACACTTGGAGGTGCCTTTCAACCCAAATATACTGTTATTTATATTTCATGGATGCTCAGAGCAGTATTAATCAGGAAACTCTACACAGGATGTGCCCTGCTAGAAGGGTAAAAATTGGCACACACACACTAAGCTGGGTTGTGAAGAAGAAAACAACAGCCTTTTCTTTCACCCCACTTCATCATTTCCAGGACCATGGATATGAAGTGCTCTATGGAAAGCTGGGGTTAATTAATCCCCAGCATTATAATAACATTATTATTATGACTGACTGTCATCCAGGCACAATACAGGCTGCTGACACTGGTGGGGCTGAAGGAATTCTAGGGTGTCAAAGATACATCTCTTTAAGACAAGATAAAAAAGAAGGAAGGCTTCTTAAACAGCTATATGGAAAGCAGTCTGGGTTTCCACAAGTGTCTGTGGAAGAAGCACTGCAGTGTATTTACATCTCAGGCTTGTTTCTGTGGAAGTGCAGAGTAGAGAATTGGGGGAATAGGGATGTTATTTCAGTTTGCCTCTAAAATACAGCATTGTCTTTAAGGATATTTCATATTGACCTAACTCAGCAATCAGGCTGTGTAAAGTCCCAAGAAACTTTTGAGACTCATTCAGGGAAGCAAAGTGTGAGAACAAAGATTTTGGAGGATGAAAGGGTGCTTCAGTCTCATAGTAACTCTGGTAAGTAAGAAGAAAAAAGAGAGACAGGAAGGGTATTCTGAGTTTAAGGTGGTTTTCATATGACACATCCTCAGAATGAGAAACTGGAAAGATAACAAAAGCCAGACAGGCAGGTGACAAAATGAAGGTGAAAATGAGATGGAAATAGAGAAATAGAAATGCATTAATCATTTTCACTCTAGAAGGTGAAAATGATTAATGCATTTCTATACTGGGACTAGGTCTGCTTGAAATAAAGCCCTGAATAAAAATAATGTATGCACTAATTTGTGAAGAGGGCATGCAGAGTGAGGAACGAGAAAGTTAATACTGATGAAGAGCCTGAAGAATCACAGATAAATCACATACAAGCCAACCTTACCTCTGTGTAAATTTTCTTTGATTTCATTTCCAAAAAACCCCAAAATTTTTCACTTCTCCACTACTTTTCTGAAAAACTGCCCTACACTTCAGTAAAATCCACAAAATTCCTACCTTGGACTTTTAAAATTAATTATTAAAAAATTAAAATTCAGCTTCCAAGGAGCAGAGTATCTCCTGTCACAAACTCTACAAGTTATACTGGAGATCAGTTAACAAACTCCAAGCATCAGAAACTTTCAAGCTCTGAATTATCCTTCATGCAAACACTGATTGCTACTGAACCTGTTAAATTCAACTTAAGCCTTCACAACACTTCAGTACTGAAGTACCCAAGTTTCAATAAACAGTTCATCTACTTCATCAATTGTACTTTTTAGACACTTATTAGAACTTCATCACACAGTAGCTGGGATCCAGGAAGAAGCCAAAATGCGAGAGTTCTGTGAAGGCTACAGCAATGGAGTACTGAGCTCCTTCAAGATCTGTATGAAGAGTCTCCCTGTGGTGAAGGCCAGGCCCTTGTTTCATCACTCAGATACCTTCAAATCTCTTCCTTAAAATGTCTTAATATATTTATATTTTAGTGAACTGAAGAAAAGTTTGTTGACAATTTCTCAGTGAGGCCAGAGGGATGGACCAACTTGCATCAGAGGTGGACAGCAGCTTTTAAGGATACATCAGCACAGCTGAGGCAAGTCTCTGGCCCCAACAACTATTTCATCCTTTTCCTTTTGGCAGACAAAGTATGAACCAAGGAGCCAAAAAATATTGGGCTTCCTAATCTCACCATTTTCTAACAGCAACATCAAATCACCATATATACAGCTGTTTAAAACTAGCCAACACAAACATGACAAATATTTTATAGAATGTTGCACTCTCTGTAAACTGTTAAGGCTGACTTGATTTGCAGAAGCATTTTCAAAACTTACCTCTAAATGCTTTAAAGCAAGTACTTCCCCCTACTATTCAGAATGTAGATGAGGAACAGTCTTTGACTACTTTTCATCCTCTTTTGTTACAGTTCATATTTATGTAGCACAACCCTTTTTTTCAGCCTCTCTCAATGAGAGGAGGATGTCTCAAATTCTTAGCCTCATTGTCTAGATGAAGAATTCAGTGTGGGATGGTTTACAGTACACCCAGAAATGTGTATCACATTCAACACTAAAAGGTCCTGTTTCTCTCTGCTTGCTCCTACTGAACAGTGAAGTTCTTATTTTGCTCTACAGTGGAGCATTTAGTTATCTGTTTATTGCAGTTCATTGCTTGTATTTTGCCAGCAGTGTAACCTTACACTATCTGGTGATTGTTATCAGTGATCATCAGGTGAAAGCAATAAGAATCAAACAAGTGATCTTCTGTGTTTCTACTGGCTTTTGTTGAGGTTAACGGGTAGGAAAAAAGGAGTCAAGAATGATACACTGTACTCAAAACACACAGGAGGCAAAGACTGTTTAATCCAGAAAGTAAAACTGGATGCACAATGAAGCACTCAGTTGCAGATCCCCAGATTCAATTCCCTCTCCTATTCCAACCACCCTCCTTACCTGTAAAATTGTGATTATTTTCTTAAACCAAGTATCAAAAGGGAGGAAAAACTGTAAACATATAAAAGCTTGCATGTATGCATAGATGTACATACAAAGAAAACACATGTGCTCCAGCCTGCCAGATAATCATGTAAACCAATAAGTTTTTACTCCAATTTACCCACCCAGTTCCAGCAGATATGCGTAACAGCTTACACTGAGAAGCTGCTGGCTATGCAGGGCTCTCTGCACCACGAGTTTCACTGTCACTTCAGCCTGGTTCCCAATTAAATGTGCATTAATTCTCAACCAAAAAGGGGCTTGAACCATTTCTTGCAGCTTGCTCCCACATAAAATCCTTCCAGGTCAGGAATGAAGAAGTCTTGCGGAGTCACTTGATCTTTATGACTTGACTTAAGAATTAGCATAGATGTGAAGTATCCAGTGAAACAAGCATTTTTCTTTGTATTCAGTTAGAAAACAATAAAAACAAGTTAAAGTGTCTATGGAGGGGGAAAATCGATCATAAGGCACATGCAGACCTCCCTCCAGCGACCAATCAAATCACCTCTGATGCAAAGGTGCTACGTGATGGGCCCTTTGCAGGAGAGCTGACATAAGAGCTGAAGGGACACTGTGACAGACACCAGGTTTGGCCCCCCAGGCACTCTTGCCCAGCAGACAAGGTCAGTGACTGGCTCTGTGCAGCTGGCAGCCAAACCAGAGCTACCCAGGACTGAACACCTGCACATATGCCAGCTCAGTGGCCCAGCCGCTCTAAAAGCTGGAACTACTGGAACAGAAGATGCCATAACTTTGCCTCAGACCCTGGGTTCAAAGACTCTTTTTCATAAATCTGATCAGGATTAAATAGGCAGGCTTTGAGCTTGTGCAATGAAATTTGTTATAACATGACTGAGGAAGCACGTTAGCCACCAGTTGTAGAAGAAACTAAACATCACACACACAGCTGTGCAATTGCCCCACTGTCAATGATAGAGGAAACAGACACAACTTAGACAAGATCAGCAAGGTTTTCTCTGAAGGAACTGGAACTTGAGCACTAGCCTGTACATTGGCTTTGACAGAGGCGTATCAGCCATAAACACAGACAATCTCCTGCTGTCTCAGAGAGAAGGTAATGCTACTGGAAAGCAGCCAGCCTGGGAAGAGAGGAGACACAGGATCAAAAGCCAGAACAGAGCTCATGAGTGTATCTGGCAAGTGTCTCTGCTGGATCTCCCTGCTAGCTCTAATCACCTCAAGCAGATGGAAAAGAACAGAACTTTTGAAATTTTACTGGAGTTTAAATGGACTGCATGCATCATTCACTAACTGCAACACCAAGCTGAGTGCAAAAAGGGGTAAGATTCAGTGTTCATAAACAGATTGAGCTGCAGAACAAAATGCATAATTGTGCAAGTAGAAATGAAGCTGCCCACAATTTGGGACTCATATTGCAATCACCACCTTCACATCATCAAGTGCCAGTTTTATAGACATGGCAGAAACAAGGATAAATACATTTTAAAACTTACTTCAGTTTTCCTGTCTCAGTGTTGACATATTTTTCAGATTTGGAGAGTGTAATATCAGTTCATAGACTAAAGGATGCTCTTGTTTTTCCACATATATATACATATGTGTATATACACACATACATGCAGAAAGAGGGGAAAAAAGATACGTGAATGCCTTCCATTGAGAGCCACAAAAATAACTAAAAACTTTTCACTTTTTAATGTCAGGAAACTGTTTCCCACGGTGAGATCTGCTAGACAGTGGAATGACTTTCCCAAATGAAACTGTGAAAGCTCCTTTTCTTGAAATGCTAAAAATGGACTAAAAGAAACAGTAAGAAAAAACCCAGAGACTTGCCACTCACTGTTAGATGTTACTTACTCAGTCTTTACCACCTTCAATTTCCAGTTTACTACAGAAGAGTAATCACTCTCCTTTTGCCCTTTTACATGCATAAAAACAAACACAATCGTTTTTAAAGTCATTCTGCTACTACCTTGCATATTGTCTCTCCAAGAGCTATTTGCAGAGCCTTCCCTTCTATCAGAAACAACAGGTCATTCTTATCTGCATTATCATACAGGTACCTTACATCTAATCTTAACTTTGCCCACTACTATAAACAAGCAGATAAAACATGAGCTGACAAATGCAGCAGCATATCTTTATGAGGAAATTTAATTTTTCTAGATATTTTATTATCCTTATAACCTATACCACAACCAATTTAGCCCAAGGTTTCTGAGTTTTCCCAGATTAACTTGGAACACACTGTACATTAGGAGCAGGGGGAGGGGCACTGAAGGGGAACCACCATCTGAAACTCGTTAGTCAATTAGAATTTTTCATGGCTTGCATCAAAATGTGACCTACACTGATAGAGTAAGTTTTAATCACAAGAAGCCTTTGTCCTTTACATTATGAATACACATTACAAGTGTGTGCAGCACTTTGAGGGGAGGATGGAGAGCCTGGCACATCAGCTTACCAACACTTTTTACCTGTAAGGAAGGCCCTTGGTCTGAGGCCAGACCAAAACAAAGTTAACTGCACTTTAAAACCTGTTCTAATCATCGGAAGCCTAGACATTCTCAGGACTATGCCTAGTAGAAACAATTTTATTGCCTTGATAACGTCTCCCTTACCAAAAGGAAAGCTGAAAGTCTTTCTCACACAGACAAACTGTATGCCCCTAGAGCAAAACTTTAGGAACATTCAATATCTACTTGCTCATAAAATTGTAACTTCTGGAAACTGAGCCTGATTCCTAACACTGTCCAAAACCTCTGGAGTTGATTCCTCTTTGCATGGCTCTTACTATATTTTTTTCTGATTGTTTAAGCAAAATGGCCATTAAAAAATAGTACAAAAGTTTCAACCCCCACCAGTTAGAAAATAAAATACATATTTAAACTGACATATCACATCTCACAAGGAGTAGAAGTATCTCTTGCGGTAAGGACACTATGCAGTACTACAAGCTGACTTCCAATCGTCAGCTTTGCTTTTAATTATGATATTCCATTTCTAAATCCTGTCCTGAAATTAGTGTGAAGTTTAACTGAGAGGTGTAAAGTGGAGTTGAAGAAGTACTGTGCATAGTAAGTGTGCCAATTTAAATAAGACTGTAGGTAAAATAAATAAAGTAACCAAATAAGTCAGCAGGATAAAGTAAGTGGCAGCTAGAACTTGAAGATAATATTGACTCTTCAGCACTTCACCACCTTCACATAAGTTTGACCATGGTTCCAACAAGGGCAATATAATCCTGATAGATGGCTCATGGCACCATACAGTATAAATTCAGGAATGTCCTATTTAGAAACTTCCTATTAAATCACAATCCACGTCACAAAACCCTCATCAAACTGTTACATTTGGCACAGCATCCACTTTGCAACGAAACAAAAAACACATAATGCACATGGAAAACCGATAATAATTTGTTCATTTTCCATTGCAGAGTAATGTCAGAAGTATGTTGAAACTGCACTGGGGAGCCTGCAGTGCATCTGTCCTGCTGTCCCAGGAGCTGCACTCCCCCAGGAGCGCGCAGAGCCAGCAGGCTCAGATGACACCACTGCACCAGGATGTACACAGCAATCCTGGAAGACAGCAACTTTCATTACTCACACCTAGAACGTCAGTGAAGAAACAGAGCGAGCGGGTGTCACCATCGCACCGGGATGCACAGCAATCCCAGGTAACAGCAACCTTCATTGCTTACACCTAGAACGTCAGGGAAGAAACAGAGCGTGCAGAGCCAGCAGGCTCAGATGTCACCACCGCACCAGGATGCACACAGCAATCCCAGATAACAGCAACCTTCACTCCCTACATCTAGAACGCTCGCAAAGAAACAGAGCCTTCTTAAAAGCGAAACTCCGTCCCCGGAGATTTGAATCTAGAGCCTGAAGAGGAAACCAGGAGCCCTGGGCCAAGCAAGGGCGCCTTTTGGCACAAGAAGGGTCCCGTTCTCTATCCGGGGGCGGCGGAGGGGCCGGGAGCGCCCGGCGGAGCTCGGCCGCCTCCGCCCGCCGTTGCCGCAGCCCCGCACAAACCCGCCCTCCTCATCTCGCACCACCAGCGCCCCAGGGCTGCCCAGAGAAGCCATAAAGATAAACCAGAGGTTGAGGCCAGGGGTGAGCGCACTGTGAGTAAGAGCCACCCCCCATCCCTCCTTGCCCGCCCCGCTCTCACCCGCCGCGGAGTCCGATGCGTTTGTCCTCCTCGGGGCCCCTCCGCAGCCGGGCTGAGCTAATGGCTTTGCCATGAGTGCTGGAAGCGCTGCTCCCAGGTCTGCCCCTCGGGGGCAGGACCAAGCAAACCCGCCGCAGCCCCCGGCCCTCCGCGGGATGCCCGGGGCAGCCCGCCAGCAACCGTATCCTCACGGCGGCGAGGCCCGGGAGAGCCACGCGTGGATCTCCGCCACACACCCACGCACGCTCTCATTGCGCCTCCGCCATGCTTTCAAACTCCCACGGTAGAGAGCGGGAGGGAAAAACCCTCACCAAAGCCCCGCGACCCCACAAGCAGCCAGCAGCAGCAGCCACCCCCGCGGTGCCCGCCGAGCCGAGCCGAGCCGAGCCGTGCTGCTCCCCCACGTACCCTTACAGCCTCCCCGGGACGGGGAACAAGGAAACAAAAGCACCTACTCCCCACCGAAGAGCCGCCGGACAAAGATCACCTTCCCGCTTCGTTCTGGCCCCTTTCTCTTTAAACCCGAGAACAGCCGGCGAGACACACGAAACGCCCTCAATTTAAAGGAGCCCGCGCGGAGAGCCCCGCCGCAAGGCTGACAGCGAGCTCGCCACAGGCCAGGCAGGGCTCCCACCTTGGCTGGGGCAGGCAGGCAGAGATCCCACCTTGGCAGGGAGGGAGGGAGGAGGCGGCAGGCAGGGCTCCCGCTTGGGCTGGGGTGGGCAGGAAGGCAGGGCTCCCACCTCGGCTGAGGGGGAACAGGCAGGGCTCCCCCCTTGGCCCGGCAGGCAGGCAGGGCTCCCCCCTTGACAGGGGGCTCCTACCTCGGCTGAGGGGGAACAGGCAGGGCTCCCCCCTTGACAGAGGGGGAAACAGGCAGGGCTCCTACCGGCTGGGGGCAGGCAGGCAGGGCTCCCCCCTTGGCCCGGGCAGGAAAGCAGGCAGAGCCCCCCCCGCCTCGGCTGAGGGGGAACAGGCAGGGGCTCCCACCTTGGCCCGGAGGAAGCAGGCAGGGGCTCCCACCTTGGCCCGGAGGAAGCAGGCAGGGGCTCCCTCTTGGCTGGGCAGGGCTGCGGGGCCGCCTCCGGGGCCGCACTCGCTGCCCCTCTCGCCTCCCGCAGCCGCCGCTCTCCCCCGAGCGCAGCGGAGCGGGCTGGCAGCAGCCGCGCTGCCTCTCCTCATCCGCTCAGCTCAATGCTCTCTTTGGGAAACCCGGCTTTGGTTTTGTTTGTTTGGGTTGGGGTTTTGCCTGTTTGTTTTGTTGTTGTTGTTTTAGGGGTTTTTTGGGGTTTTTTTTGTTCGCGGTTGGTGTTGGTTTTGGTTTGTTATTTGGGTTTTTTTTTTTTACACTTCCCCTTCCCCCCTCATTTATTCTCCCCCCACCTTTTTTTTTTCCCTCTCTGACACCGATTTCCTACCCTTGAGCAGTCCGCATTGACTGAACGGAAGTTTAATACTTCGTTTTTTCAGAGGGACGGCAAACGCAGTTCACACTGATTTACCCTTGAAATGCTGAGGTATTGTATTACAGCCCTTGGCAGCGAGTTGATTCTTGTTTCCATTTATCTTTTATTATTGCTCCCTTTCCAAGACTCGTGGTTGTGGAAATGGAAAGAAAAGAAGAAAAGAAAAGAAAATGTCACATCCAAGATAAAACTCAGTTTTTTCTTTAGTTTGACTGTTATGTCTGGAATTTTTTAACACTTATAGACACATCTTTTAATTGTCACTTTTTTTTTAATGGCTAGAGAAATATTTGGTGAAACTTCATTGCGTATTTCTCTAAAACCATTTCATGCCACCTTGTGCATCTTGAATAAAAAAGCATGCTGTTCATAAACTGATCATTCATTGTACACATTTTAAAGAGTGATGGGCAGAGGTTTTGCTTGTTCTTGTCATCTGTGCTTCATTTGCTAAGCTAACTTTTAGCACACCGTTATTTCAGACATTTCATTCTCACGTTACGTCATTTTTGTGATACTTCAACATTTAAATGTCAGAGATAACCTCCTCCGACTATTGTTTGTTCACTTCTTCCCTGCCCAGAGAAGCCCCTTTTGTGAATTCAATAGTGGGAAACAGATGTTCAGACTTCTCTTAATGCATGAATGTAGAGTGTCTTGTTGAGTTTCCTAATGGTATCATGCTATCGCTTTCAATAAGAGTGTTCCAGATGAACACTGCACTTATTATTCTCTTTCAGTGTAGAGTCACTTAATTCAGTTGTTCTAGCCAAAACACATGTATAATTATGCTGAAAGAATTATTTTAAGTTGATTGCTGAAACACTCATCAAACTGACCCTTATTTTTTATTTACATTCATTTCTTTGTACACTGATCTGCTGGGAAAACTGGATTTGTGTAATTAATGCTGGGTTTTTTCTCAATAATTGCACTATAAGCAAATTCCTATTCTCTGAATAGCAGATATTCATTCCTGGCCAATCAAATGTACTCTTGTTATTTCTTGTATTCCTATACTATTATTATGCTTTTCTGGTGGACTATTAACTGCTGTGATGAGTGCTGCTTAAATGAGAGCCATTCATCAGCATGCTGATATAGTTAACCATGGTGAGCTCTAGCCATCTACTATGTGAGTAACAGCACAGAATTAAATTACCTCCTAGTTTTGATCCAGTTAGCAAAATTTTAATGCCCCTGGGCATGACTGTTTTTATTGGCTCATCCAATTTTTTTGCCAGAAAAAAAAAAAAAAGGAAAAAAGCCCTAAAATTATATCCTAAAAATGCACTGGGTTGGAACTGATGGTGAGCTGATGAGCAGATTCCTGCATCCACTTGATTATCTTACAATTTTTTACCTACCTTGAGAAAGATGTTATTTGTTACTTAATAAGGAGCAGCAATTCAAATCCAATTTATGTCAACTCAATATAAAAACCACCTTGAGATGAGAAGACAAATTTTGTTAAAATGTCCCTTGTACTTAAAATCCTGCAAATTTCTAGAGAAGTTGAAAAACATTCTCCTAAGCAACAGTTACATCTTGACTAGAAGCTTCTCATGGTTCATGTTCTCTTGAAGTTCCAAGATTCCTACTAAGTTTAGGAGCAATTCTTCACAGGGAGTGAAGCTGAGGCTTTTCCAGATCCCATGCAGTAAATCTTGTGTGAGCATTTGCACAGGTACCAGTAGGAAGGACTGGAAAGGCAGCTGTGAGATTTTGAAGCTGAAGTTGGTTGTGTGCTCCTTTATATGGTCAGTTTGTACCACAGGATAATCTAATAGCATGAGAGTGTTCATAGATACTTTATGTATCTTTCTGTATTGAGGATTGACAGTAGACAAGCAGGATGTAACATCCAATACAAGAGTTAAGAAAAACAAAAAACTGAAGGTTAGATCAAATCTTACTCAAGCAAAAGGGACAGAAACACATTGCCAAGTATGCATCTGGAATGTCCATTATGTGAATGCTGTGGAAGCTTCAGTAGCACCATCACAATTACGAACGAGCTGAGATTCACACTTCTTCCACCCTTTAATATTAGAATTTGGCTTTCCAATTTGACACAGTAACTTTGGAGCCCCAGCAGAAACACATTTTCTGCATAAGGTTATTTCAATAGCAGCGTTGCTTACCTTTGCAGAGGAAATATACAAAACTTTCCTAGTCAAATGCTATCATTTTCATTAGTCCTCCACACAATTAATCTTAGGTCCTCACACTTTCAACCTCCTGTGTCCACATGTTCTGATAATACTTTTGACAGTCTACTTCCAAACAAATAAGAGGATGAATTGTACGAGAATGAACAGTGATTTGAAGACAGACATAGGAAAGGAGACAGAGAACGATAAAGCATATTTGGAAGTCATATGTGCACGTAGGAAAGCTGAACAATATTAATACCACAACAAATATCTTGTCATCTAGATAATATTCTTTTCCTACTGTTAAAATTAATTCTCATAATAAATGTATGTACGTGGCTGAGATGCAACAAATTCTATCTAATGATGTCACATGCTTCCTATGATTTAGGACAAACATTCAGGATTAAAGATTCTGAAAGATTTACTTGGTTGCATGTCAACTTTGATGCATAGATATTTGCAGATTAAATTCTGGAGTACAGAAGTCAGCAAGGATGACCACAATGGCCCATTTTATTTGTGTAATTCCTCAGCCCTTTCCTAAAAAAAGTCTTATAATCACCGCCTCTGATGACCTGTGGGTGCTGTGACATGATCAGGATTTTCTTATGAAGGTACCTTGCAGGTCATCTACAAATGGGAGAGAAAAATTTCCCAGATCAAAGGTTTCTCAATGTCCAGGGAGCTGAAGCAGCAGTCACTGAGTGGGAGGAGGAAAAGAGACCAAGAGAAAGACAGCGGAGGATGTAAAATAAAAAGTAAAAGCAGAGTGGAGGATGAAGTTCTCAGCAGGCAGAGATACAGCCATCTGTCTTGTCATATCTGTTGATCCCACTTTCCTGATAATTTTCCAAATTTCCCAAACACTCCTCCTTCCATATGTAATTAGTGTCACAACTGACCAGAAAAAATCGGTCAAATACAACAGATACATTGAAATTGATCACTGGAAGCCCAGTTCTGTATCAACTCCTAAAGCACATACATTAAACAGGACATACCTTGGTCAACTAAGAGAAAAGAGATGGGAGAGGACAACTGAGTTGTTGAGCAGAAATGCTGCACAAACTGTATATTGAGTTGAGAATATCATACCTGTTCATTTTTTTGCTTTTTTGCCATTAAAGGGACCATATGATTAAATGATTTAACTGAAAATTAAATAAGTTTGGAATGCAGAAATAGATTTGCTTTGTACTTTCTTTCAGTAAGTGCCACAGAAGTTAAAATTCAAAAAATAGAGTTCAGAGGTGACTAAAAATTGCTGGTCTTGAGTCAGTTTGTTAGAAAATGAGCAGCCACAATAAGTGCAGAACGTGTTTCATAAATCATCCAGTATTGCTGCAATATTATAGTACTTACTTTGCCACAAATTTCCATGTCTTCCTTGACTTTTAATAAAGGGAGACTTGTCAATAGCTTTGCAGGCTTGAGATCAGTAAATACAACCTTATGGAACTCCCTGAAATATATTGCACTAACTGGTGTCAGAGAAACATATTTAAAATTTTTTTTCTAAAACAGTTGGAATAAAATGTAAAAATCTCAGTTAAAATGTGTCCTTTGTATGGAAATTTGAAGAATAGTGGAAAAAATGAAATGGGTAGAATATTAAATTGTTTCAGTTATGCATCATTTACTATTTTCATTACCATGAAAATAAGACAAGCTGTAAGTTAATTCCATCCTCTTACAATTCTGTTCAACACACAGTGACTTCATAGTCAACTGAACTTTTATCCAACCTGCAGTGAAACACTCATGTTAACGCTCTATGAACAAACTTCAAACTACTCATTTACTATAAAAGTAGTATGTTTTGTCCTTCCATCTTGTAAACTTACTATGCAAGAATTGTACTTTCTATCTATATAATTATATATAACTAAAAATAATTACCATTTTAATGAAACTTTGGTTTTAATCTTAAATATGACACTGAGTACTGTAATCTAAGAAAATCCAATTTTCATCATTGCAAGTCCAAATACAAGTTAGCTGTTTCCTCTGCATCATATTTACTGAAACATACCTACTTCTAATCTTTTGGAGTATTCTTCATTAGTGTCACAGAAAACACCTGGATGAAATTTGATGCAATAAATAAGATTTCTGCTTGGATTGATGTACTGTGCACCAGCATACATAGACTGCTCAGAAGATCCAGGTATGTGCATCACTGGGACAAATATTATAGAATAAGTGCTCACAATTCTGATTTATATAGAATGGTATTATTTGGCTGAGTGTCATTTATCCATGGATACAGAGCATGCAGTTGATATGCACAACTAAACAATAATTACCAGACCAAATATGTTCTGTCTGACAAAGCACAATAATCTGCCCCTAAAAAACCAGTGCCTTAAACATAAATGAAGCAGAGAATTATTACCAATTTTTTCTTAAACCCTCAGATACTACATTGATAAAGGTGATTTAAATCCCTACATATATTGGATAGGCCTCATAACTCCTTCCAAGAGTGAAATCAATGATATCCTCACATACAGAACTCTAATCTTTTCTAACTACAGCTGATACTACACTGTGTTCCTCACAAGACAGTGTAGCAATTGAAAGTGATTAAGACATATAGCAACTTAATCTGAGATATCTGTCAGAACTAGCCCAAATGTAAATGAAGTGATGAGCTCTCTTCCTGTTCCTTATATTTTACAAGAGATCTAGATTTTGTGGTTGGTCTCTACTTGGAATAGACAAATCATTACAATAGGGTGCTAACTGAGGTCACATAGAAACACTGGATTTTAACTGCTAACAGCACAAGAAGAGCAGTGAGAAAAAGAGGATCTAAACAGCTATCACTGCCACATTGTCTTCTTGTAAGTGTATCACCTTCTTCTTTTATAGTAGCTGAATCAAAATACATAAACTAATTTTCATAGGAATTAACAGATGAATGCTGTGCTTGAGAGGCAATTTACAAAGAATTCTGATACACATATTGCAGTTTCTTGAAACTTGCAAAATTTCCAGACCAAGAATAGCAGTTTTTTAAGAACTCAACAATTATTTTAAACAGAAAATATTCTAACAGAGTAATAATGCTTGCCCACCCACTTCCCCCATAGCTGATCAGATTCCTGCCTTCCTTCCTTTTCTTTTCATTTTGGATGTCTTCCTTCTCTTGACACAGATCTACATTTCCCTTTAATCATCAAGATTCATTGTTTCAATTTTGCTTCCCTTTAACTTATTCCCTTTGTTATTGGGCTTTGTATGAATATAGCTTGTTGAGTTTATAGTTAACCAGGTCATAATTCTATCCCTTACAGTGAAACTCTCATTAATAAAATCAGATGAGGCTTTTTTGTTTTTTTGAGCCTAGTTCCTAAGAACAAAATTATCAGCAATTATTCCAAATCTGAAAGAACTGCAGATAACTATAGACATAGTTTTAAATCTTTTCTTACAGAGAAGTATATGGACTCAATCCAAAGTTTTCCTAGCTTCATCATAACCACACTGGTATTTTCTCAGATCACTTCAGTCTATACTTGTCAGAGACATAATTGTAATATTTAACTGAATGGGGAAACATGTATTTCAGTAGGAGAGGTACTGAACTGATACCTCTAGATAAATTGCTAAGGTCAATCCCAAAGAAAATAGGTGGCATACAGAGGTATTTTATGTGACACAAACATGTCTTTCTTCCTATTGGCTACCTAACGAAAACAATTTCATCAAACTCAACTCTCCTAGTCACTGGAATAACTTCTGCAGTCCAATTTAGGATCCTGTTTCCATATCAAAAGCCCTTAAATCAGAAGATACTTTGGCTATCTCACATATCTTTCAGTTCTATTTTTCTCACATTGCTTCATCTGTGAAGCAAAAAATTCCACCTTATTCAAAGTGATAAAGCACAGTCACAAAACATGTAATTTGTAATGAACCTGCCTTTGTAAGAAGGAAATTAAAAATTCATTGCCTGGCTAGCAATGCAAAGGAAGAGAGGCAGGATGGTCCTTACAGATGAAGGTCAGGTACACACTTAGGTTTTTGCAAGTCTGAGTTTCTTCCCACACTGCCTTCACAGCTCTCCCAATCTTTTTCCTGGTGCTTCTGACACAGCTGTTCAGCATTTATTCCTTAACCCTACACTTTCTCCGTCAACATTCCAAATTAAGTTTCCTCAGAAGCTATTGTTGAGATACTACCTCTACTACTATTTTTTTCCAGGACCTTTTTTCCAACTCACAGTTCCAGTGGCCAATCCTATACCTTAAGGAATGCTTCAGGTCCAGCATTCCTTTTCATTCTTCTATTACAATGTCATCATCAAAGCATTCCTAATGGAAAGAACACCATTCCCTCTGCACCATACTATGCTGCCAAGGGAAACAGGGTGAATGCCAGCTCATTTAATGAGCTATTCCTGTCTTGTGGGGTTGGGAGATTCAGTTCCTTTTCCCACCTCTGCAAATGTAT
This sequence comes from Molothrus aeneus, assembly GCF_037042795.1. Taxonomy (NCBI): domain Eukaryota; kingdom Metazoa; phylum Chordata; class Aves; order Passeriformes; family Icteridae; genus Molothrus; species Molothrus aeneus. Next base: position 3,340,198 of record NC_089651.1, on the reverse strand, counting down.
CTGTTCTATCAGTTTTGCTAAACCACTTTTTATTTTAATTTTTAAAAAGACATTTATTACTATCGATATATTATTTTAAAATAGACATTCATAAAACATAATCTCATAAAGTAGTCTGATGCCAGTGGACACCAAAAATTGTATAGAGATAGCCTTGATTTATTAAGTTGATTTCTAGAATCACCCTGCACTTATTTCTCTTCTCTTCTCTTCTCTTCTCTTCTCTTCTCTTCTCTTCTCTTCTCTTCTCTTCTCTTCTCTTCTCTTCTCTTCTCTTCTCTTCTCTTCTCTTCTCTTCTCTTCTCTTCTCTTCTCTTCTCTTCTCTTCTCTTCTCTTCTCTTCTCTTCTCTTTCCTTCTTCCTTATCCTGCAAACCCTAATAGAGAAGGGAAATAAGGGAGTTTCGGAATAATCCTGGCTCTGGTTATCACTTGCTTTCGAACCAAAACAAGAAATCTGTGTGTGATCTCAAAGTATTTAAGTTATTAAGGGAAAGTTATTTAATCTTCCAGATGCTTCAGAGTTATAATCTATGACATGATTATCAAGTGTATCCCATGAGGGTTTTGAGGCAATATTAAACATTTTGATGTCACAGACTGAAGAGTTAACAAATTAAAAATATTACTTTTTTAGTGTATTAGCTCTTTTACAAGCATTCATGTTGTGAAGAGGTTGATCAATAGCAGAATCATCTCTATGACTTTATACTTCATAGGACACTTTTCCTTCAGGAGAGAATTCCCAGTTCACAGAGTTACAATCTGAAAGATGATAAGGGAATAGCTAATTGCTGACAAAAGACTAGTGTTTCTATTTTTTGGGTGTTACTTCAGCACCTGCAATCCACAGATAATCCTTTTCCAGTTTATCCTTTCCTTCACTGGGAACGATTCCTTATTCTTTTAACCATATCAATGTCAAAATGGGAAGTTGGTTTTGTTCAACAGTGTACACATTTAGTTTTCCTCTTGGGAGAGCCTGATGCATTGCTTTTTATGCTATAGCCAAATGCCTTGGCCATGTTTTTTTAATTGAGGTTGGCTGAAACTGTTCTGCTTTCCTGCTGCCTGTCATAGGCTGAATTACAAACAATGATGGGACTGGTTACCCAGCTCCCTACATTAATGACACATGTTGCTGAAATGCATTGAGAAACATTTAGTAAGATCAAATTGCGGAAGAACTTCAAAATCAAATGCCCCAAACCAACAATGAGGAGAGAAAGAGACAGAAAGCTATTTTTTTTTAACTTTGTGAACATTATAGGCACGCTTACAAATAAGATCAGAGTCATAATTCCAGTATTAAAACTTATTCTGTGTGATCTTTAAATTTAGGACATTTCTATTTCTTCATCTGCCACAATTCCATGCAAAGAGCCCACAAATTTATTAAATAACTAGTTCAACAAATTATTAGTAAAAAAATACTTGCACAAAATATTGTAGGTCTGACAAGTGAAAAGAAATAGGAACCAAATAGACCAAACAACTAAGACTAAATATTTAGAATGGTTATCTGAATGATATGACAGTCTGAGATGCTAGTAATTCCATATGGAATTTGCTACCAAATATAGTACTGTGCATTTGCAGCCCTCAGGCTTCATACAATAACAACAACGGGAAAACCAGTAATCTGAAATACTGCAGTCTTGATAAACACCTGCTAGGGTCTAAATCCATCATCAGGACCTCTATTTCCACCCTCACAGCTATGAATGTGAAATATTCATCTGCAGGAAAAACATATGGATAAACAAAATGATGCAGTGTTCTATCATGGCAGAACTGGTGATATGCATCTGCTGTAACATACCTGAAGTCTTCCTGGACAGAGATAAAAATTATAATGTTCTTAGGCTTACTTTAATTTTTATTACTCCAATAATAAAAACTAGATTGTTAACTTAATAAATAGGTTGCCTAAGTAGAATATATAATGGTATTTTATATCCTATGAATAGGCTAAGTTCACTGTCTGCTCCTCCATGAGTTACTACAAAAGGCAAATCAGAAGAAATGCTGTGAGAAATCTTAATAGTTAATGACTCAAAAAAACCCAGCCATTTGCAAAAGCAACAGGTGCTTTTGCAGACATGCAGAAAGTAATTGCCCAGGTGCAGAGGAGGTGCACAAGCTGGGAGCTACAAGCTGGGTTTGTGCCAAAGAAGAGAAGAGGCTGATACGAAGCAGGTCCTTCAAGGTGGGATAGTGCTTTTTATCATGCCAATCTTTTTTATCATATCAATCCCTTACATAACTGGCTGAGGAGTGAAAATTCCCCTCCGGAAGGAGTACTGCTACATTCACATGTACACCTGAATGGATTTATCCTCTGATGGGCCTAAAGGTGTCCTGAACTAACAAAGACCCCAAAGTGCGCTGTGCTCCACAGCGGTACAGCATCCAGGGTAACACTCCCCACAGCGGTACAGCATCCAGGGTAACACTCCCCACAGTGGTACAGCATCCAGGGTAACACTCCCCAGAGTGATACAGCATCCAGGGTAACACTCCCCACAGCTCCAGAGTGGTACAGCATCCAGGGTAACACTCCCCACAGCTCCACAGCATCCAGGGTAACACTCCCCACAGCTCCAGAGTGGTACAGCATCCAGGGTAACACTCCCCACAGCGGTACAGCATCCAGGGTAACACTCCCCACAGCTCCAGAGTGGTACAGCATCCAGGGTAACACTCCCCACAGCTCCACAGCATCCAGGGTAACACTCCCCACAGCTCCAGAGTGGTACAGCATCCAGGGTAACACTGCCCACAGCTCCACAGTGGTACAGCATCCAGGGTAACACTGCCCACAGCTCCACAGCATCCAGGGTAACACTCCCCACAGCTCCAGAGTGGTACAGCATCCAGGGTAACACTGCCCACAGTGGTACAGCATCCAGGGTAACACTCCCCACAGCTCCAGAGTGGTACAGCATCCAGGGTAACACTCCCCACAGCTCCACAGCATCCAGGGTAACACTCCCCACAGCTCCAGAGTGGTACAGCATCCAGGGTAACACTCCCCACAGCTCCACAGCATCCAGGGTAACACTCCCCACAGTGGTACAGCATCCAGGGTAACACTCCCCACAGCTCCAGAGTGGTACAGCATCCAGGGTAACACTCCCCACAGCTCCACAGCATCCAGGGTAACACTCCCCACAGTGGTACAGCATCCAGGGTAACACTCCCCACAGCTCCAGAGTGGTACAGCATCCAGGGTAACACTGCCCACAGCTCCACAGCATCCAGGGTAACACTCCCCACAGTGGTACAGCATCCAGGGTAACACTCCCACCTGGATCTGAGCCCCCATGAACCAACTGAACTTTTGTGTTTCATGGGCTCTTCCCACCCCTGATGTATCAAGACTGTGAGGATCATTTAGACCAAGGGAGGATGAAATTACAACAATCAAGTCTCCTTGCTTGATCCATGGGTGGTGACTATGTATCTTCTCTTATACTTCCATTTTTTTCCTTTATAGGTTTTGAAGTATTATCTTTATATTGCTATATTACAATAGACAATAATACCCAATACAGCTACATACCTCATTTCAAATTGTTCTAAAATAAACCCTACACACACACACACACATGCATATAGATAAACCTGATCATTCAGGGTTGTTTCATTCTAATCCACCCCAGGGGATATATTAACAAGAACCCAGGCTGCCCTTGTCCTCTAGGGCAGGTCATAACAAATTCAAAAATGTGAATGAAACCAAGAGGTTGGACTTCTGTGAAAGTACAAAGAATTGCACTCCTTAGCAAGTACAAAGAATGCCAGGCACACAACACATAAATTTTCGAGAAAGAGAGTCTGGAATAGCTTTCCTTGAAAATATATTTTAAAAATTCAATAAAAGGCTACAGAGTCTTCCAGTTTTCTGAAGTGGAACATAACCCTCCCCTGGGATATGGCACTATCCACTAATTCTATGACACTATGACACAAATTCCACTAATTTTGCTGAATGTGGCAGACCAGTTACAACTCACTGGGTATGTTCAGTGAGCTGTTAAGAACTGGGCTGCTGAATGACTTTGGAGACAAATTTAGTGGGAAATCCATGACCAAACCTTGCGGATTAAATGTGTGTTTATGTCCATTAATATAATAACTGAGACATGCTTGGAACAGGACTGAAGTTACCATTTGCAATTTAGTAATGTAAACCACATGTAAAATAAAAAATTAAAAATGAAGTAAGATCCATATCGTTATTTTGCACCAATATCTTTGTCAGTACTTCCCAAGTATTGGTTAATTCAAGTTACCTGAGACACTGATGCATTGGCTATAGCAGCAAGTCAGGCAAAAGGAATCTACTCACAGCATAAATTACCTAGAAACAATAATTTTTATATAAAATTTGAACCTTACATGCTTGCTATGAAGCCTAAATATACACATTGTAAAGTTTTCCCATGGGAGTGATTTCAAAAACTGTAAAAGCAAAGATCTGGAAACTAGGAAGAACAAAATGCTATTAGAAATCCAGAAAAATAAACAAAACACCCTGAATATATGGTATGCAAAAGGAGAAACAAACATTTTCTATTCTGAATATCAGCCTATTCTCTGAGGAACCACTGCATCCTAGCAGGCAGTCTCTACATTTCCAGTTCCATGTCTTCTCTGGTTCTTTGCACACTAGCAAGAGAAATGGTAGTTTTGAAACAGGACATGGATCTCAATTTTGTCAACAGGACAGGGATTGAAATGCCCCTTTTTTCTTTCCCAAGTCCTTTGAATAGAATAGATAAAACATACTGATTTTATGTAAATGATCATTTTGGTTTTAGCCCGAGTAATTTTATTTCATAATTTCATTTAGTAGAAAATTCTAACCTCTCATTTGTAGTGAAATCACTGTTTTGATAGCAAAGACCGAAGAAAATAGAACCAAACTGCATTCTGAGATTAAAGACTTAGTCAGATTACTGCCATGGAAATGCTCTGGACTATTCCTTGGATAAATCGTTTCTGTACTATAATTCATAGCACCTATCCAGTGCAGTATTTAGGCAAGTTCCACCCAGATTACAAACTGTTGGGTTTCCCATATAAATCCTGACTGCTGCCAGATGCACAGGATGCTTCCCCTACATGAATGAGGATCCCTAACTTGGACACAATCATCTCTCTTCATGCAGAAATGTTCAAGAGCTCTCAAGACCCTTAGGCATCTGGTTCCCATTGACTTGCTATTGTGGCAAGGTGCCTAACTCCCTTAGGTGGTTTAGAGCAGTTCATCATCAGCAAGTTGTGTCTGGAAGATTTGATCCATATTGTCCATTTTCTAAGAACTATTAGATCCAACTCTTTCTACAAAAAGCAAGGGAACCAATTCCAGCCCCCAAGGGTTGCAAGTTGTCAGTTAACAGAACTTCACAGTCTTTCAAATGCTGATGAGCATCAGCATTTCACAGAGAGAAAATCAGACACAATATTTTTTCATTGTTTCATGTCATTTTCTTCACACAGAATATAAAACTCAAGTACATTTCTGAGAGACTAATTATTCCTTGATGAAGTTACCATTATATTTTTCTCAAAATACAAAAAATTATTGAATACCCAGAAATATGATGATACTTTCAACAGTAGTTTCTACTAAGAGTAGTCCTTTTACTAAATCAGACTTTTCTTTTAGACTTTTCCTTTAATTCTAGGAATTCATCTTCACCCATCACCACATCCACAGGTACAAACTGCACAAGATTTCTCTTTTGCTGGCTTTTAGTTTTATGCAAATATCCTTTGTGCTAGATCTCATCTCTGCTGCTCTTTTTTAGCCCATTGTTATTCTTTCCTGCAAGCACAAGGGAACACTGTTAATTGGGGAAGCCAATAGCAACACTTCAAGAGCAGCTATGAACAAGCATATTATGCTACATGTGTCACCTATATTGCCATGCTTTTTGGATATACAAAAGCTCCAATCTTTGCCATTACACATACCCTTAAGTGCACTGGAGTAGGAATCAAGTAAGCCAAAATAATCTGTAATTGACATGAAATACAGCAACCCAACTGCTATAGAAACCACAACACCAAAACATTTTGGGTTCTGGGCCTTTTTACTTATTAAGTACCTTTGTTTTCAGTAAAAAACTGGGAAAAAAACTTCTTAAAGAACACTATTAAGTTAAAAATTCTGGAGTTAGGAAAAAAATTTTAACTGCTAGAGGCATTTTTGAGATAGGTACACAATTTGCTATGAGCAAGCAGCTCTCAATAGAAACCAAAATTGTTTTACTGAACTATTGATCCTAGAAGTGGCTGTATGAGTTTTAATGATCTGCTTTTAGAGGACAATATGAGTGTAGATAACAGAATCCAATATCCCTTTGTATGTGTTTACATAAATAAACCACCAAATAAAAAAACCCTTACAATTTTCTTAAACAGGAAGAAAAATCCCTTCAAAGCTTTGCATTAACATTTGCTTGATTCACAGATTTATATTATTTTTTCAATGGGATGTTCTTCTTGATATGCTAGGATGGAGAAAAGTGAAATCTTTTAACCTTAATGAGATTCACATATAAGCTCCTCCTCGCTTCAAGAATGTTTCTTACCTTCCCAGTCTCCCACATTTGCCTCACAGTGAAAAGGATGTTAAAATGGAAAATCAGATTCGTTTGTAAATATTAACCAATGAGCTTCTTAGCAAAGACTGAAAAAAAATTACGTATACATTCTGTGGTTTCCATTTCCTTGGTTTTATTGTCTTTATGTAAATTCTCCCAGGACTTTTCGAGTTATATGTCTGGAAGCTGCAGCCATTCAGTAGAGTAAAAGTTGAGAGAATAATGAGAAATGTGCTGGAAAAATTCACATAAAAGCTTTGGAGACATGAAAATGGAAACAACAGATACGTAAAAGCCTTAACACTCAAAAAAATAAATGTCTACGCAGCATGTGCATACATGTGTTTTAGTGTAGCTCTCTCTGAATACACAGACATATTAATTGTAAGGACACTGTATAGAGCAGCAAAGGAGTGGTATATGACAATGATATTAAGGCAATGAAAGTGAATAATCCAAATGATTTCTGTTATTAGAACATGGACATGCATATAAATAGCTCTATACATAGTTGTCTTGCATAGAGTTTTATATATCTTTTTATGCAAATGAAATATTTATCCAATATGACATGAAAATGTGTTTATGAGATCTCCCTGAACTCTTGTGCATGACAGCAATTTCAGTGTCATGGAAATATGCAGAATCTACAAATAGGAAAGAATCTTTAGTTGTTCTTCTTAAACATTCTTTTTTCTTTTTCTTCCAATACTCTTACAGAGACTTTGACAGTCAAAACTAAACTTGTGATGCTAGACTAAGCTTAGTCTGAGTATGCTTCACTTTATACAAGTACTAAAGTATTACATATGAAAATTCCAAACCTTTAGCCATAGTCAGCCTTTATGACTCAAGTTTTATGGAATATTATTTTCAGAGGATTCTGAAAAGATGATCTCTAAAACACGTAGTTCTTTAAGACAGTTCTTAACAGGTACCCAAAAAAGGAGGGTTGGGTTCAAGCTGAAGAAATGGACGAATTTGTGCACCTGATCCCATAAGAAAAGTACTTGAGATAAGTAGATAAGAGTGTTCTTGGCTTAAAGGAAAAGAAGGCATGTAGGCAAACTAACCAGTACATTCTGTGACCTATCGAGCCCACCACGACAACACGCAGCAAATGAAATCTCTCTAGAGGGCACCACAAAGGCAAGTGACCAAAGCACACAGCTCAATGCTTTACCATTCATCAGCTGAGCAACATGAATGCATGCTCTTATCCCACAGCAAATGTAAGTTAAAAATGCATTAACTCAAACAACCTCAGGCAAAACTACTTGTAGCTTGTGGCATTTGCTGGGTCCCCAGGACAAAGGAGGAATTGAGAATCTGACTCCATGTTCTCAGAAAGATAATTTATTATTTTATGATATTATATTATATAAAAGAATACTATACTAAAACTATACTAAAGAATAGAGAAAGGATACAGACAGAAAGCTTAACAAGATACTAATGAAAAACTTGTGACTGACTCGTCAGAGTCCTGACACAGCTGGATGGTGATTGGTCATTAAGTTAAAAAAATTCACATGGAACCACTCAAACAACCACCTTTTGGATAAACAATTACCAACCACGTTCCAATGCAGCAAAACACAGGACAGAAAAATGAGATAATATTGTTTTTCCTTTTTCTCTGAGGCTTCCCAGCTTCCCAGGAGAAGAATCCTGGGCAAGGGGATTTTTCAGAAAATACAACAGTGACAGTAGCTAATACACACACAGCAACTGCAACTGGTTTTTGGAGTGCATACATGATCATTTAACAAGGCTCATGTGGTGCAAGGCAACTGAATGTCTGTACTAACTTGACTTCTAATCGATTATTCACATAGAAAAAGGTGACTTCATTTGCCACCCAATTACACTTATGTTTATGATACTGAAGAGCTATACTCCTAGTTTAGTATTTTTGCTAGTATGGTTCTGACTCATAGTATCAAAATGAGAAATAGAGCTAGACAGCAAAATCTGCCTTTTTCTTAAAAAAAATTCAGTTTTGGTATAGGCAGACATAGGTAAATTAGAGTGAGGTTTAGGTTGTCTCAGTGACATGTTAAATATAGCATTCTTTCAACATGCTGAGTTTCAACCAATTTTCACTCTAGTGCATTTCAAAACTGAGGCTTGGCCATTGAGACCAGTGACTAAAATCACAGCCTAACTCATCACAAATGGGCACTGCTACTAATGTAATGATACACTGCAAGCAGGGGAAATCCCCCTGATGACAGATTAGCCTTTTGTACAATCTGAGGCTCATGCTGATGTACAAATTAGTAGGTTCAAAACCTTTATTATGCAATTTGATCTGTTCTCATACCAAAAGCCCAGAACAGCCTCGTCCCTTTTTGAGATACTGAGAGATTACATTGACACACAAAAAAAGAAATCTAAGTACCTCAACAGAAGATATGGAAGGGGTGATATAGTCTGCCAGGTAGTGGCTTGACTAATAACCTCAGTTTTCCACGGAGTTTGTTGCAGAAATAGAAATAAATTCTACAAGAATGGTTCACAAGTTTAAAGTCTTCACTACATGTGAGATAATGGCAAACTTATGCCTGACACACAATTTGAGGCAGCAAAACAAATCTCCTTACAGTTAGAAAGAGAATGTTAGTGCCAGAAATACAGAAGATGATTATACATCTCTCTCTCTCAATGTATTAATTTTTATAATTTACAATAACACCCTCTTATCTAAGGAAAGATTATTTTGGAGTTTTGTAATGCCAGTTGGAATGGGTAAACAATGTCCTACATTTCTGTTCAGGAGAAATAGTATAACCATGTTATAGCCAGTATGACTTCTGAGAGGAAGGAAAATACAGCAATGAAATCCAGACTTCTGGCTACCTTGACCAATTTTGCTTCAAAACTGATATTTCCTGCCAGGGTGAATTTTACTGGCTCCATATCCAGAGTGAAGAAACTCACTAGTTCCATAAAACTTCCCATGAATCTTTTACTTGACTTCTCAGCTTAGATAAAACAGCACAGTAATTCATATTAAATGCAAGGCTTGTGAAACTGCTTTGGAGCGCTTCACTGAAAAGTGAGCTTGTTTTCAGGGAGCTGGAAAAATGACTTCCCAGATTTTTGTATCTAACAGTCACATCTCTTACTTCCTCATCGACTTTCTTTGCCATGTATGTTATCAATCAAAAGCTTTAATGGAGGAACATTTACTATAGCTTAGCACAGTCATAGATGAATACCCCTCAAAACACTTACTTTAATGCTCATTTTAGAGACTAAATAAAAAAATTACAAAAGAGACTTTATTGGGGAAAACCAAACAGAACAACAAAGCAGAAACAAAAGCTACAACACAAGAAACACTGGCCACCCCTGTCCGTACTGTCACATCTACTCAGAAGAAGTATACAGCAGACATCTGAACAATCCAATATGGTGTGATGGTAAATCTGTACTCTAGCCTATCATTTAAGATAGGCTGTTCTCTCTTCTATTTTCTTCTTTGTGTTTAAGTAAGACATAACAAAGGTTATTTTTTCAGACTGTGTAATGAAGTGATAATTCTTCTGTATGGTTTTCTTTAAGGTATCATTGTGAGTTTCACTTCTTGTTAGGTAAAAATAGAGGCTCTATAGTTTACATAACATGGAATACATATCCAAACACACCATAAAACAGTATGAGAGACTCCTGAAAACATCATTAGTAGAGGAAGCAGCTTGATAGCAAACAACCAAAGACCTATGTGAAGCCTAGAAATAAACTTTGGGGTTCTTTTTTAAAAAGTAATCAAGCAGGAAAGCACACTGCACGCAGTGCTATCTGAAAATCCACTCACCATTCTATCTGCCCCACCTCTGTGTTCTTACTGTATCTCCTGACATGAACTTTCCCTTTCCTCTCCCTTTCCCCAATACTAACTCTCTACCTCACCTCCTCAGTCTCTCAGTACTTACTTCCCAAGTATCTCCCAACTGTCTTCAGGTGTTCCTCAGGTAGAAAACCAGCTCAGCACTGTACAGGTACTTTTAGACCATACCTATACAACTCAGCAATTACATAGCAACAATCTTAGTATGAGTTGATAGAGAGTAACTACAAATTTTGATGCTTAGTAATAATGATGATTACTAAGAAAGAACTCCATGGCTATCCAAGATATTACTTAGCTAGATGTAGGACTGATCATAATAAAGAGAGTACCAGCTCTCAAATTCATATGCAAATAATTCACCTGTAAGGAAAAATATCACATTTTTCAATTTAATTTGATTGCTACGTGGTGCCACCACCAGCAGATCAATCAACTGATAAACAGATCCCACTCTTGCAGTAGTAGATCCTAAAATGCATTCTGAGAATGGTCAGGGTCTCAAATAATAACACAAACTTCAGAGAAGAAAAGGAGTTCCTTTAATGGTGAGTGTAGAGAAAGAATTGGTTTTATAGGCTACTGTGGTGCAACAGAATCATAACCATCTCACTGACACCTTGCTTCTTTTTTCATTCCTTGAAATAATTTTCCAATGCATTCTGAAAGTCTAATGTAAAACTCTGCTGCTTCTTCACATTAGGCTTTATTTTTCATTATATGTATCCCAATCATGACAGGAGACTCCAAATGCAACTGCAATACCTAGAAATACAGAAACATCTTTTTGCATGAACCATTTTATTAGGGATGTCAACCTGTGCCCTTTTGATGAAAAGTGGTGATATTTAGAACTTTCTCCCAAAGTTAAAAAAAATGCTGAAATATTCAGTTTCTGTAAAATGGAAATTTAATTTTTTAATCAGTTCTACAGAGATCCACCAAAACACACAGGCCATCTCTTTTCACATGCAAGAGTATTCCTGATAACAGTGGTTTTTTCCAGACTACTTAGAGTTTCACAACCTGTTTTTGTTAGTTTCCTGGTGCTGCAAATATGGTTATTTGATTTCTTTCAAATGAGACATTCCCATGATATAAACCCATATGTTTTATCCAGTAAAGAAAAAGAACAGTAATGTGAAAGATTTCTTGTGAAAAGCTGTCTGATGTAAAGGGAAATATCTTTTCTCCTTTATGACATGGAGCATATGCACCTCCAAAAACATCCCTACCAAAATAAAACATGGAATTCACTGAAACAGTTTTCTTCCTCTGTGCCACCACCCTTCATTCAAGATGTGCCCTATTAAACCAGAGAGGCCTATATACACATGTGTATATATATATATTACATATTACATTCCATGTACATAATACCGAATTATATTCCAACCACTCTAAGTTTCTGTCACTTTTTCATTTAAGTAAAACACAAAGTAACATCCCAAAGTTCTACACTCAACTGTGTGTAACTGCAAAGTTTGCATGCTCCTTCTTCTCTTCATTGTATATTATTTTATAAAATGCACTGGAATATACAGGTAAGGCATATGATAGGTAAGGGTGAAGTTATTAATTACAATAGCAATTCCATTGTTAACAATGCAATAAGTTGCTAGACGAGAGATATTGTAGCCAATTTTATGTTTAATAGCTAATAGAGATATTTTTCTTTAATAGCTAACTTCAGAGATTTTTCAGGGGAACACCATATATTTTAGAATGATACTTTAAGATATATTATATTTATAAACATTGAGGGGTTTTTATGAACTCCTTCAATCACAAACAAGGGCCATAGAATTTCACTCCAATGCCTCTATTAGGCCCTTAACCTACAGGTGACCTAGAGCATCAAGCCTATAGCTTCATGGTTTTTTAAAGTAAGAAATAAGAAAAATAGGAAATAAGAAAATAGGACTTAAATAAGAAAATAGGATGATAACTCATATGAGAGATCTGTTTTAGTGAGTGTACTTAAGAAAACTTTTACTAAACAACCATCTATGGCACTCTACAAGAGGGTCTAGAGAGGGTAGCCTAGTATCTAAACCCTTACTTACAATTTTCTTAATCTGTCTTTTGATCTATTTTTGAAGCATGATGTGAATTAGAGGAGCTCCTCACCAGCAGCTTTGGTATACTTTTAGGGCAAGGACTGTGGACATGAGACAAGGTCTCAGCATGTTCCTAGTGAGACACAGAATTCTAATGGGTGCAGTGGCTCTGTCCACACATTTCAATTTTCCTTAGTGGCAAAGAAAGCAACAGAAGCAAGTTGTTGTCCTCTTTCTCATCTTTCATCCATGTTAGTTTGAAGTCAGAGCTACAAGTGTTGTGTCTCTTACTATCTAAGCTACCAAGAGTCCTTGCACACCTCACCACCCAAAAATGCAATTTGTTTAATAACAAACTTGGAAGAAACTATTTGCAGCACTAGGATGTACAGAAGAGAACATACATTCTGCATGAGGATGCATAATGTTCTTTCAAAGAGCATTATGGTTTGCCCTACAGTGTTGCAGCTCACAGTGTTATAGTTTGGTTTCTATTGCTGATTCCTGCAGTAAGTTCCAGTCAAACCTCATTTACTGTGCCAGGTGTTGCTAGTGCCTTTCAGAAAGCGAAAGGGTTTGCTTGGGCAGGGTGGCAGTGCTGTCCCCAGGGCTGGACACAGGGCACAGTCCTGGCAGGCTGGGTAGAGGGGTGTCCACCCTCCTCTCCTGGGCACTGCTGCAGCCCAGCCCAGCCAAAGGCACCAGGGACTCACCAGGCAGTCACCAGGCCACTCTGCTGTCTCCAGACGTGTCCCACTGGCTGGCATTGTGCCACAGGGCTGATGAACTTCCAGAGAAATATCCAGCAGCTCCCAAAGCTCCCAGCTCCAGCACCTCGATGCCACTGCTGCAACTCTGAGGAGCAGGGCACAGGGTGCATCTGTGGAAGGTGCCAGAAGCCAGAGCAGTCTGCTCACTTCCACACTCTGAGGGAACACTGAGCTCTGTCAGGGAGGTGAGGATGGAGGGAAAGAACCTGTAACCCAGCTGAGTGGGAGCCCTTGAGGCAGCGGACATTAGGCAAGCACCTGAGAACAGTCACCCCAACACATTGGCTGTATCAAATAATGCCTAACTTGCTTGGCGTGTAGCAGAGAGGTGGAAGTAGAGGAGTCACTAATGGGGAATCACTAATGAGCTATGGAGCCATTAATTGGTGGGGCAGAAGGGTGAGCCCAGCCCCTGGCAGAACACTGAGCCCGGGACAGCGATGGGCAGCCCTGCTCCCTGCTGGGCTGGGGCATAGCTGCCTGCCAGGGCCTGAGCTACCACTGAAATTGGGAAGCACCCCCAAAGGTGGGGCAGGGGGAGCTTTGCTCCTGAAGAGGTTTATTTTCTAGGGGATTGAGGAAACCCAGGGCACCAGGAATACTTCTCTGTCTGCTCTGGGGTGCCCTGACCCCCAGGGCAGTACTGACTCTGACCCTCATCCATGGAGAAAGTTTCCCAGACTTCAAGATAGACTGGAATCCACAAAAGTGTGAAATAGATTATAGAGAGCAGTTTAGGTGTATCACTGGGTGAGAAATTGAGGTTTTGGGATTTTTAGTGTGTTGTGGATGGAAGCAAGATGGAGGGCACAGGGTGTCATCCTGGGTTTCTTCTTCATGCTTCTTCCTTCTTCTCCATGGGATTGAGTGGCATTTTGTAATGGGGCAGAAAAATCCCTATTGTGGGCTTTTAGGGACCAGTTATTGGGTTAAAAGGGAAAATAATCCAGGTGTCAGTTCTTAATTTGATAGTTTAGTCTTAAAAGCCCTTGTACCAAGAGATTGTTGGCCATTTTGTGCATTCTAATGAAAAGCTGCTGAACTCACAGTAGTGAGACTGTTTCACTGATCAGAAATAATAACACCTGAGTCCGAATTACTGTCTCAAGTGCCTTCAATCCAGACCCAGAGAAACCCACAACTGGTACCCCCACAGGGGATTGTCAGAAATACAGGAATTCCATGGTACATATCGTTCTGTGCTCTCAGCACAGACCGGCCGGCCGCGAGAGGTGATTGTCCTGCTCTGCTGTGTCCTCCCCTCGCATCCTGTGTGTGCTTTGGGTGACACGATATAATAAAGAAATAAAGCAACTGCAGAATAGCTTTAGGAGGAGGGCAACGAAGATGGCGAAGGGCATTGAGCAAAATGATTTAAAAAAAAAGAAAAAAAAAAGTCGCGGTCGGTTTTTATCATTTTAATTCAATTTCCCGCTCCGGGTTGGGTGATCGGCCGGAAGTCTAGTGACGACTCTGTTACCAGCAGCTCGATCCGTACCGACTGACATCCCGCCCGGCCAATAGAGCTGCAAACGCCGTCCCTCGGGCTGGGCTCGGCCCCGGCGGGACCGCGCTCAAACCGGCAGCGCCAAGCTTGGCCCATGGAGGCTGTACTGGGGCAGGTGGAGCAGCTGCCGGCGCTCCTGGCCGTGTCCCGCTCCGCGCTGGTGCGGGACTGGGACTCCCTCACGCTGGATAGGGCTCTGGAGTGGGCCCGCTATTTCCAGCACCTCTATGACCGGTTCCGTGCCCGTCCCCAGCTCCGGGAGGCCCTCGGGCGGCGGCTGCGCCGGTCCCAGCCGTGCCCTCTGCTCGGCTTCCCCGCGCTGGGCCGCTGCCCGCAGCTGCTGGGGCTGGCGCTGCTGGAGAACCGCGCTCTGCCGCCCGCCGCCTGCCGCCGCCTGGTCCGCAGCCTCCTGCAGCCTCCCGGCGCGGGGCCTGCCTCCGACCCCCGCGGCCTGGAGCTGCTGGCCCGCCGCAAGGCCGCTGCCCGCCTGCTGGCCTTGCCCCGCCATGCCCCCGGGCCGGAGCCGCAGCTGCAGGCGGAGGCGCGGCTGCTGCTGAGCTGGCTGCGGCAGGAGGCCCGGGAGGCCGCGGGGCAGCTGCGCTGGCTGTGCGGGGCTCTGGAGCTGCTGCCCCAGCCCCGCGCCTTCGGGGTGGTGGCGGCGGCGCTGGCTCTGCTCAAGCAGGGCCGTGGCGCTGAGCAGGCCGGAGACGGGGATGGGGATAGGGATGGGAGCAGCAGCCCAGACGGGTACCAGGAGAGTGCTGCAGGAGAGGAATGCACCGCCGAGCTCCTGTTTTCCTGGCTGCTGGGCAACCAGGAACGATTTTCTGCCTTCTGCCTTTGCATCCCAAGTTCCCATCTTGCCTTCCTAGCTGGTCACTATTCCCAGTTATGCAGATCTTATTTGGACCTCTTAACCGGCTGGGGAAGGCACTTGCACTATGACCCTTTGCAGGGACAGTGGGTTAAAAGTTGCCTTGACAAAGCTGAATTGTCCTGGGAGGAATTAAGGGAGCGCTTCATGTGCCTCTGTCAGGGATCCACGCCGCTCAAAGAGCAGACCCAAGCTGCTCTGGAACTCCTGAGGACACAAGATGGAGACTTCAGAGTCCGTGGCCTAAGTGTGTGGACTGACTTACTGATGGAAGTGGGCTACTCATGCGTGGACACAAAAGCAACGGGGAAACTTACAAAATCAAGTACATCTGGTTAACTTTATTTGGTGTGAAAGGCAAGACAACTACTCCTCGCTTCCTTGAAAACCAAATGCTACTGTGACTGCTGATCACAATGATTCTGACTGCATCTGGTTCTGAAATCTTTCAGGGAGGCCTGGTGTTTTCTTGTTGTTGTGCTGTCATTTCTGGTCAACACAGAAAATTTCTTCCTTTTCAGTACTTGCTGATTAATTATCTAATAAAATGAAGAAAATCCATTCTGTTTCAAATACAGGATAGTTTTCTGTTTAGAAAATATGACAATTCTGATATGGTCACAGTAGTAATTTTTCTAAATGTTGGAGGCTGAGCAAAAGTTGAAAGGGAGGGTGGAGTTTCAAATGTGAAAAACACAAATTCAGGGTTCCTTTAATAGTGATCGTCTTCGTTGGGCTGTCTGCTCTGGTGGCCACATCATGTCAATGCTTCCATAGCTCTTGCACATGATTCAGCTCCAGGGTCAGTGAAGAAAGTGAGAGGAGGCCAACTGGAAAGCGTCTTGAAAAGTTCTAAAATAAAGGTCTTTACTCGCTGCTATATTATTTGATAATATCTGGGTATTTCCTAAGAAAAGTGAGGTAAAATGTAGGATATTCTGTGTGGCTTTCTTTCCATTTCCATAGTTTATTACATGATTCATTGCTTTGTGAAGCAGAAGAGTGAACAGCAAACTTTTTTATTACATGTACATATATATTATATAAAACTATGTCTATATATTTATACAAAATATTAAATAATTGTATGTGTAAAATATGTGATATATACAGTATATATAATATTTCCCCCCTTTGTTATTTTATGTCTTATCTGTTTCTGTTAGGAAAACTTGAACAGGGTTGTTTCTACCATTCCACTTTCATTGAAATGAGTACTGTAATGCAGAAGTAATGTGTGTATTCAGCTCTGTAAACTAGTATTACCAAAAGTGAGCACTGTAAAAAGAGAATAGTCAAGGAAGATGAGGCAAATGTGTGGAACTACTGCCAAAAGAGTTACTCATTAATCTTTTGTATGGAGGACCTGTCAGAGTTCCTGTGGACCATATTCCTACAGTTTCAAGATCAATTGAGACATCTCTTTCTTTTGTTGCAAAAGCCTTGTAGGAGGGGTTAGAAGATTCTTCACTTATACCTATCAGCTTAAAGAAAGCAAACAAGTAATTAAATGTATAAGCTGTATTGCAGCTAATTAGAGTAGTAGTCTGCCTTATGACAGGAAATAGTGTACATAACCATGGCAGATATTTCTGAATGGCAGAACTAAAGTGGGAAGAATGAAGTGGTTTTTGAAATGGAAGCAATTAGTACAAGGATTGAATATTGTGTATCTGGGGAGAGAAGTGATGCTTATTTGAACTTGTATGGAAGTAATTACGGACATAAATAAGTTCCTATTCTTCACCTATTCTAAAACAGGAGAGATACTTAGGAGTAACAGCCTTTATATATAGTTAGAAGGACATCCTACTAATCTATCAAAAATACAACTTCTCTTTGCATTCCTTGCTATGTTACATCAGTGAGACAAGTTATGGAGATGTGGATGAACATACTCTAAAACTACAGCTGTGGCAGTTGTCTTGCTCTGTCTGAAATGGAGTTGTTGCCCCTTCTGGAACTTGTGGTCAGTCTTAAAAGACACCAATGTCAGTGGACCTCCTGACTGAGTCAGTATTTCTGTGGTATCAAAAAAAGAAATCTGTCTTAAAAACGGTCTGAAATCTGTCAGTGTTTAAAACTGCTTAGAAGTGTAAAGCATGAAGTTTGAATTTATGTTGTCTAGCCACAGTTCCCTGTGTTACGTAGTTTTGGCATTTGGTGTGGAAACTCTGCACTTGAGCTTGCTCTTAACGCTTTTAACAGGCATAAGATTTTTTGTCTGTTAGAATACTTTCTGCTATCAGAGGCTCCTGATGAATAATATACCCAAAGATGCTAGACAAAGTTATTTGCTTCTCCCCAGATATCCATTAAGGGTGATTAAAAAATATTGCAATAACCTTGCAAATGTTGTAGTATCAAACCAAACTTCAGCTGTTAAAACCTACTGTTCCCAGGTTACTGAATCTATGGGACAAATTTTCATGAGGGTTAAGTCTTAGTTTTGCTTAGTTAAGTCAGGTTAGATATGTTTGCTAATTATTCTCAGAATATTCACTATCAATTAAGTCTTTTAACTATTTCTAGAATAAGTCAGATCCTTGTAGAGAGTTTCTTCTTGCAGTATTTCAAGTGTTCCTTCTGATAAGCTTTGTGTTACAAAATTCAGTTCATGAAGGCATATGTCTTTCTTTCAAGTAATGTTTGTTACACCTTTTAATAACTAAGTGCAACTGCAGAATCTTTTACTGGCATAGCTAGGAAGTAATAGGCCCATCAGTGACTTTATTTAGAAAGTAAAGAAATAATCATGGGCATGGACAGGCAAGAGCCAAGCCAGTATAAACCTTACATACTGATTTCCAATTCTGACTTCCCTACAGAAACAGGGATAGTAAAAGGTAGTTTAACCTCAGTGAGACAAAAGCACCTGGTTATAGCAATTACACAGAAATGTTCCAGTCTGTCCCAAATACATTATAAAGAGAGGCCAGATCTCTGATTACCAAATTCCAAAATCCATATGGTATTCATTGCACAAATACACTGGTCCACATTCCCTGTTATTTCAGCATGCTTGTGGTAGCTGTGCAATGATGAATTTTTTTCTGGAACTCCATTTTTAATAAAAGTATAAACAGGAAAGGAACCTCCTCCTTTTATATATTTGCAGCTCATGTGTGCAAACCTTGGCAATCTCAGCTATCACGAGAAGCAAGATACTGTAAATGACTGGCTAAGGCCTCTTCCACAATCACCTTCCTCCTTTTTTTTCCCTTAATAAGGAGAAGCAGATCTCTGCTCTTTATTAAATGATGATTGAAGAAACTGCTATGCTTGTGTTTTAGAAGATGAGTAAGGATTGTGGAATGTATCAGGAGGGTCTTACTTGCCCAATTAACAGCTACGATATTTTCCTGCTATTGATGTTTGATTTTTTTCCCCCAAGAAAGAAAAAAACAATTTACCCCTTGACAAACAGAACTGCAACTGCACAAGTGACATACTATGAGATGTCTGGATACAAAGTTGCCTCTTTTTCTTACTTTTCTTGTGAAGTTTCTGTTCCCTTGTTACTAAGCAAAATCTAGAAGAAAGCAAATTTTATATTCTAGTATTTTGCAGTATGTATGCAGATACTAGAATAAAGATAAATAATGTAGAATAAATTGTTCATTTATGAAAACATTATTAGCAAATTGGTAGTATTCAGGTGAATATGCAAGCCTGATGGTCACAATGCATTAACATGAATTCATTTTTGCACACAAGGTTTCTTTTCCCCCAGCCCTTTCCCAAATAGATGAATAAGGGTCTAATGTTCTTTTCAGTGAGCATGAAGGACGATTTTTTTTTTCTTCTCATGCGTAAGAAAATACTTATTAGGTCATGAAGGCAGACTAATATTTTAATCACCTGGAAGTAACATTGTCAGATACTGTTTAACTAGGAAGTTGAAGTTGTGTGGCTAATTTTAGTTCCGTTTCTGAAAAACAGAAGGTTTAAAGCTGAATGCTATTCCTTGTGAACAGTTTTGATGAATGACCCATTGCAGAGTGCCAGCAAAGGCACATCATTGCCATTCAGAATACAACAAACAGCAGTAGCACAGGCACCCTGTACTTGAGAAGCTTATTTATTTGTTGGGCAGAATTGCAGGAAAGTAAATGAAATGCAAGTGGAAAGGGTGAGGAGAAAAGGTGGAAGGCTGCTCACTTTTGAGGACCCATTGAGAAAGGGTAATTTCCCCTTCCCCAGAACTGAATGGCCTTGCTACTGCTGGAGACAGCATTAGTTTGGTCATTTTGTGATTAAAAAATCAGAAGAGTTTTGATTTGATGTTGGCTATTGTTCTCAAGCACTCATCCTCTGTGTGCCCAAGTGACCACATTGATCAGGGGTGTAACTGGCAATAATATCGAGGTAGTGAATGAGAAATGTTGTGCAGGGTAGGAAGCTGTTTATTTAAATAGGGGCTGGTCTCACAGAGGTGAGACCAAAGGAACAGTATTGTAGCTGCCCTGGTATAAAATAGATTTGAATAATCACAAGTATGGTCTGAAAAACTAGCCTTTTATCAGGTAATAATTAATATAAATCCTTCTCACGGGCAGTTTGCTCTCAGTATTGTATATGGCTCATGAGGAATTAATCAAACACATCCTTCTTTATTAATCAGTTATGCCCCTTACTGATGGATTCCATGTTAAGTGATGCTAGACAACTTGGAAAAAATTGCATGTTTGTTCTCCCCTATGTACTTCTTTTTAAAAAGTTCCAGGATAAAAAAATGATTGTATCAATGAACTAGACCAGAGATAAACACATAGTTAAGGTGCATTCTCTTTGATTATTTCTCAGAGGTAGCCTACAAAGATAATTTAATTTATCCTTTAATTCCTTGTGTGCCACTACCTTAGAGTTACTAATATTATTTTAAATATTTTATTATATGCCAATAATTTTCCATTGTGTCAGTTCTTTCACAACTAGATATGGGTGTCCCTATATCTTTAGAGTGGTTGGCATTTTATTTATAGTAAGTATTTTGACTCAGATACCACAGAGGGTGGCAGCAGAGCCTCTCTACACAGATAAGCTCAGACTTGTGATCCAATGAGAGAATCCAAGCTCAAGGGTCATTTCTAGAAGCAGAAGAGATGCAGGGAGTAAACACCCACGGTTGTCAGAAGTTAGCCAGTCAGAAGTTTCCAGTTGAAAAGTCCTATTGAAAGTTTATTTTGTCCTTGCAATTCTAATTTTACTGGCCCTTTAATGTAGTCTAGGATCAGGTAATAATATAAACCATATCCTCTGTCTCTATCCACAAGCCCATTTTATTAATAATACTAGGTATGCAGCTCCTAAATTCCTTTTCTATTACATGATAAATTCCATAGTATTATGTGATCAATTTACTGTAACACTTAACTAGTACATTTTACCAGAAATCATAGCAGTATGCCCTGAACAGAAAATGCAGCAATCAAATTCTGAATCTTGTCTTGAGCTGCACCTTCCTATTATATTTCTTCCTTTGGGAGGGATGTTCAGGATGATTGCTCAGACATGGGCTATTCATAGCATGGAGCTCACAAACACACTAATCCCAGCATCTGATGAAGCTCTATTTAGACTTTTGGCAATTGTCATGAGTTTTAAATCCCACCACAAAGATAGTCTGAATGTTTTCCTAAGGATAATCTCCAGTAATGAAATATGTACTGCTTTCACCTGCACGTTTGTATCATTGTTCCTCTCATGGCGTGTTGGACTCAGAACAGGAAATCATAATTGTGGTCTTGAGTTCCTGTGCATAGTTCTTCTCTCAAAATAAACTTAGCAATGGAAGAAAATTATCATGTGCTTTCTATCATGCATAATAAATATTACACCCATAAAAATAAGCCAACAATGCAAGACTATATTATTAAATTATCAGTTAAATACCCAGATAAATACTTGGTTTTAATGCTGAATAACTGGGGAAAAAAACTGTATTTGCTTTGCTCTCACAGGAGGAGATAATGAATCCTTTTTAAAGACCAGTAGGCTGAAATGTGAATGCAGCCTCTCTTTCCAATACTTATAGGCAGTGGAGTCATTAATATTTTCTTATTAATGTAAATGAGCTAGGTAAGAACAATTGATTTCTTCTAGGAATTAATTGGGCATGATCAATCCCTAAAACACGTGTGACAACAAGGTCATTCATCAGCTGCTTAACATTGCAATAGCCTAAGCTTGCCCTTTCAGCTAGGAAAAGATGCCATGCCCTGGAGAAAAGGCTTTTAAATCATTGTGCTATTGACAAAAATTGTGTTCTGTTGTCTCTCACGGACTCATCTTTCTTAATGTTGAGGTGAAAGTTGCTGACTGCAAGTATTTTATAATTTGCACTGTTCAAGCTTTGGTTTTAGGGCAAAAATATAAAGTATATATCGGAAACTAAGGGTCTTCTCAGCTATGCAGGGATCTCCAGGCATTGGAAGTGATATGCAAGCAAATGTCATAATTTAATTAATGTCTAGGTCTTCTACACACTTTTGATGGCATTTTTTAATTATAGCAGTGAAATAATCTGACCCATCACTTATTTGCTTCAAATTAGTTTGAGCACTGAATTCACCTCCAATTTGCCAGTGTTTGCTTTTTTTGAAGAGGTTTGCTTTCTTCCTAATGGAGCAAAAACACCTTCCCTTTTATTCTTCATAAATGCATATAAAATCCTGTTCAACTTCAAAGATAATATGCATCAAGGGAACAGTAGGATGACGATAATGCAGAAAATAATTTCTAGAATGTAGTGGAAGGAATTTTTTAGTACTGCTGAAGTAGACAAGAACTTTCCCCTATTTTTAAATTAGCCAAAATTCGGTAAGGAGGTGTCATGGTTTGACACTGGCACAATGCCAGTGCCCCCATGCAGATACCTTCTCCCTGGTTTCTGCTGTGAGATGTGACCAGGAATAAGCAAAGCAGGCTCCTACTTAGGGAAAAAAAAGAACCAGAACTTTATTAACTACTCTACAACTACAGATAAAAAGGAACACACACACAGGGAAAATGAAAACCTCACAAATGCATTTCCTCCTCCCCCCACCAAATTCCCAACACAATATATCTGTTCCTCAAATCACCAACTCTCAGTCCAGCACCACCCTTCAGACAATCAATCCTCAGTTCATCAAGAGGAGAGGAGTCCTTCTTGTGCCATGGGCTTCCCCTGGAAACACAGCTGAAGCCTCGTGTGTTTCCGTGTCACTCGTGGCACCGCCTGGAGCACATCTGCCGTCGTGACCTCTTCCTTTCATGTCCACTGCTCTCACCACTGAACACGGACCAGAGCTGCTTCTAGGGTTGTCTTTTAAGGATGCTCTGTCCCGATCCAAAAAAGGCACAGTCTCTCCTTTGGGACACCTGTCCCCACAATCTCTCCTTTGGGACACCTGTCCCCCCCATATTTTTTCACCCCCTGGGGGCGAGGGGCATCAACACTGAGCAGTCTCTGTATCACAAGGAACATGGGTCTGTCCATCTCTCCTTTGGGACACCTGTCCCCACAATCTCTCCTTTGGGACACCTGTCTCCCCCATATTTTTCACCCCCTGGGGCCGAGGGGCATCAACACTGAACCCTCTTGGTTCTGAGGCTATTGCCTCCCCCTAGAATGCAGTCTCTGTATCACAAGGAACATGGTTCTGTCCATGGCTGTACAAAAAGAGTCCAGCAAAAGCCACTCCATCATCTCTTCCCACTAGGATTCTTCTCTATTCTTCTACTATCTCTCACTCGCCCAGACCTCTCTCACACTGGCCCATTTCTTTCCTCATCTTCCACTCTATCTTCTAGGAGAGGTCAATGTTCTGTAAAGTTCTCATTCTCCAAAAAGGGGTTAAAAGCTCCTACAAGCGGCCGGCTGAACCCCCCCCTTCTTCTCCATCCCAGCCGTGCTGCCAGCACAGGCCCATGTTTATCAAGTCTCAAGGTTACAATCTCAGGCAGCGGCTCTCTCTCTCTCTCTCTCTCTCTCTCTGTGTCTCTCAGGGGGGGCTGCCCAATGGCTCCCGGTGTCTCTCTCTCTCTCTCTCTTCCACCCTTCCACCCCCGGGGCTCAGGCCTACCTCTCTCGGCCTCATGGCTTTCCCCTCCCCCTGCCCAGCCAGCAGCTGGGCCGGGGGAGAGACCCGAACTCTTTCCCGCCGGAAACCCAAGAGAACCCTCCCAAGAGAGAGCTCTGCTTTTAACTCCGTGTTCTCAGAGGCGTGTCCATGTCCCAATGGCCAGGTTAAATGCCAATATTAAAGTCTGAATATCCATTGGCCAAAAACACAGCATCCCAAAAAACACATTTCCTGTCAAACCACCACAGGAGGCAACCTCCTCCACCTGCAAACAGTACATCAAACTATCATTTAAGCCAAAAAAGGACAAATAAGGTCCAGTAGCAGGAAATGAAAACTTGAAACAGTTAAAAGAAAGATTCTGTTTTCTGTAATAAGATTGTCAAGTTAATGGAATAATTTATCAGCACCTTTTGTGGTTTTTATTGCTTACTTGCAATCCTTTGCAGAGATTTTATGTGTTCCTAAAATGTGCTTTTTTATTTCATGCAAAAGTTTTTTGGCTAGTGGGACCAAACGTATGGCCTGGTAGGGAAAAAATGGGAAAGAAAAAAGAAAGGGCTGGTGTGTGGACTTCCCCACTGTGAAATTTGGCATGCTGTTTCACATCCCTGTGAGCAGTGAGCATAGTGTGGAACACAAGAGTGGAGCCCATGGCTCATAATGAAAAAACTGCAGTTGTAATGTTTTGATATGATCATTGTTAAACCTATGAAAGGTTTTATCTGGATCACGCTTAATGCTACTTCCTTTTGAATGTGATTGGATTTGTGGCACTGGCTGTAATTGAGCTGGGTAGGGCATTAATTTTGGTGTGAAGTGTCAATATCCCTGCCAAGAGGAAACACTGGACTTATTTTCTGAAGACCATACAAATGTGTAGGACTACCCATTCCTATGAAAGAAATTTATTATGTGAAAAAAACAAAAATTGTTTAAGTGACTGAGGAATGATTCCTATGGTGTTAATTGCAGTAATATAAAATTCTCATCTTCACACCTTGCATCTATGTCAAGCCCTCTAAGATTTTATCTTTGTCCTGTGGCTTTCTACATATGACAATTTTTATTCCTTTTCAATTGAGAAGGGGAAAAATGACTTAAAAAATTCTTTTTGTGTTCAGTGATGTCAAAAATGTGTTGCTGACACTGCCAGTTCAAGACTTCGGAAACATGAAATAAATTGCAAAGGACTAAGAGGAGCAATTTAAGAAGGTGCATTATCCAAAAGTATGTACATGCACACTCCACTAGTCACTGGACAGCTGGTTGAATCTGGAATTACTACAGTAGCTTTCAGGTAATGGTGAGCATGCACTTGCTCTAATTCCTCTAGGAAACTACTGGACCCTGTGCATGGCACTGACAAATTGCTCCCAGTGCTGTCTAAGATATTTCACTGTTGTCATTACAGCCTCCAGCAAACTCAGCAAATTTGAAGAGAGTATGGTGTCTGCAATGTATTAAAGATACTATATCCCTATTTATAGTCCAATTCCATGAATAGAAAATTCCAACAGAGAATGTTTACTATAGAAATTTTGGAATATGGAGCTTTTAAAGGCAGGTATGTTTATTTTATGGGCCAGATATTTAGAAAAAGCAATTAAAACCGCCTTGCTCATTAACCTTTCAGTTCCTCATAGAGCACTTTAAGCACAAGAAAGTGATTGCATTTTGATTTGTAATGCTTCAGTGAACTGGCCCTCTTTTCTGGGTATGTGTGCACTGTTCTATAGCACGAGCTCTAAACACTTGCATGTGTTTTTGTTTCACTGCAATTTAACTGATATGCTGATCTAAATTCTTTGAACTCATGGATTGCAAATGCCTTTTACCATGACCTTTGTTCAGTCCTTTTTACATCTGCTTTGCAAAGCTATATCACATGCCATAACTGCATTATCATGGTTATTGCTATTTGAGAAGACTCAACAAATTATAAGCAATATCAAATCAAGACAATGATTTATAGAAATATAGCTTGACTTTTGCAGTATAAATTGGAAGAAAAGACAGCATATTATTTCTTCATCACTGAGTATGTTGACCACAGCTGATGAATCCTTACTCCTTTTGGAAGGTGTAGGAGGTGAGGAAAAATGCCCAAGTACATCTCATGGAGTTGGCCTAAGAAATGGATTAGCTGAATCAGAATTCATATTTTAAAACTGTGTATGTATTAGCAAAAGAGACATCTTGAAAAGTATTTGGGTTCTCAGAAGCTAATGAGAATGGCTTGCTGTGCTCACAAATACTAATTTGCTCTTATGTTAATTTTTAAATTTCCTTCCAACAGCAATTTAAAATAATAGATAAAAAGAAACGTGAAAGGTAAAAGAATTTTTTTCCCTGTCTTATAATTACAGAAAAATTACCCATGTGTAGGATGAAGTTTTTTTTCCTTCAGCCCTCATAAAGGCATATCCAAATAAACCTAAAATACAGAGCTTCTTAAAATGCAAAGGTTTTTAATCATCTTGGCAGCTGTGACATGCAATGGTAACATCCTGATGCATCCTTGTGTCTGCTAAACTTCAGACACAGTTATGTTTTGCTCTTTATGTTGAAGTTTGTGACTTCAGTGCTTAGAGAACATTGCACATGTACATGAAGTAAAATGTTCAGCTACTGATTAAGGCCTGGAAGGGACTTTTCCCCAAAAATATTAGAAGAGACCTTAGGTTTTCATTTCTCTTTGTATTTAGCTTCATATTTTGTAGTGGGAATTGTCACTGTAAAGGTTGGAAATGTTGATTTTTTTAGTCTTCCCTTCTGAGCCTGTCACATGCATACAGCGTGACTAGAATGGTTTGGTCCAACTAAAGCAACTGGTTGAGAGAAGAGAGATTATGATATGTAATGGGAAAAAATAGGAATTTAGTGTTACATGAATTGCCATGCTATTTGTATTATTTTTAATACATTTTACAGAATCTTAGTCTATAGGCCTGCCTGTACTTCTGGACCTACCAATTTTTTTAAGCTGTGTTTTTACTGCCAAAACATGGTTTTGGATTGTGGAATTCTTGATTTAAATGTAACACACACTCAGTCAAGAATTATTGCCCAAAATTTGTATCTTTTAACTGAGTTCTAAAGAAAGTAAATAATGTTGGTGTCAGTCTGCTGAGTGAAGCACAGAGAAATCAAATTGTGTAGAGTGTACAGGAAGTTTGTAGCAGTTGTGCTCTTGATGCAGGTATTTATACTTCTGGGTCTGATTGCAAATCTGTCCTTGTTTAAATAGGAGACTAAGATGTTTGGAATGTTTTTCAGTGGTTCAAAAGCAATGCTTAAGAAAAAGCAAGTAGACATTTTATATTACCAACAAAATTGTTCATCACGTGCACTGTTGTAGACTTCATCTTGCTGACTTTCTTATTCTTTTGGCACTCTTGTGGTAAAAGGTAATTAACTTGATATGAAAAAAAATGGAAAATGGTAGCTTTTCCACCACAGTGAAATGCTGAAATCTGAATGAATGATGAAGCCTTTAGAATTAGTGGCAACATTACTGTAGTGAGCTCAGAGAGTGACTTGCCCTGAAGGAATAGGGAAAAGCAATAATGTTCATGTCCCATCTGTCAGGAAGGTGTAGGAGACATTTGTTACATAATGACTGTCCCATTCACTGAAATATTATGGGGATTAGAAAATACCTTGCATAATTTATATACACCATCTCTGTTCTGGAACCATACATTATACTTCCCACAGACAGATTAAGCTGACGTTCTGAGCCATGTGCATGGTTTATGTGGGTAACATAATACTTTCAAATTATATCTGCTATGAGCCAGTAAAATTAGTATGGGGCAGTTAGGCAATAGCCTAATAACAGCTAAACTAACAAAGGTTTATAAAATACTTCTCTCCTAATTTTTCATGGGGCATTCATTGGTTTTTTTGGTTTTTTTTTTCCTTTGCTTTACTGATGAAAGGCAGCATTAAAAACCAGCACTGTTACTACCCAACAAGCCAGTGTTCTCAGGCATATATAGAATTTGAGCCTATCTCTTCTGCTTAAATATGAATTTCTATTGTTCAATAACTGAATTTTCAGCTAATATAGAATTCCCACAGAGCTATGATAAGTTACGCTCACTTAGAATTGAGCTGCTTGAAATAGAAAATGTGATAATTTTAGATACACTTTCTGAAGTGGCATTTTACTGTTACATCAGTGTGCAAACCCAGAGCACTGGCAACATTTCTGTGTCTGCTCTGGGGTGCCCTGACCCCCAGGCCAGCACTGACTCTGACCCTCATCCATGGAGAAAGTTTCCCAGACTTCAGGACAGACTGGAATCCACCAAAGTGTGAAACAGATTTTTATAGAGAGCAGTGTAGGTGAATCACTGGGTGAGAAATTGAGGTTTGGGATTTTTAGGATGTTGTGGATGGCAGCAAGATGGAGGGCACAGGGTGTCATCCTGGGTTTCTTCTTCATGCTTCTTCTTCCTTCTTCTCCATGGGTTTGGGTGGCATTTTGTAATTGGGCAGAAAAGTCCCTATTGCAGCCCCTTGGGATCAGTTCTTGGGTTAAAAGGGAAAATAATCCAGTTGTCAGTTCTTAATTTGATAGTTTAGTCTTAAAAGCCCTTGTACCAAGAGATTGTTGGCCATTTTGTGCATTCTAATGAAAAGCTGCTGAACTCACAGTAGTGAGACTGTTTTACTGATCAGAAATAATAAACACCTGAGTCTGAACATGAATTACTGTCTCAAGTGCCTTCAATCCAGACCCAGAAAAACCAATGACTGGTACCCCCACACATCAGTTTTTATTTCTGTACTGATACTTTTCAAAATACCTTCACTGATTAACTTCCAAAACAGTTATGAACAGTTTCATTCCATTAGGGCTCTGTTTCTTTGGGTTTTGGGGGCAAGAGGGTGCTTCCTCTTTTGAGAATATCCCACTAGTACAAAACGTTGTTGGTTGGCACTATTTGACTTCAAAGAGCTCTAAATGTGTTCAAGACAATGGCAGGACAAGAGGGTTGATTGTTCCTCTTAAATTGGGATTGTTGGTTTCTGAGCTGAGAGAGATCCCATGGCACACTGGTGAGGAGGCAGCAATGCACAGCTTCTTCATCCAGCTGGGAATCTGCACCAGGTGCTGTGTTAACTCACTGCTGGCTTTGGTGTATTTTCTGTGCAGCCTGCTGTGTCTTCAGGGGGAGCAGCCCTGCTCCTCCTCTGCCACAGAGGATTGTCACTCTGATTTTTAAAGTTTCTCTAAGCCTTCTGATCTTTACCCTCTTGTAAACATGAGCTTTCTCTCACACTTTATGTAAATAACTTATTGTTTTGCATTCTTTTATGGAGAAGGAGAAATTTGATGGACTGTTGGTTTGTCCAGTGTCATTGGAGAGGTGGCACTGGCATTCTCCAATCCACTGTCACTTTTGGAAATCTAGAAATGTTGGAATCAGAAATTAAACTTCCCTCTTTCTTACCTTGGAGAGTCCAATGTCTGTGTTGTTTTATTTTGTGTCTTAGTGCGACAGAGGACAGTGCTTTCTGCTGGCTCTGCTTCCAGCCCAGTAGCTCCCACAGACCCAGTAGCTGTGTTGCTGCTGAAGGAGGCAGCCTGGCCTGCCTGCCCACTCTTTGGGAATGGCCAAGTGTTTGTGTGGCTGTGTTTCCTCTGGGTGGGGTGCCTTGCTTTCCCACTTATCCCAGCACATCTGTAAGAGACAGTCTGAAGTTTCCTTCATTTGCCTCATGATCACTGCAAGGGCCCTGAAGATCCCTGACAGGAGCTCTGGCCTGGCTGAGGTGGATGTTTTTGGATGTTATGCCAAGTGATTGTTTGCAGTGCTGTGCTTTCACAGAACATTGCTTTGAACGGGTTCTGAAAAATGGTGGCTTGTCCTTGCACACCTGCGCCTGCCTCACACACCAAGGGGTCTCAGCACAATGGCCCATGGATCTTCCCCATCTTTTGGCCAGATGCCACTCCTTTGGATTGAGACTACATAAACTGTAACTTTTGAGATGACTTTGGTGAACCCCCATGGACTACAGCAAATCTATGTGGCTGGAGCATGAGGATTCCGTCTCGTTGGTAGCTATATTCCCCTTCCCCTCTTTTTCTTTCTGTCCTTTACTTCCTTTTCGAGATCCCTCTATCACATTTGCTGTTGGCCCTCAATAAAGGTGCATTTGTTGTGATTAAACTGACAGACCCTAGACACCTGCTGTTTGTCTTTTGCACTTTTGGGATCTGGAAACGAACCATCACGACTCACTTGCCCTAGTGGATCATGACAACATCCTATCTCAAGAGTGTGTGCTAGGGCAAAGGATGTGGGAGCATATGGCTGGGGTGGGAGATGTGTGCAGCATGTTCTCATGGCAACATTGGTGGTTTATGCTTTGTTTAGGTACAGCATTCAGTGTGTATTTTCTTTACTCCTAACCAACAGTTTAGAAAAGGTGTGGTATTTTCAGGGTTCCCCGGACGAAGGGAAGAAAATTATGAATCTGGGTCCATGTTCTTAGATGGCTAATTTATTATATTATGATATTATAGTAAATTAAAGAATGCTATACTAAAACTATACTAAAGAATACTAAAGAATAGAGAAGGGGTACTTACAGAATGCTTAACAAGATACTAATTAAAACTCGTGACTCCTCAGAGTCCGACAGAGCTGAACAGTGATTGGTCATTAAATTAAAACAATTCACATGAAACCAATGAACAATCACCTGTTGGATAAACAATCTCCAAACCACATTCCAAAACACAGGAGAAGCAAATGAGATAATATTGTTTGCATTTTCTCTGAGGCTTCTCAGCTTCCCAGGAAAAGAATCCTGGGCAAGGGATTTTTCAGAAAATATGACAGTGACAGAAAAACGATATGCATTAGGATTAAATGAAAAACATTGGAAAGGAATGGAGTTTCTTCTTTCCCATTACTCCTTTGCAAAGATGCAGAAGGTAGGCTGTCTCAGAGAATTATTGATGTAGTCATTTGCTGTGGGCAACATCTGAACAGTAACTTTTATTCCATTTTCCTCAATCACCTTAGATTTATTCTAAAAAGTACATTATTGCATTTAGGTCAGTTATTTCTGTTATTTAAATTTCTATTTCATAATTTGAAAACAATGCTGTTTATTTTCCATTAAGAAAAATTACTTTATAGCCTACAAGATGACTGGAGAAGGATATAGATCTAATGAATAAAAGAGGAACTAGGTTTAATTCTATTTCGCACCTTTGGAGGAGTGAAACTGCCTGGGACACAAAAGCATTGATTTAACATCTGTTCAAGACTTTTAGGATTGACACGTGTTAAAATTTGTTTTATATTTTAAAATTTTCTGACCATTAGTGTGTTATAACAACTGAAACAGGTGTAGCCTCATGAAAGGGAGCTCTTCCTACATTTACTACAGTTTTAAACTTGTAGCAGAATTTAATACCACTAGATGCATTTGCTGATAAACTGTATTAATTAAGCTTTCTCTCACACCTCAACAAACGCGCCCCACACAGAGTTCTTAGGTAAAAAGAATCTGAAACATTTTCTTGCTGTAAGATCAGTAGGTGGTTAGTGTCAGGAACAACACATTTTGTTTATATTTTCCTGTGAATTTTGGGCTTAGGTGGAGTTAATTTCTTCACAGTGGCTGGTATGAGGATGTGTTTTGGGTTAGTGCTGAATGCAGGGTTGACAAGGTGGAGGTTATTTTTGTAACTGCTGAGTGAGGCTTGCCCTGAGCCTTCTCTGCTTCTCACATGGCCACACTGGTGAGGGGGTGCCTGGGAGAGTGGGGGACACAGCCAGGACAGGTGACCCCTCTGAACAAAGGGATATTCCAGACCCTGGGGCATCAGGCTCAGGGTGTGAAAGTGGGGGAGGAGGAAGGTGATAGTGGAGCCCTGGAAAATGTTAGAAATAGTGTTTGAAAATATTAGGCCTTGTGTTTTCTCAGATCACTGCACCTGCATAAGCAGTATGATAAATGATATAATTGTTAGATGTGGTGATTGTTTAGTAATTAAATATAATTATTATATAATCATAAGAAGAATCGTGAGAAACTATGTTGGAATTTAAAGGGGGCTATGTTTAGCTGAAATCTGTGCATACAATAGAACAATATAAGTTATGTAATGATAGAGTATAAAACACGTTCACCTTGAATGTATGGTCGGAGTCAGATTTGGGTGGAAACTCCCCCGATTCCCAGAGCTCTTCAATAAAAAGCACCGCATATAATCGCTGATGTGATTATGTGTTTCTGAACGCTAACAAAGGGGTGGGGGGATGTTTGGGGTGATGGCATTTGTCTTCCCAAGTATCTGTTGCCAATGATGGGGCCCTGCTCTCCTGGAAATGGCTGATAACACACCTGCCTGGCCATGGGAAGTAGTGAATGAATTCCTTCTTTTGCTTTGTTTGTGTGCATGGCTTTTGCTCTCCCTGTGTCAGAACCCAGGAAATTCCTCTGGCTGCCCTGGATGGCTCCAGCCCCTGCCAGGGGGCTCAGAGACCTTGGCACAGAGCCCAAGACCCCTGGGACTTAGAATTTGACCCATGGAGCAAATTGCCACCTTTAAATGAAGAATTACAAGTCAAGAGAGTTTAAGTAGAATAATAGTTAGTTTATCACAGGGTGAGAAGTAGAATTTTGGGGTTTTAGAATGGGTGCTCAGGGTCCCAAGATGGAGGAATTTGGGTGTGGTCTGTCCTCCTTTCTTCTTCCTAGCCTCCATGTTCTGGGTGATGCTGGCACTTTTGAATTGGTTTAGGGTAGAAGCTCACTGTCTAACAATAGGTGATAGATATTGGGAAGTTATTGTAAATAATTGGGAAGTTATTGTAAATATTGTAAACATTATTTACAATAGTTTTTTAGTATAAAAAGACAACACCTTCTCTGAGGCATGCAGTGTGCCTCTGTCTGTCCTGCTGAATGGACCTTGGCAGGCCAGAGAAAGAATGTTATAGATAAAATACAATAAACAACCTTGAAAATTACAGCCAAGGAATCCTGACTCCTTCTTTGACTGCTGGGCTGGGAAAAGAGACTTGTACATATCTCAGGGTCACTCTGAGCAGCAGAAATCCCGAGATCCCTATTAAGCTGTCTTTATCTCAAGCCATGTGTTTTCTAGTTTTTACCCTCCTGATTCTCCTGCTGCTCTCATTGGTGGGGCAGTGAGTAAGAGGCTGTGTGGTGCTTGGTTGGGTTAAACCATTACACCTATTGTAGGTTTTGTTAGAGCAAAGAATTGTTGGTGATAAAGATCTAAGGAGAATCAAACTATAGAAATACAATGCCATTTCACTAATGTACTTGAAAATCCTCATGGAAGCTTAGTGGTCTTTTCACTGATTTCTTGAGTGTTCCTTCATGAAAGTGGCCTCAGGTCTTTCATTCTGTTTGACTGCTGCCTGTTTGTGTGCTGCCCTGAATGCTTTGTAAGTCAGCAAGCAAGCTTGTCAGTTCCTCTTGTGCTGTAGAACTTTATTAATAGGGAACACATAATATTATCTGTTCTGAAATTGCCATTTGTAAAATAGCTGATCCTTCAGAGAAAAGAAATATTAATTATGGAGCCTGTTTCTTCTGCTGTTAGTGGTATAGACCAGTACAGAAAGGAATTTATAGTTTGGAGTCTGCCTCCCAACTCTCTGCCCGTAACAACTGCTTTCATTACATTTTGTGATTGAGTGCCAGGAAACAGTAATGTGTAGACCTAAATAAGAAGGGGAATCCCGACACTGTTGAGTCACAGTAATCTATCTATTGACTGCCCTGACCTGCAGAGTGGAGTAAAACTGCACAGTTTAAGGCAATGTCTAGGGATTTTGAGGTAGCAGAGCTGCAGCAGATCCTTGAGCCAGAATTTCTGGCCCATTAGTCAGAGCCCCATGGCACACAAGGATGGTGGATATACAAGCAGGAAAATGAGACTTTTGTTCAAGTTAACATACCTACAGTTAAGGAATCAAAATTTACTAGGAAATTCATGAAATTGCTTTTACCAGCTACCGTGGAAATCTTTGACATTTAATTACTATTCTAGTATTCATTATTTCAAAGATAAATGAAAATTGAGCTCTGTTAAATGTTGTTTATTTTATGTCCTTGGGGTCTTAACCAAGAACAGTAATTTTGCTGGGGTTTTCCCCCTTTTCTGCAAGATCTATGATGAATTTGAATATTCAAGTTCTTTAATTAAAATGTTTCCTTTTGTGCTTGTTTTAACATGGCACACAGAGTTGATTAACTTCTCCTGAGTATATTTTGGAAGATTGATAATTAAGTTTTTCTAAGTTTAGCTTTTATAAGGATCTTACCTAAAATTATTACTGTGACAAAGTCTTGCTCCTAAGGCATCATACTACTTGAATCATAATAATGAATCTAAAACTAAAGACTTTGTGCTTGGGTGCTGCTCTTTGTAATGTAACTAGAAGGTGAAGCAGAAAAAAAAATTCTGTTTCCAAACAGAATCTGTAACAGATGAAGAAGGGAAAAGCTGTATAATAGTGAGTTGCTTTGCAGAAGAGATGTAGTAGCAGTGAGGAGCACTGCTGTTACTGTTTTAAAACCTTCTGCTTTGCTGGAGTGCCCATGTGAATACAGGAGCTCTTTACAAATCTCTCCCGTGTGGAAATGTGAAAGTGTTATTTATCTTGAAAAATGTATATCTGAAAAATTTGCATGTTTCATTTTAAAATAGCAATGCAAACATTCTTACGCTTCTTTGTACTCATGAAGACCCATCTCCTAATCTAGAGAGCTTGGTTACTTTAAAAAGAAACTCCTTTTCCTGGCTATGAGAAACAAAGAAGTATTCAGCAGTGGTTAAGAGGCAGGAGGACCAAGGCTTTTGGAATGCTGTTTGTAACATGAGAATCCCTCAAGCAGAATGGAGGGAGCCTGCAGTCAGTGCTGCATATTCCTACCTGCCTACAGGGATATAGTTATGCAATATTAAATGTTCTTTTTATGAAACTCATAATATTTTCCTTATTAATTCTATGATCGTTCAAAGAATATTCTTGTACTTATTAAGATAGTGAAGTATATACAATTTTATTCTTAAATTTTTATTAAGCATTAAATACTTGAAAAATATTTTTTGAATCCAAAACTGAAGAGTATTTAACTATTAGATGTGCAAATATAATGAAATCGCATTTTGAAAACAAGTTAACAAAAAGTCAGGAGCAAACAGCTTTTTGTAGTTGCTGTCCCAGGTCACATCCATGCTGGAATGCTGCTGTAGTTTGGGTGCTGGGAAGGCGGGTGCTGCTTTGCATGGGAAGTGGAGGAGAGCAGCAGCTCAGTTTGGGTGCTGAGCAGGGATTTAGTGCCCCCAGTGCCGTAGTCTGGGTGAGGTTTTTGAGGAAAGCTGTTTTGAGGAAGCTGTTTTGCTTTGCTAAAGAGTGTGTCTGCTCAGTTTTTGATGAAGCCAGCCTGCCTGTTGGTGATCTTCAGAAATGGTCTCTGCACTTTTTCATAATTTTATGGTATTCTTTGAACCAATTCCTGAGCAAAGTGAGAACCAGAGTGGCTAATTCCTCTTACTCACACCAGAGGAATCTTATGCATTTTTATGCCACCTGTGTTTCTTTCCATGTTCTAAGAGATCTCTAAATGTTCATTTTGTTGGGGTTTTTGCCCCCTGTAATTCAGCATAGGTTTGTTAAATGCTGGATCATTATGGATTCTCTTCTGGTGGATTGGGCATGGACTGGTGGGTAGTACTCAGTACTCATGGTTATTTGTTCCAAGTCCACAATAAAAAGTTTCTCTCCTCAATTCTGATTGCAGCTTTTAGCTTCCTCCTGGTATTGGCAGATTGAGAGGGTTTGTTTTTTTTAATTTCTGAATTATTTCCCTTGTCTCTGGGTGCCATAATGTAATGAGCCTTTGGGGTACTCCTGCAGTGTCTGTTTGCTTCATGTGCAGCCTTGATGAGAAGGCTCTGGCAGTTTGCAGCTGTTTTAAAACTGGTTTGAGATCAGAATTCTGGAGGGCTTCAGAAAGCCTGTCCTGCTGCCTGTCCCTGTCCTGCTGGGACACAAACCAGTGTGAAGTGACTGGAGGATGTCCAGGCTCATATGAAGTAGAGAAGAGTCCATGAAAATGTTACAAACGAGGCCCCAATAAGCGTTGAACATTCTATGCTTTCAATATTGATGATAAAATGCACATTGCCACAAAGAGCTGTGCTGTGCAGATGTAGCTTACTTTGGGGCAGATTAATTAGGCTTAACAGGAACTTAAGTCTGCTCTAAAAAGGCAGTATATTAAATCATATATTGAAGATGCAGTAAGAGGTTTTCACCTGTTAGAAAAAACAACCCCTGGTGCAACAAACACAGGTAAGCTACAGCTGTATTGGTTAATGATCTGGTATTGTATTGGTTAATGATCTGGCCCATTGTAGGCTTTAGGTAATATCCTTTTTTTCTATTGAATACTAAAAAATACTGGTTTTAATTGTGTCTGAACTGGTCTTAGTGAGTGGTGGTCTAATACTGTCACATTCAGTACTCACTGAATTAAGGAAGACAACGGAAGTTCATTGCACAATAGCTGTTCATACTGCAGTGGGAGAGAAATCATGGCCCTTTCTACATGCCTTTTGTTTGCAGTTAATACTGCTCATAAGAACAAATCTCATGTAAAAGACAATAACAAAATATATTACATTAAGATCTTCAGCTGACCCCACTGACTGGAACAGACTGAAAGAATTTTTTTGCAGAGTATTTCTTACAGCATGAGCATTCCTACTGAGAGCAAAGGCCAGCACTCTAAGGCAACAGGTAAAATTTCAGTTTATTTATTTCAGTGTAATTAAATGTTACAACTTCTTTTCACATACTTTTTTTCTCCCTTAAATTTATTCTTATTTTTTTTCTAATTCATGTCACATTATTAAAAAATGTTTTAGATAATGTCAAGGTACTTGTATTTTGCAATCAAAACATTAGCCATGGGTAGTCACACTGGTATGATCTTAAGAATTTAGCTGTACTTCTGTAAGAGTACCACTCTAAGCACCTCCTCTAAGGATAAGTATTTAGACTGTCACATTCACATTTTCTGAAAAATCCCTTCGTCCAGGATTTTCTCCTGGGAAGCTGAGAAGCCTCAGAGAAAAAGGGAAACAACTCTTATTTGATTTGCTTCCCCTGTGTTGTGCCCATGTGGAATGTGTTTGGAGATTGTTTACCCACAGGTGATTGTTCCATTGGATTCTGCTGTGAGCTGTTTTCACTCTTTGGCCAATCAGGGCCAAGCTGTGTCAGGACTCTGGAAAGAGTCAGGAGTTTTCATTATTATCTTTTTAGCCTTCTGTAAGTATCCTTTCTGTATTCTTTGGTACAGTTTAGTTTAGTATTCTTTAATATATTATCATATCATAAAATAATAAATCAGCCTTCTGAGAACATGGAGTCAGATCCATCATTCCTGCCTGCCATGGGGCACCCTGCAAATACAATACTCATCACTTCTGGAAGTAATATTTCTCTTTCAGTTGTTCTGTTCTAATAAAATTTAACAGTATCAAAATATGTGGTTAAATGTAGACTAGCAATTTAAAACTGTTTCAACTGCCACATCTTTTAGTAGGATGTTTGAATTGTGTTATGGTAACCTGAAAGAGCTAACACAATCATAAAAGATAATTTTTTATATATCAAGACATACTAATAGGTTGCTGTGACGTAATATCTGAAGATGCTTTAGTATGTTCCTTGTTTAATGCCAGTTTGCAGAGGTGCATCCCATCTTAATAGGACACTTTCAAATATAGCCCAGCCTACTGGGTTTGACCTTATGTAGACAGTGCCCCAAAGTCTGTCTCCTATCATCCCTTCCAAAATATCGTTTTTGGTGAGAGAAACTCTGGGCTAGGACCAGTCAGATCTGGTGTAGAGCCAACACTGGAGTCCTGCAGCTGACAGGCATTGAGATCTATTGAAAATAAAGTAAAATTGAAAGATAAGCCCTAGATATTCTGAGGGTAGAATAATGCTGGATAATCCACCTCTGCTACTTTTACCATAATACCATGAATGAAGAGAAAAAGATAAAGGTGGGCCACAAGCATCTGTATATTTATCCTACCAGAGATTTTACTCAATAGAAAGTCCACAGCAGTTTTCATCAGCAAAATAAGCTGCATTTATCTAAGACAATTTACCAGACCAGCAAGACATTATTAGCCCATCTGGAAAGTCATTTCATATATTGATAGCTGCTAATTGCAGGTACCCCTAACAAGAAAATGTAGTACAAACAAGAAAATGTGGTACACTTGTCTCTGTATCTTGGTTACCACTCTGCAGATAAATTCATAGTCCAAAGCTGTTCAACAACAAGAAATGCATTTTTAGCACTGTGATATGTTACTGTCTATATGTGTTTTGGTGGTTTTTTACTTATCACTTCTGTTGATAAGTTATGATTGGTCTTACAGTTGATGGACACCTGTGGGAAAAGTTTTTGATGAATTTTGGGTGCCTCAGGTTTTGAAAGGCACTGATTTTATGTC
Organism: Molothrus aeneus; assembly: GCF_037042795.1. Classification (NCBI taxonomy): domain Eukaryota; kingdom Metazoa; phylum Chordata; class Aves; order Passeriformes; family Icteridae; genus Molothrus; species Molothrus aeneus. The sequence continues at coordinate 3,301,892 of NC_089651.1, read as the reverse complement.
AGCGATATTCAGAGATTTTATTTTGAGGTTCTGGCATTTATGTGCTGTATAGTAGACCTCTCTCTCTTTCACAGAAAAAAGCCAAATTGAAAATCTGTGTAATATTTCCTCTGTAGTGGTTTGGCTCTTGAAAGTGCAAAATGAAAGGACTTGCTGAGCTGGATCCCTGGGGGTAGGTGTGGGAGGACAGTCACCAGAGCATGTTGGATTGTTGTGCAGTCCCTGTCAAACCCGACCATCTTGCATTTTTACCTGCTCTGGGTTTCTCCATTTCCAGGAAATCATTGTTTATCTTTCTAGCTCAGGCTTTTGGGCCATTTTTTAAAGACTGGAAGAAAAAACTTACCGTAATTTATGTCAGAAATTAAATATCACACAAGTAGTCTATTGGAAATAAGTATTAAGATGCAGTGTGCTTACTATTCCATGTAATTCAGTGCCCTTTTTTAGTAGCTTCTCTGAATGAAATGAAATTATTTGCTGAATTACCAGAGATTCAGTATGTATCTGTCAGGCATAAATGTGTCCCATTCACAATTCAATTCCAAGCAATACTTTTATATTAGAAACCAGCAAGGCAGTGCATGGCAGGAAGTGCTTTGTGTAGACTATTGTAACATTTGTTTTACTTCTTTGCTGGACTCTGCAGGCCAAACTCAGGCCTAATATAAGTCAATGAAGTTTTAAAAAACCCCAACATTTTATTCTTTTTTTTTTGAGGTTTGTTTTAATAAAATCATGAACAAAAATTAATTTAAAAAATAGTTGCCTTAAATGCTTTTAAGCTTCTAGACATTGCTGTAGAGCAATTTTTAGTTATGAGTCTTTTCAAAAGAGATGAATAATCTCTTTTATCTTCCAGATGTTGAACATTACAATTGTTCCTTTTGCCACTGGGCTAGTATGCAGCCACTGAGGGATCTCTCTGCTTAGGCTGCAGCTTTAGAAATAACTGTTCATAACTTCTCATCTCTCAGCTGCATTATAAATACTTTAAGGTTCCCAGCTGCACTGTGTTTTTACAAACATCTTAAAATTATGAGCTTACTGGCATGCAGCTGGGTGAATGCAGTTACCAATGGTTTAGACTCAAGGAAAATTTCTGAATAGCATTGGAATTCTTTACTTGTTGAAGTAATCTAGTGTCAGGAAAGTAGGGCCTGCAGATATTTTTTTTTTCCCAGCCATATTTTTCCTTTCATAGCTGGTGGTCTGACATCTGTGAAACTATCTTGTGTCATCATCTAGTCTGAGATGTAAAGAGCAACCATCTAAAATGCATATATCTGCAGTGGGTTTGGAGCAAGAGGTGATGAAGGAACAAGAAAATGATAGCTGTGGGCTTATTTATAGCACGGAGTACTTTCCAGTTTTTGTTCATTTAAATTTTTAGGATGGCTGCCTCTTAGGGAGTATGCCATAATAAATCATTTCTCTCCTTACTGGATGGCCTAGTGAAGTTTTCAGGGGAAATACTCTACATGGGGAGTACAGACTCTTGCTTCCAGAAGGTTGGTGTACACTAAGATCATGGCTTCTTGCACAGCTAGAAAAGCCAAACAGGATGGATATCTTGAAAGCAGCTGTGAGATATCCTTGCATAGCTGAAATCAATAGCAATTGCATGTATCACTCCCTTGGAGTTGCCTGCTGGCACGTTTCTACATCACAGAATATTTAGAATCTTAATAGTTCACAGATTTCTTCATTTTTGCAGATTTAAGATCACTGATAATTTAGTCCTTAGCTTGAATATCAAATTACAATTTTTTTAATACATCTATGTCATAAAATATGATGTGTTATTTTTGAACTTCATTGTCTACCTGACTTGCTTTTTGTTAATTTTAATGATCAGGTCCTTGGGGCAGAAGGTTTGTTCTAAGGTTTCACAGTATGGAGTGCAATGATAGAGATTAAGTATGTGGAACTGTGATGAACTGCATCCTCTCTGGCATGGAGTCAAGAGCATTCAGTTTCTGGTTTAGCAGTTCATGAACTGGCTTTTGTTTTGACTAATGTTGTATTCTTTCTTTTCAGACCTCTGGGAGACTCAAGATATCTGCTAGCAAACCGTGCTTCCCTGTCTCCCTCAAATGGTGTTCCTTCACCTCGTGTTCATCTCTGGGCTCAACACTACTTCATAGCTCCTGCTATTGGTGATAAATCATCTGCAGAATTACAGAAATGAATTGTAGGCACTGTAGATGTGAAAAAACATCTTCTATCAGCCAGCCAGAGTCAGTCACCTGATACAGGCAGAGTTTCATTTAGTTTTTCCTGTATTTGGACTCATTTTCCTACAGAAATTACACATCACATTGCTTGTGCTAATAGACATCCAGTCTTTTGGCAAAAAGTCATTCTTCTCCTCTGGCTTTATCACCAGGCCTGTCTCTCTTATTCATATGGCACCTATTGACTAAAGACAATGCAAATAGGCAGGTCTCATAACCCATAATTTGTGCTTATTTTCATTTTTTATTTCACTTTCTTCAGTTAAGGAAAACCAGTTTTTTTTTTTTTCTTTATTGCTAGTGAAAGGACTGAGGTAGATCTTATCTTTATAGGACACTTTCAAACATAGCCAGCCACAAGGTTTTACCTTGTGTAGACATTGCTCCAGCCTCCTATCTTCCCTTCCAAAACCTCTTACAGGTGAGACAAACTGTGCTAGCACTGAGATCAAGAGCAGAGCCAAAAATATTAATTCACATTTGGCTTTTGTTTTTTAGCTTTTAGGTTAAAAAAATCTTTATGTTTATTCATTAAAGAAATATTTCAAGTGTATATATCCATAATTTATAATTTGATGTAGGGATTTATTAATGCATTCATTAATTTATAGGTCCACTAATAGATATAATGATTTTTTAGTAATAGTTTAATGATAAATAGTATCATTTATTATATTGATAAGATTACTTTATTAGACTGAAGCAAACAGGAAAGAGTAATGGTTCATGCTTGCAGCACAATAATGATTGCCTTAGGCCGGCCATTGGTCTTATACAGATGACAAGCATTATAAAGTAAATAATCAAAATTTTTACTACTCTTGGCACAGGTACTTGGAAAATACATTCAGTATTCTGACTTTTCCCTCGCTTTCCATGCTGTTTTCTCTATAAACATTCTGCCAAACGTAGAGAAAATTCCACTCACCACTTGTTTGATTCTCCTCCTGTGCTAGGATCTGTTCCACACCTGTACATTTTTAGTTCATGCTGTGCCCTTATTGGTTTGAGGCAATTTATTAACTGTGATTGTTCAGAGACATTTTATACAGACAGCTCTTTCTTGATGTGGGACTTTGGTCTTCCATAGCTGTGGACACATGGCAAAAAATAGCTTTGTGTGGCAAGCAAGCCTTTGTGGTGAGCAGCAGAGCTGCTGAGCAAAGGCTTACACAAGCATGGGTGGTGCCACTGAGCCTTCTCTGAAAGTGTCTGAATTATGCTCTGAAAATCAAGTTTTAAATACAGATGAAATTTGCATTTTCTGCTGTTGTAGGGACTAGTTGTGTGTAGTAACACACCATTTAATGTCTGTTGGTTTGATATTTTCTTAACCTATAAAACGTTGGTGATATGTTCTGCGTTCCCCAGAGAGTTGTGAATCCAAATTAATTTATTACAACATTACAGCAATCCTGAAATGTTACAAAACTACTACTGATTAATGAAACAATCCTTTTTGTAAGAGCCTGAATGAGAGATGTGGGACTCCAGGGGCTCTCCAAAATGCAGTTTATTGTATCCAAGAGGTTACAGCAGCCCAGGGTCATGGGGGACAGAGCTGTGCCCACAGCTGTCAGCTCCAGCTGCAGGCAGGCCTGGAGACCCTTTGGTTTTGGTTACAATGCATTCTAGACTTTTCTTTTGGTTACATTGCTTTCTAGACTTTTCTTTGCTGAGCATCTTCATACAGTAGAACCAATCTATACCTTAACTATTACCTATAGCCTATCATAACTCCTGTAATTACCATATTCATGTCACTGTTCTCCAATCACTAACAGTCAGTACATTACAGTTTAAGCTAGAAGTTGGTTTTCAGTTTTCTTGCAGTGGAAAATTCTGAGACCTTTTTTCTACCTGCAACATTTGCTGCCTTGCTTGCCTGTGCTCTCTTTGTGCTTGGTAAAAACATCTTCTTGTTTGGGGTGGGTTTATCCTTTGCTCTAAGCCATAAAAACCCCTTCTAACTAACACACCCTTTGCTCCTTGGTTATCCAGTGAGACTGGCTCAGCAATTCTTTTCTTCTGTATCAAAACTTGCTTCCATCTCTATTCCTTCATCAGACTCCACATTCAAAAATCTTTCTGCCAAGCATCCATATCTGTGAGACTTTCTTGTCAAACTTTCATCCTCCCCAACACCTTTTTGCTAAAATATTGGGGAAAATAGTGGGTGTATCTTGGGTCAGATTCAGTATACATTCATAGTAATGCATGAAAATCTACAAAAACCCATTTATTAGTGTTTGTGTTTGTAGTTTTTTGAACTTATTAGTTAAGATCTGTTAGGCATAAAAAATTCTTATTTTCAGTATTACTATTCTGATTTGTCTTGTGTGTTGGTTAAACTAAAGGTGTACTTTATTCTTTCACAATAGTGCAGTAGAGGTGACTAAAAATTCAGTAATATAACTTTTTCAGAGGAAAGAATAAGCAAAATTATATTAAGAATGGAACTGTAGATCATAGCTTCAGCTTGATCTGGGAAAAGGTTGAGGACATATGAAGTAATTCACATACTTTTTCACTAAAGAAAAACTGAAGTTAAAATTTTGGTTCAAGATTCTTGAGGTTTTCAGTGCCATATATTATTGAATTGATAAATAAATATGATATTGAAACTTGGATTGAATCTATATTTTAGCACTCTAAGATTCGTAACCAGCTTCATCGGTAAATAGGCCATTTTGAGGGAATATAAGGTGTCTAATACAGTTACCAGATAGAAGCTGGGTCCTTTGTCATTGACCTTATACTTGGAGTGAACAGACTAAATGATCTTTTAATGCAGATTTCTATTCCAGGAGGCAGAGAACAGAACTTATGTCATTTCAGGTCTTTGCCACTGAGAACTGTCTTAGACAGCATGTACTCATGCAACCTGCTTTTGAAAGAAAAGAATTAATGCAGAAACCCAGGAAGTAGAAAAGGTTCATTTTCCCTAAGCAATTCAAAGTTATTTATCTTGAATTCCTCTTCCAGAAGACACTCTAATATTGTTAAATTCTTCAGTGTGAATTTTTGGAACATCTGCAATAACAGGGTAGTGAAGCACCTTCTTAGATATCTTTATTTTCCAGCCTTTCCCATTGTTACAGCATTATCCATGAAATGTGGAACCAACAGGTTCTTATATTTGGGAAAAAAATCCCAACAAGGTGTAAAAGAATGCAACAATCCTTTACATTTTGAAGAAAAAGAGGAAAACCAAAATTTATTGCAAAAGCTCTGTTTGTAGCCTCAGGAGTTCAGTATATCAGAGTGGAGGTATTTAAATAACAGGAAAAATAAATCTGTTACAATATTGCCCAAGAAAAAATAGATAATTGCAATACCTTTAATAATTGAAAGTCTTCTCTGAATGCCTGAGATGTAGAAAATTAGACAAAATACTAGGGTAATCTCTTAGTTGTTGTAATTTTAATATCATTAGAAGCAGGACTATGTTCTCCCATATTGGAAGGAAGGATGATGGGATCACAAGGAAATGGGAGTCCCTGGGAGCCAAAATTCTTCTATGTAGTTCCTGCATTAAAGCCTTAAATTATTTGCAAAGTTTGTGCCATGCTTCCTCTTACTTGCCAAGTCATATGATCAGCTTTTGGGGTGGCTGCAAGCCTGGCCCCTCTTCCATCCCATTTCATCCCCCTCTTTCTCTAAAAGCTGCTGTTCAGGAGGACACTGGCAGCAGCCACGTTGCCTTTGTGTTCTTTCCGGTTCTACTAGATATAAGAATTTTTAGCTGGTTGGCTGGGGATGTTCTTGTGTTGTTTTGGGTTTTGTTTTTGGTTTTTTTTTAAGGCTTCCATTTACATGATTTTTCTTAAAGTTTCCTAATGTGATGGGGAATATTCTGCAGCTGCATCTTAGAGGATTTTAACGACTGGTGGTGCTGAAGAGCAAAAACCTATTTAGAATTGCAAAGCAGGCAGTGATAAGTTTCTTAACTCTTTTGTAATGCTGATGGAGGTTGGGAAGTGTGCTTGAAAGGGAGAGATGCAAGAGATGAAGAAGAGCAGAGCTTTCAGAGTACTTGACACTTTGGAACCCATAAGCACATGGAGGAGCACGAGAGCATTTGTTTGGGATACCTGCTTTGTAAGTTGCCTGTGCTAAACCTTCCATTGTTTAAACAGAGGCTAGTTTCAACTAGTCACCTGCTGCCTCCAAAAAGGAGGTTTTATAAAGCTAGCTGGCTTTCTGGGACAGCACTGTGCCTTCAAATGAATCCTCTTTGGAGCAGGACATTTGCTGGGGTAGGGAGGGCATTTGGTTTGCTGTGAGGCATTGCTGACATCCAGTTTTCGGCACTGTAGGATACCACAAGCAGTGTAATTGTACTGTCTGATGAACTTTCAGACCTAATGCCAAAACTTGTTCTGACATTGCACTGTTAAAGGCTGTTCTGTGTCATAAGAAGCTTGGCTTATCCAAAATCCCGTTAAGGATGTGGGGACCCAGGACATTGCTCTGGCTGCCCTGGGTGATTCCAGACCCTGGCAGGGGCTCAGGGACCTTGGCACAGAGTCACAAACACCTGTGCCTTTGATTTTAGCCCATGGAAACAATTCCCAACTTTGTGTGAGGAGTTACAAGCCACAAGGGTTTGAATAGAATGATAGTGAATTTGTCACAGGGTGAAAAAGTAGAATTTTGGGGTTTTTAGAATGGGGGTTCAAGAGGCAAGATGGAGGAATCTGGGCGTGTCCTGTCTTTCTCCTTCTCCTTCTCCTTCTCCTTCTCCTTCTCCTTCTCCTTCTCCTTCTCCTCCTCCTCCTCCTCCATTTTCTGCTGTGATGGTGACACTTCTGGATTGGTTTAGAGTAGAGACAGACTGTCTAACAGAGGTGATGGGTATTGGGAAATTATTGTAAATAAAGCACACGTAGTTCTTAATATAAAAAGCCAACACCACCCCAAGGGCAGGGACTGTGCCACAGCCCAACCTGCTGGACGGATCTCAGCAGGTCAGAGAAGGAATGGAATGGATGAGAGAAAATAAACAACCTTGAAAAACAAAACCAACAAATCCTGACTTCTTCTTTGGTCACGGGGTTGGGAAAAAAGAGACTTTCTAACACCTTGGGGTCATCTCAACCACAGAAACCCAAGAAAGGAGGCTACATTTTGTCCTTGATTTCTTGGTTTTATTGTGTTTGCTGAGCATCCTGACTTAGTGAAAGATGTCCCTGCCCATGACAGATTGGACTAGATGATTGCTAAAGGTCTCTTCTCACCCAAATAATGTTGAGATACAGCAAAAACTTGATCACAGGGCAATGTAGTCATGAACACATGAATTCAAAGATAGTGTGAATAATATTGAGAAATTTGAATGCATCATAAACATGCATGGTATTATATATATTTTTGGATAAAATAAATGCTTTTTCTTATTAACATACTTTTAAATACAGAAGGTGGTGTCTTTAAAGAGCTTTTCTGAAAACTATCCTATGAAATTCAGTTTGTGTGTGTAATTTAATGAATCAAGAGTCAAATTAGTTGTAATAAAATGAAGTAGTTATTTGAATCTGAAAATGTTCTGCTGCAGTTTCCACTACAGCAGGTGATCAATAACATAGTGGAGTGGAAAAACGGAATTGATTCCACCCTCCTTCTTGTGCATATGCTTGCATTTCTGGGGCCACATCAGGATCTACTGCTTCAATGTCTAACAGCATTTTAAATCCCTTCCATTCACATTGAAAAGCAAAATGTGTTGCCCTTTCTGATCTGGGGTGGCAGAATCAAGCAAGCTTACTGTGTACAGCTGAAACAAACAACCCTATGGGAAAAAGTGAGGGATGACTTCCAGAGAGGTGTTTCCATCCTTTGAGGGTGGGTGGGGGAGGGAGTGGGGGGAGTCTGGGTTTCCTATTAACATAGTGAGGGTTAAATGAAACATTCGCTGTAAATGAAAGTGGCCTCAGTGCCCTTGTGTCCTTGTGAAAAGGAATATGCGACTTATGGAGCTCATGGATCTTTTAGCAGGGACATTGTGGGCTGCTGAAAAGAAAAAGACAGCTGAGATTGTTGGAATCCTTAATGCAAGAGGGAAATGCCCAATGTTTTTATAAGTGTTCTTCCTCACTAAAACCTTTAAAACACAAGCACAATTTGTTGGCATATTTTGTCAATGACTGAAGCTCAGAGGAGCAAAGATATTGCTAGCATATTAAGTTTGTTTTGGGTGATGCTAGACCTTGTACTGGAAACAACATCCAATTTTAACACATTAATTTTGAGGATTCCCTCTTCCATGTTTGTAGAATGATTGTAGAATTGTACATAAACTGCATAAAATGCCCAGCATAAAAAAAATTCCTGTTTCAATCATATTTGTTACAATGCTCAATAGTTGCAGCTCTAGGATTTACAGGTTATAATCCAAACTCCTAGTCATAAGTTTGACTTAAACACCTGGGTATTTTAAACTTTTCTTTTTTTTCAACTTCCCTTTCAGTGCTAGAGCCTTAAGGCTTCTGCTCCTTAGGTATATTTCCCTACACTCAGAGGTTGAAGTCTTTTAAAAAAACCAAATTTTCTCACTTGATATAACTATATGAATTGGTATTTCCTTAAAAAAATAAATTAGCAATACATCATGAAATAATTCAAGATTTTTCTGTAAACACAGGACTTGACAATACTGATTTCCAGTTAAATCAATGGACATTACATTAATCCTTCTTTATATGACATAACAAAGAAACTCCAATATGCTGTTCAAAATTTAATTCATGGAAAACCAGGTTGGAAGAGGACCTCAAGGATCATCTGGTCCAATATTTTTGGCAAAAACACTGTCTAGACAAGATGGCACATCACCCTGTCCAGCTGAATCTTAAGTGTCTGATGTTGGGCAACTCATCACTTCCCTGAGGAAATTATTCCAATGTCTGATTGTTCTCACTCTGAAAATTGCACCCTTGTGTCTAATCAGAATCTCCCAGGAGAAACTCGGGTCCATTATCCCTGGTACAGAGGGAGGCTGCATCTTCTTTGTAGCCTCTCTTGAAATACTGCAACATGGTGATAGGTCTCTAAGCCTTCTTTTCCAAAGTCTGAACAAAACCAGGTCTCTCAGCCTCCTCTCAAATGGCAGAATCACAGTCCTTTGATACTCTGTGGTCCTCCTCTGTACCCTTTCCAGCCTTTTTGCATCTTCTTTGTAATTCTGACTTTTGGTCTACAAAATTACCTGATTTTATCATGGTATTCTTAGCTTTTTACTCCCTAAATACAGTTGATTCTCTTTTATATTTTACTGCATACATTTTTAGGAGTCGGATTTGTTGCTGTATCAGCAGAACCAGTATGAATATTGTTCTTAAATTCTACTTGGTACATGCCACTTCATTACTTTTGTTACCTTTGCTTTTTCATTGAATGGATGCTGTTGCCTTTGCAAATGCTGTTCCCTGAAAGAGAGAGAAGATTTTTCAGTTTTTAAAATCAGACCATTGCTATTCATAGAAACAAGTTTTCAGCCAATAAATACTATAGAAGCCTGGATTGAAAGGTCACTGCTGCGATAGGCAGTCAGGCTCTCTTTTATTAATGGAAGTGAGTATTATGTGTCTTTGTTGCATAATGTGTTTTGCTGGAAGGTGAAGCTGTACAGCAGTGAGCTTCCTCTAGAGGCCTAGTCTCTTGGCTTTATGTCCCAGACAGGCTTCAGCAGTAAATGGCTGTAAGCTTGTCAAAGAAAGGTTATTAAAAATGTTCCTGCCTTTCAGTCTCCGTGCTCAATAGGCACAAAAATTCAATACTGTAGGGATTTTTTTCTATTTAGTCATGTCATTTGGCATTTTGCCTATAGCTAAAAATGAGATACCATCTGGTTTAAGCTCACTAATGATTCTGCATTGTTACCTGAACTGGCTCACTAGTTTATTGTTAGAAATTAAGCACTGAACTTGCTGTCTGCTAATTGCACTTTGCTTACTATGTTTTGTTAAGATTTTAAATCTCGGTGATTTCTTGAGATGGTGATTTGAAGTCACAGTTCTTCTGTACTCACAGACTTCTGTACTGGTGCTCTGGGTAATGTTGTTTTCTGCTGCCTTGACACATTTCTTTTATCACAACATATACTTATAATGATGTGGGACCTCATCTGCCTGAGGGCCTTTAGAAATTCCCTGACCTCTGGTGTGAGGTGCCTGGCAGGAAGTTAAAGTGCAGGTGCTGAGGACAGAGCTGCTGCTTGGCTGAGCATAGGCATCAGGTGAAATACAAGGTGAGGGATTATTTGGGGCTCCCTCCAATGGCAGTCATTGGCACAGGAGCTGCTATGAGCTCAGTTGAATCTGGCAGGGCATACAGGTGACAGGAGGCTTCCACAGACCTGGGCATAATGCCTATGCAAAGGAATCATCCAGAATAAAGATGTCTCCATGATGCTCTGTACTCATATCTGGAGGCTAGTCCTAAACTTTCAGCTGTTTCCTGCTGACTTCTGTGGCACTTGTTGGCTGGCAAAATGTTGCATTTGCTATAGAAATCTCTTGGATGTGTATCAATGGGCAGTGGAGCTTTGTCCTGATTCCCAGTGGATGCTCACTGGCAGGGAGAAGTGGCTCTCTGTGACACTGAGCAGCCTCTGGGCTTGGAGATGAGGTGGGCTTGTTCCCAGACCCCACCCATGATAAAACTGCCCCTCAGGAGTGAGGGATGTCATGGCATTTCTTGGCAAACTTTTCCATTGCCTGGTCATTCAGAAGAGTGGAAGTCCAGCGTAACTGGACAACAAAGTGAGCTCGTGAGCCTTTCCTTTTCTGATGACACCCACTGCAATCAAGACACATTGCACATTTTGACTGTCTAGGTATGGAAAAAGGTATTTTCCCCAACCTCTAGCTTGAATCTAGGGTGATTTCAAAAAGAGGTATTAGAAATCATTAAGGGACAGTTTTGTGTGACTGACACATCTAGGAGCAGCATCTTTATTGAAAGTAATGAGCAAGGGCTTTTGTTTGGTATTTTCAGAGCTGGGATGTGTGCCTGTATTCACAAGGTTAATTCAAGTCCTTCAAAGACTGTCTAGGACTTTCAGAAAAGTCATTTATGTGATCAGACCAGCAACACCTTGAAAAGCAATTGTTTCTCTAATGGAAACAGAGATGCTTCTCTCATTATGAAAACTGATTTTGTGAGGTTCCTGCCCCAGTTGTTTTAGATTGTATGAGGCCAAAACCCAAATGGTTTTGCGATCTTATGTTCTAGCTACTGAGCAGTGCAGAAATGTAAACTAAAGACCGTCCTGTGTGACTTTTTGCCAAAATCTATTAGCTTAGGAAAGAAACCTTAGAATTTTACAAGCAGCAACCTTCTCAGAAGGGAGTCCTTAAAGCCTTGAAACTGATGTTTCAGTCTGAAGCTTGTCTCTAGTACACACTTATGTTACTTCTAGAATATTTTATTGTCTTGATGCTGTGATACAGGGGGTAATCTCTTCATGATGTTGCGATAAAATATGAATAGACCACTTTAGTGCAAAACAGGAACTGTTTCAAATTCCTTGAGTTTAAAACTTTTAAGTTACACCTTTCAAATATTTTAGTTGCATTGTTTTTCATCCTGGTTTGCAGTAATGAAGTACATATGTATAAACATATGTAGGTATAATGGTGTCATTTACAAGGAAAATTTCTGTTTGTTGGTGGGGTCTTTACTGCTGTTGGCAAACATTTGCAGGTAAAACCATTTAGAATGGTACAAAAGCATCCTCTGCATTTAGCTGTGACAATTTTCAGTAGCTACACACCAAAAAACCAAGGTGGGCTTTGATTGAGGTACATTATGTTTTGAATTTGAAAGGTTTTATTACTACTTCTCCTTCTCACAGTTAGTAGTTGTACTTTTGCCTGTGATTAAGGCGTTGCTTTTAGATACTTAATTTTTAGAAGAGTCACAATACAGGGCTGTATAGGTTTCAAAAGGAAATTTGGTGACATCTTGAATTCTGTTCACATTATTTTTTCTGAACAAGTCCAAGCCACATCTATTGCACAAAATTTCAGGTATGTATAATTTACAATATCATATTTATAATGCACATTGCCTTTAGTTTCTTTAGTTTGCTTAATGACCCATTATTCATAGCTTAGGACAGAAATGCTTTTACTGAGCCAAATGTAGCAGTAGAAACTGTGAATATATATTGTTCTATCAAAATCAAATAATCTTGTTACACCTAAATTCTGCTCTCTTTTTCTGTGATTATTATACAAAATTCAGTGACATAATGACTATTCACTAACACAAGAAACCTTAAGAGAATATTGCAGGATATGAGGTTTGGATTTTGAATATGAAATTCCTAGGAACTTGTTTTAGGAACATGATCATCATCATGTCATGGAAAATAAATGTAACTTCATTGACTGCCTGACTTAGATTTCAGATGTTTTTGTTCAATATAAGAAAAGTCTCAACAGAAATCCTTAATGATGAATTAATTGTCATTTATAAGATGCAGCTATTAGTTTTGCAAAAGGCATATTTGTTAAAATGGAGAATTTAATGAAAAAAAATCAGAAGGTGAAAGAAGTTAGCAAACAAGCTGTACTTCAGTTGGTGAAAAGGCCTAATAAGTTTTGAATGAAGTAGTTGAAAATATTTTCAGACTGGTAATGGTAAGTGTGCTGTACAGTTGGAAAGGAGCCAAAAGGATCAGTAAAGTTCTGTGAAAATGGATCGTGGAAAACCAAAGTAGAGAAGTTTAACAAACTATAAACATAGAAATAAACAAATGGATCTATTGCATAAAATGCCAATGATAAGCACAACACATGGTAATGAATGTAATTTCTAACAAACATGAATCAGAGAGAGCTGAGGTGCAAATACTAGCACAGAAATTGAGAAATTGTAAAGGAGGAGAAGAACAAGGGCAAAGAGGAGAGGAGAACAAAAGGGGAGAGAAGATAAATGTATTCAGATTGTTCCCCATAGGTTTGATATCTCTAATTCTTAGATATCCATCAGGACAAAAGGTTCTGGTGAAGGACTTTATGCTTACTGGACAAGGTTTATGCAGATTGCCCTGGATGTTCCTTGCAGTGTCCCCTGCTGAAGCTGAGCAGGGCTTGGTGGGTGTGTTAGAGGCACTGGAGGAGGAAAACACCAGCCCACATGGCTGAAGGTACCAGAATCTCTACTTCAACAGGGAAAGGAACAAAATGAAGTCATTGTTTCCTTGGCTGAGGATGTGAAATCCCACCAGAGCTATGAGGAAGATTTTTCATGGACATGTGGGACTTTGCTATGAATACCTCTCCCTGTGCTTCCCAAAGCCTTTCATAAACATGAAAGGGTTCCCAATGTCAAAGTCCAGATCTAAAAGCAGAATTCCTAAGAAGGTAAGGCTGTGTGGATCTGAAGTTCTGGGCTGGCTGAGAATAGAATCTGAAGTTCTGGGCTGGCTGTTCTTGAATCAAGAAGTTTGGGCCATGAGGCTTATTTTGGATGTGGATGAGCCTTTCTTTCTCACTCTAGTCCCAGTTCATGCTCCCTTATATTGAAAATATTTGGAATCTTTTTTTCAACTCAATAGAAGTCTGAATAATATGCACTGCTTTTTGTATCAGATTGATAATTTTACTTTCTTATGCAGGGAGTGTTAGTTCATAATCAGTCCCTGTATTGCTCTTTATATCTAACATTAAAACATTTTTTACATCTTACATTTTCCATTAAAAAATAATCTAAAGTGTTTTGAACTGTAAAAATTGTTAACTGTTCCTGCTGGGCATATTCCCCAAGATGAACAGTTTAGAACAGTTCCTGCAAAAAATGGGTGCAATGAGAGAAGGGAGAGAAAGAAGCAGCAGTAATTCTGCGGCCACAAAACTTCTGAAGGCTTGGTTTTGCACTTTAATATTTCTTTTAAGTTTTGTACTTCTTGTTACTGTTGCTTTTCGCCTAGATATTTCTAGATTCTACAACTCTAACCAAAGTGGTAGGGCTCTTTTTGTAATTAAATTAATTGTATTGGATCCTAAATTATCTTTATGTAATTTTCATCTAATATGTTTCTATTGTCTTTAGCTAAATATGCTTCAGATTTGACTTGAAATTATTATATATTCTTTTAGAGTTTTGTTCCCTGTTCTGGGAGATGACAAAATAAATTGTCCTGGTTTAGGGCAAATTTGGGAGAAAACCTCCAAAGGGGGCCCCTCCAGAAAGCAAAACCACACAGCCCCTCCCTCCAACCAGGTCGGGAAGGATTCCTTGGAGAGAAGTGGAAAGAACCTGTTTATTTAACAGGCACAGCACCCCCAGCACACAAAATGAACAATACCAGGTGACACCACTCTGTCACCGCTCTGACAAAGATGACAAATTCAGAAAGTCTCTCTTGGGGGTGGTTGCTCTGTTCTCAGTCCCTCCTGTGCTGGGGCAGCTGCTGCAGCCACAAGGTGCAAACTCTCGGTGTTCCCAGGTCCCAGCCCAGAGCAGGCTCGAGTGGCTCCAAAAAAGGAAAGGAGAAACAGTCCAGGGAAAATTTGGACTGCTTAGCTAAACTAACTAATGAGCAGGAGCAAAAAGCAAGAGCAAAGCAGGAACAAAGCAGGAGGAAGAGCAAAGCAGGAGCAAAAGCCAAGCAAAAAGCAAAAGCAGCACCATGTACTGCCCTGTCTGTGTGTCCCGCCAGCCGTGGGGGAGTGGCTGGTAGCAAAACCAAAACAAAACATTGGCTCTTCAGAGCCAGCCTTGAAGGCACAGAACATGATATCCAGCATGAACAGAACACAGGAATGGGGATACAGCATCATAACGTCACCCTAGGACATTAATGCAGGCAGAAGAGCTCAAGAAAGCTCATTTTGTCTGATTGCTTTCCTCCCTGGTGCTGCCAGAAGGGAATGGCTCCTTCCTTCTGCTGCTGTGTGGGTCAGCTTCCCCAGACTGAGGGGCTCCTTGTCCTGCAGCTGCCCAGGAACACTGGCACTCTCCTCTCCAGAGAGCCAGCAGCCACTCCTGCCTTACCTGCCCAGCATAATTAGTTTGTGCTATGATGGGGTCTCTGGTGTCGAGGTGACCCCAAGGTGTTAAAAAGTCTCTTTTTTCCCAGCCCCGTGACCAAAGAAGAAGTCAGGATTTTTTTGTTTTGTTTTTCAAGGTTGTTTATTTTCTCTTATCTATTCCATTCCTTCTCTGACCTGCTGAGATCTGTCCAGCAGGTCGGTTCATGGCACACTGACCATCTTGGAGTGGTGTTGGCTTTTTATACTAAGAACCACGTGTGCTTTATTTACAATAATTTTCCAATACCCATCACCTCTGTTAGACAGTCTGTCTCTACCCTAAACCAATCCAGAAGTGTCACCATCACAGCAGAAGATGGAGGACAAGGAGGAGGAGAAGGACAGGACATGCCCAGATTCCTCCATCTTGTCTCTTGAACTCCCATTCTAAAAACCCCAAAATTCTACTTTTCCACCCTGTGACAAATTCACTATCATTCTATTCAAACCCTTGTGGCTTGTAACTCCTCACACAAAGTTGGGAATTGTTTCCATGGGCTAAAATCAAAGGCACAGGTGTTTGTGACTCTGTGCCAAGGTCTCTGAGCCCCCTGCCAGGGTCTGGAATCACCCAGGGCAGCCAGAGCAATGTCCTGGGTCCTGACAGTGCTGTACAAAGTTTGTAGCTTTCTATTACCTGCAGAAGCAAACAAGCCAGGTCATCAATTTGTGACTTAGTACACCAAGAGCAAAATGTTTTGGGAATGAAAAAGCAACTACTTAAAAGACAGTAGTGCAGCATTATGAAATGGAAAATAATGCAACCGGAAAGATTTCCAAGTCTAAAATGAAGCAATGGTTATTAAACCAGAGATCATGCTAGTCACACCTCCACTGAAATGATGTCTAAACATGGAAGAATAGCTTCTCCCAACATTATCATGTAATAGTCATGTTCCAACTCATGTGATAAAATACCAAGTGATAGAGTGAATATTCATAGAATATGCAGCTATTTAATGTGAAGTTTTCTTCAGGGTGGAGATCATGTCCTTAAAATCTTATTTCAGTTCTTAAAAAAAAAAGGGGAGAAACAAAAGGATGTTTTTTCTTCATTCTGTTTCAGTATTCCAAGACAAGTGCAATCATCTGGCACTTTAAGGATGTGATTGCTCATTAAATGTTGCTATCTCTGTTTTTTATGAGTTGTATTTTTACATTGAATCAATATGTACGCATCTGAATCTGTCACTAGGCCTTACACTCATACTCAAAGCCTATTTTAATGAAAACATTCCTCTGCTTTAGCAGAGGAAAAAAAAATGCGTTTATGTATTTATTTGTCATCAGTATAGTGAATATAGTGACTTCTATTTCCTTTTACATGAACAGCTAATAGAGAAAAAATTGGAATCAATGGTCTTCAGATTTTCCTTCTCCCACCTGGAAGCCTTGCAGAAGTCAAGCACAGAGAATCTTTTTGTCAGCTTTCACTTGTGTCCACTGTCATGTCTGGATGGTGAGATGTTTTCCACACAGGAGAAACTCAAGGCATTCATTGATTTTCTTGGCTAGGGCAGATATCCAAGGGCTGTTCATGCAGTTTACAATTTCTCTTCAGGGCTGTTTAATCATCAAGCAATGAAAAATATCACTTGAATATCAGAAGCAAGAGAACACTCAATTGTCCTGTTGAAATTATGTTAAATAATTACAGTAATAGACCTTGTGCTGACTGCTTTATCTTCTTCATAATATTGAATCTCAGAAGAGGGACAAATGTACTTAAATATGTTTTGAAACAGCTATTACCATGAACAGAAATACTCTGTTGAATAAGAAAAGTAACATGCCTCATTTTTTCATGTACAAATGCAAAGCTTCTTCCTTCTTTAAACTTTCCTGATCCATTCTATGAACGAATTGCTTTTCAGTACCCTGGGGTAAAGCTATACATTCCTTCTGAGCAGGAAATAGTCCTGTGTCCTTGTAGCTGGCAGGTTCTCACAGTGCTCTCAGAGCCTGCAATGCAGCTTGGAAATGCATGTTCTAAACCAGCAAATTTTAGGTAAAATTGATATATTCATTCTCTGTGAATAAGGCACTTGTTGTTTGTGTCCTACCAGCACCAGTAGAGCACCAGCCCTTGACTTCCTCCCGCCCCTCTGGATAGTTACCAACCTGTAGGCAATGTCCAGATGGCATGAAATGCTTTTTTGGAATTGGTGTGTGAAGGAAGTTCAACAAACAGCTTGTTCTGCTCCCCAGTTAAAAAACACATGGGAGATGGGGAACAACAGGGTGCTGTAGGACAAAGAGAAAGTCCTAAATGGCCGCTGCTTCTTTTTGCTGTCTTTCCACAGCAAAAGACACAATAGGTTTCGTGGTCAAAAATTACATGAGTAGCAGAAGAACCTTATATTTAGAAGGTTTTAAGTTACTGATAAAATTTTAAAAAAATATTTAAGAGTCCTCTCAAAATGGTCTTGAAACTGTTTTGTCATTTCAGACATTCTGAGAACTTGGGGCAGGCAAACAATTGCAAACAACTGCAATTCCATAACATTTTCAAAAATAACCCAAGAGTGCAACTTTTATCTGACTGGCAAAATCAACTTCACTGACGAAGATTATTCCCTTTCCAAACTTGTATTTTGATGGGAGTATCAGGCCATGATGCTGTGAAGGAGCACCATGATAGCAAACTTGTGTCTTTAATTATCTGGGCAAAGAAATTGAATTCCTTTGGTTGACCTGCAATTAAACAAGTTCTTTCCTCTGCCTTGTTTTTGAAGAATTCCTTTGGTTTCAGTGGATGCAATCATGATCTTCTGGAGCACCTGAAAGAGTACTTTCAGGAGTCCTGAAAGGAGTAGCTTTGCTGGGGAGGTGCAAGTTATTTTAAAACTGAAATTATCTGAAACTCAGTCTATGTTTTAGTCCAAAGTTATGACTGCACCTTGTATAGATGTCTACAGTGTAATCTGGCTACTTGAAAACACTGCAGATGCTGTGCCTGGGCTTTCATTACAGGATACAGACCTCAGGAACCAGGCAGGAGCAAATTATGTTATTCTTATTATCCACATAAATACCTGGTTCAAAGCTGGTCTACATGCATCAACAGAAGTTCTGATCATGTTTTATACTACAAAGTACACATAATCTTTCAAAGCTAATCTTTATATTTACTCTTGGAAAATCAATTGCTATGACTTCTGTGCATGCAAGTAGTCTTAAAATTTATTCTGTCCTTCAAGCAGGAAGATTTTGTTTAATTCTTGTCCTATATTCTGACTGGTTTATTGTAAGCTCTAGGTTTTTATGTTTCTGTGAGTTCTCAGAATTTTCACAGACTTCATGAGGTTTAGTCTTCCTGACTTATGGCTTTATTGCTAGGATATTTAAAGAGATCTGGAAGGTCAAAGTTTTTTTTCTTATCATAAGTAAGTAGCAGAGAGAAACCAGTATGCTCTGAACAGTCCCTAGAGTTCAGAGGTCAGCAAGTGACAAGAACATCAAGTCTATGTACTCAAGAAAAAGAGACAAGCCATGTAATGTCTCAGGTTGGACAACACAGCTTATTTTGTCCTAGTGCAACCACTCTCCTGAGGAAATATATTAATACATATTCATCTAATATTCTCAAACACCAGCATCTACCTTGTGCCATGTAGGAGTTTCTAAACATGAGTTCATCTCAGAACCTTTTAGTAAAATACCCTGGGCTGGAGTGATTACTGTAAATATACTTTCCGCATAAAGAAGCACCTTTCCAAATGTTATCAGGATTAGATGTGTGCTTTCAATGAGAAGGAATGAGAGGAATTCAGGAAAATTCAGATCTAATCCAACTTTGCCATTAGGCAGTGAAATGAATTTGGTCAAGTCACTTCACCTTCCTGCACCTCAGTGTCTGTGTGTATGAAGTAGGGGTCTAGTGCAATCCACATGAGGCCCTGTTAGCCAAGAAATTCTGTTCCTTTTTCCTTGTAGAGGTAGAACATCTTCTCTCCATCTTCTCAGAGTATTTGAAAGTTCTTCCTAGTGGCTCCACATTCAGCAATTAAAGATAAGTAAGTGACTTTTTAGTAAAAACCATTTTATTCTGTTAACAATGGCAGTCTTGCACATACAGTATTTTAGTGCAATTTTGTCCCTACTTTTGAATTTTAAAGCTTCAGGATATCATAATAGCTTATGGTTTTGAGCAGAGATAGAATAACTATGGTTTTGCCTTCTCTTTTCCATTCATGAGATTTTCTGTGGTTTAATTTATGAATGCTTGGGCAACTGTTGGTCAGCATGCACTCATGCTTTCTTTTCCCTTCCTATCTTACAGTTCTTTGGCTGGTATAATATTTTTATATCCATTTATTTGTGTATGGTTGAATGGAAGTGTGCATCCAGTTGTGCACATCTGTATGTGCCTGATACATCAGCTGTGTACTGGTAGCCATCAGTCACAAAACCTTGAAAGTCCACAAACTCCAAGGGGAGGCAGTTCTGGAGTATAAATCAGTGTGATTTAGATGTAAGTGGTTCCTTGCCTGTGTTGGGATGAAGCCTTAAATCTGAAGTCTGTTGACTACAAAAGATCACTAGTCTAGGCTTATTTGTCTTTTAGTGACACTTGGGAATGCTTCACTTCCCCACATATGAGAACACCAGGCAAATACAGTATAAGACACTTTACTTACCTGCATATTCAGAAAAAATAAAATTCTTCTGTCTTTTCCAGGATTTTAAATAACAAATAAATAGCAAATCAATTGTACATCTCAATATTCTGCCACTAGAGAGCACCAAAATATTTGGTTGTAATGGACTGATTGCATTAACTTCCCTCTCCTTAAAATAGTGTTTGCTTATGTTGTACAACTCTCTTCTAAAATGTCTGCATTGTCCCATTTTTAATATACATGTATAATGAGAAAATATCTTCTTCTATTCTGGTGTATCATATCATAGAGAATAATTTAGGCTTGCAATAGTTAAACCCCGTTTCTTTCACAGCTCTTCCCACAAAAGTCAAATGAATTTGCTAATTCTGCCAACAGACATTTTGAGCACTTGACTTTGTGGTAATCGATTTTATTGAGCAAGTGTAAAGTGGAAAACACAAATTATGATTAGACACAGAATTCTGACTGTTTTTTCTAGTTAGAATTGCAATTAATATGATTGTATCAGCGTTTGAGTCGAGAGATGAAAATCTGATCCTGACTTGCTGCCAAAAATGAGAGGTTCTCATGAAAAAGACATGAAGGTTGGGATTGGCAGATTTCAGATACAGACTTCCTTGCTTGCTTCTCTGTGTTGCAGTGGTATCACTGCAGCCTAAACTTGAATGCAAATGCTGATTCAGCTGTGCTCAAAAACAAGAGAACATGTAACAGAATGAAATTTTGTTTCTGCTTTTATTAATAGAAAAGCTTACATGATAAAGCCAGGATTTTATTTGCTGTGTTGGGGGAAGAAATATCTTTAGGTGTGGGGAGTGTACTTACCATTCAAAAGGAGTTGTAGCTTTTCTGTACTGTTCAGGAAGGTTCTCCAGACCCTCATGCCATGAGGATCTGTGCTCTATTCCCAGGTTTGCCTTGACGGCATTGCAATCACCATTCTGTCACTTCCTGGTGCACAAGAACTGGGGTAAGCTGAGCCCCTGGGGGTGTCTTTTTTAGTAAGTAACCTAAGTCAAAGGATCTCAGAGAATGCTTTGCCGAGTAGAAGATGCACAAGAGAGTAGATTGAGATAAAAAAAAAAAAAAAGTGTGATAATGATATGGAAAGTGGTTGTTCTCCCAGTCTGAATTGTGAAACTTTAGTGATACTGAGTCTCTGAAGAAATATACATATTAAATATTCTGGACTAGAATGGCCTCTAGAGTGGCAAAAAAGAGATGCATGGGTTCTGCTGTCATATCAAATAACCAGTATGTATAATTTAAAACATTTGGCTTTAATTATTGTGGAAATAAAGACCCAGGCTTATTAGTCTGCCAAGAATACTGATTTCTGGAATTTAATTTCACCTTGGTACTTTTAAATGTACATTCACAAACAAGTAAGCAATAGTATTTCAGTGCATTAATATCACAGATCCAAGCAATAGAGAATTCTTCTTCTGGACAACACATCGTCATTATGTGTTTTAAACATAAAGCTACCTTTCTAATTGCAAATATATCAGTAAGATATGCTTTCTCCTGAAAAAAAAGTCCCAACTCTGTAAATGCTGATCAATCCTGTGCTAAACATGTTCATTTTAGCATTACAGGACCTAATTTATCTGTAAAAAGCCTACTGAGATTTTAGTAAAATCAAGTTACCTAAATACATAAAGGTCCAATATAATTGGTGGTGGTTGCACACACATCCAATAGATGATCCTATTGGATATTAGAATACCAAGCCTTGCTATTGAGAGAGTAAATATCTTTCTTAAAGCTCATAAAAAGAGGAACAAAAAATACAATATTAATCACTAGCTTGTTGTACAAATCATGAGGATCTTCAAGACTTGTTGTTAATTTCAATAGGTTTGATTCAACCAAGAATCAGTCCAGAAAATAAAGAACAAAATATGCCAAAACATCTGAGCATAAAAAATATAGTCAAATACAAAATATGCCAAAACATCTGAGCATAAAAAATATAGTCAAATACATCTGCTTTAGCTAATCTCTTAACTATAGTTTTTGTGTAAGTATTTCCTTAGGTATCATTCAATAGCCAGGGTCTTCTTGTGTTCTTAAATTTAAGCTCGTGGTGAAATACTGCAATGAACAGTCACAACCTGGTGAATGTGGCCAATGCCTCATCCAGAACATCCAGAGCTCAGAAAAAGCTCAAATTCCCACATGCCCATGACCTATTAGAAGGAAAAAACAGTTTTGACTGTTCTTCTGGTGATACCATGGAAGCAAATCGGAGAATCGGTTAAGTGGGAAAAGAACTTAAAGATCATCAAGTCCAACATTTAACTGAGAACTGCCAAGCCCTCTGCTAAGCCATGTCCTTAAGGCCAAGCCTTTAAATAGCTCCAGGGATTCCGCCACTGCCCTGGGCAACATGATTCAATGCTTGACCAGTCTTAGGCTGAAAAACTTCTTCCTAATATTCAATCTAAGCCTCCTCTGGTGCAACTTGAGGCCATTTCTTCTTGTCCCGTTGTTTGCTGCCCAGGAGAAGAGGCCACCTTGCTACAGTCTCCTTTCAGGCGTTTGTGGGGACAGAGGGTCCCCCCAAGCCTCCTTTTCTCCAGGCAGGGCACCCCAGCTCCCTTAGCTGCTCCTCATCAGACTTGTGCTTCAGAACTTTTACCAGTTTCATTGCCTTTCTCTAGACACTCATAGTTTTCCAAGGTGACTAAATGAAATTCTTTTCAGAATTACATTTTAGTAGTACTGTTAAAAATGAAAGTAATATTTCTATGTGATCCGAATGATACACTTTTTGGTTCTTTTATTTTTTATACCACTGATTTACTGCATGTGTTTACATTGGAATAGAGATTTAAAGGATCATTTTCATTTATGTTTTAAAGCAAATTATCCAACTGCTTCTCCCCAAATCACATTTTTCCTGGCTGTGTTTAACTCACACTGCATCTGTGGCAATAAATATCAAATGAAAGAAGAAAAAAAAAAGGTGAAGGCAACTCCATTGTAGTAATTAGATTACTCTGGAAATAAAGCAGTGGATCACTAAAATCTAATTTGGAAGTGATGAAGTGCATGTGATTGCCAAGTAATTATTTCTGCACAGTTGTTGTCCATGGGGAGAACAGAATTATTGGACACTACACAATGTTAATGATGCCATGGTTTGACAACCTCATGAACACTGGTCTTCTGAGGACATTTTGTGACAATTTGTATTCATCCAAAAGTCTGCATTAACATGGACACCAAATCAGTCTGAGTTAGCAGAGCCTGTCGTTGTTTATTTTTTGCAAAATAAAACTTGAATGTGACCTTATGATCAGAATTTAACTTTATATGTTGACTCACTTGCAGAAGATTAAGAGGTGTTGGGGGAGACATAGAAAGAGAAATGATGCAGTTATGGAAGTATGGAACATTTAAATTTTACTTGTAATAATATCTGAAGTTTTTTCTAGGAAATGGGAAATGTTGAGATTGCAACCATGGCTCCATGATTATTAATGTGATTATATTGTAATAGCAATAATATTTTCATTCTATTTCACACTTGTATTTCAGATCCAATTTTTAATAATCTAAAATAATGCATTTTTCTTCCACAAGAATCACAATATCCCATTGCTGACTATCAGAAGAAATGGCAAAGAGAAAAGATTAAAATATAAACATACTACTACCAAGAGTCTTGATTCCATAAAGTATGTAGCAGCATCAGAAATTTAAATTTCATCTTAATTTAAAAAATGTAACTTGTTTTACACAGTCTTTTGTTTGCAAGCTCTGCTCATACATAATGCAGCAGATCAGCTGAGTATTTAGGGCTTCCAGCAAAGTCCTGCCACTAGCTGGAAAGGAGCTCATGGTGAGGGTGAAGCAGAATACCTTTTCAATGTGAAGAACCAAACATGCAGTGTGCTGGGAACATTGCATTATTGATGCTGCTTGAGAAGGGATTAATTTTTACAACATTATTCTTACTTGGAGGCAACAGCACTGTAGCTGTCGCCAGTGTCCAGCAGCAATGGTGCCACAGCACAAAGAGTGAGGCAGCATTCTACTGGCATTTGCTCATGTTCTATCAACTTGACTCACAGAACCACAGAACATTTGAGTTGGTAAGAGACCTCTGGAGTCCATATTGATAGTAAAAGATTGTAAACTCATAGAAAATTCGGGGAATTAGAAAGAAAGTTAGGCTTAGTAGGCCCTGGGAAAATGTTAAGGGTAGGCCCTGGGAAATGTTAGGCCTTGTGTTTGCTAGATCATGTGAAACTGCAGCTGTGTAATCAGTATATGATAAATGATATGATTGTTAGATGTGATGATTACTTAATTCTCAGGATCTCTGCTGGTCACAGTGACCCTGAGATGGGTTAGAAAGTCTCTTTTCCCAGCCCGGCTGTTGAAGAAGGAGTCAGAACTCTTCATTTCTTGATTTCAAGGTCGTGTATTGTTTCTTATCCTTAAAATTTATTATCTGGCCTGCTGAGGTCTGTCCAACAGGTCAGACAGAGGCACACTGACCACCCTTGGAAGCAGTGTTGTCTTTTTATACTAAAAACTACATCTACAATATTTACCATAACTTCCCCATACCTATAACCTGTGTTAGACAGTGAGCTTCAACCTTAAACCAATCCAAAAATGCTAGCATCACCCAGAAGATGGAGGCTAGGAAGAAGAAAAAAAAGGGACAGGGCATGTCCAAATTCCTCCATCTTGGGACCCTGAGCCCCCATTCTAAAACCTCAAAACTCTATTTTTTCACCCTGTGACAAACCAACAATTATTCTACTTAAACTCTCTTGACTTGTAATTCTTCATATAAAGGTGGTGATTAGGTCCAAGGGCTAAAAAACACAGGGGCTAAAACCTCTGATAAATCAATAGAGACTTCCTGAACTTCATTCCTATAGAAAATACTGACTCTAAAAGTAGCATCCTATCACTTGTACCCATTTCATTGTTTTATCAGTGGGCAAAATTCACCTGTAAAGTCTACAAAGTTTTCCTGGTACTGTGGCATGAAACATTCCTGTATTTTTGTTTTCCAAATTAGTGACTTTTTTGTAGAAGCTTTAACCTATTTTTTTACTCTAAGTGGCAGATTCATAAAACACGGAAATGTTTTATCAACAAATTTACTTATCAGGGTTTTGCTCCAGGCAAGGGAGTCACCTCCACCCTTTTGGATGACAGTGAAATGTGATTCCAAAAGCATTTTTTGACAGGCTTGGCAAAAATAATCTGATTTAAAAGCCACAAAGTAAACTAGAGATTAGTAGTAATGAGAGTAGGAATTCAGATTGAGATTGACTAATCAAACATAATTTGTAATTTTTTTTCCCTGATCCTGCTTTGCTGAAGTCAGTGGGAGGAGATAGAATTGGGGCTTAAAATTTCCATTCTCTGAGCAATATTTGAAGTTGCAGGTAGCAAGATTTGCATGCAATTTTTTATGCATGCACTTGCAGACCTGAATTTCAACCAAGATCTGCAAGATGTGGAGCAGAATGGAATCACTTGTACTGCATTTGGGCTATCCAGTAAGGTTTAAGTACTGTGGGATACTAAAGTACACAGCTCAGTAAAAGAAGGTCGTCGCTCTTACTGTGAAGTGCCATGCTGCACCCTGTTATGGGATTTCAGAATTATCCCAGTGACCTGAATGATCAGCAAGGGTAGAAGTTTTTCCTTTGGAATACAAGTGATAATGAAAACAGTTGAAATACTTTTGGATTCTGAAGCAATTCTGAAAAAAATCACTGTTCCTCTTAGCTGTCTTGACCAAATAAGAGGCAGTGTGTATATTCCATAATTTTCACATATCAAGAGATTCTTACAGAAATGTGGGGGGGGGGAATAATTTTCTTTCACTGTGTCTTCCCAGGCTTTGCCTTCTGCTGGACACCTCATGTGTAATGATTCCAGTCTGTGGCTGAGAGCAAAGTGCTCCAGGAGGTTGCTGGCCCCAGGAAAAATCTGGGGTAATTAATACTCCTGCTACCAAATCTTTGGAAGCTGTATGCAGCTGTCATAGGTGGGAAGCACATCTTGCATCACCCTGTATACTACCAGTGAGGAAATGAGAACTTCTGAGTTGATTCATTTCCAAATTCAGTGTATATACTCATATATAGGAGTAGTATGAATCAATTCTCCAAAACTAGGTGGTGTGAATGCTATTTAAATGACATGTCTCATCTAATTTCTCCTGTGGCTAGGAAAAAAAAAAAACAAACCCTAAAGAGTCTTGTAAATTGAACCATTTTGACTTTGATATGTGAGTGGCTGGGACCAGATCGCTGTCATGCCTATCTACAGTCGCTGAGAAAATCAGTTGGAAAGATAGCATGTTTTCCTGCTGGCATAACTGCTCTGAGGATTAAATCAGTGAATAAAAATGTGTGAGAAACAGAGAAATGTAACCTGAGCATGTACCTAAGATTTGTTACCTAGTTGCTGGCATAAGTGAGAAAACAAAACCTTAGCCCTGAAAATGAGAGTTTTAGATGAAGTTCTGCAAGAAGACATTCCTATGAAATAGATTTGCTGCTTTTCACTTATGAGAGATATTGAGGAGTTTAAAAATATTTTTCAGTTAATATTGCCTCATTTGCTTATAGAAGAAATATCTAACAAAAGAGCCTGCAAAACCATTGTCCAAAATGAGGGACACCAGCATATTCCAACTGTCCTTTTCAGCTGAGGAAAGTTATGGGAAGTGTATTTTAATTTAAAAGATTTGTAAAAATAAATTATTTCATCCTATTCCTCTATATCTGAGTTTAATCCTCAAAGCAAGATTTTTAACTGGCTTCAGTATGCTTTTTATCAGGACTGGGATTGTTTAAGTCAAGTCTCATACCATCTGAGGAACTTGTCAGAGATGCTACCTTCTCTCTTTCACCTGCTTGTCCTCTCTTGTGTGATCCTTTCAGGGAAGGACGGTTCCTTCCCTGCATCTTGTGAAACCTGCATTATTTGCAGGTCTTACTTAAACTAGTAAAAAGTAATCACTGTTTTCAGTTTCACATGACAAAGTCATATTCTCATGAATAAGTAAACTAAAAGAAAGGATTTTTAACGTGTTTGCTGTCAGCTTATTCTCTCTCCACGTAGGATATAGAAAGAAACAAAGGCCAGGACTATATATTTTGGGACATCTCAGCCTTGGTGTGATAGAACTGGTCCCACATAGTATTTAGTCTGCCTTCCTCAACATAACCTCACAAGTGGAAAGACCTGCTTTGGGATAATGGCAGCCATGTAGTAATTGCAGCGTTTAATGCAGTCTGCTTTGGAGCTGAGATCCTTCCCCAGCCCAGGTACTTACATATCTCCATGGATTAAATTGAGCTCAAAAGGTTTGACACATAGAAAAGAGAGATTCTGGGGTCACTAGGTATTTCTGAATCATTTGCTGGCAAAGTTCTTACCTCATCTCAAAACTGTAAGAATGAGGACAACTTTGGTGTCATCATTTCCCCTACTGTGAAGAAGTGCTGTTAATAGTGCTGGGGAGGAATCCCCACCTTTGTTTGCTGTAAATGATATGGTGGTGACACAGGAAATGCTACTATTTTGAACATCTTCAAATATTCATCAGATGTATCTTTGTAAGAAAAGCATAATTTACCAAATGATCAATAATATCAATGATCAATAAAAATACTGTGAGAGTCCATTTTCCAGAATCACCATATCAAAGCTACAAAGGACCTCCAGTGCTTGCAAAGTTATTTAAATGGATTTCTTCTTTGTTTCTGTGATTCCTATAATATAAATGTATTTTAAACTGAAAAAGCCTAGACTGAGTGTTCTAACACTGCAAATTTTCTTGTGTTTTATAGAATTACATTTACAGGCCTGGTATACTTATGAATTGTACATTCTCAAGCCAGTTACAAGACAGTAATGGGTTAAATTAATCAGGCTGTATAAATGTGAGCTGAACATATGGTCAGGCCCTCTGAGAGTTTTAAAAAGCAAATGTCTGCTAAAACAAGTAAAGTCCAGCTTTTTGTGAGTATGTTGTCAGCATGAAAAGAGTCCTCCTCTTTGCCACAATGAAAAAAAAGGGGAACATCTGCAATTATTTCACTTCTCTAGCTGCACACAATGAAATAGGAGGAAAATTGATGTTTGAGTAGGGACAAAAAGGCAGACAGGTGGAAAATCCATTTTGGGAAACTGGTGTGAAAAGTTGTGAGAGAGAAGAAATATTTAATGGCTGGACTTGTAATAGGAAAGAGAACAGCTCTAAAATGCAGGTCCTCAAACTGCTGCAGAAGTTTTAATTTTTAAGCAAATTATTTTTGGTTTTGCTGTTTTATTACAGCACCCCAGACTAATGCAATGAATTTGCAAAAACCCCCAATCTTTTAAAATGAAATGTTTGTCTTAAGATCCTTAATGGTTTTTTGACTGCAAGTTTTAGAACTGATGAAAGATATCAGAGATTTTTGTGCTATTTGACAGATAATAAAATAAATGCTTGAACTGTGACATCTGTATGATCTCTGACTAAAAGATATTTTTATGTCCTCTTTCTTTCATTTTAAAGAAGTACTTTCAAGCAAAAAATGCTAGAGTGGAAAATTCTTTTATTCAAAAGAATTTTTAACCCAAAAGTTTATATTTTATTAAAAAAAAACAGCCTCTATTGTTCTGCAAATCCATTTGAAGAAGACCAAATATTTTTTCTGATGTCCTTGAGACACTGTTCTCATCTGACTAATAAGTTGAAAATTAGTTGGAGTTGATAGTGATTGAAGACTCAAGAAGTCATAGGTCTCCTAAACAATAGACAAGGAAGTCTATTTTTCCCTATTGGATTTTCATCTACAAGCAAAAATTGCTGCATTTTATCTCTAGGTTGTCATTTTGAATGGAGCCTGGAACAAAGAAGTCAAGGACACCACGGCCTGTTGAGAATGAAGGATCCCTTCAGGGCCTTTCCTGCTTGTTCCCTATTCTCTCCCAGCAATGGCTAAGGCAGCAGGACAGGAAAATAGAACTGTTTTTATATTATGCCTGATAAATAAAGGTTCATTGACCCTCATCATCAGATTAGTATCTTTGTAGGGTGAATTGGAGCTAAATGATGTAAACAAAAGCATTTTCCTGCCTATAGGTAATGCTTAATGATATTATTTCTTTTTCCTACCACGAGAAGTTTACTGAAAGTATTGACTTTAACTCAGTGGCAAAGCTTGTATGTGCCTGAGTATGTCCAGGATTTCTCTCTCTTTTCAAGACTATTGAAAAAATTAATTGATCTTTGAAATCTTTAATATCCATGTTTAATCCTTTCACTGTGCCAAAACAGCGTTTTAGGAACCAGTGAAGCAAATTTATATTTTGCAATTAAAAGTTTAAAAGCCTTTTCCCTGTGAAGTTACTGTATATGTATATATAATATTTATTTTTTTAATGGAGTAAATAGTTTGAGGCATGCATCAGTTTTCAAATTCCATATATATCACTGAAACAAATGCTTGCATTATCTTATGATAAATTCAGAGCTTTTATGCAGCATATGTAAGAATCTTCATTACGTGGATCCAGCTTTGAACTGCATTAAGGCAGCAGGGACCCGAGAGGCAGAAATGGCATTTATTAGTGGCACATGGAATGTATGTTTTTATTGAAATTAGCAATGAGTTAGTGTTTTCAAATTACCATTGATCTGCTCATGTCCATGCTAGTTACTAAGGTGACACAGCAGGGAGAATGGAATATCCTGAAAAGTCACTTGTTGATAATTGTCACAGAAGGGCAAACCTGCAAAGCAACCTCTTAAAAACCTAGCAAGAGTCACAAACCAACCTGTCATACAGGAGGTGCAGAGGGATCATACAACTCACTGACTTGCAAATATGACAGTGGTAAATTGGCACTCACTTTTACTCATGTGCCATGACAACACGAATTGAAAATCTTTAAGGACAAACATAAAATCCTTCCTTTTGTAATAAATCTTTCTGAAATCTGGGCCTTATTCTACATATCATCCTAACTGCCAATATTTAGCCTTTCAAGCATAAAAAAGTGTATTACTTACAAAATAATTAACTGTAAGAAAACATTAAAATTAATAGGATAGTAGTGACAAAGGAGTAAAATTTCCCCCCCTCCACCATCCAAAAAGCATTCAGAGTATTAAATGACATATTCAGGTTGTCTTTTGAAAAAAGCTTTGTGAGACAAACACAATGGCTTATCATTTCTGTCTGCAAGCCACTGCAGACAGTTAATACATATGTTAAAATGTGCACAGTGAGTCTCACTTTCCACTAATGAGATTTCAAAACCCATCCTGATTTGCTGCTGTTTACATAGGGAAATTAAAGAATTGATTGGTTACTTCCTTGCCTGGATTTCTGCACCTTGCCTGGCTGCTTGCCATGAGCAGGAAAAGCTTTGGAGCAAGAAGCAGACCTTGGAGCAGCAGGGGCTCTGAGGAAAGAGGCTCTGGGATCAATTAAAATGCCAGGCTTTTCCACGCTGCTTTCCAGAGCATCTGTGCATGATTCCACATAAATTTAGGGAATTAAGGATCAGACTAAGGTAAACATTTCCATGCTTTGCTTAGCATTGCATTAAAATGAGGGTATGAAATATGACAAGACCATTCAGACTGAAGCTGTGTTTACAGTCTCCATATTATTTATTTACATACAATTCCTTTGTTATTGCAGGTATGTCATAACTATGGGCTGTTTGAGTTACTGTTTCGGTGCAGGCTGTATTTAGAAGTTTAAATCAAACCACTTTAGCTATTGTGAAATAGCATGAGAAAAAAATACATTATCTTAAGCAAAGAGATGGGGTTTTCTACACATCATATCGCCTTGGAGACACACAAAAAATATCTCTCTCAAAAAATCTCTCTATGTAACAAAAAAGCAAAAGAAAATATTTTTCTAATCATCACGCACTCAGATAAATTCTGGTAATTTTGTATCTTGGCAGATAATTTCAATATTTACCATCCTGGCCAGCCCACTCCAAAAGCCCTTCTTTGTTTTGAAGTACTCAGCAGTACCTTTGCAAATGAAAGGTACCCTCCCCTCTCTGTCCCAGCAATAATCTCTTCCTACAGGCACCCAGACTTTGCCCCTCTGCTGCAGGCACAGAGCTCAGAGCCCTCTGGCATGCAGTCCCAGGGATGAAGGTGGAGGAAGGTGCAGCAGCTTTTGGTGCTGGGTGTAGGTGGGTGTTCTAGGTTAATAAAGAAACGAGTTTTTTAGAAGTTTGTGGTTAAACTCATTAGTGCTGAGATGTGAATATTATTAGCACTTAGTGTAGCTCCTGAGGACAGGGATAGGCCTTCATTCTACGTGTCATGGATACATTTTCATCCTAAATGATGTGTATGTTCCTTTTTACATAGAGTTGTAGGTTAATAAATGTTATTCCTTTATTCCTATGTCGCTGTAGGACACGAAAGAACACAAACTCACACTGCTGTTCTCAAGGTGAAGAAAAAGGGAAGTTTATTTTCTGACTCCAACATTTCTAGATTTCCAAAAGTGACAGTGGATTGGAGGGTGACAGTGCCACCTCTCCAATGACACTGGACAAACCAACAGTCCATCAGCTTTCTCCTCCTCCATAAAGGAATGCAAAACAATGGGTTATTTACAGAAAGTGTGTGAGAAAGTTCACTACAAGAGTGTCAACATCAGAAGGCTTAGAAAAATCTTAAAAAACCAGGGTGACATTCCTAAACTAAAGCCTGCTTTGCTCTATTTCTAGTCACATCTCCCAGCAAACATTAGAGAAAATATATTTTCCTGAAAGCACTACCATTGCACCCATGTCAAACCATGACAGCGGGGCATGGGAGCAGATGTTACAGGAAAGGGATGGGACACTTCCACTGGCTTGGGGAAAGCACTGCCACTATGAATGAGCAATTGGGACTGAGAGAAGACAATACAGAAACAGATTTAGAATCAACAAATGATGAAATGCCATGTAGAAATGATGGAGACAGCATTCCAGTTAAAGCCAAAAGGGTTGTATGTGAAAAGTACAAAAAAAAAAAAAAAGCATTTCATAGGCACAAAAATGTTTGCCTTGAAATAATGTGTAGTGAAGACTGTGTCTGTGAGTCTCTTATGTTACCAGATTCTGACATTTATCTCAGATTAATGTAATGCTTTAAATACTTTCAATATTCCTTTAAGGCATTAACTCCATCAGTCACTTTTCTAGCCTTCTTCAAAATTTCAGCTGAAAGAGATTTACCATCATTTTACAACCAGAGACTGTAAACCATAAAGGTTCCTAACTGAATTTGACCTGCTGAAGTAAGTTTGGTGAGAATGTAGCAGTTCATGTTGCTCAGGAATATGTATGACATGGTGCAAGTTTTATTATTCTATATAATGAACTAGATTGTTCATCTTGTGAGGTGGATTGAAAGGAGAGAGATGTATAAAGCCTGGGTACTGATTGCAGCAGCTGACAGTTTTCTGCTGTAAGAATCCAGAAAAGAAATGTTGTTCTGAGAGGAGGA
Organism: Molothrus aeneus; assembly: GCF_037042795.1. Lineage (NCBI taxonomy): Eukaryota > Metazoa > Chordata > Aves > Passeriformes > Icteridae > Molothrus > Molothrus aeneus. The sequence continues at coordinate 3,269,470 of NC_089651.1, read as the reverse complement.
AGAGCGATTTTTCCCAGATTGTGGTGGTTATTTTTGTACTGCTGCTGCCTTCTCAAGATACACAGATCACATCTAGCACCAGCCAACTTCTGCTGCTTGAGAAAGGTGGTGTCTTTTTTTCCTTAAGTACAGATTTATGGCCTTTTGGAATCTGCAATATATCTTTACAGCAATTCTTGTTGATTTTTTTAAATATGATTATATCAACTGATTTTTTTCCCAGTAGTCCAGCTGTATGGGACTGCCAGCCATTGACATGTTCAGCCCTATCATCTAGATGTCCAGCTGCAAACCTGCTTTACAATTTATTAGAGAATTTGTGTTCTGAAGCTATAGGAAGGTAGTACCTTTTGTTTTAGAGTCTTAAACAGATAATAGCAGAGGGTTTGTCAAGATCCATTACCTCAGCTTCATGATGAGCTTGCAAAAAATGTCCTTTTACCTTACTTTTAGTTCTTAATCATTGTTAATTTGAAACCTGGCAAGAGCAGAGAAACAAATTGCCTAATCTTTCAGAGGAGTACGTATGATTACTTTGCATATATAATATGTTATACCATATCATGCAAAGTATAATATATATATATATATACACATACATCCTATATATATAATACATATTATATCAATAGTTATATATATAATATGTATTATACATATATCTAATATAACTTATTGTATCAACAGTTATATTGATGATGGATGAGTGAAAATAGTCAAATGTTAGCACTGTGTGATTGTATTACAAATGCAGACTTCAAAAATGTTGAACTGCCTCATCTGTCTGCCTTGCTTTGGGCTAAAATATGTGGATTTAATCCAGAAATCACCACAGACAAAAAAAAAATCTTTGGAATGGTTAATGGATTGCTAAGTTCAACTACTTTTTTCTTTCAATATCGAACCTGTGGCCTTTGCAGATGACTGCCCCAGTAGCATTTGCTTTTCCCCTTCCTTTTTGGAGAAGAAAAACAATTATTCTGCCTTTAGAGAGTATTCAGAATCTCCTCAGGTTGGCATATTTTCTGAGATGAAAGATAATATAATTTATTTATTCTGTCCTTCCATTAATCCAAAGACTAGTTGAGAAAATAGATTTTGTTCCACCCTCTTCTTCCAGGATAAAGTCTTGATTCATATCAAAAAGCAAAGCTGGAAAAAAGGGTATTGAATATTCTGCAGCTTCTTTAGAACCAGCTCACCATCTGCTGCTCTATTAGGTTTTGGTAATAAAAACAATTTCCTAAGCCTAGTAGACTCTTACACATATCCTAATCTATTTATAAAACCAACACCATCATGTGTACTGAGTGAAGTATGCAGTAGCTGTAGATGAGTTTTACATAATTCTTTAGTTGATTATGATTAAAACTGAATTTTTCCTCCAAATGCTGGGTGAAAATTGCCTAGAGCAGCATCATTATCCATGTTAACAGTAATTAACACATTGAATTAGCACCTTGGAGAATGCAGAATGTGCACCTCCCTTTTTCTGCAAACACAACTGTTGTCTGAATGTTTTACATAATGAGCACTTTTGTTTTCAAAAAAGTATAAAGGTATATTTCAAACATCTCCTATTTGATATCTAAAGTAGATTTCTACATCTTAAGAAGGCAAATTATAATTCCAAATTGCAGAGCATGCATTTAATTATAGACTGAATTAATACCATTCATGATGTTTCTCTTGCTTTTATAATTGTTATAAATAAAAAATATTTTCTAATCCTTTTTATAGGAACAGTCACAAGATTTGACATTCCTTTTGCACAAAACATGCTCATAATCAGGGAAATCTGTGGATGTTGGGCAAGCACAGGGATGATTCTGAGCTTGTGGTGTCTGCTGGTTTGCCATATGTGGTTTGCAGAGGACGTGGTCCCTGCCCTGGTCCTCCTGCTTCCCTGGCTGGCTCTGCCTTTGTGGGATGAGGGATATTGGAGCTGACAGGGTTTCTGCAGGGCTGAAGCCAACGGGAGCCCCAAAGAGCACACATGAAATTTATACTCCTGGTTTCTTGGTGCTGGGATGTCCAGCTTGGAAAAGAACATTTTTAATATGAGCTTAGACCTCTTTCTCAGGCATACAAATTGTAATGAAAATACCCTGAAACAAAAATCTGACCTTTTTTTTTTTAAGGCAGACAGTATACTTGAACACAGAAAAGGGAAAAGGATATCATGTTAGTCTAAAACATACATTTGACCACTACAACTGGACCCTTCTGCTTTTGCACTGCTTCAGTGATGCCAAAGGCCTTTCCCTGGCTGGAGATGATCCTCAGGTGGCACTGAGCTTTCCTCAGCTGTACCAGAGAATCCAAGTTCTCCCAGTACAGCTTTTAAACTGCCTTAACAATCTAGGGGAAAAAAAAAATCATACATTCCTGAATGTTCAGAGGAAAAAAGCATATATTTGTTTCTCAAAGCACATTGCTCAGTTTAACACATGCAGTTCTCAATAAAAGCACTGGTGCACCTGGCCAAAAACCTTAGCAGCTCTTTGAAAATTTGCCTCTAATGTGAATAACCATAAAGTGTATTTAAGTGCAGACGAGTATGCTTCTACTGCACAAGCAATTGTAAAAATAAAATGTCTCCCACTGCTGCCAATGCATTACCCTGAAAGATTACTACAACACATGTGCTCCCAAATGCAGCACAGTCTAAACTTGGCTTGCTACAGCAAACCACAGTAACCCTTTCCAAGAAATGTTTCAATGGTGTTGGCCTTAAAGGTTATTCATGCTCTCAGCAGATGCCCCAAATAACAGAATGCCATGAACACACCAGGTCTCTACTTGTGAGCAAGCCATGGCTCTGCTTTCCGTGGTGCCTCTGTGCCTCTCCCAGCACAGCATCTCCTCCTGCCACGTGTGACTGCTCTGGGCACAGCCTGTACAACCCTTCCCCGCAGGTCTGTGTTTTCTAAGACATGTTGTTGTGTACTGTGTTTGTGTTCTCCACAATCCAAAGCTGTGAATGTGGATGCAGTAAGAAAAAATTGTGCATTCCTTCTCATTGTTTTAAAGTTCACACACAATCACAGAATCACTGGATTGGAAGAGACCTTCAAGATCATCCAGTCCAACCCAGCCCCAAGAGCTCAGCTCAACCCTGGCCCCCAGTGCCACATCCAGGCTTTGTTAAACACCCCCAGGGATGGGGACTGCACCACCTCCCCGGGCAGCCATTCCAGAACTTGATCACCCTTTCCATGGAAAAGCTTTTTCCTAATATCCAGCCTGTATTTCCCTTGATGCAGCTCTAGGCTGTGTGCTCTGGTTGTGTCAGTGCTGCCTGAGAAAGAGCCCAGGGCCAGCTGAGCACAGGCACCTTTCAGGGAGTGATAAGGTCACCTCTGAGTCTCCTTTTCTCCAGGCTGAGCGCCCCCAGCTCCCCCAGCTGTTCCTCACAAAGCACCTGAGGGCACCATGCCCATGGTATTTTGAGAGAGCAGCTTCTCTGTTGGAACATGTCTAACAGGAGAAGAAAAAAACGTGTTTTCCTTTCTTTATCAAAGAACTTCAAGAACTTTCAAAACTCTATTATTTCTTTATACTTCAGCAAAGCACATTTTAGTTTGTTGTTTTCTTTTTTTTTGTTGTTGTTTTTTTTTTTGGTTTTTTTTGTTTTTTTTGTTTGCTATTGAAATGAGAGAAATTGATGCAATTTGGGAGAGAAATACAAACAGCAGACCCCTGATGCATTTCTCTACTTTTGACATCAGATTGTTTCAGGGTGATCCAGATCCTAAACTTGAGTAATTAATAATAGATCATCACAGCAGTTCAGCAGTGTTCCTCTGTATTCCATGAAAAGTTCCTGAATGGATTTTCACTGTATGTTTTGCTTTTATATTGTTCCTTTAGTTTTTTCAACCGGCTATCATTAGCAGGACAGCAGATTTTGCCCTCAGAGCATTTAAGGCAATCATTGAAGTGCTTGGCCTGGTATTTTTGTTCTGAAGGGTTGTTTCAAGCACATCTGTTCAAATTATTGTTGTCTTAGACTGTTACTTTTAAAATGTATCTTTTCTGAATTGATTTCATTTCCTGTGAATTCAATTCACTTCCTGTGAACCATCTCCTGTAGTCACCCCATACAGATCATACCTACAAGAGTTTAGTTTATTGTTTGTAAATTATTCTCATTGTGCACATTACTAAATTGATAGAATAAATTTGATATACAGCATGTAGGAATCTGTTATTAGTGGTATAGAAGTGCTAATTTAAGAATTTTTTCCCCTCAGATGACCATCTTCTTCAAAAGTGGAGAAATAACAGACAATACCAAATAATGAGCATCTGTCCCATTTCTGGAGGAGTGAAGGAGTAGATGAAAATTATACTACTAAAAATATGTTTACTTTTTATGAACCATAAACTGGCTCTTGTTTAGCCAGCCCATCAGTTGCAAACAGCAGATGAACAATCAACCATGATCTGCCATAATCTCACCTGGTGAGATTCAGAATGAGGATTTATGAATCAGCATTTCATTGTCTTGCAGAATTTGTTAAATTTTTGAGCAGCATAGCATTCATTCCACATAAGTCAAAATACATGTAGCTATGCCATGAATGATTTTCATTTTCCATCTCTGCCTGATTGCTGTGAAAATACATCGCCTTTTTTGAGTTCTTCAGACAGTTCCAAGGTATACTTAAAGTTCAGTTATCTCTTATCTTGTCTAACTTAAGATAGAAAATGTAACAATTTTGTAGTTTCTTTGGTAAAGAAAACTGAAAGCACCAGTTTTTCAAGCACTGCCTTGGTTGCAATGCTGGGTTTCACAATGGCAATGCACGGAGCTCTCAGGGGACAGCCAGGATTTTACTTACAGGTGTTTAATTTCAGTCTCCATTTTTGTTTCTGGGGTCCTAAAGGAATGAAAGTACCCATCTATTCAAAGTTTTACATATAAACAATTTACAGAATTGTGGTTTTTTCATAACTCTGCGGTATAAATTTTGTGATAAGCTCAAACCATGTAATTTGTCTCAGGACATTCCTGGTTTCATATTCCATTGCCTTAGCTCTGTGTTAGTTTTCTGTTTGTTTGTTTGTTTGTTTGTTTTAAATCCTGTTGGATTATATTGGTCAAGAAATATTGAATTTTAATTCAAGGGGATTAAAAATACATTTTCTTCCCAACATAGCATCATTATACTCGTGCTAAAATTTCATAGAAAAGAACAGTGGTATCTACCTCAAGAGTGGACAAAATATGTAATCAAAACTATATTCTTTCTGTGACAACCATACAGAATATTAAATTAACTGTTATGTATGTATTTCATTACTATTTAATGAACTGGAAGAAGCTCCCAGTTGAGACCATGGCTCTATTTAGCCTGCTGTTACAAAGAAAAAAACTCCAGGGTTTTCAATCCCCAAAAATGTTTCAGTTAGTTAATGATCATCTAGTTTCATTATCCTGAAAATCAAAATGATAGAACTTTTTTTGTGCACCTGACAGATACAGGAAAGCAATCTTCTTTATTATGGAAAGAAAAAAGAAATCCATTTGAGAACTGATATTGGCTAAAATAAATAATTAAGCATTTACATTAATTCACAATTTAAAATATCCTCTGAAATAGTTTACAAAAAACACTAATTATAATTTAAGTTCATTGAAATGAAAACTTGGGTTTTAGAAACCATTTTTCATGTATAGATTTTGGAGTTTTTTGCCAAAAGAGGCAAAATAATTGTTTTATTTCACAGAGAAAGCTGCGGTTGAGAGGAAGGAAATAATTTACAGATAGAAGACAAGCCACTGCAAGGTCAAAAAGAATAGATTCTTGAATCAATACCCTATTCATAAAATCATATTAATTAATATTTTTCTCAGAGAATAATGACTGTATATTCATGTGGCTTTTCCTGCCTTCATTCAGATGGTAATTGAGAACACACATGAGTGTGTACTAGGGTAGATGGAGATGTTTATTACTTCTACATGAAAATGGAAGACTGATATACCAGGGCAGAAAGGTGCACACTGCCAGTTCTGTGAGGATCTCTCCTCATTTGAGTTGGAATTTGTGTTTTCAATCTGGGAAAATGCCTGAGCCTCCATCCCGGCCGTTCTGTGGCTGCAGATCAAGCTGAGCCAGTCACCCAGTCGTAGGAGGATGGGGTGAATTAGCACTGCTCTTTTTGCTCGTGGCTCTTTTTCCTAGTGATATTCAAAAGTTCTGGGTAATCCAGGGAGGACAGGTATTCAACAGCCACTGTGGCAAGCCTTCTGAGAGGGCAAGAAGATCCTGGTGCCCTCCAGCCACTGTGTGTAAGCAGTGATAGGCACACATCAATTTTTGTACACAGCTTCTTCCTCCATAGAACCAAGTGTCACCTAATATATTGTGTTATTTTTTGTCACGGCCATATTTTATGAAAAATCCTTTTGCCAGGATCTTTTTCTCCTGAGAAGCTGAGAAGCTTCAGCTCCTCCATGTTTTGCTGCTTTGGAATGTGATTTGGAGAATTGTTTACCCAGCATGTGAATCGTTTTTACTTGATGACCAATGACAGCCAGCTGTGTCGAGGCTGTGGTCAGTCACAAGATTTTATTATTTATTATTATTATTCCGTTCCTTTCTTTTCTAGCCTTTTGATGTCTCCTTTCTCTTTTCTTTTAGTATAGTTTTAAAATAGAATTTTCTTTTAATACAATATAAATCAGAAAATAATAAATCAGCCTTCTGAAACATGGAGTCGAGATTCTCATCTCTTCCCTCATTCTGGGACCCCTGTGAGCACCACCACAATTTTTTATATAGTGTTCAAAAAAAGCATAAGATCTTGTATCAGAGTGACAAAATACATGTATTGCTTCTGAATTTTCACATTTCTTGACTTCTGCAGGCAGCATCTGGTGATTTGAGTCCCAAAACATTTAGTCATTTTACTTTCATGTCACTGTTACATCTTTTTGAGACACCTTACAGAAAATCTGTACCATCTGTTATACTTTCAAATTATACTTATTAGTTATCTCTGTACTTTAAAAATGAATCACAGAATCATAGAATAGTTTGGGGTGGAAGAGATCTTAGAGATCACCTAGTTCCAACCCCCCCTGGCATGGACACTGTCCACTCTCCCAGGTTGCTCTGGTCCAACCTGGTCTTGAACACTTCCAGCAATGGAGCATCCACAACTTCTATGGGCAAAGTGTGACCCTTACACAGAGGATTTCTTACTTCTAATCTAAACCTCCCTTCCCTCAGTTTGAAGCCATTCCCCCTTGTGCCATGCCCTTGTCCCTCTCCAGCTCTCTTGTACCCTTTTAGGGACTGAGAGGCTCCCAACGTCTCCCCAGAGCTCTCTCAAGGCTGAGCAACCCCTACTCCATCAGCTTGTGTTCATGGGAGAGGGGATCCATCCCTCTGGACTTGGTCCAACAGATACATGTTTGCAAGCAAAGATAAATGATGGTATAGAATATTAACATGCTGAGGATGATTTTCTGTTGTATTCCAAGAGCCATTCCCTTCTTCCAGTCCTCTCCCCATCAGTCCCTCTCCACAGGTACTTCCCCCCATGCTTGGGCCCATAAGTAGTGCTAAGGCCCTCTTGTCCCTTTCTTTGGGATATTTATTTCTTTTCTGATGCATGAGAGCTGCCATGAGTGCTTGCCAAGCTGATCTGCCCTTTTGTGGTGAACAACAACAACAGGAGGCCAATCTTTAACAGCCCATTCACACTGCACTCACTGTCTGCCATTCCTGCCTATAGGAAAGATAATGTGGTTCTGGTTGGCAAACCTGCAAACTAAAATGCAAAGTTGCACGTCCACTGATGATTGAGTTCAAGCAGGTAATACCTTCAGAATCTGAAATCTTTTTTATAAGCTTCTGCTGTAGTTATCAGACAGAAGTTGAGAGTTTATGCACATACATAGCTAAAAGTAATGTTTTGGACCAAAGATCTCTTATTGTAGTGTTTTCTAATTATTTTGTGGAGCCCTTTGTAAGATAGGCTTACATATTATATTAATGGATATTAATGATATTAATGGGTATTAATTGCACTAGTGACCTTTTCTGCTACATTAGTCATGCAAAAGAACTATAAATTCCTAGAGAATGAGTCAATGCCAGCTCCCACAGACTGTCTGAGGCATGAAAGGCAGGGGGAACCACAGAAAATTTGCCTTCTATTTAAGTTTTTATTTTACCATCCAAAATCAAGCTCATAAGGAAGTGTGAAAAGTTACTCACGCTCTCTACCCTCTTTAGTCTCACAAAGCACTTGTGTTCCTCTGACTAATTCTGAGAGCATGCTTACATGACAATCAACAATTTTAGATGGCTGAGTACCATGCACACAACCAAACTTGGGCTGATCACCTCTTTCCATAGAGCTGGGAGGTATTTTGTGTTCAGCCCTTCCCCAACCACATTGCAATGTGTGCTTAGAACAGTTCAAAGGTAGCACAAATCTGTCTGCAAAGTCCTTGACCACCCGTTTGACATCAGCATATGCCCAGGTAAAGCTGCACAGGCTGTTAAATTCTTGTCTGAATTCTCAAGTTATGCACATCTACGTGAGGAATAGGAATGATTTCTTTTGATGAATAGATGTAGTTACCCCTAATAGTCTCAGAAATTGTTTATTTTTCAATGTGGTGCTTTCAGATCATCATAGCAAAAGTGCTCCAAACAGTCTGTACCTTCAAATAATGAGCACACTTACATGTCTGTAAACAAATTTGCTGCAAAAAGGTATATTTATGCACCAGTTCTCCTGTGTGCTCCTGAAAGACAGACTCTTGTGCCCTTGTGTAGGTTCTGTATCTATTGCCTAAATCTGTCGAGACACTCACCATGAATCATATCCTGATTGCAAAATGTTACAAAAGGCAACTGCAAAATAAAAAAGGGCTATACCAGGGTGGAATACATCTAATCCCAGACACCTGCCATATACCAACTGCTTGCCACACAGTTTTCATAAAATTTAATTTGACTGCAACACAATACAAGCAGGTTATGCCCCATGGAATCTGCACTGCAAAACCTTAGAACAGTATAGGTTAGTTGTAATTTTATCTTATCTCTGATGGTTATGACATATTTCACCTGAGACAGCTTGCAAGTGATTCCCTGAGATAACGTGTGGGTTGGATGTGACTTTGGTAAAGCTGCATATCTGACAGTAACAAATGTACATCTTGAAATTAAGTTGTTGGCCTGTCATTCATCACATTGATTCTACTCTTTCAGCTAAAAGTTGTGTCTGTCCTTTGGGAGAGAATTTAAGCAAGAAATGCTAGAACATGCTAGGGTTTCTCCTAACAACATTTATTTGGCTCTACTGAAACCCTGAGATTAACCTTCATTTTAGGTGGGTTTTTATGTTTCAGTTAGAAATGCCCACTGAATATCTTGTGATGTACTTAAAAGTTAATTGCAGGAGAAGAAAAATGCCACTCTGTAACTGATAATGTTATTATGGCAAACTGTTGAGTCAAGTACAGAGCAGGCTGCATTGATCATCAGTTGGAAATTACAGCCATTCTCACTTTATTATGTAGCATGAATGTCAGAGTAACTTATGTGTTTCAGCAACTGAAGTGGAAAAGATGTGAGCTACCTAAGGGATGCACCTTTTTTTAGCTGCATTTATTTACTTAGTTGTAGGAATATCCTTCTTTGGAAGGTGTTGCTGTAGTGCATCCATTTGGAAGTCAGCATGTTATAAATAAAGCTGGTTATTAGGAAAATTAATAATAAGTGATGCTTTCCCCCCTTCTCTTCTTCCACTGAAAATAAAAATCATTTGCAAAGTAATAAAAGCTTTTTACATATGGGAAAATAAATATAACCCCCCCAACTATTTGAATGTTTTACCTGACTTTTCCAAAGATTTACTATTATGTCTCCTAGTTTCAAATAGTTAATTATTTTTAATCTATGACTCAATCTATGTCTCCTAGTTTCAAATAATTAATTATTTTCAATCTATGACGTGAGGACTTCTTTATCATTTGAGAATCTCATCCTTTATTTTTATGTTTAATTTTAATTTTTATTTTATTTTTATTTTATTTTAAATTTTATTTTACTTTTGTATTTTTACTTTTATTTTATTCTATTTCTATTTCTATTTCTATTTCTATTTCTATTTCTATTTCTATTTCTATTTCTATTTCTATTTTATTACTACTTTCATTTTTATTTTTAAGACTTATTTCTTTCTAATAAAACAGCAACTCAATTGATTGTACAGGTCTAAGTTTACTGTACAGGGGAATAATACATGATTCTGCAACAGAAGTTTTGTCTATGACTGTCTAATGTGCTTTCAGTCTGAAAAGTCTGTGTTTTCCAGCAGTTTTCCTGTCAGCATTGCATCATATTCAGATGAAAGGAGGACTTACAAATATATTTAAAGAGCTTAATCTCTTAATAAATCTTATTTATTTTGGAGGAACGATGAAGCACAAAGGCTTTTGTTTGTTTGTGTCCAAGCTGTGCTCTGTGTTGAAGAAGAAGGGATGGCAGGGTGGGATGAGGCTGTTTTGCTTTGAAGAGAGAAGGAGTCCTAAAGATTATATATTGTTGCTTGGTTACAGCCCTTGTTTTTCATCTCTCCTAGGGATAAGTTGAGATGTTAGGGAAGACAAAAAGAGGGTTTTTTTTCACAGAAAACTCTTTACATCCAGAGCTCTAGATGGCGTTCTTAAGAGCTCCTTCTCTCAAGCATGTGTGTGCTGAGATGCCTTTCATTGTTTTCCTCGGATGCTGTACCTCTGTATAAGGATGGCAGATGTCTGCTCTGAGTACCCTCTTGTACATATGGGCAGCCATCATTTCAATCTGCTGCCAGCATTCGCTGAATTCACATATTATGGTCCAAAAAATTGTCCTGCATGACTGCTGAAACCAATACACACCTGTGCACTCTGCACTAAACAGCTGTAATATTTATAACCTTATTTTGATATGAAGTACACAAGAGGGAAGCCAGCCTTTAGAAAGATATATGAAACAAATAATTTAAAAATTATAATCTAATATATTGTAAATAAAAATCAGTGGCAAATCTTTTCTGTATTAAATGAAATTAAATTTCTTCATGTGCCTCCTAGGTCTTCTAGAGAGATACTAACTTTGGGAAATGTGTCACTGATGTTCCTCTGCAAATAACTCCTGCCCATTTTACTGAATCCAACTTTCTTTTGTGCTCTTTTAATATCCTCTCCATCTAGTTGAAGAGCAGACACCTTCTTACATGTGATGATGGATTCTGGACCTGAGGTCATCTAAATTCAGGAGATGGTCTGAGCACAGTGTGGTCTCTGATATTAGGAAGCCTCCCTCTAAGAGCAATTATACATAAAGGTGGTTGTAAACTCAGCTTACAAAATCACAAAGTCACAGAATGCTGTTTTGGAAAAGACTGTTGTAAATCCTCTAGGTCAGCTCATTCTACAGCAGAAACTTGTTCAGTTGGATTTTAAAATCTGCAGCATTGAAAGCTCCACAATCTTCTAGAGAAACCTCTTACACTGTTTGACCACTCTTACCATAATCAGGTTTGTACTTCATTGTAAATTTTGTTTCCTGGGGTTTTATTTCTTTCCATTGCCTCTTCTCTCGTGCTTGGTATCCTGGTTTAGGGTAAACTTGGCATGAAACCTCCAAAGGGGTCCCTCTAGAAAGCAAATTCAAGCAGCCTCTCCCCCCACAAGTTTGGGAGACATAAATTTCCTTCAAAAAAAGTAGAAAAACTATTTATTTACCAAGCAAAGTGTTCACAAACATGGAAAAATGACTAATATTAAACAATGGAAGCTCTCATTGTTCTGAAGAAGTGGCAAATTCGGACAGTCCTTTTCAGGGGCTGTGGCTCAGCTCACTCTGTCTCTCACCAGTCCCTCCTGTGCTGCAAATGCTGCATCCCAGGCCCCAGTGGGCCACAGCCATGAGCTCCAGGTGTTTTCCTGGATTTTAGGTCCAGAGCAGGTTCAAACAGCTCCAAGAAAAAGAAAAGCCACAGTCTGAAGAACTTTTCTGCCTCAGCTAGCTAAAAACACCAACTAAAAGCCAAGGAGAGCTTTCTCCTGCTCCCTGTCCTTGCTGCAGACAGCATGGTCTGTGAGACACAGAGAGCTGAAGCTCTTAGCTCTGGTTCTTTTGAATAAGATGCCTCAGACATTGCACTGCTTCTCCTTCTGCCCCCATTTCACTCTTAGATCTAGTTTTAAAAGCACAGAATTCAACATCCAGCATAAGCAGAACAGAAAACTGGGGATACAAGCATCACAAAGGTGCCCTAGGACAGCTGGGTACCACCCAGAAGTGTCTGGCTCCATCTCTTCTCCCCTCTCCACTACCCAGCACTCCATCTGTTGATGGGATATCCAAGAGCCTTCCCCAGCCTAGAATACCCAGCCTCTCTCAGCTTTCCCCATGGGAGAGATGCTTCAATCCCTCAGTCATGTTTCTGGCCCTTACTGGATTTGCTCCTATTGTGTCCACATCTCTTTTGTACTGGGGAGCCCAAACTGGAGCCACCAGTCCAGTTGTGTCCTGTGAGTGCTGAGCAGCAAGAAGGAATCACCTCCTTTGACCTGCTGGCAGCACTCTGTAATGCAGTCTTAGAATGAATATGTTATTTTAGACAACTCATTAAAAATATTTTACTGAGCTAAAAAGGAAAATACATTAAACTACTGACTATCCCTGTAAATAAATGTTACATTTTTTAAATGTTACATTCTTGAATCCTACTAAAAAGAAAAAAAAACTACTAAAAAACTAAATCCTAATTAAAAAACTAATCCTACTAAAAAACTAAAAAAAAAACCCCACTGACTATTCCTGCAAATAAATGTTACATTTTTTTATTCCTGAATCCTACACTTGCTTGTCTTCTACTTTTCCCCATGCCTTCTTTTTTAAGAAGAAGATTATGACTCTGTGTTTTTTGCAGCCAAGTTGTTGGTGCTGATAGATTTAGAGGGTTTTATTACCAGCAGAGGTATCCAAGTATGTGTCATCTCTTAAACAAGTCCTGGTTTTCGACTGACACATGTCACAGAGCAGCAGGATTTTTTCTCCTTGCCTCCAGAACAGACACTCTCCCATTTCACAATGCTTTACAATTCATTTGGTTTTCTCATGAAATCCCAATGAGTTAGGTTTTGTTACTTATGGGCTAAACTATTTGAAGCTCAATTTATTTTGGCAGTTTCTGATCACAGGCTGTTGTTGCTGTGATGTATGGCAAGGCATGAAGCTGAGGCTACAACCAGAGAAAATGGCAGAACAAAACAGAAGAGGTTCTGGTTTTGCCTATATAAGTAACAAAATATGACTGAGTTTGTGAGGCCAGGATCTCACCCTAAGTCATTTTTCCATGTACCCTTTCCTAAATCTCAAATTTCCTGAAATTCCTGAAGAATTGGAAATTTACCATGAGACATATAAAGCAGAAAATTGTTGGATGTGGATTACACTTCAACCACAAAAGCCCTCTAAAACAGATATGAACTGCGCCCACCTCCATATGTTCATGCAGTTTACTCCCAAATCAGAGAAACTAAGGGTTTTTTTTCCTTCTTTTCCCTTTTTCTCTCCTATCTGACTTCTCTTTGCATGCAATGGGCAGTATTGATAGCTCCTCAGAACACAATGTGTGGGAGGGTGTTGCTGAAAAACTCAAAGGCAAATATAAATTAACAAAACAGATGAAAGTATGTTTTCCAAGGTCTGGCAGGCAGAGAGATAATTACTTTTGGATTTAGGAGGTATAGAAATCTTTAGCAGCAAAAATTTAAGGAAAAAATCCTTAGAGAGTTGTGCCAAATGTTAGAATAATCATCTCTTAAATAAAGCTTTATTTGCTTTCCTTCATTGACTATTGTAAATTCCAGATGCTGCCAAAGCCTTGACTGTTTGATTCATTAAATTGATCACTTTGTTTTCTTATAGAAAACTGTATTCTATACAAAATACATAGTGGAAATACAAACTGCATTAGTGAGACACTGGTAGGTTAAACCTTCCCACATCTTCTCACATCTTAGACATCTTTCACGAAATTTTCTGAGATTTCAAAGTTATACCTTCTTTAGCATATGTGGCAGAACTGCAATATTTTAGCAGTTTGTTCCAATGTATAAAGAAACTGGAATAACCATAGATCTCTTACAGGCCCTTTGGTCATACCTCTGCTCTTCCTAAATACAGGCACTACTAAGGGCATGTGATCTGTGTCCCTCTGTCTCATCCTCCTCACTATCTCACCAAAAAAGCACCTGTGTTCCAAATCCTATCATCCTTAAGTGGCAGCATCTCCTGATCAAAGAATGTTTAGCTGTAGCCAAAACATTCCTGCTTTCCAGTGTCTAAGGGGTTTTATTTTCCCACCTAGAATTCTGAGCTGTTGGTAGTAAGCAGACTTTTTAGGTATAATAATAACAATAAAAACACCTGAAAATAACATTTTCTATGGAATAATTTGGATGGTCTTCTACTGAATAATTTTGATTAAATGTTTCCTTCAAGCCTACTTACAAGAAAATTTAATATATGGGCCTAACATTTTCCTTTATTAGATCTTCTCATAAACTAATTATTCTGTTTCATTTTGATTGTTTTTTAGTGTTAGAGTACTAATTTAATGTACAATATTTTGAATCAAAAATGAAAACTACAGAGTTTCATGTGGAATTACACTAATATTAAAATTTCCCATATGCATTTCTAAACCTTTCTGTAGTTTACAGTGTGTTTTTTGAAATGTGGGAGGGAATTAATCTTGCAATCTGATGAATTTTGATTTCCCAGTGGAAATCAACAAGGAATGGTCAAGGCTACGAGCTATGTAAAATTATCCTTTGCACATGGGAATGCTCAGGGCTGGTTCTGTGTGAAGGCAAAGGAACCATTTGGCAGTGGCAGCAGCTAGCTGAGGAAAATAAAATACTGAGAGCTCTAGAAAGCTAGGCTCCCCCTTTGGAAAGAAAAAGATTCCCCCACAAATATAATTTTCCATCTTCACTTTTCCATTCCCAAAGGAAGAGTGAACCCAGCTCTGCACCTCTGTCTTTCCTACTCTCCCTTCTGCATAGCAGAATTACCTGGGCTGCATCCCTGCATCTCTCAGAGCTGAGCACCAACTGCTACAAGTAAGACAAATTTCAGACATTTCTGATTAAAAGGCATTTTTCTGAATGACTGTGGTTGACTTTCCTATTTTTACCTCTAGGCATCAGTCTCTTAGTAATGGAAAAGGGAAGAGGATCTGTGAATCCAGCTATCAGAATGGCAAGGAGTTCTGCATGCCTGTGGCAAGAAGTTGCCCCAGACTGAAGCTGGCTTTTAACCACTATCAGTTACTCTATTCTAGCAATTCACAGGAGAGCTAAAATTTGTGTTTCAGACCTTGGTTACAGTTTGTATATTGGGGTTCAGCTTTCTTGCATGCCCTGTACAGTTATCATTGACTCACAGTAGAAAAAGGAAATTCTTTGCATTTACAAGGTTAGTATCTATTGTAGTTTAACTGAATGGGGGAGGCCTGTCTAAATAACTCTACTACTCACATAATATACAGATGTTATCTTGAGGTTATGTCAATTTAAAGACGGTCTGTTTACTAAGTACTGTAACATGCTGTATCTTTAAAATTAGACAACACTTATGTACATAAAGTGTGCCCTTAGTTATTATCAGCAAATAAACCCTTAGTAATGAGGTTTCAGATCTATTGGTTCAGTGCTGGCAATAACTCTCTGTGGAACTGACTCCAGCCCATTAAGCCCGGCTGCTCCTGCTCCTGTGGTTGTTAATTTGACGGGACTGTGTCACATTAAGTAGAACAAACATGTTTTCACCCGCTCAGCCATCCAGAACCGACATGGCTGTTACTCTAACAACTGCATATTGATTGGAGGCATTCACCCTTCCTGACCCAGGGCTGGTACACGAAAACAGAGCCAGCGCTGATTAAGAAATTGCATGTGTTTGAGCACATGTGTGCAGTGTTAATGGCCCACATAAATTTCAGGCCTTTTGAATTCACGTCATGTTAATGCTCTGAGCATGAGATCTGTCACTCATTTCCTGCAGAAGCTGTGAAGCCTCATTTATCTTTAATTATTTATTTGTCTGCATCCTTGTACCCATCTGATCACACCATGCTTTCAGGGTCCACTGCCCCATATTGAAAAATTTGTTTATTGGCTGTAGCTCTAATAGAACTGTCTCAGGAAATGATGAAGTTGAACTGCTGGGATTTGCTTCTGGTTTTGAGCTCATGTATGGCATAATTCAGTAGATAGTAAAGCCCTACTTTTGTGTATTCTTGATATAGAGAATATCATTAGCTGGTCATTTCTGTATAAAACTAAGAAACAGAGGAGCTAAAGAGGACAAAAAAAAAAAAAGAAAAAAAGAAAAAGGGGGATTTTGCATCTATTAATGAAAGCAGACTACCTTACAATAGAAATCCTTGACACACTGCACTTCCTTCCTGTAAATTCTGCTCTATTGATTACATTTAGCACACTTGGACATGCACATGGTCTAATTTGCAGCACAGAGAGCAGGAAATGGGGTGAATTTCTCTAATATCCCATGCTGGTCAGCTGTGGTGAGCCAGAATGGAAGGAATGCTGCACTTGCCTTGCCACCAGGAGAATGATGGACTTAAAGGTAATTCTCCTGGGTTCAGTGGAGTCGTGTGCTCTCCCCTCCTGCAAACCTTCCTCACTGGAGGCAGGAGTTTGTTGATGATTTATTTTTCATTTATATTCTTCTCAATTTTTTTTTCCTGCTCCCTCTCTGATATTAAGGTCTTCACCAGCTGTACCATATGACTCAGTAGAATTGTGCTGCCCCTTCTCAGCTTTGCTATTTCTGACAATAGTACCAAGAGCTGATAATAAGTTTTACTTATGAAGGTAAGTATCACACATTGTCTTACAGTCAAAGGTGAAATTGGGCCACTCAAAGTGAGAAATTACAGGTTTAGGCGCTTTTAACATAGTCATAAAGAAATAATAATGAGGGTTAGATATCTCTCATATATTTTCTGCAAAGTAAAATATGCAACATATGTAATATATACTTTCCACTATTTAATGTAGGATTTTTTCTAGCACTAGAATAAATATTTATTAAAAATACAGATATTATAAAATGTATTATGAAAGACTTTAAATAGTTTTAAAAGTCTAGATTTTTAAAACTTAAATACTTAATTTTCAATGTAAGATACTTAAGGAAACAATGTAATATTATGGAAAAATTTGGAAATTAATTTTTTTTTAAATTATTGGTTTCAAGATATAGCAAAGAGAAAGTAAAATTGCATTGCTCTTGCATGTCTCTCCTTCATAAAGCAGGAACAAGCAATGCAACAGTGAAGAAAACAACATGGAAGTTTATCTGAAAATAGAGAAGAAATTTTATGGACATGACTCGTTAACATAAAGTATAAATATATTACAGTGCTAAAATTCAAGAAAAATTGGGAAAAGAAAATGGCGTAGCTAAGTAATAAATGAGAGGTCCCAAACAGCAAAAGATAATGTTCATCAAAAAGAAAAGAATCACATTATGCATAACAACATTTCTCTCTCCAGTTTTAGTGAAATACTTCTACAATGAAATAACTTATTAAAAATTATCAGGTTTACAGAAACAATTTTTCAAAAGGATCTGTTTTGGTATTGAAAGTGCTTTTATTTATCCACATTGTTATACTTTCTAGCAGCTGGAAAAATCAGAGGAAATATTGCTTGAAAATCCTTCAACAGGAGTATGTGGGGTAATGAAACAATGTTTGTTTACTATAGCTCATCATTTGTGAAGCAAACAATCTCAGAAAGATGTTTTGATACTCTGCTTTGTGGAGATCATTGGAATTCAGCTGAGTGGACACAATGATGGAAAGTGATTCTGGCGTGGTTGCGTTCGACGGGAATGAAAGATTTATGGAAGCTCTGCAGAGGGATGTAAAACTGGAAGAACATCAGAATACACAATTAGCCATAGGGAATAATTCTGCTACGATTTTAAAGTGATCAATGCATGGCTTTTTCATATTATTAAGCTATAAATTATTTTATATTATTTCCCCAGAAAATCAGACTCTTCATTACAGAACAGTAGTGCTTCAGGATATTATATAAATGTAATCATGTATATAACAAAATCATCCATCACACTGTGATAAGCAATTAGTGTTCAATTGCAGCTAGTCAATATTACTCTTCTAATTTTGTTATATGTTGAATTCTAATGAATGTTTCATTTGGAAATTTTAGAGGTGTACTTTACAGAATTGAGCTTTATTGGCACAAAATCTTTCTGATTCTTAACATGATTTGTATAATCACGGAGTGGATAGGGGTTCCTCTGGTCTAACCTCTCTGCTCAAGCAGGGTATTCCCATGGCACAGGATTGCAACCCAGGGGTTCTTGAATATCTTTAGTGAGGGAGACTCCACAACTCTCTGAGCAGTCTGTTCTGATGTATGGTCATCCACATCATAAAGAAGTTCTTCCTCATTTTCAGGTGGAACTTCCCGTGCATCCCCTTCTGCCCATTGCCTCTCATTGCCTGGCACCAGTGAGCAGATGGAGCCTGCTCCATCCTCTGGCACCTCCCTGCACACACTGGCAGCTCCCCCTCTCAGTCCCATCTCTCTTCTGGAGGCTGAACAGGCCCAGCTCCCTCACCTTTCCCCCGAAGGGAGATGCTCCATCCCTCCATCAGCTCTGTCAGTGTCCATGGGCACCACTCCAGGAGCTCCCCTGTGCTGAGAGCCCGGCACAGGACACAGCCCTGCAGATGTGGTGGGAAGGATGAAAGCTTGACAAGGAAGTCTCACAGATATGGATGCTTGGCAGAAAGACTTTTAAATGTGGAGTCTGATGAAGGAATAGAGATGGAAGCAAGTTTTGATACAGAAGAAAAGAATTGCTGAGCCAGTCTCACTGGATAACCAAGGAGCAAAGGGTGTGTTAGTTAGAAGGGGTTTTATGGCTTAGAGCAAAGGATAAACCCACCCCAAACAAGATGTTTTTACCAAGCACAAAGAGAGCACAGGCAAACAAGGCAGCAAATGCTGCAGGTAGAAAAAAGGTCTCAGAATTTTCCACTGCAAGAAAACTGAAAACCAACTTCTAGCTTAAACTGTAATGTACTGACTGTTGGTGATTGGAGAACAGTGACATGAATATGGTAATTACAGGAGTTATGATAGGCTATAGGTAATAGTTAAGGTATAGATTGGTTCTACTGTAGGAAGATGCTCAGCAAAGTATAGAATTCAATGTAACCAAAAGAAAAGTATAGAATGCAATGTAACCAAAAGAAAAGTCTAGAATGCATTGTAACCTAAACTAAGGGTGCAGCTGGAGCTGACAGCTGTAGGCACAGCTCTGTCCCCCATGACCCTGGGCTGCTGTAAGCTCTTGGATACAATAAACTGCATTTTGGAGAGCCTCTGGAGTCCCACATCCCTCATTCAGGCTCTCACAGATGTGCCTCCCCAGGGCTGCTCACCAGGCTGAGCAGAGGGCCAGGATCCCCAGCCTCAATCTGCTGGCAGAGCTCTCCCTAAAGCACCCCAGGGCCCCCTTGGCCTCCCTGGCCACAGGGCACTGCTGGCTCTTGGACACTTTGTTGTCCATGGGGATGCTCAGGTCCTTCCCACAGAGCTGCTTCCCCCCAGCTCAGCCCTCAGCCTGTACAGGTACATGAGGTGCAGGACCCTGCATTTCCCTTTCTTGAATTTCAGGCAGTTCTCTGCCCATCCCTCCAGCCTGTCCATGTCCCTCTGCACAACTCTCTGGGGCGTTGGCCTCTCCTCCCAGCTCAGTGTCACCAGCTGCACTCACTGAGGAGGCTCCTGTCCCCTGGTCCAGGGCACTGATGGAGAATTTAACAAGTGCTGGGCCCAGTACTGAACCTTGGAGGACACCACCAGGTTCATGCCTCCAACCAGCCCCTGTGCCACTGATCACACCCTCTGGGCTCTGCTGCTCAGCCATTTCCCAATCTACCTCATTCCCACCCATCCAGCCCACTCTTTGTGACCTTGCCTATGAGGGTGAGAGACAGAGTCCAAAGCCTTGCTGAATTCAAGCTATGCAAAATCCACTTCAAAACTAGAGAGTTCAACAAGCATAGAATACAGCATGACATGCAGCATTAACCATTCATCTCCATTAAAAAATTAGTTAGAATTTTAGTAGAAATTAGTTGTATTTATTTTTACTTACTCTGTAGGGACATAGCAGTAATAAATGACCCTTAGAACCTAAACTTTCCATCATTTTGAAGTAAATTATGCTGTTTTCAGAGATTTCCTTGAGTTCAATTCATAGAGAAAAAACTACCTTCTAAATCAGTCATGTTATCCCTATTAATAAAAATATTTCCATTAACTTTAGATCAGATAAGTAGGGAAGTATTATTACAATGTCACCATCTTCCTGAAAATATTTCATGAAGATGGAGAGCATAAACTCACTTGATATTATAAATCTTAAGTTACTCATTGCTTCCATTGCATCTTTCTAGAAGTACTGCAGTCTATCAGTTGTTCTTTAACTTCTTGTCTTCCCTTGCTCCTTCCTCCTTGAATCTACTTTTTTCCTTTTTGATGCTCAATGAAATGAAAACATATTTCCTAATACTTTGGGGAGGGATGTTTCTGAGCAAAAGAATGATGAGGGATGAGAAGGGAGGCATCCTGTTGTCCTTTTTGAATGTGATATTGTCATGGTTTGATGTTGCAGATTGACATCATCTTCAAATTTTATATCCATTCTGACACCAAAAGCCTAATCTCATTTGTGCTACAATTAATAGATAGTTAAAAATTTTGAAGAGAGGGATAAAATTTACTAGGAAGCCATGTGAATGTGGGGCTGGTTAGCATGATAAGGTTACTCAGGAAAATATGACAAAGACCACAATAGAATGTGGCCATCTCCTCAATTTATATGCTGTTTACTGGATTACATTGTTTTTTCTTTGCTAACTGTTAATGATATTTAATAGACCTCAGCTACATTTATTATATATGTCTTGTTTCTTCATTACATATATGTAATACATCTTTGCAAGTTGGAGGATATAGTGAATAAGCCACTTGATCTAAGGTTTAGTGATAACACTTGAATATGTAATACAGTAATAGTGTTTTTAGAAGCAGCAGTATAATTTTTGTCACACATTGATCATGGGTATTTAAAAACAAATATTACAATCAAGATGGAAATAAGTTAGCTATGACTTATCAAAGATTATGACTTATCACAGATACTTATCAAATGCAACAAATAAAAACTCAGTAACTTTTTATTATCCTTTTATCCTGATAGTTCATGCTGGCTTCAAATCAAATTTTGAGAAGTATAGAGAAGATGATATTTTTTCAACCCCACTGTTCTTGGTAGTCACCAAATTTAAAGCCAGAGAAATCTATGCTTCAAAAACATGCACCCGGTGAGAGAAAACTAACAGAAAATGTAGTGTTCTTTGCAGCTGTAAATACAATGACTGAAAGAAACGTG
Source organism: Molothrus aeneus (assembly GCF_037042795.1). Lineage (NCBI taxonomy): Eukaryota > Metazoa > Chordata > Aves > Passeriformes > Icteridae > Molothrus > Molothrus aeneus. Next base: position 3,247,907 of record NC_089651.1, on the reverse strand, counting down.
ATGGTGATGTCATGTATCTGCGGAAGAGCCACAAGCTGGGGGTGTAATCCAACGCAGTCATAGGAACATTGAATAATAGAAACTGTAAGGGACTTCTGGGGATTGTTGGGCGCAATCCCCATGCCCACAAAGCAGGGTCAGTTTAGACTTGGCTTTGCTTCCTGAGGAGATTGTACAGCCAAGTTATGAGTATCTCCAAGGACAGAGATTTCACAGACTCTCTAAGCAACCTCTCTCAAGTATTTAGCAACTTCCATGGCGAAACCAAATTTCACACTTACAACTTTTCCCTTTGTTTCACCAGTGTATTTCCCTAAGATTTCAATTCCATTCTCCTAAGAGCAGTGAAAGGTTGTGACGATGTTCACAGGGGTCTGAGGATGAGGGAAGAGACAAAGATCTGACTCCATGTTTCAGAAGGCTGATTTATTATTTTATGATATATATTACATTAAAACTATACTAAAAGAATAGAAGAAAGGATTTCATCAGAAGGCTGGCTAAGAATAGAAAAAGAAGGAATGAATAACAAAGGCTTGTGTCTGGGACAGAGAGTCTGAGCCAGCTGACTGTGATTGGCCATTAATTAGAAACAACCACATGAGCCAATCCCAGATGCACCTGTTGCATTCCACAGCAGCAGATAACCATTGGTTACATTTTGTTCCTGAGGCCTCTCAGCTTCTCAGGAGGAAAAAATCCTAAGGAAAGGATTTTCCATAAAAGTTGCCTGTGACAGAAGGTAGCAATAGGATCCACCCTCAGACATCTCCATTCCTCTGAGTCTGTCCGCCTTCTCCTAGAACATAACATGTGTGAGCTGCCTGCCCATGCAGCTGCCTCTTGCTCAAATGTGTCAATGTCCTTGTCACCCATGGAAACAGGGAGATGGACACTGCTCCTGATGGCCTGCCACAAGAGAGAAGCAGCATGCCTTAGCTCAATTTGCTGGATCAGTCTTGCTAACAGAGTCCAGAGTCACTGGCTGTGCTGTGGATGAGCTGACTGTGCTCTGTTTGTCCCCAGAACCCCCTCTCCCATTGCACAAAGGTCCTTTCTAGCCCAGCCTGGGTTGCCAGCAGCATAATTTAGGGTTGCCCTCAGATTCCTGCGTCCCCCTCAGAAGTGGCCTATTCTCTGCAGGTATCTGCAGAGGCTGATCCCATGGCTTTAATTCATCTGTAAGAGCCTCAATGAGGGATGTGGGACTCCAGGAGCTCTCCAAAATGCAGTTTATTGTATCCAAGAGCTTACAGCAGCCCAGGGTCATGGGGGACAGAGCTGTGCCCACAGCTGTCAGCTCCAGCTGCACCCTTAGTTTAGGTTACAATGCATTCTATACTTTTCTTTTGGTTACAATGCATTCTAGACTTTTCTTTTGGTTACATTGCATTCTAGACTTTTCTTTGCTGAGCATCTTCCTACAGTAGAGTCAATCTATACCTTAACTATTACCTATAGCCTATCATAACTCCTGTAATTACCATATTCATGTCACTGTTCTCCAATCACCAACAGTCAGTACATTACAGTTTAAGCTAGAAGCTGTTTTTCAGTTTTCTTGCAGTGGAAAATTCTGAGACCTTTTTTCTACCTGCAACATTTGCTGCCTTGTTTGCCTGTGCTCTCTTTGTGCTTGGTAAAAACATCTTCTTGTTTGGGGTGGGTTTATCCTTTGCTCTAAGCCATAAAACCCCTTCTAACTAACACACCCTTTGCTCCTTGGTTATCCAGTGAGACTGGCTCAGCAATTCTTTTCTTCTGTATCAAAACTTGCTTCCATCTCTATTCCTTCATCAGACTCTACATTCAAAAATCTTTCTGCCAAGCATCCATATCTGTGAGACTTCCTTGTCAAACTTTCATCCTTCCCACCACATCTGTTCTTTACAACTGTACCAAGCTATCAATGTTTTCATTATCAGAAGGGTCAAAGAGTGTGAAACTAATGTCTGGCTTCAAGGAAAATAAATTATTGTTGAGGAAGCTACTTGAACTGGCCCTGATTTTAACTGCTCTGTATCAGCCTGATTCAATCAACACTGGATGGGACTACCAATAACATTAGTGGGTTTGATTGAATTGCAATGCCTCAGACAATTGTGAAATACCTTCTGAGTAATAAAATGTTCTGCTTTTTCTCCTCTGCTTCATTTTAGTTTAATCTGTTTAAAAGGAAAATATTTTTTCTGTATCAAAAGGAGAGAAACAAGTCTGCAAATTCATTAAATCTGGTTAAGTGACAAGGAAAAACAACTGGGAACTGGTATTAGATGGGTATAGGTCTCTACCTACTTTTATAGTAGAGCAAGACTTGAAAACTCAAAACTATTACAAAACTAATAACTCACTGATTTTTTGTGAAAAAGGAAAAAAGCAGTAAAGGATAAGAATCTGATTTATTTTTGTTTCAGATGTGCTTTTTAATTTTCTTTTGTTTTCCTTATAACTAGGATGTACACAGCCTTGTGTGTTTCTGTCAATGTTCTTCCTGAAATTCTTAGACTAAATGCAGAAAGGGCTTTTTTCCTGTATGCTATAAACAGCAGTGTGACTAGAGTGAGAACAAATCTGCCACACTAGAACCATTTTGATCATGCTCAGGAATCCCAGTAGGCATTTTGGTTTTCTGTATCCTTTACTTGGAATGAGCAGGAATGAAGATGTCTATCTCATCAACCCAAATATATTTCCAATCTGATTCATCCTGCAAAGGAGATTAGAGCATCTTAATGCTCTGCTGCTGCTTTTCCTTCAGTGGAGAGAAGTAGATGATAAAATAGATGTTTAAATCCTCATTACTTAGTATCTAATAGTAATCAGCAATTTAAATAAGATTGTTCAAATATGTTACAGGTGGTACTTGTGCCTCCTGCCAACTCTCACTGCACATTAGGGTTTCAGTACTTTCTTTAAAATGCCAGTATTGAGATAAAATGCAGGATTTAATTTTGAAGCTTACAGTGTAATCCAATGTATTTATTGAAGCTAAATTTGTTCCAATCAATGCTCATTGGTTGTAGGTGCTCTTTGAAGTCAATAGAATTTCTGCTTTAATCCCAGACAGATTCAAGCATATAATCAAAATTAACTTTTAGATAACTTGAAACTTAAATCTACGCTATTAAAAGTGTATATATATATATATGTGTGTGTGTGTGTGTGTGTATGTATATATATTTCCCCCTTTTTAACATGGCAACATTATTGGCGGTTTCTTTTAACAGCTGGGCCCCTGAATTCATAATCACTTCTGAGAATATCTACCTGAACAACTCCTATAAAATGTGTGGAGTCCTTTTCATAGTGAATGGTCTCCTTTTCAGTCAGTGATTAAGCACAATTCACCTAAGGAAAATAAAAACCCCCTTATATCTTCCATGGTTGTGATGCACAAATTAACTTTTTTTTTCCCAAGACACAACACTACTTTTAATATAAACATTAAGCACATACTTGATTTCTTAGGGTTTTTTAAAATATTCACAGAAATTGTTATTCTGCAGCTCATGAACTGTTCTATGAAGAGTTCTGCTGGAAAGAAAAAAGACTTAGCATGCAACAAAGTGGGTTCTGTCTTTCTAACTAGTTAGTTAGGCTTTTGTTGTGGTTGATGTGTGAGAAATGCCGTGAAGCCTTATGTCCTGTAAAATACTAATAAAGGATTTTGAAAGTCTGTGTTGCTTTAAGAGACACAACTCAGGATCCTAATGGGTGCTTCTCTGTCTGAAAAAGATCCCTGCCTTTAGCTATTGATTAATTCTTTGTAATGAGAGCTGTGCTCAGTCAGGCTTTTGGGCTGTTAAAATTCACCATTTGATGGTACACATAACACTCTGTGTTGAACTGAGTGTGGAGTGAATTAAAATTATTAACAAGTCTCCCCTCTGCAGACCATTAGCTAGGTAATAAATCATGAAGGGATACCACAGCACGATGAAACTGTTACAGCCCACAGTTGTTGCAACACATGGGGCACTGTCAGAGCACTTTAATCTCCCTCACGAAGAATAATTTATTACAGCAACATCCTCTGAACTTCCCTCTTTGATATAAAAATTATTTGGATGAAGCATTTGGCAAAGCAATGTTAGCATTGCTAAGGAGGTTGCATATTTTAATTCCTTTCATTAGTACACATCAGTACCTTCAGTAGTGAATACAATTATCTGATTTTGAACCAAAAATACGGTGGAAGCAAAAATCTTGTATTTGAGGCAATTTGACAATCAACCTATTTCATTTTAATTTTAATGATGAGAGAGAAAATGTGCATACTTGAATTCGTATAAAATTATTTATTTGACTTTAAGGACTGCTCCAGTTATCCCACTGTATACTTGAAACCATGCAAAACATGCTTCTGCAAGGCAGAATACTTCCCAGCTTGGGCAGAAGATGTGGAAGCGGGAGTCTGATGGTGCTTTGACACACGTCTGTTTCTCTGAGAACAGGTGGAAAGAATTTAGCTATTATATATACCTAAATTATATACAGCTATTATATATAGCTATATCTAGAATTTAGCTATGGGTTATATTTTTGCCCCTGACGAGGGGGAGAGAATGATGCATCTGACTCCATCTTATCAGAGGGCTGATTAATTACTTTATTATACTATATTATTCTATACTGTGTTACATTATATTACGTTACATCTGAACTGAATCTGCCAAGCACTCACCCTGCTCACAGTGCCCAGAATCTCGTGGCTGTCACCCACAGTCCCCACACACACACACACACCTGGCCCTGGCAGGCCAAGGGGACAGAACACCATCACTGTGGGTGAACAATCTCCACGTTGCATTCTGCTGTGGCACAACACAGGCACAGCAAGTGATAAGAATTGTGTTTTCCCTTTCTCTGAGGTTCAGAGGATGTGAATCTCAGAAATATTCTTGGGAAGAATTGTGCCTTGCTTTTCTCTGTGAAGAGAAATAAGGTGACATTAAGCCATCCTTAAAAGACTCCAGTGTCACCCAGTGCCCAGACACTGCACTGAATGCAGCTGCCATGGGTGGTGTTCTGAGGTCCCCAGGATGAGGTGGAAGATGAGAATTTGACTCCAAGTTCTCAGAAGGCTGATTTGCTATTCTATTCTATTCTATTCTATTCTATTCTATTCTATTCTATTCTATTCTATTCTATTCTATTCATATACTAAAACTGTATTAAAGAAAGAGAAGGATACAGAGAGAAGGCTAGAAAAGAATGAAAACTAAAAACCCAGGACTGACCAGAGAGTCTGACACAGCTGGCTGGGATTGGTCATTAAGTTAAAACAATTCACATGCTGGGTAAACAATTCTCCAAATCACATTCCAAAGCAGCAAAACAGGGAGAAGCTGAAGCTTCCCAGGAGAAGACATCCTGGTGAAGGGATTTTTCAGAAAATATCACAGTGACAGCCATGGGTGGCTCAGTGCTGGATCCTTACAGATCCCCACAGAGATGCTCTTTGCCTGGGGATGGCAGAGACATTGATCTGTCAGGCCACAGAGTATGTGGGTCACTGTATTTGCTCTGTCTGGGCTGCAGGAATTGACTGCTTGGATGAGGAGAACATGGCAGCTGAGAGCACTGTGTCAAGAATTGCTCCTGGTGCCTGAGCAGTCAGGTTTCAAACAGCATCAAAATGGCTTGGACTGATATCTGTCCTGTATTATTTCCATATGTTGCCTCTGCTGAAGGGAAAAACCAGAATATCTGCTAGGCCTTTGGACAAGAAGAAAATTGGCTCAGAAATCTTTGCCACCTTTTTCAGTATTAGATGAAAAACTGAACCGCACTTCCTAAGTAGGCTGGCCAAGCTCAGATGTGATGAGGTATTAAGTAAAAAAAGCTCAATGTAGGCAACTGAGAAATTACTTTTGTAATCTAAATATGCAGTCTTTGATTGTACTGGGCTTTTTGCTTTGGTTTTTGGCTTTCTGTGGAGGGGTGAGTGTGGAGCATAGCACATTTGCTCCAAAAGGTGTACAGAAAATCAGATGGAAATTTTTTATCTCCTATATAACTTATAATTCCACAACTGAGTGGATTGACATTGACAGTTCTGCATAATCTTTTGAGTATAAGGAAATGCCAATAGTCTGTCCTGAAAATATTGAAGAGCCATGTATTGAAGAGTCTCTTTCCCCAGTTCCATGCCTACAGGGCATTTGTTATGTGGCCTAATGCAGACAGGCACCAGCATGCAGGGCATGGACACCAGGGCATGCAATAGTAAACATGCAATTATTTTCATTAATACATGTGTTTAAACAGTCTCATTCAATGATGCTGTGAGCACCTGTTCTGTCCAGGAATGTGGCATTTCAGGACCCTAAAGGCCAGACATGTTGGGCCTGAAGGGCTTCCAGGGAAGAAGGAATTGGAGATCAGTGTTGAACAACACTGGTGAGTCAGATCCAACACACAAACATAGCAAAGACATCCACATATTGCCAAATTTACTCATAAATGCTGTACTACTCATTTAAGTAAAGTTATACAAATATATGTCTGAGCAGTCATTTTTGTTCTTTTTTTCTCAAGTGGTCAGCTTCTAACAGTTTTATTTTCTTAAGTGATTATTTTAATAACCAAATGTCTCTTGCAACACCTAATTCTGTCTACAAAGGCATGTGTTTTTCAAATTCACAAGGAATTAATTTTTTAGAGCTTCTGGTTGCATAGACCATTGGAATTCTTGGCCCCAACTCTCTCAAACAGACCCAGTTGGGCAAAACCCGAGAAGCAATTGTGTATGGATACTCAATCAGATTTTTTAACATAATGGCCAGGATATGCTTAACAGAAATACCAGAAACCTGTAAAAGAGTTACAGCTATTCCTGGTAGCAACAGTAAAACTTCAAAAAGCCTTTCGTCTACCCTTGTCCTATAATTTCATCTTCTCTTTCTCCTTTGTGTATATATCTCAGACAAAATGCTAACAGTAAAATCATTCCAGACATGTGTCTTCCATTAACTTGTTGAACTCAAGAAACTTACAACACTCCATTAAAATGATTTCCCCTCTCCCTAAGATGCCCTGTCACAAATCATAGAGCAACTGTAAGCATTACTAGCTTATTCCTGAAAATACTGTAGCCCTGAAAAAAACACTGAAAATCCCTTTCCAAAAAGAGAAGTTCAATTCTGAGCTGTAGCTCAGAGGCATTGCAGGCTCCTGCTCTAAATTATCTTAGATGAATTTGATAGCCTGGGGTTGTGTTAGTAGAGATTGATTGAAACATTAGTTGGGTTTAATCCTGCTGCTTGGGAAAAAGGAATATAAATTGCAAACACAATGGTAGCCCTGAATAAGATGATCAATACATAAGGTCTCCCAGAAATCTGAGGTGTTACATTTTACATTAAATTATTCAATAGAATCTGTGCCAAAATTAATATGATCCATATCAGAAGGGAATGATTAATGTTTTTATGAAATTTTACTTGAGCAAGTTTAAGTTCATTTTTCAAAACTGTGATCACACTTGCTATTTTTATATGGCTCCTTGAAAGTATTTCCCCAGAATGAATCCCATGAATTTTCTTTTGTGTGAATGCAATAGAACCTTCTAGTTAAAAAATGATGAACAGTAATTAGGACATAAATTATTTAAAGGTCTTGTAGTTTAAGCAGACATAAAAACTGGCAGGCAATTAAATCCATGGTGAACTCCAGGGGATACTGGTGGAAACAGGTGGAAGCAAGTATTTTATGAGATCTTAGGACAAGCTTAGGGCTCAGGAGATGGTGACATGTGGATGAAAACTGGCATTTTTCAGTCTAATGCTGGCTTAACAAGATGTATAGGAAACCTTATTACACTGGTGTGGATGTCCCCTGTGGGCCAGAGTCAGGCTCCACGCTCAGAGCTCCAGATGGGAACAGCCAGCCCCCCTCTCCCAGTTTTCTCTGGCTTCCATCCCTTTATATGCACAAATATCTGTGCTGTGCAGTGGCTTTGGAGCCTGGCTTCACAGCCACTGTGAAACCAAGTGGAGCAGAGAGCATCCTGACAAATGAGCAAGGCTTGCCAGCATCAAGGAATTTAGAGGAGGGGATGCTGTGGCTCTGATGCTTTGTACCCATGCTGCCCACATAAAAACAGGAAACTTAGGATAAGTAAATATTGCCAAAATCTCTCTGCCTAATCAAAAAGCAAACCTAATTTTAATATTTTACAGCAAAAATGTTTTCTCATATTCATTTTTTATGAATATTATATTTTTATGTTATCTTTTTGTTAGAACAGCTATTATTTAAAATTTCATTAAAAATTATTTTATACTAACTTGTATTTCTTTTAAATAAATGTTCAACCACAAATCTCTTTTTATTAGCTGCATGGACATACAGTGTGTACAAATCTATACATTTTTATTCTCCTTACATATGTTTTGCATTTGCAGTAAACGGCAGGAAATCATAGGTGTGGTCAAACAAGCTGGGTTAATAAACATATACATATTTAATATTTTCTTTATACATTGAGGCAAAGGTTTCCTTAAGCTGCCTGCCTTTATTTGTGTGAGCAAGATGAAGATGTGCAAGAACTGACTACAAGATGCCATGAAGCTATACAATGATTCTCTTCAGATTGCTAAATCTGTCTTGTTATTTTAGAATATTTCAAGACATCATCACTTGGTGGGTTTGTTTGTTTGTTTGTTTTCTGATCCTGGGCCTGCCAAACAACAAATATGACACAGATCTTGCAACTACCTTATGTGACAGCACTTTTGAAAGCATTATTGAGACTCTGCTGGATGTATTACTGCCTTAATGGTTTCTGTTGGTTTTTTTTTTTTCATGCTCCCAGGAGAGTGGAAATTGCAGCTCAATAATACAGGTTTTTAATTACTTCTTAGCACACCAATCCAGTGAGGTTGTAGACCAAAGATGGTTGTTCTTTTCTGAGCAGGTGGAACACTCTAAATGCTACACAGAAGACTGAAAATTCAGCCTGTAGAAAAATGGAGACTTCAGCAGTTATTCCTGTTCAATTTAGGGAAAATGTATCTAAAATTCAGAATTTCTTAAATGAAAATCCTGGGAAAACAAATATTTTGAAACATTCTATTTTGTTTCCACTCGGTGTGTAAGAAAAACTACAAACTTTCAGATCAGAAGTGCCAAAACAGGTTGCTTTATTCTTGACACCTCTTTTGACTTTTAACTAAATGATATTTCAATGAAAGCAGAGTATTCCAGCTTTTGGCTGAGAAAGGCATTGTTAGGCAAAAATATTTTCTTTTTCTTAAAAGACAGCATTATTTCTATTTGGTTTAGTTGGCCTTGCTAGAAAATCCCTTCTCCGTCATGTCCGGACTCTGCTATTGGAAGCAAGCTGAAAAACCTTTGGGTCTGACTCCACAGAAAGGCTCTGTGGCAGGTGTCTTCAAAGGACTGCATAATTTCTCTGTATTTATCAGTTTCTCTGGGTCTGGATTGAAGGCACTTGAGACAGTAATTCATGTTTGGACTCAGGTGTTTATTATTTCTTATCAGTGAAACAGTCTCACTACTGTGAGTTCAGCAGCTTTTCATTAGAAGGCTCAAAATGGCCAACAATCTCTTGTTCCAAAGTCTTTTAAGACTAAACTATCCAATTAAGAACTGATACCTGGATTATTTTCCCTTTTAATCCAATGACTGATCCCAAAGAGCTGCAATAGGGACTTTTCTGCCCCATTACAAAATGCCACCCAAACCCATGGAGAAGAAGGAAGAAGAAGCATGAAGAAAAAACCCAGGATGACACCCTGTGCCCTCCATCTTGCTTCCATCCACAACATCCTAAAAATCCCAAAACCTTAATTTCCCACCCAGTGATACACCTAAACTGCTCTCTATAATCTATTTCACACTTTTGTGGATTCCAGTCTGTCTTGAAGTCTGGGAAACTTTCTCCATGGATGAGGGTCAGAGTCAGTGCTGGCCTGGGTCAGGGCACCCCAGAGCAGACACAGAAATATTCCCTGTGGTGCCCTGGGTTTCCACATGTATTATTTGTGCGTGCCTGCCTACAAAGCTGCAGTCCTGAAGCATCTCTGTAGAACTCTGAAAATAATGAACTTTCCCTCCATAAAATGCTTTTACCAGTCCTAGCATTTCTACAGCTTGCTGCATATCAGACATCCCCCCTGGTAGGCAGATGTGATAATACATCAGAGGCTCTGGACTCAGCTCTGGGAACACCCAAACTGGAGGCAGTTCAGGTCTCATCTCAGGGTGACCAAGAAGGGGTGGAACCCTAATGAAAGTGGTATGGCCTGAGCACATTCACCATAGGAAACTGCAAGAGGCAGCACTGAGGTTCATTTGAACACCTTCTGCTGAACTGTCTGCAGTGCAGTGAAAATGGAACCATGCTTAGCAGTTTTGCTGAAAAAGAAGCCTTCTGATTCAGACAGTCCTGTGAGAGTCACCAACTTCTATTGAAAATAAAATGCCAGTTTCAAGTCCCCATACATCTGGAAGAAAGCTGGACAGCATAATGTAATGGCATTGTTATGGCCCAGAAAGTTAAAAGTGAAAAGTCTCATCACAGGCAAACAGCTGATTAACTAATATTTGACTCACAAAAATTTTTACTTTTTTTCCCTGAAATCACTCAGTTTTTCGTGCTTGACTAATGCTTTGTGAATGCTAAAGATTAAATATTAAATTCTGGATCCTCCGATCCTGTATGCTCAAACATTGTACTAAAATATAATGATCCTTAATGTGGTCAGGGTTCTCAAAAGCAGTAATCCTTCCTTTAGCAGAACTGCCCTGGTCCATTTCCAGAAGGCCTCTCCATCTTTGGAGCCAAAGGTGTACTTGGCCCCTTTGAAAACTTTGCTGTGTTGCATAGAATATTCTTATACTATACATGTCTTTGAAGTATGTTATAGCCCAAAAACATTTAAAGTAATTTTCTTTATGTTTTGAGGTACCTAAGCAATGATAAAATCGATGAGGACCTGTAGAAGGGCAGATTTAGGCAGTATACTATGCACTATACACAATGAATTGCAAAATTTCATGATGCAAAATAACACTGTAAGCTATTGGGGCACTGTTTCCTGTTTATAATCCACATCTGATTGCTGTACTGCAGAAACAGACTTAAAAGCTCCAGAACCCCCTAAAGAATTTATTATTTTTAGGTCTTTGGAGGCTTTGTGATCTTTAAATCCAGCCATATTTTTTTAGCTAAATCTGGTTGTGTGTAACTGTTAGTAACAATGAAATATTTTTAATACCTAAAAGAAGCTTTTAGTTTGCATTACAGCTTAGCACAGCATGCACAACACATAGCTGAGCAAAAGTAGTTTTACCACTCATGAAAACAGTCCTATATTGGACAGGAATTCCAATGATAAAGTCAGTAGGCTTACCAGCACTTTTATTTCTTTGCTGTAAAATGAAAATACAGCTAAATACACAGATAAATAATGCTTACTATTGCTGGGGAAACAATTTCCTTTTCAGCTTTTTATACATTGCCATAAATCTTAAGATATAGTTTTCAGAGTTGCACAGGGTATTTGACTATATCCTTCTTATTTAAATTGCAAATGAACATATAAATGCCAAAGGCCTGGATTTTTAAAGCACCTTGAGGGACTGCTAATCTTATTCATGATTCTTTTTCCCATTTAGGGAAGAAAATATTTGAAGTTAGGATACTAGCAGTGGTGTCCAGAAATATCACAATCTTGAAAGTATTTTTCTCTCTGTAAGACAGAAAAATATCATAAAAGTATATACTAGTGACTAAAAAGCCTCATTTATAAATTAAACAGTGGTCACTACATTGCTAAAGCTACTATGGCCTGTAACTGTGATTAGGACCCCCTACACCAAGAATTGTACATACAGTGTAGAATAAACCATACCCCCAAGAAAGCATAAAATCCCAGAGAAATGCAGAAATGAAACATGAATGAAAGCATTGCCCTGATAAGCTCACATATGGGAGACTGAATGAACTGCTGTGGAGGCTCCTAAAGCACCACATATTAAAAATACTTATTATGGCTTCATCCTTTGTGCCAAGATTTACTTCATTTGGGAATTTAAGTGCCATGTAAAAAAATTGGTTACTTTAAAAATAATGAGACATTTTATTTCTATTTAATAGGAATCCAATAAGTTTGACATCTTCACTGTTCAACAGAAAGCCATTTTATATTCAGTTCCACTTAGAGACTGCAGTGGCAAGGGTTCCTTGGGTCTCATGATGCCAGCCTGGCAGATCCTAACTTGTTTTCTTTGCCAATGTGTGGAAATCACAAAGTTACCTGGGACTGGCACACCACAAAAAAAAGTCAGGCTTAGTGACAATGTGCTGTGCAAAGGCAGAAGTACTGACCAAGGAGCTGTAAAATGCCAAGAGGAAATCATGATGAGAAAGACGTAGCTCGAACTCATGTCATTCCTGGGAATTAAAAAGATGACAGGCACACTGATGCATTGCTTCCCACAGTTCACTCCTGAACTCTCCATGGGAATCAGGCATTGCAGCTTTTGCTTTCTGACTTGAGGCCAATCTTCTTTCAGAACAGAGTAGAATCAGGTGCTCAAAAATTAATCTAATAACTCAGTATTAGTATTAAAAATTAATCTAATAACTACAACTAATGTAGGCTACAGACTTGAATTCCCTTCCTTCCTTCCTTCCTTCCTTCCTTCCTTCCTTCCTTCCTTCCTTCCTTCCTTCCTTCCTTCCTTCCTTCCTTCCTTCCTTCCTTCCTTCCTTCCTTCCTTCCTTCCTTCCTTCCTTCCTTCCTTCCTTCCTTCCTTCCTTCCTTCCTTTTTTCCCTCTCTTTGCTTCCCATTTCTCATTCCCCTTTCTGTTCCTCTCTCCCTCCCTCTCTCCCTTCTGTTTTTAGCCACCAGCCAGTAAAACCCTGTACAATAATCCATTGTCAGCCTCCGTTGCCTTTGCTGCCCCAAGCTGTGCTGAACAATTAAAAATTCATGGAGGTCTGCAAGAGAGAGGGCAGGTTTGAGACAAGGGGAGAGCCTACAGTCCAGTGAGAGCATTAAGTCAGGGAGGGTGAGATTTGCTTCTCCTTTCCAATCAATAAGTAATAAAAGAATTTAATTATTTATTGAAGTAGATATTAGGAAGCTGATCTCTCTTCTCCATGTGACACCGATATGTTACTATTTCTGGCCCTCATTTCTGGAGCGAATTATTTATATATATAAACTGCCTGTGAGACTTTGAGTTTATTTATGTGGTGTCACACGTAAGGGGAAGATTGTTCCACATTCATGTACGCTATGATGGGCTCTGAGATCAGCACTACCATTTAGAAACAAGGCATTGGAATCATAATATAGAGATGCATGCTATGTCCAGTGCTCAGCAAAGGTCAAAAAGAAAATCAAACATTTGAAATTACATTAATAGGAAAAGATAATGAAAGAAAACAGTATTAAACCATTGAATACATCCATGGTTCAATACCAGAAGTGTCATGAACAGTTATGGTCCTCTGACCTCACAAGATATATACTGGAGCTAGAAAACCTTCAGAGACAAGGAATTCTAAAGAATAGAATGACTCAAGCAGACAATGACCTTCAACATGGAAATTAGGGCAGCTAAATCAAGACAGAAGTCTTCAAAATCATGTGTAGGATAGTGAACTGTCATTTGTCTTATCCAACATAAGAAAATCAGGACCATCATATTAGGGTGGGAGAGGCTGACAAAAACCAACCAAACAAAAAACCTGAAACAAACAAAAAAATCCCAAAATATTAAAAGCAAGAAGGAAGTTATGGTTGTATTAGGCCTGTGAAATTGTTTGCTTTAGGGTATCTTGGATGACAAAATATATTTTGCCAAGAGGAGACTAACAAGCCTTTGGGAGGGAGATTAATTGATGATTACTAAGTGGACAAATACCAGCAGGCTTTGGGAATTTTCCAAGCTGAAAATTGTTGGAAGCTGGAAGAGTATGACCAGGGCAATTACTGCATATTCCTGCCTTCTTTGAGCTCTTCCACAGGAGCTCACTTTCTCCACTGTTGGAGTCGGAGCAGTAAGATGTGGTCTGACAAGGACAGCAATTCCTGTCCTCTGTGATCTTCCTTGTGCATGGATCTGCTTCAGCAGTAAAGATGAAAGAACTGGAAAAAAATATCCTCATATCCAGAAAAGAAAGGGTAGATGCCTTGCATCACACTTCAATGACCTTCAGGACATGCACAAGAACACACAAGAAGCCTATATAACTCTATGGAGCTCAGTTTCAATCTTTCAAATCTCAGAATAATTCTTTAGTCATTGTCCAGCAGAGTTTGTTACTGAAAATTCTGTGGAATAAACGACATAATTTTGTTACCTGATAATTTTGTAGCCTAAAAGCTAACAGCAGTAAAACTTTCTGGTGTACACCCATTGATTTGTTGAAATATGTGTGGGTCAAATGATTCATCTTGATCCTCACAGACGTTTCTCATACTCTTGAAACTCAGAGGATGCACTTGGTTATTTAGAGATTAAAACTTTTTTTTTCACCACCAGAAAACATATGGGCAAAAAAGAGAACAGATACTGTTGTACCTGCCAGTCTGAATCAGCAGTTATGGAAAGCTGCCTGCTGTTGCCATACTTGGTGTGGACCTGAAATCCAAATAAAGACATACACGTTGATTCCAAAGCACAAGCAGACCCAGTTTTAATAATCACTTGGTCAGAAACATTTGGAGCAAGCCCTATTCAGTCTGAAGATTAATTCTTAGGAATTCTGCCTTATAAATTCACCGTAAAAAAAAGCCAAAGACTATAATTTCCTCAGCAGAATCCAGCTTACTAAAGAAAACAATAATAGCATCACATTGTGGATGTGATGTTGAGAAGCCTGCATTAAGAATATTTCCCAAAAGTATCTTTTTCCTTTTAGAAGTAATCTCACATGTTGCAGAGATAAACTTGTGAATCCAGATATGTACTCTGGTGCTCTTCAGACAAACACATTGCATACTCACTTCCATTACATGATCAAGCTCCATCTTAAAAATATTAAGGTTTCTTTCCCTCAACAACCATACAGAAAATTGCTTTAGGATCTTGTTGGTCAGACAGTTGGACAACTGATTAACTTCTATTAATATAAGCTAGTTTATAATTTAATTCTTATCTTGCACTGTTTCAGGCTTCAGACACTTCCCACATTTGTGTTGCTGCTAAAGGATATTGAGATACGATAGATTTTCAGATTTCTACAATGGTAGAATGTATTCCTAAACATCAGTAAGTGATGAAGGGAGGATCGCATTTACACTCATTTTTAACATAAATATTTAACCACTTTCTTCCTAAAGTCTTTAGTACCTTAATGTTCACTGTGGCTGATTTGAAAATCTTGTGTTATTTATAATCTTTGTAATCTTCATGGAGATTCCAAGATATATCTCTGTAGTGATCTGACTGATATTATTATTTCCATTCTTTTAAGAATTAATTTTGCACTAGGTGTAAACCAGTTGTTGTCAACATACAGAATCAACACACAATTTTAAAATACTTTAAAAAGTATTTTGAACTTACTGACATGCCTTCTGGTTTGGGGTTTTTTTTGTCAATTCCCCACTAGTTTAATGTTTAGTCATAACTACAGTTTTTATTCTGATAATTTGTGTCTGTCTATCATTCGAAGAGCTGGAATGAAATACTGATTATATCTGACATGCCAGTAGCATTTCCCCTTCACTGAGGGTTCTCAGTGTTGTTGTTCTTATTGGAGGACCTCATCTTTATTATACTCTCAGGTTTTTGACCAACTTATAAATTCTAATATACTCAAAATTATCCTTGAATATCTCATTGCAATAGTAAATAGTTTGTGTTTTCTTCATCAAAGTCATTATATTCAATTTCTTTCACAATCTGCTTTGTGGTAAAGAAAGAAAGGGGCAAACCTCCAGAGGTGTTTTTCAAGAGCAGAGGAGGTTTTTCACATTGCAAACTGGCAGTGACATTATGCAGTGCTGTAGGAGGTGTTCTTTTCATGGACAATGCCCTGGTGGCACACACCAGTGGAGCAATGGCAGCAGCAGGGGCAGCTGAGGTAGTAGCATGTTTTTAGTGGATGAAACACAAGAACTTGCCAAAACTGTGAGAATGTGACCCACAGGAGAACTTGTTGCCAGCTTCTTCTCTTTTCTAATTTTTTCTCTTTCTTCTTCGTTGTATTTGACATTTTCCTGAGACTCAGTTTTGTAACTCTGATATGGAAAACAGACAAAGAAAATAGGCCAAAAAAAAAGTTTCAAATACTGGAAAAAGCATTTGTGTAGTGCTTACGACCCTCCTTGTCTTCAGTTGCTGGTAGAAGCTGAAGCTCTCCAATTCTTGCACAGTTGTTTGTACACAGAACAAAATACTGTTGATTTCTATCCCTAATTAGAGTTGCTTTATTTTTCTCTCCCAGCCTTTGCTTGAAAACGAATATCAGCCTTGGCTCTTTGTAGAGAGCAGCAAAAGGCTACCCATGGACTTTGGTGCTCCCCGTGCTGTGAGCCATGCAAAAGCTCAGTACCTGCATTAGTGGAAGAGCACATGTGGGGACATGGGTGAACAGGTGGCCTCCTTCAGCTTCTCTCCCAGCTATTTCCACACATGTAAGCAAATATTTAATGAAGCAGTTTTTATTTTGTCTGTCCTATCATGTCACACACCAGGCATTTTCTCAGATCAGCCCAAATGAGAAGTTTAGAGAGAGTTTTCTGATAAAAGATTGCTTCACAGGTGAAGACAAGAGCTCTGTTCTCAGATGGTGAAGCAAGGGCTACCCCTTAGGTTGAAATGCTGTATTTTGTTTGAATAACTGGGGGGATTTTTTCACATGTGTTTAGGTTGTCACTGAAGACTAAAAAACGTTAGCTAATGAAAGTTATTACTTCCACATTTGAAAAAAAATCCAGAATTTCAAAATCAGATTCATTCTGCTGTTTCTCTGTGACTGAATGAGTTTATTTTAACACATGCAGACACCCTTTTACCCTGTCTGTCAAGTGCTTTCAGGCCTATTTTACAAAAGAAATAATTGGAGGTTTTTGTTACATTTATTTTCAAGGTATGTGCAATACTCTTTGCTCTGCTAAAGAAAAAAAAAATTCTGTCCTAAAATTTTAAAATCTAATTAATCATTTCTGCTCATTTAACTAGTTATGTGCAAATGTGTTTTCACTGTTACAGTTGTACAGCTTGAGAAGTCTTCACATAATTTTTTTCTCTGCTAACACTTTCACACCTGATGGAATTAAAGATGTACTGTACAAGGACACTTATCTAAAAATTATTATCTGTTAATTGTGTGCATCCATGCATGCCTCTTTAAGGAAATGCTCTGTATCTCTGCAACAGTTTCTGACTATCATGTGATGCAGGAATTACCATGGTAACTGCTTGGATGCATTTTTTATTGTACAGCACAATGAGAAGGTAAGAAAAGCTGTGAAAGTTGGTGGCAACACAAGTTACTGCTGCCCTTGGTTTGTGTAGCAAAGACCTTTTAGCACTCATAGTGATAAAAGCATTGCTATTATCTTAGGATAGAATGTTTCTGTTTTATACATGAAATCCAAATTAGGCATATTTTGTTGCAAAATTAATTTGATTTTTTGTAAAATTGTGATTTATGGCTCCGAGAAACGCATTTGCTTGCATTTAGGAAAGAGAAAGTGAAGAGGTCCTTTGCTCATTAATCTCAAGGATAAACTATTAGGCTTTCTGTAGTCTTCTGTAACATTTGTATGGAAATTAATATATTTCTCAAGAAAAGAATTCACAGACTCCTATCCCTTAAGGGAAATATATATTTCATGTTTAATGCTCTTTAAGAAATATGAACGCAGAAAATTCAGTAAAATTGCATTTTCTTATATAGGATTACCATGCTTGATAAAGCATTTTTCTTTGAAATGCTGCATTTTGAGTGAGAGGTGTAGAACCTGAAATACAGATGTTGATTTTTCGGAGATAATGGCTGCATATGCCCCTAATAATGTCATTTTAATATCTTGTAAGAGTTGCTTTGTGTGAGTGCTACCAGGACGGAGCAGCAGCCTGTGCATGTAATCTCATTCACTGGCAGTTGTTCTGATCCCTCGAGGAGCATTTGTTACTCACTCACTGCATAGCTGCAGAGCTAAGAAGCTCAAAGAGGTCTATTGAAGGGCCCAGTGAAATCTTGTTTCTTGCAATTCACTGCTGAAAGGAGAACAATAAAAATATTATAAATGGAAAAACAAATCTGTGCCTTAGAAGGGAGGCTCCAAAATGGAGACAGAGAAATAATTTTCCCCATTAAATCATTATTTAGAACTGGTTGTAAGTCCTGTGAATTGTTGAACATACCCAGCACTCACAGCCTGATGTTACAGGAGTCCCATTTACAGAAATGAGTGTGGAGAATGTATTTCCCTGCAGCTCAACCACAGACTCTAATGGGTCAAGCGCTCTATGAGAATCAATAATTAAATTGGGCTGAAATTAATCAAACTTCAATCCAATTAATCCAAATATAGGTCTAGATTTAATTCCTCATCAAAAACACAGTTCTCTAGCGCTAGAAACTGGGAACTGTCTCTAGCTCTGCCTACCACATAAATTTGTCCTGGTCCTTTCAGTTTGCAGTTTTCTGAGCTTAGTTTTTCCAACCCATGATGAATGCTGCTTTCACAGTGATTTGTGCTTGTACTGGTGTTTCATATCAAGATTGTTACAATTTCACATATGCTACTTGAAGGATATTGTCATAATAAAATTTAAATTTCACAGGTTCCACAGTTGCCACATCTGAAGGTAGAACCATTGCCTCCATGTAAATTCTAAACAGGCAGAGGGCAAAGAAAATGAAATAACAAAATATTACATCTTGCCTGAGTTTCAACAAAGAATTCTGATCTTAGAAGTAAGCTATCTTTTGCTCCCAGTGTTTCTCCCTGTCAATATCCCAGTCTGCCACCTGCTAGATTGAAAAGCCCCACAAAGCTGCATTATTTTCCAGTACTGAGCCATGAGCTGATGTCACTACTTGTATAAGACAACAATCAAGTGAGTTTTGTCATCAGTTAGTTCCAGTAATGAAATTATCTATGTTCACAGTACTCACTGGCAATGCACCTCTGCTCAGGGGGTCTCTACTCTGTATTTATTTCTATGAATTTTTTTTTCCAAACTTGCGCTGATTTTTATTTGGAGAAAAAGATTTTACTATTAGTTTATTAATATATGTCTTCTCCTCCCACTCAAGAACTGTTAGAGATAGTGACCTAAAGGGAAGTATTTGAGCATCAAGTTGCATACCCTATGTGCTAATGCTCTAGAGGGAAAAAGGAAGCTCCATGTGTCTGATGTTTTCTCCAGTATTGATCAATCTCTCAGTCTGCAGATAATCTTGGGAGGTTCACAGTGATAAAAGCTTCTCTGGACAGAAATGCTTTTACTGAATATTATAAAACAATGTCAAAAAAAAAAAATTAAAAACTACCAAACAAAAACATATTAAAAATACTGTTTAAATAGTGATTTTTTAGGACTTAAAATATTTGAAAAAGCAGAACTTAAAATAGCTTTAGAGCTCTTAGCAATGTTGTTCTTCTGTACATTTTGTGGGTAAAATCAGCACCACATATATCAACTGATCCTTAAAAAAACCTTATCATACATGTATAGAAAGATATACACACTGACATTCCAGAAGCATGTCTACCTCATCTATTTCCTAAATGTCAAGTGCTTAATTAAAACATTCTTTTAAGAACATTTCTACAATATATTTACTGTGTATCTGGTATCTTTAAAAGGAAAAAGGTGAGAAAATCTCGTATTGTGTGAGGTTTTAGCAGACTTTGCCTTGTACATTGTCAGGGGGGAAAAAATCCTTAGACAGTATGTTACTGCCACTAAAAATGACAACATAAAATTCTGTATGTTGTAATCCTGAAAGGGGCTCAATCTGAGCCAAAAGCATTCAGCTTTCTCCATGTCTTGCTGAAGGAACAGTGCTCTGCCAAGCCAGGTAAGAAATTTTGCATATGGTCTTCATCAGATGACGAAAGGATAGAAATGTTTCCTGGTGATCTCACAGCATATCCTATTTCCCAGTCTTGACAGTGGCTCCCAGCAGCTTCCACAGGTTCTCTGTACAGTATCTGATGTGGCTGCAGTCATTGTGCATATCTGTTTGCACACTGTCCATATAGTAGGACTAGTTGGCTAATTATGACACTTTTCAGTATTTTTTCCTGAAAAGAAAAGATTGCAGCAAAAAATTAGGATTTTATAACAGTGCAAGCTTTGGGTAGAAAGAATATAGAAATATATATATAGAATATAAAAAAATAATTTATGAACAAAGGAAATTAATTTGGTCCAAAGGTTTTCCTCTGTATGCAATTAATCTACTTCCTAATGGAAAATATTTTCAGAATATTAACAGAATGTTTTGGGTTGGAAGGGACATACAAGGATCATCAAGTCAAACTTTTAAGTGAATGGCTCCTACTGAACTCACAACCTTGGTGTTATTAGTACAATACTCTGACCAGCTGAGCCCATCTCAGGGCCATGACATATCACATACTAGTGACATTTTCTTTTTTATTATTATGTTTCATAACCTTTTCTAAAGATCGCTAAATGTTATTTCAGGTCCAACAATATATATTAAATATGTAATTTTGTTTTTACATATTTTCAGTCTGGTAATTCTGGAATAATAACAAAAGGAAATCACTTCACAGGGGTGGCATTCAACCACCTCAAGTAAAACATCATCTCCTTTTCCTAGTAACTTGCTAACAATCCTCTGCCTCAGCCAAAACACATTTGTCAATTAATGGAACTTTTAATTAATTAAAAGTTGGTTTTAATTAATTAAAAGTTGGTTTTTCTTCATCTACATGAACTGTTTTCTGTGTAATCAATTAGCTAATGATCTTTATGAGAGCACCAGTGCTACATTAAAGAGCACCCAACCAAAACTGAAACAGTGATGTACATGTAACAGCATAGCTATGCCATAAAGATCTCCAAGATGCATTTTGGAGATACATGTCTCAAGCTAATAACCTTTCATGTTTCCCCATTTCATCTGCATTTTGTCCTCACATCTGCCTCCACTGGGAGCAGTATTCATATTCCAAACCTGGGGCAGATGTTAGACCCTTCCCATTATTATGATTTTATTTTTAAAAAGGCAGCTTGCCATAAAACATGCCATGCATTTTAAAATTCTCATGTGAAGGGAGTGATGAGTAGCAGATACATGGTTTGAAGACACAGCTTTTGTAAGGAATCCTTAGTTCTCCCTCACTGCTCCATGACTAATTCTTTCTCCTCCAAATGCCAGATTTGTTACATGAGCAGAGCATATGACTAGGGGGACAGGGAAAAAGTCATGTATGCATGCCTAACTTTGGTGGTGAACATAAAAAAAATAGATTGCTGTTTATTTGCAAGGCCTTTTTGCGCCGGAGTCCTGACAGAAATATTTTGAAATGGAGAAAAGGGAGAAAGATCTGGTTTAATAAGCTTTTCTGATACAGGAGAAACAGGTGTTCATGAGAGAATAAAAATGAAACTCAACACACTTGCCATATTTGATGTTGAATTCTGTTTAAAATTTTCACTCAGGCAAATATTTTTCTTCTGAAAATCCCAAAAGTAATTAATTTTTCTGAAAGGAAAATCTCAATAGTTGCCATGTCAAGCTCCCATCATAGAAACAGAGAATGGCTTGGGTTGAAATGTGATCTAGTTCCAGCCCCCCTGTCATGGTGCTTGTTCTTAGTATATGGAATTCTGTATCTAACCAGCTTGACCCAGAGTGAGTAGATTAGCAACCTTCAGGAATCAGAGATAAAGGGTATGAGACACAAGTCAAAGTATGCAAAGTGTGAATAGCTAGAAGTACACAACTAGACTTTGGAGAGTTTGGCACATCGTGTTGCCAGCTCTTCTTTGATGTTATCAAATATAGTAGCCACAGTGCTAATTTTTGTACTCTCAGAAAATGGAGCTAGTAGCCAAATTGTCTCTTTAAAAACAGGTGTTTGAAAAAAGAGATATTATTAACTAAAAGATGGGCAGACAACTCAGAAATACCAGAGAAAGATAGATTACAAAATTCATACTCCTGCAAACATTTCATTTTTTATCCAAACAAAGGGCAACACCTTCAAACTCTATACTTCACCACTTCACCATCGCTGTGAGATAAAAAAAAAATTTCTATATTCTCAGTTACTATTTATTTTATATTCAGTATTTTACTCAGTATTTGGTTGTCAAACTGCTCTTTGTCAGGTGTACAGTATGTACAATTTTCCCTCTTTCCTCAGAACCATTCATAATTCATTGCCTGGATTTGACTAACTGCATCTCTCATGAATTTACAAATAAGTGAAATTTCTTATACTCTAGTGGCTCCTTGTGGAGTTGCCTTTTTCAGACTAAACTGCGCATGATTCACTGTTTGTTTAAGGGGTTTTTCTTCTACATTTGCTATAATGTATATAGAGGTTTTGATTCTTAAGTAAATAGCTAGGAAAAATGGCCCAAATATTTGAAGACAGAAGTTCTTTATAAAGTAGTTCAGCAGTTTCACGATATGTATTTTTAAACTGATTTGTTACTTGGGGTTTTCCCTGACTTTTTATTCATTGTGTGTTAACTCATTAAATGTGCATAAATAACATTTTTGTAACTGCAGCTGATACGGGGTCTGTGTTGTAAACTTCAGTCATTTAATTTATCACAAATTGCCCTTAAACATCACAATTAAAATTCTCAAATTAATGCCCTATAAGTTAATTACAATTTTTGTGTTTTGATCTTGTTTTCTATTAAATATGCAGTCAAGGCCCTCCTGGTACATAGGTGCTGAGGAAATGTAGATCAAGGGCTGAAGCACTAGGACACTGTAGTGGTGAGTACTACTGAACTGTAGTCATGGAAAATAATAATTCTGTCTTCAAATTAGGATTTAAATGGGCCGATGACACTGAACAAGGAAAAGAAAATGTATTCATTAGTTTATGCTATTGCTTTGTGTACTGAGTGACATGGAGATGTCATGAAAAACTATATTAATTCATTGTGCATTTTTTCATCATATATGTGGAAAAGAGGCCAGTCAAGGTTGGACATGCAAATTTTAATTCTGATGTTTCCTGACTGCTAGCACTTGCCTTTACAGTCTTCAGTCTTCACACACACACATATAAACATACAGAGTAGCAACCAGAATTTCCAGTGACTCTGTTGCACATGCTCAGTTTGAGGTCTGAGCATCATCTGGGGGCAGCAGAAGACAGGAAGATTTAGAAGGCGGGTTTATTCTTCTGTCTGTGGACTTTAACCTCCTTTAAAGCCTCAAGGGGAAAAAGCGAGATTTTCTTTCCTTTAGGTTATAATAAATTCAACAACACTAAGTAGTAAGGCAATTGCAAGTGCTAATGCAAAGGGCATAAGGTGAGTTCACCTAGAATTAATAGAGTTTTAAAATCAGAACTGCTATTTCATGTAGGCATTTTCATTTCTTCCATTTAATACATAAATTATGTCACATTTTTTTTGTGCCGTATCAGAGTGGAGGATTACCTAAAATATCTTTTAGAATCAATTAAGTCAGAAAAGACTTCTGAGATCATCAGGTTCAGCCTATTACCAAACACCACCATGTCATTCCACTGGGAATTCCATGGAGAGGAATGACATGTCATTTCCAATATGGAAATACAATGACATGTCATTCCATGTCATTCCATTCCCATATTTCCACACGGAAATAAGTTCCACATCCAGTCTTTTCTTAAACACCTCCAGGGACTGTGAAGGTAGGATTGGTAAAAGAGGATCCTCCTGAAAGATGTAAAGTCTAGGATTGCTTGCTTGGCCCGGTACAGGTTAGTTCAAATCATGGGATCAAATCTTAATGGTAAAGTGTGCCTGTATTTTCTTAGTAAAGCATTTTATCTTCTGCAAATATAGTATGAGCATATTGCAAAATTTACCCCAAACTGTGATAACTGTCAAAGTTGCTACTGACAATCTATGTTCTTTCTACAGATAAAGACTGAGGAGAATGACATCTGCAAACCAAAGTGTCCTTTCACAAATGCCTTATTAGGAATATGATGCTGGTTTTTTGTCATACATTCTATTGATCACAAGAAAAACAGAGGCTTAATTAAATTTGTTTTTCTTACTGCAACAAGATAAAAAGTGCTTTTGAGATTAAACTGTAAACTTGTTCTTATTAGTGCCCAAAAGCAGATCAATAATTCATCTCTATTTCTTGCTGTACTTTGTTATTAATCACAAATTAATGGCCACACACACCAAATGAAGTGATGGACTGCAGTATTTTTCCTCAGGAGATCCACATAATTTCATTTCAGATGTCACCAGGTGGCCCCTGCATTGTCCATTCAGGCAACAGAGGCAAAGCCACAATGTCACACCAGGCTTCAACCTACTCTGTAAACACTTTTTGTTCATACATACTGTAATGTATGCTCATCAAAAAAAGGTTTTTAAAGAAAAAATTTTAATTCCTAATAAAAATTACACGGACCTTTTATTCTGGAAGTGAATGAAGTTGCCCAAAAGAGTTTTAATATGTGACAGGTTTATACCCTGTTATTAAAATAGTTAAAAATCAGCAATAGAATTTTGCTAATTGATTTTATTGTCTTCTCTGATGCTTGGTTTTGCATCCTGTTTTGATATTGACCTTTAAATCTCTCATCTGAATCATCTGGAGTAATCTTTTCTGTCCTGTTCTTTCTCACACCTTCCTTTTTCTACATTTCTTTGTGAGATTTTTGTGAGATTATTCCAGGAAGAATCACATGGTATGTGATTTCATTGTAAAGGAAGGGAAGCCAAAGCTGCTTGAAATGAAAGAAGCAATTCCACAGGGAATGGTTAAGCCATGCTACCAACATCCTGCTGTTAAAAAACTTGTTTATGACTCCCCGTTTTATTTCTATAACATAATCGAAAGTGATATATTTTCAAGATTAAATCAATCAATAACAAAATAATAAATTAAGCATTTCCAGGCAGGGCCTTCAGATCACTTGTTAGTCAAACCAGGAGGCTTTTTTTCTGATATTTCTCTGGGCTGTTTAATTATTTATGGGATTGTCTTTCTCGCATGACTTACCTTTTTTACTACTGACACAAATTTAGGTGAGCGTTAAGGCAAATTACCTAAGTGATGCTGTAACCAAAACATCTGGAACATCTGTCATTTGGGCACCATGGCAAGTGGAGATGGAGACATCCCTTGGAGAGCAAGAGCCACACCTTCCCCTCTTTAGCTCTGTGTCACACAAACTTCTGTCTTCTTTGCTTCAGGTGTTCTCACCAGCTCATGCTGAGTAAGGAGTAGAGACAGGAGATTGCAGAAGATCAGTTCAGTGACAGAAGGATTTGAACATTTCTTGGAATGTGAGAGACTGATAGCTGAGGCTCTGGATTCACTGCAGCCACAGCCCCAGCCCAGGGGAACTCTCAAGCTGACCCACTTCACTGTGAAGTCCTGTGAAAATAAATCTTCCATTCTAACAGACAATTAACAAATTCCAGGGGCTTTGAATTTGAGGAAAATACATAGTTAGGGCCTTGTCTCTATTTCTTCTCTGTTAAAAGAGAGCGCAGAGTGGATTCTGGTGAGCAGAAGCACTGTGGAGACTCTCCTAGCTGGCGGTGACAGCTCTAGAACAGAATTTCAGAGCTTGCCCA
Source organism: Molothrus aeneus (assembly GCF_037042795.1). Classification (NCBI taxonomy): domain Eukaryota; kingdom Metazoa; phylum Chordata; class Aves; order Passeriformes; family Icteridae; genus Molothrus; species Molothrus aeneus. The sequence goes on along the minus strand of NC_089651.1, from coordinate 3,222,142 downwards.
GCGCCAGTTTCCAGCAGTGCTCGGTGTGACAGGGACAATTCTGAGGAACTCGGGTTATCTTCGTTGTAGTGACATCAAAACACACTGCCTACATAGGAGCAGAAGTGGGCATTTTGGCACTTGATTCTCCAAAGTGTCATAGTCTGTGCAATGAAGTATCAGTTAGGGAATTGATCTTAAATGAGTGCCAATAGTTAAATGTTAAATAGTTATTGTTAAATATTTTTTATTTAACATTATGATAAATACATAAAATAAAATAAAATATATATGTTTTATTTAACATTAGAAACGCTGCTATTTCAACACAACTCAAATTATTTCAGCTTGTATGCTTTCTGTTAAGTGGTTTTTGTGTCCTCTCAAATTAAATTAATGCACAAGAACAAATAAGCCACTGATGTCCCAAAGGATTCTATTCTAAACAAAAAGTAGAGTATTTACATTTAGTAATATAAACAGTAAATTACTGTTGCATAAGGCTGGCATTGTATGAGCAAGTTTCTAGGCTAATAAAAATATTCTAAGGCAAGAAAATAAATGAAGTAGAAAGTGCTTTTTAGAAAACTACCTTTTCTTCTTACTTATATGAAACACATAGACACACAAAAATATCCTTTAAAATAATTTGCCTAAAAATTAAATTCTGATTTCTTAGATTTTCATTTCTGTCCTTTTTCAAAGCTGAATGTCTTCACTATATAAAAATGATAGAGAAGTGTCTTTAATTGAGTATGATTGAGATATATGGAAAAAAATCAAAAGTATGTTTGCTCAAACACATATTTGGGAAGTAGATTTAATGTATATCATTTTTTATGTATTTCATTTTCAGGTTATTTAAAATGAGCAAAAAAATTTAGAGTTTTGTCTGAGATTATTATTATATTTTTATAATCATTGTTATATTTTATTTATTTTTTATTATTATAGTTTTAAATTATATTTTATTGTCACAATAGGACACAAAATAAAATGACGCGGACACTGGAACTCCAAGGTAAGAAGAAGGGAAGTTTACTTTCTGACTCCAACATTTATAGATTTCCAAAAGTGACAGTGGATTGGAGGATGAAAGTGCCACCTCTTCAATGACACTGGACAAACCAACAGTCCATCAAGTTTCTCCTCCTCCAGAGGGGAATAATGAAATAATAATAATTTACATAAAAGTGCATGAGAAAGTTCATTACAAGAATGCAAACAGCAGAAGGCTTAGAAGAACTTAGAAGAACAGGGTGACATTATTATTATTATTATTATTATTATTATTATTATTATTATTATTATTATTATTATTATTATTATTATTATTATTATATTTTTGTAATTAAAGAGCATACATCAACAGTATTTTAATGTTCATGCAGTGGGCAATACTGTCTCCCAAAGCTGAGCCACTTCTTCACAGTCCCATCACGCTTGCAGTCAAGAAAAAGCCACTGAGAGCCATCACCTTCAGGGTCCCTAAGCAGAGGCAGGTGGTCAGTGTTAACCCCACAGTGCTGCCTTGTGGTTTTCTGTGTGAAAAAACCCCATACATACACGTATGTGCCAACCAGCATCTTTTATACATGCATTCATCATATACATACACACAATATATATACATATACACATATATGCACATACACGTGGTGTATACTGCACATCACATGCATCACAGTTCATTTGATGTTTCCTCTATGCAGGGTAAACTCTTTGTGCTTTATTGACTCTATGATCAGACATAACTCCACAGAAAAACACAACTGAGAAGAAAGTTGATCTTACCTTTACTTGATTCAATTTTAATTCCACTAAGCAACATCTACAAAAAAAGAAAAATATTGGAATTTTCTAGATTAAAAATAAAAAGAGTTTTGTTGATTGTTCTGATGTTTACCTTGAAGAAAATTATCATGTTCTCCTCACAAACTCTTTTAGTGCAGGCCCATTGGTGGCGTCTAGCCAGTGTTGGCACACTCAATGGATTATACAATAAAAACTCTAATTAAATGGCAACATTCCAATCTTAACAATGCAATACTTTATCTTTTATATGCTTTCTCATCATTCATTTTCTGCTTCCAAGCATCATTTTTGAAGAGGGTGCGAGTGCAAGGTGCTGAGGGCAGTTAAGGTCTGCAAGTGTCCCTGTGGCCCTGGCACAGAAATGTGTCAGACACAAGGCTGGGTGCCACAGAATGTGGCAGCTTCTGAGCCCACCTTAACCTCAGGAGAGAGTGAACAGATATTTAGGTCTTTGCACTCAGGTTTTTTCTCCTCTCTGTCCCTTCCATTTCAAACCATTCTATGATTCTCTGTGAAAAACTGAGGAATTTTGTCATCTCCTCTGTAAGCTTCTCTTCAAGTTTCCTACAATGCTTTATTCCCTGTAATTTCTAACTTCTCCATGCATTTTATGTCTGACTTTAAGTCTGTTTCATCCTTATTTTTTACCTACTTTCTTACACATTAAACCGTTGCTAAAAATGTAATTTTGTATTGATTTCTAACCTCTCACCTGTGGTGTTTGAAAGAAACTGTTTCACCTGAACCAGAAATTGCAAGGATTATATGTTTCTAATGTTAAAATTTTACCAATGAGACATTTGCCAACAATAATTTTGAACATTAATTCCCAAACATGGCAGATTTTGTCTAAGCACTTGACTCAGTATAATTAAGCACACAGGCTTCTGTAGAGGCTCATAAGTAAACAGAAAATACTTTTCATTTTTGCTGTGCTTGGGGTTACAGCTGAGTGAAGAGACATCAAGCAAAGCTAGAATAGCAACATAAGACACACTAGCTGGATAGAGAGGACATCCATAGATAACTAATTAAAATATCTGATTGCAGTTCTAGGTCCTTTGATTATTTACTCTTGCATCTCCCAGCACAATGAAAATTATTAATGCAAAAGACACAAATTTCAAGTAGGTACAAAAGCAGCTGCTGTTAAGTAGTTAATCTAGACTTATACTAGCCTTTAAACTGCTTCACAGCTTATCATGAAAGGAACAAAGCATTTCATCTCTCAGAGGCAGCAACTGAGACTGTGATGCTATCTTTCTTACGGTGCAGCTTTGAACTGTGACATTTATTCTGACTTTCACCCTCATTCCTATTCCTAGCTTCATGCTGAAAGAGAATTTAATTCATATTTGCAGATATTCTTTTGTAACTTTTATTCAACCTTTACCTTGAGGCTTTCTTTTTCCCCTTAGGCAAGTTTTTTTAAAATTTGATCAATTGAATTTCATGATCACTTTTGAAAGTAAAGAACACTTTATGATAGCTTTATCTCTGCAACAAAGAGTATGTGTTAACAGGAGGGATCCCACTGAGGGAGATTCAAATATTTTAAGACTTGTCAATTTGACCGATTCCGTCTATATGGAATCATTTGAGGACATGAAGATGAACATCTGAGGTGTTATTGTAGCCCATCTAAATGCAAAGTTTCCTAACAATTTAAATGGAGCCTGGATTCCACCCCTTCCTTCTACTTACCTCGTTGAAAAGATAACCAAGCAACAAATAAAAATGTGAGGAACAATTCAATTTTTTTTTTTTTTAACATATTAAGTGAGCAGGGAGTACCAGATGGGGAGCAGAACAGAAATTGGTGACAAGACCAAACCATGAGGTGACTGTGACCATGGTCTGATGGACAAACAGGGGCGATTTGAGCTTCTGAGATTTCCAAAAGGGGAGGACTTTACCACACATGTGCAACAGGCCTGCAGAGCAAGCCTTTGAACCTCTGCAGAGGAGAAACCTCTGAACAGAAAGAGCACAGCTCAGAAGAGGCTGAGGAGGTACATTTTAGCAATGCTACTTTATAAAAAATGAAGTGGCAAGAGAAAAACATAAACCTATTTACTGAGAAGAAATACAGAAGAAATATCTAAGTGAAGGGTCATGTCCCCTCAACTCTCCTTTTTCCTAAAGCAGACAGAGCTGCTGATGCTTGTCTTTGAAGAACCGAATTATTTTCTCCATTTCCCCCTTCTTCCTTCTCTGTCATGTTCCTGATAATTGCTTCCTGCATTTTCACATGAGTAGGAGTCTGTGAAGAAGCAAAAACCTTAGGACCTATCATGCTCCTTCTTCTTCCCAAAAGAATGGATTCTTCTACTCTGCCATTGAAAGAGGAAGTGAAGGAGACAAAGCAGAAGCAGAGAGCTAAAATAAGAATGTGGAGATTCCTTGAGTAATGTAGCACTCGTGGACAATTGTCAGGTCCTTACTGAGGTGTAGCTGGCTGAACAGTGCAGTGTCTAATGCCTGGATTAAAGTCTCTCCTTTGTTCCACATAATTCAAAGGTCTCAAGCTAAGAAAAAAACCCTGCCTATATTTAATGAAAGGAAATGATTTAAATAATTCTAAGATAGAGAACCTGTAAGATTCTGAAAATTAAGAAAAATTGATTTTTAGTTAGTTTGTATTTTCTGAGCTGTCCATTTACCACAATAAATACAACAGTAATTTTGAAGCCCCTTGTTATCCTACTTATCCTACTTTTGAATCTTTCAGGTGAAAAGCACTGGGCCTGTTACTGCTCTGGTTAGTGTTCTGAAGCCCTGTGCTCAGTTTGACGTTTCTGAATTATTCTACTTGGTGAAAGAAAATTATTGAAAAGCAAAAAATTTTATTAGAAAAATACTTATTATTTAATATAGGGTTTCTTAAAGTTACTGATTGCTGTGGGGTTTATGTAAAAAATGGATGGAAAGTAGTATGTTTCAGTTAAGGAGCCTTGTTGGGTAATCAAGAAAAGGAAAAATTCCACAAACAGCAATGTGTACCTTTTAATTTTCTTTCATCTGTGCCATCTTTTTCACTAACACAGATTCATCTGTCCTTCCTGGGTTCACTGCATCTCTCACACTGATCCTCCTGCTCCTTTCCCTTGCACATCCATGCCAGCCATCCTTTTGAGAGCACAAACATCTGGAGACAGGTGCCTCTCTCACCAGAGCAAGAACAGAAAATGTGATAGGCTGGGTGTGGAGCAGAGCTCCCAGCTGAGAGACTCTGTCCATGTCAATAGCAGAATTTGTTCTGCAGTCACTATAACTGTAGCCATCTACATTAAAACACATTTAAAAATTACAAGAAACTCTAGTGGTCCTTTTTATATAAAAGGATAAATAGAGCATTTTATTAACACTTTTTGCAGCAACAAAAGTGACACAGTCCACATCTTTTCATTAAACACAGCAAAAGCTATGGTCACGTTTTACATCACTTTGAGGCACAAAGCAAAGTACTTCTTTTCTTAAGGTCAAGGTATGATTTGCATTAAAAAAAAGGAGAAAAAACAATCCTCAAGTTGTATATTGCGGTAGCAGGGTTTCCAATCACTAGCACAATACAATGAACAGACCAAGAATCCAGAATGGATTGTTACATACAATAATATTCATTTGGTTGAATTAAGAAATGGATCATTGTTGTCATTTTAGAGTATTAAGAAGTGGTCTGGTGTTGCTAACTTCAGTTGGTTCAGTTTGGTTCAATCCCAACAACCCCAAGTATATACAACAAGCTAAATGTAGGTTAATATATCATCTAGAAGGTTATGCACTTCATAATGCATTGCACTTATTGCTTGGTACACTAATGTTGCAGTCACTGTTGAGTTATGCTCAAAGGACAAGCGTGATGCTTGTTGGCTTCTTTCATCCAACACTAGTTATTTACCACTTTGGTTTATTGTGAGATTTTATGTTACTCATATTCAGTGTCCATTATTATTACTAGGTTTGATTGAAAGACAAATACATCTTTTATTTCAGGGATTTCTAAAATAACAACATTTTCTATAATTACAGTATCTTCAATAAACATATCTATGTATACAACTGTGGCACAATGTGTAAAAATATGAAAGCTATTAAGGGAAGAATAAGGGTTAAATTATTCTCTGTTTCTTCTATTGGTTTCAAAATATCCTGCAAAACAAATGCATCCTTTTTATAGGGCTATTTGCTCATAGTAAACTTCTCTTTGGAATTTTGTAAAAGACTATATTCTTTTCTATGTTATATTGGGGTATTTTTTTCTCTTTCTAAAGACACAAGTACAAATTCAGAATATACTGCAAAGAATAGAATAATAAAGCTTGTATTTTGATAAAAGGATTTTCCAGGCTGCCTGAAAAGTCAGACTCAATATTTTATATTGTTTTTATATTAGTTGATAAATGCAGGGAAGAACATGACAATGTCTATATTTTCATGAGATTCTGTAAAGGATAGAAATAAGGATTTGTGCCCAAAACATTCAGTATAAAACTCCTAAATAATTCCTTTATTTATCACAGAGTAGCCTGCAGCATGTAATCACCATAAACATACAATATGCCCTATTTGTTCTTTAGGCTTGATACCAGTAAGGGAACTGGATCAATCTTCATCAACACCTGGGACTCAACCTTTCTTCTTCAAGAAAGCTCTTGTCCTAGACTAAACACACAACTCCTACATTGCACTGAGTAAATGTGTGTCTTTAACACAACCTCAATACAGTGTAACAAATATATAAGTGCATTTTTAATGATCAAGTAATTTTGGCTTCTAAAAAGAGCATTAGATGTGCCAACTTGGTTGCTTAGTTGTGCTTTAATCTGTAATTATGAGTTTTAGCTCTTGTATACTGTAAAGTATTTACTTGCCTCTATAGTTTTGACCAGTAAACCCTTAAAACTCTAATGTTTATAGAACAAATATAACTTAATGAAAGTGATAACATCACAACTCATACAGATTGCACTTTGATGTATTTTTTTTACAGTAAGACCTTCCTGTTTGATATGTGTTTACATGTTTATACCACATTTTATTTCTGTGTGCAAACAATCACAATGAATTTAATCACAAACACTACAAAATATACCAAATATTTAGGTTTGTTATGAATAATCTCTTTCCTTGTAGTTGTATGAGTCTTGTACTTCCTCTTGTACAAATTCCTCTTTTTTCTCCCAGCCATTAGGCCAGCCACCATTGACCTGGGTTGTAGCACCGTAAGACTTGGTGGTACCATAATTTACATAATTCTGAGTAATGTCCCCTGTCTCCTCAGCAAGTTCATCTTCATGAATAAAGCCACATTTCTCTTCACTTGTCTGTTCAGGGTCTGCCCAGGGCTGTTTCTCTCCCGAAGCAAATATGCCATAGAAGATCACACCTCCATAGTGCACCAAAGCAGCAATGAGGAAGACATACTGCCACTCTTCACGTGTCTGCAAAGAAGAAATTAAAGCAGAAATGAGGAAGACATACTGCCACTCTTCACGTGTCTGCAAAGAAGAAATTAAAGCAGAAATGAGGAAGACATACTGCCACTCTTCACGTGTCTGCAAAGAGGAAATTTGCCCAATCAGAGTAGCACATAGATTTACCTAATTCTTCTGAGCTGCAAGATTTAAATTATGGATTGAGGTTGTGAGAGCACAGCTAAAACATTCATGTGTCCATTTCAGAAATTTTTATATCCATCTTTCTTTGAAAAATTTATCAGCCCACAAAAGCATCAACCTAATGGGCATATAGTGAAGCATGCCTCAAATTTGCATCCCTGGATGCAAGTCCCAGATTCCAGTATGGATATCCTGGCAAGTTGTATTATAGAAAGGTCTTTCTCTTGAAACCAGTTGTACCGAACTGGAAGATTTAAAAATGGTATTTCCATTTACCTTGTTCTTTGTCATTGCTCCAACAATTATAGGGCAAACCATTCCAGACAAGGTCCCGACTCCATTAGAAATGCCCATTAAAATGCTAGCATACCTTGGGGCAATGTCTAAGTGGTTGACATTGAATCCTGCAATAGAAAGGTCAGTGAGTGTTCACACCAAGAGCAGAGCAGTACTTCAGTTGAGAAAAGTGACGTGGCATTTTTACTATAACATATCTGGGCTGTTTAATTGCATTTCATTATCTCTAAAAGACTTACAATGCTTAAATACTCCTAGAGAGACTCTGGGTTTTCATTTCCTTTTGAGAAAATATTTTAAAGGGATACCAGGTTAATTTTCTCCCAAAACTGCAGTTTAAGAAAACCCCAAAACCTCCCAGCAGTGTCTGTGTGGAGTAGAGAACTCAGTAGATATTTAGGCAGGGAAAGAATTTGCATTTCACAGTCCCTTCCATGACCATTTCATGCTGTAAATAGCATGTCTTTTCTTCTTCCAGTATGTAACATCCTCTCTTCCTATTGCCCACATTTTTCTTTTTGTCACACAGACCAGCAGAAGGGAGTTATTTTCTATTCTTCAGTGTTAAATTGGAGAAAAAAACAGTATCTAAAACTGAATTACTAATTGATTTTGAAGGATATTTACTTGTTCTCTTGCATTTTCAGCAGCACAATTCTGTTGAAAATGTATGCAGTAACTATTTAAATAATCTAGAGAGACAGAATGAATTGTTCCCGAAATAAATACTTAAATAAGTGAAAACAGAATCCAACCCTTTGGATACAGACAGTATAATGGAAAGGGCAGGCAGTGTGATATGGCCAGCTTGGGGAAAGTGCAACACACTTCCCAAATTGTACAAAAAAGGAATGATACCTTGCAGAATGCGTGACATTAAGGACAGATTTGATTAGAGGAGATTTGAGATGTTTGGCACAAATGAAAGAGAGCCTGTTTGAGACATAAGGAAGCAGCATGGGAGAGGATGCTAAAATCACAGTGGGAAAACAAGGGGAGGCCAGGTGACTTGTGTTTGGGACGGGGAAAGGCAAGGGGTTGATGAATCAGCAGGAAAGGGGAATAGCTGAACTTTAATTCAGAAAAGAAATCCCAGTAGTTAGGCCCCAAATAATATAATACTAACAGGCCCCAAATTAATAAAATAATACAATATTAACAAAGAAATAACCAGTATACAGTGGAAAAAAAATAAAAGGCTTCTATTTAAACAAAATTATGTAAATTTAGGTATCATTATGTAATACCAGTCCATTTGTCTTCTATGTTTGATTTCAAGAATAATCTGTCATGTACATTAGCATCCTAATGAGAAGAGGGTCTAATTTACTGCAATGAACATGGAAAAGATTGAAGTATTCAAACAGAAATAAGTTAATATAAAATCTGTAATACCAAATGTACATTCCTTTATAATGATCATAAATAATACCTATTTAAATAAATAATATCTATAATAAAATCTATATTATATTTATATTATCTATCTATAATATAATATTTAAATATTATATATATATTTAAATAAATATATATTTAAATAAATAATGTCCTTTGGGAATTCCAGAGTGAGTGGGCTTTTTAATTACTTTCCATGAATAAAAGCAAAGATAGATGTTTTGTCTCCTAAGATAAAATAGTTTAGTGTTAATAGTAATGGAATCTTACCAGATATGGCAAATCCACTAAAGCCTACAGCAAGCACTAAGAATGAAATAGCCACTCCTTTGCTGTGTGAATATCCCACCACGAGAAGAAGAGTTGCTTCCATACCAAAACCTGGTGAAATAATAAATAGATATTGAGTTACATTCCCTCTCAAACACTGCAGGCCTTAGGATGCCATGATGTTCCATAGGAAAACAAATAAAACACTACCTCAGAGTGGGATACAATCAGGTATTTCTTTCATCTCTAAAAACCACATGTTCTACCTTTCTCAAATGATACTTATTTTACTCTTTATATGCTAATTTATTGCCACTGTCTGTCATTTTTAAGATGAAAATAAACACTTGTGATGGGGTTAGGTCATTCCAGTCAACTCCCATGGGTAACCTGCTTGTGAATTTTCCAGCCCTTACCACAGCTAATGTGGCTTTGACGCCTCAGAAGTCAAGGATGAAATCTCAGGTTGTTGTCTGGGCTTTCTTAGTTCAGAGGGTGTTCAGATGAGGAGCTAAGGCTGAGTAAGTAGCTAAGAGTAGGCAAATTCCCCTCCAAAACCTCATGTATTTCTTTAATAGTCTAAATGGTTTTCCAAATACCAAATAACTCTATGGAAATGGCCAATGAGAGCACCTGTGTTTTCTTTTATTTAGTAACCACATCTGCACTGCATAAAAAATGCAGAAAGTATTGCCCCCTGAGAACATACAACTGTGCAGTTTGTCTCTTTATTCTATACAGAACACAAGATGAACATCAAATCCCTTCAAGAAACATTTAAATAAAACAGAAAGGCTTACCTCCACAGTTCATTATCTTTCTGACATTAGTCGTTGAAACAATCTGCCTGCTTCTTAAAAAGTCAGCAATTTGTCCCCCAATAGGAACAATAATTGTCATCACTAAATGTGGCACAGCAGATAAGATTCCCACCTAAAATTAAAATTAGAATTAGCAAAGTATAAACCATAAGAAAATTGTGATTCTTCATTTTCTGAAGCATTCAGCAGCTAATTAATTATTTCTTTTCAATGTCACACTCTGTGTTAAAGCTTAAAGTCTTGGGCTATGAAATGAACAATGTGATCTGAAGATTTTATTTTATTTTATTTTATTTTATTTTATTTTATTTTATTTTATTTTATTTCATTTTATGAAGTACAGTGATAATTTTTAAGAACTTCTGATGCCATGACACTTGTTTTTTTATAGATTGTTTTCATAGTTTATATTTAAGCTAAGGCTTTTTCCCCTCACTTACAGTCCCTGTGACAGAATTTTCAGAAAATTCACGATCAAAAGTGTAAAACTGAATTGCTGCATTTCTTTCAGTGTTTAGTGCAGCTTTGCAGCAAGCCTCACATGCCCAGACAGATTCCCTGTCGATCATCATCATGTGCACAATGGCCATTTTTCTTTGATTTCTGACCAAGCTGCAAAGTGTACGTGGGCAAAAGATGTGTGTGAAAAGCTTTGTATATAGTGAAAGATAAAATACTGAATATCCACTGGTGGTATTCAAAGTGCTCAGCGTACATGGCAAAACAAGAGGTAGCTCTTTTGTGATGACTTCTCCAATAGATTTTATAGATTTCTTCTCCAATAGATTATTCATATTTACCTCCCAAGTCTGATCCAAACTTCACATGAACACCATGGAGCCTCAGATCAGCCCTACATCTCACACTTTGTCTCTGTCTTTGCTCCTTTCTGAATGAGAAAGGGGGAGCAGCTCTCACCACATTAAAGGTGCATATAGAAAGGTGACAAATTTATTATAATATCCTTCCTGGAACAAGATGGCCCTGCTTTTTAAAAGGCACCTGGAAAAATCCATTTGTCAGTGTTTTCTATAAGCTTTGGTGGGATTCTGCAACCCCTGGGGCATCAGGGATAGAGTGTGATGGGTCTGCTGACACATTTCTAATACCAAGCATGATCTGGTTTTGAGCACTCAGCTTGCAATGTAGCCTCAAATAAATCATCACTAAATCTCAGCCTGCTTCCACCTTTCCCTATCCCATCCTTTGACACAGTTGTTACTTCACTTATTCGTGCTGGTCAAGGAAACAGGAACTGGGATGAGTAAGATTTAAGATGTAAATCCATGCTAAAGATGTGTCACACTTTTCTTTCCTGTTCTTAATAAATCCTACAATACTTAATTGTAGTAATACGACAATACTTAATACAATACTTCTTAATAAATACTACAAATACTAGCTCTGGTATTTACTTAGTTAAGATAGAAGCTTCACATTCTTTTTACATACCTTGCTTATTTCAAACCCAAACACTTCCTCAAAGTAAGCAGGCTGACTAATTAGCAGCAAGTAAAAAGTCCAGCTTCTACAGAAGTTTGCAACTATTATTGCATAGACTGGCATAGATGTAAAAAATTTTCTCCATGGTGTTTTGTATTTCTGAAACACAGGAAGGGGATCCAGTTACCGTCTTGGTCATTATCAACTCTGCATCTTTCCTTACCCTTTTCTTCAGCTGTGGTCCAACAAGCACATCTCTGCACAGCATATAAACGTTACCACAAAATGCACAAATGGAGAAACTCGGTGATGCTTAATTGTATCACAACACTCATGCACAAGTGCTTTTATCTCAGTCATATAAATACGTACATGGACACAAGACCAAAATAGTAATGTCTTTAAATAATAATGTCTTTAAAAGAAAATGTTGCTGTATGTAAGGAAACAGTTAGATTTGACACTAACTACATGATTCCTTTCAGATTTACTGCAAACAGGCATTTTAGCATTTAAGTCTTAATTGCAGTCTTCCACCTTTTTTTTAATCAAGTCTCAGCTGAAACTGCTTGGTCAATATATTTTTTGTTTGTATTATTGTATTTTAAAAATAAATTGCAGAAAGAAAAAAAACCCGAAAGACAGATGGACAACCCTGCTGAGTCCCAGCACCTGTCCACAAGCCCAGGCTTCCACCCATCTGTGTTGATCCAAGCACAGGATCCATACCCAGATAAGTGCTTGAAAATCACTTCAGCAAGAATTCAGGCTCAATTCAGTCTACTATTGATTTGAATACTGGCTTTTCTTTAAAAAACAAACAAAAACCCAGCCTATAGATAGATATGTGCAACACCTTGTATACCTATTAAATTACATTTAAGTGAGAGGTAAGGATTGAGTGACTTAATTACTGAGAAGCCAGCCAGAAAATCTAACTTGATGGTATGGGAAGAATTTCAGCTTAAATATTTTAGAAGCAACTGAACTATTGATACAAGATAATCACTTTGAAAAAAAAATGTTTAATTAAAAAGCCACAGTAAAAAATAGAAATTGTACAGTCCAAATTAGAATTGTATGGACATCCTTCAAAGTAACTCGTTTCACATCAAATTTTCAAAACCATAAGCCCTACTGGATGCTGTTGAATATCAACTGAGACAGGCCCTCAATAGCACCCAAAAGTTTCAGCTATCAAAAAATGACTCCATCATATTTTCAGTTGCTTATTTAATACTAAACCAAGTTTTTACTAAGTCAAAAATTGTTAATTCCTCAGTTCAGTCAAGAACCAGTGTTCTGACCAAATAGGAAATATAATGAGGGTCTACTGGGAATGGATGGTGTAAAAATTTAAGCAGATGAAGTGAGGCTTAAACAATTTTTTTTTTATTTTCCTGAGTGAGTGAGCACACATGCCAATAGTTTCTTTAAAACTTTTCAGCAGTTACAGAAATAAGATGATTATTAGTTAGGACAGTAGGAATGTTAAGTGGCTGGAAAATTCAGAGTTCATACATGGTTTTTAGGTCATACATGGTTCATGAGAACTAAACCACTACACAACCAACATTATGAGAGGCTTTTTAACATGTCTCCAGCAAAATGAGAAATAAAGGGAATTGTTCTGAATTGTTCCCTGCAATAATGGGAAATGTTCTTATGGATCTCGAAACATGCTCTATTGCAACTTGCAGTTTTTCTGGCAGACAAAACATAAAATAATAATGATGGGCATTTTCTGGTGTTCTGGGGACCTCAAGAGACACTGAGCAGTGCTTTTCCTGCAGTTTGCTTTTAGGAAGAGGAAAACCTTCCATAAATTACTTATATAGGAAGGAAACTGACTTTTTCAGCTCAAGATATAAGAAAAGTCTAAATAAAGTTGCAGTTTCAAACGTAGCTGTACCTCTTTTTTATAATTTGAAGTAGACAAAGAGGCATAAATTCCATGAGTCATCTGCTAGAAGAACTGTGTTCTCTTAGTGCAAAAGTAGAATCCACCCAGAAATCCACCAGCAGATTTAAAAACTTCCCATGCCCCAGGAACACATTTGTTCAAATTGTTCAAAATGCACTTTTCAATCTTAAGGTGAGTGTTTGATTTTTTTGTTGTTGCCTTTTTTTGGTTGCTGGGATGCTTATTTTTCTTACTATCTCATTGGAAACCAGTGTGTGGGTAATGTTCTTACTTCCATTGCACCTAGGAGGTTGGCACTCTCTCCAATGCTTTCTTCTATGTATCTCCTTTCTTCATCTGTGATTGTAGGATGCTTTGCAGGACTCTCATATGAAACCAAAAGCCAAAACATGTACCAGACTATACCAAAGCTCCCTTTGGAACAGAAAGAAAGACTTTAAAAAGAAATGCACAATAAAGCAGCAAACAAGGAAGAAAAATCTGTGAAGCATTACAACAAGTTTAAATGGCAATTGTTGTCAGTGCTTCTTTACTGAGTTTTCTCAGTAGACATAACTCTACAACAGAGAGTTTGGTCCTGTGAATAATACTTGTGCAAAATGCATGCAGAACTATAGCACAGTGAAGTAGTCTCTGCTTTGTTTACAGAATTATTTCACTGCAAGTGAATATTCACTGATCTTAACATCAATTTGTACAATGAAGCAGCTTCCATTTCATTTCACCAAACTGTAAATGAAGGCCCATCCAGCTTTAAGATGCTGATGTTTGATTACTGCATTAAATTTTTACCTGCAGAATAGAAGACTCTGCCAACTTTTTCAACATAGCAACGCACTTCCTGAGTAGTTTATTAAATTTCTATAATGCTTCCACTTAATTCCCATAAACACAGTCTGAATTCCCTTGGGGCATTCTTTTCTGTCAGTGTAGGTTAACATAACTGGTGTGGATAAAGTTATGTAGGTCTTCAGGTAAAAATCAGGACAACTTATTCAGGGCAGGTACTCTAAATTTGCAGTTTTACCAGTGTGAGAGGTGTTAATGTGAGCAGAGATACATAGATCTGCCCAGAAGTTTGCACTGCTTGTGCTAAAAGTAATGGAGGTTTCAAGGTGAGCTAGCTTTTCTTATTTTATTATCTTGCTTTCTTACATACTCTTTTTAAATTCTATTCTCTCATTGCTCTTTTCTCTAGACTGTATTTTTAGATTAAAAGTCCCAGTTCTCTGGGTTTTTTTTGTCCTCCTAACAGTAGCTGTTACATTTTTAGAAGAGGTGGAGGAAGGTGAGACAATCCTGGAGTGAGAGGAGCAGAAATGCATACCATACACATAGAACACAGAAGACCACCCAGTATATTGCACTAGAATCCCAGCTAGAGGCATTGCAATCACAGCTCCTGCATAGGAACCTACAAAACAAGACATGTGGGTGAGCAGGGGGGAATAAATCAGTTTCAACACTCTCGTGCATTACAAGTGGAGGGAAGGCAGGAGGACAAAGTTACTCACCACAAAAGGAGGTGGTTGCCAACCTACTCCTCTCTAATGGGGGGGCCCACTTGCTCCAGATGCCGTGGCAGGCAGGGTAGGTGACCCCCTGGGAAATGGGGGTACCACAGGTTAGCTAAGGCTGGTCAGGCACTCACTTAATTGTCTTTGCATGAGCTTTTGTCTTTAGTTGCTATAAACAAGAGGTTGAGAATGCTTTGCACCTTTACAGCAAAATCTGAACACAGCCACAGAAAAACGTCAATATTCGAGTTGGGTTTTGTGTATCACTTCAAATCATTACAGAGACTGTATGAAACAAATATAAAACATGTTTCCTTTTGTTCCCCCTCCCCTCCCCTCCCAGGAAAGAATTCCAAATCGTTAAAGAGTATTAGTGCACAAGAACCAGAGTCAAAGGAAGGAGGACAACACAGATTCTTGAAGTCTTTCTAATGCAGGACTGATTTATCCAGCCCTTATTTTTTTTTAACCTAACATTTAAAGCAAAATTTAGGTAATATTGATTAAAGTGACACTGCTCTAAAACTAGAAAATAAGATCTATAACCATTTAGAAATATGCTCTTTAGAGAAGTTTTTCACTCTGTCTTCAATGAACCTACTTGAGCATATAAAGTAAGTATTTGAATGATATTATTTGACTTTATTTTAAACCAGCTACCTTTTAGATCTCTCTTCAAAACCAGCCTTTAACTTAGCAATAGAAAAATTAAACCTGCAGTGTTGAAATTTTTAAAGGTGTTACACGAAATATACAGTAATTTCTGATTAAGATGTCCAAAAGTACACAAATTTGTGATTAGAAATTATGGTACATGCATATACACCATATATGTATTTTTATATAGGTCATATAAAATAACCTATATAAAGGTTATATAAAAAAAGGAAAAGGAAAGTGGAAGGGGAAGGGAAGGGAAGGGAAGGGAAGGGAAGGGAAGGGAAGGGAAGGGAAGGGAAGGGAAGGGAAGGGAAGGGAAGGGGAAGGGAAGGAAAAAAGGAAAAAGGAAAAAGGAAAAAGGAAAAAGGCTCAATTATTTTTTCCCTCTTTTAAATTATGGTAAGTCTCTTATTCATTCCAACAAAAACATGGCATGGTCAGGACTTAAGATATAACCTTAGGTTTTTGTTAAATATTTGCCCTGTGATGCTGACCAACAAGTAATTGTTGAGAATTACACCAGTCTAAGCCTTATGCAGTATAGGAGTTCAGTGAAACATCAGTGCTAAATGCATACCTCACTGGCTTCTCATTTTGCCATGACATTTTATAGCTGAAGGAAAACCAAATAGCAATAATTCATACATTGAAATCCTTTACACTGAACATCAGTAATAAATTTAAGACCATTTCTATCTTCCTTGCAGAGCTACAGTTGCTAGTTAAAGGCTAACTAACACCATGACATTCACTACTTTTACAGTTTTCCACACCTCTACAAGGCCCTGCAGGATCCTCACGAAGATGACACATCCATAGTGCACCCTGGCTGCAGATGGGATTAGCATGTTCAGGGAAGATGTCAGCAGTATAGCAGCACCAAACACTCTGCAAAGGCAGCAAAAAAGGGGAAAGTAAGTGACCTCAGTGCTCTCCCAACTGATTTGCTCTCCATACATATGCTCATGTATCAATGTAGGTGTTCCCTACGTGTCTTCTTTATATGGGGAATATGCTGACTGCACTGGAAAAGTGTCTGCTTCCATCTAGTGTAATAATCTGTCTGTAAGACCCAGAGCAAACATGGATGTGTTCATCTACTTAGCGTCATTTCCTAAGGAAATATATCTTATGCAATCACAGGTATAGATATTAATTTCCCTATAAACACCCACTTTAATTTTCACACTAATTTCAACCAAATCCGATTGAATTCTCCACCCTCTAGAAACAAAGTTAGAATTTGTCTCCAAAGGGGGTGCTAAAAGAGATTGTCAGTAAAAGAGTTCCTCATGTGCTTTAATTGTAAGAAAGTGACACCATACATTTACTCCTCATAAAGCAGAAGAGAATTCACTTTCATACAGGCCAAAAGCATGGGGAGGAATTTCAGAGCTGGGATTTCCTTAGGGGATAATCAATCTGGAAACATATATCTGTAGAAACCAGATAATTCTTACTGCTGTTTTTTCAGAGGCTACTCACTGAAAATTTCTCATTTTGATTCCACAGCACCCTAATTTGAAATAAAGCACCTTACAAAGTCTAAATAAATGCATGAAGTGGTGATTCATTTTCAATTCCACTGATTTGATGGGATTTTTATTTGATTCGATTAATATCCACCTCTTGTAGGAGGAAACCCTTTGCCAGCATTATTGTGTCTTTTTTTTGTCTAAAGCTGCATAATGCAAATATAAATTTGATGACATATGACATCACAGCATCTGATGTGGAACTGATTTGACAGAAACCTTTGACCTCCACTTGTGTTCTTCAGAAACTGGTACAGTGCCATAAGTCACTGAGAAACAGACCTTGGGCTAAAGATGCAGGATGAAAATCCTCCTCAAAGACACAATGTTCCACATTCTGTATTGTGAAAAATGCATGCATTTTATGATTGGCTTTTCACAACTATTGAAATGAATATTATATGTGTTGTGTTAGAAAGTGATGCTGTATTAATTCTTTTAAGTAGTGTGCTAAATATAGTTTTAGGTTATAAAAAATGTTCAAATAGAAACTGTGCTATGTAAGATACTTTTTTTACAGAAAGGACTCGCAGTGAGATTGCAGCCACAGGACACCTGAATCCTTCAGAGAAAGAGAATTTATTGCTCCATTATCAGGAGAAACGAACTTCTTCCTGCCTCGAAGGCGCTGTCAGGATTGAGAGGAAGAACCTGACACTGCCCAGACAGAATCCTGTGTTTGAATGGAATTTATGCATCATGTATGAAGTGTATGAATATGCAACAGGCTGTTGTTTTTAAGGGTTAATCCTCTGTTAACGTGGGGCCTTTTTCAGGCTCGTGCTGCCCAGAAAAGGTACCCGGACGTCCGTAACTCTTTGTGTCTATTGTCTCATATTGTCCTAATCCAAATTGTCCAAATTATTATTACTCTAATTGTATTAGTATTTTTATAACCATTTTATTACTATTAAACTTTTAACATTTTAAAAACAAGTGATTGGCGTTTTTCACATATATGTAGAATCACAGTCTGAAACAAATCTTCAAATAGCAAGCTGAGGATATGCCACTTTTGTTTGACCCATATTGAAGGGCATGGTAAGGAATCTTCAATAAAAAGCCCTAAATCTCCTCTCCTCATTGTGCTCCCTTTGATCTCTGTCTCAAGTTAAACAACATGTATCTGTCTGTACAGCATATTTCTGGCTCTGCTTGTTAGCATGTTCAATACATTTGCTGGGACTGACTGTGCACCTGATTGTGTTGCATTGTGAGGACTATTTTGACCTGAATTGTCTTCTACTCTTGATTTCCTAACATGTAAGTTTCTACTCCAAAACTACATGCACTTCATTTTCTTACAATTTAACATCTCCTTATGCTCACATAAACTCCAGTGGTGTCTTGGCCTGGTAAGATCACGTGAAGATAGAATATTAAAAAATGCCATCTCTTTACAAGGATGAGATTTACAAAATGGTTGCAGTAGGTAACTGTTCCTCCAAGGAACAGTTTTTTAATCCTGTATCTGAAATCAGCCTCTACTTGCACACAGCTGAAAGCTAATTTTCCCAGAACTGCCTCTGTCCTCATGTTTACTGAAGAGAAGCTGTTTCCTTGAGTCTGGTCCTTCTCAAGACAAGGAAAATGCAACTGAAGGAATGATCAGAGACATGCTTCTCCCAGACTGAAATCTGGCCTGCATTTAGACATACGAGCGCTGGGGAATACTCCGTTACACCAGGGTGTAGATGATGAAATAATTCTGCAGCACCGCTTGTGAGCCAATTCTCTGTCTGAACTATGCTTCATAAGAATGATTTCCTCTCTCTCCCCAGAAATCGAAGGATTTAAAAGTGGAATAAGTTAAATTATGATTCTTGCAAGAAATGGCTTTTTTATGCTTTTTGTGAGTCCCTATTAGAAGTGATGTCATGCATGGCTATTTTAGTGAGTCCATTTCCTCTATAGCTCAATCAAGAGCAAATAAACCTTTCTATATTTGCTTTGTATCTCTCAGCACACAATCATAAATATCATAAGCATTTCTCCTTAAGGCCCCTTAATCTTCTTAGGTTTATTTCCACAAATACTAAATTCTACCTAACAAAATACTGTAATATAGTGGTGTTTTTTATAAAACCTTACTGTTTTATTGCTTTAAATATCTCACTTAGCAATATTTATTATTATTTATATAAAATAAAACTTATTTTGAGCTATAGCAATCAAAATATGCAGCTCACATTTGAATATATTTAGTTTAGGAACATTCTGATTGTTCCTAGGGCATTTCTAAACTATTTTGCTGACTCACACATCAAACCCTCAAATTGTACAATCCTTTTTTTTTTTTTTTTCTTACATTTTTTCCTGGCTATTAAGCTAGTGATTTATGATCCTTTATGTTTAATTTCTGCACCTTGCTCAATTTTTCTACAACACTAACTCCAGCAATGGGTTAGAAAGTTTAGATTTCTGATGTTGCCATGGCAAATTAAATGTGTGTGTGGTTCCACTGTCATTTCCAGCTTGTTTAGGAGTGTTAGTTCCTCTCCACACCCCACTGCATTTTTGTACAGTTTTCTACAAGTGTAGTTGTACACTTTCTACTTGCACAGTTTTGTACAAGTGCCACTTTGCCCTCTTGGTGTTCTGGTGTCACACTGAGTGAAGAGCTGTGGCCCTTGCTGGACACACATTTTTAAAGCTGCTGTGCCCTTGGTGCCTCCCCAGTTGTTTGCACAGCTGGGCTCTGGAGTGAGCCCAGCCTTGCTGCAGGGAGTCCCTGGGCTGAGCTCAGCCTTGGAAATCCAGGTGGCTGCACTTTCATTCTGAGGTATCCTTGCAAATCCATTGCATTCTGGGCACACTCCAAACCCCACAAAAGCTTTTAATGCCATGGCACAAAGTGAAACCTTTAGCAGACTGAAGGTAAACTCTGGGAAAAGGGAGTTATAGCACAGAGATGGAGCAGGTGAGCCCAATGGCACTGCCATAATTCTGGGCCCTTGCCTTAGGATGGAATTAAAATGTCATGACAAGTCTTCAGCAGCCCCTAGCCTTGCAAAAAAATTCCTTTCTGACTCAAAATCAGCAACTACATCTGTAAGAAAATAAACACATACAGAGAAGACAATAAATACAGTAGTAGTGTGTCAAAGAGATGGGAAAAACCCCAATAAGTCCTCATAAGTGACCAGAAGCAGTCCTGAAACAAAAAATTATGCTTTATTTATCTATTTCTATTTCTAGACTGAGTAGTTCTATTTCTATAGCTTATCTATTTCTATTTCTAGACTGAGTAGACTCAGTCCCAAAAATCCGAATCTAACATTGATCTTCAGTGTTTTGCTGACCCTGGCCTCAAAGATCATGAACTGTGACTTAATCCTCCTGCAATATAAGGAGTAATAATAGTAAAATCATATTTGAATGCGAGACATTTGGGATAGGAGAAGAGAAAGAAAATTACTTTGACAGCTCAGGAGCAGTGCTTAGAATGGAATGAGGTTGCATGGGGAATTAATCTGTTTGGGTTCCAAGTCAGTTGGCTCATTTTTCTCTTTTAAACAAAAGAAAAATAAGTGTATTTTTGGATTTCTAATCTCTGCATCTTTGCAGCAGCCCTATTGTCATCCACCTTTGTCGGGAAATTCACATTCCATGAGCATTCTGCAGTGTTACAGATATTCTGCAGTGTTTTACAGATATTGTTACACAGCTGGAAGCAGAGTCAGCTCCAGAAGTGATCTGAGCACAGAGCACAGGCAGATGGATGGCATATCCAGTTACACACAGGATAACTGAAAGTGAGGAGTCCTCATTAGAGGCATCCTTTTACCCCAGGGACTGGGAATGAAAATTGCTGCAAAGGATTCATGGAACATAAAACTAAAGGCCCTTTTAGGCGTGTATGCGGTGGAATCAATTCCTCATCTGAGCCTCCTGTATTTTTATTTATGTCAATTTTTTAATAGATTTGATAAATTCCACAATTATTGATGTCTCTATTCTCTGGATAATGACAAAACACTGAAGATCAATGTTAGATTCTGATTTTTGGGACCGAGTCCACTCAGTCTAGAAATAGAAAAAGAATGGATCTTTTCTAAAGCATATGAAGTACCTTAACTAAATTTGTCCTTTAAAAAAGATTGAAAAGTAACTCTGTATATTTAAAATGAATTTTTAAACATTTGTTTAAACAAGAAAATGCTGTACTTTTAAGATGTGTAAATATATGCTGTATCAGTGAATTATTAACATAATTTCATTACAATTCAAAATCAATAAAGAACAGTAAGTCTCGGTCACTTACAACTACAAAACACCATTGCATGTATTTAAACAGATTTGCATTGAAAAGTACAAAGGTATGGAAAGTATTCAATGGCTTCCATAGAAAATTAACTCAGGACTGTAACTGAATAATTTTTCCCTCCAAAGTGCCACTGATCATCATTTCATGGAAGATCTATCTGCTGAATAGGAAAGTTTGACTGTTTTGTTTGTTTTCTAGGGAATCAGAGGGTGTGGGTGGGTGTGTGGGGATGTGTGTGAAAGCATTTTGCACCACTACAATAAATTAAATTCAAATAATTAAAAATTGGTTTATTCTGACTGTAAACAGGAACCTATGGAAAATATAAACCATGGTCCTTTCTGAAAAACCTCTGATTTGACAATTTCACAATTTCAATATTGATCATATTCTAGAGGACATTGTTTTCATTGGATGAAGTGTGTGTTTTGATCAAATACTTGATTTGTAAACAGTGATAGAACATTTTCCCTAGTCATAGTTACAAATTCATTAGGTAAGTTTGTTAGGTACATAGGGTGGAAAACAAAGAGGATTGAAAACACAACCTTTCTTCTGAAGTTTTCCCAACCTAGTTTAAAGATTAGACTAAAAAACCCGCCATTATAAAACAAATTTAATTTATTTGGATTCAAGCCGGTGAGTTGGTTTGCCATTTTCCTTACAGAAATCACATGAAATATGTCGAAGAAATACTTATTTTATGAATCAGATAGAAAAGTTAAAGCTGGGTTTTGACTATCCTTTGCTGTTCTTTTTTGAACAGTGCTTTTTTGGGAGAGTGCTCGTGGGCAGCAGCTCTGAGCAGCAGAACATGTGTCACATAATGCGACTTTTTGGACTATTCTGTCAGCTCGAGCTTTCTGAAATGTATTATTTCACTTTGACTCTACCTATTGTCTTTATCTGTGACACACCTTCTCCTGCAAAGGGCAGCAACACAACACAGACGTGGCTCTGCTGTACTTTCATACCATCCAAACCATATTCTGTCTGAGAGGCACTGCAAGGCTCGCTGCTGCACTAGATGCTTCATTTTGTCCACTAAAACACAATGTCCACAAAGAAGGAAGACAGGACCTAACTGGAATGTCTGTGGGCTTACAGCAGCTTTTCAGAATCTTTTCTTCTGTGACAATGACACTTTGTGATCCACACCTCAACTTAGATTTTTCTTTGAATCTACAGAAATTTCAGGTCTTAACTGGCACTTAATATTTCCCTCCTTACAAAGCATATCTCTACCTGTACCAGCTGTGATGATCAGGGCCTTCTAAGACTTTGATACAGAAAATGTGCATTTTGATGACCTGAATTTGCTATGGTTCAATCTGCCAGGTTGGAAGATAAAAAAATCCCAAAATATTAATGAGATTTTTAGCAAAACAGAGGATTCAAGGGACTGGATCAAGCACTGGATGTGGAATGCCATGCAAAGATTAAATCCATGTGTATCAGCAAGCCAGAAGTCCTTTACATTTCTGCCTTCTTCAAAGCCCACTGATGCCACAGACTCATACCAAAACCACAAACAGTTTTCAGGCTGTGCCTTCCCTTGCCTGTTCACAGGCCTGGTTTTTGATATGTCAGTGTATATTTTGTAAAAACTTGGGCACTGTTGGATGACAGCATCACTGGAATGGATGCTAAATGTAAAAGAATCCTGGGTCATTAAATTCAAATTATTGTTCTTACCAGCAAGTGCATTTACATTATCCTTTCATAAACAGATCTGTTTCCATCTGAGAAGTTACAAGCATTTGGCCTACTTAGTAGTTTTTCTTTTTCAACTTTTCACTTCATATATCCAGTATATATCTTCTACATATAGAAGACAGATATATAGATATATATATAGAGATATATATAAAAGACATATATCCAGTATATGTCTTCTACCCTTGTTGTTTTATTTTAATGGTTTTAATCCCTTCAGTTTCCACAACCTCAATCCTGTTTTCTTTCTTTTACATCACTAAGCAAATCAGATCCTCTAGATCTTGTCTTGCTTTTTTCCTTCATTCATTTGCTCACTCTGCTAATCCTCTCTTTCCTGTCTGAATTCAGCTGGGGAATCTCTCAACCTGTGGTTTTGTTTTACAACTCATTCTATCTATATATGTCTAGATAAAGCTCTGACTCATTCCTTCTAGCTCATTAGCTTTGGGACAGCTTGCTCTTTAAATATGTAATCTGCTAAATAATGTTTCAAACCAGGACTGTCTCTTTCAAATCAGCTTACCAACATGCTGTGGTTCAGCTGTCTCTGCTGATTTAGGGATATGTAACACACTTATCACAGCAATCACCTGTAGGTTTAATTCTAAAATGCTTTGTGGAGTTATTTGGGAGGATAACTACTATGTGTTGGACTCAAAAGCTGGACATCTGTACTGCTTTTTGGGGTGTTTTCTGGTTTATGGGGCACAGGTTACAGCTGATTGTATCAGGACTGCTCAGAGCAAAGGCAGATTCCTTCAGAGCACAATGACAGTGACATTAGTGGTTTTATGCAAACAACCTAAATAACATTTTGTTGCATCAAACCCGGTGTACAAATTGTTTTGGACTGAAGTAACAAAGCAAATAGAGGTGGTTAAGGATACTTGTTGCACAGAGTGTGTGCAATTAATGCTCTGAAGCATCCCTGGGTTTTGTTTCAGAGACAGATTATTATTATTATTATTATTATTATTATTATTATTATTATTATTATTATTATTATTATTATTATTATTATTATTATTATTATTTAGATACCACTGTAAATGCAGTGAGGATTTGTGGAAACTCGGGACCAGAAGAGAACTGGGGGCAAAGTTATTTGACAGCATTGACATATCTGGATGATATAATCCTAATAAATAAGAAGTTTCTTAATCAGCTGGTTCTGAAAGGGGTGTCCTGACATGGGGGTTGGAACTGGGGGATCTTTAAGGTCCCTTCCAACCCAAACCATTCTAGGATTTTCTGAAAGTATCTGTGTAATTTTATGAAAACTGTGTAGTGGATTTTATACAAATAAAGATTTCAAAGGATTTTCATCAGTGGAGGATGGAATGCAAAAAATAAGCTGGAATTTCAAACATAACCCTACTTCTGTAGTTATATCTCAACAAGGACGGTTAAATTCAGAAAACTTTAGATTTAGTCCTGAAAAAATTAGTCAAGGATAAATGTGGTTCTCTGCATTTTGTGTCATGAGGATTACTTCCCTTCTGTATTTAATTAGTTCCAAAATGCCACAGTTGTCAGTGCAGTGTTATACAGCTGCTTCTCAGCACCAGAGAAAATAACATTTTAGCCTATAACAGTCTTGCATGAGGTGCCTTGAAAGCTAAAAGTTAAGCACCATTAATGATGGTTTACCTGTATCCAACGTAGGTAAACATAAACTGTGCCCTTGCTGACTCTGAAAAGGTTATTTTTGCTTAATAAATAATCAAGGAAAAATAATCTTTCACTGACTGTGAAAAGATTAATTTTGCTTGATAATAGTGTGATTTTTTTTCTTTTTTTTTTTTTTTCTTCAGCTGTTCCACATGCATTTTCTGCTTTTCTTCATATTCATCTCCTTGACTGCAAACTGTGAGTAACCACTCATTTGGAAGACTCACACTACCTGTATTGATTTTTAAAAATTATATACCTATCATCTCACTTGTTCATTTCCTTTGTAACCTAAATACTCCTGATAATATTTGTCTTAGTCTAGTTGTCTTTTTCAGTCTGTAATCACTCTGAGAACCCTGTGGTAATCACATATCCTCTGAACAGAGAGAGACAAAGCTGTCCCAGGATTTTCCTGGGAAGCTGGGAGAAAGCTCAGGGAAAGAAATTAAAAAAAAATATTATCTCTGTTTCTGTAATTGTTGTTTATAGATATGATTCTCTGGTGGTGTTCACAGGGGTCCCAGGACGAGGGAAGAGGTGAGAATCTTGACTCCATGGTTCAGAAGGCTGATTTATTATTTTATGATATATATTATATTAAAAGAAAATGATATACTAAAACTATACTAAAGAAAGAGAAAGGAGACATCAGAAAGCTAGCAAAGAAAGGAATTGAATGATAATAAAATCTTGTGACTGACCAGAGTCCAACACAGCTGGACCTGTGATTGGTCATCAAGTAGAAACAACTCGCTGGAGTTGTTGGACCAATCACAGATGCACCTGTTGCATTCCACAGCAGCAAATAATTATTGTTTTTCTTTTCCTCTGGGGCCTCTCACCTTCTCAGGAGAAAAAATCCTGGCAAAAGAATTTTTCATGAAATATGTCAGTGACGTGGTTCTCCAGAGTGTGCTACTCATAGCTCACCAATAGGTGAGAGAAGATTACTAAAGGCCAATCAGGTCTTAGGTCCACCACTCTTTCTATAAGAACTGTAGATTTCTGATAATAAAGTGCCTTTTCATGCCTCCTGATGATGGAGTCTCTGTGTCACCTTTGGCTGCCCCAATATCCCTTTGGTGATAATAACCCTGCCTCTGTTAACTTTTACTTATGTTTATATTTCAAATTAACTAAGTGGAACTGAAGCTATTGTGGGGAGACACTGTTTAGCTGTTCTGTGGCACATACAGTCATTCTGACTGGTACAGGCTCTTTCCTGATGACTCTGTTGACCCATCTCCTGTAAACATCTCCCTGTGAAATGCTCACCCTGACAATTTATGTTTTCCTAGATGATAGACAGAATGCAGTGTTCTATTCTGATTTGGGCCTTTAATTTGCATAAAACAGCACAGGGATAACAAAACTGGGATTGTGCCATGAATATTGGAGTGGTAGATGAACTCAGACACCCAAAAAAACAGAGACAATAATCTGCCTCTGCCATTAGAGATGAACACTTGTTCCCTAGGCTGGACGTGCTTCGTAGGACAATTGCTGAAAACTGAACTTCTTTCAAAACAGTCTGTGGCCAGAAGCCATAGTAGAACAGCTTTATTTGGCTTTCTTAAATCAAGATAAAGCAGGTTATTTTCATTCCTCTGTGTGTATGGGAGGAGGGGGATGTGTCTCTGTGCTCCTCACACTAAATCCTATTACGAGCCCTTCATGAAGCATTAATATGTAAGAGCCGACCTCCCGCCATCTAATCCAGTTTAATAAGGGCTTGGATACATTATTAATTTTTGTCACACATCTGAGGCCCCCTTTTATCAAGCACAACCCCCACCCAAATCCCTTGTTGCATCATTAAATTGTGAAAACAGCTTCATCACTCACGACAGAAAAATGGAAGGTCCCTGAACCATATGGCAGAGGGAGCAGCAGCACCAGCACCAGTTTCCCCAGTGCCCTTCTTGGACAGACCGGGACTCAAAGGAGCCTGCAATGCAGCAGGGTGACAGAAGCATCCTGGGGGCTTTTTGTGCAATTTTGGCTTCTTTGCCTGGGAACAGATGAGCCCCACAGCAGTGCCAGGGTCAGAGAGCAGCTCAGCCTGCAGGATTTGGGGCTGGATGTGAAAGGTGGGGTTGGCAAGTGCAGCTCTGGGGGTTCCCTCACAATGCAAGGTCAGCTCTAGTCCTCAGAAGTTCAGAAGTTGGCACTTGTTTAATCAGCCACTAATCCCCTGCTCGTGCTGTGAATTAATCATTGTTTGCAAATCAGAAAACACACAATACGCCTGCCTGCTGAAAGAATGGAACAGTTTCTCTTTTTAAAATAGGGAAATGTAAAGATGTGGACTTCTGGACATCTTTCTACTTGTATTTCTAAAACAATACCTTACCTTAAATGTTTATGCTTGTTGTAATTAAGGCAGAGTTAGGGAGATTCTGATTCCACTGACAT
Source organism: Molothrus aeneus (assembly GCF_037042795.1). Classification (NCBI taxonomy): domain Eukaryota; kingdom Metazoa; phylum Chordata; class Aves; order Passeriformes; family Icteridae; genus Molothrus; species Molothrus aeneus. The sequence continues at coordinate 3,194,787 of NC_089651.1, read as the reverse complement.
GCCAATGACAGTTTCAGGGGAAATCTGTGGGACTCTGAGACAAGATGCACTGACAGTTGTCTGAAATATCATTCATTTTATTCATACAAATAATCCTATCAGATTACTTGCTGGGAAGAAGGACTTAGCCTTTAATAACACGAGGAATGGCACTTGAGAAACAAAGATTAATTTGAAGTGAAATGTTAATTTGCATAATTTCATTCAGATTAGAATGACAATGATTAAGAGTTCGGCATAGATGAGAGATGATTACATTGTGGAGAAATGCAGTATAGTCATGTAGTTACATTTTTTAATGTGAATACTGCCAGGATTTGAGATTTGACAGATAATAGGAAATATATGTCATTACCACAGGTGATTTTAATGTTTAAATATTGGCATTCTATTCTGCCCTTTGGGTCTCTGTGTCAGAAGGTTCTCATGTTTGACTACACACAAATGAGCTAAAATGGCTACTCAGCTTCATTGTATAAAAAATACCCTGTGATTATTGCAGATTTACTTTTGAAAAAATGCTTGGCACATACAGTCAAAACTGATATTTCTATTTTAAATTTGTAACTGCATCGGGAATTAATTCTCTATTGCATAACCTAACAATGCCCTATTAATTTCAAAGAATCTTTCCTGATTTACAGCAAATCTTTAAACAGTTCACTTAGGAAATCAGTGAGGAAATACTGCCACAGCATTTCAGTACTGCTTTTGGTAGGGCAAGGGGTTTGTTATAGATTTCCAACCTAAAGGATATTTAAAGGGTGGATCAGAAATTTAAAATATAATGATAGTCAAATTATCTTGAGATGAGGTGATAAAACTGAGCACAGTTTCACACCTTCCCATATGTGTGTGACAGCACAGCAGATAATTTATTCACAGACAGCTGCAATAGCATGAATGTGAAATAGGGAATATTAATTTAAATTTATTAAATTTCTAGATTATAAACAAAACATGTGCTTACTTATGGGACCATGTAGCCTAAAATTCAGTGTAGCAACAGCCCTCAACACTTGTTTATCCCTCATATTTTGCTTATTTATCCCTCTACTGCAAACATTTCACAATAGCTAAAACATAACTTCCATTATAGGAATTTCAAACCCAATGAAAAAGACTACAACATAATTTCTCTGGTTGGGCCAGTGGTGGGTAGTCACTATTGTTACTATTTGGGCTTTTTTCATTTGCATGGCTGTCAATTGCTGATTCTTGACATTTCTTTCCAGAGGACTAAAGCATACACTTATACCAAGCAATTCTTCCAGTGGAATTATTATGCATACTTCCAATCAGATTACCTCCTTGTAATCTTTTTATATACATGTATCCTGAATGCATAGTTCTTGCTGTTTATTTCACTAAGCATCTCTTTATACTGTCATTTTTGAAGCAATTAAAGATCTCTAAAGCAATCTCTAATTTTTCAACACCCATGCTACTACTGTATACTGTTTCTACTGTGGATCTGTCTAAAAGCTATTTATCTTGAGGAGGCCATTTTTGCTTCAGCCACACTCTCTCCTTCCTCTCAGTCTCAAGCACACAAAAGCCATTTTAAAAGCAATTGCAGATCTCTAAAGCAATCTCTAATTTTCCCACACCCATACTGATATGAATGTGTCCAAATTACCCACAAACATCCAAGGCCAACATCACTGACTTAAACACACTCATTGCACTAAGTAAAGAAAAACAAACATTCTGGGATGACACTGATTACTTTAGTAGAGTCATGTTGGAAGCTTGTGATGTGTTTCTATTCCCACATGGCCCAAGATCCCACTCAGTGAGGCTCCTTTTCAGAGGGGTCCCTCCCTCCCTGATGTTACCTTGCACTCAAGTGTCATCTGTTGAACAGAATTCAGTCAACCAAAGGTTTAATATATCATCTGAACACCTGGATCCTTTGGGACCCACAAGTTTATCAGCACTTCTGCTTATTCCCCAAATGATGGAATGTGAAGACCACAGCAAGTATCAGCAGTATCATGATGGAATCTGAATTTTGAGAGGTTCATAAACTCTAGATAATCAGATAATCATCAGTCTCCCAACGTGAAAAACATCACTAGTCCAGTTACAGTCACTGACTTGGCTGTGGAAAACACAAAAAGAAGGGAAGGTGTTCCATCACCCCACGTGGGGCAGACACCCCGGGCAACCTGGGCTCCCCTCAGGATATTTGGGCAGTGAGATGCCTGGGAATGATAAAATACACCTGAATCATGGATGCTTCCACAGGAATAATACCTAACTAGATAAAATACACCTACCTTAACTGGAATAGTCCTCAGTTACTGTCATAAATGTAAATGTTTGTGAAGAAGAGAAAAATCTGATTCGATATGACAACTTGTGTGCTTCTGCTACTGACTTTTCCTGGCAGTGTCCCCATCATTGTCTTGCAAATCTCTGTAGCTGCATCACTTTACATCTGAATTGGTTCAAATGGGTGTTCTGGTGTTGTTTGGGGGAATGAAGACAGCTTTGATTCTCTGGGTCAGATTCTGCAGCCTTTACTCAACCAAAACTCCAATTAATCCTGAGTAGTTACAGACTGTGTAAAGATGCGGAAATGATTAAAGGAGGAAAAAAAGGTAAATAACCCTTTAAATGGCTGTTAATGGCTATTTGGGAAAGTCTTTTAGATTTCTGAACCATTATCTTGTAAACAGAAAGACAATGGACACCCCAGTTTAAAAATTATGTTTTGATTTATTTGTTTTTAAGGGTAGGATATTGGTGTTTCCTCAGTTACAGAGCATCTCTGTGTTTGTAAATACTCGTTTCTATTGTAGATCTGTCTAGAAGCTATTTATTTATTTATTTATTTATTTATTTATTTAGGAGACCATGTTTTGCTATAGCCACACTCTCTCCTTCCTCTCAGTCTCAAGCACACCCAAACCATCCTGTTCGCCAGGCTGAGCCTCTCTGCCCATGCAGCCTACCCTTCATGCTGCCCACCCCCGAGAAGAGCTAAGGCTGTGTATGGCTTAGTTTAGAGTTTAGCATCCATTTGCACTTAGTGCTGTGCTGGTTTGAAGAGTGGCACTAGGACCTTTGCTGCTTCTGCAAACGATGAGCCCGTGGCATTAAGCAGGGATGTGAAAGCCTCATGTGTCTCGAATACTCAGTGGATCTAATTAACAGGTAGAATCGCACCCTGGGTGCTTGAAAAAATGCCAGACACCATAGAAACGAGTCCTTAAGTCCCCGGACCATCTGCACTTTCTTTTCATTGTGGAAGTCTCATTTAAGCATGTTTTTCGACCATTCTAAATTCATTTATGCTTTAATGAAAAATTCCCACTGACGGTTTTCCTTTTCATTAAAACAAAAATCATAAAATTCTTTAATTCAGTCACAGGAGGAAAAAAAAAAAACAACAAAAAACCTCTCAAGCTTTGATGAAATAATGAATCTTTGAATTTGCCTCTGAACACGTGTTGTTTGAATATCGTTGCCGCAACCTCCTTAAGTGACCGTCTAAAGGAAAAGGAAACCAGCATGAGAATATCCCCCGCAAAGCCGAGGGGCTGCTGGAAGGAGCACTGAGCAATATTGATGAAATGTGAAGCATGACACCATCACAGAGGAGCTCCCGGATGCCTTGCAGGCTGTCCGTCCCTCCCTAAGCGGGGTTGAGTTTGGGATGCGGGGGAGCCCCGGCTGTGCGGGGTTAAATTGGGGTGCAGGGGAGCCCCGGCTGCGCGGGCTCAGCCCCTCTCGCATCCCTTTAGGCACTATTTTTAGTTGCTGTTACCTGTTCGCTGCCAGCCGGGATGAGATGTACCCTCCGGGGATCTGCGTGATGATGTACCCCCAGAAAAAAGAGCCGTGGATCATGCCGACCGTTTCAGGATCCCAGTTAAACTTCGCTTTCTTCCAACGCAAGGCAGCGGGACAGAAGGAGAGAAAGACAAGAGGAAGCTGTAATTGTGCCCCTCGGGAGCTTTCACCCGCAGCGCCATCCAAGGTGTCCCAGTGCCCCGTGCCAGGTCAGCAAACAAACCCAGAACAGCGATGGAACCGGCACTGCCCGTGGCTCCGGGGACACCAGAGGGGCCGTGAGCCCCGAGCCGCTCGGATGGGCTCGGATGGGCACGGCTGGGCACGGCTGAGCACGGCTGGGCACGGCCGGGCAGCGCTGGCACGGCCCGCACTCACCTCCTGCCAGCCCTGCGGGGCTCGTCTGAGGGGTTTGGGTGTTTAAGACTCATCCGCGTTTGCCGCATCTTTCTCAGCGCTCTTTAACTCGCTTTAAACCGGCTCTGATCATTTAACGCCTTTTGAGAAAGCCAATTCGCCCCGGTGTTTTCAAACATTCCTGCTAAACCTCCCCGCCTCCTTTACGAAGAGATGCACCCGCTAACAGCCCCTTATTCGATGCCCTCCTTCTCCCATCCCCTACGTTTATTTTAGGAGATATCTCCGGTTTTCAAGGCTGTGTGGGACAGGCACGGCGTGGGGCGAATTGTTCGCACAATAATAGCACAAACTGGGGCTAGGAACTGAAATGGAAAAGCGGGAATAATCGGTAGAAATTGTTTCTGCGTCAGGAACGGGATTTCCGTCCTTGGAGGGGCAGCGGCAGGAGGAGGGACCGGGGCTCAGGTGGGGAAATGCCGCGGAACCACCCAGAGCCCGTCCCCACCTGTGCTCAGGTGTTGGACTGCGAGTTGTACTGGGGAGGACGTGGGATTTACGAGGGAAAAGTCCCCACCTCTTTTATAATTTTTCCTCCTCGGTGTATGGTGCTGTTATTGACCATATCCACGATGGCCACTCCCAAGTTACAGCGGATCCCGAAGGAAATGCAGAATCCCAGTCCGCTCATGATGGCAATGATGTACCTCCGGGGCAGCCCGAAGCACGTACAGTCGCACAGCGGGGCTTTCTTTTCGGGCACTTCCATGGGCTTCCCATCTTCCGTCAGCTCGATGGTGTCCCCGGGCTTCTGCCTCTTCTCTAGGACTCTGCCCGACACAAGAAGGGAAAGTCAAGGCCCGGCCGCCTGAAGGCACAACAATTTCGGGGAGCTGCAGGCTTAAAATTCACCGTTCCCCTCGCTCCTCTGGCTTGGAGATTGATTCGAGGATTTATTCCCCGCTTCCCATTCACCTTCAACTGTTCTTTAGCAATGACCTGTGGGAGTGAGGATTAGTCATCCCCAGCTCCCCCCAGCCCTCCGCAGCAGCCCAGGGAGGAGCTCTGGCTGGGAATTGCTCATCTATCATTAAAGACTTCTGCTGAAATATGTAGGGCGCACCAAGCAGACATCATCTGTAACCACTGCAGAGGCGCCATGTTGGGCAGCCAGAGGCACAGACACAGAAAAAGGAGGTTTTGTTGCCTCCTGGAGGTTTTATTGCCTCCTCGCTGTGCTAGAAGCGCCAAGGGGGTGATCTCGGGGCGCACCTCGCTCCAGGTCTGCGAACAAAAGAAATGTTAAGAGAGAAAGACGGGAGGGAGGAGCGAGGAGGAGAGGGCGATGTTGCTGTTTACTTTACATTTGCAAAATGGCTGTCAGTGAAAAAAAAACCAGCAGGACCGAGAGCTGGCATCGCCGGAGGAGGCTTCCCCAAAGATCTGCACGCTGGGAGCGTGTGAGCGCTCCGCAGGTTTGACCTTCCCAGAGCAGCTTTAAGCACCATCGCCTTGCCCTCACTCCCTCGGTTTTACTGGGAAACTGTGTCTCCTAGAGAACGATCTGAAGGAATCTGAAGGTTGTTTGCAGCTGTTTCCAATCAGCTGGAAAAATACCACGAAAGGTGATTTAGAACATTCAGATTTTTTTTTTAAATCTTTTTAAATGCTGGGTCGGTAGCAAGAAAAATCAGGTTTATAGAGCAAGTATCCCATATTGAATCCCTAATCTTCTTCTGAAATTACTGAGATATTTAAAAACCAGAAAAGCTAACCAATTTTGTCGTCTTGAGAAGCAATTACGTGACACTGTGGACTCTACAACCGCTGCCTCCCAACTCTGCTGTAGAAGCGTTTTCCCACTCGAAGGAGCATCTCTTTCACGTTAACTCATCCGGCTGATAGGGCAGTAACAATTAGCAGAATAAGGCTTAAAAGGTTATCCGTGTTCGGGAGAAAATACAGGGATTTTCTCCATAAACTACTCAGCTGAAATTCTCCTGATTTTTCTTTTTTGGGCGTGTTATTTCCATGCTTAAAGATCGCGGCATTAAGAAATGTGTTAAAGTTGTGAATAAAATAAACTACCGTGGGTTTCTGTTCAAAATTCGTTCGTATGGATAAAGGGTAGGAGTGTTTTCTCCCTGAATGGGCGTCTTGTCTTCGGAAATAGGCTGGAAATCAATGTGTAAGAGGCAAGAAAATGGTTTAGATTCTAAGAAAAATAAACAAAGTACTTAATTGCCGGGAGCTGGCAAAGATTAGCAAATCACGCGTTTATTAGTCGAGGTGTGAATTCAAACGGAGTTTTGCTGGAAAATACAAACACCGTTTCTCCATTATTCACTGTACAAGTAGTAGGGATAATAGCTTTATTTAAATGTTGTAGACTCTATAAGAACGAAAAAAAGGTGTATTTCCTAAATTATATTTTAAGCAGTTATTCTGGATTATCCTTTTTTATTATTATTAATTTTCAACTATTGAAAATGACTTAAATGTAAACCAAAAACCGTAGGAAATTAATTGCATTGTTGATGACTTTAATTTTGCTTCTGGCTTTTCTCAATGGTACACTTCCTATGAAAATGGAAGCCTTAATTTTGTCTATATCACTTCACTGATATGTCCCCTTCCCTTAAAATGGCAGCAGAAGTTGTGACTCATGCTGTGAAACAGCCTGGTGTCTGTGCCCAGCACTGCCGCATAGATATGGAAAAAAGATTTTTACGTGACCTACCCTGGGCAGACAAATCCGCAGTTACCTTATAGCTGCAATTCGGAAAAAAAAAACCCTAAACCAAAAAACCAAACAAACGTAAAAAACCAACACCAAAACAAAACAAAAACCCCAAACAAACAACCAAAAACCGAACCAAACTAACCAAATACCCCAAGCCAAATATTTCGGGGTCATTTCTAGCAGACGGAACAATCGAAAATTGTTGGAATTTCACAGACTATTCTCAAACGTTGTGGAGGTCACTAAAGTCACCAGATTGGATGGAGAACGATGTGTGAACTTTAGTGCATGCACTTCATAGGCATGCAAGAATTTGGGTTTATTTATCTGTGTGCACAAGGCTCAGATAGAAGTGTTCTTTACACACATAAATATAGAGAAGTGATGCTTTTGAGTTTAGCAATTGCAGCTGTATATAATTTATAGGACAAACAGATGCTTCTAAAGGCAGATGGATAAATAATTAAACACATTCCTCTATATGTTTCAGCTTCAGGAGAAAAAAAAAATCGTTCGGATATCAATTATTTATACATCTCCATGTTTTCCTTCATCCGACGAGGAATTACACAAAGGACAAGACTAATTAAAACCAGAATTTTTTAAAAATATATTTGTTAAGGGCAGGAGGCAAGATCCTGTGGGTGCATTGGGAAATTAAGATGGAACAAAAATACAGGTTGCTGCTCTCTCCTGATTAGGATTTCAAGATGGGATCCCGTTTTTGTGGAAGAAAGGTGGGGTAATCTTTTGCTGCATCTTTACTGACACCATCTACGAGTCAGATAGGGAAGTTACGAGGGTGCCATATTGAGCAGCTTCAGCACTAGTTTCCAGGATCTAGATTATATTCAACAGAAGCAGAACAGCTCCCAGCCCTGCCACCGTTAACCTCAAAGCATTCCACCTCCTGCAGCAACGGGCGCTTACGGAAAGCTTCCAATTTTTTCTGAGAAGTAGAATCCTGTAAGAGATATCGCTCTTACCTGTAGAGTTGACCAAGGGATTTTCCAGCAAAATTCTTCAATCCCTCCTTGCCGGGAGTCAAAATCCTTTGTTTTACGGACTCCATTCCTTTGGGGATGCTCGCCGGATAATGCTCTGCTCTGGATACGGCACCGCTACGAGCAACGATGGTTCATATTGGTTTAACCTCTTAACTTTTCGTCCTCATTCAATGGCTATCGGTTCACCTGCGGCTAAAGGCAGAGCGAGAGGAGAGTGCGCGTGTGTGTGTGTGAGTGAGCGAGGTGGAGACGGCGTGCGGAGCCGGGGGGGAGGGCGAGGAGCGCGCCTGTGTGCGGCAGCGACAGGGGCGGCGGGGAGGGCGCGCTGCGGGCGGCCCCGGGGCTTCCGCCGGCGCGGAGCTGCCGGGCACGGTCACAAACTCTCCTGGGCCTGGCAGGGCTCGGCAGCGGCGGCCGGAGGCAGAGCCATGCCCGGCACGGAGCGTTCCGAGGCGGTGCGGGCGGTGCGCGTCTCTGGCGGGGGCGGGGTGCGCTCGCCGCCCTGGGCAGGCGCTGCCAACTCCCCGGAGCCGCGGCCGAGCTGCGCCGAGCCGAGCGGAGCCGCGGCGTGCCCGCTGCCCCCTCCCTCCCTCCCTCCCTCCGTCTGCCCCTCCGTCCGTCTGTCTGTCCGTCCGCGCAGCGCTGCCCCCGGCGCGGCCGCGGCTCCGCTATGCCCGGGCGCTCCGGCCCTTCAGCACCGCGGACAGCGCCGCGCCCGCCCCGCTCCGCGTTCAGCTCCGAGGACAGCTCCGCGTACAGCCCCGAGTACAGCCCCGCGTACAGCCCCGAGTATACAGCCCCGAGTACAGCGCGGTGCTCCGCGTTCAGCTCCGAGGACAGCCCCGCGTACAGCCCCGCGTACAGCCCCGCGTACAGCCCCGAGTACAGCCCCGCGTACAGCCCCGAGTACAGCCCCGCGTACAGCCCCGCGTACAGCCCCGAGTACAGCCCCGAGTACAGCGCGGTGCTCCGCGTACAGCCCCGCGTACAGCCCCGAGTACAGCGCGGTGCTCCACGTACAGCCCCGCGTACAGCCCCGAGTACAGCGCGGTGCTCCGCGTACAGCCCCGCGTACAGCCCCGCTGCCCTCGTACAGCCCCGCGTACAGCCCCGCTGGCCTCGTACAGCCCCGCGTACAGCCCCGCGTACAGCCCCGCGTACAGCCCTGCTGTCTGAGGACAGCCCCGCGTACAGCCCCGCTGCCCTCGGGCAGCGCGGGGCGCAGGCAGAACGAGGCCTTGTGCAGGCAGCCCCGCTCCTGGGCACGGCGGGCTCTGCCGCAATAAAGCTGCTGTGGTGCCATAAACAGATAACACCCGCTGTCTGCTTAGACAGGTACAGGTTTATACTGGTGTATAGGTGTAGGTTTCTATAGGTATAGAGGTACAGGTTTATATGTTGGTATAGGTCTATGTAGGTCTAGGTTTATATGGGTATAGATATAGCTTTATATAGGTATAGGTTTATATAGATATAGGTTTATATGAGTATATAGGTACAGGTATAGGTTTTTATAGGTATATAGATAGAGGTATAGGTTCATATAGATACAGGTATAAGTTCCTATAGGTATAGGCTAATATCAGTATGTAGATACAGGTATAGGTTTATATAGATACTGGTATAGGTTTATATAGGTATAGGGGTATATAGATTCAGGTATAGGTTTATACAGATATAGGTATAGGTTTATATAGGTACAGGTTTATATAGATATAGGTACAGGTTTATATAGGTATATGGGTATAGGTTTATATAGGTATATAGATACAGGTATAGGTTTATATAGATACAGGTACAGGTTTATATAGGTATATGGGTATAGGTTTATATATGTATATAGATACAGGTATAGGTTTATATAGGTATATAGATATATAGGTATAGGTTCCTCTAAGTATAAGTATAACCCATAGGTTTATATATAACCTTCCTCTAGGTATAGGTTTATATCAGTATATAGATACAGGTATAGGTTTATATAGGTATACAGATATAGGTATAGATTTAGGTATAGATTTATATAGGTATAGATTTATATAGATATTGGTATAGGTTTATATAGGTATATAGATACAGGTTTATGTGGGTATATTTACCTCTGGACCCACATTTACTCACACATCTTATTTTAAAAGTCACGTTAGGAATCCATCAGTGACTGCTTTCTGGAAAGCAATTTAATGTTTTCCACCTCTTTTTTGGTCCTCTGTTTTTGTACCTCTGAGTAGGCCACTGCAACACTCAATCTTGGTCTGTGGTGTTTACAGCACTGGAATGAACTGAGCATATTCTGAAGAGAATTATTTTTCCTTTCAGAATCTAATAATAATAAACTTTTATCTCTTTGGAGAAAATGTAAGATGCAAAATTCGGTATTTCTAAGTCGTAGCCATTATATTTCTCTTATTTCATTTTAAAGTTTCTGTAATGTGCTACTTAAAAAAAATTAAAATTTGTGTTTTAAGCAAGTTCTTCTGATATTATTAAGCTCTTTCACTTGCCCAATGGGTAACCAAATGCAAACTGTATTTTCAAAGGAAGATTCCCTGATGAAAACATATGTTGTAGCTGCAATATCCGAAAGGGAGCTGCTCTTTGGGTTTATAGAAATATTTCTTTCAGATGTTGCCCTCTGCTGGAGGGTGAATGAAGTTTTACAGCGCCAAAGCACATTTATACAAGACCAATTATTTTAATATTGAAATTCCCATAATGGCTGATCCACGTAGAATTTCAAGAATTCCTTTCAAAATTGTAAAAGAATGACAAAGTACTAGAATAGAAAATAAATTATCAATAAACCATGTGAAATGGAAACGTTGCTAATTAGCATCACAGCACAGCCCTGATTTCTGCATCCCAGTAGCTACGGGATGTGGTTTGCAGCATTGTCACAGCCCTTGCAAACCTGGAAGGTTTTTCCCAGAAGAGGAAAAAGGAAAAGCTGCACAGTTACATAAGCACTTCTTCCCAGCGCCTCGTGGCTCCACTGTGCCATTGCAGATGCTCAAAGGAAACCCAGATTAATAGATTTTCCTGAGAGGCAGCAGGAACAGAATATTGTTTTGCAGGGATGCATTAAATGGGATTGGATTCTGTAATTCAAGCCTTTCAGAAAGGTACTGAGTCCTTTTCTGAGCTCGAATTCGAGGCTCTAAAGCCTGCTGGGCTTTGTTTATTTATGCTGTGCAAGGAGCTCTGGCCCTTTTTTTAGAAAGCTCATCCCTGGCATGGCTTTGATGCTATGGCTACTAAGTATTAGCAAAACAATAGCATTTAATAAATAAATGATGATTGATTTGAGAAAGAGAAATAATTTATCATATCACACCAAAATGGAAAAGAGAAGTCCAGATGGCACATTCCTGCTTATTTCTCTTACTAGAGGAGAATTAGATAGTCCTTAATGGCATAAAATATGCAAAACAGCAAGCAACCTTGATACAGTGAAATCCTATAGTGACGAGGCTCTGCTGCTGTAGGTGTCTGAAAAAGAAATTTTTTGTCTATCAGATGGTACCTCCAGATATTACTGAGTCATGTCCTGATCAATCTCAGCTGGTTTGGCTTCACATGAGAGCAGTGAACGAATCTCATTAGTTCTACAAAACTTGCACAGTCTTCTCAGCTTTTAAAACGTAATATATTGAGTATTTAACCTTGGTAGAATAAGCCATTTCTAGAAGAAACAGCACATAACATTAATCAAAATTGCTATGGGTAGTTGTTTTTATAACTAATACCTGTCCTAGACAGACCACTCACAAAAGTGCACTCAAACTTCAGTGAAATCACAATGAGTCCTTCCACTGGTGTCAGTGGTAAAGGGAAATAGGAAGCTAGGCAGAATATATATATAAATATATATTAAAAATATATATATAAATAGGAAGTAGTGCAGAATGTTCTAGTCCAGGTGATCACTGCTGAATGTTCCCATATTGACCAGGGGGAAAGAAATTCAGCCAAAAGTTGCTGAGTAAAAACTGTGGTTCTGAAATGGCTCTAACAATATCTGGAGGATGACATGGTGCAATCCAAGATGCTGCAGATGTCTGTGGTTTTCACATAGAGCAGAAAATTTATTGTTTCATCTGAAATCCTGCAATTAAACACAATTTTCTTCATGTCATTGGATTTTCTTTAACTCTTGCTCATGTGAAGGGTAAAGGATTGAATCTTTACCTGTATTTTTATTTCTATAAATAGATATTTTTGCAAATTTTGAACCAAATTATTTCAAGAATTTAATCTCTTTCAGTGGTGAAGAATTACAGATGTGGTTCTTAGCTCATTTTTTCTTATTGCCATGTATCTAATCTCAAAATTTTCTACAATGACCCTCAGAATAGTGCCTAAATATTGTATAGCTCTCTTAGAGAAGTTCAAAGTCAATACTCCAATATAAATCCCTTCTCTTTTAGTCTTTCTGAAGAGAACTACACAGTAAGCTAAAATTTTCATCATGGTACCTACCCAGTGATTTAAACCCAGTAATCATTTAAATTCTATTTTTGACCTTATCTTTGCTGTTGATTCACTGCAAAATGAATTTTCTCTTTCCCAAGTGTCATGCAAGCAGAATTTATAAATGGACATTCATTTTATGATTCATTTTGAAAAACAAGCAAAGATGTGTTCCTTTAACTTCATATGATCATACATACAAGGTCTGAGACATTTTGTTCTTCCTGTTGACAGAAAGGTGACAGAATATTGCTCTCAATAATGCAGTGTCATCTTCAGGAAAAAAATAATGTGCTCAAAATCTTAGTTATGCCATTAAACCCCTGTGTGTAATACAGACCTCTGGTACTGAGGATAGCATAGACATGCCTCAAAAATATGAATTATGATCTAATTATTACTCCTGTTTATGGTAGCAGTCCACTAAATCCAATGGAATTTGATGTCAGCTGAAAAACAAAGCAAATTTTTACCTTCTTTGGGACTATGGAACTGCAAAATCACAGAGCAATGCCAAAATAATCATCATGCTTGCCAGGCCACCAGAAAGGAGGTTTTCTGGAAGAAGCAGGAGCTTTGTAAACTCTTTTTTAGTAAACTGCTTATATAAACTGTTTATGATAGAAAAAAATTCTACCATTAAAAGAAAAGATTGAAATAAAATCTTGTGCCAAATCTTGACTTAAGATGCAAAAAAAGGTGTCCAAAAGATTGGTTTAAATCAGGAATTTTCTCATTCTCCCTGAAAATTTGCAAGGATCACTTCCTGAACAACTTTGGTGGGATTTCTCTTATTCTCCTGAGTCAGGACCATTCACTGCTGGACAATCCCTTGAAAAACTGCCCAATACATCATTTGAGGATTTAGGTGTAGTGTCCATGAGTTGACATATTAAAGAGGTGTCTATGCTGAATTCTGCATGCCAAGCTGTAAAGATTCCTGAATCCAAGTTAAAACCGCGTGCAGTTGGGTTCACAACACTTTATAGATAATTTTGCCTTTTGGAGGCCCGTCCATCAGTGTCTGTATTTTATGAGAGGGGCTGTGCCTACGGCCACAGAGCACACAGGCTTGAGCACAGAGTGGCTCTGATGTCCTGGTGGGAAGTGTTTCACACCAGTGTCAAAAGGAAGAGCTGTCACCTGCTGCAACACTCACAGAACTTCCTTCTCCTTCCTCACAATCTGTGATATTTACATCTTGAGTGGTGCCTTAATCTCCTGACCTGCAGGCTGGTCATACAACAAACATGGCAGAAGCTGAACTGTGGGGTCAGATTCTGGCTCTGCATTTCCACAGCAGCACAATTATCCTTCTTGTTTTGTGTCTGAAAGTGAGCATGCTTGGGCTGAAACATGCTAAAGGATGGATGTGTCTGGGCAGAACTTACACATTCACATGCTCCCTCTCAACCAGACTGTGCATTTTTGAAGTAAAAATCTGGAATTTCAGGCTACCATCACAGGGAAAAATGGATAAATCCAGCAGGAAGCTGGCCACAGATGCAACATGAAAGTGGCTGTGGACTTTGTCAAGCAAAGCAGCTTTTCCACTGCTTCAGCTGTGGCTGATGTTCGGCAGCTCAGTGCTTGCAAACTGGGCTACTCCTTTCAATGCCCTTATGCAGTTGCTAGAATGTTCTTACGTTGCTTTGACAGTGGTCTAATAGCACCAGAAATGAAATGTGGTAGGGTACAGGAGTTTCACACATTTTCCAGGGCAGTTTCTAGTTTTAAACCAAACTGGAGGTAATTTGCTCAGGGATCTGTGCACTAACAGAGATTATTAAATATTCTAAAGATATGCTACATAATTTTTTGGTTTTGTTTTTGGTTTTGGTTTTTTTTGTTTTGCTTTGGGTTTTTTTTGGTTTTTTTTTTTTGTTTTTTTGTTTTGTTTTGTTTTTTTTGTTTTGTTGTTTGTTTTTTTTTTGTTTTTTTGTTTGTTTGTTTGTTTTTTAGTTTAGGAACATCTTGTTTCTAAGCATGTAAAATCTCAGTGTTCATTCTAATAGTGCCTAATTATCAGCTACTCTAGCTCATGTTGAAGCTGTTCCTTCAGCCCTCTAGTGGTAAAAGGACTTAGGTAAATGACTAGAACTGCAGTCGATTTTTATGTTCTATTGGCATTGCAGATTTCACCATGGAAAAAAAAATCACTAGCTGATTTGTAGTTACTATATAGGACTACTCCATGGCTGGAAATTTTTCTGTTGTGTTACAAAAAGATTCGTTTATTTCCTCCATCCTGCCTTTCCTGTCTAAAGCCTAGCTCAATTTTAGTATAAGTATTTTTATTGTTAAAAACGCCCCAACAAACTGATAAAATCCACCCAGCAGCAAATGCCTTTTAAATCATGAAAGCAACGATAATACTTTTTTTTTTTTATTATTATTATTTTTCTGGTATATCTGTGGACAAATTTAACAGCATTGAATACATTTATCTTAAAAGTAAATGGAGATGCTTACATTCTTCCTACATATTACAGGAACATCTGTTCCTCTGAATTCCAGTGCTGCTCCATGAGTTACATGCAGAGGATCCCAAAGGGCTGGAAGCCATCTGTCATTCTGCACAGACAGAAATGCTCCCACCTCTGGGGCTCAGGCACAGCTCTCCCAGTGCCCAAGACAAACATGCAACACTTGGTGAGTGGGATGCAATTACCCATCACAAAATTCAGCCAAGGATTTGTGATTGCAGCACATTTTCCTGTCTTTTATTACCATGATGGTTAATGGTTAATACCATTAATCTGTCATTACATTATTATTCCAGGATCACCATCGCTGGATTGTTTAACAGCTTTTATGCAAGAGTCAGTTTGGTCTTAGTGACAGTCAGGTCTCTGTTCATTGCATGGGAAACCTTGTGAGAAATGTAGACATTGAAGACTGTTATGGTGGCTTTCTATTGCAAGAATTAGAAAATCAGAAGCAGATTTTATAAGGCTGGAGTAGTCCTCCATTTTCTGTTGACTTGTCTCTTAACATTATTTTAAAATGTATTAAGGAAAGTTTGGGGAGGAATTTCCATTGATTCAGATCACAAGTTGCCCTGATCCGAACAGGGCTTAAATCTACTGTATGCTTTCATTTGCTAGAACACTACAAGAGATACCAAAAGCAGCATCAGATACATCATTTGATCAAGAAACTATTCCTGGTGAGGGAAAACAACCCAAGAAAACTCACAATAGATATTTGGGAAATAATTGTGCTTAGTACAACAGCAGACTGATGCCTGAGGTGGTGGAGCAGGTTCTGGACTCCCATGTTGGGTCTGAGACTGATATTGCAACCCAAATTTGTCACTCAGCTTTAATGTGCCTCAATTTTTGGGGGGTTATTCTTCTTTAGGATAAATATTGATTTTTCAGTAGACTAAAATACATTTACAAAACGCAGTAAATGCTGTGTAGGGAGACTGCATGTAGATTCTTTTACATATAGAGTTGTTTCCCTAAAGAGAAAGACATACAGATTAGAATCTGTACCTACAAAAATAATTTACTACTGGACAATTGTGTATTTTCACATCTAAGCCATAACTTTTCTCTGTAGAAGGATATTGAGACAATGAGCAGAGCTCATTGTAGCAAAAATTAAATAAGGAGGAAATACATGTTTAGTGGATGTTTGTGGTTAGTGGAGTCTGTATGAGGGAGACTTTCATCCATCCCATATTTTCTTCTTTGGTTTCATTTCTTGACAAGCTGATAACCATCACACAAAGTCAAGACTGAAAGCAATTCATTTATTCTCTTGAATTTTCTTGGAATAAGCATAGAATTATTGTCTCCAGTATGGATCCAAAAGAGGAGAATATGAAATCTGTGCAGATCTCTCATGTCAAACATTTGCATCTGCATTAGATAACACTAACCCACGTTAACAATGCTACCACGTCTTCAAATGACTAATACTTTATTAAAAACACCCCATCATTGTATTCATAATACAAAATCAGATATTAGCACAGGAACATAGAATCATTAAGGTTGGAAAAAACCTCTAAGGTAATTGAGTCCAGCTGTTAATGAGTGCATCTGACTCTCTGAGGCTTCCTGTCCTCAGTAACCCTGGTCAGGATCTGGGAGATCCCAGTGCTCCCCTGCATGTTCTCCAATGCTTTCTTGTCAGCAAACTTAGTTGCTGTCATGTCATCAACATGCCTTTTCCTTCTTCCTTACTGTGCCTCTCTTATTTTCCTTTAGAATACTGCTTCTGATAAAGTTTTATTTATTTTTTTAATTGTAGGGAGCTTGTAGTGTTGGCATGTTCATATTTCTGCCAAATGGGACCAAAATGGGTTCAACAGTGATCATGAAAGGAAATGAACACACACACACACACACACACACACACACACACACACACACACACACACACACACACAAAGAAATGTAAGTCTCATTTTGTTAGAAAATAGGACTGAACCCATCAGTGTTAGATGCTGTTGTGTTGATCTCATGTTTCATTAATAGCAGAAGCAATCTTTGATATTGCTGCATCTTTTGGGGGACAATGTGTGTGTCTTCTCTAAACCACAAGGTCTTACCTCTTCCATAAATACTTCACAAGTGCTAGATACCTTCTTTGGAGAGCATGGCCATGGGTTTGAAGGCAGAAATGTCCAAGTGTTCTTGTTCTTAAAGGAAAACCAAAGACTGTAAAAGATTTTAAGGGAATCAAAAGACATAAATGCTGTTCTTGTTGATATGTGGAATACTTAAGGTGTTCCTTCTCCCCCAGAAATATTAGAGCAGCACATAAATTAAGAGGGCAGGAAAACATCTGCTTTATTTTAGGGCACTGCTATTGACCTCAGTGGTGGTTGCATTGAGGGAGGTGGGAAGATGAGGATGTCACATAGACAGATTACTTCAGGCCAAAGCACTCAACCTATCCATTTAAAAATACCTGGGATCTCTAAATGTGGCTAAAAATACCAAGTTCTCGATTCAGACATCTTTTCTAAATGTCAGCATTGAGCTCAGATTTCATACGCATTTAATTTTATAATCTGGTGTTTAAGAGTAAATATTTTACAACTATTTTTTCTTCTTGCTTGTTATAAATAAATCATCACAGATCTGGTAGATCAAGTCAGTGATTCCCCTGGAGAAAGTCTGCTGATTTTTGTGTGACTCAGTCTCTGTGTGACCAATTCAAACATTTTTAGCTATTCCAGTGTTTCTTCTGTGGGGGAGGTGAATTTTAATTACCTGTTCTGGGCCCTGTTTGCAAGATTTGGAAGTTCAAAGAGTTGAAGAGACTTGTGCTGAACCTTCATCCCTCCCCAGGCTCAAGGTTTCCTTGTCTGTCTCTTACGCTGCTGTTTTCATCCAGGACAAGCATTTCTGTCCTTTGGTTTTCTTTCCAACAACCCTCATCTTAATAGTTGACATCTGCTGGGCCTCCACCACGGACTTTTATTGAATTATGTCTGATTATTACAACTCATTCTGTACTTGAGTGGCTTTGTGACTCCTCTTGGGCCAAAGATTTGCTGTTGCTTCCCTTTTTCTACCCAAGGGACCCTCTTTTCTGGGCAATTCTTCCCTGGCTTTTTCCCTTTCCGGAGCTGGAGGAGTGCTCAGCAGCAGCTCCTGTGCTGTCCCTGTGTGAGGAGTGATCAGAATTTCCATCAGTGCTGTCTCTGTCTGCCTGGTGTGTGATCCAGGGATCCCATTCTGTTTGCCAAAGCCAAATACTAAAGTGCAGATAGAAAGCTCTGACAAGACAATGCTATTTATTCTGTTCCAGTGCTACAGAAACTTCTCAATCTATCAGAAAAATAACAGCTGGAAGGAGGAAAGAGACAAATGCCAAAGTCTCTGCTTGGACTGTGTTCCTACCTAGGAGAGCAAGAGGAATATCTCTGCATAATATTCAGAGGAGTATGCAAAGGAATAATATGCAAAGGAATTCTGGATCTGCCCATCTGTATGGAACTAATTTAAATGTGCCCATGGCATTCTACCAGCTGAGAAAGATTCCACAGAATTTTCAGATCCTCTATGCTCTCCTTTCAGAAGTAATGCCAGTTTCTCAAAAAATTGTTTCACCATTTTTTGTTTGTTTGTTTCTCAAAAAATTGTCTCGCCATTTGTTTGTTCTGAAGCCCTGTTTAGGTATTTCTTAGATGCTAAGCCTGTTTTATCCATGAAAAATGTCCATCATGCCACAGCCAAGCAAAGATCAAGATGAGATATGAATAAATATGTCAGAAAAGGGAGGTTGCAAGCACAGTTTTGTTGCTGTTGGCCAGATGTCCAGAGCTCACACCC
Source organism: Molothrus aeneus (assembly GCF_037042795.1). Lineage (NCBI taxonomy): Eukaryota > Metazoa > Chordata > Aves > Passeriformes > Icteridae > Molothrus > Molothrus aeneus. Next base: position 3,176,113 of record NC_089651.1, on the reverse strand, counting down.
CAGGGGCTGCAGCCAGGTAATTAATGTCTGCAACACCTAAGTAAAAAAACATTTAATTGTTTGTTTTCTTGTTCTCTCACTTAGTATTTTCCTGTATTTCCACACTGTATGTCTTACTTTGTACATAATTCCAATAAAATCACTGTTGCTATTTCAGAAAAAAGAACCCAAATTTTATTACAGTGATTTGAATGTTTTTTTGTACACATAATTTTTTTCTCCTTATCATGATAGACTAAATTTTAGGTACTAGTTTTCCCTACTTTTGTTTTGTTTTGTTTTGATGTGTCTAGTAATTGGTCTGAGACTGCCAATTCATCCACAATTCACACCTACCATGATGTTATATATTCCTTTTTTTTTTTGTGGATATGTTCTGGCTTCTGAAGTGCTGAACACATCAGAAGAATTACAAAGGCTGGATTTAGTGCCTTTACAACAACAGGCATAATATTTTTTGGCTTTCTGTTAGGAATAATCATCTAATAATTGTGGTGTTTGTGAGGGCCCCCCGGATGAGGTGAGAGATGAGAATTTGACTCCATGTTCTCAGAAGGCTGATTTATTATTTTATGATATTATTTTATATTAAAAGAATACTATACTAAAACTATACTAAAGAAAGATAAAGGAGCCATCAGAAGGTTTAACAAGAATGAATAATAAAAAACTTGTGACTAATGCAGAGAGTCTGACACAGCTGATGGTGATTGGTCATTAATTAAAAACAATTCACATGTTTGGATAAACAACCTCCAGACCCTATTCAGAGCAGCAAAACATGGAGGAGCTGAGGCTTCTCATCTTGCCAGGAGAAGAAATTCTGATTTTTCTGAAAATATCATGGTGACAAACAAAAAATCAAAGCTCTGAAATAAATCCATATCCCCAAAGTGAATGGCTGGAAAGTAAGTAACCCCCAAAAAATCCACTCTGTCAGTCATGTCCTCTTCATTTCAAATCCTTTTTTACTATGAGGCCTCACTGGCTTCTGAAAACACATTTCCCTAGAGGAATCCTATTTTCAATAAAAGTCTCCACTGAATCCAAGTGTTAAATCAGTCTCATGTTACTGAGTCACTCCTGGTGCATTGAGATGTTCTGCTGCTTTCACAGACACATTTCCCTGGCAGGATTCCCTTTTCTTTCCATTTATGACAAGAATATTAATCTCTCTCTGATCAGGGTGTGCTCCATCATCAGGACACACCATAAATCTTTGGGAGGCACTTTGGCAGCTGCTTAGCATTAACCTGAGTGCTGCACCCAGCTCAGGCTTTTCCCATCTGCGTGAGCACCTTTCCTTCACTCCTGTCTGGTACCTTGTGTAGTGCTCTCCAAAAGGCCTCATGAATTGATTGCTTGTCCTTCCAAAGCTGCCCTGTGCTCTCCAGCACTCCTAAGAGATTTCACAATGATCCTCATTAATCCTTCTTCACTGAAAGGATGGGTGACCAGCCACAAAGCCGGGAGGAGATGGAAAAACATCAGCAGTGAGGGAAAGGGAGAAGAGGATCCTCTCTCAAATCTCTCTGAGGCACAGAGGTGGCCAGAGAGTACAGCAAACCAGCCAAGTTTCCCTTATTGAACCCAACCTCAAGGAATGGGACTTGAAGTCCAACAGGACTTTCTCCTGAGTGTCAGCATTAGGCAGGAAATCTCACAAACCATTCCTGTTCAGAAATTCCTCTCCCATACCACAGGCAGGTTATCAGCCTGGGAGCAAACCCTCACTAAGCTTTTCTGAGGGGGCTGGAGGCAATTTCTGTTTCACATCTATATTAGGATTTTTCAAAATGCTCCATGCTCCATCTACCCCCTCTCCCTGCAGCAGGATAAAAAGCAGTTTACAGATCCCAGCACTGGAGGAATGCCCCTTTCCCAGCACAAGTGGGATGGCAATGTCCATGTCAGCTCCATCACCTCCTTCTCTGTGCTTTTTGGTCTTTCATTCCTTGCTGTTCCACAAAAGGTTATAGGGACATAAATAGGACAACATAATGAACAAAATTAATGTAATTCTAAACAGTTGTTAATATTGCTAAACATTGGGCCCTATTCTAATACCCTTAATTAATACTTGACCAAAGTGTAATCCTATTTTTTGTTAGTAGCTGCTCTTTTGTTAGCACATAAATCAGGCTCAGAAATTCTTTGTGCATCAGGAGGGAAGACTGAGCAAACTGAGCACGAGCAGTAAATTTTTCTTCTTGACAGTATTAAAATACCTGATACTACTCAGGATTTTTATTTATTAATTAGTCTGAGTTTAATTCTCCAGGTAATCTGAATGGGTTATATTATATATATTACTATATGACTATGTTCACAATATAATCTGTCTGATACTGTGGTCACAACAGCTCTCACATGTATCTGAGTGTGGTAGCTGGTAACTCAGTCTTGCAAAACAAGATGAAAGACTGAGAATTGCAGGAAGTAGTAATCTTTTTGTCTTTGATGATAACACAAAAGAATTTAAAATAATTTAAAAATTAGAATTGTAAAAATAAAAAATAAATTAAGAAAATAATAGAATTAATAAAATAAAAATATTAAAATATTAAAAATAATTAAAACTTCCACTCTTAATATTTTAAAATATTCCCCAAAAATATTTAATAACCACTTAGAAAATGTCCAATTATTCAAAGCTTTTTCAGTTAAAAATCTGTTGATATAGATATTTGTTTTAATGAAAAAATTCTATTTTAGAAAAATTTTGTTAAAATAACAATGATCTGTCACTCTCCTATGCTAAACAATATCAATCCTTTTTCAGGTTAGAGGCTTAATTATAAAGTTTCAGAATGACTGAATTTTGTGCATTTCTGCATCAAATATGCACCAAACAATTGGCATTTACTGCAGAATGAAGAAGCTTTCCAATGCAGCCTTACGGGAAGTTGTGTTTGTTCTCACCACAGCAGGAACTGAAGTTCCCTTGCTCAGCATTTGCCCCATCCTCATCAGACACCTCAGAGTGTCAGAGCCCAGGACGTTGCTCTGGCTGCCCTGGGTGATTCCAGACCCTGGCAGGGGCTCAGGGACCTTGGCACAGAGTCACAAACACCTGTGCCTTTGATTTTAGCCCATGGAAACAATTCCCAACTTTGTGTGAGGAGTTACAAGCCACAAGGGTTTGAGTAGAATGATAGTGAATTTGTCACAGGGTGGAAAAGTAGAATTTTGGGGTTTTTAGAATGGGGGTTCAAGAGGCAAGATGGAGGAATCTGGGCAACAGATTTTTAACTGAAAAAACTTTGAATACTTGGAAATTTTCTAAATGGTTATTAAATATGTTTGGGAAATATTTTAAAATATTAAGAATGGAAGTTTTAATTATTTTTAATATCTTAATATTTTATTCTTATTATTTTATTATTTCTTATTTTTTTTTATTTTTTAATTTTTATTTTTTTAATAAGTCCTATCCTTCTTCTCCTTCTTCTTCTTCTTCTTGTCCTCCATCTCCTGCTTGATGGTGGCACTTCTGGATTGGTTTAGGGTAGAGACAGACTAACGTAGGTGATGGGTACTGGAAAATTGTTGTAAATACAGTGGTTCTTAGTATAAAAAGCTAACACCACCCCAAGGGCAGGGACTGTGCCACAGCCCAACCTGCTGGACAGACCTCAGAGAAAGAATGTTATAGATAAGGAAAGATAAACAACCTTGGGAACCAGAGCCAAGGAATTCTGTCTTCTTTGTCAGTCTTGGGGCTGGGAAAAAGACTTTCCAGCACCTGGGGGTCATCTCTACACCAGCGGCCTCATCAGCTTGCTGCCAGCACGGTCCTTGTGCCCAGGAATGAGCTCAGAGCCTGCAGTGACAGAGATGTGACAGGCAGGGGTGGGTGGTATGTGCACAGGACAAAGGGGGGATGCTCTGTGCACCATGGGGTGTCTGGGTGCTCTGGGTGGACAGCTGAAGCAGAGTTTGTACAGCACTGAAAATGAAGGATTGCTTTGCAGGTAATTTCTTCCAGGTGCAAAAGCAAAGGAAATCCTGCTTTTCCCTCCTCAACAGAATCAACCTTTGAGATGCCCCCTTCCAGTTCCTGCATTAGCTGCTAACACCTGGGTCTCTTCTCCTGGGCAGGGGACACCTGCTGACAGACTGGCATTTACATTTGAGGGCTTCTTCTGTACAGCTGAATATTAAAAATTTCTCTACAAGTGCTGCCTTCAAGCCTGTCTGGTGCCTCAGCTTTTCTGTCTTCTCCAGTTCCTAAGGCCTTACACTTTTGTTTATTCATCTTTCTCCTTATGAAGATAAACTAATTAATAAAGACATCATAGTTCCTTCCTATTTTCAGTGCCCTTCACATGTTCAGCACATAACCCAGCACTCTGAATTTATAGCAAAAGTATGAAGCAGGCTCTTTTTCTGCTTTGATTCCCTCTACCCACGTCACCCCCCTCAGTTCTAATCACAGCAGTGACCCCATTAACTAGATCATAATCTTTTTACCAGTCCCACAGAGAGTACTTGTTGTTGATGAAAAAGTTGGATGTTGGTACCTGGTGACTCAACATGTGGTGGCATCTTTGAATTCAAACACGAGTCATTGTGACAGGTGGGTTGCAGCCACAGAATCATTTGCTACTTCCACCTAAATGCAAACAAAAACCCAATGAAAAAGCATTGATTGCTTACCATAAAACACACAGGATCATTCTCCCTTCCTCAAAATATGAGACTTGGTTGCTATTGCCTCCTGTACTGCTTCTGGAAAGCCAAAAAGCTGTCATTGACACTGAGGAAAGCAATCCTGTGTGAAAGGGGAAAGCAGAGAATCCTTCCTGATGGCAATGCATTTGTGGCTTGCTAAGAGCAGCAGGAGCTCTAGATACCTGAAAATTAACAGATTGCTATTACTATATATAAATCTCTTGGCCTACCTATTTCATCTGTTTGTTTTTTTCACCTGGATCTTTGTTACAGAGATGTTGAAATCTTGGCCACATCTGAAAATAATGGTACACTTTACACTGCAATAGAGGGAGACAGAATTGTAGCTGAAGAATAATACATTGATGCCACCAGCAGAGAACAGGCTTACCTGTAGCATTACTGTTTGCTAGCACTAGCAATGGGCTCCTGCCAGCAGAAATGTTCATTTGACAGCAAAACTGCCTGCTGTGAAGAGGTAACATGGCAGGGAATGTGGCCTTCCTATCAGTTTTCCCTGCTAAACCTTTCTGTCTGGAGTACTTCTATTCCTTTATAGAAAAACCTATTAAAAGAGCTACTGAGCAAGCAGTCCTGGAACATTCCAGCACTCTTGGTATTACATTTCACCAAGCAGTAGATGAGAGAAATAAGCAAAAGCCACCAGCATGGGAGATGCAAGGATCTAGGAGCCATCTGAGCCAGAGCTTTTCTACCTTTGCAACTTTTCACTGCTGAGGATGGTGTGGGCCAGACAGAGCCACAACACCAAGGGTTTCAAACAGACTGTGGTTAAGGAGGGGCCAGCATAACAACAAGGCTCATTTATTTAATGCCTCCTGATGACAGAAGCAGTTACTATGGCCTCTGCATCTTTCAGCACCAAAACTGAAATGCTGAACAGTGTTGGATGCTTTGAACACCCAGGGGCCAAGCCAGGTCAGTCAGTGATTTAAATACAAATATTTCTGACAACCTAACAGCACTGGTTTGTTGAGGAGTCAAAAAGAATAATTAAAAAAAATCCTACCCTTATCAAATGGTTCAGACTGAGTCATTTCTGCCTGAGAAAGCATAGTCACTAATTATTGCAGGGGAATGTGCGTATGCACCTTCCAAAAATTGATATGGCTGCTGAATTTCACATCCTACTCATCATCTCCCAGCAGATTTCTCAGTGCTTGCTTAAAAAACCCTTCCTGAGTTGCATCTGAATGATGTAAGTGTTGTGTTAAGACAATGATTATTTAAAACCAGAATGAGATTTAATTTAGCTGCTCCTTTTTAAGGATGCCAAGGCAAAAATTGTTACGACCACCCTTAAGAAGGCAGACAGACAAGAAAAAGTAGCTGTGGCTTAATGAGGTTGCACAGTAATTCATACAAGCCTGGAAATAATTTTCTTATCCTTCAGATGGCAATGATCATCCTTTTTCCCCCTTTACTTCTCTCCATCTGTTTAGGGAAGGAAGGTTTTATAAACGAGTCCTTTGTGAGGGCTCTCTTAACCCTCTCTGGACACAATCTCTCGCCACACCAGACATTAGGACCCCTTCCCTGTGCCTCCCAGCAGTGTGTCCTAAACATTTAAGACAGTATTTTCAGAAACACTGTTTTTAAAATCAATTTTGAACATTTTGAGGAATATGATACAAGATTTTATTTGTTTCCCAGCCTACACATCTCAAACAAATTGCAGACTTCAGATGCTGGCATATTGTTTCTCCCACATCTTGCTGTTTTTTCCCACTAATCCACTGATTAGGGAATGAGTTGCTTATTTTTCTACTCCTGTAAGACAGCATATTTTGCACCATTTGAGATGCAAATGTTGGAAAAATGTCTTCTATTTCAGTGCTCCCTATAATTTTTTTTTCTTTGTATAGAATAAACATGGAGTTATTTTTTAGAAATACTCTTTAGGCTGGACAGATCATATAGATGCCTTACCTATTTTTCTGATTCAGAAAGTAGAACCACTGAATTGTGGTGCACAAGTTAAATGAAGGAATTATGACTTTTGAAGGGTAGTTAAAATTTCTAATCACGTGGAGAGCCAGATTTGTACCAGAATTTGTGAATGTCTTCTCACAAGCTGCCATGCTACTCCTTTTTATAAAATATGCTTGACTTTGGCTGACATTGTATCCCCAATTAAAATTAAAATTTAAATTACCCATTATTACAGGCCTTGGTGGAGGCAAGGTTTAACCTCCAAGAGCAAAGCTGGAATGCACCTGAAAACTCACTACTTACAATATAAATATCTCCTATATCCTGCATATCAACAGCACCTTCCTTCATCTTTCTTTTCTCCCTCCTCTCTTTCTTTTGCTACCATTTTCTTCTCCTTTTAATGTTTTTTTATTTTCATACTTAATTAAGTACCCTAGTGAGCACAGTAAAGCTACCATATTATATAATTACTCCTTGCTTGTTTTGGTCATTTTTTCTTCTCTCTCTTTTAATACAGAGAAGATTCTTTTATTCATCTTAGACCTTTCTTTGATTTGCTCAAATTGCATGTGTCTTAGTTTGTAATTGCAAAGTTACAAAGGAAATGACCTACCAAGTGTGGCAGGTGACCCCGTTCCCAGAATCCTGACAAGTTGATACAACAGGGAAGGTGACATGCTGGGATAAAAACATCCATTGAGAGCAAGTCAGGAACTTCAAGCCAGATTCCCTGTGATTTAATCCAAAGCCCTTCACTGGTCCCAGAAGTGACTTTTAGGAAAGATTAAAATACGTACTGCAAGATTGCCCAGTGCCTTGGGAAAGCTTCAGCCCTGCCATCTTTGCTAGGATATGTACTAAAGCTATTTAAAGTGCATGCATGTGAACCACTTGTGCTGTGTGTGGAAACTGCATGTGTGACTGAGAACTTGAGAAGGCACCTCAGGTCCTGGCATTGCAGGAATAAAAACTGTATCCAGATAAGGCAGGGAAAAGCAGCCTGGATGCAAATGGATCTGTATGAACACAACAGACATTGTGAGTTGCAGAAATCTGTAGGAATAGTCTCTTCCAGGAGGTGCTCCAGGAACCTCACTTCTAGTACTTCGGCTCCTCTCTCAGTTCTTGGAATTTTCACACACAAGGTGACAGCACATTAAAAATGAACACAGCTTTATTTGCTAGATTTAGATCTTATTAAATGTGCATATTAAATGTTAGCAGAATGTTTAAAAAATTTATTCTGACATTAGTGTATCATATATATCAGCAACATACATAGCAGACAAAACCACCACTCAGATTACACAACAGTACAAGTCAAACAAGTGGTACATGTAGAATAGTCAGAAACTCCATCTATTTTCACTCCATTCTCTTGCCTCAAACTGACAGCACTACATAAAAAAGTAAAAGCACAGTAAAAAAATTTTGAGAAAAAATACAATAGTGTCTCATAGTAGCACTCTTCTTTTGCAGTCCTTTGCTTAGAACATACCACGCTAAACCTTCCCAAGGTAAACAACCCAAATTGTAATTGCAAAAAAAAAAAATCCCTGATTGTATTACACCTGAAAGGTCAGTTTTGTTTTGTGTAACTAATTCTAATGGCAATGTGTTGTTGCTTAAATTACAGTAATGGCAACACAAAACTGCATTCACTTTGGTTAAAGGACACTTTTAGATACTGAATCACATCAAAATAAATTATTCTGACAGTAAGAATCAGCACATCTCCAAACTGACCAAACCTTCCTTACTTTTCTCGCTTTTTAAGAACACCTCAGGAAACTTATGTGAACCATTATAAACCCAACCATACTGATACCTTGACTCAAAATACTGCTTAACGGCAAGTAAAAGGCAAACTATTATGTAAAAAGGTGTCAAGACTAATTTTTTATGTGATATTAGCTTTTAGTATGACAACAGATTCTCTTTTCAACAGTTTTTGTATACTAAGAAGTAATGCTACAAAGTGCAATGACTTGTTTTTAAGATACATATTTCTTTCTAAATAAGCTGATCCCAGGCTTTTTTCCACTTTCTATTGCATGATACAAGATATACAAAACATCTGTCCTCCATTAAATAGCAAGTGATCTTAAAAAATAAGATGTACAAAGTAGGAGTCAAAAAATCAATTCAAATTCAGGGTCTGCTTATCAATGCTGTATCCCAAACACATGTATTTCCTTGTTTTCCTCCCTCTTGCTCTTAAATAACATTATTTATTCACAACACACCTATTTTAAGGGTAGTATATTAAGACACTTTATTACTTGAATAAACTAATCTTCCATAAGCAGAAATAGTGCATCTAATGCTGAATTTCCAAATCTGTTTTCAGCTTCAGCCAGGTTGTACATTTTGCACAGAAATATCCTTTTGCATCTCATCACCTTTCTGTTTGAAGCATCTGTCTGCACTGCAAACAGTAACAACTCCACAACATCTAAATTAAGCAGTCTAATTAACAGTATATGTGCAAGATGCAGCACAGTGCTTTCACTGTGCAGATTGTGGTGTTTGATATGTGATCACGACTGATGGCTGATACTCCTCTTTGGCTTGCACATTAAGCAGCAGAGCTAATTTATTTACACATGCATTCCTCCAACAGATCCATCACTTCAAATATAGATGAATATTCAAGAACATGATCAGTTCATCATGAACACAAATTGCCAACATGCTTGATTGACCAAGCAACCTTAGAGGATGAAGGTGAGTAACTTACAGTAACGAGAAATGTACATCGGCATCAACTCCTGACTGGCAGCCAAACTGTGATGTGTGCTCGAGGTAGGCACTTAATCCTTCTGCTAACAACAACAGCTCCACTCAGGACGTGGATTTAAAACCCTTACAACATTAAGGTTACTCACCAAGTACTCCAAGACACAGGCGAGGTTTGCTAAAACCAAATACCCTAAGTTGTGGTAGCAGTAAACAGTACATCACTCACTGATATGGAATACAAATCTCAATTTTTATCTGTATACTTGCAAGGAAGTATAACTTTCAAAGTGCAAATAGAGCAAAATTTTCTAATCTTGTCTACCTTGTGTATTCAGCATGAGAGAACTCAACAGTCTGGTGTTACAAGAGTCTGCAGTCCAGGCATGAACTGCTCTCCAACAGTCCACATGGCACTGAACAGAGGTGTGCCAAGGCAGGCATGGTTTCCTAACACTGAACAGCTCTGTCTGCAGGTTCACTGTATGCTAATGCCTGCAAGCACATTTTGGAAATAGGCACTGCCCTGCAGAGATCATTTTCACACCTCTTGCCAAATGCAAAGAAACAAGGCACTGAGCATGGAAGCGTTGATATGTTTTAAATATACAGCAAAATCACAAAAATGCCTACCTGCTTCAAACTAGAAAATGAGGGCACATTCTTAAACAGCTGGAAGCTACTTTGCACAATAGTTATTACATATTTATAAACTCAGTAACTTTGTAGAAAAGCCTCCTAACAAAAAAGAAAAGAAAAAAATCCTTCCCAAATATTCAAAGGCAGAAAAAAAAACCTCCAACAGAACAACTCCCAAGCCTTAGGATACTATGTATAAGGAAAATAACAGCATAAACATACATTATTTGGCATGCTTAAAATCTTTTGGATAAAAATCCAAGACCAAACCATTCAGCTAAACCGGCTGGAATGGTGGTCCAGCTCCCAATCCACTGCCATGGAGTGCAGGCACACTCCATAGTGTGCATTGAGGACAGACAAACAGCTTTAGCTCTTTGCTGGCATTCATTGAGAATCCAAACAAAGAAATAAATAAACAAGCAGCTTTGGCCAAAAAAAAAAAAAAAAGTCAAACATAATCTTCCAATGACAGTTTTTGAGAATGAGAAATTAAATAACTGTTATTCTCCAAATCGTACACATATTTTCAAAACCCACTGCAATTAGGTGATTCCACAATATCTGCATTTAGAGAGTAAACTCTTCCATAAATTGTATATTTAGGAAAATAAATTATGGCTTTTTTTCCCTTCACTTTTTTTTTATTCCCTTCACTATTGTATTAACTGGATTTAGTTCCTATAAATAATTCCAAGTGGAATTAAGCCAATCTATCTTTAAAAATCAATTCCTTCTATAAAATGTATAGAAGTTCAAACAAATGCTTCATAAGACATACTGAATATAAAAAAAAGCCCCAAACCTTAATCCTTGTATCAGGAGTGTTCTATTTAAATTACCACATAATAAAAATAATAATTTTCAGCATTTTCCACAGCAGTGGTCCTCTGTGGTATCCTTTTCAGCCAGCTGGGATACAGCCTGGAATGCTGCAACTAGCAACAGGGAGAGGGCTTGGTGGTAAATGACTTGAACATGTTCTGTGAGCCCTTTGAGGTTAACAGTCCCTATACCAGGAGTTCAAATTCTAGAATTACAGGATTACATTTACTATTCAGAGTCATGGGTAAATAAAAACCAGTGCTGAAATCATACAGTTCAGTAGATTTCCTAAACTTTGAAAGCTCAGTAGAACTTTTAAAGAAAACTTGAAAATCTTTGGACTGAAAGAGAAGAGTTGAACTCTCCTACAGCTTTCAACATGATGCATACTGAGCAAACCACAGATAAAAAAGCTAGAACAAGCTAAATGCCAAAACACCTGGGTTTTGGTTACATTGCTCTGGACAGCTCCATTCTCCCTTCCGTAGCGATGAACTCTTTTTCTGTGGCTCGTTTGTCACCTTGGCACAGTCTCTCCTTCAGTTTTTCAAGTTCATACTCATGTAGGATTTTTTGTGTTAAATACTTTTCACGTTTTATTTTGGCTTTCACGTCTGCAGGAACATCAGGGATCATCCATGCTACAAAGAATTTGACGATGAATACAACGTGCTAAAAAAAACAAACAAAGCACTCATTAGCACTCATTACCAAAAGAAGCACCTCTTGTTTAATCTGACCAAATAGGTCACTTCTTGCTCACAATAAAATACAATTCATTTGGCTGTCCTGGAGAAATACACACCAAATTAATGTGTATCTAAGATGTGCACAAAGATTAAAACCCATCTTCTTACGCAGAAATTTTAATTCCAAACCATTAATGACTTAGCAAACCCAAAAGGAAAGTGTCAGGGCCTGAATCTCAACCATCACTCTTTAACTCCTCTGTGTGGTTTGTTAGAAAGTTCACACAGCTGTGCTGATAACACTTAGCTGTTGAGAGCTGATGAAACACAGCAGGAAAAGTGATGAGATTAGCACTTGAACTTACTCCCTTTTCCCTTCGTAACTTGCAAAGCAGTGGTTTAACACTGATGTGCCAGTTATCCAAACTATTAATTTAGCTGTTTTTAACCAATATACATCATTGCAAAATGCTGTCTGGATTTTGAACACAGTCATCTCACATACAGCTCCTTAATGAAAGCAAGAGGAGTGGAAGTGCTAGATTTGGAGGCTTTAATCTCTTACACTGACAAAAGAGACCTTTTTCATTTTTCTGATTATTTTGATCAACATTTGCAGTCTCCTCAGCTATTTTCACTTTTCCTACTCTGAGGTCAGCTCACTGAAGTTAAAAGGCTCAGTAACAGTAATCTTTTAGGCCATGAGTACTTGGTATTATCTAGGGAACAAATCATTTTATGCTCCCAGCAATTCTATTTTCTGTGACATTAGTAACTATCTAGACAAATCACAAAGTACCAATATATATCAGAAGGAAATTTTGTAGGGAACCTACCTCCATGATAATTATAAAGGCCAGTTTTGCAGCAAGAATGTGCCAGAACTGCATAGTGTGTAAGTACTTCTTCTCATGGTCTGGAGGATATCGATAGTCTCTGTACCTGTAGGAATGACAGACATGCAAAGGTGAAGTGTCACATTCAGCCTGGGACAGATTACAAGCTTAGTGACACTTACAAGCAAGTACAGCTGTCACTAAAGGAACCTTTTCTTGTTTTAAATGGTCTGTTTCCTTTTGCAGAAAAAGGTTGCCTCTCAATTTGTTTCTCCCTTGTGTTTGCTTAAACACCCTCACAGCACCAGAGCAGGGATGAGGATGTGTGATGTGAAATTCGGTCCACAGGTTACTTGTTTTTCAGGCAATGCTCAAATAATACAGGACAGGGTGATGGGATGGATCACAGGGTAATGGACACTGGATAAATGTGACACACATGAGCAGATTATGGCCTGGGCAGATGCAGGGCTTCACGAAAGGACATGTTTTACACCACCAAACAAATGTAGCTGTTTCCAAAAGTGCTGGGGTGGTTTTGTTTGTTTGCTTTGAGGTTTTTTCATCCAATCAATACTTTTATTTTACCATTTCCAAAGTTCTTTTGCAATTATTCTAGAATCTCCAGTGCTAGCAAGAAAGGACTACTTTTTAAATGAAAGAAGGATAGGTCTGATTTTGGCCCGATCAAGCAAAATAAGGACTGATTTTAAATACCATATGCCATTTTCAGCTTTGGGATCTAAGCATCTCCTTTATTCTGCTTTCTTGTCCACTTATTCAGCCTAAATATCTCTGAACATATAGGCTGAAGTTTGCAACTTTAGGGACATAAATCTCCTTCCTCACTCAAAAATCAATAGTGTAATTAAAGTAAACAAAAAATCCAATGAAGAAAAAGCAAAATGCAAGTTAGCAATGAGACTTTTAGTGGTGATTTTTTTTTAGTTGATTTTTTTTTTTTACTAGCTTGATCTCTTACCACCTCAACCATTACTTTATCAATAGTCTAAATATTACTTCTCACACTTTAGAATGATGAGACTGACATAATTTATTTTCTAATGGAACACGTAGATCTTAATTGATTTTTTATGCTGTATTCTACACAAAGTGACACCAACCTGCATATGACAAAGTTTTCTGGATTCTCTTTAGGTTCATTTCTCACAGGAAAATCTGAGATTAGAAACACTGACAAGCTGTTGTTTATGTATCCAGACATTGGTGAGTCTTCATTTTCAGAATAAGCATAGTAGTAAACTAAACGAGGAATCATATCTGATGTGAACGCAACAATGAAAGCCTGAAAAGAAATTGGAAAAAGAAATAAGGAAAGTGGCACACAAAATTTGGGAGCAGATTTATAAAGATGTTGAGGCTCTGTGACCCTGGCATTACGCAGAATCTTTTAAGAAAGGGTGAGAAGCAGGACTGGGGCACTTCACCTTGGTAAAAGATGCTGACTGCAGCCTCAGCACGTTTTTCCTGGAAGTTTGAGATACTCAAGGTGCTGAGGTATTGTGCTACTATGGCAGTATGTGCAAGTGGGTTTGTTGCCTGAGACACACTAAAAAGAGGCATCTCTTGTGCTCAGTAGGCTGCTTTACAGCATGTTTCCAATGAAATACTGGCATACCATTTAGTTACCAGTTTATAAAAAATCCTTGGAGCCACTGGTCCCACAGGGGTATCCAGAAGCAGAGCAGAATTCCCACAGAACAGGCCTCACAGCAACAAGGACAAAAATGCATCTGAGCCACAGGATTCATCCACCTTTCCTGTCCCCTACAGTTCCCTCTGGGCAATCAGTGTGCTTCATCAGACTAAGCCTCATACTGGCCCATGCCATTCCAAAAGGCTGGAAAACACAGACAACTGAATGAAAGGTTATGGCAAATAAAATTTGGATGGGGAGCTGCACACTGCCAATATATGGACGAGCCAAACCACTGAAATGGTTTGATGGTGTCTTTGTAGGTTAACATGATACAGTGTTGATGAAGGAGAAAAAGCATCAGCTGGTTTTTAATTCTTCACATTTTGAGTACATGGAAGAATCAGTGTTGATGCAGCACAGCCCAGTGGTTTTGGTTCTCCAGCTTGAGATTTCCCAGCTAACACATCACATACCTAAGTAAGTAAATAAGTATTAACAAACTTACATTGGTGACAACAGACAGGATGGCCATCCCATTGAGGATTTCCTGCCACACTCCTATGCTATGTGCTTTTGCAGCCACAGGTCTTCTGTACTGAGTGGTCAATTTCCAGGAGTCTACACGAATCTCCAGGATATTATTCATCAGAGCAAGAAGGGGAGCCAGGGGAAAGGATGCCACAAAGAGAGTAATGAATCCAAACTGAATGACTACAAGAGAGAAAAACAATGTGTCAAAATCTGCCCTTCCAGAAGTATCCTCAGAGTGATGGGGCTCTACCACTAGCAGACAAATGGCAAACTCCTGCCAAGCTGCACGAGTCATCTTCAGCCCTGGCCTGAGCCCCAGTGACAATCAGCCCCAGACCCAAGACTTGTCCAGTCCCTTCAGGTGCCATTCAGCAGCACCCATAGAAATGAGCATTTGGATCCTGTGAAACGATGCTGCCAGCAGTGCTGGATACCAATCCTTTCAGGGTGCTGCAGTTCTCATATGAATGGTGTATAACTGTAGGGGAATTAGGATGTATTCATCCATCAAATTTCTCAATTGCTATCAGGCCAGTTTTGTTCTCTTGCAGTTTGTACCATCTTGTTCTTCTTTTACTTATCAACTACACACCTCACAACCTTATCTCCACCTATTGTTACTGATTTAATCAAACCATCCATAACAATTCTATGTGCAACAGTTCCATTGCGGAGTGTTGACATTAGTTTAAGAATTGTGAATAGAATTTACAAATGATCCTTGTAGTTACCAAAATTAAGTATCTCAGTACAGAATGTGATAATCTTCACTACACAGCCAATACTGCCACTTTGTTTCAAATAAAGGAAATAGAACATTTTTTTCTGGTGTAGGTAGTATATAAAATAAATTCCCATACACCAGTCATTCACTCTTCCATGATTTCAGTGGTAAGTTCTTCACCTCAGATAAGCAACAAAATTCCTGCTAGCTTAGCAGCCCTTGGACAGTGCTGGAGCATAGTTCTGATTCTGGAAGAGCAAGGACATGGCTGGCAACAGTGTATTCTGAGCGTATTGGTTTCACAAGACCACAGCCCTGTATCAAATTAAAGTGATACTAACACTAAGCATCTCTAGAACACTTCAAACTATTTCTGCAGAAATAAAACAATACGAAGGTTCATTTTCCAACAAAATGTATCCTTGTAATAACTGAATATTAACTTCTTTAAAGTATCCTTTAGATTTAGCTTGGCTTCAGTTTTGGTGTCAGTTTCTCAGTGCTGTAAACTGCTGTTAGAAGCTGACATGCTCAGGTCACCTTTGCAAACCCATATTCCCTTGTCCACACTCCCTCTACTGGTCTAACAGACTGAAGGGAAGCATTGAGCAGTGCAAGACTAAAGCTGAAGGGATTCTCCTCTAGCCAGTTCATAGATCTCATGTCTGCAGCACTCATCCTTTACAGCACATTTGGCACTCATCCCATACTTAAAATTTCCACTGACATCAGCTAAGAATATGCTTGGAATGAGAAAAGAACACAGAGGCAGCTGGCTCCACTGAGAATAATGTTCCCCATTCAAATGAGGAAAACAAAAAGTCTTTGCAGTGTTTCTGTGAAATTCCCAGCAGTTCAAGATGCAAAGACAGCTTTTTTTTTTTAAATTGGGCTGACCTATTTAATGATTCCCAGCAGTTAATCGTCCTGTTATGCAGATGAAAGCAGTGGCATCAACCCACAACAATTAATCGAGAAAATGTTCTTTTGGAAGTGTCAGTACAAGGTGTCCTGTCCTCAATTCCAAATGTGTAATTTTAAACTTACCCATTTCTAAATATTCATAGAACAGGCCTAAGGCTCCAAATGTCTGCAGATCATGGTCTTGCTCCCAGCGACTGTATAAATTTTCAGGATTGTTTCTGGCTTTCCGACGACCCCACCAGTTACAAATCCAGCTGTATGTGCAGAAAAATGTTAAAAATGAGAGAAGCAGATCAGATTGGCTTGCTTGGTTAGAGCACAGTGCTAGTAACACCAAGCTTGTTGGTTTAGTCCCTGTACAGGCCATTCAATTAAGAGCTAGACTTGATCCCTGTGGGTCCCTTCCAACTCAGAATGTTCTCTGAGGTCAGAATCACAGAATGACTGGTTTGGAAGAGACCTTCAAGATCATCCAGTCCAACCCAGCCCCAAGAGCTCAACTAAACCCTGGCACCCAGTGCCACATCCAGGCTTTGTAAATACACTCAGGGATAGTGACTCCACCACCTCCCTGGGCAGCCATTCCAGAACTTGATCACCCTTTCTGTAAAAAACTTTTTCCTGATATCCAGTTTGCCTTGGTGCAGCGGAAGGCTATGAGATGGGCACCTCTGTGCCAGAGAGAACTTACGGAACAATGGCCTCTTGGATGTTTCCCCAGATCTGTTTGCCAGCCATGACTATGGTGAGCTGTGTCGTCAGTTCTATCAAGCAGCCTGCAGGATCACACTGGAGGAGACAAACTGAGTGTCAATGGACATGGATAATGGGTATTATCACCCAGATAAACTATATTTTACTACTGTATAAATGCAAGAAAGGAGGTCTTAAAACTTGTAAGGACAATACTTAATTTCCACATGGGCTGCCAGCTAAGCCACTCTCGCAGGAAGGGCTTTAAGTGTTTCAAGTGTGAGACAAAACACACACCAAAACATAGCAACCATATGTAATTCAGAGATGCTTCAGCAGGATCTGTGTGCAGCACACACCCCTCAGGCAAGGTGAATCTTTTGCACTCAATGAGCTCTCAGCACCAGATTTTTCTTTTTAAGACCCATGGTGAGACCCACTGGTATTTCAGGAGAACTGGGACCAAGAAAAGCTTTGTGATTTTTCACTCTTGTGGCTGACAGATTTTCACTGCTGGTGTTGCCCTGGCTAGCAACAGCAGGAAGAGTCAGCTGAGGAAGCATCAGCTTTAGGATAGCCAGCTGAGGTGCAGCTCAGTTCAGACCAAGCCTGCAGCTGGAAATTTACAACTGTGCAGACTGAAGGGAACAATTCACCTCAATTAAGAAAATCTTACCTCTTCATTTCTCCAGCGATTAAACATGTATGTGTAGGCACCTGGGTAACCAACAAACTTCCCTTTGAAGAAGGCCACATAGAAGCAGGATGAATAGTAGTTGACAAACTGGAACAAAAACATTTTCATAGTGAGCCTGTTCTCATACTCCATATGAGTTCTGGGGATCTCTGTGAAACCAAAAAACAATAATTTTATGTTCCTTTATTCTCTTTAAAAGGATACAGATTCACAAATATTCATCATGCACAGTGATCTTAAAGGAAAAAAAAATAAGAAAAGAGGAACACCTACAAATACTTCAGCAGATGGAGTTCCTGCTTTCAGACACCCCACCCTTACTTTACAATGCAACGTTTGATGCAGGTAGGCAAAGGAACTTCGTATTTAAAACCTCTATAAAATTTAATTTCCCCTTCTTTGTCCTGTCCATTAGCACTTGTCCATCCCCAAATGTTACACTATTTTAGGAGATCTGAGATGAATCTCAAACAGTAACTAGAAAGATCTTCTGTAGTATGAAGATTTCACTGTTGGCAACACATGATTATTTTTTTTCTTTGTGGTAGAGAAGCATGCTACAGTATTTCTTCCTCAACCTACTGTATGTGCATATCATTAAAATCAGCAGAAGCTGCATGGCCCATGTGCCTCTGAAAGACAAGGCTCATAAAGGGCAGAAGAATAGGGGCATCTTGGAGCTCCTGTAAATCACCAAACCTTTGCTTAGGGTCTTGCTGCCTTTTGCTGCTCACTATCACATTTATATTTTTGAAGGCAGCAGGAAGCCCTAAGCATATTATTGTCAAATGTCCTGTTAAATGATAACATATAACCAATTCAAGTTGGGAAGCAGCATAAGAAAATACACCACATCAAGTTCTTCTCAACTGGTGAGGACCTGGCAGATGTGTTGAACTCATCTGCCTTATTGTAAAGTTGTTTCATATAACTGAGTAAACTGTTTCCAAGCTTGGTGTAAGTTTGCATGCCAGAAGAACTACTGGGAACCTGACATCAGAGTGTAGGACAGAGGAGGCAGCTCTCAGGTCAGGCAGTCTGCCTAGCTTGCTGGTCCCTAAAATATTTCTATTTTCAGTGAGTTGTTAAAATATTGATGTGAGGCACACAACGTTCAGAGCACCAGAGGCAGGTTATACCTGCTTGTCTGAACACCAAATCTGGCCTAAGCATTTCAAAGAGTGAATAAAGTGTGGGCAGACACTTCTGACAGCCCAGGGCACCCGAGGGGGGCAGCAGTCCTCCCCACACCACTGAACTGTTATGCTCCCCCTGTAACCCACAGATGAGGTAGTGCTGCCACTTGAGAAATTATTCATCCACACTTGCAAATCAGCAAAATAACACTGCTGAGCCTTCACGCTTACAATTTTTGCTCCTCAAGAAAGATTTAAAAAATTATGATTTTGTGTTTGTTTCTGTGCTTGTTAGGGGCAATTTTAGTTACTACTTTCTCTGTTTCAGTTTGGTCTGATTTGGCCAAGAGAGATAAGCAATACAGATCACAGAGATGTTCCACGGTAAATGAAAATAAACCAAATGCAACATCCCATTAAGATTCTGCAAGGAACATCTTTCAACTCTTGACCCGACTTGCAAGATCTCACAAAAAAAAGATCACCCAACTGTTCTTATGACAAGTGCACAAACTGCAAGCACCAATATTTTCAGCTCCCCTCCCCAAACCAAATATATTCTACAATTATCTCTTTCTATTAAACACCTTCAGGGACTTCTATCTCTAAATCATTAAGAACAAATAAAATGAAATCATTAAAAAAAAAAAGTCTAAGAAGGGCTCTCAGGAATGATATTTCCAGCATGCAAGCAGAAATCAAACATAAAATACACTACAAAAGTAGGCACTCTTTCTGGGCCTCCAGCTCTGCAGTGGGGGTACTGCTATCAATAGCTACTGCCACAATAACACATCTTGGGCACAGCTCCTCATCCTGCTTAACCTCTGCCTTCCATCTTTGTAACTCCAAATCTGTACAGCCAGAGCTAAAGGAAACAACATGGAAAATGCCCATCTTTTCCCCCCGACTAAGAGTCATGCTTATTTAGTCTTTTTTTCTTGTAAAGATAGCTGTGATTTATTTTTTCAAATATATTTGCAGGATTTCTACTTGATATATTGTTAGTTTAAGATAGCCTGATCCTGCTTTGGTGATTCAAGATGATTTTTAACTATGTTCAGGTCTGTGACTGTCTCTGTAAACTAGCTCTAATATAAACAAGCCCAATTTGAGGAGAAACTAGGTTATGAGAGCTACTGAAATGCAGGGAAAATGTTCAGTACGGCCATGGACACTCCTGAGTCATTGCTGCAATGGGAGCTATAGAGCTCCCACTGTGCCTGAGCTGAGAACAACAGCATGGAACACCTTGATGGTGTGAATTTTCAACGATTCCTTCCGAGCTTTGCCCTCAAGTCCCCCTGCTTACCCATATCAGTAATCCAGATGGCTATTCTCTCATAGAAGAAGTTGAGGATCATGATGATGACAAAATTGAGGCAGGAGGCAGTGACGGAGGTTGCCAGCTGAGGGGTCAGCACGCCGCTGATGGGCTGCAGGGTCTGGGTGTTCTCCATGAGGCTGGCGAAGGCAGCGTACACCGCCAGGCGATACACGATCACAGCTATCATGCTGGCTATGATCAGGGACACCTGCACAAAGGAGGGACAGCTGAAATACACCTGCAGCCTCGTAGAGCTCTACGCTGTAGTGTACATGCTATATGCATGCAGCTTTAAAAACAACATGTAAACCATTGTGCTTCATGTTTTTTAAATTTTATTCTTTGTGGGTATGAGTTCAGCAGCACTGAAATGCAAAATACGCAGGCAAAAATACTTTGTTATATGATGTACATTAAAATCAACAAAATTATTTTGTTAACATAAGAAAAGCCAACAGGTTAATACCAGTATCTGAGAAAGTGCAGAAAAATATAGACAGGAGATGGAAAGGACGAGTTAGATTAAACTGTCAGCTCTGAAAGTCACTCTGAAAGTCACTCTGCATTCATTGTTGTGAATTCTTTTTTTGCTTTGCCCTACCACAATTTTTTGGTATGTCTGTTAACATCAAATAAGTCACAGAAAAAGTTATCCCCATGCTAAAATGTCCAATCAAATTACTAACTAATTCTTGGGTTTTTGTGGTTGAAATGGCTCCCGAGGTGCTAGAAAGTCTCTTTTTTCCCAGCCCTGTGACTGAAGAAGAAGTTGAGATTCATTGGTTCTGCTTTTCAAGGTTGTTTATTTTCCCTTATCTGTTACATTCTTTCTCTGACCTGCTGAGATCTGTCCAGCAGGTTTGGGCTGTGGCACAGCAGGTTGGGGTGGTATTGGCTTTTTATACTACAAACTACATGTACCTTATTTACAATAATTTTCCAATATCCATCACCTCTGTTAGACAGTCTGTCTCTACTCTAAACCAATCCAGAAGTGTCACCATCACAGCAGAAGATGGAGGACAAGAAGAAGGACAGGACATGCCCAGATTCTTCCATCTTGCCTCTTGAACCCCCATTCTAAAAACCCCAAAATTCTACTTTTCCACCCTGTGACAAATTCACTATCATTCTACTCAAACTCCTGTGGCTTGTAACTCCTCACACAAAGTTGGGAATTGTTTCCATGGGCTAAAATCAAAGGCACAGGTGTTTGTGACTCCCTGCCAAGGTCTCTGAGCCCCCTGCCAGGGTCTGGAGTCCTCCAGGGCAGCCAGAGCAATGTCGTGGGTCCTGACAATTAATGACAGATTTCCAGTGCCCTTTTAAAAAAAAAAATTATCAGAATTGAAGTGCACTTCAAATGACAGCATGAAATCTGCAGAACAGTAATAAAAACATGTGTTATCATCATGATTAAAACTAATTTGTGTTAATGTGATGATTAGTAATGAACAGCATCTCTGACACATGTCAAAATGATGACTCAAAAAGGTGCTCACCCAGAACAACACTGTGGCTCCTGAGATGCAGAATCGCACAGCCTGGCTAGTTAAAGGCAAATAAGGCTCCATCTCCTGAAACAGTCAAGTACAGCACAGTTCATGTTATTCCCACATCTCACTCTAACATCAAGCATCATCTCACACAGAGCTCTCACCAGCTGTGTGAGAAGTGCTCACATCCAAGGGAAACCATCCAGATCCCCACCCCTCTCAGATGGCAGACAGAACATAATTTCGAGTGTGCTGTGGGTGGGGTGAGTGGGGCAGGGCAAAAAGATCCGGACAGAAGCGGGCATCAAACTGCTACAAGACAGTACCTGGAAAGAATGGTTAAACTTTTGCCAAATCAATCAATAGCTAAAGAAAAAAGCCCAACTTCCTGAGATAAGCAGGCCACAACTACTACTGTAGTGCTAGGTTAGCTGTCAAACAGCTCTGAGTCCACAATGGGACTCCAGTTTTATAAATTCTTCATGCCGAGATCCCTTCAAACTTGTTATTTGGATGTACCAGTCAGACAGTGCTTTTCTCCACTCCTTCAATTTTATTTGTTTTTTCAGTTGAAGTAATGGCTATGAATGTAGCTGCCAAGCTCTGCTGCAGCACCAGGCAACTGGGTCACGCCAGCATTCCCAGACAACACATGAACAATTTTCAATGCTCACGTAGCTTGTACAATCAATTCTAGCTCCTAAATACCAGAGTACATGTTCTATGAAAGAATCTTCTCTAAGAACTAATGCCAGTGGAAGAAGATATAGTGAAAAATAACCTAGATTTGATAAATCTGTGGGACAAGGCACTGTAGAATGCTTAGACTCCTCTTGAGCAAAGTGGCATTGAGTACTACAGAAACTGCGATCCCAAATGTAATATAGGCAGTAATGCGCAATGACAGAGACTAAGTTTGAATCAAATGCTTCATTGTTTATGTAGATTACAATTCTATTGTAATCAGCAAACCCAGATTTTAGCTATGATCTAGTTAGACAGTTTAGCAGCATGAACAAGTGTGTTAATGACAGCCTCAAGATCAGCAATTTTGGTTTCAGTGCACTTAAAACTTTGAATCACGAATAATGATGAAATAATTTTCTGAGTGAAGCAAAACCAGCTGTGGGACACAAAGTCACTGTCCTGTACCCACATAACCTTATTGGTTCCTGCAGAACTAACTTATTTGAAAGCACTGGCCTTTCATGTGTTCACTACAGGACATGCTCTAACAGAAGGAAATTACTATTACCTGTACAGTATTAATTAACATAATTAACTGGGTACTGATAAGAATCACTGATAAATCCTGCTGCAAAAAAGCCTCTGAAAAACCACTGAGACAGTAAATTGAAATGTCATAATATAAAGGCTTGTACAGTCACTGAATTTTTATGGCAATTGTTAATGCATACTTAGAAAGTACAGAGGAGAGCAGTATCTCACACTGAGATAAAAGGAACGTATTACAGTTCACAATAAAGTTCACAAACCCCTATCTCACCTAAGGGATTTGGATCAATTTAGAGGGAGAACAGTCTTCTCCCTCAGGACAGTGTACAAGCCTTTGGCTGTGCTCTGGTACAGCTGATTCACCTCATCAGGTTACAGGTTTTGGTCCATGCTGTACACAACCAGTGCTCACCAGCCAGCCTGTCCTTGCATGACCACCCTCTCTTGCAGGGCACAAGGAAGGGCCAGCACCTGCCTGCAGGACAGAGCTCCCCCTGCTCTCCCTCAGCTGCAGCACAACCACCACAGTCTGGCAGGCTTTGGGGCAGGGTTTGGGCCCTGTGCCGCCATGGAAGGGTGTCACTGTCGAATTTTCTGAAAAATCCCTTCGCCAGGATTTCTTCTCCTGGGAAGCTGAGAAGCCTCAGAGAAAAATGAAAACAATAATTATCTGATTGCTTCTCCTGTGTTTTGCTGCTTTGGAATGTGGTTTGGACATTGTTTACCAACTGGCCATTGTTTGATTGGTTTCACATGAATTGTTGTGACTTAATGACCAATCACAGTCCAGTTGTGTCAGGGCTCTAGAAAGAGTCACGAGTTTTTCATTATTATCTTTTAGCCTTTTGTCTGTATCTTTTCTCTATTCTTTAGTATAGTTTAGTATAACATTCTTTTATATAACACAGTATTATAAAATAGATAACTAAATAAATAATTAAATTAACTTTCTAAAAACATTTCATAAATTAACTTTCTAAGAACCTGGAGTCAGATTCATTCATTCTTTCCAATGATGGGTGGACCCAGAAGCTACCACAGAAGGGTGGGGGGGTTGCCTGATGATACACAGGGATGTAAACCAGCAAATAATACATGACTGGCAGGCATGTGTTTTCAGTTAGTAGAGCTAACTAATGAAAATTTATTTACCTGAACCTGTTTTCCTGAACATGCAGAAAGTAAGGCTTCAGCAGAGCATTAAACATAGTGCACTGTTATCAAAGAGCTCTGTGCAAGGTACACAGCACTAGTTACAACAGCAGAATTAATGCTGTGTATGTGGAGGGGGAAAAACTCTCTCTCATGAGAAATAAGATTAGTATATGTATTTCCTAATGATTAAGGAAACGAGCCCTGAAAGACAAGGCTATTGCTTTAGAACAGACTCTTCCCACATTCTGGCTAAGCTTCTATTTTTTTTCTGAAGATTGTGTTATCTAAGTATACTTAGGACTAGCAACAATAAGCTATTTATATGCAATTCCGTGAAAGGGAAAAGATGACTTAAAAATACATCAAATGGGTGTGGTAGATATTGTGTTGGAATGCAACCAGCTGATCATGAAATTTGTCAAATAACTCCTACCCAAAATAAATTTAAATGAAAACAATTAACATCTAATAATTATATAGACTGTTTAACAGAGTTAAGTAGGGTCACTAATTGTATCTCAATTACATTCAAGAGAAAGGACTTTGGCCACCTTCATCCCTCTGGTGTTCCCCAAACAAAGTGGTTGTGTATCAGAAGCTACACCACAGCTAGACCAACTTATCACTTTAGATCACAGTGACTGCTTCTTCATATGTTGTATAGGGATAAAAGAATGAATGGTTTTAAAGGCATGAAAGTTTCAGAGACCGGGACCCTGAATTGTGAAAGATGCAGTAAAAAGACATAAAAGCTATAAACTTTGCCCTGATTTTCCTGATTTAATATATCAATTTCCATGTTACAAAAGTTTCAGCATACAACCAGATTTGCACACACGTCAACACAGCATGTTCATACCTGAGTTACAGGATTTTTCTTCTTTTGGGTACATTTTGCCTCATACTCAGGCCTCAGCTGGAGCTGTTGCTGTTCCTCTTCAAAATCAACCAAATCCCATTCATATTTCAGTCTTGCTTGCCGCCTCTTCCAGAACTCCAAGAAAAGTGTAACTGCAATTTGCAAATGTTAGAATAGAGTCAAGGAAGAAGTGAACAAGTTCATGAACCAAGTTAAACATCTGCACTGGCTTCTCTTCTGTGGTTTATCATTACAGTGTGACTCACTTATTTTTACTGACTACCAACTATATTTCACAGATAAGACCACAATATGGATCCAGTGATTTATCAGCTAATTGAATTCCAGAAGGGGATGACAAGGAAGATGTCAAGACAAAATGTGAGTATTTCCATGATTATGGTGACCATGTTCAATTAACTACTCTGTGTATGCAAAAAGCAACATGGAATTAAGAAAAGAACCTGATAATTCAACTAATTACCGTGTATAAACCTGTAACACATAAATATTACAACAAATAAGCAGAACAGCTTTCAAGTAATATGGTCAAACACTTCTGTTGCTTTTTTGAGGCGTACTTGATATCATGGTGTCCTAGAGTGACTTTATGATACTGAATTGTATCCCCATTTGTCTGTTTAGCCCAGTGTGGAATTCACATTCTCTGGAAAAATCCCAGGATTTATCTCCTAGGAAGCTGAGAAGCCTCAGAGAAAAAGGAAAACAATAATTATCTGCTTTGCTTCTCCTGTGTTTTGCTCCTGTGGAATGTGTTTGGAGATTGTTTGCCACAGGTGATTGTTCCATTGGTTTCTGCTGTGAGTTGTTTTCACTCTTTGGCCAATCAGGGCCAAGCTGTGTCAGGACTCTGGAAAGAGTCACGAGTTTCCATTATTATCTTTTTAGCCTTCTGTAAGTATCCTTTCTGTATTCTTTAGTATAGTTTAGTTTAGTATTCTTTAATATAATATAGTATTATAAAATAATAAATTATCATTCTGAGAACATGGAGTCAGATTCATCATTCCTTCCTGACACGAGACTCCCAGCAAATATAATAGCCCAGAAATAAGTTTTGTGCCTTTAAAGCTAAATCTGAGAGCAAAGGAGGGCAGAAGGAAATGGGGTGGAATTTTTTCACAGCTGTATTCAAAAACCAGAGCTAAGAGCTTCAGCTCTCTGTGTCTCACAGACCATGCTGTCTGCAGCAAGGACAGGGAGCAGGAGAAAGCTCTCCTTGGCTTTTAGTTGGTGTTTTTAGCTAGCTGAGGCAAAAAAGTTCCCCAGACTGTGGCTTTTTTTTCCTTGGAACTTTTTCAACCTGCTCTGGACTGAAAACCCAGAAAAACACCTGGAGCTCATGGCTGTGGCCCACTGGGGCCTGGGATGCAGCATTTGCAGCACAGGAGGGACTGGTAAGAGACAGAGTGAGCTGAGCCACAGCCCCTGAAAAGGACTGTCCGAATTTGCCACTTCTTCAGAACAATGAGAGCTTCCATTGTTTAATATTATTCAATTTTTATGCTTGTGAATATTTTGTTTGTTAAATAGTTTTTTTCCAATTTTCTCAAAGGAGATTTATGTCTCCTGAACTGGTGGGAGGAGGGGCCACTTGAATTTGCTTTCTAGAGGGACCCCTTTGGAGGTTTTCTCCGAAATTTGCTCTAAACCAGGACACAGTCATTTTAAAGACAGTGAATGTCTGATGATTTTTATACAATCAAGAGTTGGGCTGGCCTAAGAATTTTTTAAGACATTAGAGGGAATTGATTTAATTCATAAACAGCTATAAAATTTATAATATTATTTAACATCCTTAGAGCCCTTAATAAATTACTTTAAAATGTAAACATTTTGTAATCTGATTGTTCTTATCTGAACTAGGGAAGTTTTATGGCTTAGACAAACACAGGAAACCTTATCTTCTGTAGTTCTTAACTCTTTGGCTGGTACTTCCTGAATGACTAATCCATGTCACGCAAATGCTAGTTCTTAAAAGCCAAGAAAAGTTTAGTAAAACAGCCATACAACAAAAACCTTATTAGATTTTAAATAATAATTCTATATGAAAGAAGTAAGTGATTAGATCCTCTGATAAAAAATACACAGGTTTTCTATTAGCACACAAGAATCTTTGTGAGTTAATGAAATATCTATGTACAAGTTGAACATTTAATGATGACATTTCATACAAACAGCATGAAACAAGAGAATTGTATTTAAGGAAATAAGAAGCAGTAACTATGCTATCCAGAATTTATGAACCTTCATAGAGTTGAAGAAAAGAATATGTATTCAACACAATGTTCCTAAAAGTCTGAAAAGGTATCATTGGTGTGAAACTATGATTATAGATGTTGTGGTGTTGTGGGTCCCAGGACAAGGTGAGAGATGAGAACTGACTCCAAGTTCTCGGAAGGCTGATTTATTATATTATGATATATTATATTAAAAGAAATTATATACTAAATTATATTAAAGAAAGAGAACGGAGACATCAGAAGGCTTGAAAAGAATGATAATAACCTGTGACAGACTCAGAGAGTCTGACACAGCTGGCTGTAATTGGCCATTAATTAAAAACTATTCACTTGCTGGGTAAACAATTCTCCAAATCACATTCCAGAGGAGCAAAACATGGAGAAGCTGAGGCTTCTCAGGAGAGGAGAAGAAATCCTGGCGATAGGATTTTTCAGAAAATATCATAGTGACATATAGAGGCCAGAAATCCACCTGTTTCTATGTCATCAAAACACACTACAGTGCATGAGGTTCACTGGAGTGGATCCCTATGAATTTCCTCATCCCAAAAGTACAGCTAATGCAGCAGCAGTGATTGAGCACCATCCATCCATGAAAGGGCACAGAACTCCCCACTCCCCCACTGGGACACTGATGATGTGAAGGGCTGAGCAGAGAGGACTCTTATATTGGCTGCATAAGGTTGGAGCCCTCCAAGAGTTACTAAGGAAAGAATCAAATATTAGCAGTTAAAAGTACACAATGCTTACGTTATTCTTATGGTATCCTAGATGCCTACTTGGGTTTTTTTAAGTCTTAATTTCTCCGTAACTTTAAGTTATTTTCACTCATTCATCACTTCAGCATCTGAGGCAGGATACTAAGGTGAAGCCATTATTCCCCTTCTTCCCACTTTCAGTGTCCCTCAACAGCTTGGCCAAGATCTCCTTATTGCTTGACATAAAACTCATCAAATGTACTCACCCCATATACCCATGAAAATGGCAAAAAAAAGAGTTGCCACGTTGTCAAACAAATGGGAATACTGCAAGAGAAGAGCCAGGAACAGGTCAGTACCAAGAGAGTTTTCAGGATGAACAAAAAGGAGCAGTGGCTGCAGAGCCAGACACAGACCTGGGAGGACTCGCAGGTGGTGTTCAGTCTCCAGTATTCACAGTCTCGGTCACAAAGTGGGCACATGATGATCTCTCCTCCAATTGCAGGGTCACAGATTTCTTTGCTAAGCAGGAAAACATTGTAAAATATCTGTTTCCACAGCATCTTAAAAGTTGTTATATGAAATTTATTTAAAAAATTAATAGGAGCTTCATTTGTTCAAAGCTCAACGTTTGCAGCTTCACAGCAAAGATGCCACATCTTGTCACAGTCACTGGTATTGACCAGTGGCTGGTCAGGGAAACCCAAGAATGAAGCAGCTGCTACAAGGAGTAGAATTAATAAACTCCCTTGATAAGGGCTTTTTGGCTCTACTAGTAATGAATCAGGAGTCTGTCAGGAGCTGTACTGTAAATGCACTGCTTTCAGGCAAGATATAAACCATGTTATTTCTCATCAGGTTAGCAATGACATCAAAACACCTTTTCTAAAAGCAGAGAGACCACTTCAGCTTTGATATCTGCAGAAAAATTTGCTACTTCAATTTAATGACAGTGGGTAAAATTTAGAATTCTATGATAGTCCTTTGGTATCCAGAGAAATCTCAATATGTATAACACTATTCCCAGATGAATTCTTAACCTAGCTAAAATACAAGTCTCAAAATTACATTATTGTGGAAGGGGCTAACAGCGGGCCTGTTAGCTAAAGGAGTGAGAAGAAGCTGAGAAGTAGAAGAAACTGATAAGGAGCTCTCTCCAAGGCTGTAGCCAAGGAGACCGAGGGAAGAAAGATAGAAGAACTTTGCAGCTGGATGAAACATTTTTAGAAAGTTAATTAAGTCACTATAACTTCTCACCAATAGTATTATGTTGATTTATTGTGGCCAATAGTAAAGATAGAAGAAGCATAAACAATTGTAAAGTGTATAAAAATCAGCCATGTTCAATAATAAAGTGTTGCCAACTGAGACTGCTTGTGGTCTCTGCTTTATGTTGTGACCGCCTCGACAGCGACACATTATTCAACAGAATAGATGAGAATTTTAACTTATTAGTCATCTTTCATAGTTAAAATGCAAAATTTTATAGAATTATACAGAAAACAGTAAGCAATGAGTAAGCAACCCCCAATCCCTGAAAACAATAAATCTTTGGACTTCTGATAAAAGAAATTCTATGCTTACTTAAAAAAACCCACCAAATTATGGCCTGTAAGATACTGGATGCCTCTTTGATGAGAGAACACTGCTGATCTGTTTTACTCATGCTTTTGGTTAGTACAAACAATGCCCTATACCAAAAGGTCAGACTGCTCTGCGAGACAGATTGAATAGACAAGATCCAAGGGGTACCCTCAGGACTTCATATATTTCAGCTTCTCTAATGCAGAAAACTATGGCAAACAAAGTATTGTTTTTCACCTACAAGCTGAGTCTTACTAATTGATAGTCACAAGTTCTCCATTAGTGGTCCACCACCTTTACAGTCAATAAAGACAGCTGAAGAACAAATTTGTCTGCTCTGACAAGCTTTAAAAGCTTGTTACCTGTTGAGTAACAACAAGAATAAATTTTTCACATTGCTTAGCTTTTGCCCAGGAGATTTTCAATGTTATACTTACCTGCTCATATTTTCATCCATTGTAAACAAGCCATAAAGAAAACAGATTAAGCCAACAACTGCTGCAAGGAATAACATCTCCGTGTAAAATCCTAGCCAGGCAAAATAGATTCCAATCTTCTCACCATAGTACTTTCTGAATACAAAAAAAATAAAAAAGCAATTAACAGGAACACAAAGCAAAATTTAAAACTGTAGTAGAGCAAACTGGCCAGAGTAAAAGTGAAATACTTGGCAAAATTCACTTTTAACAGCAGAGTAAATGCCTTGAGGTACTGTGGAAAATGAGGGCTGAAACTGGCCATGAGAAGTTACTCAAGCTGTAAGAACCAGGTGAATAATCAGGACATATGGCTTCTTTTGTCCCTTTTTTCCTCCTGGCAGAAACTAACATTAAAATCACCCTTTTCTCTTTTCTTCAGAATAGTGTAGGTGAAGATTTACTTTCTGATTTTTCCAAGGAGTTACACAAATGAAACAGCACAACAGTTCTGACCATACGGTTAAAGCAAAGAGGCAATCCACAGAAATACAACCACTTGCAGTACAAACAACCTGTGACCTGTGAACAAAGCAGCATTCTGTTGTATCACATCAGCTGAATCAAAGAGATCTTAAGTCAGTTTAAATTTGGGGTTAGAACTAAGAATCAAGCTTCCAAACTGATTTTATCAGTATTTTTTCAAGTCTGTGTTGAAATTTCAACATTTCAAATAAACCTTTAACATTTTTTTTTGCAGAGATTGATTAAAAAATCTGAGGTATTCTATGTATGTGTTTCTTTAACAGCTGAATTATCTGTAATATACCTAACACCAGGAGGACTGGCTAGATGGAAAGAGGCTTGATTTGAGATAAAGCATTTTGCCCCTTCTTAGTAGAAAGCTCTGTCATGTCCTCCCAGGACACAGTGCCCAATTAATATCCATTGGATCTTAAAAGAGGCAAAGACTTCCTGATGTCTTCAGTTTTAGCTTTTATATTTTTCAGATTCCGTGCTGCTTTAGTGTGTGGCTCTGAGCTTCATATTAAGCAATGGTAAGTGCTCTTCACAGAGTAGGTAGATAATCAAGCCTTTTCTAGCTTGGGACAAAGGACAAATGATACAAGTTTCAGGCCCAAGGGCATAAACAACATGGAATGAAGAGTGAAAACCAGAAGAATGGGATGTTTTAACCTAAAGCTATAACTGGACAATTAACTCCAATATGCAAATGGACCAGAACTTTTAAAAGTGTGAGACCTGGTGAGCGGTCGTGCACTTTGTGACCACGTTGGTTCCTCTTGGGTGTAACCCTGACTGGGCTCTTGTGCTGCCCAAGGTGGATCCATGAAGGCTTTTTAATAAACAGCTACTTTAAGTCTGTGTAGCCTCTGTCCTAGGTCAGCCTTCTCAAGGCATCACTGCTAGCAGGATCAAGCTAGAGATGAATACACACTGAATGGCAGTGAAAAGCAAGGGCACACAACCAGCCCAGGCAGCATCTCACCTGATAAGGACCAAAGGCTGCTCCTTGTAGAAGCGCAGGAAGCGGGCCCACTCCATGTAGAGCGTGTACCTCTCGCTGTCACAGTTGGGGTCGCTGGCCTTCTTCCAGTACTGGCACTGCGAGCAAAGCAGGGCAAGAGCAAAACACCTCATTGTCACTTTTGTGCCAAGAATAACACAGGAACAGGCAGGAGGCAGGATTGTACAAGGAGCAAAGAAGCTTTATTCAAGAGAACCTCGTAGTTTTTATAGAGTGACATGATAGATTCTATTTGATTGGCTAATGTGAAAAATGTGTACTTTATGACTGGCTTTTTGCATATATTAAAATGAATATTATATGTGTTATGTTAGAAAGTTATGCTGTATTAATTTTCTTAAGTAGTGTGTTAAATATAGTTTTAGATGATAACATAAGGTTAAAATAGAAACTATGCTATGTAAGATACTTTTAGCAGCCACAGGACACCTGAATCTTTCAGAGGAAAAGAATTTATTGCTCCATTATCAGAAGAAATGAACTTCAACCCGCCTCGCTTGGGAAGGACGATGCCGGTCAGGATTGAGAGGAAGAAGCTGACACTGCCCAGACAGAATCCTGTGTTTGAATGGAATTTATGCATCATGTATGAGGTGTATGGATATGCAACAGGTTATTGTTTTGAAGGATTAATCCTCTGTTAATGTGTGTCCTTTTTCAGGATTATTTTTTCCAGAAAGAGGTTCCTGGACTGTCCGTAACTCTTGTTCTTATTGTCTCATATTGTCCTAACTCAAATTGTCCAAAATTTTTATTACTCTAATTATATTGCTATTTTTATAACCATTTTGTTACTATTAAACATTTAAAATTTCAAAAACAAGTGATTGGCGTTTTTCACAGCTAACTAACAAAAACACCTTCCTCATACACCATCATTGAGAAGAACAGAAAGACAAAGCAGAAAAACACCACCTGCACTTAACAAGTTATCACATCCTTACAACTCCCTGAAAATTCTCCCAAGCCCTCTTGCCATTTCTCTCTCCCATTCCATGGCATCCACACCTCATCGACAGGCCCAAACACTACATTGAATGAGACAAACAGCAATGATGATGCACCCCTCTTCAGACTGTGCTGTTGGTCATTATCAGGTATCTTAACTGTCAAATACCATGAAAATTTTGGAACTTCATCACTTTCCTAGAAATTAAACAGTGTAAAATAGCCACAGTTTTTGACAGCTTTTTCAATTTTATTTTGTGCCACAGAGCTCCACTTCTGTGGCACAAATGGCTTCTCCACTTTGTCAGTTATTTACTTCGTGATCTTGGTTTTCCTTTTTTCTGAATGTCTCTCAATCACAAAGAAAAGCATGAAAATTGGTTTCTAAATTGGAAGCAACCAACAGAACTTTAGGCAACATAAATTTTGCATTTTGAAAATATTCTGAAAGATTAAATAATTATTTTTAGACAAAGATTTTTGAGTTTGTCTCACAAGTTTTAGAATTTTTTTCATAAGATTTCTTAGCACTTAAAGTTGGTTGTAGTTGTATAGAAGAGATTCTTGCTTTTTACTGTCAGCAGTTTTGGTAATCCCAATAGTATAAAGTGCCTCCCAGCCTAGACTAACATTCTAGATCCTAATCAGCCAAACTTTCCTCCTGAAAACCTAAGGAATGTCCATTCACTCAATTATTTTTTTCCTAAGGAAAATAAAATATTTTCAAATATTTTCAAATATAAATCTATATACAGTATTTTAAAATGTCTTATGGTGGAATTCAGATTAAGTTCACTAAAGCATAGTGACATCTGAAATAACCTTTAAAAACACAGAGAATTTAAGCAAAAAATTAAACACAACATTTAGGGGGAAAAAATTAATGCAAAAAACCCCATGTAAAACACTGTAACCCATCTCTCTCTTGTTTTCTCCATGGAATTTCAGGACTAAATGTCACACATGTCATATTAAAAACTGACCTTACAGCAAAACTAAGCATAGTATTTATTATCCTTACCACATTTCCAGTATTCCAGTATTTGTACCCAAAGGTCACTGGGAGATGGACAAGTCACCACCCCACACTAAACGGGCAGGGTTCAGGCAACTCCTCTGACTTCAGTCCCAAAATGGTATGACCCCAAGAGTTTTCCTCTAACTACAGGTAGTGTGCACTAGTGTGTAACTACAGTATGTCTGTGTGCACACCCTATGCACACACACTGCTGAATGTGGAAATTCTTTCCTTGTTATAATCTAAGGTACTACTGTGTGGTCTGTGCCACCAGCATTACAGGAATATGATGGAGTAAGTCTTTAAAGAAATGAGTGACTGACACATATTCTAAAAACTCATCTGTAGGAAGAAACATTTCAGCACATAAAAGCCAAATAGAAGGGCTGACAGCTATGTCTTGTGTGTTATAAAACAGCATCAATTACTGGGACAAATTGAAAGGTTTGAGTATATTTTCATATCTCCTAGAACAGCAAATGTCACCGTAGGTAAAAGAGTGCAAACACTGGGAAATGCTCAAGGGAGCAGAAAGCTGAAATACTTACATCATGAAGAGGATATGCAGCTGTGTAGGTGCCATTGTTCAGCAGTCTCTTAATCCCAAATTTTTTCTTCCCTTCTTCTGTTCCGTATGGGCAACGTGTAAGAATATAATTAACCTGAGATTCAAGAATGACAGTTTCAGACCTTTCCTATTCTAAGGCCATTAAATAGAAACCTGTAATAGATATGCACTGTGTATAATCTGCAGGAACAACATCCAAAAGCAAAAGGTATTTCTTCAGAAGGCCTTATCTCCTATAAGAATACTGGGGGCATAGTTGCCTTGTAGACATCCAGAAGATCAGTTCCAAGAATTATTCTATATTTCTAAGCAAGATGCACAGGTACCCAGGCCTCTCTGCATTTACCTCAGTTTCCAAGGTTTCTATACCCACTCCTTCCTTACATGAATATTCTGATGGGGCTGTGTAAATCTACTGTACCCAGAAGCAGCCAAATTCCCATACTTACTATTCTGTTTCTCATGGATGGGGAGAAGAAAGTGCT
Organism: Molothrus aeneus; assembly: GCF_037042795.1. Classification (NCBI taxonomy): domain Eukaryota; kingdom Metazoa; phylum Chordata; class Aves; order Passeriformes; family Icteridae; genus Molothrus; species Molothrus aeneus. Next base: position 3,141,787 of record NC_089651.1, on the reverse strand, counting down.
CTCATCATTAATGAGGTACAGCTCCTGCTTGTCCTTGCTGAATGGTGCTGTGAAATAATCTGGTTCAGGGTGCATCACCTTCTCAGGCAGCCTCAGTGGGAAAAGCACACAGTCCAGGGGGTTCTCCACCATGGGGGGAATGTCATTTTCCCTGATGGGAACTTTAATGTTCAGCACTTCTGCATATGTGATCAGAACCTCCCATGGCGCATGGATCTTCACAAAAAAAATCTTGCCATCTTCAGATTCCTGTTCCAGAAAAGTTAAATCAGACATTAGACCAAACTGTGTTTTATTTAAAGATTTATGGGAATATTTTTCATATAAAATGTATTGCCTTTTACATATTTTTAAAGGATTTAAAAATGAAGTAGGAGGGAATAGGACTTTCTGTGTATATATATATATATATATATATATATATATATATATATATATATTTACTGAAAAGCTTATCTGAGTGGTTAGCTGTTCATAAAAATAACCTTTCCACTACTACAAGCTCACAAGGCTTTTCAAACTATATTATTCTCATACACTGAAAATTCTCATTACACTGGAAACACAAAGAATAATCTTGTCATAGGCCTCATGTAACATGTATGTTCTTCTAGTGTTGCTCTGCATTCACAGTAGAAGTTGGCAATCAGAAGGGTTTTTAATATTGCTCAATGAATTCCCTACCTATGGATGTTACAGAGCCTGAACTTCACCAAGAGTTATTTGACTCACCTCAGCCTCTGGCATGCTGACTCCATCAGTCAAAATTGCACATCCTCCAGTTATTACAGCAAACAGTACCACTAACCAAACATCCTCAAGGTCACAGGGTCCTTCCTCACAATTACAACATCCAGTGGGCATAACTAATTCATTCACTGCCTTCCAAACTTGTTACTCATTGTTAGGTAGAATTAAAATCAGCTGTAAGCACATTTCCCATTTATGTGGATATGAACCAAAGCACAGCTATTTTGCCTTCTTGTTATGAAAGCAAAAACAAAAGCTTCCTCTTGAATCAAAATTATTCTGCTTCCACAATTCTTACCAATGTATCTGGAAAAAGCACTCAAATAAACATATTAACCTTGTTTCCCCTAAATTAGTCACACTCCACTGAAATACACGAATATAATTTATAATTTTTCTCAGAGAAAGAAAGTGGTTTATTGATTTGCAAGTCCTCTTTCTGGTCCTAATTTTTCTTTTTTTTTTTTTACCTTCTTGTCTTCTGTTTCTAGCTCCAAACCAGCCTTTTGCAGGTTGCTCTCAAATTCTTTTCTCCTTTCCTGAAGAGAAACAAAGACACTTTAGCAACTGATGAAGTTAGCAACTAATTGATCACTCACCGATGACTCACCGGGTTTCACTTCTCTCAGCTGCCCTGATGACAACCCCTTAAGGCTATGTGACCTTCTCAAAGCAAGCAGACAAAAACCAGTGACACACACCGGGGCACTTTCTGGTGAGTGCCAGCTTTGTGATGGGAACCCAGCAGGAAGGGCACTGACCAGCCCCAGGGCACCAGTGGCTGGGAAAAGCTTTGGTCTGGGCTACCGGGCTCATCCGACAAGCAGCTGATGGCTTGTGTCTTGAGCACTTCTGACTTCAGGAGTGTGAAAAATGCGTGTATTTTATAATTGGCTTTTCACAAATATTGAAATGAATATTATATGTGTTGTGTTAGAAAGTAATGCTGTATTAATTCTCTTAAGTAGTGTGGTAAATATAGTTTTAGATTATAAAAAATGTTCAAATAGAAACTGTGCTATGTAGGATACATTTTTTAAAGAAAGGACTCGCACTGAGATAGCAGCCACAGGACACCTGAATCCTTCAGAGAAAGAGAATTTATTGCTCCATTATCAGAAGAAACGAACTTCTTCCCGCCTCGAAGGCGCTGTCAGGATTGAGAGGAAGAAACTGACACTGCCCAGACAGAATCCTGTGTTTGAATGGAATTTATGCATCATGTATGAAGTGTATGAATATGCAACAGGCTGTTGCTTTTAAGGGTTAATCCTCTGTTAACGTGGGGCCTTTTTCAGGCTTGTGCTGCCCAGAAAAGGTACCCGGACGTCTGTAACTCTTTGTCTCTATTGTCTCATATTGTCCTAATCCAAATTGTCCAAATTATTATTACTCTAATTGTATTACTATTTTTATAACCATTTTATTACTATTAAACTTGTAACATTTTAAAAACAAGTGATTGGCACTTTTCACAAGGAGGCTGCTGTGTGGGGTGTGGTCAAGTTTAGCTCTATTTCCAGGAGAAAGATGAAAAGAAAAATTCTGGAAGCACATGGAAGACTGAGTGCTTCCAGCTTCATTTATTTCTTTTGTATATTTAGTTATACAATTATGCCCGATACAGACATTCAAGTACTGATTACAGACTATTCAAACAGCATTTCACAAACATCACTGATATGACCAACAAATCACTGCATGTGCTTAGTTTGCATAAAGTCAGCATGGACTTCATGCAGAGATAACAAACCTGCCCATGGCAGTGTGTGGTGGCTGCATGACCTGTGTGAGCTTCATATTCTTCTTGAACTCTTTTTTTCTGCAAAGTAATTCCTAAGTCGTGTCTCTAGGTACGAACATTTTCTTCCTCTCCATCTCTGTATAATTTTTGGTCCTATTGAGAGACTGTATTAATTTCCTCTTAATTATATAAAATTTGCTGAAGAACTGCCAGAATAACAATAAATTAAGCCAAATATTAAGTCCTACCCTCTTTAAAATGCACAAGCTAGATCATAAATTTATTTCTAGCTAAACCTTGCCATGCTGTCTAATGTTTCTTCTATTGAAAAGTCTTAAATTACAGTTTTCAAACATACTTAAATACTCCAGAACACGATAATTTTCAGCCAGTTTTCTCTTCCTGCATGTCAGTGAGGAGTAGACTGCCATTTTTGCCTTTCATTTTGCATAACTTAGACAAATGAAGGCAGACTGAAGAACAGCTTTCATAGCCCTCAGATATTTTCCTGTGTTAGTGGCCTCTCATTTTTGTGTGTCACATCTGATTTTGCCAAGTATTACTAGATATTAAATTAGACACTGGGCTATATAAACTTTTGAATATGAAAACTCCTGAGTTCTAGCACATGCTGAGGGCAAAAGCAATTCCATGCACTATTTTTCCTACAAACCTGCCTAAATGCACCTGTATAAACATGTCAGAGAACTCTGGTTTGCTGACATGATAATCAGATAGAGAGCAACACAACTAAAAGGTATTTCAGAAGGTATGTTAAGATGCTGTAGAAAAGCTGACATTCAAGCCTAGCATCCAAAGCTATATGCTACTGTGGATTACCTTTTCTCCTAACAAAGCACACTGGTGTGTACTCTTTCTCCAGCAAACACTGGAAGAGAGCCAAGCAAGTCAGCTCAGAGGCTTCTCTGCCAGCAGACACAGCCAGCTTCTCTCCAGCTGTGCAGCTCAGGAGCAGGCAGAGCCAAAGGGTCTGGCCCCATCCTACTTATCTTTCCTTGCAATACACTTAGTGTGACAAACTGCAGTGCTCTAATAGAAATTACGCTCTTTTTACCACCTTGCTCTTCTCCCACAAGCCCCCTCCTGAAACCCGTGCAATGTACAGTACTTTCCAGTTAATGGGAGAAACATTTTTAAAGGAAATCAATCTGCTGGGGGGGGAAAAAAATCCTCCCCCTTTTCTTGTCAAATACTGGATGTCTTCATGTCGCTATCAAAGGCTTAAAATGGACAAAATGTATCCTTGGAACAGAACTGGCTGTTTTTAATCTGTACTTAGAATTTTAAGCTTACTGCCCCAAACCTGATAAACCATCCCTGGTCCATGTATTTCTGACTCTGTAGATTGGCTGTAGATGCCAATCTGCAGTCCAAGAGGCATGAGGGAAGCTCTGTAAGTCATCACATCCACCATATTATGTGGATAGCTCACATAATGTGGGATAAGCACAGACTAACTTTATCATCCAACATGTGCTGGGTTGTAATGAACCATCCTGCTAAGACTGACAAAGCAAGATCCAAAGTCCAGCAGCTCTATTATGCCCAAAGCAAATGTAATACTGCATAATCAGGCAGCTAGGGAAGAGAGATAACTTCTATAAACCCAATTGTGATAACAATGCTGGTACAACAACAGGTAACAATGCAGGTCCAGCTCCTGGTGGGTCCCTTCTGACTCAGCATATTCTGTGATTCTTTAAATCTGTAAATTCCTGGCCCTGCACAAGACACTCCAGGAGACACACTGTGTGCCTAAAAGTGTTGTGCAAATGCTTCTTGAACTCTGCCAGGTTTGGTGCTGTGATCACTGCCCTGGGGAGCCTCTTCCAGTGCCCAACCACCCTCTGGGTAAAAAACCTTTAGTTCCTAATACCCAACCTAAACCTCCCCTGACTCAGCTTCATGCCATTGCTTTGAGTCCTGTCACTCACTGGTCCCAGAGAGAAGAGATTGGTACTTCTCCCTCCTCTTCCCCTCACAAGAAAATTGCACACTGTGATGAGACTTCCCCTCAGTCTCCTCTTCTCTGTGCTGAAAAAAACAAGTGCCCTCAGCTGCCTCTCATAAAGCTTCCCCTCAAGGCCCCTCACCAGCCCCATGGGCCTCTTTTGGACAGTCTCTCAACCTCTGTCTTTTTTTATATTGTGGTACCCAAAATCAGACACAGAACTCAAGGTGAGACTGCCCTAGCTCAGAGCAGAGCAGACAATCCCTTGTTGCCTGGCTGGTGATGCTGTGCCTGATGCCTCCCCAAGACATGGCGGGCCTTCCTGGCTGTGCCTGATGTCCCCAGGACAGGGCTGGCCCTCCTGGCTGTGCTGATGTCCCCAGGACAGGGCTGGCCCTCCTGGCTGTGCCTGATGTCCCCAGGACAGGGCTGGCCCTCCTGGCTGTGCTGATGTCCTCAGGACAGGCCTGGCCCTCCTGGCTGTGCCTGATGTCCCCAGGACAGGGCTGGCCCTCCTGGCTGTGCTGATGTCCCCAGGACAGGCCTGGCCTTCCTGGCTGTGCCTGATGTGTCCAGGACAGGGCTGGCCCTCCTGGCTCTGTCTGATGTCCCCAGGACAGGCCTGGCCCTTCTGGCTGTGCCCCAGGACAGGGCTGGCCCTCCTGGCTGTGCTGATGTCCCCAGGACAGGCCTGGCCCTCCTGGCTGTGCTGATGTCCCCAGGACAGGGCTGGCCCTCCTGCTGCAGGGCACTGCTGACTCATTGAACTTTGTTGTGGGTCCCTTCCAAAGCAGAATATGTGGTGATTCCTTCTGCAGCTACCAGCCAAATTCCTGCCAAGCTGTGTGGTGTGCTCTGAGTTCAGAGTGAGCCCAGCTTTCAGCCACTCCTGCAGACCTGGGGTGCAGGGCTAACAGCACCAAACAAGCATCTGATACTTGCTGCCCCTCGCTCCCTAACTCTGGCTTGGCCTGACCTCTAAGAAAGCAGAGGTTTCTGTCTGAGATGATAAAAACTGGGAAAGGAACTCACTGAAATTTCCTTCTGTATCTCTGTACCCCACTGGGGACAGAGGGACTTTGCTTCCAGTCAACACAGGAGTGGAATTACTTTGCACAGAGATCTATGAGTCCTAAGGCTCTGTAGTTCTTGTGAAGAAATATGCTTATGGACAATAAAGACTATGTCGTGGTCATACATCAATACTTTGATACTTTAGATATTTTTATAAATTCTATTTATTTTTTCATGTTCACATACATTTCATATGTTGGTGAAATATTTCCATGTGTGCTGGAGGCTTTAAGGAATAATACTGTCTCAAAAAATCATAATCCTAATTTTTGTTCAGAGGCCTTTGTGGTTTGGATTTGTTCATGTAGTTTATAGAAGGCAAGTTCAAAACAGCTGAAGGCAAGTCAAATCAGCATTCCAGCTGAACCTGGAATGTATCTGGGAATATCAAAAAAGCTAAAAGTTGTTCTGCATGAAACTAAGGGAGAAAATGAACAGACTGTCTCTTACATCTGTATCAGGGATATGTTGAAACACACAAAGACGTTATTTATCCCATTCTTAGAAATGCAGAATAAAGCTGTTTCCTTGAGACTAGGAAACAAAACCCTTTGTCACAGCTGTTATTCTCCTTGTATAAACACTTCTATTCTCAGCTGTTCCATTTTACTGCATCATTGTACTACCATAAAAGAAACATTTCTTTCTATAGTAACTGTACAATAGCAAGTACAGTGTATGTCAGACAAATTCCAGAGGCTGCACTTCATCAAGATTTAAATCTTGTTACCACAAAGACAACAGCACAGTATTTGTATGCTAAGAAGTCTGCACTAATTTATGGACATACTAATTGCATAAAGATCTATGGTGAACATAATTGTAGGGCATATGCAGATGCCCCACAAACTGTGTAAAAAAAATTGGTATCTCCATGACAGTTTGTCCAGTGACCACAGAGTTTATCCACAGGGCCACTGACCTTCCTCCATGAGGCCATAAACTCTTTTGCAAGGAACAGATATACACAGAATTAAGTATCACAAGACTTAATGTGGATGTTTATGCCTTCTGAAAGACAGAGATATGCTCCCAGAAAGTGCATTTTTATGTCAATGAGGAAGGACAATATTAGCTACTAACTCTTGGGCTTTTTCCCATGTGAATCCTTCAGTCAATAATGACACCCATGGACATGGGCTCTGGTCTGGCAAAGATTCCTACTACCCTTAATGAGCCATAAATCAATGAGGAGGAAACTGGTGCACACAATATGAGTGAGTGACTAGACTGACCATCTGACTCATTTTCCTTCCCACCTGAACATAACCTAAACAGTATTCTTTTCTTCCCTCATTTAAAATAATTAAAGTATGACTAATGGAAAAGTTTAAGACTTGCTTTGACAAATTTTGCGTGGGTATCTTTCTTCTCTCTACGTCGAGGGGCCTTTTCTTCCTTATTTTTGAAATGCATTTTGCTTCAGGAGAGAAGAAAGCATCTAGCCAGGAGTACAGCCTAACAAAGAGTCAGGGTGAGTTTGAAAAAGTATGCTTGTATATAAACCTATGGTATCATCAGAGGTCATCATCACAGGTCATCATCTATCAAATAATCTGGTCTCCCAGGAAAATCATTGAATGTGGCTAGCTGAGCAAAGCTGACTGAGATGCTTAATCTGGGAAAAGTATCCCACAGAGACACGACAAATTTTTGGATTTTTTAATGTAGTAAGAGTAGGATAGAGGGGCTCTACACTAGATTGTATTTGGGTGCAAGGACAGGCAGCAGGGGTTCTACACTAGATTGTATTTGGATGCAAGGACAGGCAGCAGAAGTTCTTAATGAAAACAGTATTTTCTTCATAAAAGAATGAAAGCAATATGCAATTTTTTAACAGCCTAATTTTGCATTATTTTTCCAAAGGAAATTTGAATTTTTAATTATGAAATTATGAAATTACTTCAATATGACAAGATAAAGATTGCAACTGTTCTTTGCTTCAAAGACTAATAGTTTTGATCATGATTTTGTTATAAGCATTGGTGTAATTAATTTTTTTCAGATACCCTTATCTTTCAGAAAAATATGACTACTTGAGAATGTAATTGTTTAGTGTCTCTCTCCTTTTTAAATTTTTCTGATCATGAATAAACTTTGGAATTATATTTTGGTGAGACTAGTTTGTAAAAGTAACCTCTCCTGACTCGGAAAGAAGGTAGCGAATACAGAGAAAAACAAATTTAAATTCTCATTTTTAAAAAATATTGTGCTTTATATAAAATTTGTCTTGAGTGCCTCTCATTGTACTGGATTTTTTTATATAGCTTGAATTTATGTTAGCCAAGTGAGACCTCATGTGTCAGCGTGAGCATGGAACAAGCAGGTGCCATTAACTGATTCCATCTGACCTATGATTACCATTCAGGGTCTTGCTGGCAAGTTCAAGAATAATCACTAACTGGCATTTTAGAGAAAGTTTGTTTTTGTGCTCTGTTACATGGGAGGGCTCTTCTCAAAGCCACTTTAAATATTCTTCTAGAAGAATGAACACACATATGTAGACAGTAGGTCAAACACAGGGAAAAGCTCCAGAAGAACATGCTGTGTTTGTGTTACTCAGAGTATATTTTAAGAAAAGAGTCTCAAAACTATTAAAGAAAAACTGCACTGAGTCTTGGAGCTAAGAATCTATTTGTCCTCTAACTACAATCAAAGGGTATGAAAAATTAGTCCTTGTTAAATATTGTTTGGATGACCTTTGCTTATTTAGAAGAATAATCCTCCTTCATTTGAAAGTATTTACAGGTGCAAGTATTCACAAATATTTCTCCATAGTCTTAGCTAGACTGTTAAATGAAGAAGTAAAATAATTCGGATTCTTTGTTCCATTGTATAATACATTGCTCTGCCTAAGTAATGAAGAGTGATCAATTCAATAATCATAGACACAAGAATCTAATAAAATTGGATCCTGACAAACAACAGTGAATTACACAGAAATGTTCATACATGGGATTGCTTTTCACATAGCTATATGTGATTTTTTTAGGTAAGTTCAATTCCAGATGAATCTAGTGATCCAAAAGGGTAAGTAACTAATATTCATCTAATTATAAATAAAAATTAAGAGGACTTCAAAAAGACAAACTTACCAACTTCTTTTCCCATTCCTTATTAAGATCATCCACATAGGAGAGAACAAAATCAATTCTCCTGACACCATCCCTGAAGAAAATAGAATCTTTGCTTTGATGTCTTTTATCAATCTGCAGAAGATACAGGCATATGAATTAAAAAACAAGCACTGCTGTTTCTCTAAAATATCACAGAAGGCAAAGAAGTTCCCCCATATTGCCGCAGTTCTTCAGTTTCTTTACAGCTGAAGACACATCTGGGCAAGTTTTAACAAGGGCTACATCTAGATTAATTTCAAAATTAACCGCATATGTCCGCAAGCATTACATGTAAATAACTGACACAGGAAAAATAAATGTATATATGTTAGTGTAGCAATACTTGTGAATACTTGAAGCAGGTAGCAAAATGTAAATTCATGCATTTTTCTCTATATAACAACATTCACTAAATCAACCACCACAGAGACATATGTCCCAGCAGTGACCACACATAAAAATAGCTCACAAAAATACAGGGGTAATGTTTCAACATTGAGTATTTACTTTCATGGGAAAAAAATACACCTAATAAAAGATATCAATGTAACAAGTAATTAGTATTCCAATTGATCTATTAAAGGTCATATTTTAATTTACCAACATGCCAGAATGTCTTAGTAACAACATCCACCTTTTTCACTATTAGGCCACAGTGATTAATGTTTGGCAAAGAAAAGACTGTAACCCCACTCTCCTAGGGAAGTTAACTCATTAGGTAATATTGTTTGTTATCATATCAATATTCAGCTCTATCAAAGCACATACAAGACATACAGCAAAGTGAATATTCCAGTTTAAATGTAACTTCGTGCAGAGGAAGGTTGCTGTTACTTTTTCAACCACACCTCTCAGTGAAAGTGTATTTGTATAGGGCTGAAGTGGGGTTTTATTTTATTAGAGTAGGAACAAACCAGAGTATTATGTCTGTGTCTTTTCCCTCTCACGGCATGCAAGGATGCATGTGCTCCCTGAGAAGCACAGAATGTTTTTCTGTAGCTGTGACCCTTGCTCCCAGTTAACGGAAGGCAGCACTCAGTGAAGCATGTTATTACTGCAGCATACGAGCCACTCCAATAGCACTGATCACTGCTTTACCCTGAGACGCCGCTTCAGGAACAGATTATACTTCCTTCCACTCTGCTGGAATAACCAACAAGAGGTTAGCAGGCCCACTGTTCCTCTCCAAGAACCAACCGCTTCAAGCATATACCCCAACTACAGTGACTAAGAAATCCATGTCCTTTAAAGCAAGGAAAAGCCTCCAAACATCAGAAAAACACAAGTGCCCAAAAATAATGTGATGATCATGTATTTTTAATTAAAGGCAAAGCTGGGCTGGAATCTGTTTGGACAGTAAAAATGTTTTTAGACAAAGATTTCTATAATACTACTTGCTATCATTTGCATACTACAGTCTCAGGACTGCTGCTGGTCAGAGTGACCCTGAGATGGGTTAAAGTCTCTTTTCCCAGCCCGGCAGTGGAAGAAGGAGTCAGAGCTCTTCATTTCTCATTCTCAAGGTTGTGTATTGTGTCTTATCTATAAAATTCTTTCTCCTGGCCTGCCGAGGTCCGAGGTCCGCTCAGCAGGACAGTCAGAGGCACTCTGCCTGCCCCTGGGCAGGGTTATGTCTTTATACTAAAAACTACATGTACAATATTTACAATTACTTCCCAATACCTATCCTCTATGTCAGACAGTCTGTCTCTACTCTAAACCAATCCAAAAGTGCCACCATCACAGCAGAAGATGGAGGCCAAGAAGAAGAAGAAGAAGAAGGAGGAGAAAGGTTGGACACCCCCAGACTCCTCCATCTTGTCCCCTGAACCCCCATTCTAAAAACCCCAAAAAATCTATTTTTCACCCTGTGATAAATTCACTATTATTCTACTTAAACTTTCGTGGCTTGTAATTCTTCATATAAGGTTGGTAATTGTTTTTTCCAAGGGCTAAATCAAAGGCACAGGGGTCTTGGGCTCTATGCCCCCTGGGCAGGGGCTCGAGTCCTCCAGGGCAGCCAGAGGAATTTCCTGGGTTCCAACACTTCAGCAGATTTAAAAAAGAGCAGTAAGAGAGTGGTTTTGAGTGTAGAGCAAAGATACCAAACCACTGCCTCATGCATAGGGCGTGTGTGTTTCTGTAATGCTCACGTTTGGTCAGACTCACTGGGACATAAAATGACAAATGGCAACCATGTAATTCCAGAGCTGACAAAATTACACGCAATAATATCCACATAATTCATGTGTTTATCTTTAAATAGGCTGAAATGAAATAAAAATAATTGAAAATCCTATTGTTCCATAGTGTTGCACAACTTTATGCATCTTCATTAGACACACTGGTAACTGCTGAAATTAGACACTTGAAGCAGCCATGCATTATCAGGAACTCCTGGGCTCCTATCCTAGCCCTTGGGGAGCTACAAAACACTGCTTCAAATCAATGCAGCACAAAAAAAAGCTAAAAGAAATTACTTCCTGAAAGTGCTACCATCTGTTCTTTGCCTTTCTTCTTCAGCAATTCTGTTAAGGTTTTTTGTTGTTTATCTTCTTGAGAAATATTTACAGCAGATCAATTAGAATACCTTGTATGGCTGAAATCAGGACAGATACCTCAGAAATGCTTTTGCTTCAAAGTGCAGTACCTCATCTTTCATGATTAAATGGTTCACAAAAACCATGGAATCCAAGAGCAGAAAAGAAAAAGCATTTTTCTATTCTATTTTGTACTTACAGGTTTAGGTCTTTCTTTGCAAATATAATTGTGACTAAATGGAAACTGCAAGTTCAGATACTAAGTGAATCAAATTAAAACAGTCCACAGAACCATGCTAACATCTCTATAGAATCAACAGTACTGTAATTATTCAGCATTACAGTAAGTAAACCCCAAAGTGCATTCTAACAACTTAAAATGTTAGCAATTGCCCCAACCACTGATTAAAAAAAGACAGTGACCTCACAAGCACAGAAATTGTTCTAGTGCACTAAATTTATATACACAAAGAAGAAATAAACCAATAAGAAATAGTTACTTCAAAAAAAAAGCTCCTACCGAAGGAGCAGCCCAAATTGTTTGGATTGCATAGTTATAATTAATTATTTAATACAATTGAAGAAGTATTTTATCTTCACTGTCATCAAAATTTGGTCGTTTTCTAAGATGTGTCAGAATCCTCAGTAATTAAAGGTCTGACTATCAATTTAAGAAGATGCAGTAATCATTGTCAGATATGCTATTAGAAGGGGAATACTTATCACTTCTTTCTCCTTCTGGAGATCATCCTTTGAGACATAGGATTATTCATTGTGGATAGTGACAGGCCTGCTTATTAAACCCATAAATTATTCCTTTCCATTTTGCTCCATTTGGATTTCACAAGGAGAACAAGATCAGTCCTATACATTCATGAGGGTTTGTGCATACATGTGTGCCTACAAGTTTAATGTATATAAAAAGTTTGTAATTTGCATTGATTCTATCAGTGCATCATTAAACATTTGTATATCTTATTTCTTAACAGCTCTTTCCAAACTGCATAAATGCAGTTAGTGATCCTTGAGAACTTGTAGTTATTAAATGAAGCTACACCTCATCGCAGAAAATATTCTGAAATGTCTTCCTCCTGCAATACAAGTAACCAAATTAAAACTTCCCAACACAGTACAGATAGCAAGCTGAAGCTTTTTAGTAATTAAGTTACACCCAATGAGAACTACAGAAGAGATGGAGCCCTGAGGCATTTGGTGCAAACTCAAGAAGCAACAACCACAAGTCACAACAGGAGCAATTCCTCCTGGATGAGAGGCAGTGGTTGAGTGGGAATGGGTACAACAGATTGTCCAGAGTGACTCCATCCTCAGAGATAACACAGCCTGATTAAGCTAGGCCAGGACTGATCTGCACTGACTGTGCAACCTGATCTATGTTTGAAGCCAGCACTGCAGAGTCCCTTCCAATCCAGGTTCACTGTAGGATTCTATGCAATCCCACTACTGCAAACATTCAGCATTTACCAGGGCTTTCAAAACGCCAAATAAATCCATCAACTACAAAGCAAGTTACAAACCCCACCTGTTCAAAACACAAATAATGCCCTCCTGTTATCCTGTAATAGCTTTCCAGACTCATTAGTCTAGTTATGTCTCTAAGAACTGTGACCACTCAGCTTGTGGACAGATGTGCTAATTGAATGCTGTAATGGTCTATCATGAAGAGATAAATTTTCTTTTCATGTGGCATAAGTGCAAACTAACAGGATTCATATGGTATTATACCAACAGTTATAGTTATTCTGTATTTGATGATTTCTCTCTAGACACCCAGCAGAGGCTGAGGTATTGGGCCATGTCCAACCAAACAACCCTCCAAGTACCTGGGCTTGCAAGCCTCACCTCAGACACAATCCAAAGCCCTGCAGTAGGAAACCCTGACTCAACAGGACAGGAGACAGGAGAGACTGAAATATGAGTGTCCTTGAGCCAGGTCTCATAAGCTCTTGGAGATATATTTCACACCCAAGATAGCTCAGCTACCTCAGAAGGCATAAAATCAGCAGGATGGCTTCTATGGTAGTGTTGGAAACAAAAAGGTTTTAATAAAAGGCAAAATAACAAAACTCTTTACAGAGAAAAACTGAGCCAGGGGCAAGAGGTTCTTGCTCCTGGTAAAAAACCTCACAAAAGCGATTATTTTCTTTGTTCTATTCTTTTTCTAGTAAATTGCCCAGGCAGGACTTTTTGGCTCCTGTCCAACTGGCTATCCTTAAGTTTGAGGTGAAGTCCCCCAGGTCCTATGAGATGTCTTTTCACCTAACTGAGGAGAGAAACTTCTGGGCTTCTTTCCTTTTTGAGGGGACAAAGGATAGTTCTGTCACTCCGTCAACAGGGGCACATTCCTATAAGAGAGACCAAGATGTCAGCAAGGAAACAAAGCCCAGCTCAGGATGAAGCAAGGCTGTCAGAGCCCAGGGTCTGTTCTGCCAGGACTGGCTGGGCACGGTGTGTAAATGCTGCCTGGCAGCCCCACAGACACAGATGCACCTAAACTCACCATTCAGCACTGCTGCATGATTGCTGAGGAGTCCTTGGCTCCACAGGTGCCCCTGAGACACTTCTCCAGCGCCAAGGCAAACACTCAGGCCCAGGGAGCTGGAGAGGTAAAGCAGCTGCTGGAAGCGGCACAACCACCAGCCCTGGCACAGAGGAACAGCTGTGGGCTGAGGCTGAGCCATGGGCACCCTGGTAAATGCCCCTGTGGCCTCCATGCCCCCTGGCACTCTGACAGTGGGCAGTGTGGGCAGCTATCCCATGTGGGTTAGTGGTATCACACTATCCAAAACACAAATATGCTCTGCAGATGATACCTTAATGATTTAATCCCCTATGTTTTTATGGGACTCTGAAGGATTTCTATTTCTGGTTATCCATCCAACAGGAAATGTATCCTTTCAGCTCACTTAGCACAGCTCTCACCTTGGCATGGAGCTTCCTCCAAATACACTCTGCTATTAAATATCCCAGCCCTCTCTATGTCCACACCTCAAAGACAGGGAAACTTGTCCTAGAGCAATACTTCTCAGATTATTATTCAGTCAGAAAACTGCAAGCTCCTTATGTTCAGAAACACTCTTCCCAAATTCAGTGCCTCGGACCTCGAGGTTTCCCAAGTGTGCAACCCCACAGAGCGGGGGCTGCAGGCTCAGACCTGAGCACCCTTCCACTTCTGCTTTTGTAGTTTTTATCTTTTTTGTGGGAAGGTGGTTTAGAGCAGCATTTTCAGTACCAAAGCAGTAACCAATACCAAGCAGAGATGGAGGAACCCATTAGCCTCATTAATTACAGCACAGGGCAGCACCTCTGTGTGACAGTGGTCACAAGGGTTCTTGGGTGAGGGAAGAGAAGAATGTTGACTCCATGTTCAGAAGGCTTGATTTATTACTTTATGATACATATATATTACATTATAACTATACTAAAAAGAAATAGAAAAAAAGGTTTCTTCTCAGAAGCTAGCTAAGCTAAGAATAGAAAAAAAAAGAATCATAACAAAAGGCAGCCCTCTTGGACTCTGTCCGAGATAGCTCAGTCTTGATTGGCCATTAATTATAAACATTCAAGGTGGCCCAATCAAAAATCCACCTGCTGCATTCCACAGCAGCAGATAACCATTGTTTACATCTTGTTTCTGAGGCCCCAGCCCCTCAGAAGGGAAAATCCTAAAGAAAGGATTTTTAGTGAAAAAGATGTCTGCGACACCTCTGGCTGTGACTAACAAGAAAGACGAGATGTTACATTAATACCATGGAATGGTTTTTATGATCCCCCATCAGCACATCAAGGAATTACATTATCATAGTTGTACATTACCAGGCAAAAAACCTATCTGGAACTACAACACTAAACTGATTTATAACATTTTGCTGGCTTAAAAGATACAGTCTGGAACCAAAATATTTATTTTATTAACTGCATACCTTTGATAATCACACAGCAATTTAGATGTTAAATAGACACTGTAAAAACCCTGAAGAACTACATTAAAATGCAACTAGGCAATTTATGAATTAGCAATCTGCAGCAGAAAAAACTTTTAGAGTACAAAAATATAAGGTTGAAAGCTGAATCAAATGTAAGAAAAGTCTCCATAACTGAAAGGGTAGGAAACATTCAATGGCGTAAAAACAAAGTTATCACCTTCACTTAGATCCCCAGTTTGCATGGAATATTTCTATAGTCCTCCTATTCACTGAATTAAAACATGCGATAGGAAAAACATGGTTTTAAGTGTTTCTACACAAAATATGAATATATATATATATATTTATACATTTATATGAACTTAGGCATACCTTTATAAATACATATCTAAATTATAAAATGTATTTCCAAAAGTAAAATGTTCCTGGAAATACATTTACAAGACATACAGAAATACAGAGGTAACTCTCCTGAAAATCCAAATGGCGTATTTCTGCTTCATGCACTTTACCAGAGACCCTTTCCATGAAGTTCTCATCATTCTTCTTCCTTGAAGGAATCCACGCTGAACTGAAGAGCTCACTCACTTTAAAGCCATGTATTAACAGAACTCTTAACACCACCCATCCCAATTTCAGTTACACTTCATGCAGGCTGTAAGTTTGCATACAAAACTATAACCTTTCCCATTCAAAGGAACACAAAATCCCATGTATTTCTTGTAGCTAAAACTTGCAAGCTGCTTTTTTCACCTTCACTCCTGTTTCAATTCTGAACCCCACTAAAATCTGAAAGCTTGAAAACATGCATTTCAAAGCAGTTTAAGACACCAAGATATTTGCACTGAAATATAAATGCACATGAAAAGCCTCTCAGTATAAAAGAATACATTAAACAAGAACAGAACCAAGAAAAATAAAAAGTAAGCTAGGAGAGCGTACGTGTTAATGGAAGACACCAGAGCCCAAAGTAAGCAAGCAGACAGTTTTAATACACCTCAGCATGTACTTCTTCAGTTATTTTAAATGACTTTTTGTACTTCTTCTACATCAAACAATAATGATTCTTTCAAGTTTTCTGATATATTTGAGAATTTATATCGTTATCTTGTCTGTGAATTTCAGTAAGTGGCTATCCTGAGCCTTTCCTTATTATTTACTACAATAAAAAAAAAGAGGCAACATATTCAAATGATGTCAGTGTTTGTTTCTTGCTCTTTAAAACATGTTAAAGTATCATGCTGACTCACAAAACCCTCAGGCCATCATGATAAAAAGGAAACCCACATTTGTTAATAACACCAGAGTCAGAATACATCCTATATCCCATCAAACCAAAACAATGATAAAAAAGCAAACTTTCCAGTTTTCTCCACCAATCTCAACTTTTCAATTTTGTCTATTATCCTTTTGATTTATTTGAATTTATCTCTTAAGTTGTCTCTAGGAATTATTGCAAAATCACATTCATTTTTATCAACTAGAAAAAATTGGTTTCAGAAGGATGGAAAGAATTGGTTTTAGAAGGATGGCATCCTTGAAACTGGAAAATTTTCTGGTGAGGGACGTTTTGGCATACTGTAATAGAAGACGCCACACAAATTCATGCAAGGAAGCATGAATACTTCTCACTGCTTACCACTTGATGTTCAGGGATGAGTAAAGTAGTCTCAGTGCTGTTTAGGCCCTGCCAGTGGCATCACGGGAAAAACAATGTTGTTAGCGATGATGAAAGGCTAATTCAGATTTAAAAGTAAAGGCTAATTCAGAAGAAACAGTGCAGTTCCTGGTGTAAGCTGCTGAAAAGCTCTTCTGAGTGATACATGGATTTCAGTCAAGATAGTCAGAGTTTAAACCAACCTCTATTCTGCAGAGCAGGTTGGTCTCTAGCCTACAGTACCAACTTTTACATGGCCCATACTGATTTTTAAGCATTAACAATTACAATTTTTGATAAGAGTCAAACAGTATTTCTCATCATTTCCATTGGAAAAAATACAGTCTAAACAAGTTGGTATAGATTACCACTTATGAACTGGTGAAGTTCAACTCTTAATAGTACTCTTATTTATTTTGATCCCAAAGAGAGAAAACCTACACAGCGTAGATGACTGGGCATTCAGAACAAATGTGCTGCCTCTTACTTCGTTATTTTTTAATTACAAACTGAAACTATACAGTGTACACTGAACGAAAACAAAGGCACTGAGCCAAATCCCTCATCTCACAGTGTAGACAAGGTAAATTGGTACCAGTAATTGCAGTTATACCTCATGAGACTAATGAGACAAGGTACCAGTAATTGCAGTTATACCTCATGAGATAGTGAGGGCTTCCCAGACACCAGTTCTGATCCACACCCAGTGAGGCCCTACCCTGATTTTAATTGTACAACATCTGGGTGCTCATTGTTTTCCTGCATGTTGGGGTGGAGGCTGCTGCAACATCCTCAGGCCAGAGTCCGCACAGGTGTGACAGAGAGGAGCACCAAGGGCACATCCTCTGCAGAGCACACCCTGCACCCATGGCCATCAGCTCCCTGGGCTCCTGACCCACCACTGGGGCCTTGCAGCAGCGATGGCTTTGAGATCAGGTGCTGCTATTGCAATGAATAACGGCTTACAATACCTCAGTATCTCATTCTGTTAGTCAATACCTTACCACACTTCTGTTTTGTCTTGCTTTTG
Organism: Molothrus aeneus; assembly: GCF_037042795.1. Lineage (NCBI taxonomy): Eukaryota > Metazoa > Chordata > Aves > Passeriformes > Icteridae > Molothrus > Molothrus aeneus. The sequence continues at coordinate 3,123,960 of NC_089651.1, read as the reverse complement.
TGTGCTTTGAACACAAACCATGGACAGATTTAAACAGTGCAAGTCCATTATGAAAATGCAATAGCTCTCTGTGGAATTAAATTAACTTTGAATAGAAGCAGAGTATTAACAGCATTTTATTATTATTGTATCATTTACTGGTTTAGAGTTGTAAGATTACAGAAAGTTTATTACTGCAAATGCAATTTTCATAAAGTACTGTTGATTATTTTTTAAATAATGTTTTTCACTTCTATTACAATTTTTCTTCAGAGGAATCACTAACGTCCATTCCTGTCCTGGTTAAACATGAAGTAACACACACATCTTTACATTCTTTTTCAATGATGCCATGTCTGGGTATTTGCTTATCTAAGTAAGTCAAAAATGTCCTTTTAAGAATGCAGTAAAATAAACAGAAAGATCAATCTGTTCTTTGGAAGGGAATCCCCCTGAGAAACAGTGCAAATATAAATAGCTGCACTGTGCTCTTACCGTTAGTCTGAACTGGGTTTAGAGGTCTAATCCTCCTGTCACTGGTGCTACTGGAAAAACTTGCACTTTAGTAGAGAACTAAGAGCTAAGACACTTAGTGGGAAGTTTTTCTCCAATTATACACTGTAAATATTTGCCATGGAAAGTACTGTACAAACTTTAAACTGCTGAAAGCACAGCCTTGCTTTTCAACACTGCCCTGTGGCTCCTGACCTCTCCATTGCACAAATTCTCCCCATCCACTCGAGCTCCCTTCTGTCTGCTTTTATCCAGCCTCTCCATCCCCTACTCCTCCCAGCCACTGCTCACCACCTCCTCCATGGTTAGATGGAAATACAGGCTTTAGCCACCTTACTGCCCACACTGCCTCACTCAGAGACACAGTTTTACTACATCTAGTGAAACACAAAGCTGTGAGGTGAAGACACACAGCTGGCAAAGGCCTTTGTACTTTCCTGTGCATTCTGTTAAATGCTTTCCTCTTAGTCATGGGATCTTGCCCTGCTCAGTGTAACTGTCAGAAATTAATTAGCTGAAGTCATTAGGATTAACTATTTTTAAACTGGTGCTCATACCTTCTCCTGCACATTTCAAGCACTCCGATAGGAACACACTGCTTTTTCATGATATGCCAAAGTCTGTGTACAGCACAAAGGAGCTCCAGTGTTGGTAACACATGACATGCAAAACAAGAATCAACTCAAACAATCCATCCAACTTTGCTGAGATGAAAACTTGAGAGGGCTGGCAGTGGTGGCAGCAGAGTTGGGCTGGTCCCTCTCACTCTGGAATCCACCCTCTTAAGTCTTTAATGCACTTTAGCTCTCCCCAAAATAGCCCTCATGTGTCCTTGTTAGACTTGGAAGAAGTATCTTTTAACTTCTTTCTAAATTTTGAAACCAATTTGATCTATCTTTGCAATATTAACAATGGTATTTTATGTTTCTCTACTTGAAGATCCACCAGTCTGAACTGAAAAACGAACAAGTATGAAAAGTAACGTGATGGTGTTTCTTCAGAAAACAAACCCCAACCAATTAATTTGGAACACCTGCAGCACCCACTGCTCTGAAGAAAAGACAACCTATGAGTCAAAGCATAATTGTGGTAAAAAGGCATTGCTTTAATAAATTTGCCAATTTACTTCTGCTAACCTGACTTAAACAAAAAGACAGCTTGCTCACAGATTTTCTTATGATCAAGTTACATTATGGAAAATCCTGATTAATTTTTAGTAAGCATTTTCTTGGTGTGAAATTAATAGAAAGGTGAAAATTTAATGTATAACTGTGCAAAATCAATTCCTCTTTCCTTACAGATAGAACAGGGCACAGTTCCTGCAGTCTTACACAGACAGTAGTGCAATCACCTGCCTTCTGTGAGGCAGAGTCCACATGCACACCAAGCAAACATCTCTAATGTGCTTCTTCATTGGAATAACAAATAGTCCCCTGCATAGATGGACCTCTACAGATGTTGATAAATTACAATTCAATTTTGCACAAAAGCTGTGCTAATTTTACATTTATCCCATCTGAATGGCCTGAACTCTTACTATCTTAGTAACTCTTACAGAAAATTCAATACAAATTCAAATTTTTAACCTTTCCTCCAATCTTGAAATAACTGAGTGATCTTCATTCCTCTCAGGTACAGGAATTCTGCTTTGTCAGTGTGTTTCACCTTCATTTACTTATCAACTGAACAACTAATTACAATCCCTGAGCAGACACACCATCATATATTTTTCTAGTGTGCTTTCTGCACAAATAGAAAGCACAGAGGAAAAAAAGTTTCTCAGGTTTTATTTCATTCATTTTTCAATTTGCTTGAAAGGACTTTCAGAGGCATTTATGTATTTCTTGGAACAGGAACTCCATAAGGACTGATTCGGTTAGATTCTGCACAGGCATTCACTGAAGACAGCTGCCCATCCCTAACAGAAGTGGCTGTTTATGTATTACTGATTTAACAAGGACATAATTTGAAGCAGTCCCCACTGCAGAACTCATTTGAAAATACCCCCATTATATCCTTTTTTCTTCTCCTTCTCCAGTCTGCTGTTTGTGGACAACATCTCCTTGCCTCCCTGCATGACAAAGCATCTAGAAATTATTTATGCTATAAGTCTTGGAATATGAAAAGCTGATGAAGTCCAAGTGATCTTATTTCTTTGGTCCTGTGGGCGATTTAAGAATAAGGAAAATGAGTCCCAAGAAGAAGCAGTTTAAAAAAAATTGGAAAAAATCCAGGGTGAAATAGGCAAGAATGCAAAATCATGAAGGACAAAATGCACCACTGATTGGTGCTCCAATGCTTTTTGAGTCCTGGACTTCATCCAACTTTTGTATATATGCTGGCAGGCTTCACTACAGACTGTTCTTCACTTTTTGTTTTACTTGCATCATTCCTTATATCCAAATCACATATTCCTTCGCAGAGTACACAAGAAAGAAAGAAAAAAACAACCAGCCACTGAATTATGGGTGGGTAATGTTTCTGCTCTCCATATTAAATCTAATTTATTTTTCCCTCTTCTATTGCTAAATTAACAATAAGGCCTTAGCTTTTTCTCTGTGCTGCTAAACAGAAGCATACTGTTCCAGGATGTTATGTCTTTTCTAAAAGAGAAGACAGCCTGAGGATAATGAAGTAGTGACCTGAATGGAAGTTCATTTAACTCTTTCCCAATGTTTTTTTTTAAATTAATTCTATTTCTGTTTTAAAATTACTTGACTTAAAGTGGTTTAGAAATTCCAAATGTTCATGTATTTTAACTGAAGAAACATTGTTAAGTGGCAGGAAAATTACCAGCCTATCACAGAGGTAAAACCATTTAATAGAGAAATGTGCTACCTGTCAAGCCAAGAACAAAGCATATTGACCTGAGCTCAGAAGGGCCTTGGTGAAAGGAGGAGAAACCATGCTGCGAGAGAAGATCCTGCTGAATTCCTACAGGAATGCATCAAGGATCTTAAAGGCAGCCTAGCAAAGAACTGAGTGAAAAGAAATTCTTCCAGTTTATACAGAAGATAACTGAAGCTGTGACAACACATGAAGATAAAAGATTAGCATTTTATGAAAAAAAATCCCATAAATAATAGGGGTTATCTTACTATTGCAAATAATTAATAGAAGAACTTTTAAATATAGACTTAACCTGAATTGTAGGAGATTAATCATCAAGAACTAAGCCTGTCACGGGTGATAAGAGTGTGAAACCGGGCAAGATCAAGAGTAACTCTGTAACTGTGTATCTGGCTAATGCACAGAAAGCAAAAATCAGATAAATGACAATGTGTTAGGGTTCCTTGGGCAGGACAGGGCAAAGCACAGGAAAGTACTAACTTAAATGTAAGCAAACACCTGATCTGCAGAAACAAACGAAGGCCAAACATTGTTCCTCTCTCAGAGGGAACAATGAAAACAACAAAAGAAAACCCCCAAGTTACCAACTACTTACTGCTATTGCTAATCTGACAATCACAATACTTTGTGATATTTAATAACGAAGTATAAAGAAAAATAATTATCTAAGGAAACGTGTAAGTAGAGAACAAGAGAAAAGGCTGCATGAAATTACCAAGGAGAGATTTTTGAGAGCATAATCAGATAAATTTTTCCCAGACATGAATGTGCTGAAGATCAAAGCCTCCTCCTTTCCCACCTCATCATGAATCTTTCATCCTTCAAACAAGGTTCAAATCCCACTTCCCTACACATATGACACACGTTGCACTCTTTCTCCCATGCTTCCTGCCTTTTCCTATGTCCTAAGCCATGAAGTGACTTCTTCCAATCTTTGGTGAAATAGGTCATCTCCATCCACTCAGATGTAAGTAGCTCATAATCAGCTTATCATGGTATGATGGCCATTGTTCAGTGAAGCATTTGATATGGCCATTCACTGAAACTTTCCTGGGGAAAAAGATGATTACAACTCCTACAACAGATTCAGAAGGGAATAGGGTGAACATATGAACAGGTGTTAAAATGGAACTGGTAAATTTATTAAAACATTGGGATGATATGGCTGAATGTTCTAAGAAGACAAAGATCTGTGTAATCTAGGAAGCCCTTCTGAGTTCTGTTTTCATGTGATCCTTTCCAGATTTGGTCCTCAGAAGATCCTGAGGACATGTTTTACTTTTAAGAAGCTCAGCAGAACAGCTGCAGTTTCTCAACACTCAATTCAACAGACATAATTTTTGATCAGTGCTCATGGCCACTGTGAGATGACAGAACAGCTGTTTCTTTTCCTATTGAAAACTTCCTATCTTCCTCTAAGCATGTAACAACAATAAAGAAATCAGACAACAGGAAGGAATATAAAATACCAAGGTAAAGACGACATATTCAGTGACAGTTTCTCAACTGAATACTGGCCACACACTGCTACCTCTTCAAGACCATGTGTACTGTACATATTAAGCAATGAGGCACCTTTAATACATTTATAGCTGATGATGCTTTTCCTGTTGCACATATGAGGTACTCTAGTAATTAAAATCTTCATTTGCTTTCTCATCAATCTTGCTGAACTGTCACAAGGTTCCTAGAGCCATGGAACTCTAGTGTGCCTTGACTTCCCCAGCAAGCCAGCAACATGCAGCACAAAACAAAGTACCTGGTTTGTGCAGAAGCAGAATGTTTTTCCAACTGTCAAAACATTTAAAGATTGTGAGATCCTCATCTCAAGACTGATACAGGAAACACCATTGGGCTCATACTGTTTTCTACCACTACTGTGCTGTAGCACTAACACTGGTAAGTCTCTTCAGAGACTCAGTGAGTGTCATGTCATATTCATGGCTTTGCTCTTTCAAAACAATACAGGAAGAAAAATTTTACATGGATAAAAAGGAGGTATAGGACAATCTAAAAGAAATACTGGTTTTGAAAATGAATTATCTTTTTCACAACAACTGCTCTTCTTCCCCCCTACCAAGTAGTTCATTAATTGACACTGTTCATGCTGTACCTTACCTCAGAGCTGCTTGGGATTTCTGATCCTGCAGTTGAAATAGTTTCAGGTCCATTGCATTCTTCCCCTAAGGAACATTGAAAAAGAGATTCACATAAACACATCCCTTTTTTTAAAATATTGTTGTATGTGAAAATGATGTGGACCTTGAAGGCATGGAACTATGAACAAGTAAAGGATGGAAAATAATACTCATAATACATAAAATCTTCAAGAATGGTTCTTTGGAGGAGAAAAAATGCTGCAAGACACAATATACTCAGTCTGTGCTACCTTGGTTTAACCCTGCATACACAGAAATGTATTTTTAACTGACAGAAAAAAAATCTGTTGTCATCACTCAGCTTTCTTGTCTCAAATATCTGCTAGGTCTAAGAAGCTTTCAACTCAGAGCTTTGCTCCCTCCGTTATGGAAGCCCAATTACCTGTGGAAGTGTTTGCTAGAGATCAAATTAGGGTGTGGTTTTTTGCTAAGGAGTCAATGATGCATAACCTCAAGATTACAAATGCCCATGTAATGGAAGTATGACAACAGGATCAAAAATGATAATATGAATTTAATTACTTAGCTTCTTGTTCAAAAAACAAACCTCAAAAAAAAAACCCCAAAAAACCCAGCTCCAAAACAACCGATAAAATAAACCAAACAAAAAAACCTGCCCTCATTTTAATGACAGTAGTAAACTCCAACATGACTTTGCCACAAATACAGTAATTTCACCAATGACACTGTTACTAAAATGCTAATGCTAAAGGGAAAATCCTATTCAGTACCTTAATAATCTTAAATTGAATCAAGACTGGCTGTGTTTGTGCCTCTGAATTTACAATGTCACCAGTTTCCTACGCAGAACAACTCTGAGCCCATAAGGTAGGCTCCTGCTCCAAGAAGGTTTTTGTAAACAACCATCTCTGCTGATCAGGCACACCAATCTCTTCAATCAGGCATCTAAATCACTCCACTGGAAAAGGATAAGCAGTTTTGAAAACAGCAGGCCAAAATCTGGACTGTGCACTGAAAAATGGTGTCTCTTTCTTTCAGAAAAGAGGATTCATCCTACTTCTTTCTCCATTAAGGAAGCATTGCTGAGTACAGCTTAGACTGGACAGACTTACACGGGACCACTGTTAAGACAACTACCGTTACATTATTTCTGCCAATAAAACAAGCCTTCTTTTCTTTTTGTAATCTGCAAATATTTGATGTCAAAATTGCATCCAGGCAGGATATAAAGTGGTTTCTAAAAAATATATAGTAAGCTACTTAAGTACAGCTTGAGAGCATTTTGTTTCCTACAATTTTTTTCTCTTTCAAAGTTCACTTACAGAAAACAGTGTCTGTAATTTTAACTATACACATGCAATGCTGTATAAAATACAAATAAGTTTCTGAATGCCAAGACAGTTAACACTGTTGCATGCTATTCTGCTAAAGCAAATTACACCTGGGAAATCTGTATTAGTAGATACACTCTGAACACCAGGGTAAAGAATGGGAGCATCCCTACCACGCTCTGCTACCTGTGCTGCCTAAAGCCCTGGGAGGCAGGTGGCTGCTGCAGACTTGGCCAAAGGTACCAGCCCGGGGCCCAGGAGTAGAAACCCAAATATTTTGTCACACAACCCTCCTTTCCAGGCCAGAAACAGTCTGGCATCTTGTCCCTGCAGCAGGAACATTCTATTTTCTATACTGCTGAGGGAACTGGAACTGATTCAATGGCCTATAACAGCTTTTGGGGGGGGGGGGGGTGTTCTGGATTTTATCCTCTCTGTAATTGTGAAAGTCTAACCTCAGAACAACATAATTCAGAGTTCCACATTTTAAGTGCTTTCCCAATACCACAGCTGATTACTTATGCAACTTGTGGAAGGAAATCCTCTTGATATCTCTGTTCCACTGGAATAAACATGAATAACCCTAGAGCAGCACATGAGAAGGTAAAAAGAGAACACAAAACATGTATTAACTGAAAAGTACAACACAGTCAGTATGTCCACTCCTTGTAAAACTTGTCATCAGATTCCTGAACGTGAGCAGCACAAGCAATGCACACCCAAATCATGTAGGAAGGTGTAAAGAGGCCCCAGCCCAGAACTGCACCAAGCACCATGAATGTAAATGCACAATTAGACCTTAACCAGGAGAACTGCCAACAGATAGCCAACAACTGACTTGCAAATCACATTGCAAAAGGCCTGGCTCATATGTGATACCAATGACTCACATTAAGCGAAGACTGATTTGCAAGAGGCTCCCAGCAGACAAACAAAAAAAAGGACAGACAGAGGAAACAAACAAAAGTGAGGAGGGTAAAACACGGGTTAGTACAATACCTTCTGACTGTGATGGCTTGAACTTGGTGAGAACCGCAATGTCATCTTTGAAAGGAAAAAACACTTCAGTGAGAACCAGGAGGAAAATTCACTTTAACACGAACCCGTTTCACAATTCTGCTCTATCCTTTACAATAAAGCAAAAGAATAAGCCCTGGACACCAGACCTAGACAGAAAGCATGGCACAGGCTCCTCTTGGAACACCAACATTCACCTTTTTGTCCAGGCACCTTACTCAGCAACACAAACAAGGATGCCACTTTTCCTTAGCAGCAGCAGGGAGGACCGCAATAGCTTCTACTAGTCAAGAAAACACTTTAAAAATTCTTCATGAAATTACTGCTTCATATCTAAAGATGGGAGTAAAACAATAATATTCTGATAAAATTCTGTATTTAAGGGTATGTCCTTGTTCTTCAACACTACATGCTTTTATGTATATATATAGACCTAGAAATACCTGCACACCCAGAACAACAAACAAGGACACTTACTAAACTAAGTGGCTCTTTATTATAAAATTTGTATTAATAGCAGAAACTCTTTGAAATGTTTTTTCAAAACTTACTGCAGTACAACTCCATGACTATTAAAAAGCCCACGAAATGATTTCAGAAATGTATCATTTTGGTATTTGTTCAAATCACTGGCCTTCATGGGAGTGCACGTATCCTACCCAAAAGAAATGCCTCTTTCCCAATGTAACTGGTGTCTTCACCAGCCTTACAACTCTTCACACAGCCATTATGTGTAACCCCTTAAACACACATGCCTTGGCAGTGTGCACGTTGCTGTAAATAAGCAACCTTCATATGGCCTATAATTCTGCACTATAAGGTAACATATGCTGTCCCAAACTACACCCAACCACAGGCAACCTACTTAGGAACTTTTGGTAAAGAATTACAGACCATTTCTACTTCAATTACAGACCTGAATGATGAGAACAACAGTAGCCCACAACACAAATTAACATTCAGTACTGAAGAATATAATCAAGATGGATTTCATCTCTTAAAATATAAGTAGATTACTCACAAAACAGATACTTTCATTACTATAATCTTATGATTTCTGTAACAAGCATAAAACATGGCTTCTTGTGAAATTAAACAATCAGAAATTCTACAATACGTCAAATTTGTTCACAGTGCTGGAATCATCATTTTTCTCCATGGCAAAACTAATGAGTTAAGAAAAGGTAAAAGTGCAAGTGTTCAGTGCTATTGCAAAAAAAACAGACCTCCCACAAACCCTGGTTTCTGATAATAGCTGCAGCAAGGCAAGTGGTGCCAAAAAAGGAACTGCACGTTCTCTGGGAGAAATGCAACCTGTCACAGGCCATGTCCTGGTGACAGCAGTGCCCCAGCCTGTCACAGGCCATGTCCTGGTGACAGCAGTGCCCCAGCCTGTCACAGGCCATGTCCTGGCCACATCAGCAATGCCCCAGCCTGTCACAGGCCATGTCCTGGCCCCACAGCAATGCCCCAGCCTGTCACAGGCCATGTCCTGGTGACAGCAGTGCCCCAGCCTGTCACAGGCCATGTCCTGGCCCCACAGCAGTGCCCCAGCCTGTCACAGGCCATGTCCTGGCCCCACAGCAATGCCCCAGCCTGTCACAGGCCATGTCCTGGCCCCACAGCAATGCCCCAGCCTGTCACAGGCCATGTCCTGGCCCCACAGCAGTGCCCCAGCCTGTCACAGGCCATGTCCTGGTGACAGCAGTGCCCCAGCCTGTCACAGGCCATGTCCTGGCCCCACAGCAGTGCCCCAGCCTGTCACAGGCCATGTCCTGGCCCCACAGCAGTGCCCCAGCCTGTCACAGGCCATGTCCTGGCCCCACAGCAGTGCCCCAGCCTGTCACAGGCCATGTCCTGGCCCCACAGCAATGCCCCAGCCTGTCACAGGCCATGTCCTGGCCCCACAGCAGTGCCCCAGCCTGTCACAGGCCATGTCCTGGCCACATCAGCAGTGCCCCAGCCTGTCACAGGCCATGTCCTGGCCCCATAGCAATGCCCCAACCTGTCACAGGCCATGTCCTGGCCCCACAGCAATGCCCCAGCCTGTCACAGGCCATGTCCTGGCCCCACAGCAATGCCCCAGCCTGTCACAGGCCATGTCCTGGCCCCACAGCAGTGCCCCAGCCTGTCACAGGCCATGTCCTGGCCCCCACAACAGCAGTGCCCCAGCCTGTCACAGGCCATGTCCTGGTGACAGCAGTGCCCCAGCCTGTCACAGGCCATGTCCTGGCCCCACAGCAATGCCCCAGCCTGTCACAGGCCATGTCCTGGTGACAGCAGTGCCCCAGCCTGTCACAGGCCATGTCCTGGCCACATCAGCAGTGCCCCAGCCTGTCACAGGCCATGTCCTGGCCACATCAGCAGTGCCCCAGCCTGTCACAGGCCATGTCCTGGCCACATCAGCAGTGCCCCAGCCTGTCACAGGCCATGTCCTGGCCCCACAGCAGTGCCCCAGCCTGTCACAGGCCATGTCCTGGCCCCACAGCAATGCCCCAGCCTGTCACAGGCCATGTCCTGGCCCCACAGCAGTGCCCCAGCCTGTCACAGGCCATGTCCTGGCCACATCAGCAGTGCCCCAGCCTGTCACAGGCCATGTCCTGGCCCCATAGCAATGCCCCAACCTGTCACAGGCCATGTCCTGGCCCCACAGCAATGCCCCAGCCTGTCACAGGCCATGTCCTGGCCCCACAGCAATGCCCCAGCCTGTCACAGGCCATGTCCTGGCCCCACAGCAATGCCCCAGGCTGTCACAGGCCATGTCCTGGCCCCACAGCAATGCCCCAGCTAGGCAAGTAAAAGCTCATGACAGCCTTAAGCACAGGACTTCTCACTCAGCTACTGGTGCTCTTTGGAGAATGGTTTCAGCCTTGAATGTTTTCAGCTTCCAGCACTCTTCTAGATGGAGAAGAAGCACACTCTGGAGGACTCTGGAGTCTGGCAACCAAAACAGTATTGCAGAGAAATCTGCCTTGCTAGGGAGAGAAGGGATTTTAGCCATACAGGTGTGGCTGGACTGTGCTACTCATCTTCAAAAGCCAATGACAAAATCCTTGGCTTTTATAGTAACTAGCACAGTCACAGCCATGGATGCTCCAGCCCCTTTAACAGTAGCTACCCTGCAATTTCCCTGGAACATGACAATTCTTTTACTTCAGCACCCTCAGTAAGTCCAAGTCTGCTGGGAGGTGGCAAAGAAAAGAGCTTGGCTGATGATGCTGCACTTGAGGTACAGCTGGGCATGGTGCAGCTGGTGTGCAGATGCTGCAGTCTGGCACAGTTCAGAGCAACTCTGCACCAGAAAACTGAGCAAGAGAAGGCTTTTAAGCATTCCTTCCAACTTCTATAACCCTGATTCATCTGCACCAAGTACAGCTCTTGACAGATCATTTATACCACTAAAAACATTACATATTAGGTGCTTCCAAAATCAGGTGGCAGATGAAGAGACATTTTTAGGGATCAAAATTTGCTTTACTACTAAAACTAGAAAATCATCTGGATTTGCACACCTAAGATCTGTGATAGAGCTATTCCAAAGGAAAAGCCACAGACAGGATTCTCATGGGGGTATTGATAAACTGCATTGTTTAGCAGCAGTAAGACAGTATTACTATTGATTCTGCTATTTCAGTATTGTTTCCAAAATTCTGCTCTCAATTATTTCCACAATTTTCTTAGATACAATAACAGCATCCTTTTCAGCCAACAAAACCAAGCAAGGAGGTTTTAGACCACTGACACTGTTCTACATCTGTCTGACACATTGGCATATTAGTTTATACACATGCAAAGTTTTGATGGTCCAGGTAAAATGAAAACAAACAAATAAACCAATCTTAACAAATCCTGAAACTTACACTGCAGTTGTTATGAAGTAGCTACTACGTACTATGAAGAAAATTCCCAATATTCATCTTTAACATGCTATGAAAGAAAACATTATTCCTAGATGTCTTGAAGTTACCATCTTAATAAACCCCCTGACATCATTTGATGACTGGGCCTGGCCAACAGGAAAGAGAAATGAGTCACTGCCTCCAAGTAAGCACCATAAGACTATTGCAAGTGCTTCCAGATCTAAGGAAGGCAGCTTTACAATGACTTATCAACTAAACTGATGCACATACTGATCACATCCTCCAGAGCTGAATGGAGCTGCCACTGGGAACTGGAAACCCACCCAGCTGACTTGTAAGAAAGCAAGATAAGGTTATATATCCAGCTGCTATTGTCTGAAGAGTAGGAACTGTGCTGCTTAGCCAAAGGTTCAATCCTAAAATGATGTGGTGATTCATGCACACAGAGATGCTTCTAAAAATTTAAAACTATTTAACAATGAAAACATTCTCAGTGAATCCAAGAAAATCTATTGGGAATATTTTCCAAGAATCTTATTAGTCCCTTAAAAAGAAGAAGATTGCATTCAAGTATAGGCTGCTTCACTGACATATTACTTTTCTTCATGTATTTCATTATTAAACAAGTACTTCCAGAGAACAGGTATTTATCAACACATCAGAAATAAAAGAAAAATAACTATTTTACACAGGGATAAATATTTGGAAATCTGTTTCTAACAGTAAGAAAATCTCATTTAGCATTTGGAAAAGACACGTAGTCCTAGCCCTAATCTCCAGTACAGTAACTGGGTATTTTAAATCAAAATGGGACATCTACCTTCAGCTGCCTCCCTTTTACTGAACCACAAAACCACCTCCCCTTTCAATTACAAGCCACTGGGATAGCAAAAAAGGGAATACATTAAACAAAAAGAGAAGTTGTGCAAATCTGTTTTTAGCAAAAAACCCACAAACGTAGTGTTGTAACAGAGAACTTGAATTGCATTTTAATGCAATTCAGGTAACAACCACCACTGTATTTTATGTACTAGCACAGGCAAGACCCAAAGCATGCTGTGAGCATTCAGACCACCCAGGTATCAGTGTTCTGCAGCGTGACACACAGAAACTCATTATTAGGTGCAAATGCAGTTAAAAAAGAAAGCTCAGACTAGCAATAGTTGGATAAAATCAGGTATTTTAAACTGCATGGCATTTACATGCATGCAAGTTAGAGGGACTAGAATGACAAATCTCAGCAGAACAGGGTGGCAGAAACACCAGACTGCAGGAGTTCTGACAAATCATGAAGCCCTAGGGCTGTGCTTGTTTGCCCTGAGGAGTACTTATATATTCAGGGCCAGATTCCATCAGCACTATCTCAGTGCAGAGGCAAGCACACAGCTCCAGCAAGGGCCCTGCACATCCATGGAAGTGTCAGGTGCTCCTGCCTCTCCTTCAAGGAGCGATGAAGAAGGAGGAACTGCGGGAATGGTTTTCATCACAGCCCAATGGAGCCAAGTGTTGGGCACAGCCTTGCTGTCCTGGTGTGTACAGAGATACACTGAACACCTCACAGCATCATTCATTGATGCCTTTCTCCAGCTTCCACTGACATCAGTGCTGTAAACCCTCAGGCAGCAGAGCCTCCAATTCCTTTCCACATTTGCAATACACAAGTGTCCAAAAGTACTGGAGGGCCCACTGAACTATTCATTCTGTGCACACACATTGCATTCCTAGCCTTGTATGAGAGATCTTCTACAGATGTTGAAAATGAAAAGGGTAAGCTAGGAAACTAATGATGCAAATATAGCAACACATTTTTTAAAAAAAATCACCTCAAATTTACTGTCCTCTGGTGGTATTCCTCAATTTCATGTTATCCAGACATTTAATTTCAGATGGCCAATTTAAAAGGCAAATTTTTGTTCCTTCTGGTTCTTTATATTCTACCTCACTCAGTACTTTTCTGGTTATGCTTCCAATGAAATGCATCATTGTAAATTTTGCTACTGTATTCACTGAGTATTTCATTTTCTCACATTACACAACATAAAAATATACCAGTATAGGAAGATGTTTTATGAACAAATGCAAGATTTGCAAGACTAACAAGAATTGCAAGATTCGGCATTTTTGTCCAAATTACTTTAAAAATGATGGAACATCTTTGGAATTCCTATACTCATCCCAAAGAGAAACTGTTCCTATCAATCAAGAAAATGATCAGGGCAATGGGCTATGGCTTCCATTGCCTAAACTTTTTTTATGTAAGCACTAGTCAATTAACAGAACTGAGGTAGGCGAAGTGGTTTGAAGAACCAAGTGGCCTGAAATCCACATCTGCTAGCCATGACTTGCTGGCATAGTATATTTCTAGCACACTATAAATGGTGCTAACATAGACTTTGTGATTTCCTACCCAACAGTTAAGACAACTCCTTTGAATAACAAAACCACAGGGCCCTTTCTAATTTAGGGCCAGTACAGCAAATGAAAGGACAACCATCTGCATCATGAGTCCTACCCACATGGTTTGCTGGGTTTATGCTATCTTGCCAAAGGCCTCAAATTTCATATTTACCCTTTTGAGCCAAGTAAAGAAAACAAGAATCCCTTGGGATTTCCAGTTAGAAGACTATCCTTCATGCAAAGATATATTCACTTCCTAAAAAAATGTGTTCGGAACTTCACCACGTCTACTGGTCCCCACTGAGAGCCACTGGTGAACAAAGGCATGAACACCACAGCTTTAACAGCTTTAGGTTTCAATGAAAAACCTTTATCTACATTGTAATATATATATGTTTTTCCATATGAAAATCCATGTAAAAATCCATGTTTTTCTATATAAATCCAAGTAAACAAATCCTAATAGACTCAGCTCCTCTCCCACAGTGTTTAATCTAACACAAAATGTTGTAGCTGTTACAACAAAATAAAAAATGTTACACAGTGTGTAACTACACACAAACTTTAATCTATAAATAATTTCTGATGTTATTCAGCTTTAGCACACAGCAAATAACTGTAAATCCCTCCATAACTATGTTATAATTGCAAGAATTATCCCTAGCAATACAACACATTCCCTTTCTGCATTTATACACATATGCACGTGGAAAGCTATCACCAAATATAATAAAATTACTGCTAGATAAGAAAATGCAACTTGGTAATTACACTGCTCTTTGGTTCAATCCCCAGATCACAATAAAAAGTAGTGCAAAAGTTCACTGCATTATTACCTTGCCTCATAACATCTGATTCACTGCATTATTACCTTGCCTCATAACATCTGATTTTCACATTACCTATACCTTCCTGATAACATGCTTATGTTAGATGACTATTTGTCTCCTCCATGTGCACATGCAACTCGTTGGTTTAAAGATACAAAATATCAAGACATGGTATTTGGTTTCTTGGTGGTTTTGTTTGTTCTTCTGTTTGGGGTTTTTCTTACACATTATATGCCAACAGTTCTCAAGCACGATTTTTGAAGGACATTTTCATCAATGCCCTTTTATCTTATCCTGGTGTCCCCTTGTATCACAGTACTTATTAAGTCTTTGTACATAAAGGTTAAAGTGTACTTCCATTTTATAATACAGCTATCAGTTTATTTCTGTAGGGAACACCTCAGAACAGCACAGCACAGCAGGCAATGCCTTAGCAGCAAACTGATGGAGAGGAATCACTGAGAGAACATCACTCTGCCTTACACCAGAAGAGATGCTGGCGCCTTTCTTGCTGTTTATTTGGCATTCACAGTCCAAAATCTCTGCCCCACCACTGAGCCAAACCATTCCTCCAGGAGCTATTGTGAAGGAGAGACAGCTGCAGAGAATTTTCGTTCATATTCTGAGCGAGAAGGTGAAATTGTAGGCAGCTCGTTACAAACAGACTAAAATGCTTTCACCTGTGATGGCAAGGCCATCACTCAGCTCAGCACCTGAGGGATCTTAGAGGTCTTTTTCAACTTTAATGATCCTATGAATCCACCTTTATTTCCCAGCTTCCCAAAATGTGGCCTGAATATCCCACATAATTGCTACTGGATTCAAATGGCATGCAGGGTACTTAATCCTTCCTTTGCTACTCACTGAACTGCAGACAGTGAGTTTAATCTCATATGCAGGGTGCTCACCTAAAATAAAAATGCTGTCCAAGAGTAATTTTTTTTTTAATTGACATAATCTTTGGAGAAAACTCCATATTTAACAGCTGCCGTGGAATGGGCTTGACATTTTCATTTTTGCATTAAAAGCGCCACAGCTATACAGTGATATGACACAAGTTGTTGGGATGAGTTCCCAAAATCAGGTTTTCCTACCACAAACAGGTTTTCTGTTACAAAGGTGTTTAACTTCCAGTAACCAACCTGTATTTACACTGTGCCCCTGCAGCGACGCGTGGCAGCCAGTAAAGAAATTCCACTCAGAAACCAGACATTGCTTGGGCTGAGAGTGTATTTTCTTCCCTGCCTTTTATAATATGAACTATGTCTAAATTTCTTGGAGCTTTCATTTCATTACCTAGGAATAAGCTATGGAACAGTTTCCTCTTAACAAACCCTTTGGTTTAGGCCTATGGGAATATGATATCCCACTCAACGTTTCCACAAATAGATCAGAAATTACTACATTCACCCTGACAGTAATTAGAGACAGATGCGGTTTTGAACGGAGGCTGTATTTTATGTTATGGTATGAATTCTGATCAAGTAAGTTCAGTGTCATTTTATTAAATGACAGCAGGATTAGGCCCTGAATGCTGAGGTACTGCAAGGTGCCAACACACTGGCACAAGCGCTGTTGTGGCACAAGCACTGCTGGCTTTCACGGATGTTTCTCCACCTTTCTGGGAGGGAAACAAACAAGATGACAACCAAACTAAGCAAGCATTTGAATTCAGATCACTTAGTTCTGAGCACAAAGCAGGCTCCTGGAAGTTCTGGAAGAGAAGCCATGTGTATAAAGGCAGCATACTTCAAATCATGGCACGGAGCCAACAGCAAGCTTCCAGAAAACTGGCAGGCTTGGGATATATCCCACAACACAGCTACTGCAGCATTTACATGCTGGAGGATAAAAAAAGCTACTAAAAGTGAACGTAGACACAAATAATCCTAGCAACACATGGCAGTCTTCTTCCTCTGAAAGTGACATTCCAATTTTGCTAGTTCAGTTTTCTTAGACTTTCATATTTGGGGTAAATGACACACAGCTTCCAACAGAAAGCAAAATCCCACACACAAAAATGGAATTTTTTACCTCACACAGATGTAATTCAGCAGGAAGCTTCCTTCAAGGTAAAAGTTTTGGCACGTAGGCTCTAAACAGGCAAGTAAAACTTTCTCTTGCTGGTAGACAGTTTTGCACCCCATAAGCTGTTCCCCAGCATTCAAGTTTAATGAAAAGCAGTAGTAAACCAGAATTAAATACACACATACTATCCAAATACAAACACACCTTTAAAGAAAATAAGTAGCAGATGTTTTCTCTCCTGCCTTGTTCCTATTGACTTACACAGGCCCTGCCTGTACACATCAGACATCCAGAGCCTTAAGAGGCTTTTCCTAAAAGGCACAAAGCATATGTTTAGATCTATAAGAAGTCCTGCTGGCAGCATATGTACACCATTAACTTTTCTAAACAATAACTGAAGGAATTTTCTGGGTTTTTTTTTAACCTTGAGAGACTTTTGGGCAACAAGTTAACGTAACTTTTAAAAAGCCTACTCACTTCACTCCATATTCAATTTGTTTCTGCTTAAGAAAAGTGGTTGATTAACAAAATTGAACTGAATTAGAATATGATTTTGTACGGAGAGTTATGTACGACTATATGGCAAATCCTTCTTAACCATCCTTGAACACTGAAACCCCTCAAATCTCCTTATATTCACTATTTATGACTACAAAAACCCCACAAGGCTCATGGGAAAACTGAATAACGTGGAATGAAGTTTACAAATCTGACTTCATAGAATCATTCCCTAAATAGGAATATTTTGTGTGTTCTGTAAATATTTTTTAGTCTCAAAGTACTTCAGGAGAATAACCCATGGAGAGAGAAGCTCAGTCCCAGCACTTCTCATGGCTCCCAGGCAGTGGGATGGGCGATGACTCAGGTCTCTCACATCCCCTCTGGAACAGGCTTGCTGGCCAGGAGGCTGTAATATCCATCTGCTCGGGTTCCTGAGGAGCTGCCAGCTCCCTCAGACCTTCCAGAGAGGGCAAACCTTCGTCTGACACTTGCTGCAGACGCGTGCCTCCCTGCAGTGGACACCCCTCCTCGCTGTCACTACAAAGAGCTTCTTTTGAATAACTTCACAGTCAGTATTGCCATCATACCTCTCTGGAAAAAGACTGCCAAATCTTTTGAAAATCATGATTTGCTGCTAGTGCTTGAGGCGTTTAAAATGGCACTATATATGTTTTTCTAAAAGAGACAGTGCAGTCAAGCTGTGAAGGAGAACAGATAACCCGAGAAGCCAACACAGGGACTTAGTGGTTCTTTCCTGGTTTAAGACTTTCATTTCTAGGACTGATGGCAAAGCATTATTCCCAAAAAAAGTAATTTTTCTAGGTCAGCATTTTCCTTTTTTTAAAAAAAAACCCTAAAAAACAGTCTCATTCTGAAAATACTAACATGCTCTCTTACTTCTGACTGTTGATTCACGTTGCCAGGTGAGGTGCTGATAAACACACACTTGCATCATGTTATTTCACAAAATATTAACGTGACCACATTTATTATAAGTAATGACATAGAGTGGAAACTGTAACATGGCTACAGCAAAAAAGCAAGGCCCCGACACAAATCCACTGGCTGCAAATGCCCTGCCCCAGGGTCTGTCCGAAGCTGAGGGGTGCCAGCACATCTGGGATGGGGCAAGGGGAAGAGGGGAAGAGGGCTGCTCACCCCTCCCAGGTGAGGTGGGGTCTGGTCACCCCTCCCAGGTGAGGTGGGGTCTGCTCACCCCTCCCAGGTGAGGTGGGGTCTGCTCTGCTCAGCCTTCCCAGGTGAGGTGACCCGCTCTGCTCAGCCTTCCCAGGTGAGGTGACCCGCTCTGCTCAGCCTTCCCAGGTGAGGTGGGGTCTGCTCACCCCTCCCAGGTGAGGTGACCCGCTCTGCTCAGCCCTTCCCAGGTGAGGTGACCCGCTCTGCTCAGCCTTCCCAGGTGAGGTGGGGTCTGCTCTGCTCAGCCCTCCCAGGTGAGGTGACCCGCTCTGCTCAGCCTTCCCAGGTGAGGTGGGGTCTGCTCTGCTCAGCCTTCCCAGGTGAGGTGGGGTCTGCTCTGCTCAGCCCTCCCAGGTGAGGTGACCCGCTCTGCTCACCCCTCCCAGGTGAGGTGGGGTCCGCTCGGAGCCCCCTCGCAAGGGGCAGCCTCAGCTCCCCGGAGCCAGCGCCCATCCCAGCCGGTGCTCCGGGGGAAGCCCAAAGTTTGCCGTCCGGCAGAGGGACCTTTCTATCTGCTGTGTCTTTTAAGATAAAAACCAAGCGGATTCTCTAGTTTTTTTTTGTTCTTGGCAGAGTGCTGATACGAGAACCTCCATTTTCAAGACTGATTTGAGAATTATAAAGATCGAATCACAGCTGGATCGTGCTCATGGAGAAGCGGTTTTGTTCTTCTCAAGTGGAAGCCGAAGGATTAAAAGCTCGATGCGGGAGAGGTGAGGATTCACCCGGGACCAGCCCCTCTCACAGACGCCGGCCTGCAGACCCCGGGCAGGAACCAGAGCCCCCCAGACCCCCCCACCACGCTCGCCTCCGCTCCGCGTCCCCCGGGGAACAAGGGCGGAACAGAACCACGATTCCCCCTCCCCGCCCTCTCCTACCGTCCGCCGACAGAGCCATCTCGATGAGGGTCTCGTTGGCTTTCTTCCCCAAGCGGTTCATGGTGGCCGCCTTCCCGCTGCTGCTGCCGGGGAGCGGCCGCTGAGCCGAGCGGTGACTCAGGGCGGCGGGGCCGCCTCATGCATGCGCACTGCCCGCGGGGCGGAGCGGGGCCGCACCGGGCCGGGCCGGGCCGGGGGAGCCGCCACCGAGAGGGGCCGCACCGGGCCGGGCCGGGGGAGCCGCCACCGAGAGGGGCTGGGCCGGGGCTGGGCGGGCCGGAAGAGCCGCCGCAGCCACCACCCAGCGGGACCGTGCCGGGGCCGGGCCGGGGGAGCCACCGCAGCCGCCACCCAGCGGGGCTGTGCCCCACGGAATTGCGGTGCGAGGGCTCTCCTGGCCTGTAGAGGACAACCCTAACAATTGGGCAGCATGCCTGAGAGCAGGGTCCATGGTATGTGTGATCTGGGTTCGGCTGTGTCCCCTCTCACGCTGCTTGTGCATCCACAGGAGCGGGACGCACCTGGTGGCAGCGCAAGAGTTCCTTGCTCAGCGGTATCTAAACCAGCCCTCTGTTAGCAACGCTGTTCTTGTCACAAAGCCAAAACTTAGACTCATGTAAAAATGCGAATTTAATGATCGGCTTTTCGCAAATATTGAAATGAATATTATAAGTGTTGTGTTAGAAAGTTATGTTGTATTAATTTTCTTAGGTAGTATGTTAAATATAGTTTTAGGTTTAACATAATGTTAAAATAGAAACTGTGCTATGTAAGATACTTTTTTTAAACAGAGGACTTGCAGTGAGATAGCAGCCACAGGACACCTGAATCTTTCAGAGAAAGAGAATTTATTGCTCCATTATCAGGACAAACGAAATTCTTCCTGCCTCGCTCAGACCTGAAGACGATGTCAGGATTGAGAGGAAGAACCTGACACTGCCCAGACAGAATCCTGTGTTTGAATGGAATTTATGCATCATGTATGAGGTGTATGAGTATGTTGCTTTTAAGGGTTAATCCTCTGTTGACGTGGGTCCTTTTTCAGGTTTGTGCTGCCCAGAAAGAGGCATCCAGACTGTCCATAACTGTTTGCTCTTATTGTCTCGTATTGCCCTAATCCCAATTGTTCAAATTTTATTACTGTAATTATATTGCTATTTGTATAACCATTTTATTACTATTAAACTTTTAAAATTTGAAAAACAAGTGATTGGTGTTTTTCACGCCCATAAAAGCTGCTATGAAGAAATTTAACTCTTATCTCGTGAGTCTCCATTCACAGCTGCTGTCCCTGCTCCTGGAGCTGTTACCATTGCCATGTCTAACAGCCCCAGCTTCTTATTCCTTCCTTCAATCATCTGAAACAGTTTCCAACAGTCTTGGTTCAGTACATGTATTTAATACATTTTTTTGTTCATTAATATAAGCTCAGGCCTTCTTTCAAATGAACTTTTTGTTTATTCATCTTCTACTACCTGAGTAACCATTTTGCACACCAAACTGATGGAGTTTTATTACTTAGGCAACTGTAACACAACAGCACTTTCATGACCAATAAGAATTAATGGAATTCTTAATGGAAAGTTATTTAAGTCAGTTGAGTTGCTGGGCTTGTTTTCAGATCTATATACAGTACTAAGCCTTTATTTGTGCAACATAACTGCTTCAAGGATTATATTTTTAGTCAGGAGCAAGACCTAAAAATGTGTCTGGTTGCTCTCCAAAGCCTAAGATGTTTAGTCGGGATTTTAATGTCCCAGTGCAGGATGGGGGGAACAAAGAGGATGGGCTTGGTGCACCAAAGAGTGCCCTGAAACAGCCTGTGACTGCATACAGTGCACCAGACCACAAGGCTCTGTTTCAGAGCTGCACTTGTAGGCCTTTAATTTCCTCCTAGCACTACATATCTTGGATACATGTGCTTATGCCCACAGAAGATGCAATTAGAGTTGCTATTCAACAAGAGCCAGAAACAGCAAGAAGTGCCATGGTCATTGCTCAGTTTTTCTCCTAATTGCACGCTGGCTGTTTCCAGCTCCACCCAACAGCCAACCCAACCATATCTAAAGCTGTATGAGTGCCTCAGCCAGAATGCCAAAGAAGATTTCAACGGCCCTTGTAATTGCACAGGCTGATAGTGTGTTGAGCACTGACTTTGTGCAAATTACACAGGGATTTGTGTAGGGATGGGACAGAAGGGATGCTCCTCCAGAGTGAGGAATCTGTGGAGGCACACAGGAGGTCTGTGCAATACCCGGCGTGGAATTTCCTTGCATATTCAGAGTTGAACCAGCCACTGTCTGACTCGGTGTGTTCACAGTTTGCCCAAGTGATCTAGGACCACCCTTCCTTCCAAAGGCACACACCTTTTCTCCCTCCAACCTTCCTGGTTCAATCTGAATAAGGAATGCTGATAAGGTGATGCATGACTTATGTCAGCCTATTAAACCAAATAATCATGTTATTGGTTTGGGGTTTTTGGGGGGCTTTCAGTTGCACAAATCACTGCAAGCAACAGGTAAGGCCAAAATAAAGGAAGAGGTGGCAAATCACACAATTTTATTCCTAAAATATTAATACAGTAGCTAAGTACACCATAATATTTCTGCTTTGGGAGTTCAAACACTATTTCTGATACAGTGCATACATAAACCAAAAAATAATAAAATACCTAGAAAGCTGTGGGTAAAGGTAGCAAGCCTCACCAAAATTGCTGACAGTGAATATACTTAGTATATTCAGTGGCAAAGGGTAATCCTTTGTGCTAAAGGAGAACAGGTAGTTTGTATCTCTTATAAGTCTTCCATTCCATTGATTTGCCTTTTCCAAACCATGCGACTGACTTTAGGGCCTTCACATTAAAAAAAAAAAAAAAAGAAAATTAAACACAAAATTGGTGGGATTGGAGGGCAAGATTTCAAAGATTACAAGATATCTCAGTGTCTATTGTTGTCTCAGGTAGATAGCCCAAGGCCGTTCAAAAGAAATCTTAACATACAACCTGAGATGCCAACTTTAAAAATTCTACTTAGAGGATTATCTGAAACTTTTGGCACTGAAGCATCTGTGAAAATATAACCTGAGTTTTTTTGTGAGAGGTAGCAGAATCAATGCCCGCATTCTCCACCAAGAAACTCATGGTTTGATGCTGGCCAAATGCCAGGCACCCACAAAGGTGGCTCACTTGCCCTCCGCTGCCATAGCTAGGCAGAGGAGAGAAAAAAATTTAATGAAGGGTTCATGAGTTGAGGTAAGGACCAGGAGAAAATACTCCAAGGGCAAAACAGCCTCAGCCTAGAGGGACAAAGTCCATTTATTATTAACAAAACAGAGAAGGATAATGAGAAGCAAAATAAGCCCTTCAAACACCTTTTCTTCCCTCCCAGCCCCTCCCTCCTTCCCACCGACAGCACAGGGCATGGGGGTTTGGTTGGTTCATCACCAAGATTTTCTTCCAGTTCTCAGGGAGAGGAGTCCTTTCCCTGTGAGGCATCTGAATTAGTGTATGGGGAAGTACAGCAAGGCTTGCTGATGGGCATGTGAATTCGTGTATCGAGAGACACAGCGAGGCTTGCTGATGGGCATGTGAATTTGTGTATGGAGAGACACAGCGAGGCTTGCTGATGGGCATGTGAATTCGTGGATGGAGAATGTTAAAAACACTAATAACTTGTTTCCAAAATTTTAAAAGTTTAATAGTAATAAAATGGTTATAAAAATAGTAATACAATTAGAGTAATAATAATTTGGACAAACTGAATTAGGACAATATGAGACAATAGAGACAAAGAGTTACGGACGTCCGGGTACCTTTTCTGGGCAGCACGAGCCTGAAAAAGGCCCCACGTTAACAGAGGATTTACCCTTAAAAGCAACAGCCTGTTGCATATTCATACACTTCATACATGATGCATAAATTCCATTCAAACACAGGATTCTGTCTGGTCATCGTCAACTTCTTCCTCCAAATCCTAATAGCGCCTTCGAGGGGGGAAGAAGTTCGTTTCTTCTGATAAGAGGGCCATAAATTCTCTTTCTCTGAAAGATTTAGGTGCCCTGTGGCTGCTATCTCGCTGCGAGTCCTTTCTTTTTTAAAAAAAAGTATCCTACATAGCATCGTTTCTATTTTAACAATTTTTTTATAACTTAAAACTATATTTAATACAGTACTTAAGAAAACTAATACAGCATTACTTTCTAACACAACACATATAATATTCATTTCAATATTTGCGGAAAGCCAATCATAAAATACATGCGTTTTTCACAGAGAAGCACAGCGAGGCTTGCTGATGGGCATGTGAATTTGTGTATCGAGAGACAGCTGATTTTTTGCTCCGGCTACCGCACCGCCCTAAATCCCTCAGGAAACGGAAAGGGAGTGTACCAAAGAACTGTGGTGGGACGCGGCAGAGTGCTAACGCTTCTCAAGGGAAGTAAAAACTTTACTAAGTATGCAAAAAGTTCATCATTAGTCACCGCATTTTTTTTCTACGTCATCGCTTTCCAGTCAGCTGAAATCGCAGAACGCAGCGCAGACAGCCATAAGCACTTAGAGTGTCTAAACAAACAGATGCCTTTACAGAAACTGTTTTTCTTGGCCAGAGTTGTGCGCCCGGGCAATAGCAGAAGTGACGCCGAGGGCTCGGTTTGCGGTGTCCCCGGGGAAGGAAAGCGCCTGGGCGTGGCACCGGGGCAGCCCGGCCCTGCTGGCCGAGGGCAGCGCTGCCTCGGGGGCTGCCGGGGATCGGCAGAGCTGAACGCAGCCGGGACCCCCTTTGGGAACAGGCAGATGTTTTGGCGCTGGAATCTGGACTGCCCGGTTTACAGCTGCCACCGGAGCCTTCTTAAAGCGGTGCTTCAAAGAAACCATCACACCCTCCATGCCCCAAAACCCCCATCAGCCCGAACCCCCCCCCCCCCACCGCTCAAAAAAAAAACCCCAACAACAAAAACCGCCAAAACCAAACAACCCTCCGAAAAAAACCCCACAACTCTCCCAAAAAACCAAACCCCAAAAATCAACAACAAGCCAACTCCCCAAAAAACCCCCAAAACATAACAAAACAAACAAAAACCACCCCAAACCCCCAAACAAACAAACCCCAAACTCCCAAATAAACCCCAAACTCCCAAACAAGTGTGTGTTCACAGGGATCCGAGGATTAGGGAAGAGACGAGGATCTGACTCCATGTTTCAGAAGGCTGATTTATTTTTTTATGATATATATTATATTAAAATTATACTAAAAGAATAGAAGAAAGGATTTCATAAGAAGGCTGGCTAAGAATAGAAAAAGAAGGAATGATAACAAAAGCTCGTGGCTCAGACAGAAAGTCCGAGCCAGCTGGGCTGTGATTGGCCATTAATTAGAAACAACCACATGAGCCAATCCCAGATGCACCTGTTGCATTCCACAGCAGCAGATAACCATTGGTTACATTTTGTTCCTGAGGCCTCTCAGCTTCTCAGGAGCAAAATCCTAAGGAAAGGATTTTTCATAAAATATGTCTGTGACAAACAAGCAACAAAACAAACCAAAAAACCAAAAAATACCCCAACCCTACAAGAAAAAAAATGCTTTGATGTGTTTTGGGGAGTCGAGAGAATGAATCTCTTTGTTGCTGGTAGAGAGATTCTTAAGGATGGTTGAATATGTACAAAATCAGCCCAGTAAAAAGTATCAAGTGTGAGGCTTGATAGTTCGCTCTCGGCATGTCGCCATGGACGTAGTTCCATTGGTTTGGCTAAACTGCTCCTCAACAACATAAGTGGAGCTTGGTGTTTAACTGTGATGAGCTGCGCACGGATGTAGGTACACTCACAGAACAGATTACCGAACAGGGCGGGGCTGGGAGAAGGCCACTCTGGCTCTTAAATTGCAGTGTTGAGATAAGAAATTGCATCATCTTACTAAATTCCCGTGTCGTTCTGGTGAAATCGCGATTTTCGCTTGTCCTTTTATAGTCGGTTTGGTTTTGGTTTCTCGGGGTTCAGTTGCCCTCTGGTGGTGATGGCTTTTTCTCCTGTGACAATAGGGATGCTGGCACCTAATGCTTCATTTTGGTTTTTTATCTGTTGTCTGTTGATTATCCCAACCTGATAGCTAGTTTGAATAAAGTCAAATACAGTATTTTTTAACACAGAGGATTATAGAGTGAGTCACTGACATGTAAAATTTAGAGCATTGAAAGGATGCAGGGAGCTCAGTAGCTCTAGCAAAAATATTAACAAAATCAGTTTAGTTCAGTGTGCATTAATACCTTAGACAGTAAAGCAGAACTGAATGATAAAGATTCCATAAAAGTAAAAGAGAATGAAAAACTTATAGTTACATAAGAGATACACACAAAATTCTGTCGTCACAAGTAAATTTTTTAACCACAATTTCTTGTATGCAGCTTTTAATGACTTATACATCTCTCATAAATGCCCATTTTAAACTGTCCTTGATTACATATTTTATTACAAAGTGTATTAAATTATATAAAGAGATAGCTTTTTGGTAAAAAATTCTTGAAAAACGTAAACCCCTCAGTATGCATTTTAGTAAGTTACTTTTTGCAATATTCAAGCACAACTTATGTAGCTGGCAGGCTGGTGATAATAATAGAAATAATTGTACAAGTGATTGTCTATTCATAAGGACAGTACTGAGTGATCCTGTTCTTCTCTGCTGTTTTTAACATTCTCCAGGAGGAGATGATAGCTCTAGCAATAGTTAAAATATGAGCTCTAGGAACATATTTCACATTGCTGTTATAAATGACTGTCAAATTCTGTATGTTTGATACAGACTATGTTTGGTCTTCAAAACTTCCATTTATTGCAGTGCACATATATAGCACTCCTATAAACAACATAAAAGAGGAAGCATCCTTTCCATGTTGGCTCCTTGGATATCAAATTATCGAGCTACATATCTCTTTTCAGCTCACTTTCTTGAGTAGACTGCAGTTTAGCTCCAATGCCTTGGCTGAAGGTTTTCATCCTCTAAAACCTCATTCAGCTTCCAAATTTGACCTTTTTTGCCATCAGTCCCATTCTCCTTGTCCCATGAAAGAGCAGAGACATGAAGCTGCAAAGGTCTCTATCTTACAGAGTGGTTAGTCATAGGTTTACAGGTAGCACTTCTAACCAGGAATTAGTGAAGATAGATGGGCCAGGAAAAACAAATTGCCATTTTCTATGGAGATTAGAGACAAGGAGAAAAAACAGCATTTCTAAGAGCAAGCAAGATGAAGGTGTGTAGGGCTGTCTGAATCAGGGAAGCCTGTTGGATGGTCATAGAGCAAAAGGAAGGTGACTAAGGTGTTTC
Source organism: Molothrus aeneus (assembly GCF_037042795.1). Lineage (NCBI taxonomy): Eukaryota > Metazoa > Chordata > Aves > Passeriformes > Icteridae > Molothrus > Molothrus aeneus. Next base: position 3,097,140 of record NC_089651.1, on the reverse strand, counting down.
TGCAACGACCTACCCTAGCCAAACACACAGGTTTTCCCAGCGCCTCGGGGCTGTGCACTGGCTGATTCCATCTCCTAACACAGCTTTAAGGAGCTGCTGTCTGGCCTGTGCTGGCCTGTATCCCCGTGGGTGTCAAAATGCTGATACATCCTGGAAGGCAGCACAGGAGGTAAATTAATTCTGATGATGGATGATGTCAGATTTGATCCAGTACTGCTCAATACAAGTCTTGTTTCTTGTTCTAATAAAACTGAGGAGTGGAAGTGTTGTGGTGATGTGAGGTCCCCAGGACAAGGTGAGAGGGCAGAATTTGACTCCAAGTTCTCAGAAGGCTGATTTATTATGATATTATATTTTATTAAAAGAAAATTATGTACTAAAACTATAGTAAAGAAAGAGAAAGGATACAGACAGAAGGCTAGACAAGAATGAATAATAAAAACCCGTGACTGACCAGAGTCCTGACACAGCTGGACTGGGATTGCTCATTAAGTTAAAACAATTCCCATGCTGGGTAAACAATTCTCCAAATCACATTCCAAAGCAGCAAAACAGGGAGGAGCTGAAGCTTCCCAGCTTCCCAGGAGAAGAGATCCTGGTGAAGGGATTTTTCAGAAAATAATCTTGGTGACAGTGGAAGCTCTTGCTTGCCTCAGCCCTTCAGTTTCCTTCTCATTTTGGCAATTTCTCCACACAACTGTGTGAGGTACAATGCCTGCATGGTTTCCAGCCTTTCCTGAGTCCCTAGCCACAGCTGAAACCTATCCCAGATCCTGTCTGACTAATGCAGCTCTTATTTCCCCACCCAGGGGGAGCCTTAGGCAGAGCTGTCAGGGCTGCCCCAGCTGGCCTGTCCATCCTGTACAGAGCTCAGCCTGGGCATACAGATCAGTTGTGAGAGCTCTGCAAACATGATAAGCATCCCAGAGCAGCAGGAGTCATTAAACACACAGGCACCCTCAGCCACATCAAACAGAATTGGAAACACTGAGCAAAAAGTAAGGTGGCAAATTAAAAAAAAAAAAAAATCTAAAAATCAGTGCTTTAAGATCAGAAGTATGAATAGTAGAATGAAATCAATATAACCTAATAATTTATGTACAGATTCTAAACAGAAAGAAGCAGAGTCTGTGAGGAATGGAGCGAAAAAGAATAGAAGCAGTAAATGAGAAAAATGTAATATTAAATTAAAATGTTAATTTAAAATTTCAGGGGAATACCTAAAAACCCTCAAAATGCAAGGTGATTCATTGCCTTTCAAAGAGGCCTAACAGTGCCATCAATAAAATTTCTTCTTTTGCTCTTTACCTCTGACTTCAGGTAGGAAAGCCAAAGTGTAACACAAAGAGGCCATAATACATAATTCTGTAGTATCTGTAGAGCCAATTTGCCATTTGAACATCTTTTCAGTGACTGCCTCTCAGAATTTTAATTCTCCTTTGCTGTCAGTTGGCTGAATACATTACAGGAGCTATGTATCTCTAATAAGAGTCAAATCTCTTTTCTTGAGATCATTGCTACTGTCCGTAATACAGTTCTTTTCATGAATTGTAAATTGTATTGTTTAGCAGAAGACAAACTAGTTGGGCCTTCTAACTATTCCCTCTTGGATATCCATTCAATTGTGTAATATATAAGGAAGAGTCTCATTTGTAATTTTTTGTTTCTTTCATTTAAAAGGTTCTACTGTTTCACACCAGTTCAAATGTGAAAAGAGGCAAAAAGATACCATTGTAATTATTAATTGGATAATTTCTGAAATTTTGAAATCCTCGAGTCTTACTGTGTTAATTGTTGAAGATTTTTCCTGATTGCTGAATTCCTTACTTATCCTGTACTTTTGGGTGGTTTCCTTTGAGTTATATCTTCAGGTAAGTCAGTCTGCTAAAATAACCGATATTGGTGTACCTGTCAAATGCTTGAGATTACTGGGCTTATCCTTATCTTTGAACATAAAAGATGAGCAGACAGGTACTTGTTGATAGCCCGATGTATTGTAGAGAAAGTGATATTTGTATAATCTGGTAAACAAACTGTGCTTTGTTAACATACTGCAGGTATGTTCATAGTAGGTCCATTTTTCAAGAGCTCCTGTTGTTTTTTGCCCCAATCTAGGACTTTAAATCTAATCTTTGTGGTATTTTCGGGGTCCCCAGATGAAAGAAGGAAATGAATCTGACTCCAAGTTCTTAGAAGGCTAATTTATTATTTTATGATATATGATATTATATTAAAGAATACTATACTAAAGAATACAGAAAGGATACTTACAGAAGGCTAAAAGATAATAATGAAAACTCCTGACTCTTTCCAGAGTCCCGACACAGCCTGACCATGATTGGTCACTAAGTCAAAACAATTCACCTGGTGGATAAACAATCTCCAACCATATTCCAAAGCAGCAAAACACAGGAGAAGCAAATCAGATAATTATTGTTTTCCTTTTTCTCTGAGGCTTCTCAGCTTCTGAGGAGAAAAATCCTGATCAAAGATTTTTCAGAAAATATGATGGTGACAAGTCTTCATTATTTTTTTTTTGATCAAACCTCAGTTTTCTCACTGTTCTCCAGCACAATCATATACAGCTTCTCAGAGATAGTCTGGGCTTCACACTTTTAAACTGTGCGTGGATCAAGAAATCAGCTAAGATAAAACAGACAGCACCTTTTGGCTGGGCTTTTAAAACCAGTCAATTGCATAAGGAGTCAGTGATCATATTTTCCTCCGTGCTGTTCTGTGGGTTACTGAAGAAGCTACAGTACCAAGATTTGCCAGTACAGTGGGCTGGTTCTGGCTCTGAATTCACTCATCCCCTGCCCCATCTGTTCCAAAGGTGCATTAGAGGAGTCAATGTGACATTACATAGGAGGGGTAGCACTGGCTTTCCTGAACCATTCCTACATGAATTAAGGCAAATGATACTACTTCATTTTCAGTTTAAAGCACGTCTATGTGTGTTGATAAAAGTCTTGAATTATATGAATATTCAAGGCCATTTACATTTTGATTTCCGAGCGATCTTTGGAAATAGAAGCAGAGCCTTATGTCTCTTAGTGTCTCTAAGTGCAATAGTTCTTAGCCCATTTTTGTCTGATGTTCCCCTAAAACTTTTCTGACTCAAGTGAATGGAGTAGGTTTATTTAATCTCTTCAATAAAACTTTTGAGGAAAAGTTTCATAAAAGTTGACCTTTCAGTAATAAGTCTGTGGCTTCTGATGTGATTTAATTTTCCTGAGTCTGACACATTGAGAACTAAAATGGAATGACATTTTTTAGAACTGTCAGTAATTGCTGCTGTTATCAATCATTAGCCAGCGAGGCACCATCTTCATCAGCTAACTTTGCCTTGGCCTGCCTAATTTTGCCTTTTTTTCCTCATTTCCTTTGTACTATCACAAAGTAATGACATTCTTAAGCTTCATCCCTCTGTTTCTAGTTGTAAAATTGATATCCTCCCAACACATTTCCTGTCATGCTCAAATGAAAGCTGAAACAGGAAGAGTATTTCTCTTTTACCTTGTATTTATAAACATTGATGTTATTTTTAAATAATATTTCCAACTGTGTTTTAGTGTCTCCATACTACAGCCCTTAATAAATGATAATGGTCTGTGTTATCATTGTTTTTCTATCTGCATGCCCCAGAACTATGTTTAAAATCTTTTTTTCCCTTCCTCTGCTATAATGCCTTTTGTAAACATCTGATAATCTTTGTTTTGAATTAATTTTCAGGAGCCTGCTTTGCTGCTCAATTGGGGCTCATATTCTCTAATACAGTGCAGCTGCATATGTTTTCAAGTTAACAGCAGTTGCAGCATGTGCTTTTATCAATCTTTCTTAACACTGATCCTTTTAGCAGTCTTATCAGGTAGTGGAGAATTGATTGTTGCTATTGTTTTACTGGGGTACATCTTACTGAACCATACAAGAGAGCTTCCTTCTCCAAAGACCAGCAACTTTAATACAGTCCTTTCCTGAAGCATGGTCAGTCTCCTGTGCTGCTTCATGGGCACTTTTTTTACATTTTGAGAAACCCAGTTCACATGTCTCCTGTATTCTTACAGGAGACATGTGAACTGGGTTTCTGTATTCCTGTATTCTTCTTCTTATTCTAATTTTTTTCTTGTTAGTGTCATTCATTGTTTTTAGAGCATGGGATTTTGCAATTCTTTCTACTGCTTTTCTCTCACAAGAAAGTCTTGACACGCAGTTATGCTCCTCACTGTGTTAATATGTTGAATCAAGTGCAGTGACCATGACTGCATGCTGTGTGAGCAGCTGGATTTGAAACTTTACCTGTGTGGATCCCTAACACTGGCTGGTTTTAAAACAAATCAAAAAGCCAGGCCCAGACAGTGATAGGATTGTCATCAACTACTCTTCCAGAACAGTTCCCTTTGTCAATACTCATAATTAATTTGATTGAAACAGTCCAGTGATAATCTATTGATTCATGTTTCAGTGATAAAATTATTAACAACAGGAATATTACTCTGTGGTTTTACACCATACACCTCAGCACTTGCTTATCTAGCAGGCAAGGACTGTCATGAAATAAGGTCTGGGGTGAGTGGTATGAAAAATGTGCAGAGACTGTCCTCAATTTTATTACATGTTGTGAACTTGGCCAAGTGAGCTTGGCTTTGTGCAACAAATTATTTCCAGTGATACATTTCAAGATGCTGTCATTTTGCCAGGGAAATAAGTTGGCTGTTCAGCAGGGTGTACATGTATCTGAGCCAAATCCAAACACATGGCTTGTCTGGGATCCTGGCTGTTTCAAAATGCACAATAACCAGCAGGGACCATGAACAGGAAAGGCATCACAATTGCCTTAATGCTACAGTCCCTAATAGGGATGTATTTAACTCCTGTCAGAGTGACCTGACCTTAACTTAGTTTTTCTTTCCTACCATATTTTGTACTTTCTTATCCTAAAACCTGAACTACCTCATGTACAATTTAATGTCACCCAGTTATAAAAACCTAACCTGTTCTCCTGCTAATTCCTTTCTAACTTTTCACTCTGGTGAATTCAAAAGGCACTGCTTTGATGTGGTCTGGTCAGCCTTGGTCTTTAGCAGCTTTGCTTCTAGTCTGCCTTCCAGCTGTCCTGCTGTGCTGTTGACGTGACAAGAAGACTTTTCTTCTGATGGCAAGTGGCTTAAATAAAAATATCTTCCAGTACAGAGCCTGAAGGAGATTTAGATACCAGAGCTGGCAAGGAAGTGATTCTTATATGTGATGGGCACACTCAATAGCTAGGGCTTTTAGGCATATATATCTAAAATATGCATTTAGATGTTGAAAGGGTAGTCAGAACAAGGAAAAGGGACAGGAAAGACAGACCACAGAACAAGGTGTTAATCCAAAAGTTTCCTTTAATTGAGACTTTTTTTTCTTAATTGATTTTCTTAATATTTCAGAATGAAAATGTTTTCCTCTCCGTATGTAAAAATATGATCTGAGAAAAACAAGTTCTCTCTCTACTTTCCTTCATACTTTACAGCTTTTATTTTGTTCATTTCCTATTATAGTCTCACACTTCTACATAGAGTGAAATTATCTATAATCCCTATAGAATTCATGCAGGTTTGCTACCATATCATGCTACCATATCAGTGTTTTATGTCAGTGAATCCCAAACTGTTTTTTACTAAGAATTCCTCTGGCATGTAAGTCAACTTCCCAGAGCCTTCTTTTCATCTGTTCTCTCTTTTGATCCCACTGGTGCTGCCTAGCTCTTCTAACCTGCCTCCAGATCCCTTCCCCTTCCACTGGATCCTGATATCACCCTTCTTTCCATTCCTCCCTGAACAGACCTTCCCTCCTACCCTTCTGGTTTTTTATCACTTTCTTCCCAGTCAGCTCAGAATACATTTTCCTCTTGGAATTTCAGTGCTTTTTCCTTAAGAAGAAGGCGAGGGCATGGTATCAGTAAAGGGTTTTTCCTGCTTCTGGTCTTCTGCTTTTTTTACAGAAAAGCAGACACATATTCTCCCTTTTCCATCCTAGCAAAACTAGATTTCCTGCTTTCTGGAGCAGAGATTGATGGTTCAGGGGATAGGTGCTGTCACAGCAGTCTCCTGGTGTCCAGCATTTACCCTTGAGGAGGAGGAAGCACTTTATGTCACCTGTGAATGCACCTCTGTCTGCAAGAATTTGAAATTTAAAGTTTGATTACATAAAAGTTTCACATCAGACTGCTGTGGGTTGTTGCTGATCCTGTCATCCTTTGGTCCCAACATGTTCCCTTGGGAAGTATTGCGATATCATTCAGAGGGAAAAAATATTTATCCATTTGAACCTAACAGTGGTGCAAATTCTATGGACCTAATCCTAATATGTTCAGTTTGCCCATTTTCAGACAAAATTTACACTGAAGTTAATGGCTCAAGGTTTTTTGTTACTGTTATAATGCCATTGAAAAAGAGAAAAAACTTGTCAGAAGCAGTTATTTTTAGATAGCAATGCATTTCTTTCTTAGATGAGGAGAATCAACTGGAAAACAAATATAATTGAGAAGATCTTTAGGCATTACAGGCATTACAGAATGAATAGAGATGCTTTTCTGTAAGGGTTTGATATGACAAGTTAGAAATAATTTTCATTGCTTTTAAATTAACTCCTGACATTTCCAGAGGTTTTGTCTTGTGTTTAAAAAGCGGAAAGAAGAATAGTGTCCCTAGAATAAGATGCTATCCTGTGTAATTTCTCTCTTCTTTACTTGCAATCAATCATTCTTTCAGTGATGCTCATCTTTGCTGCTGCTCCTTGGCTGCCAGACACTTCTTGCCATGTGATGCCCATGGCTGTAGCTCACCATAACATGATCATCCCATTTGCTAGGTGCAGTCATCTGCATAGGGTCTGGAACATGGTATTTTGATTTGATTTAATGTGAAGAAGTGTGTTCTTCCTTTCCTCCACTGTTAAATGCTTTCCAAGAAGTATTTATGCCTTGTTTCTGGCTCTCCCAGCACACAGCAGTGTAGAAGGGATGGAGTTGCACAGCAGTACCTCACGGAGCTCCCTTGAATTGCGACTCCTGGACACAGACTGGTTAGAAAGATGCACAAAGCTCTCATTTGGGGAGCACCCAGCAATATTTTTGTGTGTGTTTTATCCATTTAGACATTCACAGTCACTGACTTTTTTTTGGACTCAGATCTGAAATGACAGACATCTCATTCAAACTGAGAGCCCAACTTTATTTTCAAGGGCTAATGTAAATCACTTGAATTTGATTCTTTTAGTAAGAAGTTTGCTACTCTTGAGAACTTTTTGTTCTATGAAAATGATTGCTTATATTCTGACCAAAACAAGAGAGAATTGGCAGAAGGTTAATTATGTAACACAATGACAAAGATATTAACTTGGCACCAGAGAAATGCCAGATCAGCAGAAATGATGAGTTAGAGCTATTGCTTGAGAATATCTCCTACCCCATGGAATCTCTTGCTGCTAAACATGTTTTGTTCCACAGACTTGTTAACAGAGTCAAGATTAAGGAAAGTGACTCTAATCCACTGGTTTGGGCATTCATCTGGTGTATTTGAAAACCAGCTGTGTTTTTCAGCCCCACAGGCATAAAGGTTTCTGTTAGAATGACAGGAGTGAATTATGGATGACTACAACACACCACCAAAAACTACATTAGCATATGCAATACAGAGAGGGATAAGTATAATTGCAGTAGCTGTACACAGCAAAGTGTGGGTGAGTTAAAAAATAGTGAGACAAATGCTATTCCTGCTGCGTAATCTTTGTGCGCTTGGAGAAGGAGATTTCAGTCTTCCTTTGATTTGTATAATCTTAATATTTGCCTGACATAGTTTTTTGCCAAAACCCACTATGTAGCACAGATGTGGGATTAATGATCAACTCACATTAGGCCACAGGTGAAATCTAGGATTCAACAATTCAGATTTTATATGCCCTGAAATGCTTAGACTGAATAAAAACTCTTTTCTTCCTTCACATGGTAATATATTAGGTTCTCAGTGATTGCAAGTTAGAATAGTAAAGATGATCAACAAGGCTGCCACAACTATATGATTGTCAGGGAACTAGGGAGTGGAAAATAAACACATGAGAAGAGGGAATTTTTTGAACCATAGTAGAAAAGTATCTTAGTGCAGTTCTCAGTCTAGAATATGTATAGCTGCTGCCCTGCCAGCAGAGAGAGTTTCATCTGAATTGAAATAACTGACTTTTTGAGGCTTTTATTTAGGACATATTTAAGTCCTTCTAAAAAGAAATCTTCAGTTTTTAATTTAAGCTTCAGATAAGTTGGTTGCAAGCACCTCTGTGTACATAATGTCCCTCCATTGCTTGTTTCTTGGTGTAACAGGAATATTCAACAACACTTTCTTTGGAAAGCCATTTTGTCAGCAGCAATACAACTTTTGAATACTGACTACATCTAATGAGAGACTTAGGGGTTATGAAAATTAACAAATGCTGCTGCTGATCTAATCCTGTAAAACTTGATGCACATTTGCTTTTCTAAAATTTCTGTTTATCAGCATATTAAAGGAAGCTGATGTGTATACATAGCTCTATAAATGCTCTAGTGTCTGGGTCAGTTTATTAAACTTATGGTCTTTCCCATCTCCATTGTCCTACCCTCTCTGATTTTCTCAAAAAAAAAAAAATTAAAAAAAAAATTCAGTGTTATCAGTGCTTAGCTTTGTGTTTGGTTACTTGTTAGCTAGCCTTGTGTTCTGTATTTTAATACCAAGACTACCACTTAGATTGCAAAACTACCTGACTCCAATTCACCCTGTTTTTATATTTGCCAGAATGCTTCTATTGTTTCTACATTCTATTTATACAGGAATGTTCCCTGGTTTCTTTGAGCTGGAAAAAGGTTATTCATGAGCTTAAAGGTGATAGAAATCTTCTTTTTCATCTTTCCTTCTCTCCTCACCTCACAGCCACTGTGATATATTAGTGGAGTGATTCTGTGAATATCAAGTGTAGAAGTTGTGGGGTTCTCAGAGTAATCCAGTGTTTCCTTCTCAGAGTACTCCAGCTGCACATAGTAATCTTGATGAAATTAATTTCTTACTAGAGCAAGAGCTGTGTGCAGTGCAGGGCTCTAGGTTGTGTCACAGCACTACAGTTGCTACTCATGCTGTAAAAGAATCTGCTGTATTCTTTTAACAATGGAAACTAAATGCATCATGCTAAAATCAAATCAGTGCCATCCAGATCAGTCACCAGGGGTCTCTTGATCTCTTTCTATCAAGGCTTTTGTTATTCAGACATTCCCTACAAGCTGTCAAATGCTTCTACTCAATAACAACCAATAAAGTAATCACCCCTTAAAAATTTCCCCAGGGAATCTTTTTAAATTGAGCAGGGAGTAATATATCTTGTAGTGTCAATAATGCTGAAAATGTTGATTTGGTTGGTGCTACTATGTGCCTCCTCAAGTCATATTCCAAATGCTGTTCTGGGGAGATGACTTCCACTTGAATTCACTCTGTTGCTCTCTGCTGCAGCACCAGTTTCAAATCTGTGGCAAGGGCTATCTGAGATAGGCTGTATAGTGAAAGAGTGTTCTGGTGACCTGACTGCTTTGTCAACCTTTTAAATCTAACTACTGATAGGGATGCTCTTAAATTAAATTAAAATCAGATGGCAAGGATGAATGTGCTGATAAGATGTTCTCAGATGGCTGACTGATAGAATCCCTACATGCAGCAGAATTGTGTCCATCTGCTGAGCAGAGCATGAGTCTGATTTACTAAGCAAAGCTGGTTTAACAGCAGTATCAATAATGCAATTTTCTTTATTATATAAACTGGTAGAAAAAGATTTTACCATGCAAATTTAGTCTATTAAAGACATTTCTGTGAATAAATTATACTAGATGCTCTTTTAATTCTTGTTAATATAGTTTTTTTTCACAGATGTCATTTTTGGGCATTAGAAAATATTTTTTCTCCTGCTGTTGTGAAAGAAGAACTGCAAGTACTGACATTAAACATTTTGAGAAATTTGTTCTGTTCTTTTTATAATAAGGGAAAGCAGTCCTGCCAAAATTAAAACCCTCCTGTGACTTAAATACTTGTTTTACTGTATTATTTCTTAGATGCTTGATATCATCCTATATAAACTAATTAAGGGACTATTTCTGAAGTTCCATTGCATAGTTATACTCTATAATCATGCTTTTATTTGTTAATTTGTTAAAAAAATTCTATCTACAGTGGACGCAAACTGACAGCTTTATGTGTGACTACTAAAATGGGTTTTCAATATGAATTTGTGGATGAGATAACAAATGCTAAAAACTTCTGATTATGAGATGTTCTTTTTAGGGTTTGGTTGGGCACCAGAGCAGACTGGAATTGGTGCATTTTTTTACTATGAGGGTGATGAAGCCCTGTCACAAGTTGTCCAGAGGAGTTGTGGATGCTCCATCTATGGAAGTGCTGAAGGCAAGGTTGAATGAGGCTTGGAGCAGCCTGGTCTAGTGGAAGATGTCCCTGCCCATGGCAGGGCATTGGAATGAGATGAGTTTTAGCATATCCAACCCGAGCCATTCCATGATTCCATGCCCCAGGCTGGCCTCAGCCCATCCCCATCCCCATGGAGGTGCCCGATGCCCAAGGCTGGGGCTGCCCCAGTGCCCTGCTGCTGGCTGGGATGGTGGGGCTGGGCCAGCTGCCGGGGATCCCCATCGGGCAGGCACCCTGCAGACAGAACAGGTGTTAGTTAAACTCCTCTCCTTGCAAGCAAAGCACTAGAGCAAGGAAACACCATGTTTGGGAGTGTGTGTGAGGTGGTGCCAGCTCTCCTGCAGCTGGGTGAGCACTGCCGTGGTTGGCACAGGCACCTGTGGTCATGCACGTGGGGATGGGCACGCTGCTCTGGGAGCCTCTGGAAATCACAGAGTGGGCGCAGACGCAGCAAACCCTGCACAGATGTCATGGTTTAATTCCAGCTGGCAACAAAGTACCACAGAGCTCTGACTCACTTCTCCCTCCAAACTTCTTTGGATGAGCAGAATTAGGAAAAAAGCAGTGAAACTGGTGGGTTCACGTTAATAACTGAAACAAAGTAAAGCATAATGTAGTAATAATAATAATAATAATAATAATAATAATAATAATAATAATAATAATAATAATAATAATAATAATAATAATAATAATAATAGTGATTAAAGGAGGATGGGGAAGAGAGAGATAAAAGTGAGACAAAACCCAAGAAAGTGATACTCAACAGCATTATTCATCACCTGCTGATCGATGCCAAACTCATCCCTAAACCACAACTAGCCCCACTGCCAGGTAAGTTCCCAGTTTGTGTAGTGGCCATGGTGTGAATGTCCCCTTGGCCAGCTCAGCCCGGCTGTCCTGGCCATGCTCCCTCCCTACCGGCTGCTTGTGACAAGATGAGATGCTGAGAAGTCCTTGGCTTTCGTTAAGCCCTACTTAGGAACAATAACAGCATCAGTGTCTTAGCATTACCCCCATGCTGAATCCAAAACACAGCCCTCTACAGCTACTAGGAAGACAATTAGGGCTATCCCAGCGGAAACCAGCGCAATGTATGAAGCGAAAGCACCGAGAGGCGCTCGGTGAGTTTACTGCGGTTTGACTGAGGGGAGCCGCGGGGAGGGCCGGGCCGGCAGGGGGCGCCATCAGCCCGCGCTTCGTGAGGGGAAAGGCCGCGGGCTGAGGCGGCGGGAGCGCTGTGGGACCCCGTTAGGGGCTGTTCCCGTGGGACATTGTCCATGGGACACCGTGAGGGGCTGTTCCCGTGGGACATTGTCCCTGGGACACCGTGAGGGGCTGTTCCTGTGGGACATTGTCCCTGGGACACCGTGAGGGGCTGTTCCTGTGGGATATTGTCCCTGGGACACCGTGAGGGCTGATCCCGTGGGACATTGTCCATGGGACACCGTGAGGAGCTGTTCCTATGGGACATTGTCCCTGGGACACTGTGAGGGGCTGGTCCTGTGGGACATTGTCCCTGGGACACTGTGAGGGGCTGTTCCAGTGGGACATTGTCCATGGGACACCGTGAGGGGCTGTTCCTATGGGACATTGTCCCTGGGACACCGTGAGGGCTGATCCCGTGGGACATTGTCCATGGGACACCGTGAGGAGCTGTTCCTATGGGACATTGTCCCTGGGACACTGTGAGGGGCTGGTCCTGTGGGACATTGTCCCTGGGACACTGTGAGGGTGGCGTTCCTGTGGGACATTGTCCCTGGGACACCGTGAGGGGCTGTTCCCGTGGGACATTGTCCCTGGGACACCGTGAGGGGCTGTTCCCGTGGGACATTGTCCATGGGACACCGTGAGGGGCTGTTCCTATGGGACATTGTCCCTGGGACACTGTGAGGGGCTGTTCCTGTGGGACATTGTCCATGGGACACCGTGAGGGTGGCGTTCCTGTGGGACATTGTCCCTGGGACACCATGAGGGTGGCATTCCTGTGGGACACCATGAGGGTGGTGGTCCTGTGGGACATGGTCCCTGGGACACCGTGAGGGTGGCGTTCCTGTGGGACATTGTCCCTGGGACACCGTGAGGGGCTGTTCCCGTGGGACATTGTCCCTGGGACACCGTGAGGGGCTGTTCCCGTGGGACATTGTCCATGGGACACCGTGAGGGGCTGTTCCTATGGGACATTGTCCCTGGGACACTGTGAGGGGCTGTTCCTGTGGGACATTGTCCATGGGACACCGTGAGGGTGGCGTTCCTGTGGGACATTGTCCCTGGGACACCGTGAGGGGCTGTTCCCGTGGGACATTGTCCCTGGGACACCGTGAGGGGCTGTTCCCGTGGGACATTGTCCCTGGGACACCGTGAGGGGCTGTTCCTGTGGGCCATTGTCCCTGGGACACCGTTCCCGTGGGACACCGTGAGGGTGGTGGTCCTGTGGGACACCATCGCTTGGACACCATGGTGAGAGGTGTTCTTGTGGACACCTCCAGCTCGGGCTGCCACTTCCATGGAGTTCTTCAGCCTAGAAATTCCTCTGAAAGCCTCCATTCCAATCATTAGCCTGATATATCCCTCCAGGGTTGGTGACTCTGCTCCTGCCCTGGGCAGCCTGTGCCAGTGCTTCACAATGGTTTCTGTGAATTTTTTTTCTTAATTAAATACGCTTTGCTGGGTAAAACTAAATATTCCTTTTTGGTTTAAAATATTTTAAAGGCCTGAGGTGGCTCAAGGATGATGAATAATTCTAATTCTAATTCTGATAGAAACCCTCTAATCTTGTCGCATTTCTCAGATGAGAAGGGAGATGGTTCTACCCGAGGAGTGAACACTGACCATCATTTATGGAGCAGGTGCTGTTTCCAGGAGAGCTGAGAGCAGTGCTGCCAGTAGCCTTTGCTATTTATAGTTGCACCAGGGAATGCCAGTTCCTTGGCTATGAGGTGAGATTGCCTTGTGCTTAGTGTTATAATAAACAGCCCTTCTGAGAGGGACTTGGGGGTGCTGGTGCATGAGAGGCTGGACATGACCATCCATCTGCCCTTGCACCCCCAAAAATATCCTGGGCCATGTCCTGGGCTGCATCCAAAGCAGTGTGGGCAGCAGGGTGAGGGCGGGGATTCCACTCATCTGCCCAGCTCTTGTGACACCCACCTGGAGTCCTGCATCCAGTTCTGGGATGAGGGTCACAAGGCTTGGAACTTCAAGCTTCTTTTGTTTAAGTAAATATAAAAATAAGTAAAACATGTGAGAGCTTCCTTTTCAGATACTTTATTGCCAGGAATGCAGGCCTACATTGGTTCCAGCTATCTGCTGTCACTGCAGGTTTGTTTCATCATCTCTTTTCCAAGGCTGTAGTGATTGCTATGTACTAGCAGAAACCTTCTTTTACATGTGTGGCAAAAGCAGAAAGAGGGAAAAAATTCTAGAGCACTATCCTTGGCAAGAAAGTTCCATATATAGCAAAGGAAAGGTTTATGTTTTTGCTCCATTTTTTCCTGTTACCTATAAATGAAATCAGCTTTCATTGGATTCCTTTTCATTACAGGCTTTGTAGTGCAATGCTCTGTCTGTTGCATGAAGGGTATGCACAGAAATCTCATTAATAATAAAATATCAGCAAAACCTTGTGGGAAAGAATTCCTTAATTTTCTGGTAGCATGATGCTACAGAGAACTTCTTGTTTGTCTCCTTGCCATGACATCACCAGTCTGAAACCATCATCAGTTTGTTACCCCAGCCTTCAGCCTTTCATCTGAGACAGAAAAACTTCGATGTGGACTTTCACCAAGTGACTTTCTGCAAATGAATAATGTAATTCCTGTTTCTCCTAATGTAGACCATGGCAAAGAACCATGGTTAGTTGTCCAGCCATTGTATAAGCTTGATACACATTAGAGGGAATAAAACAATAAAGGAAAAATACTTTTAATTGAGGGAACCATATGTGTGTATGGACCCTTGTCTGTACTTGATTGTGCCCTCCATTTTAACCCTATCTGAGCATTTCCCAGATGTCAAAGTACATTTTCCCTTGTAATGCATGGAGCTTTCTCTTGGTTTTGGCTCTGTAGGAAAGTTCTCTCTAAGTTTTGTTGGTTCCTTTTTGAGAAATCCTGCTGTGTATTTCAAATACGTATGTCCAGTCTTCCTCAGGCTGTTTCATCAGCAGACTGAAATGTTGCAACAGCAAAGATTACAGACTCACCAGGGAAAGCATGCACAGGCAAGCACTTAATTGTCAGAAAGGGCACAAACATCATCAAATTCCAATACTGTAACAGCTCATTTATTTAAAATACACTATTGACAGCCATTTCTGTTTTTTCCCATACTTGTATCAGGAGCATTCTTCAACAACATTTATTAGAAGTGTAGATTCCCATACTGTGCGAGTTTTTCCTCTGGAGTAATTTAGTACTTTGAGTGGTCCTGTTGAGTTTGCAAACATTGTATCCTAACTTTCCATCTTCCAAATTCAGGTCACTAATGACTATATCACTAAATATAACTCTAACAGAATGCTGGTATTAGTTTATCACAGTATATGTGAGATAAATGTATGCGCAGGTTAGATGAGTATAGTTCTTCTGGACAAGGTATCAGATACTGTCTGGAAACAAAATGAGAATTCATAGAACCAGATTGGTTTCTGTGAGCCAATGTATTTCTGTCATTGACTTAAGAAGATTCTTAGAGATCTGCTAGATCCATAAATGTTGTGCTTTAGCCTATTGGTTTTTTCTTTTAGAAGAATAAGTTCTGAGAGACTTGGCACAGATGGAGATGCCCAAGTCTCTTACAGACTCCAGAGGTAGAGGACCATTAATATAATTAGGCTCCTATTGTGCAAAGCACTGTGCAAAAATTAAGAGAAAGGAAAATCTGTGCTCACATAAATAATCATCTCCAAAACTCAGCAGTTTGCTGAATAGAAAATATCTGGATAATTTAAAAAATACTTATTTAATGGACAGTCCTTTTGATACATTGAGGCACTGAAGGTATTTCTGGATGCAAGGAAAAAAGCAAAATTGAAAGGCAAGTCCCCAACAGGCAGCTCCATGTTGAGGCTGAGGAAGCTCAGCAAACTGCAAACTGCACCTTTATAACCCAGGAGAGCAAGGGGAGGAAATACGGGTTTGGGTGCACGGTTTCCCTTGCAGCCCCCTTAGCTGGCAGCAGGAGAATGGGGCTTTTGTGGTAAGATTTTGGCAGACTACCTTGAATGGGTCTGTAGAAGGAAACTAAAATTTACTTTCTGTTTCCCAGCTAGCAAGAGGTGCAAACACATCTATTGCTACTGTCTCTCTTTTCTGGTAATCCCTTCTGGTGGAAATAACCATTTAAATTATTTGCCTAAAAATATTTCTTAATGTAAACATTTCCACCATAAGCAGTTGTGTTTTCTAGTTTGGTTTTGGTGCTCTTTGAGAAGTCTACTATGAACTGCACACAGGTATGGAAGCCATCTTGCTCAAATTGGAAGATTGGCAAAAACGCCCTTAAAATTCCTTCAAGATGGAATAATTCCAGATTCAGACATAAAAAATAGATTCTGGAGATGCTATACATAGTCTCTATTTGCTTGAATATCAGTATAAAAAAAAGTAGTTGCCATTTGCAATAATTCTTTGCCTTGAAAGATAAAAAGCTTAATTCACATTGGATATATGCATGAGAATTAGGGAATTATGGTGCTGAGTCTCTTGCATGAGAATTAGGGAATTATGGTGCTGAGTCTCTTACATTTTTAGAACAGTTGAGCTTGTCAGTGCCTACCTCACTTTCAAAATGGAACTTAGGTTCCTAAGTAATCAATGTGCTTAATAAAGTTTTATTATAAATGGCTTTTTCAAGCACTCTGCCTTTGGAGTGTGACCATCTCTATTTTACATCCATACTTCTGAAATTCCTAGAAAGAGTAAAGATGTCATCTAAGTGGACCTGTTGCTTCTCTTTTCCTTCAGGAAATTCCAATTAATTATTTTTTATTAGACTAGATTTGATTTTGGCCTTGAAAAAATTGCTGCATAATCTGCTAAGCATTTCTCAAAAGCATTTTGTACAAAAATATCTCATCTGTTTTTCAAGGTATTTTCTAATGTAGATTTATGGTTGTCTTGAAATCTAATCTGGAAATATTCTGGAAAAATATGTCCTTCTAAAAAAGTCTGCCATATTAATAAGACACAAGCTTTTCACTCTTCTCAAAGTCAGAAAAAGGAGACAGTAAGTCATGTTTTTAGATGTGAGATCAGTTAGTCACTACCACTCCTTATTACACTGACCTGGGAAGCATACTTGTGTCTGACAACCTGCAATTAGAGAGTACAATTTGCTTCTTGACTCAGGCAGTGGTGATTTATGTAGCAAAAAAAGGGAGATTGTTTTTCTTATGCTTTGTTCTGTAGAATAACCTGACCATTGCCCTTTTTCAGGCAACACAGGACTGAGGCATTGAGGGTAGATCCTCAAGGGGATTTCTGTTGCTGCAGTACTAACCAACATTATTCCTAACTTTGCATACTCAGAGGGCTAGATGAGTTCACAATGCAGAAAAAGGACTATGAATTCTGTCACCCAGGCCTTGCATCTTATATTTTATCTTTATATTTATCTTACATTTCATCTAAAAATGGGTTTGTAATTCAGCATGAGGAAATGGCAAAACCTCTAGGAGATGGGGAAAAGCTACCAGAGGGGCCAGCCCTGAGGTCAATGCCTTGGGGGAGCTCCCTGTCTCTCATGGCCCTCCCCAGCTTCCTGCTACTTTTAAGAAACAAATGTTAATTTCCTCTAGGACTTAGATTAATTTTTGAATTCCAAGGATCCATGAGGGAAAATGATTTTTAATTTTTCTATGCAAAGAAGAAGTTCACAAGGGAAGATTGAGAACAACTTGTCTTGCTGTTTCCAGTGGGATACTGTCCTGCTGAAAGGTTTGATAGGTCCAAGTTTTATAATGTGGTTAATCTTTTAATCTGTATTTTCCAGCTCCTAAATAAGTATTCTGATGACTTTATGGAGATTTCCTATAATCTCTGTCATCAGGTTGAAATAGAGTATATTGTTAGCTGGTGTCTGTGAGAAATTACGGGGAATGTCAATGTTACGTGTAACAGAAGTTTTTAAGTAGGAAGTGTCAACAGACTTGCACTAAAATATGGAGAAAGGAATATGTAAAGGAATTCCAACCTCTGGGTGGTCAGAAAAGCCTTTATCCAGCATTCCTTAATGAAGTCTAAATCAAACCTTACAGATAGCACCTATTTTTCAGGTTGGGGTTTGAAGTGATAGAAGAGGGAACAAAATAGGAAGACAAAAAAGCTCTTTCAAATAAGACAAGAATAGCAAATACTGTCATTTTCAGAAGTGTCTTGCTAACTGTTACTTGAAACCTTGCTATTTCTAAAATAACTGAAACCTGGTATTTTGTTCAATCAGGGAAATGTCATTACCTAAGTAATTTCTTACTTCTTACTGTGATTGTTTTTACTCCCTGGTAGTTCATATTGCTCATTTGGTGTTATTCAAGTCTGAACTACATCTCAGTTACCCCAGTTAAAGACTTGGCTTAGAAACTTAATTTGCACATCTTAATCCATTAACTATAACTTAATTTCCATATCATTAATGTAAGGGGGGGAACCCCACTCCATGCCATATGTACTGTGTACCAGATTTATATTATATTCCTTTTATTTCTTCCATATATACTTAGTACCAGATTTAAGTGTCGATGAGTTCTCATTTTTTTGTAGATAAAATGGAAAATATAGATCAGATTGGTATCCTACCCTCATATTTTTAGGATCTGAGATCTAGAATAAAGTTAAAGTGCTGAGCATTTAACTAATGCCCTGTCTAATTTTGCATTAAATTTGCTGAAGAGAAAGGCTATCCTTTGGATATGCTGGATATTGCTACAGTGGATATGTTTTCTTTGCTGTCTGTGGTGATTCCAGTGAAATGCTATTAACGGTGAGAGATTACTCTGTACAGTTTATGATGTTAGCCTTGCTGATAGAAGCAGATACTTTCTATTACATTAATGTTCCATTTAAGTAGCAGATTGCCAGACACAAACTTTATATAATATCATTCCCCATATGTGCAATATATGTGTCTCTGGGTATGGCTTTGTAGATTCATTTAGCACCTAATGCGCTTTTAATGAAAGATGGTTTTTAGCATCTCTTTGTAAAGCTTGTGATGCAATGATTTTTCAAAGCGCTTCATAGAAGAGGCACTTACAATTTTCAACAGAGTTATGCAAGTCTGATTTTGGGTTTACTGGAGGGAGATGGGAGAAGAAGCAAGAATGAAAGTGAATTAGGTCAGAAACCTCACATACAATCCAGTACAGCCTCATGACATTTCATCCTGCTCTTTCTGCTGAAAAGTATAAGTTAAACTGATGAGCTGCTTCTGCTGAAGAGCTCAGATGCAGAACTAGTAAAATATCCATCCACCAATGTATCTCATCAAAACCTATTTGACAAAATACCTAATCAAGGCCATTGATTATTCACAATTCCAGAAGAATGGAATCAAGTGTGGAAAGAAATTAGTTTTCCCACACAATGACTAATGTTGAACGGGATCCAAAAACAATTTGTGTATCTGCCTTTGTTGGGCCAACTGGTAGGAAGACCTACTGCTTGCATTGCAAATTCATGCTTCATTTCTGGTTTGGGAAACGTAAAGGGGTGGTGGCCATGGGGAAATTTATCTGAGCAGAGCAATCAAGAAGAATGGAGGCAGTACGAGGGGCTTGCATATGACTTTAGAAATTTAAACTGAATTAGACAGACAGCTGTAAAACAGAAAACTAATGAATGTCTTGCTCTTCAAATACAGACAGTAGTTATGGTGGTTTAGAATATTAGAACAGACTGTGAGCCAAAATAAAGTTAACTGGAAAAAATTGTGCTAATAGTTCTCCAGCACTATTTTAAAAAACTTGTCAAAGCTGGGGATCTAATTAATGCATTAGATCACATTTGTGGGTAGCAGATGGAGAACAGACTGTTTCTCAATTGGTTTAACTCATGTTAGTGAGCTAGTATAAAGCAGTACAGGAGTGAAATATTGTTTAGGAATATATGAGTTGAAATTGTTCACTATTATCCAATTACCAGAACTAAAATTGGAAAAACTGACAATGGGATAGAATATTTAAATGATTATATAATGATTATATTAATGGGATAAAATATTTAAATGATTATAAATCATTATATTTCAGGAGGTATTAATACTGAGCTTAAGCCAGTATTTTCTTATTGACCGTGGTATTCTGAATTTTTAGTCAGAATTGCTTGTACCTCTTCTATCTGTCCTGTTCTGTGTCAGGTAACTCATATTGACTACCACCCAGAAAAGGATGTAAAATTACATGAACCTTTGGCTTGGTTCAGTAAATAATATATTTTTCCTCTCTGGCTGCAAATGCTTCCAGAGCGTATGGAATGAAATGGCAGAAAAGACAAGTGGGAAAAAAATTCAGCCACAAAATCTGTAGCAGTTCTTCCTTTTCAGAGAGAGAAATTTATCATGGAAAATTCTCTTGCCTGTTTCAGTAGACCATGAGACAGCCAGTAGGTATTATTAAGATGAAATATTTAATAGCTTTTTCCTCTATTAAGATACTTCTTAACCATCTACAGTAGGGGACAGCATCTAATGAGTATTGTTCCCAGTGGAATTTTGAACCAAGAATTTACTTAATGTATTCACTAGTGAACCCACACTTCAGATCCTTGCTTTGGTGGACCACACTTATTCAATAAGAAATCTAAAAAATTGTACCACTTGTGACATTTTTTATTATGTGGTTTCCTTATTTCAGGGCAGGGTTTTTTTGGTTGGTTGGGTTTTTTTGGTGAGCTTAAATATGCCATGAACTTATGCTTTTCCTTCTACGTGTCAGGATCTGGACTGCTGTCGGCTTTTGGAGAGTGGCTGTAACTGATTATCCTTCATTATATT
Organism: Molothrus aeneus; assembly: GCF_037042795.1. NCBI lineage: Eukaryota > Metazoa > Chordata > Aves > Passeriformes > Icteridae > Molothrus > Molothrus aeneus. The sequence continues at coordinate 3,076,678 of NC_089651.1, read as the reverse complement.
ATTAGCTTTCTTTTCCCTCTATCCAGAGTTCAGAATTACTCACCCTTGTCTAGATACCAAGCTAAAGTAACAGTGAATTCTTAACTTGAGTTTCATGGGCTTCACTTTCTAGATCCTGTAATTAGATTATCCTGTAATTAAATCTCAAAAGTGATTCCAGCTAGTGAAATGCCTTGTGAACTGGAAAGACTGAAAGGACAAAATGCAGTATGATGTATCCATTTTCCTTTAGAAGGAAGATAGTTTCACCCTACCATTTCCTTTATTTGTCATAGCCTGTAATTGGAAAAACATTATGTTCACCTTTGTTTCCTGTCTTAGAGAGCTGAGACCCACGTGCCCCATTCTCTTGCCAAGTTGGGTGTCCATGGTCACCAGGGTATACACATGGGGAGTGCTCGTCAGGCATCCTGCTGAATTTAGATTGTTGTGTAGCAATGAACTCAGGATTCACTAGGCCAGCAAGAGAATAGAGTGGGACATGGCTTCAGGGGTAGGGCACTGTGTGATAGATGGATAGCTTCAGTTCTGCTCCAAGGATTCATATTTATTCAATGCTGTTTCATCATGTCCCCTTTCAACTGTGTTTTAAAAGGAAAAGAATAGTTCCTGCTTAGCTATTTCAAAGACGGGTCACAGACCCCTTCTTTCAGGAAAGAGCTAAAAGCTGTGAATCTGCAACAGATAAAAGCATTTTCCTGCAAAATGTGAAGCACAGTAGGTCATGGTCACATTTCAAATGCATCCTTGTGCTTACTGTTTCCTAAAACAGCTGCTGCCTTGCCCTCCTTCCCCCACAACAGAAAATGAATTCTGGAAATACTTCTCTCAGGAGCAAAGGGAGGCCTAAGGAAAGATTACTGACTTTTTCTTTATCCTCAGTCTTTCTGGTAATCTTGTGAAAAGTGTACACTTGTTACTGTAGGCTAAGCATGCTGGAGGAAGGCATGAGCAAGGTTCAAGGTTCCAGTGTGTCTTATCCTCCTGGCAGCTGCTGGGCGAGGATGTTTAGTCTCTCCTGCCCCTCTCCAGCCTGCCTGGCTCTGGCCTGGCTGTGCCACCACCTCTGGCAGATCTCGTCTTACCTGGTGGGGTAAGGTAGCAGTGAACCCTGACTGTGAGAAAAAGGCCATTTCTCAGTGAATGTCTTTGTGAATGGGGAAACAAGGCCTAAGGTTACTGATGGGAGGCCAGCAAATCATCTTTAGAGCAAGTTTGGCAAGAGCTGAGCTCTCTTGATCTCTTGACAATAGGAGTCCCAGATGAGTCCCTGTCTGCTGGAGCTTGGGCAATTAAGAATTTCTGTGCAGGATAGAAAGTCTGGATGTTTTATGCTAGAGGATCATCAGTGAAATGGAAGATGAGGTGAATTCACACTCTTCCCTTCCTCAGAAGGGAAGAAATCAAGAAGCTGGAGACAGGAAGAAGGCCAGAATTATCTTTAGACCAACAATAATACCAGTGTCTATCTTTAGTACCACACATTAATGTCTCTTTGGATGCCCTTTTAATCCTCCCGTGTGGAGCAGTGGTGCCTTGAGCAGGTATCTGGAGACCTTTCAGAGAGGTGGATGCTGGAAAGTGCAAGTTTGACTGGGAATGCCTGACTTGGAAGTGCTTACTCCCCTTGTTAGCATTGGCTTTGATACCATGGAAGAGGAGAAAAAAGCTGAAGGTGAAAGAGAAAAAAGCAGCACAATTTAGCAGCAGACATTTTTATTGTTGGGGTCCTATCTAGTGCTGGTTGCTGTTTGTTTTTCAGATGTTTGTTTTCTCTAAAACTGCCCAGTGATCATCCTTCAGCCTTACAAAACCCAGTCATGGTATTTGTGATGGAAAGCAATCCTTTCTTTCCTACATTTTTTTGCAAGCCAGCCCTCCCTAAATTAAAAATTCTTCCAGCTAGCAGTGAAGACAAGACTAATGTGTCATCTTCAACCTGGTAGCTGACCTTCATCTTACAAGTAAGAAAAGGATATTTGTTTAATTTACTCTTTTGGTGTGGTGGTAGGGGGCTGTGGCTTGACTGCAAAGCCATCTGAGCAATCTGAGAAAATGAGTTGAATGGTTCAGCTGACATGCATGTGTAACTCCAGGCCATCAGGATATTCAAATGAAAATTTGGTGACTTGAAGTGTGATAAATAAGAAAAGGTTTTTTCATGGAGGAAATTCTAACTTCACTCTGCTTTGATTTAGACTTTAAATAGTTACTGTAGGAAAAAGTGCATGGTAACAAGACGAAGGCAAACTGCAGATTTTTTCTAAATTACTTTGTGTTCCAAAATTATCACATTAAGCAATGCAAGGGGATATGATGACCCTGCAAAATTTTCATGATTCTACCAAAATATTTTCTTATAAATTAAGGTCCTCTGACAGAAGCATAAATATATACATTCAAATTCAAATGTTGATATAGATACAATTGTAATAATGAAAGTTGTCAGGGCTACACTGGTCTTAAAAGGTGACAGAACTGTGGGAAGATATTTTGGTGATGACAAACTAATCCCAGGTGTCTTTCTGCATAGGGCTGGGGAACAATCTGAATAATGATATAATAGAGGGTGTTGGAATATGCTGCATCTTGTTCTTGCTTATTCTTCAGTATTGCTTCCTCATAAACAAACCTTCCTTCCCCACTGTTCTTCCTCTTTCCTGACCTCCAATACAAGAGGAAGAGGATATAAGGCATTAACTTAGAATCAGTGCATGATTAAAGCAACATCCAATATATAGAAACTTACTAGTCTTGATATATTGATTTATTAAGTTTTAAATAACATTTGAGTTTCTTGTAGTCCAGTTTCCACAGAGCCATAATGTCTCTCAGCCTTCACTTGATAAGGATTGCTTCATGGGTATAAGCAAAAGAAGGTGAAATAAAATAGTGTAAAATGCACTGTCCTGTTACGCAGAGTGTGGGAATAATGACCTGAATGAGACTATGTCAGCTATGAAATTTGCTGTGCCTGGTTTCTGAATTTCTTTTGTCAGGGTTTTACTTTTTGGGACAGCTTTTCCTGTATTTCAAGTAGCCATTGAAGTGTCATACAGTGACTCCTTTTCAGATTTAGTTTTGCATTTTTATTCACTTGCTTTCCTTCTATCTATTTCTATTTAGGTTTTTATCAGAAAAGCAAATGCTTGACCTCTTTTCTTACCTTAATTACAAATCAGTTTTGATACTGACAGGATATTTCATGAATATTTGGCTTGCAACTTTGACAACAATGGCAAGATCAAAATCCAGCTTTAATGAATTTCCAATATATTTTCAGTGTGTCCTTGATCCTGTCATCTAATATTACAGTTGTCTCCAATGAGCAGAAGCACGTCATGTCATGGTTCAAATAATATATTGTCCATTCTTCTACTTTGTGTCTTTTCTGCACATGAACAAGGTCTCTGAACACTAAATGCTAGTTTAGGCTTTCAGAGGCATTCTAGGACCTCTAGTACCACTGCACCTTAGGTAATGAAATCTTATCTGACTCATGGAACTGGCAGAAGAAAAGATCCCTCAGGGTCTGGGTTTTCTTGCAGTGAATGCATTATTGTCTTCTGCTTTTGAAGAAGTTTTATCTTTCAACGTTTCAACTGCCAAACAAAAATACCCCTAAGCTTGCCTTTATGAGATTATTCTAAATTCACTCAATTTACAATCAGGACTTTTTCTCATATTGGTTCCTACTTTTTTCCCATTCCAACTGCATACTTTTATGATGCCAAGTTTTACTTTTTCTTTTGAGAAAATATAAATCCACCTATATATTAAAAGTGATTTCCCTGTTCACACTTCCTTACTCTTTTCCTGAATCTGATGAAATGGCAACATTTTGAGGTATTTTTTTGGTCTGCCCCAGTACCAATTTCATCCTGAGAACTCCCTTGGCCTCTCTTAGGACTTGTGGTTCAATTCAAGCCAGACAGACACTTGCACAGTTGTATTTTATGCTTTTGAAACTGAGTCCAGCCCAGGTCTTAATTAGCAGTGACATATTCCCTGAACTCTGGGTTGGTAAGAGAAGATAAACAACTCTAGGTTGGTAAGCAGAAGATAAACAGCAGTTGGAGCATTCTTGGCTAGGAATCATGCCCTCAGTGCCTGTGCTTGATATGCAGGCATAGTCCCTAAGCTGCTTATGCTCATGTCCATCTGCTGAGATGGCAGAGTGCCTTGTCGCAAGTTGTTTGGACTCCTGCCTTGAGCACAGAGGTGCCAGGCAATGATCAGCAGCCTGCATGACAATGCAAGCATCATTTCTTCTAAAAGAACAGCTCCTTTAAGCAATTAGTGTATTACAGGCTGCTGCCATGGGCCTCTTAGAGCATGGCTACACCTGTTGGTAACTGTGTGCCAAGAAGAGAGTCCATGAACCGGACCAGAGAGCAGTCCAACCAGCACGGTGTCAATTTTAGCTGCCAAGGAGACAGGTTGCACTGCCGCAGGGGTACAAAAACTCATCAGGAGTTCTCAGAGTGGCAAAAAAGGATCTCAGCAGGCCAGAACTGCCTGGGGGCACCTCCAAAACAGTCACTACAATGGCCCCCAAGTAGGAACTAAAACAAAGTAACAGTAACAGAACCTGTGTGACAGCTTTCCTGCTAGAATCGGTAATTAAATCAAGACAAAACAGGATAGCGTGGTGCTACCTTCTTCAAAGAAAAATAGAAGACTCTGACATTATTCTTTCCACTGAATAAACACCTGTGATATGGAAAAGAAGGTAAATTTTTTTTTTGTGGGCCTAATTAAGTAACCCTACAGAGTGGTGGGACTCAACATACCAGTACTTAACCACTTTGCTAGCACAAAAAATAAAGGGCAAGGAGGAAATTCTGGATAATGCTCCACGCAACTGCAATAGAGGGGAATGCCCTGACATGCAAGTCCTTTTTCAATATCTGTTTTGTCTCAGGAGTCCTGTACCCTCAGTTTAGGGTACAGTAGCTGCCTGACAGGAGGACCAATTTCATCAGCTGAGGTTACTTGAGATGTTTTAAGATCACCACAAGCCACTTGTTTTGAAGATGAGTCCAGAAGCAGCTTCTAACCCATTCTGCCAGCCTCATGCTATCCAGAAGTCAAATCTACAAAAATAAGCCAGGATTTTTCTTAAAAAAAATTTTTTTGGGGAAGTTTTAACAGTTTTTATATGCATTGTCCCAGTTAGCTCATTTCAAAGAAGATAAACTGTTACATACGCATATATATGTATGTATGTAACAGTTTTTATATATATGATTTATATATATGATTTTTAATTTAAAATTTCCGTTTAACTGAAAAAGAATGTTTTTCTTTATTTTTAAACTGCATTGCAAAACGTTTTAAATTGAGCCGATTTTGACCGTGCTAGTAATTTTTAGAATTTTAGTCATCTATAAAGTTAATGGAATATTCATCTAAGGGAATCTTGAAACAACATTTCATTTTTATTTTTCTTATACAGCAGAGAACGGAAATCAGTTGTAGCTTTACTTCCCAGCAATAGCCTTGGGGTAGTTTAAAATCTTTGAGTTGCTGGAGTGGACAAAAGGACCAGTGAAAGCCTCTGTGTGTTTCCAAGGGTGTACGATGAGCTGAAGGGCTGTTTGCAGTCTGCTCTGGCTTACACGCAGCTGTCACAGTCCGTGTCAGGTCTCACTGCAATCAGTGGGACTTCTGCCATTAACTTCATTAGGACCAAGATTTGCCCTAAACCCCAGCTGATATTTTGTGTACACCATTGGGGTTATGCTATTTTCTGCCAAGTGATCATTTTGAGTGCTAGATGAAGGGATTTTGGCAAAGCCTGGTGAATAAAGGCTGTTGATTCCTTATTATGGGACAGTTTTAGTTCTGATACATGTAATAGCCTTTGGATTAGCATGGTACAGCTGAGTGCAAAAACTAGTCCCTTGTGTGCAGACCTATGATGAATGCCAGAGCCTGGGTCTCCAATACCTGCAGCTAACATCATAAACAGCAAAAAAGGCCCAGGAACATGTAGATAATGTAATTCAAATGTAGATTGGGCTTTGTGTGAACCTTTACCCTCTAATTGGAAAGAAATACAAAATTACCTCCATAACACAAGAATATTGAATACCAAGTAAATAACCCTGTGCATTTCTTCTGTGTGCTGTCCAAAAGAGTCTGGATTGATATTTCAACATCATATCACAGATTCATTGACTACAGAACTAGCTTATTCTTCAGGAAGCATCTTAGTCTGGAATTGTTCTGGCTGGAAAGTAGGATTTACTCTACTCATTATAGAGTTTAATGTTTGTTGATCTAAAATTATTTTTGGAATAACAATTTAAATAGTCACAGCTCTACTATAAAATGCTGTCTGGCAGCTTTATTTTGTCCTTGGGTCTATAAGTGTAAATCTTACTGATAGTAATATAGTTTCTTTGCATAGACCCAAGGATGAAGTTTGGTCAATGATATTTTATTCTTACACAAGGTATATATAAGTTCGTGCAGGTTTTTTTGGGTGTCCATGTTTTATGGTAGCAGCTGACACAGAAACTGAGTGCTGATCCCTTTGCCAGCCTCTCGGGAATGATGCTGGTACATGAGGAGCTGTTGCTCATATAACTAGCACCAGTATTTTTTTCTCTTGGGTAGCAGAAAACAGATGGAGATTATTGTACTCTGAAAAAGCTGACTCTGAGCCAGAAGATAAACTTAGAAAGGGAGAAAACCCTTCAGTTTTTTTCATTCTACACTCTTCTATATCAAAACCTAATGCAACTGTCCTTGAAGGTAACAAGCCCAATTGCATTGCTTAGGATGGGGAAAATAGCAGACTTTGGCCTTTCTGCTGAGATCAACCAAAAGTATAATTTAAAGGTGACTGTGGCAATGTGACGTAGTTATGATCTGCAGAAATTTCAGAAAAGCATAAAAAACATAACAGTAGTCATTGTCAGGACTATCCAGTGCAGCCTCTTATCTTTGAGAGCAGCCAAGAGTGGGTGGCTAGGGGAAAGTAAAAAGGCAGGGCAGATGGTGATACTTCACAGGATTTTCTCCAATACTAAATGAGAAACTCAAACCTCTGTGATGCAGAACACACAGAGTCAAAAGAGTAACTATTTTCAGTCTCTCATTTCCTACTTTGAGTTCAAAATAGCAGACAGCTCCACATTCCATTACCACTAGCAGCTAGTTCAAAGCCTAAGCCAGGGTAAAATTATGGGCAAGGCATGCATCACACTTTACACTGTGTGAAGAGACTGTGCTGAAGAGCCTGAAGATTTAGGAGGAAACTGGATGCAGATTAAAAGGCCTTTTAAAGCAACAAATTCAAGCAAAACATTCCCTGGGTGCCTACAATCATTCTCAAATACACCTGACAATTAATTCCTCCTAAGTTCATATTTGTGTTTCATAATGAAATGCTGAAGTCCAGCATTTTACTCTAAAGAAATCTTTTACTGCCTCATTTCTTTAAGCATTCCTTGCTAATTAATGAGCTCCACGAATAGAAGAGTTTGTTCTTTTAAAATTAAAGCTGAAGTCAAGGCCTCTCTTGTTTGCTAGCTTCTCTGCAATTTACTTTTCACTGTTAGGACTCAGAATGAGACAGACATAATAAACCTCCTTGTGGTCCACAGAGCCTTTGTGCTGTAATGAAAGCTGAAAGCAAAGAATATGAGAAACTGGCAGCTTCTCAATGTAAGTAAGAAAAACAGGGGGAAGAGAGAACATAAACGATGATGCTTCAGCAGTAGTGATAATAATGACTCCACCTCTATTTCCCTACTGAGCAGAGCAAGTTGTTGAATTAAGCAAACACAAAAAGGTCAGAGGAAAGAAGCCAACAATATCTCTTTTTTTTTTTGTCTGTAGGACACAGGTGGAGTTTAGATGCCCAGGGCTGGGAAACAATTCACAGTGCCCCTAAAACCCCAGCAACACCTACTTTCAGAAGTAGGATTTTGAACATACACACTAACAAGTCTGCAAAAGCAAAGAGAGAAGGGTGTGCCTGGAACATCTGCCTTGCCCCTCTGTGGCCCAAAAGCAAGGTGCAGGGGTTTCCCAGTTTTTCTAAATCTCCAAACATGTGTCAGTGTCCTTCAGGTCAAGACTGACATACACTTGACTCCTTTCTGTCAGATGGAGAATTGTATGCTTTTCTTCTATCTGAAGCTAACTCACTGTGTGGTTTCTGGTTTCTTTAGCCAGTGACTGGGCAATTTAAAATACACAAACAGTCATAGGAAAAAAAACACCCAAGCTTTTTGATTTTCTTCCTAACTTGCTGACCTGTCTATTAGTTTACATTTGCTTTGGTCCTCTGAAGCTTGATTTTACGGCCTCCTAGTAGTTCGTCTTCTGTGGAAAGGATCAAGTTGCTTTACCTTGTTACTGCATTAGTCAGTCATTATGTGCTACATGTGGCAGTAGGATATTGAATGAAGTGCCTCCTGTTGAAAGTGGAAAATTTTCCCAGGTGTCTTGTCTTCCAGATAAATGGTTTATGTTATTTTTCAATAGCTGAAGTCCAAAATGTAGGCATTTTGATAAAGTTGGCTGCATGAAAATTGTAATTTTGGGATTTGAATTACTTTGGATTTGGTGACTTCGCATATGTATACAGGAACAATTAACTCAGGAGTCTGTTTTTAAAGCAAATCCCCCAATAAGCTCTCATTTTACCATGCTGTGTTTTGTGTCACAGGATAACCTCTGAACACAGACTGGATCCCTTTCTGATGAAGTTAAAGTGGTAAACATATCAAAGCTTTCCATCTACTGTACTGTAGTCATAAATGGACATTCACTTAGAGTTCTTCTGAAAAAAAACTTTTGAAACTTGTGTCGTGTGGATGTCTGTTCTCCAGCAAGAACTGTTTTGCTCTATAAATATGCTCTGGTTATGCTGCACAACTTCTAAATGCAGGCACAGCTTTATGTTAAGCTTTGACCTTTTATTCCTTTATGTCTACTGAAGAAATCTGGAAAAGAAAAAGGAAGGGAACCAATAGAGACTATTTCAGTGGACAACAACCAGCTGCTGACTGTCACAGGTAAAGACATAGCTATATAACCCCCTCACACAACATGGGGAAGAGAGGAAAATGGAAAGAGAAATAGGAAAATTATTCTCTCTTTCTGTTTCTATCAAATGGATTCTAGGTTCTGTAGAAATACGCAGTTAAATATAATGTTTTCAGTCCACTTCAAAAGGACAAGGGTTAAAGCTGTCAAAAAATACTTCCTCATGCAGCACTCTAGCACATTAGGGAATAGGAAGCATTCACCTCCCAAAGACTTTGATTCATGAAAAAACCTGACTGGATCCTGGATAGGCAGTATCCTCCCTGTGAACCTCATCAGGAACAGCTTGGAGTCAGCTGCAATTATTGCAAAAGCAGGCTAGGGAATTAGAACTGAGCTCAAGTAAGTAAGTGAATAAATACATAAGGTGACCCTCCCCACTATTCACTCTACAACACTAATTAAAGAAAAATATGACAAATGAGCCATATTTATAATTAATTATAAACGTATGGCTCTTTTAACTTTAATAAGGTAAAATTGTAAAGGCAGAATATTTTTTCCTCCAAAACACCTCTCTTAAATCTCTAAGGTTGTTTACTTTTGCAACAGTTTCTGTCATTCACCAGGAGTACCAGAATATTGTCAAAAACCATCAGTGAAACAGTGTTCTGGCAGCAGGTTCCCTATATCACCTCTTTCAAGAAGAGTAATTAACCAGGCTCCCCAAAAAGGTAAGAAAAAGAATATATATTCTGTGACTTTCACAGAGTATTTTGAGTTGATCCACTTCAAAAGGACAAGGGTTAAAGCAATGATCCCACAAGGATCATTGAGTTGAACCCTTAAATGAATGGCCCATACAGGGATCAAATGCACAGCTTTGCTGTTACAGGTACCATGATCTAACAAAATGAGCTAGTCTCAGGGTTAGGATTCTTCAAATGTTCTTGGATAAACACTTGCACAAGTAACTATAAGCAAAAACATTAGATATATGTCAACAGTTGATAATCTCAAGAATTCACAGAGTTGTATCACGTACTTGTTTGCATGGCCTGGTTTTCAGTAGCAGGGGGACCACAGAGGTGGCTCCTGTGAGAAGCTGCTGAAGCTTCCACCATGTCCAGCAGAGCCAATGGCTGATGGCTCTGAAGATGGACAGGCTGCTGGCCAGGGCTGAGAAAATTAGAGAGGCTGGTAACACCTCTGGGATGATGTGTTTAAGATGAAAACAAAATCACCCAGTTTTTCTCCTAGCCAGAGAAGAGGAGGAGTAGGTGAGAACATGTGAGGGAAACACCCTGGAGACACCAAGGTCAGTGGAGAAGGAGGGGCAGGAGGTGCTGCAAGTGCCAGAGCTGAGATTCCTCTGCAGGCCCTGGTGATGCCCATGGTGAGGCAGCTGTGTCCCTGCAGCCTCTGGGGATCCACAGGGGATGCAGAGATCCACCCACAGGGAATGGGGATCCATGGGGGATGCAGAGATCCACCCACAGGGAATGGGGATCCATGGGGGATGCAGAGATCCACCCACAGGGAATGGGGATCCATGGGGGATGCAGAGATCCACCCACAGCCCCTGGGGATCCACAGGGGATGCAGAGATCCACCCACAGCCCCTGGGGATCCATGGGGGATGCAGAGATCCACCCACAGGGAATGGGGATCCATGGGGGATGCAGAGATCCACCCACAGGGAATGGGGATCCACAGGGGATGCAGAGATGCACCCACAGCCCCTGGGGATCCATGGGGGATGCAGAGATCCACCCACAGGGAATGGGGATCCACAGGGGATGCAGAGATCCACCCACAGCTCCTGGGGATCCACGGGGGATGCAGAGATCCACCCACAGCCCGTGGGGATCCACAGGGGATGCAGAGATCCACCCACAGGGAATGGGGATCCACGGGGGATGCAGAGATGCACCCACAGCCCCAGGGGAGGTGCCCATGCCAGAGCTGGGGGGTGCCTGGAGGAGGCTGTGATCCAGTGGGAGCCCCATGGAGAGGGGGCCCTGCTTCCAGCCTGGAGCAGCCTGTCCTTGGAGGCTGCCCCCCGTGGCAGTGCCCCATGGCACAGCAGATTTGGGAGCACTGTGTGCCTGTGGGGGAATTCAGGTTGCAGCAGGCACAGCAGGGCTGCTGCTCGTGGGAGTGGAACCATGCTGGAGAAATTAACGGAGAACTGTCTCCTGTGGGAGGGACCCCACGGCCTCACAGGGAAAGGACTCCTCTCCCTGAAAACTGGAAGAAAATCTTGGTGATGAACCAACCAAAGCCCCCATGCCCTGTCTGCCTGTGCTGCCGGTGGGAAGGAGGGAGGGGCTGGGGGGAGAAGGTGTTTAAGGGCTTCTTTAACTTCTCATTATCCTGCTCTGATTCTGTTGGTAATAAATCCACTTTGCATCTTTAAATTGAGCCTTTTTTGCCCTTGAAGTGCTTGTTTTGGTCCTTATCTCACTCATGAACCCTTCATTAATTGTTTTTCTCTATTCAGCTGTGGGCAGGACAGGGTGAGCAAGTGACTCTTGTGGATCCCTGGTGTTGGGCTGGTGTCAAACCACAGCATATGAGTACTCTGGTTTTAGAAGGGGACAACATAGTCTTGCAGATCTGTTCCTTTTTCTTCTGGGACCAAGAAAAACATAAAGCAAAGCTTTTAATTTCTTGGAGTGATGACAGGGAACAATAGCTTTTAATTTAAAAATGGCAGAAATCCTTGCCTTTAGCTGGTAATGACTGAAGTTTCACCCTGCTTTTCCTGCACCTTGACATATGACTTCTCTGTGTTGATAAAGTAACTAGTGAAGTTTGAGTTCTCTCTAACTCTCTGGTAGATTTATTTTCATGATAAAGTTTTAGGATTATTTATCTATTTTGCACTTTTAACCTGTGTGTTGATGATTGTTGTACTCCTTCTGAGGTAGCCTTTGGCAGCCTTCTTAAAATGTGGCAGTCTTAAAAACTGAAAACTAAATGAGTTTGTACTTCAGGCATTTTATATTCCTCGCTCTCCTGGGTAGTGTTGTTTAATTACATTATTCATCTCAGTACAAGTCATAACAGAAGATCTCTGATCTTTTAGGAGTAAACAGCAACTAAGAGATAAGAGTCTTATGCATGCAAAAAACCAATGTATGTGTTAATCTGTAGATAGCTGTTTTATCATTTGGGAGCAGAAATACCTGGAAGTACAGTCATAATGAAGATCAAGTGAAGTCAGTTTACCTGTGCTGGAGAAATCACAGCACACAGAATATATACAAAGATTGATCCTTTAAATTGCATTCAGGGAAGATAATGACATCTCAGAGTTGGGTTAGCACTATAAGAGATCTTATCACTGGAGCCTGCATGGTTTCATTTGAACCCATTTACGATTCTCATTACAGAATCACTGTAATGAAATAGAAGCTCTGTTCTGTTTATAATGTTTCTTGTCAGCCTGTAGCATGCAGCCTGTTAGAAAGAAAGCAGCAAAGCACAATATTTGCATCAGTTTTCACTGTTGCTGGTTTGCTGTGAGGAAGATGGGAGGAGCAGTAGGGCACTGCAGTCAGTGTGCGTTTTAGATCTGTGTGCAGTGCAGTTCATCCATCCCAAGTGTGTGGCCTTAGCACTCAGAGGATGAGATGGTAGACCATGGATGGATAACTGACACAAGAGTCATAGAATCATTCAGGTTGGGAAGATCTCTAAGATCATCATGTCCAGTATGACTATATGAAGTTGCATTCTGTCTTCCCTCCCATCACTTCATTCTAAGAGTGTCATGCTGGTGGGAACAGCCTGCAGTAGATAGCACTGGAAGGTGAAGTCTCCTTACAGAAAAAGGCTATAGATTCTGCAGAAGGAATGTAAAGTTTCTAATTGTTTCCACTGGGGGACAAATCACTTATCCAGTGTGATCTCCACAGTTTGTTTTCCTATTCAAATATGTCCAGCTTCAACTTCAGCATAAACAAATGCAATGCTATGGGTTGAAGAATGGAGACAATGTAGGTCACCTTGTCAGACTTGAGGGACTGTGCTCAAGACAATATTGACTCTGGAAAAGATTTTCAGGTCACGCTGGATAATCAACCCACCTTGAATCTGCTCTGCAAAGCTCCAGCTGTGAGAACACATGAGAAGAAGTAACTTTCCTTTGGGAACTGGGAAATTATATACTTGTGTACATGGCATTAGTGAAATTACAATTGCTTACATTTTTAGATGAGTTTATAAACTTAAAAAAACCCCATTTTAAGACCTTTTTCAAAGATTGGTGAATTTTTTGAATTTGTGATCTTCAGTGAATCAGTGATCTATATGACAACATACATATTCATTACATGCATCATAATTCTTCATTATCTCCAAATTAGCATAAGGGACAGTGTATGTTCTGTTATCCAAGAACACATTATTTGAGTGCTAGTAGGTGTTCCCTCTTGTCTTCAAAATGTCTGTCATTAAATTTACTCTGCGGGGACCAGTTGTAGGTGGAAGGTGGTATAATATTGTTATATAAAATCAGTGTTTGTACTGACATTAAGGAAGTCTTTGTGTGACTGGTGTGAAATCTTTGTCCACTAAACAGACACCTACCTATTTAAAGTGCAATGAAAATGTAGCAGCACCTTCTTGTTTTCAGCAGAGATGATGGACCAAGGAGGTCTCAGTGCCCTGAGCTGGAGGACCATGATTTCAAGAATGATCACCTCCCAGCTGACCCTGAAATTGTGCAAGATCTGCTGTTGCAGCTGGATCCCTACAAATCTATGGGCCTGATAGGATTCATCCCTCAAGAACCCCTCAAGAGGATAGCTGATGTCATCACAAAACCTGTCAAAATGATTTTTGATTGGTCTTGGGAATCCAGAAAGGTCCCAGCTGACTGGAAACTGGTGAAAATAGTTCTGATTTTCAAGAAGGGCAAAAAGGAGGACCCCAGAAACTACAGGCCTGCCAGTCTCACTGCAGTCACTGGTGAAGTTATGGAGAAGATTATTCTGGGAGGTATTGAAAAACATGTGAAAGGCAATGCATTATTGGTCACAGCCAGCATAGCTTCATGAGACCAAAGTCCTGCTTATCAAAACTAATTTCCTTTTATGACAAGGTAACTCACCTGGTTGATCAAGAGAAACCAGCTGATGTAATCTTTTGGGATTTCAGTAAAGCCTTTGATACTGTCTCTCAGAGTGACCTTCTGGACAAAATGTCCAGCACACAGCTGGATAAGCACATCGTGTGGTGGGTGAGCAAGTGGCTCACCGGTTGGGTGCAAAGAGTGGCAATGAATGGGGTGGCACCAGACTGTCACCAACGGGGTTCTGCAGGGCCCCATCTGAGGCCCTGTGCTCTTCAACACCTTCACTAATGACTTGGATGCAGGACTCAAAGGAATACTAAGCGAGTTTGCAATGATACAAAGCTGGAAGGAGCCTGCAGGGAGGCCCTGTAGGGAGATCTGGGCAGATGAGAGGAGGGGGCAAGCACCAACAATGAGGAGCTCAACAGGGGAAAGCGCCGGATTCTGCACTGGGGTGTACAGCCCTGGATGCACAGAGAGCCTGGGGAATGAGACACTGGACAGCAGAGCCACAGAAAGGGACCTGGGCTCCTGTGGATGGCAAGTGAATGTGGGGACATCAGCAGTGCCCTGCAGCAGGAGGGCCAGCCCTGTCCTGGGGACATCAGCAACAGTCAGGAGGGCCAGCCCTGTCCTGGGGACATCAGCACAGCCAGGAGGGCCAGCCCTGTCCTGGGGACATCAGCACAGCCAGGAGGGCCAGCCCTGTCCTGGGGACATCAGGCACAGCCAGGAGAGCCAGCCCTGTCCTGGGGACATCAGGCACAGCCAGGAGAGCCAGCCCTGTCCTGGGGACATCAGGAACAGCCGGGCAAGGGAGGGATTGTCCTGCTCTGCTCTGAGCTGGAGCAGCCTCACCCCTCGAGTGCTGGGGCAGTTTTGGGCACCACAAGGTAAAAAAGCCATGAAGCTGTCAGAGAGTGTCCAGAGGAGGCCACCAGGATTGTGAGAGGCCTTGGGGGAAGCTCAGGTGTGAGCAGGGGCTGGGGGCACTGGGTCTGTTCAACCTGGAGAAGAGGGGGCTGAGGGGAAACCTCAGCAGGGTCTGCAACCTCCCTGTGAGGGGAGGAGGAGGCGCAGGCACTGATCTCTGCTCTGTCACAGGGGACAGGAGCTGAGGGAATGGCCTGAAGCTGTGTCAGGGAGGTTCAGGTTAGGTGTTAGAAAAGGCTCTTCACCCAGAGGGTGGCTGGGCACTGGAACAGCCTCAGAGCACCACGCCTGGCACAGCTCAAGAAGGGTTTGGATAGTGTTTTCAGGCACCTGCTGTCATTCTTGGGAATGGTGCTGTGCATGGCCAGGAGCTGCACTCCATGATCATGGTGGTTCCTTTCCAGCTCAGCTTGCTCTGTGATTCTGTGATACTTACCCCTCTTTCTATGTGCCTTGAGAGTCTTCACAGGATATGCATTTCAGTGCCAATAAAGTGCTTGTTGCTTTGCTTTGGAAAATATCTGCAAGAGATGATCACCTGTCTGATTTAATCTAAATATAATGCAAATATTTATTTAAAATATTGTGAGAAAGTATAATAGAAAACATTTTTCCTTACACATTTATAAGTTTATTCTGTCAAAAAGGATTCATGTGTGTGCATATAGGGGAAGGAGAAATTTTGCTTTACCATGGCAACGGTCTCTTTATTTCATAGAGTAAAATCTTGTAGCTTTCTTCATTTTAATTGAGTAATTTTGTCTCTTTTTTTTCCCCTTCCCATGAGAACATCAGATTCTTTACCTGCTTCCTATCCTCTGCATTTGTGAATGTCTCAGTTTTTTTCATGTGCATAATGTAAAACTGAATACTTTGAAACACCTATTTAAGAGACAGACTTAACTGAAAAGTATCTAAAAACTAAAGCATTGAATAATGCTTATCTGCCTAATATACACAAATCTTTCTTTGTTGAATTTCTTTATAAGGAAATTTTTATATCAAACTATACAGAACAAAAGCAGAAGAGAGCTAAACTTAGCTCTAGGTTCCTGGAAGTCAATGGTCAAGTGCATAGAGAACAATTTTATAGTGTATGATGTTCCTGTCATGTAAAATATTCTGCTTTTTAAATAGTTTATCTAGAAATAGTGTTATTACCCACAGAAAAAGCTCAAGTTTCAGCTGTAAACAACCTGGGATGGGTATAAAATCTGGCAATAGTACCAATAATTTCAAAGGTTTTTCAGAATAAAAATCCTTATAGAAAAGAAGCAGTGGTTATTTGCTGTTCCAGCTTTTAAAAAATTTCCTAGCATTCACCTTTGTCAAAGAGCACATATATGAATTTCACAAGATCAAAGAAATTCAGTAATGACTGAAAGTGAAAGTTTTCTAGTAAGAATATATTCTTCCATTCAATTATAGGCATATATATAGTGCCATTATATTTTTTTCTCTTTCTCTTTCTGCACCACTGCCTGTTCTTCAACTGGAGAAACTACTCTCCTAATTTATAATTATTCCTACACTTGTTCTTTTACAGATTTACAGGTCTGAATTTGAGCAGAAAGGCAAGAAGTGACAGTGTTCCTTTTGATATGACTTCAGCTGCTGTATACACAGCACATGCATGCTTATATAATTTCTTGGATTGGATTCATGAATATATTATTGGCTTTAATTTCAAGTATAATTAACTGCTCCACTGTATTTGAAGCACTTGGTGAGTTGATAGTGCAGAGATAGGATGGGATGGTGGAAAATGATGTTGTAGTTTTTTTCTAGGAGAGACTTATACAGAATTTGACTGTGTAAGTGAAAGGCTAATCTGACTCTATAAAGTTTAAAATTTATGAAAATAATCCTTTACGCTTGCCACTAGATTTGAAGCAGGAGGGAATGTATGTGATATAGAAATCAGCCTGAAAAGTAAATATGGAGAAAAAAACATTAAGAATGGATGATGCACAGAAAACAGACACTGAGAAATCAGCTAGCCTCACAAAAATTTCCACAGTTTAAACTGAATCCTGCCTGTCAAAAGAAAAAAAAAAAACCCAAACATTTCCCCTCCCTATTGTAAACTACATGCATATCTAAACTATGCATTTCCTTAAGTGAGAATCCTTATATTTGCCCAGAATTATAATCCAATCCATCTGTACATTATGGCTAAAGCAGGCATACATGTTTCAGGGGCACTGCAGTCCTGGGCAGAGAGAGGGGTACAGCACTGAGACACAGAGAAGCTCTCCATTTGGAAAGTGTTTCATAGCTGGAGTTGAATACCTTGCTCCAGAAAGGTCATATTTTATGATAGGAGTCACCCATATGTAAAGGGTTGACGGACCACTGCATAAAAATTATTTAAGACAAAATTTTTGCATATTTTCTGTTGCTGGGTACTGAAAAAGAGACTTCCAGGGTTAATCCATTTTTGGAGTTAGGAAGAACAGCCACTTGCTTATTGTGGACTGCAGGCAGCAGCAGCTCTGTGGAATGGAGGAGCTAATGCCCATGCTGTGTGGATTTCATTTATTTCCCCCTTGTCTGGTTCTGGTTCCTGTGCAAGGAATGTGTGGAGGTGCTTTGGTGTTGCTAGGTGTGCTCCTGGAGTATACCTCTGGATTTATTTCTGCCTGAAGAACAACCAATTCATGCAGTCCAAAACTGCACTGCTGTGAGAATGAAAGTACAGTAAATGGGAATGTTTAAAAGATTGACATCAAATCTGCTCCCCTATGTACACTAAAATGCTAATGCAGAGGTGCTCTCTGGATGACAAGTTTCTCACCAAAGGAAAGAGTATGAGTGCAGATAGTGTACAGCTAGGGCAGAAAAAACTGCTGTCTCTAGGTTTAGTAGTGCAGGGGTTTATTTTGGTGCTCAAGGTCTCTTTTGTATAAAGTTATTTGTCACAGTCATATTTTCTGAAAAATCTCTCCACTGGGGTTTCTTGTCCTGGGAAGCTGAGAAGCCTCAGAGAAAAATGAAAACAATAATTATCTGATTTGTTTCTCCTGTGTTTTGCTGCTTTGGAATGTGGTTGGAGATTGTTTATCCAACATGTGAATTGTTTTGACTTAGTGACCAATCACAGCCAGCTGCGTTGGGATTCTGGAAGCAGTCACGAGTTTTCATTAGTATCTTGTTAAGCCTTCTGTAAGTATCCTTTCTCTATTCTTTAGTATAGTTTAGTATAGCAGAATAGAATAGAACAGAATAATAAATTAGTCTTCCAAGAACATGGAGTCAGATTCATCTTTCCTCCCCACAATGGGGGACCCCGAAAATACTACAGTTATTATCTGAGGGAACATAAGCTGATTTAGAATGGCAAAATATTGAAAAGCAGGTATAATTTTCATCAGACTAATTGGTAGAGTTTATATTCTATATTTATATATTTTAAATATTTTAGATTTTTTGACATACAGTCCTTTATCAGGTCATATTTGGAGATGTAAGTATTCACCTGTAAGTCCAAGGTTTTTAACAAGTACCATACAGGGGTAGTTTTCATTGTCTTCAAGTGAAGCTGTTGGTGTCAATTGTTGCTAAACAGGGCTGCAAAAGTACTTTAGATTGTACCCAAGACATGAGGGAAGCAATTTGAAGATTTGGGTCTAAAAATCTTAAGACAGAAATGCTGTCTAAAAGAAAGAATTTTTCATGAGCAGAATACTGTAATGCTGAGCAGCACCATTCTGTCTTCAGAAAGCATGAGTAGCCCAAAATATTCTGTATTTTTTATTTTTAATAATAAATGTTTGCATCACATACTTACAATAACTTACCAAATCACCATAATTTAAATGAATGATGAATTTATTTTAATGTATCCTTCACCTCAGGGTAAACCTGGAGCCTTCTTAATCAGCAAAAGATTATGTTTACCCCAGGGATATTTTGAATAGTTGTTTATGGTATGTCAATGCACTGTACCAACCAATCTATGAAAAAAAAAATGTAGTGCTGTATATATCTATATCTATATCTATATTTAAAAAAACAGACTAGTATTTGCAAGCAATCACAGTCAAGAAAACAGAAAGAAATCACAAGTCTCAGTTTTCCTATGTTGCATTTAGCACAGTCATGGCAGATTTATAAGCTGAATTGTGGCTCAGAGTAGCCAGAATCTTAGGGCATATAAAAGGACATATTAGGTAGAAACAATATAAGGAATTAAAATGGGGAATAAATAAGAAATAAAAAACCCAAGAGATTTCAGGGAACCATGTGTGACAATGAGTTAAAATGTAGCCAGTCTTAATAATGAAACAGAAGGCTACCATGAAATTTGACTTGCAATACACTTAAATTAACATATGCAAGTTTTTTTCCCCTCTCAGTTCTAACTCATAAAATGATCTGGTAAAATGGGTAGGTGAATTCAGGAATTACCTTGTGTTAACACTGGAAAACATTGTCTGGAGGTATCAAATGATAGCACACTAGGGTTAAGATGAAATATGGTGAATGGGTTGGAAATCTTCTGTGTGGTTTGTTGAGGTGAATGGAAGACTACTCAAGTACAAAATGCAATTTGGATTAAATGTGTGACAAAATGACAAATCAGATAGGAAAATTTTGCCAGCTGAAAATTTATTGTGCTAATTGACCCAAAGATGTGATCTCCCTATAAACAGTGATTCTCTTGGGAGTGTTTTACTTCTTTTCATCAAGAACTAAACATTGTCTATACAGACAGCAAGTTTTAAATATTTTTTCAGTTTAGTAATTCTAGTCATAATTATTCTATCTTGAGCTTCATTCAGGTCGCCTTGAATTGACAGGTCTGGATTTGAATGTATTTCTATTTCAGTAATCTCTGAAAACATCAAAATAGCTAACTCTACAATGCACACTATTTCAGTGGAACATTTCCAGAGCCCACAATTCCTGATAGAAATTGTCATATGGTATTTTTTGGGTAAAAATTCTAGAATTTTTTTGCCTGCCTCATGATATAATTCTTAATACAGGGAAATGCAAAGAGCATAGGCATTTATCCTTGTCATGGTTTGACACTGGCACAATGCCAGTGCCCCCATGAAGATACCCTCTCCCTGGTAGCTGCTGTGAGATGTGACCAGGAATAAGCAAAGCAGGCTCCTACTTAGGAAAGAAAAGAAAACAGAACTTTATTAACTACACTACAACTACAGATAAAAAGGAACACACACACACAGGGAAAATGAAAACCTCACAAATGCATTTCCTCCTCCCCCCACCAAATTTCCAACACAATACATCTGTTCCTCAAATCACCAACTCTCGGTCCAGCAGCACCTTTTAGACAATCAATCCTCAGTTCATCAAGAGGAGAGGAGTCCTTCTTGTGCCATGGGCTTCCCCTGGAAACACAGCTGAAGCCTCGTGTGTTTCCGTGTCACTCGTGGCACCGCCCGGAGCACATCTGCCGTCGTGACCTCTTCCTTTCATGTCCACTGCTCTCACCACTGAACACGGACCAGAGCTGCTTCTAGGGTTGTCTTTTTTAAGGATGCTCTGTCCCGATCCAAAAAAGGCACAGTCTCTCCTTTGGGACACCTGTCCCCACAATCTCTCCTTTGGGACACCTGTCCCCCCCATATTTTTTCACCCCCTGAGGCCGAGGGGCACCAACACTGAACCCTCTTGGTTCTGAGGCCATTGCCTCCCCCTAGAACGCAGTCTCTGTGTCACAAGGAACATGGTTCCGTCCATGGCTATACAAAAAGAGTCCAGCAAAAGCCACCTCTTCCCACTAGGATTCTTCTCTATTCTTCCACTATTTCTCACTTGCCCAGACCTCTGTCACACTTGCACGTTCCTTCCTCATCTTCCACTCTATCTTCCAGGAGAGGTCAATGATCTGTAAAGTTCTCATTCTCCAAAAAGGGGTTAAAAGCTCCTACAAGTTGCCAGCTGAACCCCCCCCTTCTCCTCCGTCCCAGCCGTGCTGCCGGCACAGGCCCATGTTTATCCAGTCTCAAGGTTACAGTCTCAGGCAGCGGCTCTCTCTCTCTCTCTCTCTGTGTCTCTCAGGGGGGGCTGCCCGATGGCTCCCGGTGTCTCTCTCTCTCTCTCTCTCTGTATCTCTCAGGGGGGGCTGCCCGATGGCTCCCGGTGTCTCTCTCTCTCTCTCTCTTCCACCCTTCCACCCCCGGGCTCAGGCCTACCTCTCTCGGCCTCATGGCTTTCCCCTCCCCCTGCCCAGCCAGCAGCTGGGCCAGGGCAGAGACCCGAACTCTTTCCCGCCGGAAACCCAAAAAGGACCCTCCCAGGGGAGAGCTCTGCTTTTAACCCTGTGTTCTCAGAGGCGTGTCCATGTCCCAATGGCCAGGTTAAATGCCAATATTAAAGTCTGAATATCCATTGGCCAAAAACACAGCATCCCAAAAAACACATTTCCTGTCAAACCACCACAGTCTCAGATTTTTTAATTTTTGACTTCTACATTATATACTTAATTAACAGACAAAGTGTCACAAAAATGGTTTTCCTTTTTTCTCTATATTAATTATTATTTAAATTATAGTATAGAACTTTATATTATTCAGTATAGGGACATGTGAAATATACACCACTTTAGTTGAGATCTTGTATTGGGATTTATTTCTGGATTCAGTAAATGGTACTACATTACCAACTTCACGCATGCCATTTCTCAAGAGAAAGTATGTAATGCTTTCTATTGCTGTGAGACACTCAGAGTGCTCCAAAAAAAGATGCATTGTGTCAATGTGTAGTGTTTTTATTATTGAAAGTGTAGGAAAATGTACATAGAAAGAAAATGTAAACTCTTTCTTCAATGTTACTTTATACCAATATTTACAAATAGTTCAGTGCAAGATCTTCTTTATCTAAAGCAGAATAGAATTTAAATAAAGTGACAACAAGGCTTGAAAACCATCAGCAATGGGACCTCTAATTATTATTTTTCCTTTTAATTGTATTCTCCATTAAATGCCTTTGTGTTGATATATTAACAATGTATCAAGCTGAGGGAAATGCAGAACAAGACCAAGAGAGCTCTGTGGATCTTTAATGACCCTAGACTCTGATAAATGAAACAGGAACATTCTATGGAGCTAGGGGTAGATAAAAATCTAATTACTTTTGGCAATGGGCTCATATCAGGGAAAGGAAATATGAACACAAAGATAAGATATAAAATACTGAAGTTGATAGAATGTTGTAATCCTTTTGGGTAGCTCTGATGTTACCTTTATTTATGGTGGCTCTCTCATCCTTAATAGAGATAGTAGCTCCAAAGTAAAGAAATACTTCACTATCCCTGGCCTACCAAAAATGGGAGTGCTGGTTCCTTACTGAGTACTAGAAATCCCTATTTCCTTCTCTTCCTTGTACCTCCCAGTAAGAAAAACAGTAACACAAGTTGAGTATTTCAAAGATTATGGTGAAAATTGCTACCAAATAATGATAAAAGAAGCAATGGAAGCCAATTTTTCCTTTAGACACTTGTAAACTTTTGAGGCTTACAGGTATGTGGCTGCAACTGTGAAGGAATGATGTGAACAGAAGCAGATCAGATTAAATCAGAGAAAATGAAAGAAAGGATAATGCTTGTGCTTCCCTAGACCACCTGTTTCATGTCCAGATCTTGCAGGATTTATACTAGGGAAGAGAAAAGGCCTGCATGTAAAAACCAGAAAAGACTCTGTGTGTGTGTGTCCCTTTTATTATATTGCTTTCATTAAATATTATAGTGAGTGAGCCCAGTGCTATCAATAATCATGGAAACAGTTTTGCACTTAGAGCACATCAAAAGCTTGCTCAAAGCTTCTTTTTTTTAATAGAAAACAACATTTTTACAGTTCTGCTCAGAGAATGGAAGTCTATGTATAAGTTACATGAATTACACAGTCAGAGCCAAGAATTTCTCATGAAATGTTGATGAATCTTGAGTAAAATAGAGAAAATATCAGTCTTCATATAGACACATAATGGCAATTTTTGTACCTTTGAAGTCCTGTATGTCCTGACATTCTGTCTACATCTTCCTGGCCTCTATTCAACCAAAGTTCCTCATGTTGTACCAGACAACTATTCCTTGTGGGAGTTTCACATTCTCACATCAGATCTGATGTTTTTCCGATATCTTCTGAAACTTGATCTCGCAATCTTTGGATTTTTCTTCTAAATAGCCTCACATCGCCAAGAGTATTTAGTATTATCTGCCACTGTGCTACATACTGCTTGTGCTCTAACTTTTACATTTGCCTTTAAGAGTAAATTGTCCATCTTTGTGTTTTTTTCCAAAACACTACCTTCTACTTCCAGGGCTGAAATACTTAGTGTTCCCATGCTTCAAGTCAATTTAAGCCATTCCAAATTTTGTTCTCCTACTACTTTGTATTGACTGTTCCTAATTCTTACATAAGTGCATTTCAAGGTCAGTTTAACAGTTTCTCAATTCCATGTTACATATCAGATAACTGTAGGACACGAAAATGTATGAAGCTTGTATTTTAGAAGTGTTCTATTGCTTTAGCTTCAATGGATTGCAGTGACTTTCACTCCAGTTCTTTGAATAATGTTGGTAACTCAGCTGAAAGCTGTCCTTTAAACTGCTATCTCACTTGGTGGGGAAAAATATGATAAACTCAAGAATCTGGGAGTTGCATACTAAGTTAACATGTTTGATACAGAAATTGCTATTAAAAAGTTTAAAAAATACATGGGAACTGTGATTGGCATGGAGAAATTATTTATTCAAGTATGTACATGAAATATTAGCTTGTATGAGGAAACATGGGGAAACAAAAGGAAGAAGGAAAAGAAGATGACTTCTGGGAGTTTCATAATGACATCAGCCTGCATTTGCATTGCTGGTGGCAGCAGCAATTGTTGCAGTGTGTTTTCTTTAGTTTTATTGGCATGCTCACTGTTTAATTTGTGATTTTACAATCCCTTTGTATTGTCCTCCCCCTGCCTTTGGAGTGGCACTGGTTCCCCATTTTTGTATCTCATGTTTCTAAATTTAGTCTTGCTCCCTCATTGTTAGTCAGTTTTGTTAAGTATCAATCCTTCTGTTTGCTACCTAGCCACTTCCTACCAAGGTTCAAACCTCTCCCCTTCCCAGCTGTCAATCCCTCCTATCCCCACCCTTTTCACAGAACCTTCCTTACTCCTCCTCCCTCTAGGTGTCAATCCTTCCCCGAACCTGCCCTCTCTTCTAGAAAATTCCCTGTCACTTTTGTATCCTTTAGAACCCCATTGGTTTACCCAAGTTATTCCCCTCCCTAGTGCTCTCTCATTGGTTCAAATATTAAATGTTGTGCCTTAGACCCCTCCCCAACCATGGCCCTATTGGTTTGTTGCCCCACACCCCTCCTCCCATGACATGCTATAAAAACCTTTGGAAGCCGCAAGTTGCGGTCTTGGGTGTTTGGAGTCTTGAGCTTGAGGGAGTCTACCACCAAATAAAGCTACTGCAGAACTTGAGGGAAGCTACCACCAAATAAAGCTACTCCAAAACTCGAGGGAGGCTACCACCAAATAAAGCTGCCCCAGTTCCACCCCAAGACCTGTGCTGCTGTTTCTTTGTTCCTGGGCTGGACCATCCCTGGTAGCTGGGATCTGCAGAGCTTGCAGGGGGTCAGTCACACCCCTGGTGTCACTGAGCCGGGTCACCCTGATGGTAGCGCACCACGACAAGCCGTAACAGGAGCCCTCCTTGTGCAGATGTTTTAAGCCTGTTTTGCCTCACCTGTGCATACTTTGCCAGTCCAGCCTTCCTGGCAGCAGGCATTGTGGGTAACTGTCATGCCTGAGCTGATGCAATTTGGATGAGTGCCCCACAAATCATAATAACTGCATACTTAGTTTGTGTGCTTGTTCAGAATATTCCCTATGGAACTAGAAGGTACCACAACTCATAATAATGGTACAAGTCAATATTGCAGAGATCAAGAAAACTATTTTCTTAGCATTTCTAAAAATCACATCTATTATTACATTGCATGGGATATGTAATCCAAATATGGATCCAAATATGGCCTAAGGAATGGAAACAAGCTAGCAAAGGAGAAATTATTACCAATGTCAAAGTGCTTTCAAAACAGTCTGCAGTGGATGGAAAGTCTCCAAAAGGCTGTTAGGTTGGGGTTTTTTTCTCTCCTAATCACTTACCCTTGTATAATGGACATGAATTTATATTGGGGGAATGAAAGATTAATCAAATGCCTTTTCTCTCTTTTCATCAAAGCAGTCCTTTTTGTGGGTCTTCCTTGACCCATTTCCACTTGCAAGTTGCATCTTCAGGCAATGAATGCATGCCAGTAATATTTCAATGAATGCCAAGCTGAACATAAGTGTTATTCTAGAAGATGATAAAGGACTTTCTTTGATTTCCCTTGTCTTTAACTTGACTGGAACACTGGAAAAGTACCAGACTGAAGATCTGGTATGGAGCTGACAAAGTAATGAATCATCATTTCCAAGTCTATTAAATTTTAAGAATTAAGAATAACGCTTGATTCCCTCTTCTAGGGAAAATGCAGCATCAGAATGACATTAAGTCAAGATGGAAATTTGGAGAAGATAATTCTGTTTAAATAAATCTGTTCTGTAGGAGGGGGACATGAGGACATGGATGATCTTCCTTCTGTGTAACAGCCTGAAAAATGTCATGGTTCTTCATGTTAGCTAGCAGACAAGGGAGCTGTGTCATCCTGTTTACCTGTGATAGTGCAAGCAGTAGCACAGCACATTTGAGTACGTCTTACAGAATATGACTTGATTTAAGAAGACTGGCAACAAATAGCTATGTGGATGGCATCCATTTGGAATGGGAGAAAGATATATAAAGCATTTAACTCAGGTTCCTGGTGTGGAATACCACTAAACAGAGGGGGCTTGCTTTTATTTTATTTATTATATATACTGGAATGCTTCTGTAAATCTTAAAAGTTATGGCTTATCAATATACTACAGGTTCAAGTACTGAAAACAGAAATAAATAAACCCCCAAATTCATGATTAGTAAGTTTTTCAGTCCCTGAAGTCTCTTCTAGGAGTTACATACTCTGACCCCCAAAAGATCTCATGGCCCTTTGATCCCCACAGTTTTGAATATATAATGTTGCATAGAGGTAGAAATTTTATAAAAGAAAGGCCTCATAATATCATGGCTTAAGCCTGCTGATTTGGCTGGGTGAGGCTAACAGCTAGTCTGTTTTCATGAGAAAGAATCAGAGGAATGAGAATCAGTTTGCATAACAGTCTATCCTTGTAAAGAAAAATAGGCTCGCACCTGTAAAAAAAAGAAATCGATCCCATGGGAATCAGTGAACAAAGGTTGTAAACTATCCAGCAATAGAGGATAGAAGAAGAAATGTAAAAAGAAGAAATCTATCCCATGGGAATCAGTGAAAAAATATGTCAACTATTCAGGAACAGAGGGGTTTGGTGGACATACACACGGGGCATTTACTGATGAGTAAACTGAGTTTCAGTGTATTGTGTACCAATTGGATTTAACACTGTGCCTTCTGATATTTCCTATAAATACGAGCTATGAAAAAAAAAGAATTGGCTTTTCTGCATGAAGAAACTGAGTTCTGTCTGCTTTTATTGCGACAATGTAACTCCCAAGGGGTAACACTGTGTTGTTACACTACATTTGTGCTTCTGTCCTGGCCAAGACTGCACAGACACATCTTGGGACAGTTGAGGCCACCAGAATCAAACTGCTAGCTCGACCTCTGTGGCTCAAATCTGTGTCCTCACCTCAGCCTGTGTTGTGTGTTCAGCCCCTCCAGAAGCAGAGAGTGCTCAGCTGTTAGCAACCTGTGCTTTTAGTGCTGCAATATATGGGTAACATGTCTTAAAGATCAAATGTACATGAAATAATTTTTAAACTGAGAAAAAAAGTACTCTGAAGTACTGATAGCACAGATTCAGTTGGTTCAGTTGATGCTGGGCCATTTGGAAACAGTTTAATTCCAGTCATGGGAAAAATAAAAAGTGGCTGTTGGCTTAAAAACTGATGCCTCAGCAAAGCATGAACAGGAGACACAACTGCCCAGGACTTGAGTTCTTGCTGCTTGCATCCTTGTGGCACTGATGACAGCTACCAAGGTTTGATATCTTATGTTGGCTCAGTTGGAAAGTGAAGTATTTTAATTAACAGATACATGGAAAAATTGAGGTTTTGTTTTTTAAAGTCATAGATCAGCAACATCATGATTTCCCTAATAATGCAAGAAATTTTAATTTAATCCTAACCCTCTTTCTCACCTATGTCTGTGTCAATTTTACATGCATCTATAATTTGAGGAACAACAGACCTGACATATTCCAATGTAAGTTCAGAACAGAGGAACCTACAAGCAAACATAACAATGTCAATCAATAAGTATGCCAAGATTTTTGGTTCTTTCAGAAATGAATCATCCTTGTATACTGCCTGCTATGTAAGTGTTTGAAAAAACCTCTGATTTATTTCAAAAGAGACATTTACCTTTGGAGCAGCAATGCAATATCTCAAACCCTTCTTTGTGTAACTTTTTCTCTGATTGAGACCCTAGGCATGCTTCACACCTTGACCATGCTTTCAGAAGGCTCACCAGAAATGCTTTCCAAGTTTTATGCTGATGTAGGATGCCATAATACTATTTTTAAAGCAAAGTAACTCAAAGACAATTGTAAAATCAGGCTTCCCACTAGGTGGCAAAGAGAGACAGTGATTTGCACTGCATTTCTGCACATGGGAAAACGAGAATGAAAAGCAGCTAGCTACAGAGCCAGGTTTACAAAAATACTTTGTGTTGTACTGGTCTAGCTGTTTGGAGTGAGGTTGAGTTTGAATAATGTGATTCTGGAAGGCAGCTGCGACCAGGAAACAAAAGCTATCTGTGTGTAAGGAAAATGTTCCAATTTCAGTTTGTCCATTTTAATGACCCATTTGAAAGGTGGGTGCTTCTCCTATTAATTCCTTACAGATTCCAGTATTTGCTGTGGAGGACCATGATGTTGGGGTCAGCTCAGCTAAATTGCCGAAGTAGTAAGCTTATAAAAAAACAATACAGTTAATGAAAAAATTCCACTAGGCACACTACAGAAAGTTAGAAGCATGGATTACCTCTACTGCAGTTGCTAGAATTATCATAGCAATCCATTGCTGCAGGTAAAGCCATTTATAATCTGTGCATTTACAGCCCACAGCTGCACAGGGCTTCCTTCATCTTGCAGGGTCCTACCACAACAATGTGGAGTGGAAGCTTTCATAATGAGAAGAGTAAAAACTTTTGGGAACTTTTTTTTTCCTTTCTTGTGTTTTCCTCTACCAACTTAAGGATCAGATGAGGTTTCCATCAGTTGGATATGAGGTGACTGTGACATAATATTTATTATAAAACAGCAGCTATGCTGAGCAGTTGAAATTTCTTACTTAACAGATTTGTTGTTGCATTGTTAAAATATATTTTATTCAGAATTTTATTTATAAAGAATTTTAACTTTCCCTTGGAAGGAAAAGAATGCAAGTCGAATTTGTGGAATGTAAACAAAGCACTGTTATTGGTATTGTTAAAATTGTATGTTTTTTGGAAAAATTCAGCTTGTGTTTCAGGTGTTCTTTCTGCTGGAAAGATAATGAAGTTTAAGAAACTCTATTTCAAGAATACATATATATATATATATAGTTTCTCTGTACTTTCTATTATAATATTTTTGCATATTTTTAAGAGCTGCAATATATCAATTAATTATAGGAACTTCAAGTTTGAAATAGACAAATAATCCTGAAACACAGGTAATCTTTTGTTCAGAAAAAAAAAAATCATACTTCTCAGGACAGATTTTGAGGTAATAATAAAAAAGTAGTTTGCCCTTCTTATATTTAATAATATTACACTTATATTTATAAACTTATTACATAAACAATGGCAATAGAACATGGTGGGGAATGGATCATGGAGAAACCTAGAAAACTTCTTAGAAGGAGATAATCTTTCCAGTGGACAGTGACCAGGATGTTTATTTTATGTCTTAGGGTGGGACACAGGAATAGATAGGTACTTCTTGCAGGAAGGCTTATTAATTAATTATTGATGGGATTTCTGTGCTAGAAAGTTTAAAAGGTTGCATTTCATTAGGATCTTGGAGAAAAAAACCTGAAAATACTTTTCTTTTTCTAGTAAAAGGTTATAGTTCAAGTGTAAGGAAGCTAGTAACAAGAATGAGGGGGTGGAAGAAAGAAATAGTGGAGATAAAGAATATGGAGGATGGGAGGGAGACATGAAAGTTGAGATGTTTAAGTTACTAGACCTATATATATATATTTTTTTTTTTAATATAATGTTTCAGAGAAATATGAGGAGTTGATATTGGTATTGGGAGTGTCAGAAAGCCTTGAAGACACTTAGACAAGTAAGGGTGAAAAGATGATTTGATGGGAATGGAAGACCTACAGTTTGTAAAAAATAGGGAAAATAAATAGGAAAATAAATAGGAAAGGCAAGAGGTTCCAGTATTTGAGTACAAGAGAGTGAAGCTCCATTGTGTGTTCATGGAAGAAGAGAAGGAAACTACTTTTAGAACAGCCAAATTAAAATTTGAAATGTTTGTTTGATAGATAGAAACATTGCCTGTGTGGGAATTAACATTCAAGGACAAAATTTCACTGTGCCTGAAGAACAAACTGCGTGCTGAAAAACTTTCCCATATATTATATGGAATTAATACAATAGCTTCAATCCTGTTGTGACATCAAACAAGTGGTTTATTGTAAAGAGCATGGGTTGGGAAAGGCAGTCTCAATTTTTTTGCTAGATAAGAGAGAAAATGTTTGCTTGGCTTCCACTGCTATCTCAGCATCCAACAGAACTGGTCTAAGAGAAACCCTAAAATAACAAGAATAAAGCTTCTGTGAAAACTCACTATTCTGTATAAAATAAAAGGGTTTGGGTTTTTTTTTTTTGTTTTTTCTTTTTTTGGTTTGGTTTTTTTTGTTTTGGTTTTTTTTTGTTTGTTTTTTTGAGGAATAACTACATTAAAAATCCAACTAGATTCAATAGTATTGGATTCAGTAGATTTTTTTTCTGCTGTAAGATTTTTTTTCTGTATATTTTTTCCTGCTTGAAGAGTGTCAGCTATTTCACCTGCTTTCATTTGGTTTGGTCATCTCATTAATAATCTGTTTCTTCAAATGCCAATCAAGATCTGGAGAAAAAACCAAATTTCTCTGTGATGTGTTTCTTAATAGATAAATTTAAAATGCACAGTCTCTTCTCTAAACTCCTCTAATGAAGGGTTAATCTGAAAAGTCCAGTATTTAGAAGCATGGTTCTGGAATTGCAGATATTCTTTGGATGCTAATTTCTCAGGGTGCAGGAACTCTTTGGAGAACTAAATATTCAACCTAGCGAGCATAACAGTGTGTTTATGCTTCTTCATGGAGCACTTCCAAAGGGTAAAGAAGGTCCAAATTCCTGACTGACTGAACCCTTACCAGAAGCCCCTGGAAATTACATTAGAATTTTACTTTATATTTCACTTAGCCTAAGTTAATTAACTCTATTTCAAAATAGGTGGGCAAGGAGAATTTATCCAGATTTCCATAGGCTGCTCTGGAAAACAAAGCAAATGTGGAGGTGTTTGAGGGTCCCAGGACGAGGGAAGAGACAAGAATCTTGACTCCATGGTTCAGAAGGCTGATTTATTATTTTATGATATATATTATATTAAAAGAAAATGATATACTAAAACTATACTAAAAGAATAGAAGAAAGGATTTCATCAGAAGGCTAGCAAGGAATAGAAAAGAATGAATAATAAAATCTTTTGACTGCTCACAGCCTTGACACAGCTGGACTGGGATTGGTCATCAAGGAAAAACGATTCACATGCTGGATAAACAATTCTCCAAATCACATTCCAAAGCAGCAAAACATGGAGAAGCTGAAGCTTCTCAGGAGAAAAGATCCTGGCAAAAGGATTTTTCATAAAATATGTCTGCAACAAGCATATGCCAGCATTTGTGAGCTTCAGCAAGAAATTACCTATAGACAACTGATGGCACTGTCTACCTCAGATTTATATTTATCATATGACCAGAACCATAACTTACACAGCCTCTTAAGAGCTACTAGAGTGATCTAAAACTGTTCTCTGAAAATGTTCTGTTGGCAGCGTTCACTGCTAGAGCTGCAGGTAACATACAGTATTTGATGACATACTGATAAGTGGTAAAAAACATTGAATAGGACATTCCTGAAAAACAATAAAGTAATAATCACCCAAAAGTATTGTTTTCAGGTAATACCTACGTGTCATTTACAAATCTATACTCAGCTTATGCTAGAGCTGTGGCTGTAAAAATCCCATTGATCTTCATGGTACAAAGTCTAAATAGTTACAGGGTTTTTATACATATATATACACATACATACATATATATATATGTATATATAGATAGATATTTAATTTTTTAATAGTGATTACATGCTTTCCCTTATAAAAAATATTAATGTAAATTTAATGTCTTAAAACCTATCCTTAGTCAAATGAGTTTTATAGTAGCTAGCAAAAGAACTTTCTAGATGGTTAGCACTGATTTGTTTAATTCATACTGGAAAAACACAGACATTCCAAGGGTTGAAACCATGACAGTTTTGTTAGTTTAAATTAACAGCCAGACATTTCACAGTGTGATCTCTGGCCAAATAATGGATGGGTTGATGCAGGACTCCATTTATAAAAACTTAAAGGACAGTAAAATAATTAAAGCATTAAATTTCCTAAGAAATGGCTTTTTAGTCAGGCAGTAAATCCCATGAAAACCAAAAGGCTAAAAGTCAAGAGGGAGTATGTTGAGAATGTTACATTATTCTGTTTATATTTTAAATGTTGAGGATAACTAAAATGGAAACCGTTTACAAAGAGTTCTATATTTTTTCATCACTAGGAAACAGCGAAATCAAGACTGGATGTATTTCTGAAAGAAAATGTCTTGCCCACACCCAAGCATGAAGCTGGAACTAGTGCATGAACATCAGCTGGTGTGAAATAGGTTAGAGTACACAGTTAAAATGGGCCTTGCTAGATTTAAAAGGCTGTAGTCTGTGAAAGAGAAGCATTGCCATACCTAGCTGGGAACACAGTAAATCAATTCCCTTTGTACTCTTTATATAGTAACCAACAGTTCTGGCTTCAGTCTTGTGTTAAATTATTTCCATGACAATTCTTTTATGTTGGAGTAAGTTAAATGGTGAAAGTATGTGCTTGAAGAGAATACTCAAAATGTATGTATGTTTAAAAAAAAAAGGTAGCCCTGAGAGTTTTGACTTTTTATGTTTGATCTGCAGTGGGAATCCAGCTTTTTATTGTAGTAGGTACTAAACCAGTGATTTTCTTGTAAGCTGAGCTGAATTTCATTACATCAAAAATGGAAATTTCAGATTTGAACTGCAAAGTTATTATTTGTAATGGTGCAAGAAGTACAATGAACACAGAATGTCTTTCACATCTTGGGTATTCTGTATGCTAGAGATGACATTATGAAATTTTTTTTGCAAGCCCATTGGGTTTGATGTAGAGTCACTGGGGGAGAACAAAACACAGAGGCCTATGAAGTAATTTCTGACACAGTGCTTTTCTTAGTTGAAACACACTTGAAAGCTAATACTTGGCTTCATTGTGCTGTTGAAGTAGCACTGCTGTTCAAGGGATGCTGAGGTGTTTACTGTCACAGCAACAGTCAAAGGCAAAAGCTGCCAGTGTCTCCAGCATGTGCTTAGATGTTCTTTAGCCTTGGCAGTGCTGAGCAGCTCAGTGCCTTCCTCATCCCTCAGCTTTGCTGGGACTCACAAAAAAGGCACTTGAGTTCCCACCTCAGCCACAGAAAAGGCTTGATGGAATCCCCTGGAAAAGCTCTGCTGAAAGCATGCCTGGAAGGTGCAGGGTAAGAGGTTCCTGCTGCACGTGGGAGACACAGTTTGATTCCCCTTTGACAAGGTGGATTGTAGCCCTTATCTCCATGCAGACAAGAGAGTGCCCTCCCTCTTTGCCACACAGGAGGTTCTGCTTTGCAGTCTCTCTTTGTGTGGCTCTTCACACCCATTGCTGACTGGGAGTCTCTCTTTCTTTACTTACCGAGTCATACAAGGCAATTGCCCTTCCTGGATTTAAGAAAAAGAAAGAAAGCTCCCATGAATTTATGTCCTTAAGTCCTAAAGCTGATTTATGTCCAGCATTCATTAACAGCATGAGCGGGGCTGCTGGGCATCCTTGCACAGCTGCTCAGGAATGCTGTGCATTACCACGCCGAGCTCCAGCCCCTCATCCTGAACTCCTCACTGTTTCTGGGCATGGGGTAAGGAGCACTAAACACTTTATTCTTTGCTGTGGCTTCCAGTCACTGTAATGGCAATCCCAACAGATGAATGCTGCTGTGAACCTGGTCCTGTAACCCGTGTTCCTTTCATCTGATCATCTGCTACAGGTCATAGAAATTCCCATTGGACCACTTGGGAATAAATATCATAAGATACACATTATAACCCAGCAGACCATAGCAATTGCATATAAAACATTATAGCATATCATTAAAATGTTTACAACTAATTAGTTTAAAGCAATAGAATACCATAATTATCATCCACTAAATAATTAGTATTAATTACTTAGAGGATTAATTAGTTTGCTTCTGAAGCACTTTGATGATGGAAAGCAAAGAGTAACTGCCACGTACCATGACCTGTGTTCCCTTACAACTGAATACAACATATTGCCTAAAATGTGTCTTTTTGTTTATACAAAACTTGTATTTCATTAGGCCAGTATGTGGCAGCATTATTGACTGGATGTGACAGGATTTTGTTGCTATGAAACCCATTCAGACAAGTGGCCCTTTCTCCAATCTAAATGAGTGATTGCAGCTCTCCTATAGGGAGATCTAAGACTTGGAGGAGAATGCAATTAAGATTCATCATGCATAGGGAGTGAAATTCTTCTCTGTACATTGATCTGTAATATATTTTTATATGCATACTAGCATTAAGAATCTAATTGCTACATACTGAGAGCAAAATTTGCCCCTGAAAAAATTAGCTGTAACTAGTTCAAAGGTGCTGTTCAGGAATCCCTGTAGTTCTTGTGCCTCAAAAAGCCCCACATTAAAGTTCCTGATTTTGTAAAATACCGAATGCCAAGATTTTCTAATTATCTTAGTGGGAGCAGTAGCTGCTTTTCAAACCTCTGAATCTAACATCCTTTGCATAAACTCTGAATTTATCTAGTATGAAACAGAAATCTGTGTGAGAGATCTATTAGCTCATCAGTGCTTCTTAGCAGGTATGCAAGACTGTGCAGAACTAAAATAACAAAATAATGATAGGGTTTTTTGTATTCCATAGAGAGTTCTGAATGTTAGATATCTGTAAGGGTTTGTATGTCGGTCTCTAATCTAAATGCTGTAATTTTCTGAAAACTGAAAAAAATCTGAATTGTCCCTTCCACAAATGGAAAAAAAAAATCTAGTAATTAAACCTCATTGTACATGATGGCAAATTTACTTCATGAATATGAATGGATGATTAATGGAGTTAAACCAAGAAATGATAAGGAAAATCCTGTGATAAATCCCTAACCTCACAGCACTGGCAGACATTTATATCTAGATATTGCAACAGTCTTGATCAGTTCATTGTCAAGAGACAAAAGCCAACTGCACTATAGTCTTAGACATGAAGAGTCAGCAAGTGACCTTCAGCTCCTTTAAATATTTTTAGAGCAATTATGTTAATACTTGTTCTTAAGCACCAAAAGCCTTTATAAGTTTCATTTATCCTTTCTAGAATTATGTCAAAGTGCACCAAAAGTACATTAACTACAGACAAGTGATGAGCTATTCAGCAGGATCTTAAACCTTAGTGAAGAAGAGGTTTAATAAGCTGAATATGATGTTGGTATTATAATGCCTACAATCCTTAAATATTTCTTTCAATTTCCTTCAGTTTTGGGGTGAAAGAGATTAAAAGAAGGGCCCAGTGTTGGCACAGCATGTTTCTGAGTTATATAGCAGTTGCAACTGTATTAATTTTTTCAAGTGAAAGCATACTGCTCATTCAGTGGGAGTTATGATTTTACTTATAGACTTTCTGTAACTCTGAGGAATTAATTAAAAAAATGTTTGTAACCTTTTGAAATTCCACATGTTCTACCATGTATAAGGACTAAACCTTAAATGTATTCCTTGCTCTTGCCTAGTTTCAAGAAGGGTTCATTATTTATTCTAGAAGTTTATGCATACTTAAATGGTGATGGATAGGGCCAGGTTTGGACTTGATGATCCTGATGGCTCCCTTCCAACTCAGCATATTCTCTGATCCTGTGATAACATAGTTATCCAAAAATACATACTGAATATCTGTCTAGAGAGTATGTGAGCAGTCACAGTCTAAGTTCAATGCAGTTAAACCATCTACCATATACTTTTAAAGTAATTAATACTTCTGGGTTGGAAGGGGCTTATAAAGGTGAGCTAGTTACAACCCACCTGCAGTGAGCAGGGGCATCTTCACCTAGGTCAGGTTGCTCAAATTAGCTGAAATTTCATTTTGTTTGCAGTTTTCTCCTCACAGAAGCTTTTGCAGTGCCTTTGTTTGAACCAGATGTCAGAAGCATAGCTGGTTGTGAAAAATTCTGCTACGCTATCCCAGATCAGCCCAGCTTGGCAAGAGTTTCCTTCACCTTCTATTTAAACAGCCTTGGGTCTGGAAACCTTGGTCTCCCAGGTGAGGAGAAATAGGAAAAATATCCCTACCAACAACTTGTTCTGAGATCTTCCTCACTGGCCTATAACTTTGCAATCCTCACAGACAGACTTTGGAAATTCCCACTCTGACCAGAGGATGCAGGACTCTCCTCTTCATCTTTCCTCCTACCACCCCTCCCCTACTCTGATTTGAGCCTGGAAGCTGCCAGGTTACTTTTGAAGAGCAGCAGGTCTCCACTCTAGATGGCAAAGCCGCCCTAGGTGGAGAGGTCACAGCTGAAAGTCCTTGCACATCCATTATGGGTTCTCACATGTGGCTTTTGGGGCATTTTCCATTTTTTTTCAAATGATAGACACCGGTCAAGTTCTGCCTCTGTTCCAAAGGCAGCAGCATCTCCAGAATTGGGCTCTCTCTAATTAACATTTGGTGGCAGTTTCCACAGTGAGATCCAGAACTGAACAGGGCTGAAGATGAATACATGCCAGCTTTTTCAGAAGAGCTGTTTCTGGCAAGGACTTATTTGCTTGTAGTGGAAAAGAAAGTTGGACCAGGTTCTGCCTCTGGTGTGACAATCCCCTGAGTAAAATAAATATGTCTTCAAGACTCTCAGTTTGATATTATCAATAAGAATTTAATTGGCTTTTATAATAGGTCATAAAGAAGGAAACTACTTCTCATATTAGCAAGTTTCCTGCTATCTGAAGCATTACAGGTGTTGCAGGGAGAGTGATAACAAACCTGGTGGACAAAGATTTTTTTGGAGACTGCCTGTAACTTCTGCTGAGGAGGCAGAGATAGTGTAAATCGTATCTATGAGTCATACAACTGCTGAATGTAAATCAGCATTCCTACCTCATTCTTCAGCATGATGTCTTTAATTGTGAAGCTGGAAGATTAATTTACAGTCTGGAAAACAGCCCAATTTTCAGGAGAAGCATTTGTATTAAATGATCAATGCAACACTGAAAAAGTGAGTATGCATAACCCATGAATCTCTTTTTGAGCCAAGAAAAAAAGCAAATGCTTTAGCCATGGACAGCAACGAATTTTATTTCCTTAGCCTCCTGGATACATTGAGATTATGATGTTATTTAAGTGTTACATCATGGTATTTGATGTCAAGTTCATTGATATTAATTTTTGTTGACTCAACAAACAAAAAGGCAGTGTTTTAAATATTAAGCTATGTTAAGAGCTGGACGGTATTATTTTATTTCTTGTCTTGAGCCTTGCAAGCATACAAGTTGTATTCTTATTCACTTAAATATTATTAAAATGTTTCTTTTCCTTTTGTGAATCCCCAACAGGACAAAGTCAAGATAGATCAACAATTACACATATTTTCTTTTGAGAATTAGTTGCAGTAATCTTTCTGTTCGGTCCTGTTCATAATTACATCTCCTGAATCCAGTTCTTACTGTGATTAAAACACATTACAATAATACCACATATGTATCCACATATGCTAACCATGAGGATGGAAATAGGGAACATAAGTAATAAAACCAAGGAAAATGTTTTGGTTTTTTTTTTTTTTTCCCTTTTAGAAAGCAGAGCAAATATCAGGAGCCACCTGAAAGGCTCTTTCATATCAGTGTTTCCTTGGTCAGCCAAGCCTATATTGTATGTTAAGTGTGTTGTTTCAGGAGATGTGGAATAGAAACAAACAGCAGCTGAAGAGCAGGAGCTGTTGATGAGACCATCCTTCCAATCATCTGCTGGTAGTTTGGTGTGACATCGTTCCCTTGGCACATTAGCATAGCAGTGTTTTAACATAGATTCTTCACTTTTAGGCATTTCACGGATAGGAAAGTTCCCGACCATAGTTTGGAAGATATTTCCCAGTATTTCCAGAAATGCTTTCATTATATTCTGCATAAATGGCACCAAACAAAGATGACACTTGTGTTGCCACCTTCCGGTTGCCATTTAAGTGGCTGGAGGGTTTTAACAGTGAGGATAACATGATCTTCATGTGTGGTAGGCAGGACAACATCTGTCTTATTTTCCCTGATGCTTTCCCAATGCTGTAAGTTCAAAGGTTTTGTGGTGTTGTTCATTAGGTCCATGAAATTTACAGAAAATGGGATTCCAAAAAGTTTTAACTTCTAGCTTAGGCAACTATATGAATTGACCTGCTTTTTAAAATTGATTCAGATTTTTCCACTTTTTGGCCACCAGAAAATGGGCTTTATAAGTATTTGCAAGGACTAAGTAATAGATATTTGACACTGCTGAATAATTGTTCAAAGCCTTTTACTGTTATTTTTGGAGTGGAGGTAAATCATACAAGTCACACTGCATTGCTGCCTGGGGAATTCTAGGTTCATCTCAGAGAACAGCTTTTCAAACATTAATGTGGATTTTGACATTAGACTGCTTAATGAAAAGAATTGGCACAAAAGAATTGGCAATCTGGATTACCTTTTATTATGTGTTGACATTTTTCTTGATTACTTTTTTGCTTTAGACACTAAATACACAGATAATTTATTTTCCCGATAGCATCTGTGTTTTGTCTTTGTTAGGCCCTTGAAGGCTGCTGGATCAGAGAAAGCTCAAGTTTTCTCAGCATTCCAATTGCAGAACATGAGGAAAGGAAATTGGCTTGAGTTGCTATCAGGTGAGGCCCAGACCTGCACTTCACTTCAGTACAGACATCCTTGTGTTTCCATCCCACTAACACTGCTGCAGTCATATCAGACACATTGAATGACATCAGAAATGGTTTGGGAAAAAGGAATTCAAGAGACTTGTTCCCTGTTCTGTGATGTTCATACAGGGAAATAAAATAGTCTGTACCAAACTCTTACCAGTCAATATGCAACACTGGCTTTTTCTGCAAAGAACACAGTATCAGACATGTCAGGCCATGTACTGAAACCCATCACTATTTCTCAAGTGCTTTCATTAGTTTTAAAAT
Source organism: Molothrus aeneus (assembly GCF_037042795.1). Taxonomy (NCBI): domain Eukaryota; kingdom Metazoa; phylum Chordata; class Aves; order Passeriformes; family Icteridae; genus Molothrus; species Molothrus aeneus. The sequence continues at coordinate 3,037,998 of NC_089651.1, read as the reverse complement.
AACTAGCTGATATTGTAGTGTTATAGGCTCCTTTTGCACTATGTTTTTTTTGTACAATGTTAATACTTATTTTCCTTCACAAGTTCAGGATTTTATAGATCAGTGGTCTGTTCTAATCAATCCTTCCCACATTTTCTCATGTCTTTCAGTTACTCCTCAGTCATGCTTTGCACTCTACTTCCTCTCAGTTCCCCTTTGCAATTTAGTCCTCTTAGCTGTAAAAATTCTTCTTGTGCTAACATTCTTCAGTGTTTCCATGTATTGAGAAAGAACATTGGGACGTGACAAGCTCTAAACCAATTTATTTTTAACTTGTTAAACATACTGTTACTTGTTTCAGTTTTGCCTTCCATGTCTGCAGTCACCCTCTCTGAAGTTTCTTCAATCACCACATAAGCAAGGCCCATTTACCACATTGTCAAAAACCTGAAATCATACAGGCCCCATTTAATTATTTTCTGAATATTTCCCTAAATTTAGGTGTCCTGAATAACAGCTAACATGAGCTTCATTGTATAAGCTTTTTTGCAGCCTTCTGGCTTGCAGCGTATTCCTGATAAGTGTTTTTTTAATCTCCTTCATCTATGCACATACTGTGTGTCTTGTCGTTTCCAGACTGGGGATGTTTGCTCTGTTTGACTTGCTCCAAAAAAGTGTTTTATGGGATTTTTAGTTTACTTTTAATATGTAGGGATTAATAATTTTTATGATGTAAAGATACTTGTCTGTGTGTACTCAAATATATTTTTATCTGTAGTTGTCTGTTCAGTATATTCTTATGTATCTCTATATAAAACCACTAAAATGATGTTCTTGATTTCATTATTGCTGCAACTGCAAAGACAGCTACCTGACAAAGTTTAAGAGAATGAATCCTTCACTATTCTTAACCCTAAAATAATATTAATTATTTCTATAATAATGTGAGTGATGTCCCCATGAGTTGGGCCTATATGCCTGGCAAGTAATTCCAGCCAGTGACAATCCTATCAAATGAAATCATGAGGAGTCCTTATTCATATTCTTCCAGGAATGAGTCAGATGTCTGGCCTTGCTTCCAGTTGCTTTTCCTAAACTTCCATAGAAAAAAGATAATGTATATACTGCAAGATAAACAATTATCCTGTTTCTTCAAGGTTCCATATTTTTGTTTGAAAATTTCATTAGAAACGTATGAGATTTTTTCATGATGATGATTGACTATCTCCAAGTTTTGGACATGGTCACTGTGTGTTTTTAATAGTTACAACTATTCTATAGAACAGGACTTTATTACTTGGATATTAGAATTGTACTTAGAAACTAAAGAAACATGAGAGATAAAATGGCTCTAATGCACAGAAGTGGGAATAACCTTTTCAAATTATTTTACTATCTACTGTAATAAAATAAATTATAATTGCCTTTGAAAATTATAGTGGATTTCCTACATTTCTAAGAATTCTGCTATGGTTTGATAGAAAAACCTTTTTGTTCCTCTGCAAGATGTAAATGCAGTTTCGACAGGGTCACTGGGAGTTTCTGTGGGCTGCCAGGGGAGGACAAGAGCTGGTATAGCCAGTTAGGAAATTTTATTGTCCTTGTGCTGTCAGGGTAGCAAAAACTCTGATACACAGCAATGACTGCACTCCACTTTTGAGGAAAATAGTCAGCTAAAGCCCTGTATGCAAAGCAGAGCTGCAAAGTCTGTCTGCTGCCTGAGGTCTCCTTGTTGGAAACTAATTTTACTTTTGCCCTTTCAGACCTGTGTGGTACACGTAGGTGTAGACTTCAACTAAACTGGGCTCTGAGGTGTCATCCTGCCTGCTAGGGAAACTACCCCAAATCAGAAGTGTGCTTCCTAGCAGAGGTGGCTCAGACCAAGCAGCAATGCCTCAAGAAATGCTCAGCCAGCACCCAAGGCCATTTTACATCAATGTGATTACCCAGCGTTGCCACATTTCTCTTCACAGAGAAAAGCAAGGCACAATTCTTCCCAAGGATTTCTGAGACTCACATTCTCTGAACCTCAGAGAAAGGGAAAACACAATTCTTATCTCATTTGCTGTGCCACAGCAGAATGCAATGTGGAGACTGTTCACCCACAGTGATGGTGTTCTGTCCCCTTGGCCTGCCAGGGTCAGGTGTGTGTGTGTTTGTGGGGACTGTGGGTGACAGCCATGAGATTCTGGGCACTGTGAGCAGGGTGAGTGCTTGGCAGATTCAGTTTAGATGCAATGTAATATAATGTAACATAGTATAGAATAATATAGTATAATAAAGTAATTAATTAGCCTTGTGATAAGATAAAGTCAGATGCATCATTCCTCCCTTCCACGGGGGCTGTCCTGATTCCATTACCCTGATTTGGGTTTAGTACAGCAGCTCATCTGCATGGACATGTGCCAGAGCCACAACAAAAAACCCTTATCTCTTTCCCTAAAATAGACCAGACACAGCCTGGATGTATTCACCTGACATCAATGGTGAATATGTTGTTTTAAAAAGCTGAGAAGGCATGAGGGGCACACACTAGCAAGCTTTTTATCTTTGCACACTATAAATACTTGCAGCTTAAATGCACGTTCTTGAGTGTTTGCATGCTCTCTGGACTTGCAATTTGACCTGGATAAAATCTATCACCTAGAACTGGCAAACATTTGTTCTGCTTTGCATCTTTAAACTCCATTGACATAACTGTGCTGCACTTCAGCTGGTACAATTTTACATGCCATAAGTCAGTGTGCAGCTTGTCTTGATGTCTGTCTACAGGCATAATATTTCCTACCTGATTATCACCTACAGTATAATTATTTAATCCAGGGCCTCTCAAGATTCCCATCTGTTAGATGGATACTGGCTAGTGGAAGGTACATTAGCTGTATGGTGTAGATGAATCTTTGCCCCAAACCATCCAGAAAAGCACTGGTTTGTGAGTAATACTGTTTTATGTTGTTCAGGTCATATGCTAATAAATAATGGTAAATAATTTCTGATTATATCAATAAAATTAGAGTAATAGAATGAATATGATTTCTAGTAATAATTTGATTTTTAAAAATATATTTATTTTGTGGTGATTAATATATATCATCCAGAATCTTTTTATTTCCATGATGTAACTCTGCCATTCTGTTGCTTACTTTTTGAATTTTATCTACTTTGCCCCACATTTATCTGTTTTTTCCAGTTCTACCAGCTTATATCCAGCAAATGAAAAAGTGGACCAAAGATAACTTGTGAAACTGTGTAAAAATTTTGTATTTATGTTTAAGGAAAATTAATTCCTGTGGCCCATTTGGAATCTTTGCACAAAATAAAAAAAAAAAAAAAAAGAAACTACCAGAAACCAAAAGCCCTGCATGTTTTATTGAAGTGCTTTAGCTGTCAGGTGTGCAACTGTATGTTATAGGTCCATTCACAGTAATGTTAAATGGAAATCATGCTTTAATCATGTGAATGGGTAGATCCAGATTCTCTGTCACTTCATCCATGAAGATCTGCACGAAGCTGACATGCTGGGAACCCCTGTGGGTGGATCACTGGCTCAACACACACTTTTTGTCATGTTTTCTCTTGAGTGTTGCAGGCAGGTTACAGGAACACAGCTGTTTGCAGTTATGTTTTCTATTGCTGCAATTGTCACAACCACCAATAAAAAAGTTTTAACATTGCCTGCCTTTGAATAGCAATACATGATATTTCAAGAAGCTTTCTATAGAGCGAAGATTCCTGCTTAGGATAGAGAAACAATTCTTTTTAGTTCAACAATTAAGGATTTGTAACAAGACTACCACCTTTTTACAGTTTATGCAAGTAAGTTTTCTAAATTAATATTGAAAAGAGCAAGGGAATGTATTATGAGGGCAAACTAGACTTCATCTTATGGCTGTTGCCTGGGTGAAATATTTTCAGTAAATCACAGTCTTTATGCTGTCCTTGGATCTTTTGGAGTCTCAGCTGCCACAGCTGTATAATGTACATTGATTTCTCGTTGGTATTCAGAAAGAGAGAAAGCTGTTTAATCATTTGGTTTCTGACTTGCTAATAAAAAACTGTCTTCTTTAATAAGTTTATTTTAGATAAAGCTACAGTCTCTGCCACAATTTGACATACTTTCTTCGGTTTTTTAAAGTAACAAATGATGCTGAGGATGAGACAATATCACTGTAATTTCTTCTTACCAAGTGGATGCCTTTGTGATTTGCAGAGTTTTTCAACACTCAGAGAATGAAAGCTATTTAATCATTCTCCATATGAATTATAAATAAAGTTTTACAATTGTCCCACACGGAGGGAAATGAAAGGGAAGAAAAGGACAGAGACTTCTTCTCATTGTAAGGAAACCACTTCTAATAGTGCCATGACTATACCCAAATGAACATCTTTTATATCACTAACAGTTTTCCAGCCATCACATCTCATTGATATTCTGCTTCATTAAAGTCTCATGATAGAAATGTTATTAATATGCAGAGGCAGTTTTATATCAGATTGGGGAAAAAAACCCTCAACCCAAGTCTAATAATATAATTACTGATGTTGTATGATGGGAAATCACTAATGTGATTAGAAGTGCCTGACAGATTATAGAAAGAGATTTGATAAAGTCCACCTGGGTTTGGAGAAGTCAATTGAACCAAGTCTCAGCTACTGTAGGGAAAAGGGAATGAAGGAAGCAGTAGGGTTGGACTGCAATCAGAAGAGCATAAACCAGTGTCTTTTACTGGGTCTAAAGCTGGCTTGCTCCTTGTAACCAGACTGCTCTGTGCATTAAAGATGTTGTTCAAGTTTAGCACTTGGTTCCTGTGTGATTTGACACAGGCAGGCAGCCAGAACAACCACAAAGCCATGGCTGAAATACAAAGAGTAAATTTATTTCATTGCCTTGCTAACTGGAGGATCCTGAAGCAACAGGAAATGTTGGCACCACCAAGTTCAGTCCAGTCCTGACAGGAGCAGGACTATCTGCTATCATGATATTTTTCATCATGAGACTTTGCTGTTTGCACCCATTCATCAGGGGCCCATGCTGTGATCTCCCCTGAGCTTTTTATGATCTCCAAGATTTCTCTTCCAAACCAAGGAGCTTGAGTATGTCTGTGAGAGCGTGTCCAGATCTCTCCAAACACCTATGTTATCTCTAAACAGAGATTCTGCTTCTCAAAACAGAGCATAAACAGCAGGGGACATAATAGATGGGGTTTGATATATAGTAAGAAGCCATTGCTATCTTTGAAAATCAAAAAACCTACCCAGTGTAACTGGCTTTTTGAAAGCAAAATTCAGCCTTTCACTTTATCATGGCCTGTGAGGGTTTTTTCCTCCCCACTTTGCTGTAAGTATCCAGTACTGCATTGATGTGACCTTGTAACTGTTGACTTTGGATTAGTTATGGAATAGCTCCCAGTTTTATAAAAATTTGCATACAGGATACAGGAAGAAGAGTATTATACAAATAACTACAGCAGTGTTTCAGTCATCTGTTTAAGAAAAGCTTGCCTTTGATAGAACACTTTCCTCTGCAGAGAATGAATGTGCTGTGTCAGAGCCCAGGACATTCCTCTGGCTGCCCTGGAGGACTCCAGACCCTGGCAGGGGCTCAGGGACCTTGGCAGGGAGTCACAAACACCTGTGCCTTTGATTTTAGCCCATGGAAACAATTCCCAACTTTGTGTGAGGAGTTACAAGCCACAAGGGTTTGAGTAGAATGATAGTGAATTTGTCCCAGGGTGGAAAAGTAGAATTTTGGGGTTTTTAGAATGGGGGTTCAAGAGGCAAGATGGAGGAATCTGGGCATGTCCTGTCCTTCTCCTTCTTGTCCTCCATTTTCTGCTGTGATGGTGACACTTCTGGATTGGTTTAGGGTAGAGACAGACTGTCTAACATAGGTGATGGGTATTGGAAAATTATTGTAAATAAAGTACACATGGTTCTTAGTATAAAAAGCCAACACCACCCCAAGGGCAGGGACTGTGCCACAGCCCAACCTGCTGGACAGATCTCAGCAGGTGAGAGAAGGAATGGAATGGATGAGAGAAAATAAACAGCCTTGAAAAGCAGAACCAATGAATCTCGACTTCTTCAGTTGCAGGGCTGGGATAAAAAGAGACTTTCTAGCACCTCAGGGGTCATCTCAACCACAGAAACCTGAGAGTGCTACTCCACTTAAGCCCTGTTTGTACTTCTTATCTACAAAGAAGAATGGGTTTCATACATCTGATCAAAGAACCCTCTCTTGTTTCAGAATTCTGAAATCTAAAAGACATAATGTGTATTATGTTCCTGTATTTAAATATTTGCTTCACCTAGTTGGTCTGGTTGCAATTGCAGAAGGTAAGCAAAAATCACTAGATTTTTTTAACCCAGTCTCATCATTTACTATCATATAACTGTTGTTAAATTCCAAATTATCATTGAATCATAGAATGCTTTGGGTTTGAAGGGACCTTTAAGGCCATCTAGTTCCAAATTTCCTGCCATGGGGAGGGGCACCTTCCACTAGATCAGGTTGCTCAGCACCCATCCAACCTGGCCTTGGACATTTCAGACATGGAGCATCCACAGCTTTTCTGGATAACTTGTGCCAGTGCCTCACAGCTGTGGGGGGATAGAAGGTAAGAAAAGAAAGATAGTGCAGAAGGTAGTTTCACACCTGAGGAGTTGCAGCTGTACTGATCACCAAAGATTAGGAATGGGCCTGCCCTTAACAGGCCACAGCTCTGTCCAATGATGATGAGTGCTATAAAAAGTGGGTTAGCTGGGTAAGGAGAGAGCTGCAGTTTGTTGGCTGTGCTGTGAGGAGCTGCTCATGAGAAATCACCAAGAAGGTATGGAGCTTTTGCAATAAGATGACAACACACAGTAAATAATTTCTTCCTAGTATCTGATATAATCCAACACTCCTTCAGTTTGAAGCCAACCCCCTGCGTTCTGTCACTCAATGCTGTTGTAAGAAGTCCCTCTCCAGCTCTCTTAGAGCCCCTTTAGGTACTCAAAGGCACTGTCAGGTCTCTGCAGATGATGAAGTCTCTCCTTGTGTTTTCCTTCTGCTGATGCTGATTCCACTGTCACTTGATCTCGGCTAAGTGGTTCTTTGCTCTCAGTGGTCGGAGAGTCTCTGAGCTTTAAAGTTATTCTGCTTTCTTCTCTAATGTAAAATTTGCCTCTTAACTCTCAGCTTGGTGGCTGGAGTAGGAAATGCCCTTTCACAGCTGGAAAAGAATTCACATGAGCGAGCAAGGGCCCAAACTTGAAAGTGAAAAGAGTAGCTTGCCTTCAAATCCTGGAGACCCCAAAGCTTATTTCCTCCCAAACCAGAAAAAGTTAAAAGGAATCAAACTCTTTAGGTAAGCCTCTGTTCCCTGAGACTCTGTTGACAAATGATTCCTAAAACATGATTTTGCAAATATAGTGCAGAAATACAACATGACTATATAAAGCAATTATTTTGCTGAAAATTGATATTTATACCACTGTGAGATATATGTAATAACCGTGGTTCATATCCACACCTAGAGACAAACTTTATGCACTGCAGATTAGGGGACAAGGAAGAAAAATGGTAGTTCAGACAAACTTAAAAAATTTCTTAATTCTTTGGATGCCTTCAGCCTGTGGGAACTATGTCAAATCCCCTGAGTACAGCATTTTGAAATGCATGACAGATTGTAAAGCCACAAAAAGGTTTTTTTTATCCATTCAATAAAACCTGAGGATTAATTCCTTTCATGTTTCCTGCATGAGCATGTATTATGGAATTAATATCATCAGAGGCAGATACCTGTTTCCTTTCATCCTGCTGCCAGGCAGCCCTTCAAACAGCCTCACTCTGTCTTCTTGAGGACCTCTTCACAGGTATTCAAAAGCTGCTGCTCAGTGCTCCAAGAAGCTGGCTCTTCTCCAGCTCCTTCTCCAGGTGCTGGGTGGCAGCACTGCCCTGCTGCCACCCTCAGCTGTTCCCTCCTTTGGAGCCATTGCTGAGCTCCACAATCCCTTCCTCAGCCCTGGAGGAGGCGACTGAGCACTGGTCATGACAGGGACCAGGAGAGGTCACAGAACAGCTCCCGAGGCACCCCTTGGACACAAGATCCCTGCCAGGTGGAGAATGAACGTTGCTGCTGTCCAAACCCTCCAGCCAAGCAGATTTTTTACTCGTCAGTCGAGACAGACCCTCTCTGTTGGTTGCAGCTCATTGCAGCCCCGAGACACGTGAAAAGTCTCTGTTTCAGCCCGCACGTTTGAAGGAGTCAGGGCTCTTCATTTCTCAGTCTCAGAGTTGTTTATTGTTTCTTATCTATAAAATTCCTTCTCCTGCCCTGCTGAGGTCCATTCAGCAAGACAGCCCAAGGCACTCTGCCTGCCCCTGGGCCAGTGTTATCTCTTTATACTAAAAACTACGTCTACAATACTTACAATAACTTCCCAATCCCTATCACCTATGTTAGACAGTGAGCTTCTACTCTAAACCAATCCAAAAGTGACAACATCAGAGCAGAAGATGGAGGCCAAGAAGAAGAAGAAAGGCTGGACATGCCCAAGTCCCTCCATCTTGTTCCCAAAACCCCTATTCTAAAAACCCCAAAATCTACTTTTTCACCTAGTGATAATTTTATTATTACACTACTTAAACGTCTGTGGCTTTCAGGTCTTCATAAAAAGCTGGTAATTTGCTCCATGGGTCACAATCAAACCCCCAGGTGTTCTGGGCTCTGTGCCAGGGTCTCTGAGCCCCCTGGCAGGGGTCCCAGCAACTCTGGACACCCAGAGGGATGCACTGAGTTCCGACAAGACTCTACAGACCGTAATGTTCTAACTGGGCTACAAGTTTGTAGTGGGAGACAGTGTCAAAGCTCTTGCTAAAGCCAGGTTTTTCAGGCATGATTTACCTGTGATAAATCCATGCTGACTCTCCCTGATCACGTTCTGTCTCTTGATGTGCCCAGAACTCTGCTTCAAAGGCCTTGCTTCATGACACCCTGCCAGCATTCAGCACCATCCAGGAAGAAACTCTTCATTACAAGCAAAAATTAGTCAGATGCTTAAAAGATCTAGGTGTCATGTAATGTGTTTTATAGCATTTTACAGGAAATATATCTATAATTCTATACTTTTTTTTTGATACTTCAATAATGCAGGTGCTTCATGTATGATATTTTCTGGTCCAATAGCAGTAACGAAAGGTAGGTAATTGAAGTGGTATAATATGCCATTTGTCACTATAAAAGCTTTATAATTTTCATGTATGGGAATCTCATGTATGGGCTCTCACACCAAACAAGCAGATGCCTTCCTGCTGGAGACAGGGTCAGAGTTTGCATTGCAATCCTGAGGGTGGACATGGGTGCCCTACTCAGTGCCATCTGGCTTCTGAATGGTATTTACCTAGCTTCTCTTTTTTATTGATATTTTCCAGACAGCAAACATAACTGAAAGTTCTATCCCTGTGACTCCAAGATTCTGTGGATGAATGTCAGTCTGATTCAAAAATTCTCTATGCCTCACTGCTTTACAGCTTTTGAAGTACAAGGAAGGTCTGTGGTCTTTGAGGCATGTAATTTCATCCTCCACTTTTTAAAATTAATTTCTGCCATTGGAAGACGAAGCAGTTATTTTCTTATTGTCTTTCCCAGTAAGTATTAAAGCACTGTTTGTGCCTTTAAGGCTGTGACCAAGAATCCCTAAAAGCCCAAATAATAAAATTCAATTATCTTTCTTGTGGCAAGTCAACAGAGGGTAAATCCAGATGGTAATTTAGCCCAGTTCCAGGTATGCTGTCAGTTACAGTGGCTGGAATGGTTTCCTGATGCAAGTTTCATGGCATGTGCCTCCACTGTGGCCTCCTTCTCCAAGTGTGATCATTCTTCCCCACATGCGAGACAGGGAGCTCTGGATTTCCCAGTGTTTGCCTCTGTCCAAAGGGCAGAGTCATCACAGGGCTCCATAAAGAATGCAGCCTTCAGTGGCAGAGATTGAGCCTTTGGTATTTGCTTTTGCACTAATATTGATGGTGAGTGGTCTAAAATGTACTTCTGAAACAAGGCAGTCAGGGTCAATGCTTTTTTTTTTACTAAATTGTATATAGATATTTGTGCCATTTTTCTATCCATATGCTGTCTAAAATGAGCTGAGGAAAAATGTGGGTACTTTGGCAGTTTTTCTTTGTGGAGATAAACACTTTATAGACCTATTACTAACTCAGTTGCTCTTTTTTTTTTTTTTTTCCCCAATGTAAGTTAATAATAAAACCTGTGTTTCCCAGATTTACATGTTTTCTGTAGAATATAATCTACTGGTATGTCCTACCAGGATACCTAAAATACACCACTTTTACCTCTTACAATGCCCTAAATTAATGTCTGCCATATATCCCTTACAAATATTAATTGGTTTTACTCCAAGGATGAATTTGGCTGCTCAGTCCTGAAACAAGCCAGTTCTTCATCTGAATGGATATGCTTCCTTGAATGCTGGCCAGTGCCTGATGGCTGAAAGGCAAATGAAACTTTCCCTCATAAAACTGTTCAGCGGTATCATAGGTTGACTGGGAAAAAATAATGTATTTTCCTATGCCCATTTGAGTTACTGATAATTATTTTCAGATTCAGAATGGAAGCATAAATTGTCAAAGCAAATTACAAGGTGAGAATGCTGATTTTATGTTAAGTCCTTTCTGAGACAGGACTGGGGGGAATTGGAGGCACCAATCATGGAGGCAGCTGTGAGAGGGCCCCATGTGTCTCAGTTGGACTTGGGGTAAAAAGACCTGAGAAGCCAAAGTTCAGCCTTTGAAGACCTCTAGGACTTGATGAGCATAATCTGCATAGAAAAGTAATTTTGTTTATGTGTGTCAAACTCAGGAAACCACTGTTGTACCCTCTCAAAACAAAACCACCTCCAAATCTGTGGATGCACTGCAATGCAGCTAGAAAGGGGTGAGTGAGACAGAGTAGAAATTCTCCAGAGTAGAAATCCATTTTGATTTAGGTGAAATGTTCATCTTTGAGTCTGTGTAGCCTGACTGCAAGGCCTAGGCTCAAGGGAAACTGCTTCAGTGAAGGACAGAGATAAGCAGGGGGGAGACAGTGGGTGATAGAGAGAGACAGAGACACTGCTGTGAGAGCAGCTCAACCTGACCTAGGAGTTCTTTCTGGTAAAGAAGAACTAGTGGCAAAAGTCATGCCAAATTCGTGAAAATGAATATGTATGAACCTATAGTGAAATTGTATGCATATGTATTTGACAGGGGGATAAAAAGGGACCTGAAGTTCCCAGAAGTACACATGTCTTTTAAGGAGAGCAATCTCCACATGCGTCCAGCACTGTAATAATAGACATACTGGCTTTACAACTTTCACAAAGTTGTGGAGTTTTTTTTGGCTATCTCTGCAAAACATGAGATTGTGATTCTTGAATTCCAGCTCTGACCCCAGTCTCAACACTAACCTCAGCTGGAGCCTGGTACTGGCACTGGCTGCTGTCAAAGTCATTCTTCTTAACTCGGTAAGCATGTAGCAGCTAAACAAAATCTTACTTTTATGATCTGCTCAGTTTTCCAAGCCTTAATCCTGACCACGATTACAACTCAATGCAGTTCTCTGAGGAAGAAGGAAAAGCCAGGCATTATTATAATCCCTAAAAGTTTGTATTTTGAAGAACCCAAACATAAACTTAACTCTTGAGCATTTATGTTTATATAATTCGTTATACCCACAGGAAACAATAACATTAGGAATTGATTACTGCTGGTATCACCCTCTCATAGCTGTGTGGACTAAGTTGATTCCAGTCATGTACAGAACTTGTGACATTTTACTTCTAAAATTCTAATCATTATCCCAACCTCAATTTTAACCTGAAATATCACCAGACTATCCTTTTAAGGTTAAAACAGAAAATAAGATATTGGAGCCTTTTGACTGCAGTAGTCTAACTCTGCTGAGTTTTCAGGATCCATCTGTAAATTAGTTTGACTTTCAGCTTCCACTGTCCATAACATATCCACTATTCATTATTTTAACTTCAGACAGGAAACCAATATTCAGACAAAACCAGATGGTTTAACGCCTAAAGGAAAAAATTTGAAATGTATTAACACCAGACCTCTTCCTAATTTATTAACTGTGCATTCGACAAAATGGTTATCTTTTCCAAACACCTTCAACATCTTCCATCCCATGCTTTACCCTTTACCCTTACCAAACTGAAATTCTGATATTAAAATGGCCAGGAAAGTACAGGGGGGAAACAATTGAATCTATTAACATCATCCACTTTCCTTATTTTGTGGCACATATAGGTAAGCTAAGCATTATCTCAGCTACTGAAGTTGTAGTTTTCCAAACCCTGGCAAATTCCAACCCCAATAACCTGCTGCTAGGATGCCTTTATGCAGGAGAAAACACCACTCAGTTAATTTGCCAGTACATGGGAGTTTATATATAGAATAAAAGTATTACTTTTTCTTTTGGTTTGTTTTGTGGGTTTTAATCATAATGTCTTGCTTCTGTCTGGTTACGTGATCACTACTGGATTGACTCCAAGCAAGGACAAAAGAGATTCTATACTTGATTTTCTGGATCATACATGCCTGAGGATGGAACACATTTGTCCTAGGGAGTGTAACCCCTTGCCATACTCCAGTGGCTGCCCTGAGGATATATTCACACTGACCAAACCACAGTATGAGCTCAGGGACATGCCTCAGGGATCTTCTGCATGTATAGAATTTTTCTGCTCAGAATTATGATGCAATCAAAGGCACATCACACATGTAGATAATAATATTTTTCTATAATATGGGACTGTTGGCTGTTTCTCAGAAGAAAATGATTCGAGAATACTCCTCTTTCCAGACCAGTGACAAAATTGGGTTTTCAGCAGAACAACACACATGTGAGTTGTCAGGTGGGGAGCTCCCGAGTACCTGAGCCTCCAGCTGATTCCAGTGCTGCCTTCTGTCTAGTGCCAGCCTCTGCTAACAACCTGCCCTCCCATTTCAGCAGAAATTCAAAGAGGTGAGCTGGAATCACTGCCAGGCAACCACTGGACACAGCACACTGCTGGAGCTCATCAGCCTGTTATATACAGAAAGCAGCTCTAGCAGAGTTACTCTGTTCCTGTGCTGTGCTCAGCTGTGCTGAGGTCAATCAGTCTGTTTGAATGGATTGCCTGTGAGCAGCATGCAGTAATAGTCTCAAAGTGCACTGTCACCATACCCTCACCTGCTCAAGGAAAATTCCCTGGTATTTGGAGTGCTATGAACACAGAGGTACATGGAGGAATGGTTTCCTTCAGGCTCTCTGGTTTCCCAATATGTTTTTGGTGGCAACTGGTTCGTGGAAAGGATGAGAAACAAGTATGCTGTTCTGTGGAAGAAGCCATGAAAAAAAGGTTTATTAGTTCTGTTGGTCTCTGAATATATTTCTGTTATTATTCTATTTTATTTAGTAACTGGACAGGTCTGCAATTTAGAAATGGGAGTTGTTATAACTACTCTAGGTGAGGCTGTAGCACGTTTCTTCTATCCTTGGTATAGAGAGAAGTCAATACCATGTTATTTAATGGAAGCTGAAGAGTGTGCTCCTAAAATACTTGAGACTAGGAAGATCCTATCAATTGTGATTTGATAAATCCTGCCCTTTATGTCTGTCAGTGCTGACTCACATGTGTTTGTTATTTGCACCAATGTCATTGCCTGTGTAGCTTTTGAGACCCCCTTAAGCATCCAAACACAGTCTGTATCTCAAACAGCCTAAAAATTCCATGATGAATTCTTTTGAAGAATATTTTTCTCTTATTAGGTTCCTATCTCAAGTGAACAAACTGCTTGATTTACAGCACTGTTGTTTGAGAAGTTCCCTTCTGTAGCTGAAGATTCATGTAATTGCTACTTTGCAGCAAATAAAAAAAAAATTCTCTGGTTCAAACTGCAATTTGACTATTTCTGCTGTGTAGAGCCTATTATCAGACCCTTGATGAGGCACAGAACAAATTTGGATGAAAATGATGAAATTTGGATGAAATGGCCCTCCATCAGGGCAGACTACAAAGATCCTCCTCTTTGAGGTATTGGCACTTTTGATGCATAAAATGCATGAAAATTTGCTTGAAAAGTGCAAGTTGATGAGTAAAAGAGAATTCACAGTAATTGTAGTGAAATGAAAAAAGAAAACAAGGCAAAAGCATTGGAAAGAATATGTTTAATTGCATGTAATTACTTGATGTGGGTTTCAGTCAGGGAAAGAAGGAGAAAGGAACATGCTAAATAGCGTTGGTGTGGTAATTACTCTATGATGATTTTCTCAAATGACTGAACTTTGTGTATTATTTAAAAAAAAAAAAAGATACAGCAACAAAAACACCCAGGAAAAATACACACACTACTTTTTTATGTCGTAAGAACTTTGCTGTATCAGTCAAAATGCTCTGCCACATCTTTCAGCTCATGATTTTTGCATGTGTAGACAAAATGAACTTTCTTTCCTGGTAATGCTGTGTCAATATGCTAGGTGGGATACAAGTTTAATAATTTTAACTATCAGGGTGTAAGTAAAACGTTGCCTGGGTTATATGATAGTGTAAGCACTTTGAGATTGAGCTTCTCAGTTGAACAATTTTTTGACATACCAGGTTTGCTGACAAACAAATCTGAACAAGTTGCAGTCTGGTGAAATAAAAATACAAGAGAAGGAGAAATAGAAGTCCAATAGAGGTGGGGCAAGGTTCCTAGCACTAATTAAAATGGTTTTGTCTCTAAACAAGTAATCAGAATGTGGTGGTGTTTGAGGGTCCCCAGGACGAGGGAAGAGATGAGAATCTTGACTCCATGTTTCAGAAGGCTGATTTATTATTTTATGATATATATTATATTAAAAGAAAATGATATACCAAAACTACACTAAAGAATGGAAGAAAGGATTTCATCAGAAGGCTAGAAAAGAAAGGGATGAATAGTAAAATCTTGTGACTGCTCACAGCCTTGATGCAGGGGGCTGTTATTGGTCATCAAGTAAAAACAATTCACATGTTGGATAAACAATTCTCCAAATCACATTCCAAAGCAGCAAAACATGGAGGAGCTGAAGCTTCTCAGCTTCTCAGGAGAAAAGATCCTGGCAAAAGGATTTTTCAGAAAATATGTCTGTGACATCAGACTATGCAAAATAACTAACAAAGTTATTATCCCCTCCCATCTGTGAGTTTTAAGCCATAATCTGTATAGAATACTGTCCTAGGGCAGCCAGGGCCAGGCCTTGTCCCTCCATGGGAACAGCTGACATTGTCCTCCTGCTCCTCACAGAGCCTGAGGAGCACTGGCAGCATTCCAGCTTGGACAGGGGGTGCAGCAACAAGTGCCAGAGTTCTGCACATCTGTCCTGCTTGTCCCAGCCAGCAGCACTGCAGCCTGCAGCTGAGCACTTGAGACTGCAGAACATGTTTCATTGCCTTAGCTGAAATAGTCTGATTTTAGGAAAAGGAAATATATTACCTAACTTTTTTTTCACTGGTAATATATTGTCACAGACATCTTTTCTGAAAAATCCTTTCCTTAGGACTTTTCCTCCTGAGAAGCTGAGAGGCCTCAGGAACAAAATGTACCCAATGGTTATCTGCTGCTGTGGAATGCAACAGGTGCATCTGGGATTGGGCTCATGTGGTTGTTTCTAATTAATGGCCAATCACAGTCAGCTGGCTCAGACTCTCTGTCCAAGACATAGCCTTTGTTATCATTCTTTCCTGTTCTATTCTTAGCCAGCCTTCTGATGAAATCCTTTCTTCTATTCTTTTAGTATAGTTTTAATGTAATATATATCATAAAATAATAAATCAGCCTTCTGGAACATGGAGTCAGATCCTCGTCTCTTCCCTCATCCTCGGACCATGTCACAATATATGATATTTTTTTCTTCAGTTGCTGTAATTTTTTTCTAGGGAAGGCTTATCTCATCTGAGCATGACACAGAGATCCAGTAGTCAAGTCTGGTCTCGTGAAGCACGTGCTGTGCATATGAGTTTTGAGAATGAACCTCTTTTTTTTTCTTCCAGCCTACGAGGAGATTCAGATCTGGAAGAAAACTGAGAATAACAAAACTGTCCCAGTGTCATGAAGTATCTTCTTCATCTCTAAAAGGATGAAATGTCAGAGTGATACAAGTCAGACAGAGCTGGTTGATGTACTGGCTTTGCAGGGAGCTGCTTGGACAAGCATGTCAGTGTCATATGTATTTCACATGGTGCCTCTGGGGGTTTTTCCTGTAGCTCACACGTGATGTGTGTAGCTCACAGATATTTCAGAGTGCCAGTGTGACCAGCTGCAGCTCCAGGTCACCTGTCTGGCTGTGCTTAAACAGCTGAGAGTGGGTCACAAGTGAGGAGGGGCTGTATCCTGTAACCCTGAGGAAGAACAGGCTCACTGATGGGATCCTGCTGTTCCCTCCCTCCTCTGGCAGGAGAGGCTTCCCATGGGACAATTCCATGTAAAACTCACTTATCAGCCTTCAGCAATAAATACCAATTTGAAGTGGACACTGGCCAAGGTGATTTTTCACCCTCTAGTCCTGAAATTTTTGTAAGAATTGGTCTATTTGCACTGTTATGGACAAAAGGTTGACTTCAGAAACTGAGCCACGTTCTGTGGTATTTTCTGAGACCCCCATCATTGGGAGGAAATGATGAACCTGACTCTATGTTCTCAGAAGGCTAATTTATTATTTTATGTACTTATATTATATAAAAGAATACTCTACTATAACTATACTAAAGAATAGAGAAAGGATACTTAGAGAACGCTAAAAGATAATAATAAAAACCTCGTGACTCTTTCTCCAGAGTCCAACTCAGCCTGACTGTGATTGGTCATTGAGTCAAAACAATTCACATGTTGGATAAACAATCTCCAACCACATTCCAAAGCAGCAAAGCACAGCAGAAGCAAATGAGATAATCATTGTTTTCATTTTTCTCTGAGGCTTCTCAGCTTCCCAGGAGAGAAATCCTGG
Source organism: Molothrus aeneus (assembly GCF_037042795.1). Lineage (NCBI taxonomy): Eukaryota > Metazoa > Chordata > Aves > Passeriformes > Icteridae > Molothrus > Molothrus aeneus. The sequence continues at coordinate 3,021,019 of NC_089651.1, read as the reverse complement.
GCAAGGGGATTTTTCAGAAAATATGATGTTGAAAACATTCCTCAAACTCATCCAGTGCAATTAATTCTACTTTGCCTGAAGTAACAGGCTCAAGCTTCAAGAATCTACTAAAATAATACATTAGTAAGAGTTAAATTTCAATTTTGCTAAATGACTGCATCTTCACAAGGCTGATTAGGAGCAGATCAAATCCACTTCCTACCATGGCATTCAAAATTATTACTGCAAAAAACACTATATGAAATTTGACAAAATTTTTCAATGTGAAAGCTCAGTTTTTTCTTACCTTTGTTTAAACATGTGGCAGGAATAGTTTTCCTTTTAATCACGACTCTTACTGATAATCCACTGAAAAGTGGGACATCACCCTGCTGGCTAAATAAATGAATGACTCATTATCAGGGATTGATGGCTAACTTAGCTATCTAATGGTATACAGGAATTAAACTACGTTTTTAAATTTGCTAGATCATATTTTCTTCTTACGTATCACTACTGTTAAAAGCTATTATTTACATTTATCTTTTAATATATAACAGTGTCAAGACTACAGAGATTTAAGAGATCAGTGATTCCCACATGATAACATCTGATAATGCCTCATCTTCTCTGAGGAGGCTTCCAGTAAGGAAAGGACAAATGTGGAAGTCTGAGAATCCCCTTCTGAGAAATTGAAAATCAAGGAAGAAAACTAGATAGGGACAAAAAAACCTGATACTATCCTTCTGATAACAGAACTGAACTCATAAATGAACTTAGGGCTGGTCCTCAGCATCTTTTAGTAATCTGTCAATGCACCTGTGACTGAGACTGGCAGTGATTGCTGTGCTGGACAGGAAAAATAGAAGTGAATTCTAAATGGCAAATACTGAGGAACCAGTCCAAGACATGTGAATACAGGATTAATTTCCCTTCTCTATCAGCATAGTTTCTTTGACTACACTTATTAGAGTTTTCCCAGGTACAAAAATACAACTTCATTTCAATGTGAAGGATTAGTCAAGGTCCAGCTGTATTTTGCTTGGAAAAAAAATTCTGCCTGCTATACCTGCACCAGAACAGGTTTATTGGTGGAATTGTCTTCTGCAGATGTGGCAATTTTTGGGGGGGCTGTTTTTGGTCCTAAATTATTTCTTCTGTTTTTGTGATGAGCTTTCACATATAGGCAGGTAACTGGTAGTATTCTCCCAGTCTAAGAAGATTTCTAGAAAAATGGAGTAGTAATAAAAAAATAGGCATAGCAAACTTTGGTTCCCCCCCCCCCCAAAAAAAAAGGAAAAAAAAAAAGGAAAAAAACCTGTGCCTCATCTTTGTAGCCTTTTTTTTTATTTTACTGTGATGGAACACCATTCAGCTGAGCAGGGAAATATTCTCTAGTTCAGAACTGCAATTGAGTAGAATCTGACTTATTTAGGGCTGAACACAAAAGCGAGGTCAAATCAAGGAATTAACAAGACCAAGAGAACAGATGACTTTCCAAATCCCAGAGTGCCAGTGCTGGAAAGTTTATTGTAATGGAATTTCCAGCCAGAATTTCCAGGCTCAGGAGGTTTAGTTATTTTGGATACATTTCAGATCAGCAGTGCCTGCTTGGCATGCTGTCTGCTCCTATTGCAGCATTTAGTTTTATGACAGTGTTCTGTGTAAGAAACAAGAATGGCCTATATCAGGACACCTTGGCAGCTTTATTTTAGCTGTAGCATTTTCAAGGAGAAGTTCCACAGCTGTTATTCCTTGTAACTGTGGGTCAGTGTCTTGGCTTGAAATGGTTGAAAAGGATGTGCAAACTGAAGGTTCTTTCCCACAGGCTGTAGGTGTCAGCTCAGCTGCTCTCACTCCTAATATGTGCAGTGTTACAAACACAGAGCCCTGGGGAAGAAATGCTATCAGCTGGAAGTTCAGCAATTATAGTTTACCACAGGACATGGAATGGTTTCTTTGTGGGGGTTATCTTAGCAAGGTGCTCACAGGGGGATCCATCTGTTTCTACTCATGTGCTTCCAAGGATGACATTTGCTAGCAGGGCCAAAAAACCCCCAGGGAAACTGCATGTGAGCACAGTTCTGGAAAAGGCAGCATAACCTGTTATAATTCCATTTCCTCCTGTATGTAATCTGCAGAACTCATCTGATAGGGAGTTTCTTTCCCGAGATTTTGGGTGAGTAGACTCACTCTAAATCCTGCTTCCTCTGTTTCTGCACTAGGGTTCATCCAGCACTGAGTATTGTGGGAATCTATAAAATCAGAGGGTTTTGGGAAAGCTGAAAAAGGCAGGCCTCAGAAACAGCAGAACTGGGATTAGAGCTAAGCAGCAGCCATGAGATTGGTCAGCAGAAAAATTATTTAAAAAGTAGAAAAGCAAGGACAAATAGAACAATGGTCTGTGTATTAATTGTCTAGAGTAACTCTAAGCTACAGAAAAGTTTATCTAGTGGGATATTAGGCAGTTTGAAGCTTAATAATGGAGCTCTGTGCATTGTGTTTTAAGGCTCACAAGCAGGTATTGTATGTGAAATCAGCAAGCATTGTTTAACCAAAGGTACCCGTGCTTATAGAGGTTGGATGGAACTACTGTCAATGTGCTTTTGCTTTGTGGGATTGGTTAAATTAAATTCTTGGTCTGCTGCCTGGGCTGTGAGCTGGTGGCATCTTCCCACTGTCATAATAACCATGGAATGAGAGCGATGCTGGAAAATAAAGCAGCTCAAGGCACGTTCCCAGCAGTCCTGTCCTGTTGGTGATTTGTACACAGACCCCGGCTGGCGTCAAGTACTTGGCACAGAGCTATGGTGAGAGGCACTGTGAAACTTCTGATCTCTTGCCTTCCTGCTTCCTCCCCATTCCCCTGATCCATGAAAGTGTTTAGCCATGACAGTACTTCACTTTAGCCATGACAGCACTTCACTTTAGCCATGACAGTACTTCACTTTAGCCATGACAGTACTTCTCTGCACTTCATCTCCTAAGAAGCAGGTGTTGGTTGCACAGCGGTGGTGCTGAAACTGTTGATCGTGCTGTTATTAGATGACCCCTGACATTCATCAACTAACTGAGAGACTGGAGACCATGAATTTCCCATTTGTCCTGAAATCACTTTCAGAAGCTGCTGCACAGTCTTCCACACAATCCGTTACTTAAAGGCAGAGATGAAAATTCAGGGAGTGGGGGCTGACTTCCAGCTGAGGTAATTTTACAAGGCTACTGCCAGGGAAGAAGCAAGAGTTCAACCCCCTGACTGGATTGAAAGCTGCCTTACTGTGAGCAGCTACTGAACCTGGAGAGAACATCTGAGTGCTTGTTAAGCTGCTGAAAGGTGGATCTGACAGCTGCTCCTTGTGTGCATAAAAACACAGAAAGCACACAGTCCTGAGGAAAGGATAGTGGAATATTAATTGGCTCTGAGTGACTTCTAGTGCCAAGAAAGCTCAATATGGGATGATGCTGGGGGTATAACTGGCAGGAGAGAATTAATTGCATATTGTGAATGAGGAAGGACTATGGTGTTCAGAAATGAGTTTAGCTTGTTTTGTTGGTTTTATGTTAATTTTTCTACTTTGGGTTAATTTTGTGGTAGTGATTACACCTAAATATTTTTTCAAGTCTGAAACTAGTTCTGTGGTTATCTGTTGAAAAAGTTCTGAGTCTCATATCAGGTTAATTTTAACATATATCCTCACCTTTGCTCTTTTATCCCTAGGAGAAGCTGGTGGTTCTACTAAGAAAAATCAAAATCAATCTCATACGAGGTTCTTATTTTTATTAATTTTTTTTATCCGATATATGAAGTTTCTTTTTTGTTTCCTTTGGTCCTTCAGTGGCATAGAGGAGAAAAATCTTTAAAAATAAATAGATCTGGGCTGAGCCTTTAATGCCTGTCCTTTTTCTGTTGGACTCAATTGCTTTCATACATATTTTTTCAATCTTTTCAGGAAGAAGACCTGAAGTCATAAAATGTGTCCCTTCTCCTAAGATTCTCATCAGTGAGGAATTATATTAAAGTAACGAGGCAGAAATTAGCTGGAATTTTAGAGTTATAAAAGGGAAATTGCAAAAATGAGAAGGTGTTCTCTAAGCACAAGTATCTCAGTACAGTGTTCATATAATAGCAATAAAATATGATCTAGTGATGATGAATATGCAGAAGAAAATGTTTTTTGGATGTATTTCCCATTTCCTTACTGTGACAGAGGAAATGGCAAGAAATTCATTGCTGTCATCACAAAATGATTCTTTCTGTTTATGATAGCTCTGCTTAGTATTACTAAAAATTAAAATTGGTTCACTGAAAAAGCCTGCTATGAACTAGTCACAGCTCAGTCATCTCTAAAATAGCACTGTTATGTACCTGAATCTTGGGAATGTGCGTGGGAAGGTGAGGGGGAGGGCAAAGGAGCTCAGTGAGAATATCTGCTTCATGGCTGCTCCATCTTCCCATTTTACCATGCAATAATACAGGAGAGTGTTCCTTGCTCTTTCCTTTGCCATGCAAATGACTCAGATAATCACAGAGATATCAACACAGCATCAAAGCACACTCTTCATAACAACTGGCTCTGTGGATATTTAAAATGTGTGAGCTGGCTCTGTCTGTTCACAGAGGAAGCAGAGAGGGGATGTTTACCCAGCCACTCTTGCTCTTTTTCCTATTCTATTTCTGAAAAAACAAGCTTGATGAATAGCTCAAAAATCAGCACTAAAATTTCTGTTTTGCAAACTGAATGGTCATATTTCTACCTCCCTTGTGTTATCTACAACAGATGTTTGCCTTGCTGCATGTTGCAGGCACAAATGCTCATCAAAATAGGTTTCAAGCCTTCATCATTAATATTTATTAATACTACATTTTATTATGTGAATGTTTTCTGGAATTATGTGAATTATTTCTTCCAGAATAAAAAAGAAAATCATAACTTCCATTATAAAAGAAAAGCATAACTGTGATTTATGTGCAGTTATCCAACAAAGAAGGAAGGGTGTACATTTAAGCACCAGAACAAGATGGGAAATATCAAAGTTGAAGCCAACTCCAAATATTGTCCTTGTGAGGAGATCAGAATGACACTTTCCTGCATCTGTTCCCATACATAAACTGCATGTGCTCTGTGATTACAGCTCTGGTTCTCAGATGTGCACCCACCCCTGTGGCATGGTGTGACTGTGGCTCTTGCTGTGCTGCTTTTCCTTGGTATCAGACACAGATACCTGGAGAGGGAGAGATGCTCAGTGAACTCTTACAGACATCTTCATCAGGATGATTAAAAAGTAGTGCCTGCATCTGCAGGGTACCTAAAGAATGAACGATGTTATCAGTTTTCACAACTATAAGGCAATTTCTTTTTTTATTTCTTGCATGTTATAAATCAGTCTCATTGTGAGCTCATTAAACTAGAGCTATATATACTAAATAAAGAAGTTCAGTAATTTGCATATACATGGAGATGGAGAAATTAATAATTCTTGGGTTTTTAATTGACTGAGGAGCTGTTGTAATGAAAAATTAATAAGAGGGGTGAAAGGAGTTAAACTACCTATTTCTGGAGTTAAACTACCTATTTCTGTTTTTCCTGTAAAATATAGGGCTAAACTAAAATGTCTGAGTTAGGATAAAGTTACAGATCTGTGTGCCAGGTACATGTAGGTGAGTATTTATATACACATAGGTATAAAACATACTTATGGGCTTTGGAAAATACTGTAATTGCTTTAATCTGTATCAATCTATGTGAATCTGAATATACACAGGCAGTATGTGAATCTACAGCAGACACATAAATAAACACATGTGTTTATTCCTACACATATGTGATGTACTTAGGGGTCTCTAAAAATCAGTTGTTCTGGGGTACAAATGTCACAGTACTCAAAGGAGTGCATTCTTAGTTGCACTATTTGCACTGCCATGCTTAATATTTTTTTTGATCATTTGAAGTAGAGAAGACTGTGTCTTGTGTGTTTCCATGTGCCATAGGCATGCCCTGGCTCAGGGAGTGAGTCTGTAAAGTGAAACACAAGGGGGAGAAGCATCCTTTGTGCCCTGAAGGGACAAGGAGGAGGAAGGCTGGAGCATCTGCTCTCCTTGGGCCCCCTGACAGGGTTTAGCAGCTGCACCAAGGCATCTGTAACTGGGACATGCTCCCCTGTGGTGCTTGTGAGGGTCCCCAGGACCAGGTGAGAGGTGAGAATCTGACTCCCTGTTCTCAGAAGGCTAATTTATTATTTTATGATATTATATCAATGAACGCTATACTAAAACTATAGTAAAGAAAGAGAAAGGATACAGACAGAAGGCTAGACAAGAATGAATAATAAAAACCCGTGACTGACCAGAGTCCCGACACAGCTGGACTGGGATTGCTCATTAAGTTAAAACAATTCACAGGCTGGGTAAACAATTCTCCAAATCACATTCCAAAGCAGCAAAACAGGGAGGAGCTGAAGCTTCCCAGCTTCCCAGGAGAAGAAATCCTGGCGAAGGGATTTTTCAGACAATATCACTCCCCTCCCTGAGGCAGCCTCCCTGAGCACCTGTGAGGAGGCTGCAGGTGTGGTGGCCTCAGAGCTGGCCGGGATCTTAGGGAATCTGATGTGAAGATGTCTAGGGGAGATGCTACCAAACAGTCTTGACTATGCACTTATCACTTCCCTTATCACTGCTAAAAACTTATGTTTTAAGTAAACATTCCCTTATCTTGCCTTGTACAAAATCTAACTGTGATTATTTAGGGAAATGGAACACATCCTTGAGATAACTAATTTTTGCAGCTTGGTGGTGAACCATGTTTTCAGACTTCACAATCCTAACATTAACACGGTTTGTTGTGGGTCTGTTCTTCAGCCCAGGCTACAGCCAACGTCTGAGGTCACCATTTGTGTCATTTGCTGGGTCCCCAGGACAAAGGAGGAATTGAGAGTCTGACTCCATGTTCTTAGAAGGCTTATATTATATTATATTATATTATATTATATTATATTATATTATATTATATTATATTATATTATATTATATTATATTATGTTATATTATATTATGCTAGAACTGTACTAAAGAATAGAGAAAGGATACAGACAGAAGGCTACAAAGAATGACAATAAAAACCCGTGGCTGCTTCCAGAGTCCCAACACAGCTGGATGGTGATTGGTCATTGACTCAATTCACATGAAACCAATCAAACAATCACCTGTTGGATAAACAATTGGATAAACAATCTCCTGACTGCATTCCAAAGCAAAAAAAGGGAGAAGCAATCAGATAATTATTGTTTTCATTTTTCTCTGAGGCTTCTCAACTTTGAAGGAGAAGAAATCCAGGCAAAGGGATTTTTCAGAAAATATCACAGTTTGTTTCTGTATAAGGATGTCTGGCTTCCAGGTTCATTACACAGTAAAGTAAGTGTGTTCTAGCAATCATCAGTGGACAGAAAATTCCCTTGGAAAGCAACAAAATGCTGCAGAGGGCACTTAAAAATAAATGCAGGGCTGAAGCAGCTTGCAGCAGTAGTGGTATTTGTACCTTTAAAAATACCAGTGCTAGTTGAAGGACACAAGCACGCAGTCTGTAGGTAGAAATAGTACAGCTTTGTAAGATTTTATTTTATGTGAATAAGCATAATTGCAAAATACATTTGCCTATGCATATATAGATTGATTTTAAGACTAAAATAATTTCTCAAAGTAAAAAATAAAGTGACAGTTCTATTACACTGACTGACATTTCATTATTTGAATGCCTAATGTGCATTTCGCTTTTGGATAATTAGTTGTCAGTTTGCAAAAGCAATTACATTTTAAAGGTTACCAGTGTTTTTCCAAAGGATAACTTAGACTTTTTATCTGGTGGCTGAACTGGTGTTCAGATCTAAGTACAGATGTGCACAAAATGCATTTTTTTCAGAGGGATATGTATGGGCACACAATGGTAACACATGGGCAGGATTCATGTGTCTCAAAAATAAAAAATAAAATAAGGGTTTATAATAGAGTTAGCACATCCTGCCATGCCAAATTGTTCATCTGATTCACCCCAGGCTACCTGAACATATTGTTTCTTGCATACCTGCAGAATTCCCCTTTGTACTGTATGGATTGAATTGTTTTGCCTACGTTCCTGCACAGTAGTTTCTCTCATGAGGCTGGAATATTTTCCCCCATGCCCACCAACCCTGCCAATTCCTTAAACTGTTCTTTTTTGCTGTGGTCCATTCTTAGGGATGGTTATTCTTTACCCTTCAGTACAGGTTTATACATTCAGCTGAAAGATGTAAACATAAATGAGGGAACTAAAAGCTAACAGTAGCTAACAAAATGCATTTTTGCTTTATAGGACACCTTGTAAGCATGGCTGCCATGGGGTATGTGAGCCAAATAAACACACAGCAGAGCTGGGGACTCAGTTATAAGTGTAGGAAACTTCCTGGGAATTCATTGTTCGTAATAGTCTTGAAAAGGCACAAAGGTGAAGCAGCACCACAAGTTTTGTGCAGAATTGCTTTACTGTTATATGCAGGAGTGACTACACCTTGATTTCTGCCTGAGGAACGCTTGGGGTGTTGCTGGGGGAGTGCTTAGGGTTCAGACATGCACACCAAGCATGGAAAAAGATGCCAAGGCAGAGTGGCAGGACATGCAAATGCAGCTTTCAATCCACATCTGAAACAGTTGTGTGCAGGGACTCTCTTCCACACCAGGAATTTTTGTTCTGAGATTTCAGAAGTGATTCTGTACCACAGTGGGACAAACCCAAGGTTTTTCAAAGCTTTCTTTGAGAAACAAGATGGAAAGAATATCCAGTGGTAGAAACGTTCACGTGCGAAGTCAGGTCTCAAAGTCACATTCTAATTGGACTTGAATTTGGCTTTTTTTGATACACTGATGTTTCTATTTGATCTGGAGATTTTCCATTTGCTGCAAATTGATATTCCTTGAGAGAGCCCATATGCCTTGAGAGAGACTGATAACAGCGCTCACAGAAGTGTGATGCAAACATTCAATTCCTGCAATCTTCCAGGTTTAGAAGATTTTGGAACTGTCCTAACAATTGTATGGGTTTTATAGCACTTCAAAAAGGCATTGGTGTCACTGTCATATTTTCTGGAAAAATCCCCTTGCCCAGGATTCTTCTCCTGGGAAGCTGAGAAGCCTCAGAGAAAAAGGAAAACAATCATTATCTCATTTGCTTCTCCTGTTTTGCTGCTTTGGAATTTGTTGGAGATTGTTTCATTGGTTTCATGTGAATTGTTTTCACTCATTGGCCGATCAGGGTCAAGCTGTGTTGAGACTCTGGAAAGAGTCACAAGTTTTTCATTATTATCTTTTTAGCCTTCTGTAAGTATCTTTTCTGTATTCTTTAGTATAGTTTAGTTTAGTATTCTTTAATATAACATAGTATCATAAAATAATAAATTAGCCTTCTGAGAACATGGAGTCAGATCCATCATTCCTGCCTTCATCTGGGAACCCCTCAAACACGAGACATTGGTTAAATATGAAGGGTACCTATCAAACTTTTTTTCTTATCACTAAAGTGGAGCTGGAGCCAGTAGCTTTTAAACATCCTGTGGTGCCTCAGACCAGAAGAGGGGAGTTTGCCAATTAAGGATGTTTGGATTTTGATGGATAAACTCCCTGGCAGTGCAGAGGCAGAGCTGCTGATGGCTGTCACGTTACCAGGCAAAGAGCAGTGACATTCATAGTGTCCAGATTTGTTAGGGCTTTGAGTTTCTTCCTCATTGGAAAGGTGACAGCATTAGCACTATGTACACTGTTGGCTTAGTGATGAAGGTGAGAGGCTGCTGTGTTGCTCCTAGATTTTGCCTCGAAACACATTCCCTAAGGACCTGGTTATGCAGTTGAATCTTTCTGGGAAAATCTCTGAGCCTCCTGCAGAAGTGTCTGCCTGAAATCTTAAATGTAACTTCATGCTTAGATTTTGTTGCAGAGTTTTCCTCTTCTCCTGTTCCCTTATGACAGCTATAAGGAAATATCATAGGAAAGCAGGCAAACATTCAAACTGTTCTTAATTACTATTTTCACTGCCTCTGCAAATTATTATCTTAGCTATTTTCCCACTTTATAAATGACTTATGCAGTTGGGTTAAAGAGATTCACACACATTTGTTGGTCAATTACCTCTTAAATTATGTACATTTCTGTAATTAGAAAATGTAATTTTGCTTATGCACATACAGCTTTTTTTTTCCAAATCTGCACTTAATATACCTGGAATGATGACTTTTATTTGTACACAGAAGCTAAATTGAAAAGAGTTTTCCTATTAAAAGTCTGTGATTCTGTAATCAGCAAGACAACTTTATTTCTGTATGTGTAAGGTGTTCACTGAATTATAGACTGAAGAATCAATGGACATTTCTAGACAGGAAAATCTTGAAAGCCAAATGTGTTCACTCAGCCAACAGAGAAATCTGTATGTTTATTAAAAGAGCAAAGAATGGATGTTATAATGTTAATATTATCCTAAGGCTCAATTACTTGTGAATTTACTACAGTTCAGTAAGAATGTTGAATTGTCAGGAAAAGGAATTCCTGCACAACACCATAAAATACACATAACATTTCATGTTATCATGAAATCTCATTTTACAAAAATAATTGACCTTTGCCATGAAAACATTAACTAAAGATGTAAGTATTTTTTGCATTCGTTTTCCCAGGAAGACAAGGTGAAAATTAATCTGACAACAATGTGCCTGATGTGTGTGTGATTGCTGTCATGGCCATGATCTTCTCTTGGAGATGTCCTTGAAAAATTCACAAGGTGAAGTTGTGCCTTCTCAGGTTGTGCAGAAGCTGATGTTTCTCCCTTAACACTGATGTGTTCACACCGACTTTCATCTGATAGGTTAGTATTGCATTCTTATTGAGAGCAGCACTGAAACAAATGAAAAAGTGATCTCTACTATGAACAAGATTTAAACATGTGCTCAACCAGATTCACATTTCAATGTTTCACCCCAGATTCACATTCAGACACAAATCATGGCCAATTGTACTTTTACTTCTTAAGCATTAATTTTTTCCCCATAATTTCCTTTTATAACTATATTTGAGTTGGAAACTTCAGTATCTAAACCAGTTGTTAGAAGCTCAATCTTATCAAGTATTTTAAGGGTATTTTAAGTGTCATGCAAGAAGTCCTTTTCCTGACAATTCAACATTCTTACTGGAATTGTAGTAAATTACTGTGTGGTTTCATTATCCCACTATCCTTCCTCTCTGGTATATCACGTTCTAGGGAGAGAAAAGAGAAATTCAGTGAATTAGTCTTAGCAGTCAATCTCTACTAAAGTGAAAATTAAAATCTATTTCATTGAAGTGCTGTAGGCAAGTGGTGTGTCCCTAAATCTTAATTTCTTCAGCCAGGTAATAGCCCTGCTAGAGGGGATGTGAGATGGGACCTGAGGTCCAGCCTGAGCTGATTGGTGATGTCAAGAATGGAGGGAGCCTGGGCTGGGGGGATCACTGCTGGAGTCTGCAGTCCTAAGTGATATGGGCCAGGCAAAGAATAAAGTCAGAACCCTGAATTTTAAGAAAGGAAAGGAATTTTAAGAAAGGAAACTTCCACCTGTGCAAAGAATTAGTCAGTAGGACTCCCTGAGGAGCTGCCCTTGGCATACTAACACAGGCTGGAGGGTGGAGTGTCACAGACCTGTTTTATGAGAAATCCTTTCCTTAGGATTTTTCCTCTTGAGAAGCTGAGAGGCCTCAGGAACAAAATGTAACCAATGGTTATCTGCTGCTGTGGAATGCAACAGGTGCATCTGGGATTGGCCCATGTTGGTTTTTTTTAATTAATGGCCAATCACAGCCCAGCTGGCTCAGACTCTGTCCGAGACACAAACCTTTGTTATCATTTTTCTCCTTTCCTTGCAAGCCTTCTGATGAAATCCTTTCTTCTATTCTTTTAGTATAGTTTTAATGTAATATATATAATAAAATAATAAATCAGCCTTCTGAAACATGGAGTCAGATCCTCGTCTCTTCCCTCATCCTGGGACCCCTGAAAACACCACCAGATGGAGGGATTCAGAGAGGCCCTGCTGGGAAGGACTTGGGGGCTGACAAGGTGGACATGACACGGCAACGCGTGCTTGCAGCACAGAATGGCAAGAGCCGCATTTTGAGCTGTATCAAAAGAAATGTGACCAGCAGATTCAGGGAGGGGATTCACCCTGTCTTTTCCACTCTGGTAAGGCCCCAGCTGCAGTCCTGTGTCTGGCCTTGTGGCCCCCAACACAACCATGGATGTGTTGGAGCAAGTCCCGAGCAGACCAGAAGATTCCCTGAGGGCTGCAGCACTTGTGTAATGGGGACAGGCTGAGAGAGGGCTCTGGGAGACCTTGGAGGTGCTCCCGGTACCTAAAGGGATCTTACAGGGAAGATGGGTCCAAACTATTCAGCAGGGCTTGTTGAGATGGGACAAGGGGTGTTGTGGTGAATTTTCCTTTTAATGGTTTGTTCTGCTTCCCTCTCCATTGTTGGTCTAACCCCAAATTGTATCTTCCCACACGCCTGTCCAGTCCTAACCCCAAATGTTCCCTGTTCTTCCTCCCAGCAGTTGTCAATCCTACCTTATACCAAACCCTTGTTCTAGCCAATTCCCTGCCCCTCAAAATCCCATTGGATTGTTTAAACCCCTCCCTTTTGTGTTTCTGATTGGCTGGAGTGTTGTAAACCACGCCTGTTAGTCCTCCCCATCCCTTTCCCTATTGGTTAAAGAATTGTACCCGCCCCTGAGCCTCCCCTGTAGATAACCCCTGCGCACCCGAGTTCTTTGGCTTCTGTCCTGGATCCTCTATTGAGTAAAGTTTTCTTCTGAACCCATACAGAAGATCTCATCCTTGTCCCCGCCATGTATCTTATGAGGTGGCTCTGGTGTTTTGGGGTCTCCCTGTGGGTGTCCAAGACAGAGAAGTCCAATTAAGCATGACCTGTCCTGGTCCCTCAGGCAGGCTCCAGAGCCACAGGCAGCCTTAGCAAGCTCAGCTCATTTGTGATTTCAGCTCTTTGCTAAGTGCCTTTGGCAGACACAGGGAGAGAGAGGAGAAGGCTGTGTGAGGTTCCACAGAGATGTCCAGATGCAGTTTGTTTTGGGGGTCCCCGGGGACCCCCTAAGCTGTGTGTTCACTGGTAGCAGCAGGCAGGCAAGGAGACTCCACACAGCTTCTGAGGGTGCTCATTAGATGAGGATTTACTGGGGGTCCCACTCCCAGGAGCAGCCTGGCTTCTGAGGGAGAAGGGGGAAGGGGATGGAGGGGGAGAGAGGGAGAGCCAAGGGGAAAAAGGGGCAGGAGAGCAAAGGGCCAGGAGAGCCTCTGTGGTCTCCCTCCACAGGTTAACAGGGACATTCAAAGTGGGCACAGAATCAGACTTGGGCCAATGGGATTGCAGATCCATGATACTGCAGGGGAGGATCACAGGCTTGGAACAAACCCTACATTTTCAAGGGGTGGGACAGAGCAACCCATTTAACTAAAATGTAACACCACAACAACGTCCTTTATTGGAGTCTTCTGCAAAGGCTCTCAGGGACAGCTCTTCTGCCGAGCTGGGCAGAAGTAGGGGTTTTTATAGGGTACAGGAGTTTTAGGAAGCAGTCCAATGGTAAGGGTCGAGGGGAAAGTGACCTGTAGGCTTACAGAGAGATAACAAGGGTCTGAGGGCAGAGGAGGGGCTTCTTTTGGTCCAGTCATCATGACTAGCATTTCCTACCTCAGGCTGCTGAAGGCCAGGGCTCTAAGCAGCAAATCAGCTGAAGATGTCTCTGCTCACTGCAGGGGGTTTGCTCTAGATGATCCCCAAAGATCCCTTCCAACCCGAAATATTCTGTGAAATCATAGTATTCTGACAGGCATCTCATTAAGCTAATACCTGAGTCCCTTAAATTTTGTTACCTTTTCAGTGGAGAAACATGCTTAACTCACAAGGAGTTGCCAACATGTTTAATGTGGATTTGAAAAGCTTTTGCGTAACTGTAAATTATTGGACTGACTTTATTTTTCTCCCCCCTTTGGAATTCCCACTGACTTCCTTGCTGTGGGAAGTTTTTCTCTCAAAGCAGATGATCTGCTCATTCCACCAAGGCTGTGTATTTCCCTTGAGGGATGGAAGATTGTGATGCTAAATCTGCCCTCCCATTTCCTGCTGCCCTGCTGACAGGGTCTCCCATACCCCTTTCTGCTGGAAGGCTATGTCATCTATTGACACCAAAAGCTATGAAACTTATTCTGATGTCTTGGTGAATTTTATATTTATTTTTAGTTCTGTACCTATTTACATTTGTATTGATGATAGAAATATGTTTAAGTAAGTAAAGGTATTGCTTCTCAGCCTCAATTTTCATTGACTAATCAGATAATATTTTTTAGTTTCTGCTCCAAAGCAAATTGTTTCAATAACAATCAACATCTAAAAAGGCCCTTGTACTTGCTTCAGTTCAGTTTATCTATTTGTAAAACACTAAGTGACATCTCATCATTGCTTGAGCTGTAATAATGTTTCCAATTCTATTATAAAGTATCTTTACTGTAGGAATACCAGGGCTATAAAAGTAATAAGTAGGACATGCTTTTCTAAATGGACATTACATTATGTTCAGTCTTTATACCCACTTTTGCATTTCTTAGTAATTTTTTGTTATTTAACAGTCATTCCCCTTCTTTGTTATTTGATTGATGTGTTCTGAGCTCATAAAAATTTTGGAGTGTTTGCTCAGAGGTTGATCTTGCACATTGCATGTTTGAACTTAATTTCTATTTCGAGGTTTTGCAGCATGAATATTTATTCTCTTTAAGAGTGGAAATACCTATTAACTGCTTATTGCCTGCATATTATTTTGAGACATTTGTACCTTTTGTTTCAAGGATTGGGAATGAAAATTTAGTTTTAGAAAGGCCTTCAGCTGCAGCCAGATATTCCTCTTGCAGCTCTACCCACTGTATTTCCTCATGTTTATTTTTAGTTCTAATGCATATCATGTCCAACCTTGTGTGACACTGTAAAATAATGATCTGGACAACGATGGTGTCATTAGTCTGACCTCAGCATAATGCAAGGACTTAAAAGAGATCTTGAAGGAAGAGATAATGAAGGCTGTTACAGGCTTGTTATAATTGCTGTGGGTGAGGGATATGCACCAGACAAGTTGTAATTAAAGAAACAGAGATAAAGAAAAAAGGATAGAAAATGAACTAAGGATTTGCCAAAGGTAGACTGTGTCTGAATAATCAAACAGCTTTCAGTGTGCTAACTGATTTTCTAAGAAATGCAGTAGATTAAATCTATCTGGGTTTCAAAAGTTTTTATGAATCCTCTGTCAGGAAAATCAATAGTCATATTTGGAGTCTGCTGCCGTAAAATACCCACAGCAATAAGGTTAGAGCTACTCTCTGCTCCTAGCTGGCTTCAGAGTGGTGGAAGAAGAAAATTATTCCAATTGTTTGCCTCCTTCTTCCAGAGAGGAAGGTTATTTCACTTGTCACTGCCACTTGGGGTGTATGTAATGCCCAGAATAATTTACTTTTTCCTCTGAGTGCACTTTGTCTCCACTGGGGAGCCTACTGTGAGCATTTTTGGGTACTGAATATATCAGATAATTCGAAGAAGTAACTGAGTAAGTACTTTCTTGTTGCAAGGCAGACTCACGACAGGACCTTTGTACTGGAAAACCCAAGCAGCTGCTGCACAGCCATGCACTCCTGTCACATTCTTTCCTTATTTGTGTCAGTCCTCTTTGCTTCCCTCAACAGAAGAGTTGGGTAGCCAATGTCCTAAGCCCACCTTTGCCGATGAATCTCATTTTAGAGGTTCATATTACTGAATCATAATCAAAATTGACTCAGAAAGGACTGCAGGAAGCTATGTAGTCTTTACTCAGCTGCTCATGGCCCTGTGGTTCTCCTGTATGGTTTTTCACAGCTTCTGGTAGTGGAATCCATCTCCTTTCTCTGTGAAATATTTAAATTTGTTCAAATTTATTCAAATTTAAGTATTTGAAATATTTAAATTATTTTATATTTATTTATATTTATGGCTAGGAAAATTTTATTTTAACATGTCATCCAAGTGTATTCATAAGTTCTTGTCCATTGATTTTTGGCCTTCTCCAGATGAATATATGTAACATATATATTCATATAAATATGAATATATGTAACATATATATTCATATATATTCATATAAATATGAATATATGTAACATATATATTCATATATAACATAATATATAATATTCTCTTCCTCTTTGTGGCAACCTTTAATAGTTGCAGCTGTCTCCTCTGTTGTCTATAGTCTAGACCAAACTGAGAGGTTTTCCTGTTTTTTACTGTGTGCATTTATTCTCTTCTAGAATTTTGATAATTTTTTGTGCTCTTCCATGGATTTTCCTAAATAGAGTCACAATTTTTTTACGGTGAGATGTCCCAGTCTTGACTCAGGACCTCAAGGGTGGCTTTATTTGGATTGTTTAAAGTAGAATGGCTACTTTGACTTTATTTATTCCTAGCGCTACTTTTTGTGCATGTCAGAAGAATTGTGCTTTTTTCAGGCACAATACTACTGAAAATAAGTAGATAAAATACAGCTTGCTTATGGTAGGACTTTTTCCCAAGCTTTCACAGAAATTTACAAATACCATACCAGAAAAAATGGCTGACATGAAATTGCAGATCACAAATCCTTCAGATTTACCCCAAACCCTGTTAACAAATGCTATTTACAGAGTTCCAGCAATTTATTACTGAAATGTTATCCCTGAGGTAAACACAGAGATATAATGTAGTGTCAGACCTCACTAGACTAAAGTAAGATTTCTTGGTTCAACAATTCCCTACTTGCCACTGCCTTGATCAGCATTGCTATCAATAATTCTGTTTACTGGCATTAAAATGCAAAAAGGATGTCCTCAAGAAATCATAGCAATATAACTTCCCACTAGCAAATACAATTAAGTAATTTTATTAAGATAAAACAAGCCAATACAGAAGATGTGATGGGAAAGTGAAATATGGTGCTTTACAGGTCTTAACTAAATATTTGTGCTGTGGTCCCTTCTTTTTCTGCAGAACATGTTCCTGTTGTGGTGGCTGAAGATGTCAAAATTGTGTTCATGGACCGTTTATAAGGAGAAACAAAGGAGGAAAAGGAATAAATTTAAGAAAAGTCAGGGGTTTTGTTTTGTTGTTTTTTTTTTTTTTTTGAGAAATTGCACCAGAGGCTTTCAAAATCTTGTACTTTTTTCCAGAAGTCAAAAACAATAATTTATCTAGGGGAAATTGCAATTTTTGTTTGTATTGTCAAGTGCTGCACTGGCCTAAAACAGTTTCTCCCAATCCAAGGTATAATATAACAAACTCTGTATTTTACTAGCTACAAAACTCTTGAAGCTTTGAATGTCTTCCTTCCTGTTTTATCCTTTCACAGGTTCTCAAGGAGCTGTCAGGTGCATAGTAGCTTGTGTGGCTCTCTGGTTCTTTTGTTGGCAATCCCATCTTTGCCCTGAGAAGCAGCATTAGCTTTCCTACAGAAGCCAGTGCGAGTAGTTAAGTCAAGGACTGTCAAGTGCAGTGTGACAGATGAGTTTCTTCTCATGAATTTTCCCCTGGGAGTTGGAGTGACTAAAGTTTGAGCAAAAAGAAAGCAGGCTGGAGTGTCTGGGTCTGCAGCATGCAGGCATCTCCCTCTAGAACTCATTTCTGAAGCTCTTGGGTGTGGTGGTGCTCACAGGGGTCCCAGGATGAGGGAAGAGATGAGAATCTTGACTCCATGGTTCAGAAGGCTGGTTTATTATTTTATGATATATATTATATTAAAATAAAGTTATATATTAAAACTACACTAAATAATAGAAGAAAGGAGTCTAGCAAAGAAAGGAATGGAATGATAATAAAATCTTGTGACTGACCAGAGAGTCCAGGACAGCTGACTGTGATTGGTCATTAATTAGAAACAACCACATGAGACCAATCAAAGATGCACCTGTTGCATTCCACAGCAGCAGATAATTATTGTTTTTCTTTTCCTCTGAGGCTTCTCAGGAGAAAAATCCTGGCAAAGGGATTTTTCAGAAAATATAATGGCAACACTTGGGGCTTTTAAATTTTATTGTCCTTGCAGACACAATGCTCTTAATGTGGAAGAACCTAGCAGAGTTGCTGCTAAATGGCATCTAGGTGGTACACCAGAATGTCTGAGTCACCCTTGTGACCTTTCCAAAGCATTCCCCACCTGCAAATTTCCCATTTAAGCAGCCAGAACTCTTGACACAGAGGATTCTCCAGGACCATTTAGCTCTGACATTCCCTGGATCATTAAGTGGCACTAGAGACACAAGTTCTTTGCACAGGAGAAAACAATAATTTTTAGCCTCATCCTCTGAGATTAACTGCAATACACAGAGACTGACTGACTTCCATGAGCTCAGTGTGCTACAGATGACCAGGGAATGATGTCAGCTAGTTCTTGGGTTATTGAAGTAATGAGACTTCAGTTTTTAAATAACCTAGTACGCCAAACCACACTTCAATAACTGAAATGAGAACAAGCCTTTTAAACAGTGTTTTGGTGTGGACCAGGCTTACATGTGTATATATATATATATATATTAATGATTAAAGGATCTCTGTCTCTGAGAAGCAGGCATCAGGCTATTTCTAAATGTGTGCATTTAAACTGAGAGTTTATTCTTGCTGATATTCTTTGCAGACTGCTATATTTTTCTTACTTCAAGAGCATTGATTTAAAGGGGTCTCCCTTGCCAGCTCTGCACCTATTCTCTCTATTCTCTTCAGGAACACTGTATGAGAAATAGAGTTGCCTTCTTGGTAAGAACATCCATCCCAGGGGTGCACAGAGGTCGTGCCAACACTGCCCATGGAGCCCCTGCACTGCAAAGCCAGGCTAAATCCTAGCACCACACTTGTATCAGGTAGCTGTGGCATCACTGAGTCCCATTTTGCAACTTGGATTTTAATCATCTTCAACCAAGGCCAAATACAATCTGTCTGAGAGGAAACCCGCTAAGTAAAATCTATTCTGTAATAAGGTTGTACCAAAAAAATGGCAGGTGCAGTGTTACAAGGTACTGAGCCCACTCCTGCCATAGTCTGTGACTTTCTCTTCCCACTGTAATCTAAATTCAATATATTGATGTATTTATTAGCATTACACAGAAGAGCTGGGCTCCGCTGAAACGCAGTTTCAATCTCAGCTCACTTTTGATGAATGGGTTTTGTTTGTGAATAATTGTATTTATGATCCCAAGTCCTTAATAAACAGTGCATCTCCATTCGTGGCGTCTTAACCTTTCATGAGATTGCATCTTAATGTGATTCTCCAGCCTTGTCCCTTATTATGTTTTGTAATATCTGCAGGATTGTATGTGTAATGGAAATAAAACAAAGGTGGTGAGCAAGTTTCAGATAATCCTTTGCTATCTAGTCTACAAGTTTGGATGGTAGCTGAAATACATAAGATCTTGTTATACTCTTTAGTTCACTTCTTATAGCTGAGCTAAGGTAAATCTTTAAAGTGAAAAAAAATGCAGAAAGTTACTACCAGACAGACAGAGCAATATAACCTTAGAAATTAGAATTTGTTTCTGAGTTCACTGTCTAGCAGTTACAAGAATTTCTCATATGGAAAAAACATTTATTCTGTGTTACTTTAATAACTTGCAAGACCCTCTGCAGGGATTTCATATACTCACTTCATATTTGAATTCTCAAACTTGCTGTATTGTAATATGCTCATATTCTTCTCCCAAACTAGACTGAATAAATAAAACTTAAGACTTATTTCTTATATATATCTTCAGCAAAACATAATGCTGACAGTCTTGCTTGTTTTGTCTGTATTAATGCAATCTGCCCTCCCTGTGTAGTGCTGATGAATAAATCACTAAATGTGTAATAGCATCTATTTATCCTGAATGGCAATGCTTTAGTCCAGACAGAAAATGACTGTTCATGGGTTTTATTTGTTTGCTTTTTTCCCCCTTCTCCTACTGTCTGAAAATAAATTAATTGCATTGTGTGTAGCCATTATAGAAATATGTAAAATTACACCTCACAATAAAGTAGTGGTGTTTTCCAGTCTTTATGTGAAGGTATTTAACTTCTAGTTGCAAATAAATTACTTTCTTTGCTTTTGTTGCATGGTGCCAGAATTGTAATAATTTTGTGAAAACAAGGCCTTTAATTACCACACCTTTGTGAGGACAGGTTATTCATGTCCAGGAAATTCTTGAGAGATTATATAAGAAATTCAATAGAATGGAAAGTTTGATCATCTCTAAAAAGTGAATGAAATGGATTCCAAATCTGATGGACCTGTCATGGGCAAAAAGTTATTAACTTGATTTTTATAGCCCTTGCTGGTCCTTACTGTACCAGTGACAAATGGATCTGGCTTACCAAGTACTATCTACAGGAATACAAAGAGGAATAGAAGGTTGCTTTGATACTGCTTTCAAGTCTTTGAATTTACAGCAGTTCAAGTGAATTCAGTGAGAGCTGAGCAACTCATTGTCTTGTAAATCACTGCAAGGTTCTATTGAGTATGGCTGGTTTAATGCCTTATAATGAAGAACCATCATTCTTAATTTTAAAATAAGAATACTGAACAGTACATGATGCCAAATATTAAATTAATAACAATGCTAATAAATGCTAATTCCTCTGGTGATGAGTTGGCCAGAAAGAGATATGGCAGTGTGAGGTTTGTGGTTGTACTCAATGATCTTAAAGGTCTTTTCCAACCTAGATGAGGAATCTATGATTCTATGGTTTCATTCTATGAAATTGCTGTTCACAATATTTTAATAATTCTTGAATTGTATGAAAATGGTCTTTTATGAATATTTGCTACTCACTTTTTGTTTGTGTTGTAATATTAAATTCTGATCACAGACTTGTATAACTATTAGATTTTGTAAACAACTAAGTTTACAATGTTTAATTTCTGTGATCATAAACATCAGTTCTGTAATGCACTAAAATACCCTCCCAAATTACTGATTTTTTTGTAAGCAACAAGAAATACTATTCTTGCTTTTTCAGAATGACCATTATGGTTTAATAGTATCTGTAAGAAAGTTTAAGACAATTTTCTCCCTGTCTTTTGCTTGTCATTTAATTTTCATTTATAGTAAAAGGACCAAAAAGGGAGAACAGTTGCAATTTGTAGTAAGTAAATTGTCCATGCTAAAATTCTGACCTGTGTTGAGTAAACTAATTTATCCTTACAATGTATCTACGTTTTTTTTCTCACCATTGGTTGTAGTAAATCTTTCATCCAGGAGTTTTAGAGGAATTTCTTTAAGGGAACTGGCAGGAAAGCAATGACAGAACAAATGGCCATTACATTTGCAGAGTGTGTTGCTGTACAAATGTAAAGCAATACAAAACAAGGACATGTAGAGGACATCTCCACTAAGTCAAGATGCTGGCAGAACCTCATCTGAAAACATGGAAAAACCCCAAAACTTTCATTAAGCATGACATTTGTTGCCTGTGTTACCTGCCTCATGTTATTTAATATCTTCTGAGAGCATGTAGGGTGCATAAGTGAACTGGCATTATCCAAAATCTCATGCCATGTATGGACTGGAAAAGAGCTGGATGAACTTGTGCTCACACTGACAGGAGCTTGCTCATAATGATGGTTGACCAAAAGCAGGTGGGGCTTGTTTGTGTTTTTTCTTAGCTTCAAAGCACTGATTCTTCCTTTGCTTTCAGGCTGTTTTTCAACCAGAAGTCAGAATTATCAAAAGTTTCAGTCGGGTGAAAATTTGTGAGGCAAGTTGCTATGCCAGAGGTGTACATACATACATACATATATAAATATATATATATATACATACAGAGGACATTTGTAGGGCCCTGGGAGCAGATCTGACTACTGCAAGAGAGAAGGGTCTGATGGGTTGCAGAAAGGAACCTGCCAGATACTTTGATAGACTGGCTAGGATTCCTGCTTCATGAAAAATTTACAAGCATTGTCTTCCAGGACTAGAGAAAAATTGGGAAAACTTTAATGAAATGCTGAAATAAGCAGAGGGTGATTGATATCCAGAGACTACCACTGAACCTTCTCCTTGCAAAAGCAGCTCAAATTTCCCTTGAAAGGGCAGAAGAGAGTGGCTAACAGCTGAAGTCTGGATTATTTACTGCCAATGACTTCCTTAATTTATCTTCACTGTGAGTTTTATTCATGCCCCGAGGTTCTAGGAGATTGGTAGACCTCCTAGAAAAGAGACTGCTGGTACCTGATGACTGAGGCAGTTAGAATGATGTTGAACTGATGAGTCCAGTTAAAATAAATTCTGACAAGACTGGTATAAATAAAAGCAAGTGCATTCTAGCAGCTCATTCACAAATTGCAGGTTATTTGCAGATAGTCATGCTTGTAAGATGGATGAGTCCAGAATTACTGATAACAGTAAAGCCAATATTCTGAAACCAGCCATGTTGATTTTCTTTATTCCTCCTCACACTTCTAAGATGGTACTGAACACCTGATAGGTTGGAAAGTCAGGTTTAACAGGAGAACATGGCAGAGAAGGAGAAGTATAATACTTTTAACTGAAACAGAACCTGCTTGCAGGAATGTAATGAGCACCTTAATGATGAATTCATTTCATATAAACCAGGAAATTCCCCTCTCTCCAACTCGTAACTTCCTAAGCAGTGTGCAGAGCTTCCTGTGCTTCTCTCATGCCTATGGATGTTGGGGCCAGGCCAGCACAGGGGCATCTCAGGGAATGCAGCAGACCTTTGCACAGTATTTCTGTTGACATCAGCTGGAGAAGGACAAGCATTATTTACTCTTAGGTTTCTTTTAAAGGCTTTTCTCACTGTGTATCTTGGTCAGGATCACAAAAAAAGAAAGGGTCTTTTAGAGTAATTTGTAGTGAAGTGTTCTGGAGCTGACCTCTGCCATCCAACTGCCTGAATTTCCATTTCTGAACAACTTCTTACTGTTCTTCATTTGGCCCTGCTGCTTCTGTGGTATTTTCTGGGTCCCCCATCATTGGGAGGAATGAATGAATCTGACTCCCTGTTCTCAGAAGGCTAATTTATTATTTATGATCTATATTATATTAAAGAATGCTCTACTAAACTATACTAAAGAATACAGAAAGGATACTTACAGAAGGCTAAAAAGATAATAATGAAAAACCCGTGACTCTCTCCTCAGAATCTGACACAGCCTGACTGTGACTGGTCATTAAGTTAAAATAATTCATATGTTGGATAAACAATCTCCAAAGACATTCCAAAGCAGCAAAACACAGGAGAAGCAAGCAGATAATTATTGTTTTCCTTTTTCTCTGAGGCTTCTCAGCTTCCCAGGAGAGAAATCCTGGGCAAAGGGATTTTTCAGAAAATATGACAGTGACATGCTTCTGAAGTATTTGGCCTGCTCCTGGAATTGAAATTGAATGTCCTGGATGTCTATGCCAAAGTAACTTCATAATAGTATGTATTATTTCTTTTCCATTTAGAATGTGATCCTTGGAATTTCATGCATTTATAAGGCTTTCTGACTTCTTTTTGACCACTTAGTAACATGCAAGACTTGAAAGTGAGGTTAGCAGTGCATAGATAATATGGAGTAGGCAAATGATGACTGGTGATGACTGGGCAAAACACTGATTAGTGTAGCAGAAAATGACTGAAAAGTGTAGGGAGCAGAGAGAAAAGGTAAATAAGTTAGTGGTGGTATGTGAAGGGTAGAGGATCTCTGAGAGCACCATAGAAAGGCTTGCTGTGTTTCACTGGGATAATTCAATACAGCAAAATTGCACATCCTGGTCCTTTCTGAGTGTTAATATACCCATGACAAAAGCATTCATCTTGCTGAAAAGAGCTCTGACTGTTCACATAAGCAAGATTTATCCACCAATCATCTTCTCTCCTTGAATAGTAATATTATACAGTCCGAAGCCTGAGTAAATGTCAGCTGATGATACTTTTGTGGCTCCTTTAGGTAAATATTTCATGATGAATTCTACATTCTGTTCCTTTTCTTTTAGGTTTCAGATGTTTTTAATTTTGCTTTTTTTGCTGCTGCTAGCTCCTGTGTTCTCTTTTTAAAGTTATGCTCAAAGAAAATAGTAATTCATTAAGAAAATTACCTTTAGAAGCAGACTTTGATGGCAGTAGCTGTAAAAATAGTGACATTCACGGGAAGAAACACTTTGCAGGCTGACAGACTATTTCAATAAAGCTCACATACCCTCTCAGTGAGGGAAACAGATAGGGTTTGTTTTTTCCTGTGTTTGCAGTGCTGAAGCATTTAGACTACCTAATTTGAACCTTTAGATAATTAAGAATAGCTTTATATCATTAATGATTATATGCATGTTTAAGTGCCACTTTCTCATATGAAACTGTTGGCCATCCTTAATTGATACAGGGACAGCAGAGAGCACTTTGCTGACATTTGACTGATCCACAGAGAGCTGCAGTGGTATTCCAGGTAAACTGCATCTTCAAGGCTATGGAGTTTGTATTTGGTGCTTTGTATATTGGTGCTAATGTGTTCCACTTAACAATTGATGTCCCAGTTTTGATCTCTGGCATCAATTATTACAGGGGTTTGGAAGGCAGGATTGCTCTTCTCTTTAATAATAGATCCTAGGATTTAGTATTAAAATAATTTTTTTTCTTCACTGAATTAGCAGCAATTAAGTGCAGATTTTTGATGATGGTAACCAGCTGACACAAAAAGGTATTTGTTTGATTTGTAACTAACTGTTGATTGGTCTGTGGTCAAGTTTTGGTATTTTTTCTCAGGCACAGAGGTATTTTAAAGGAATATATGCCATAAATAGAATCATGAGTTTATTTGACAAATCTTGGTGTCCATCTATCGCTTTGCTGTTGCTGGGTTAAGAAGTTGAGAGAGAAATGTACAAGTAACTCTGCTAGTTTAGTCTTTCTCATAAAACTTTAAACTTCCTTAATTGTGACCAGTCTCTTGGGTTTTCTACTTCTTTCTCCTTGTTGAAGACTAATAGAAAAATCCAGGCTTCTATTCTTTCCCTTTTTCCTCAAAGGTGTCAGTGAAATTAAGCAGCCTCAGCTCAGCTGAAACCCCTGGAATTACTTCCACAACTCTTTTTAGTGGGCTGTGGACCTCATCCCATGGACTCACCTTCCTGAGTAATTCTGTGCTATACAATACATCATTGGTGTTTTACACCACCAGTTTCTTATTAACATCCCATTGAAGAGTGATCCACACTTGGAGAACTTACCCTTTGCTTTGCAACATAATTATACATAAAGTACTTAGTGCAGAAGAGAAGTTATTATTTTACATCTGGAGCAGAGGTTCTTAGAGTGTTGCTTGTAGGGCTTTATGCTTATAAAGCAAATCCAAAGTAAGCCAGGGCATTTTTCAAAATTTATTCTGGTTAAATTAAAAATAAGCAACCCAATGCTTAATTTAACATTGTGTTTTCAATTAAATTAATTGTTGTCTTTGACTTACAGATTTATGTCCCTACTAAGCATGACTGAGCCAAATTCTATTAGCTGAACACTAGTGTCTTCAATTAATTTTAGGCTTTTGTGGCTTTACACAGTGGTATTTTAAAGCTACACTATTTGAAAAAACCCAGGGAGTTTAAAATCTAAGGTCCTTGGTTTTGTCCCCTTTCAAATGTCTTGCTTCCTACATTTGACATAAAACAAGGACTTGTGTGTATGAAACATGAAGTTACTAGCCACAAACAAAAAAATTCAGTTTATGATGTTATTTAGTTCCCTTATCAATTGTGCAAGTTTTAATCTTCTGCAACCTGAGCAGTATCATTAACTGCTAGAGCAGTGATGGTTGCTCCTCACTGTCCCTCTTGAGACAGGAAAAAGCTGTGCCCTTATTACTTCTTTCCCTTTCCCTTTCCCTTTCCCTTTCCTTTCCTTTCCTTTCCTTTCCTTTCCTTTCCTTTCCTTTCCTTTCCTTTCCTTTCCTTTCCTTTCCTTTCCTTTCCTTTCCTTTCCTTTCCTTTCCTTTCCTTTCCTTTCCTTTCCTTTCCCCTTTCTTTCCGAACCTTTCCTTCCCCTTGAAATTTCCTTTCCTTTCCGAACCTTTCTGAACCTTTCCTTTCCTTTCCAACTTCCCCCCTCTGGATAGTTACAGAAAAAGGCAAAAGGAGCTGTGCTGCTCTCTGTTAAATACCTTTATTATTGGTTTCCTGGGCTTTTGACCTGGCAAAGGCGAGCTGTGTCCTCTCAGAGGGTCAGTGGTTGGCAGTCAGATGCTGGAAGGCTCATTTGCCACAGAACCTGTTCATAACATGGCTTGGAAACAAGGTCTGCAAACTCTGCTCTCCTATTACACCTCTACAAAATCAATAAGCACAGAAAATCGAGTAAAACCAATTAATTTGTCATCTGGAACACGGGGCAAGTCTATACTAATATTTAGTTTAAACAGGAGGTCACCTTTGAGGTTTCCATGCCAGGTAGTGCAGCAGTTCCTGTTGCAGATTTTGGATTTGGCACAAAGCCATCCGTACTGGGGCAGCCTGGCCAGGCCAGCCTGTGCAGACATAAGGCAATTTCTGCTCTCCTCCTCACACACCCTGCAGGACTGGAAGGTGGAAGTGGGAAATTGGGATCCTTCTGTACCAGTCCTGTATGAGAGATCTACAATATAAGCATGATTCAGAGGAAAGAAGCTGTTTCAAAGATTGACCTTCTGTCTAATAATTAAATATTTTTACAGCCTTGAGAGGCCAGTGCCTTAAGGTAAAACTTGGGGATTTATGGTATTACAGGAAGGCAAATAGGAGCTGAATAATGTTTCCTAATGAAGCCTAAAGTCAACATAGTCAATAGTGATCCATCCCTACAAGTATCAAATCTCATATTAGCTCCTTCTTTCCATGTTGTCTGGTTTTGGCTCCATATCCAGACATATGAAGATATAGTTGGCTATGGTTCTTCAGGAACAGAGTAACACTAAAATAAAAAGGTAGACTTTTCTCAAAAAAAACACTTCTCTGACTTTTGTGTTCATCTAAACCATTTCAGTGAAAACTAATGGGGTGCAGATTTCACAGCAAGTATTTAAGAGTTCAGAAAGATAATCAATAAATTTTAATTAAATGGAGTTTTGGTGGAGCTTTTGTCCATATGCTTTGAATGACCAGATCCATGATCATCAGTGTAATAACTCTATGCTTATGACATAAAGACCAGTGGATTTTGATTGCTGTAATTGTCCTTTCATTATTCAAGAATCTTAGATTCTTCCCTTCTCTTAAATTCTCTTCACTAATTTTGACCTGGACTAATGCTGTAAGGTACCTAACTTTGTTAATTAAAGATACAATCCAATCATGATGCTTAAGGCTGATGCTGCCTATGACTTTCCTAATTCTAAAGAACCAGACCAAGGTTTTAACCAACTGCTCTCTAAATTCTGTGGCAAATTACTGGGTACTGAGCTGTATATCAGAGTGGAAGACATAGATCTTACCTGCCTATCTGGACAGTAGCAATGCATGAAAAGCCATGTTGAGAAGGGAGCTTGCTTGTTAGAACCAAGGTAGGTTATATTTTGCCCTATTATTTCTTTGTAATCCTCTTGAATTACATGTCACTCAACTAATAAAATAATTTTCTTTATCTGAGTTGATATTTCTGCCTCCAAATTATTTCACTGGCTTCTTTTGGGTAAAGTCCTACTTGATGCTAGATTTACTGCCAGGTTCAGTTCCTGATCCCTCTGTGTGAAGGCCCAGAACAGCTTGATCAGTTTTCACCTTGAACCTTTTTCATCCTTTATTCCTTTGCCATGTATGCTTTATACCTGGAAGTGATTTGCTGTCTTATTGCACCAGTCTCTTGACATTCATCTCATTTAATCTCCTCAAGACTCAGTTCTGCCAACTGCCCCAAAACAGACCCAGGTGTAATCTTTTATTCAGGTTACTGACAGTAATGTGATCTCATTTCATGATTTTTACAGATCCAGGCACAATTAGGTTTCAGTCTTTGGACACCACAGAACACGTAACACACAGTAGGTGAGAGGATGGATATTCCTCCTTTTTTTCCTCAATAACTCTTGCACTTCTGTTACAGTGGGATCATAAACTAACGGGAAACACTAGATTACAAAATCCCAAATTGATTTTTTTCCAACTGAAAAGGGATGCTGGTTTTATCAAAGCTTCATAAATTACCTTTAAATCCCACTTTCTATAAGAGAGCATGAGTGGCCCACTACACTGCCTCTGCATACAGCAGCATACAGTACAAAACATCCATAACCTCACTCCATATGGCTAAAATGAACATTGCATCACAGGATGTTTCTAGAGAATAATTGAAAACACTTTGCACTGTAGCATATTGTGGTATTTGCTGGGTCCCCAGGATGAAGGAGGAATTGAGAATCTGACTCCATGTTCTTAGAAGCCTAATTATTTTATGTACTTATATTAATGAATACTATACTAGAACTATACTAAAGAATAGAAGAAGGATACAGACTGAAGGTTACAAAGAATGAATAATGAAAACTCGTGACTGCTTCCAGAGTCCTGACACAGCTGATGGTGATTGGTCATTAAGTCAAAACAATTCACATGAAACCAATCAAACAATCACCTGTGGGTAAACAATCTCCAGACCACATTCCAAAGCAGCAAAACCAGGGAGAAGCAATCAGATAGGTATTGTTTTCATTTTTCTCTGAGGTTTCTCAGCTTTCCAGAAGAAGAAATCCTGGCAAAGGGATTTTTCAGAAAATATGACAGTGACAGCTTATCTCAATGGTTTCTTTCCATAGTAAACTTTTTGGCAAACAAGACTTGATGTTGCTGCAAAATATAATACATATTTTTGCAAAGAACTTAAGAGCTTGACCTCCCTTTTGTGTGTGTGTGGGTATTTGGATTTTTATTGGTTTCTTTTGGGGTTGTGGGAGTTTTTGGGTTTGTGTGTGTGTGTTGGTTTTGTTTGGGTTTTTCTGAGGGATGGAGTGGTGGTGGATGGTTTGGATTTTTTGCTAAACCCTTTCAGTTCTCATCCTTTAGCCTTTCTAAAGTTCTTAAAATTTCTTGTCTTTAGTTGCTTTTCTTTTTTTTTTTTAAGTTCCATCACCTTGCCATATTAGTCTTCTGGGATGATTGCCCTGCTTGCAAATATAAGCCATCTATTGTCTGTGGACTGAAGTATTTACAAGGGGGACTACTGACTCCTTATCAGGGCTGAGTTCTATAATAAAAGCTATGAGAGAGAAGTAACTGCCATGCATCTTTCAATAGGTCAGCTGTTCTCTGTAGATTGATGTTGTTAATGTCTGCCATGCTGGAACCCTGTAAGGCTCTTCAAACACCTCACAAATCAGCCTTGCAGGTTTTAATGCTTCCTCTTTTCCCCACAAATGAGAACTTCACCATAATCTCTCTCTAAATTTTTTCTAAAGTCACATTTGCATGCAGGCTAGTATGAGATTGTTTTCACTATAAGGTAAACTTTTCTGCGAGGCTGTGTGGAGGAAATGGAGTAATTTAAATCTGTTGGAAGAATAGACTTCCAAAAAGGAGGCAATGCTTTAAAACAGTATGTGCATAGACAAATAGATGCACACTGCCATGTGTAGTGAGCTCTGGAGTTGTTCTTGGGCTGCCAAACCAGGATTTCATGATGCTTTGGAATATAATGCATGAAAGTCAGGAGTTGTGGGGTTTTTCCTAGTTAAATTTTTGATTTTTTTTTTTTTTTTGCAGGGGGGAGGGATTGTTTTTTTGATTGTTTTTTTAATGGCAGGGCATATAATCAGTTAACCAAGTCATGTAGTAAATTTTAATATATCCTCAAAATAATGATCTCACCTGAGCTGGAGTTAGTGCTGCTAAGGGAAATTGCTGGTTATCATGGCTATGTGAAGAAACAAGCTGTTAGAAAGTACCTAGCTCCTAAAAGAAAAAAGATAAAAATACCCATTAAGCTCATCAGAGCACCTCTCAGAAGCTGCAGTTTAAGGGAGTTAGAAATTGTGTCCTTGTGACACAGCAGAAAAAGAACAGAGAATGCCATTTTGGAGGGGATGGAGGGGAGCACAAAAGACTCATCTGCTCTATCAGCACTTGTCCACAGATGTTGATGGAGCTTAGGGATGCTGTTTGGAGAAACATTCTGGTGTAAACCAGATCTCAGGTACCTGACAGATGTAGGGTTCTCTTTAAGCCATGTGCAGTTCCTAAAGAAGGAAGTCTGCCACGGTGTGAGGCCATTTCAGTTGACTGTCAGCATGCCTGATGTCAAGGGGTGATTTAAACAACAGAAATATGATTGCCTACACTATTCATACAGGTGGTGGGGTTGAAGGGATGTCAGTTTGAGGCTTTTTGTTCTTGGTAGGGTGGTTTATATCTCTTCCAAAGCTTCCATTTATTTTCTAATATCTGTTCTGGAGATATAGAGACAGTGCTAAATAATAGGGTTTGCTGCTATTGAAAGAAGAGCACAGTAAGACATCTCTATACCAGTTTGTGATTTCTGTATGTCAGGAATGCACTCTTTTGCAAACAGTGCACCATGTTGCAAACTGTTTCAGGTCTTAACCAGCACAGGATTCAGGCTGTGCTTGTTTTGTTGCAAAGACATATTCCATATTCCTTTATATAACACCAGTGCCTCCTCTGATGAAAAATAATGGCTTATTTATCTTTAATTATTATTCCAATTTGATTCTAGAATAATCCAGCTGTAAAGGAGAAGCACATCACTCTTGTGTTAACCAGTATTTTCTACCTTGTTCTCTTTCATTTTATTCTATCCTTTTTCCTTTTTTCTATCCTGTTTCTATCCTGTTTCCTTAACACAACACCTGTTTTGTTACAGTCCTAGACAAAGACCTTAGCATTTGATATGGTTGATTAAATGGTTAAATTAATCTCACAGGGTTTGATGGTTCAGCTCTGAAATGGATCAGTACATATGCAAATCTAATCTGCTAAAGAGAGAGAACAGTTTTATCACGGACTTTTCCATTTATATTCTTTTATAACAGCAGAACTGGTGAAACTACTTCATGTCATTTTGTCTAATATAGCTATATTTGTATAGTTTTTAATCTTAATTTTTTTTTTTGCTCTGATAGCCATCTGTTTAATTGCATAAATGCCAATGTGCTGGTGATTCTATGAAAAGAACGGGGCAAGATGGAAATACCCATTAAAAAGTAGTCAAGGAATTCCCTGTTTATTTCTTCTACTCTAAAAATACAGTTATTTTGGAAGTGTGGCTGTTTACCATTGCTTGAAAACGTGGAAGTTGAAAGATCTTGGGACTGAAATTCTCTCCATGAAATCAGTGAGGTCATTGTCAGCAGTGCTTGTTTCACTCCTGTTGTTCTGCTAATACACCTTAATCTGTCTGGGGGGACCTGAGCTAATCACAGCTTTTCTGCTGGCATGGCTTTGGCTTGCTGCTATTGCTCTCCTGCTTTCCTGATCTGGACACTCTCTTGCTATAATTATGTAATTAAAAAGACAATACTCATTAAGTTTCTTCATAAATACTTATTACTGTAGACCTAGAGATGCCATTGTGAAGCTAATCCATGTCTTGGTGTGTGTTGCAGGTGCTGGTGGCAGGAGTCATGGTGAGTTACTGGATTCAGCAGCTTTAGGGCTTCTCTGGTTCATGCTGTCATTTCGATCCCCAGCCTGCTGAGAACATGCAGAACCTTTATTTGCTCTGCTGCTGATTTGGCCTCATCCTGAAGGTGGAGGATTTAGATCTAGGAGAAGTTGATCAAGAAGGCTGCTCATGTAACATGATTTTTCACTGAAATAGATGTGACCCTATCGTGGTTGAACACTGGCCAATGCCAGGCACCCACTCGCTTGCCTTCCCCTGCTACCGCTGGGCAGAGGAGAGAAAAATTAAACAGGTGTTCATGAGTAGAGATAAGGAGCAGGAGAGAGCACTCCAAGGGCAAAATAGGCTCATCTTAGGAGATAAAAATTTCATTTATTACCAACAGAATCAGAGCAGGATAATGAGAAGTTAAAGAAGCCCTTAAACACCTTCTCCCCCCAGCCCCTCCCTCCTTCCCACCGGCAGCACAGGCAGACAGGGCATGGGGGCTTTGGTTGGTTCATCACCAAGATTTTCTTCCAGTTTTCAGGGCAGGAGACAGTTCTCCATTAATTTCTCCAGCATGGTTCCACTCCCACGAGCAGCAGCCCTGCTGTGCCTGCTGCAACCTGAATTCCCCCACAGGCACACAGTGCTCCCAAATCTGCTGTGCCATGGGGCACTGCCACGGGGGGCAGCCTCCAAGGACAGGCTGCTCCAGGCTGGAAGCAGGGCCCCCTCTCCATGGGGCTCCCACTGGATCACAGCCTCCTCCAGGCACCCCCCAGCTCTGGCATGGGCACCTCCCCAGGGGCTGTGGGTGGATCTCTGCATCCCCCGTGGATCCCCATTCCCTGTGGGTGGATCTCTGCATCCCCTGTGGATCCCCAGGGGCTGTGGGTGCATCTCTGCATCCCCCATGGATCCCCAGGGGCTGTGGGTGGATCTCTGCATCCCCCATGGATCCCCATTCCCTGTGGGTGGATCTCTGCATCCCCCATGGATCCCCAGGGGCTGTGGGTGGATCTCTGCATCCCCCATGGATCCCCAGGGGCTGTGGGTGGATCTCTGCATCCCCCATGGATCCCCATTCCCTGTGGGTGGATCTCTGCATCCCCCATGGATCCCCATTCCCTGTGGGTGGATCTCTGCATCCCCCATGGATCCCCATTCCCTGTGGGTGGATCTCTGCATCCCCCATGGATCCCCATTCCCTGTGGGTGGATCTCTGCATCCCCCGTGGATCCCCAGAGGCTGTGGGTGGATCTCTGCATCCCCCGTGGATCCCCAGAGGCTGCAGGGACACAGCTGCCTCACCATGGGCATCACCAAGGCCTGCAGAGGAATGTTTGTTCTTCTTCTTTGCATAGTTTTATATATTTTATCTTTCAGCATTGAAGTGAGACAGTACCATATTTAATAAGCCTAAACTTAATCCCTGATATTTAAGGAATCATGGCTGGGCTGATTGTTTCCATGTGCAGCATCAGTAGCAAGTTAACCTCAGAAGGAATGGGATAAATCCTTGTATGCCAAGGTACCTGCTTGGGACTTCATTTTACTACTGGGAATCAGGATACTTTAATATTGGGTCTAACAGTGACTCTGGGTCCTAATAATTCAGCATTTCAGATCTAGGTCAGCAATAGTAGTGCCCTTTGTAGACAGTTTACTGGGACAGCTTCTACCCTGAGTCATTTTCATCTGCAGCTGGATGAAATATAGCTTAACTTCAAACAAGAGAGAGGCTGATTCACAGCAGGCAGAAGTGTAGCTATATATTTCATATATATTTGCAACACTGAGGTTTTCATAACTAAATGCCTATCTTTTTCCAGGCCTCCTTGAATGTGCAGAGTCTACAAAAATTCAGATCATACAAATTGCAGTACCAGAGAAAATTGTTCCAGCTGTCTGCTCATTCATTCATTCATTCAACTCAGTCATCCAAATCACACAAGGAAGACTGTGTAGGTGCCATAAGTATCCTTTTTTTCAAGGCTAAATCCTGCCTGGTCTTTGACAGAGGTTTTGTGACAGTTGCTTGCAATGTCCATAAATTCAGAAATCAGTAGTTCCTGGTTTCTCTTGTGGGCCTTTGTGGGACTGAGTGTGCTTCACTGCCCGGAATGGTCACCTTCCAGTGCACCTCAGTTTCTCTCCTTTAAGTCATTACAAGGATGTGTCTTCAAAGAATTATGTGGATGCCTGAAAAAAAAAAAAAAGAAGGGAGAATATTGTCTGGTACATGTTGTAGCTACAGTCTGCCTCAACTTTGTGCTACAATGAGCTAGCTAGATGAGAAACTGAAAATGATAGGGAAAAAATGAGAGAGATGAGGAACAAAAAGATAATTAATACGTGCCAGATGTAATGTGCAGAAGTAAACCTAAACAAAAAGAAAATAGTTTTGAGAAAAAGCAAAGGAAAAGGAGAAAATACCTGTAACGACAGAGACATGGACCCAGACTGGCAGGGAATCTGAATCATTTATTCAAAGCAAGGAGCTGGTTTGATACAGCTCCTCAAGGCACAGTATTTCCTTCCATGGCAATTCTCACTCTGTCACCTATCCCACGTTGCCATGTCAGCCCCATGTGGGAATCCACAAAATCAGAGGGTTTTGGGAAAGCTGCAAGAGGCAGGCCTCAGAGACAGCAGAACTGGGATTAGAGCTGAGCAGCAGCCATGAGACTGGCCAGCAGAAAAATTATGTAAAAAGTAGAAAAGCAAGGACAACTAGAACAATGGTCTGTGTATTAATGCTTGTCTAGAATAACTCCTAAGCTGCAGAAAAGTTTATCTAGCAAGATATTAGGAAGGTTGAAGCTTAATAATGGAGCTCTGTGCATTGTGTTTTAAGGCTTACAAGTAGGTATTGTATTTGAAATCAGCAAGCATTGTTTAACCAAAGGTACCTGTGCTTATAGAGGTTGGATGGAACTACTGTCAATGTGCTTTTGCTTTGTGTGATTGGGCAAAAAGCTTATAAAGTGAGTTGTAACATTAAGTTCTTGATCTGCTGCCTGGGCTGTGAGCTGGTGGCATCTTCCCATTGTCATAACCATGGAATGAGGCTGATGTTGGAAAATAAAGCAGCTCAAGGCACGTTCCCAGCAGTCCTGTCCTGTTGGTGATTTGTACACAGCCCCCGGCTGGCAATACCCCATGTGTTCTAAATGTCCTTCCATGGCCTGATCATGGGCTGTGCTCCCATCTGTCAGCTCCTGGTGGCTCCTCTTGTACATAGGTAAAGCCTTATAAAAGAAAGGCCTTGTAAAATCAGGCCTTGTTACCTCGGCTAAGCTAACAGCTAATCCTGTAAATTCCTGTGAGAAAAGAATTATAAGAATGAGAATCAGTTTGCATAAGAATACATTCTTGTGAGAGGATGGCTTGCACCTGTGGGGAGGGAAATTCTACCCATGTGAAACATGCACTTTCCAGGAGAAAAAAATGTAAACCTATCTAGAAAGAGAAAAATTTGATGGATATGTACACCAGCCATTACCAACCAATGAACTGAGTTTCAGTGAATTGCTGACCAGTTAGATTTAAACACAGTGCTTTCTGATAATGGTATTAATGATAATGTATAAATGATGATAATGAGCTGTGTGAATAAAGGTGTGGCTGTTCTGCATGAAGAAACCGGTGTCTTGTCCATCTCTATTGTGGCATCCTCTCCCGTGGGGCTCTGCTGCATGACACCTCCTCCTCCTAAGGTCATGGGAGACAAGCTGCAATGTGCTGCCATGTGCTTCTTCTTGTGCTGCTCTGGGCTGCCCTGTGCTGCTGCCATGTGCTGCCCTGTGCTTCTGCAGGCACATCCCACAGTCCCCAGCTCAGCTCCATCCCATCTCTTCCCACAAATCCATGTCAGAAAGAAGGGACAAACAAGATCTGTGTATCTGTCACTTCAGTGCTGAATTTCCCATGAACTTCCATGGAGATCTGATTAGCTCTGCAGGGAGAAATATAAGTGAGAAAGCATGAGATGTAGCTGAACTTGTGATAAATCCTCCTGCAGCCAGGCATTAGTCAGACATACACTGATCAAATAACAAGTCATGATTACAGTGTAATCCTGACTGGTACCTTCAGAATTGTGGGTAAAATTGATTGTTTAGTGTTCACTTTTACAATTCCCCAAGGTAACAGTATGGGGCTCTCTTTTACTAAAGGAATTATTCAATTTGAGGCTGAAGCCATATAAGTGCACACATTTGACACAGCTGGGGTCATTAACATTGCCAGGGAGATGTATGTGAACAGCTTCTAAACCAGGCACTAGTCACATGCCATGTAGTAAATTCCTCAGCACCTTACTTAACATCCTGTGATACTGTTTTAAAACTTAGCTGCCTTTCTGAATTTTCAGTTTGGAAGAATCCTTTTTGCTCCACCTTTCCAGATGTGATAGGCATTGCACAAAGGCTTAATTCCTCTGGTGCCTGAAAGTGGAAACATCTCTGATGTTCTTCACAATGTTGGGTGTGATGAATTAGAGAAAGTAATAATTTATATGCTTGGTTGTTATTACACGTTAAAAAATGTGCTGCTGGTCGTTAGAGATAAGTTTGTTTCCTTTTCTGTGGTATCTAGGCTGCACCTCTGTGATTCATTGTGGTTAGGATCTGTCATTTTTCATGGGCCAGGAAAACAGAAAATTAGGGAGCCCGTTTGTCTCTTAATACATAAAGTTTTTTTTTTAATCAAAATTCAGTTTTCATATAAAGCTCTTGATTTCCAGTTCTTTTAGCCAAAAATTTAACACTTTTTGAAAAAAATAGGATAAATTATTCATTCTTGAGTGACTTTAAATAAATTTAAGCTTTAACTGAATTTATTTTGTACTGTAAACAAATACTATTGTTGAATACTTCTATGCATATGTGTTTGATTTGTACAAGGGTCACAAGGGCATTTTATATGCTAAGATCATAAGGACACCTAGCATTAAACGTATTGGTAGAAAGAAACCTGACACTGGCATCTGTTTGGTGGAATTACAGAAGGTGATACTTGCTTAGTACCTGTGTAGGCAGTGATATATCTTAAATGGTTTATAATAGGATCATTACAGATACAGATTTCTTTTTCCAAATCTTAGTGTGTTTTCTTTGTCATCATAATGACTCTTAAGTAATTTTCATAATGTATCAATATATGTAATGTCAAATCATATATCCCTAGTGAGTATCCAGCCTGGCCTTGAACGCTTCCAGGGATGGGGCATCCACAGCTTTCTGGACAACCTGTTCTAGTGTCTCATTACTCTCAGAGTAAAGAATTTCTTCCTCCTTCCTAATATGTAAATGTGTGGTGTTCTCAGGGGTCCCAGGACGAGGGGAGAGATGAGAATCTTGACTCCGCCTTCTGACTGATTTATTATTTTACGATATATATTATATTATAATAAAAAGATACATTAAAGCTATACTAAAAGAATGGAAGAAAGGATTTCATCAGAAGGCTTGAAAGGAATAGAAGAGAATGATAATAAAATCTTGTGACTGACCAGAGTCCAAGACAGCCAGACTGTGATTGGCCATTAATTAGAAACAACCACATGAGCCCAATCCCAGATGCACCTGTTGCATTCCACAGCAGCAGATAATAATTGGTTACATTTTGTTCCTGAGGCCTCTCAGCTTCTCAGGAGAAAAGATCCTAACAAAAAGATTTTTCATAAAATGTGTCTGTGACATGTAAACGAAACCTACTGTCCTTTAGTCTGAATCCATTCCCCCTTGTCACCACCCTTGTAAAAAGTCTCTCTCCATCTTTCTTGAAGGCTCCCTTCAGGTTCTAGAAGGCCACAGTGAGATCACCCCAAAGCCTCTTCTCCAGGCTGAACAAACCCAATTGTCTCAGCCTCTCCTTGTGGGAGGGGTGCTTCATCCTTCTGCCCATTGTGGTGGCCTCCCCTGGACTCACTAACAATTATTGTTAGTTATTCCTGCGCTGCAAGCCCAGAGCTGGCTGCAGTGCTCAAGGAATGCTTGCAGATCCTTAGAGGTAATGAGGTACATGTCTGACTTAATTTTTAAAATATATTGATTTGGATAAAGAGGTCATATATCTATCTGCAGCTAATAATTACCATTAGTTTCAGAAGAAAAAGCACCAACATGGAGAAGATGTGTTTAGGGGACCTGCTGATAGATGGAGTAGGTAGTTCTATTTGCAGCTCTGTTTTGGGTCAAAAAAAGAGATGCTAGGGAGTTTTTGGGGAAAGAGACTAGAAGTGATGAATCCAAGGTGTAAAAGATGAGTGAGAAAGAGGAATCTGAGCTGGTGTGGGCACTGAGAGTGCAGACAGAAAAACCTTGAACAGTCTGTCAGTTAGAGTTCAGCACTTGGATGTTGTTATATAAACTCAATAAAAATATCTTAGCAGCTCGTTCCTGCAAAAGTACAGACAGCCTGTAAACCTGATCAGCATTGCAAGAACCTCTTGTGTGATCCTAGAAAAGAGCTTATTAGTGTAGGGGGATACAATATAAGAAAATGTAGTATAGAAAGTAATCTTACCCCCTAAAGAGTTGCAGCTGAGCCAATTATTAAGGATTAGGAGCAGGCCTGATGTTAACAGGCCACAGCTGTAGCCAATAATAAGAGTGTTATAAAAGAGTGGATTGGTTGGCCAAGGGGGAAGTGGAGCCAGTTGGCTGCTGTGAGGGCAAGGAAGAGTCAGTGCCTAGAGGAGCTGCCTGCAAGAAACATCAAGGAGGTACAAAACTCTGGCTATATGGAACCCTTGCAATGTAATGACAATAGAACTCCTGTAATATAATGTGAACAAATGGTGATCCCGATGTGATTTGGAAAAAAAAGGATTTAAACATTAAACTATATAACCCCATGGATTCGGGACTAAACTATATGACTCTGTGGATTTGGGATGACCCCGTGGATTTGGGGAAACAGGATTTGACCATATAACCCCGTGGATTTGGGGAAACAGACTTGAATACTAAACTATTGCTAAAATATATAAATTGCAGCTATTAGTATCCACAGCTTTCTGTCGTGGAAGGAGACATGAGGGCCTGAGGTCACCCATGGGGATGGTCCAGCCACCTGGAGGACAGATGTCCAGCCTCATACACTCATGCCATCTTCACCCAGTGTGTGCCACATCTCCACAGCCCCAGGAGGTTGACTGATTTCTTTGCTCCTGCTTGACGCCTGGGAGATAAGTGGCGTGCACACGATGAACCTCACCCATGGGATCCAGACGAGCTGAGAAATCAGCTGAACTCCTCTCTCAGGTCACTTTGTCAGAAGAATTACGCTGGCTTTAGAAAAGTAAATATTAATTTAAAATTGTGTAACTGCAAATTGAACTGCACCCACTGCTGTGATGAATGTAGGTGTGTTTTTTTTTTTTCCCCATGCAGGCATAAAAATTGGTATTTATTGCTAATGGCACCTGTACAGGCTATCACAATATTTATTTTATTTCCAAGTGTGGTGGCTTTTCTGCTGCTGCTTGAGGTAGTCTGTTTTCTGCATAAACAGACTTTCACCTCAGATTCTGTACTTTTGTGTTAATCAGCAAAATGATTTCTAAGATGTGCATGACAACAATTGTGTTCCTACAAGTTTGAGTATATAGATAGCATAAGGCAATTTTTTAAGGTATACATTTGTCTTAAAATCTCCTTGGTGAATACAAACAAAGCAAAAGGACCTTGAGCCTCCCTCGTATTGAGGTGATCTGTATGTTGTATCCTTTGAGACATTTGTCTCTGTCTGCTGAAATGACCCTCTATATCAAAGAAAATATTTATTTTCAGACATTTTTCACTGCCATAGTTTTCAAAGATGAAAAAAAATTGAAGTGCTGAGAATTATAACATGTTAGCCTAAATGTTGAGAAAAATGATTTCATTTGTTCTAGTGTGAAGTAACCAGGATTCTGATTTTGTGTGATGATTTACACTCAGCTGTAATGTGGCTTGTTGCAAAATTGCTGTAATAAGAGTTGCAAATCAAGGAGAAGAGAGTCATTAGAAATAAAAACCTGTGTAGGAAAACCCAATTCTGTGTATAAATATATAGATCCTAGAGTGCAAATAACCTGCACCTGGACAGCCTCTCCTGAATGTTCCACCAAGTCCAGGGGCCCCATTAGATGGTAGAAGATGCTGTCAAATTTCTGGGCAGACAGCTGTTCTGTAGCATTACTTAAAGGAACCCATTTAGGGGTGAAGGTATTATAAACATTACTCCAGCAGTGGGCTCCTAGTGATAAAATTTCTCCTTTAGTAACCAAGGGTAATCTTCCTTTCAAAGAAAAACTCCTCATGTCAGATGTTTCTTTTAGCAACAAGATAAATTATAATTCTGTGGGTTTTGTCTGAACTTTATCCTTCTGATAAACTGGTTGGTTTTTAGTACCAGAGGTATTTTAAGGAATTATTTTAGTGGGATACAACTTTATTTTCCTATATATTGTAGGAATTTAGGAATTATTTTATGTAAGCAAGGTTTTCTTTTTTCAATGAATGAACCAAATATTAAAGACAATAGATATGCTCCTGTTAATTTTCTGTTAATTTCCAAGACAACAGCTATCATAGGGAGGGTTTGGCTTGTCATCTGGAGCAAGTTGCCTTGCTATGTATTCCTATCTATAGACATAGCATAAAGAAATGATAATAATTTAGATTAGGCATGTAACTTTTAGACAGCTAGAGCTCAGCCTGACTTCTAATTGTTGCTTTGAAAGAGTCATTCTTGTTGTTCAGAACCCTTGATTTCTTTCAATTGCATGTGATAGAAATCTATTTAAATCAACCTCCTTTCATGTTCTTGTTTTAGCAGCTGAAGAGCTGCTATTTGTCAATCCCTTTCGCTAGCAGTGTCACTATAAATCCTTTTATGCCTGTGTTGATGGTGTCAGATGGTGGCTGGCAGGCTCATTGGTTTGGGGGTGCTAAAACTGCATGTGGGAACAACAGGAAGGGGGGGATTTTCAGGGAAGAGAAATCCACCAAGGGTTTCTGTATGTGTACAGAGATGATCTGTTGATCTGGAAATAGGGAATGTGCTTGAAGTACAGTGTGATTTCCTTGTTTTGAAGTCCTTCCCTGGCATCCTCTTTTGGCACTTGCATCCTGGGATAGAGGATCTTTATGGGGCATATTTATGTTTTTGAAGAACTGGGGCCTCTTTGAACATAAGAATTAACAGCGCTAGACGTGACTATTGGTCCAGTAAGGACAAAAATTGAATGCCTGGATTTCTTTACCTGAGAAAGCTGATTCCCAGGGGATTTGGGGAGACCGATTCTTGACAGATTCATGGGGAAATAAATCATGCATGGGCTGCCAGCCCCACAAGCCCTCTGTTGATAAACTGCCTTCTGAGGAGTGCTCTTCACAATTCTCTCTCCTGCAGCCTAGGTATATTCCTTTTCCAAAAGGCTGAGCACACTGGGGCCTTGGTGGAAAGCATAGGACACTGTAGGAAATGCCTGTGTAGGTAAGCAGCTTGTTTCCCCTCTGCTTGGATTCGTAGATTAAAGGCTTCTGAAATTTTCACAGGTAGAAATAGTTTGCTAGTATAGAGATCCATCTAATTAAATTAATTAGGTGCTTCACAGTGTGCACACCCTCCTACAGATGTGCCCCTGGATCCAGCACACAGGCATGGATTTTTATCCTTTCCTGTTCTTTTCTTTCAAGTGTTTAGGGGCTGAAATGGTATATAGAGGGAGGTTTGTCTTTCTTGTTTAGAGATGCTAAACACTTTAATGGACCTCTGTGTTTTGTAGACTCCTTTTTGAAACATGAAAAAAAACAACCTAGTGCATATTGTTGAAATGACAGAGTTTCAAAACATTTTTTGTTCTGTGTGCATGCACTTCACAAGCATAAAACAGAAACAAGT
Source organism: Molothrus aeneus (assembly GCF_037042795.1). Classification (NCBI taxonomy): domain Eukaryota; kingdom Metazoa; phylum Chordata; class Aves; order Passeriformes; family Icteridae; genus Molothrus; species Molothrus aeneus. Next base: position 2,979,492 of record NC_089651.1, on the reverse strand, counting down.
TTAACAAATATGATTTATATATCAGCTATGAACATTAATGTGTTTAAATGCTCTGGGTGACTTAGTAGACAAATAAAAGGGGTTCCAAAACCCATCAGTCTCCTTTCAAAATCTTTGCTGTTATAATTGTCTTACTAAAAGTAGTGCCTACATCCTGATATGGATTTAAAATATCCATAGTGTTTACTTAGAGGTTATTAATGCACTTATCTTTAAGCTTCTGATTTTTCTATCTCTCACCAGTTCAGATGGGCTTTCATTACCTCCAGGGAGCAAGGCTGTTCAGGTCAGGTGTTTTGGGTGACCTGGTTTTGTGTGCTGTACACATGGTAAAGGTGAGGTATTCATGTGCCTCTCAAGAGAGAGGTCAACAGCAGTGAAAAAGCAGAGGAAGATGTGAAAGGAATGTATGCTGCTCTCAGCCTGCCACCATCACCCCATTTGAACTTGTTGCTATGAAGGACAACCTTTAGTAGGGTTTTTGTGAACAAATTCCTTCTTAAAAGGATGCCTTAGGTGCCTTAATTTAAACATCTTTAAAAAAAGACAGATAAGTGCATGGAGATCAGTTACTCGATATCAAATATGCTGGATTAACAATGATGTGGTGGTGTACTCAAAGCTAATCTTAGATTGGTAGCTGAGATAGCTAGAGCATCCAGCAGCAGTGCTCACTGCAGATGCAACACTGTGATGCCTGCACTGCTGATTTTTGAGGTTGTTTTTAAAGTTATGTACACTTGCTCATCCAACAGGTGTCATAGGTGGCTTTGAGCTAAAGAGTTCATTTAATCATCTTGGTCATCATCAGGGAGGGAGTTGGATTCAGGAGGGTTTCGAAGATAAAATACTGGGCACTGTCAACTGATGCACACTGTTCCAGTATTACATATTCCTTGTCTTGTCCACAACAGAGAATATTCATCCCAAACCTCAGCCCTTTCCCAGCAGCCAGTTTCCCTGGTAACAAAGCCAATGATTCACTGAATTAGACCAGGGTAACTATGGAGCCATACTACTGACCTTATTTGGGGCTAAATTCTCATGTACCTGGAAATAGAACTGGTGTTAGTAGCATTATGTGATCTCTTATTGGAATCTTTTTTCACCTCAGGTAGCTAATCCGTGGCCAGTGAACCAAATAAAGCCCCACCTCACACTTTGCCTCCTCCTGGGTTCAGGCCCCGGCTGTCTTCTCTGTTGAGTGATTAAAATGCAAGGCATATCCAGTGATATGAAAAGATTTGTCTGTGTTCCTGAATCATTGCCATGTTGCCCCAGGATAAGGCTTTTTAGCATGTCTGAAAGAGGGTGTGCGTCTCTTCTGCTAACTGGGACACATTAGATGAAGATACTTCTCTCAGAAATACCTTAATTCCCCTCCATATTTTTTTTTTCTAGAGAGCCAATCCCCTTATAATCCTATTGAAATTAGAGTTATATTAAAGTAAAGTTAAATTAAGGCACGTCTACGACAAAGTTTCAGTGAGGATTACAGCACCAAAATTTGAGAGACCAACAAATCCTGTCCTCCTGCCCTGTTATCACCTGGATGCTTGCCCAGGCTTCAGGCCTGCCCTGCAGCTGCCCTTGCCATATGTCCGTATAGTGCCTTTATTCAATTCTCTATCCCCAACAGGGATCCCTTAGCAGGTAGGCTTTCATTCCTTACCCTCCATTCTCTCAGCTCTGAATGAGAGGAACGTTTGTTCAGCTCTTCTTTTTGTGGTTCTTTGCTTGCTTTTTCACCTGCTTTTTGTAGCAGTGCAATACTATTTAGCTTCATGTCAGCCATGAGTTAAAGTTGCTCTATTCAATCCAGGATGCTCAAGAGGGGATAGCCAAACAATAAAGCAGCACATGATCTGTGTTTAGCAGTTGGATTTGCTCTCTTCAGCTTGTAATCTGTAGCTGCTTTTTCATGATGCTGCTAACAAATATCAGCACTAATTGAGCATTATTTCTTGTGGGTTTTTGATAGGCCAACTATTTGGAGTTTATAGTACTGTTTAAGTCAATTTTGTTGTACAAATGTTCAAATTCTATCTTGACTCAACACTGCTCTCAATAAAAGCCAAAATTAAATATACTTATAATTAAAATGTCATCACTGTCATCTAAATTGCTGCCCATCTGAATCAGGCTGAAGTGCACAATGTGTTGATATGCAGAAGATAGAGTTTCAGACTCTGCAAGTTCAAACATTTCTACATATTTCTGTATAAAATTCACTCATTTGGTTGCTTAAAGTTTGCTTCTCCACACTATAACAGCTGGAGAGTTGCTTTGCTTTAAAGAACATAAAATAACTGGGAAAAGTATCTGGAGTTGTCACACACACACACACATGAAATTCTGCCATGCTCTCAAGGCACCAAGCCAACACCAGAATGGCTGCCATGGCATCTCAGCACCCTGACTCTTCCCCTGCTTGCCAAAATGAGGTTTGCATGAGTGCCAGCATCTGGTGTCAGCCATACTGTACTTTGGATCTGTGCCTGGCCACCACCTGGAAGAAAGACTGTAAATTAAAGCCTGGAACTGAAAGGCATTTTATTTTGTGAGCTGTAGGGAACATAACATTTCTGTTTGTGTCTGCTGCTCTGAGTGTTTCACATTAGATAATAAACTGAAAGGACTGCATGTATCTAAATCTAAACTAACTACTTAATGATGGAACTTTTTATAAATTAGTCAACAGCAGCTAGCAGTCAAACCTAATGGCAGCAGATGGACGTCAGGGTGTCTATTCCAAACCCTTTGCTACTCTGCTAGTCCCTCCAAATTCCACTCTTGTTGCAATCTCTTTGTTTTAAACAAGCACAGTTGCCTTCTTTTTCCTAATATTTGCTCAGCTGCTTTGCCCAGAGGACTGCATTGCCAGGGATTGCAAAGGCTTAGTCTGTGCCTGGACCCCTGAGTCCTCACTGCCTCCTTGTCCTTCCAGCATACTGGCTCTTGGAGCAAACACCCAGCTTCACATCTGTAGTCTCAAATTTGATTAAGGTTTTTCTCAGCACTGCTCTTCCATTTTGGGAGGTTTCTCATTTGTCCTCTGTAGTTGCATCTACATTGCCATCTGCCCTAGAATGCCAAGTCCCCTCAGCATGGCCTGGAATCTTCCCTTTCCCTGAGTTGTGTCCTTTACACCAGAATAAGGAATAACAGAAAACGGGCCCTGACATGCTATTATCATTTAGCCTGCTGCAAGTATGAAACATGACTGTTCAGCATCTCTTACTTCCCTGTTCGTTTTGGGGCTTGCTTTGGGGATTTTTGGTCAGGGAGGTTTCTTTGGTGTTTCTAATGGCTCGGATTTGTGTGCACTGGCTGGCTGTGTCTCTGTCCATGTGTTGGCTGTCTGTCCATGGGCAGCAGCATTCAGGTAGGGCTGGCACTTGCAGCTCCCTGGGCATGACAGTCCCTCAGCTGCTGTCTGAGCTGCTGCTCTGTATCTCTGGCCAGAGGTGTATGCACAAATCACCAAGAGGACAGGACTGCTGGGAACGTGCCTTGAGCTGTTTGATTTTCCAGCATCACTCTCATTCCATGGCTATGACAATGGGAAGATGCCACCAGCTCACATCCCAGGCAGCAGACACAGAACTTAATGCTACAACTCACTTTATAAGCTTTTTGCCCAATCACACAAAGCAAAAGCACATTGACAGTAGTTCTATCCAACCACTATAAGCACAGGTACTTTGGTTAAACAATGCTTGCTGATTTCAAATACAATACCTGCTTGTGAGCCTTAAAACACAATGCACAGAGCTCCATTATTAAGCTTAGAACTCCCTAATATCTCACTAGATAAACTTTTCTGTAGCTTAGGGAGTTATTCTAGACAAGCATTAATACACAGACCATTGTTCTATTTGTCCTTGCTTTTCTACTTTTTACATAATTTTTCTGCTGACCAATCTCATGGCTGCTGCTCAGCTCTAATCCCAGCTCTGCTGTCTCTGAGGCCTGCCTTTTGCAGCTTTCCCAAAAGCTCTGATTTTGTGGATTCCCACAGCTCTACCTCTGCCTCTGGCCTCGATGCTGCCTGCTGTGCTTAGGGCTCTTTTTCAGCCACTCATTTGTGAATCTGGTCCATTGCCTGGGGTCCCTGTTCACCCATGGGTTTGGTGCCTACTAGCAATGCCTTCTGTAATGGGCTGTGTCATGGTACCAAAGTCTTCCTGACATTTTTCAGTGTGCCTTTGCAGCTGCACTCATGCAGCAGGGTTCCTCCTGCTCCCAAGGAGGAAGGTTCACGCATCATGGAGATTGGTTGCTTGTGTTTTTGGGATAGAGTACTGAAGTTCCTCCAGGAGGCTGGGCAGGAGGATTTCCTGGCTGTCAGGCTTTGGGTTGTCCTTAGTACCAGCCCTGAGCTGAGCTTACCCCCTGGCACTCTGTGGCTGAATAAGGGGAGATATCAGTGAGAGCCTCTGACACTTGTTCTCACCATTTGAATTCTGCTGTTGGCTTACTGCCTGAACCCAGTCTGGTGGTTGTTCTGCATCTTACAAATGGGATTCAGGGTTTTTCCATTGCATTTGTTGTCCAATTCTAATTCAGGTGGCCTGCATGGCTCCTTATCTCTGTGCTTTATAACATTTGTTGACAAGACAGTATTAGTAACAAACCCAAATCATGTGACGTCAGACAGCAATATATGAACTTGAATGCTAATTTCCCATGTCAAAAAATAGACTGATACCATGCAGTTTCTGTCAAACTATCCTCTGAGCTTTTTGGGATGATTCTGGGCATGAAGAAGCTGTATATAATTTGCTGTTCCTTCCATGTGCCAGGAGAAATCAGACATTCTTCCAGAATATGCAGAATAAAGTATTGAAGTCCAATATTAGACTGCAGCTGTGAACATTTTGTTGTGGCACTCTGAAGAAGAGGGTATGCCCCTTACAATCTTGGTGTGCCTCAGGGATGAGAATAGTGCAAGTGGGATCGTCAAACCACAGGACATACCCTCCCAAGACTCTTCTTATTCCCTGGGGAGGCTCCTGTCCCTCATAACCAGCTAATGAGAAGTGATCTCTCAAGTAGGTCACTTCAGTTACTGCCATACCATGGGCAGCTCCAAACTAGATCAGATACGGGGTGAGAGAGCTATTTAAGTTGTTTAGTAATTCATTTGACGAGGCTCTGAAGAAAATGAGTACATTAAAATTGGTTTTATAAAAGAAAAAATAATAGACAGTGTTATCACAAAGCTGATTTTGCTAAAATAAATCAAAGCATAACAAAATTCAGATAGGATTAAGCATAAAAAACTGCTGCGCCATTTTAAAATAATTTGATACAACACAGAAAAAAATAATGCAGATTATTTCTCTTGTTCTTACAAAAAATAGAACCACTTCTGTGAGCATCAGACTTGAAACATTGCTAGAGTATCAGATGTAATCAAATGGATGGGAATGCTTTACTGGCATTTGCAAGTAGATGTTGTGCTCTCCTCATTTACAAAATCTTCTCAGATGTTGCACTTCAAGCCCTCTCTGGATATTTGATTCTGTGAACAACTGCTGAACATTCAGATTGATTGCTCTTCCTTCACATGCTACTGAAGAGTTCATTTATGCTGCTGCAGTCTGGTGGGGTTTCTATTTGAGTACCACCCTGAGCCTGTGTTCCAGCCCAGAGCTCTTCTGGAGGTTCACAGAGCATCCAGGCTGCTGGGCACAGCCCTGTGCTCAAGGATTTCTATTTGAGACCAGCCCATAGCTCTCCTGCAGACTGACAGAGCACCCACACCGCTGGGCACAGCCCTGTGCTCAAGGATTTCTATTTGAGACCCACCCTGAGCCTGTGTTCCAGCCCAGAGCTCTTCTGGAGATTCATAGAGCATCCACACTGCTGGGCACAGCCCTGTGCTCAGCCACAGACCTCAGGATGTTGCCACATTTCTCTTCACACAGAAAAGCAAGGCACAATTCTTCCCAAGGATTTCTGAGATTCACATTCTCTGAACCTCAGAGAAAGGGAAAACACAATTCTTATCACTTGCTGTGCCTGTGTTGTGCCACAGCAGAATGCAATGTGGAGATTGCTCACCCACAGTGATGGTGTTCTGTCCCCTTGGCCTGCCAGGGCCAGGTGTGTGTGTGTGTGTGTGGGGACTGTGGGTGACAGCCACGAGATTCTGGGCACTGTGAGCAGGGTGAGTGCTTGGCAGATTCAGTTCAGATGAAATGTATATAGTATAGTATAATAAAGTAATTAATCAGCCTTCTGATATCCATGCAGTCCTCCTCATCATTCTCTCCCCTTTGTCAGAGTTGCCTTTGATTTGCAATATGAGGAGAGCTCGGGGCTCCAGGAGAGCTCTAAATGAAAATCTTTGGAGTGCAGAGAGGCTGGACAGGTCTGTTCCAGTTTGGTAGCAGCATTGGATGGTCAGTGTTGGGCTCCATCATCCATCAGCATAGCCCCCAGATGGTAAAGCACTCAAGTGCAAGATGTTCTTGTGCCAGCAGAGGGGACAAACCAGGCACAACCAAGATGTTGCTGTCCTTTGTTACTCAGTCTGAGTACTGGTACTCAGTTACAGGCCCTGCTGAGCCTCTGGATGCAGACTAAATGTTGATGCCCTAAAGACCTAGGAATAAAGGAGCACTCTTTGGAGGCAGTATTCCTATAGGAGGTAATAGAAAGGCTGGTCTTCATTGGAGGCCACCAAGGGGCAGATATGGAAAGTGCCCACCCCTGTGTGGGGTGAATACTGTCACCATTACATTTTCTGAAAAATCCCTTTGTCAGGATTTCTTCTCCTGGCAAGATGAGAAGCCTCAGCTTCTCCTGTGTGTGCTTCTCTGGAATGTGGTCTGGGGATTGTTTATCCAAACGTGTGAATTGTTTTTAATTAATGACCAATCATGGTCCCACTGTGTCGGACTCTGAGTCAGTCATGAGCTTTCATTATCATTCTTGTTAAGCCTTCTGTCTGTATCCTTTCTCTTTCTTTAGTATATATATAACAATTCACATGCTGGGTAAACAATTCTCCAACTCGCATTCCAAAGCTGCAAAACATGGAAAAGCTGAAGTTTCCCAGCTTCTCAGGAGAAAAGTTCCTGGTAAGGGATTTTTCATAAAATATGGCCATGACAGACAGGGGCATGTTATACTGGACCAGCTTGCTCAGTGCCCTGTCCCAACTGACCCTGAGCATTTCCAGAGACAGAGCATTCACAGCTTCTCCAGGAATGTGTCTTCACATTGCTTCAATAATTGCTGTCTTTGCAGTGGTTCAATGATTTTAAAACTGGGAAACAGTACTCACTACTTTTCCAAGACCTTCATGCCAGCACGAGGATTTATTTTAAAAATAATTCTAAAATAATTAATCACAATTTTCCTTTCTTTTTACATTTACTTTTCCTTAGTTTTAAAGTTAATGATGCAACATTAAAGACAAGGGGTGTTGGGCATTTTACACTAAAGAACTTGTTCAGCCCCATCCAGCTGGTGCTTTGCTGTAAAAAGGGCTGCCCCCACAGCAAGGAAAAGGCTCATGAGGCTGGAGCTTCTCTGGTGATATAGATGTAGGTCACAGCAGTGTGGGCTGTAAAATGGTTCTACAAACCCAGTAGAAACTGGGAATGACTCTGTCAAATTTATTTTATCAGTCTAAATTTCAGTTAGTTCTAAATTACTGATTATTCAGCAGTCTAGTTCTAAATTGCAACAGATTAAAGATGACTCAGAGATCCTAGGCCCGCACAATTTCACATTGTGACTCTTTTTTATTATTACTTCATTTGAAAGGAATAAGGAAATGTATTTGAAGCTGAAAAATTTTTATTATTCTTAATTTTTTCATGATTCAGTTGTATTAAAAATATGCCAGATTAATGGAAATATTTGGAGACAGATCTATCCTCTTCCCGACACCTTCTAGCTAGTCATTCCTTCCCATCATTTCTAAAAAAAAATTAGAATTAGTTCAAGACAATCATTAGAATACTTCTTTCATTTCCTTTTGGAAAGCCATAAAGCCTATTATTATTTTAGGCAAAATGTATTTTTTTCTTAAATAATTGTGATGAAAAGCTCTGGTTTCTGTGGTTATTTTACCTGTTGAGATGCTTGGGTATGTGATGAGGCTTTTAGGCTTAGCCATCAGTATTTCACACTAGTGAAGTAATTCTGGCAGCTCCCCCACTTTTGAAGTCCTTCCTACAACTTTTCCTATGTTAATTCACAGGAAGCCTTTTTCAAATTCTCAAATTAGCAAGAATGTTTGCTAACCAGATAATAATTTGGAAATTAATTTTACGTTACATAAAATGTAATAAAAAATGTAAATCAATAAAATGTAATTGTGGCTGGCCGGGTTATACTTTAAAAGCCAACTAATCAGTATTGAATAGAAGCAGCAATTTTTAATGCATTCAATATTATTGCAAAGGCTCTCAGGCAGGGGCACATTAATTTTCACATTAGAGATGGTCTGTTGGAGAAAATATAACATTTTAAACATAGCAGTGATTTCTTTCAAGGAAGGAAAAGTTCACAATTTTTACTTGAAGCAATGTTAGGATACTTTGAATATTGCATTTTCTGCCAGCATGTTTCAATAGAAGAAAACTTCAGGATGTAATTCTTGGTTTTGTTACAAAATTTGGAACGTTGTAATGAGCTGTTGTGTAGACTTCTGCAGACTGGAATACTGAAATTACTGGATGTAATTTAAACACAACTGTGGGAGTAGGAGACTGGTTTTTAATTTTGGCAGAGGGACAGAATGGAGTATATATGGTAAGAGGGAAAGCCAGCTGGGGTGTGACTCAGCTTGGCTCCAGAGCAGCAGAGGCTGCAGTGCACATCATCTCCCTGGGGACAGACTGTGCAGATGCCAGCCAGCTGCCTTCTCTCTCCAGGCTGGTCCTGTGCACCCTGGGGCTTTGAGATTTAGAGGGATGCCCTTTTCACCTGTTTGGGGAACTCTCCTGTCCATGCCCACCGATAGCCAACTTGTATTTTTTTGTCTAAAGCTGTCTTCCTTTACTAAATTGGCGTATCTTAAGATGGATATTCTAGAAAGGCTTTCAGCATGCCTTTCCAGGTTTATCTCCTGCAAAATGTCCTTATGTCCTGCATTTGATTGTGAGCCCTCAGTGCCTTTGTTTGGCCATTCATTTAAATGCCTGATTCAGAGCATGTTGCTGTCACTTACCTCTTCTTGCATCTTTTCTTCTTAAACTTCAGACTCTTTTACTGCAGTTTCGCTGATACTGGCAGCAACTTAAATTCTGCTCTTTTAATTGCTTCATTTTTGGACTGTCAGCATACCATTTTGTTCTCAGATGTAGATGTGTAAGAGCCCAGAGAAAAAGAATCTAAACCATACTTCCAAATTCATGGAAGTCTTTTCTCAGCAAACAACCAACTTTACTGGCAGTTCTTTCTGAAAATTTTTAGTTATTAGTTCCAGTCCAGTAGCATCAATGGATCTGAAGGACCTCGAAATATATCACATACTAAATAAATACAAAGATATATTTTTGCTCCCCAAAATACATAACGTAAATGCATTCTCTATAAAGAGCTGAGGTAGGACTAGGTTGTTGGGTTTTTCCTGTGCACTTCCAGTAAGGTGAAATGTGCCTTTTCTTGTTAGAATGCAGTGAGAGATGATCTCCCCACACGCACATTTAGGCACATGTAACATGCAGAAGAAAGCTCAGAAGCTGATGATGATGCCAGTGCTGAAATCCACATCCAGCTATTTGAGATAGCAATAAGCATTGGTTCTACATTTCCTGCTTTTCCATGTCTGGTTCTGAAAATATCTAATTGTAAGTCTTGGAATCATAGAATCCTAGAATGATTTGAGTTGAAGGGACCATAAAGATCATCTGGTTCCAACCTCACTGCCATGATGCAGTAGTTCCTTTGTCTAGACCAGGTTGGTGAATGCCCCATCCAGCATGGAGTGTCCCATCCATCCTGGCCTTGGGCACTGCCAGGGATGGTGTAGAGGGCTGGGCAGTCAGGAGTTAAAGCCCCAAACTCCAGTGCTCATTCAAGCAGTGTGCCTGGAGAGCTGGGCGCTGTAGGAAGGAAGAGCAGCTCCTCTCTGGAGCCAATTCTCCTGTTCAGATCCATGGTGACCACCCAGCTGTGCAGTCACAAGAAGCAGGGGCAACAGCAGCTGTGTTCCAGGGGGGCTATGGACCAACCAAGGACCCCAAAGCCCCCCACAACCCTGCTCAGAAACTCTCCACCAGAACACTGCACATGCCCCATAACATTGCATCAGACACGAAAAATCCATGGGGGAAGACCTAGGCATTCCCACTGCCAAATTGAATGTGTTCAACTCCATGAACTTTTTGTTTTGTGGACCCCCACTGGCAACAGATCAGGACTGTGACCATCACTCTGACCACAGACATGGAAATTGCAACCATCAGCTCTTGTTGCTAGATCCACAGATACCTTTCCTCTCCACTATCTACTATCCACTATCCTTTCCTTCACTTTCTTTTCTTTTCCTTATGTATTTTCTTCATGAATTTTCATACTTCTATAGAAAATACCCAAAATGGCCACATACATTTTTTTCCACTGCAATTACACAGTGTTAAAATAAAGCTTCTTCCTGTATATGCTGGTCATTCAGTGTTCTTTCACTCTAATCACCCCAAGGGATTTATTAATGGGAACCTTAGTTACTCTGTCTTCGATGTGGGTTGGAACAGATGAGGCATCCACAGCTTCTCTGGGCAGTCTGTTTCAGTGTCTCACCACCCTCACAGTAAAGAATTTCTTCTGTATATCTAACCTAAATTTCCTGTCTTTCAGTTTGAAAATGTCTCACTGGTTTTATGATAACCTCCAAAATTCCACTATTACCCTTTATTAACAAGAGAGAAAATTCTACTATTATTTCTCTGGTATAATGGCTCTTCCCAATGAAGCCTGAATAAAGCCTGAATTCTGTATAATGTTGATACATTGGCTCATTTAGAAAAGCATTGTTAGCATCTGATTACTTATATAATCTTCTTGGCAATTTTTTACGTTTAGGTTGTCCTTATTTTGTTACAAGAAAAGAACACAGAGGTTTTTACTTCGATTGGGTCCATTAATTTTCTGAAGTCATTTGGACAGCAAGGTATTTAATCAATCTCCTATGTGGTTACAATGAGACACTATTTCTAAAGAACCTAAATTGAGTGCTTTTGTTCAAAGGCTTAAGGCATTCATTAGAAACAGGCCACGTTATCCGTGAAAGATTAATACCTGTATGAGCAAGGAGTAATGTAATCAGGAATGGTGGTCTTATGGCATCATAAAAATGGGGCTAACTGAAAATCATTGTACAGGAGATGCAGAGTTTTAAACAAACCTGCATGGCTGGTTCTTTTATCATTAACAACAAATTAAAACTAATTACTTTCTAATGACAACACTGTCTGATGTTCAAATCATACTTTGTAGTGATTATCAGCGCAGGTGTGGAGCACTGGGAATGCTCAGCTAACACCCATGAAAGACATGAATGATTAGAATTAGTTCTATATGTTGAGCTCATTTTCTTTCAGGTTTTTGATTCTGTATGGAAGCAGGAGGGCTCACACATTCCTGCCTCCCCAAGGATGTTCTGTTCAGACAAGCACACTTGGGTGGTTTGTAGGCACACAGCATTTCTGCCAAGTAATCTCAGGATGTATTCAAGCTGGATACACTCCTCTGAAATTCTAGGAATAATGATAGAGAAGGTGAAGAGCAACTCCAGAATTTCAGATGCCCACTGATCTTCCTTTTGTTAAATTTTCTAATATTATGTTAGAGAATCAAGAAGCTTTTGAAACAGCCAAAGAAGAAAAAAAATTCAAATGAAAACTTTGATTACAGTTTGCTGCAGTCTCTTTCTAATCAGTGGGCTTTTGATTTTGCTCTACATAATATATAGAATATTTATAATTGCTGCATATTTATTTTTCTGTTTTTTTCTGTATGAGTGCTGAATGCTCTTGCTGTCATACATGGATATAATGGAATTCAATTCTCAATCATATTGGTTTGTAATCACATCAGTTTTGTTTCAATGTTGTTTTCTATTTCACTGAGACCAAAACATGGTCAACTTTGCTGGACAAGCAGGATCTTCTTGACTCCTAAATATAAGTGGGGAAAAGAGCTCCTAAAGAGAAAAATATTCCAAAGAAGAGATTTTGAAAACCCCACTTTACTGAACTGATCATTAAATATAACAAAATAATATCTGTAGAAATGGTATTAAAGAAATATCAAATAAAATTTTATAAAGTTAATGGGATGTGAAAAGTCCTAAGACTGGATATTTTACGAGGCTGAGACAGATGTGGTGAGCTGAAAGGAGAGAAGTGTGTCAGTGTGTCATTGCAGCTGCAGGAGGGAACCTCAGCGTGGATTTCAGCTCAGTTTCAGAGGAGCCCTGCTCCAGGACAGAATGCATCTCTGATCGCCAAGATAAGGTGTTTTATTTCAGCTACAGGAAATTAATGTAATCATGGTGTATTCATTTTCTCCTGGCTGCTTCTAAGCATGAAGGTAAGGAGTTCATCCTTCTTATGATGCCTTGCTAAGGTTTTCTTACATTCTCCATTTCCTGATTTTTCTTTTCGACTTAACTTAAACTAAAATGTTTTACTTGTAAACCAACACATCACAAATATCTTACTAAACAAACTACAAAAGTGCATTTTCTCCAGTGTTACCTGCATATATTTCTAATTTATTTTTAGAATACCAAAAGTCTTTTGGTCTTAGATTTGCACAGACTCTAGCATAAGAGTTCTGTGGCGTGTGACTTGGGTTTCTAGATATTTCTCAAGATCCACACTCTTCTCATAGATACTACCAAGAGATGATCTGACATTTTTGTGTGAGTCCAGCTCTCCCTTTAGTGTGTTTGTGCTGGTTATGCAATGCCAAAGATCGAAGCTGAATAGAGGCTTGGCTCCTGCCAGGAGATGCCTTAGTGTAGGACCTGCTCCCGTCTCAGTGCAGGAGATGTTGGGAGTTAGTTTAGTTGGCTAAACTGTACTGTGCTCCATTGGTCCTCCAAATTCACCTCCACAAACACCTCTGGCCTTAGCTGTGGGGCAGTTATGTATTAAGTAATTAAAACTACCATCCATTTTAATGAAAGTTCTATACCTTCTCATATGATCGATGTCAGTCTTGTCCAGAAGATACCTTTTGTGTCCACTTGAAAAGAATAGAATTCCCAGATTGGAAAATTAGGTGCCTGATTTAGTGCTTCCTCTTCCTGCCTCAGCACTGCTTCTCCACCCCCACAAACAAGTAATCAAATCCTAAATGGCTTGAAAATAAATTCTGTGATTTTAAACAAATGTAAGTTGAAATGTAGCAAAGCATTTTCAGATCCTTCCCTCTGAATATTATAAGGAGCACAATGATACCATTTTCTTGAAAATGTTAGCATTGGAACAAGAATTTTCATAAACAAATGAAAGTAACTGGGTTGAATGTCAGACTATAAATGCAAATTTTGATCAGGAAATCAGTTTCTTCTTTGTATTCATATGAAACTTGTGAAAAATAGAAAGCTGCTCAAAACCAGTTTCTAATACTGGTTTTAATATTGGTAGCAAAATTAGTCTTCTATGTGTAGCATTGAGCTGTGAGACATTGACATTTTGTGTCATGGGTTTAGAAATGCCACCTGGAACTTGCATTCCCGTTGACTCTTCAGCAGAGTTGCACTAAAAAGCTTTTATTAATTGGTGTAATTAATATGCTATCTTCCTGTCTTCCTTGCCTGGCTGAGGAGATCCACCTGTCTCCATCCCACAAGTGCAGGTTTAATCATGCTGTATTTAATCATGGTGTGTCAGAAACACAGCACACAAACCTGAGGGAACGGTGACCCCCCAAAGGTGGGAAATGCTGCAGAGGATGGTGGGGTTAGTAGCAAACCATCCCTATGCTGCACATTCTGGCTGCTCCTCCAAGCAGATGCCAGTTTTCACCCACATGCTTGCAGGATCAACCATGTGGGGGAAGATTTCAAGTCCATATAGTGAAAAAGCCTGCTGGGACATCTTACCTCCCATGGAGGCAGTGACTCATATTAGTAGTGCTGAATAGGTGTTAATAAAGTGATTGTGTACCTGAGCTATTGGCTTTAATTTCTTTTATTTCAAAAAGAAATAAAAATTTAGAAAACTAACAAAACCATGTAAAATGTTTTCTAGTGAGAAGATGGTTGTTGAAGATGTAAATTATGAAGGTTTCCTGTAGCTTTTAATTTTCTGTGAAGGACAAAAAAAAAACTTAGTTCATTGAAATTTCCCCTACTTCTGTACATTAAAAATCAGTAAAAATCTGGATTTCCATGGGGTTTCATTTGATGTTTTGTGAGATAGATATATCTGAATATTAAGGTAGTGTATTAGAAGAGAAGTGAAGCGTGCTACTGCTCTACTACCAGCAAGGGACCATCATTACAATTTAATCAATTTTCAATACATTGTACAAAAGTCTAACTTTTTTCTTCATAATTTTGATTAAATTAGCATTAAGGGAATGGTCTCCCTTTTTAACAACACAGTAAGCAGATAACTTAGTATTTCAATTTCTCCTCTTTAAAAAATTGTGGCAAAATAACCTTGCTGTGTTGCTGTAAACACATATCCCATTAGCTGTAATATATTTATGTATTTAAAACAGCTAATAGCTTACAATGTGATCATTATGGGTAATGCTCTTGAACAGTATCCATCTGATGTTTCATTACCTTTTCCACAAACTGCAGTAACCACTCAACTGGATATCAGCCCCCATACACAGAAGTACATGAATGAAATTAGAATTTACATTTTCTAGTATTTTTTGTCCAAGGTGCTTGCTTTTCTAACCCATCCATTCTGCATTCATTAGAGCTGTAGCAGAGTTTAAACAGCCTGTAAGTGGCCCTTACCTGCATGGAGTCTGAATGGCTGAGTAATCTAACTGGACAGTTAAGGATTTTCTGTCTGGGCTGACTGATGTTAATTTTAATTATCCTAGACTTTTTCCCCTCAATGTTTCAGAGAGTCACTAGCAGAGTTCAGTCTTTTTTTACCTTGATTAGGAATAACTTGGAATGCCTGCTGATCCCTATGGTAAGGAGTTGCCTTGCTTGAAACAAAATGTGATGATGGTAGTGTAAATGTAGAGGGATGGTTTCCCACAAGGATGTTTGCTTTTGATGGCATGTCTTCAGCACTGTATTTTCTGTGTCTCAGTTGATCAAAAGTGTTCTTCAAATTCCCAAAAAATAAAAACAGGGGAATAAAAAAACTTTACAAAACAGCAAACACAAACCAACAAATAACTCACAACAGTTTATTTGCCAGATGAATTTGGAAGCTTTTATAGACTTCCTCACTGCTGTGAAACACAAAATCCAGAACCAACATATTCTTAAGTATTAAGAATACATTAATTTTACAATAATTTGTGCACGAATTTGTAGTGACTTTAAGGTTCAATTTGTCTGCCTAAGGAAAGGTACTTTCATTTTCTTCAGCCTAACTAACACACAAAAGTACTTCTGACAGCATTAATTTGTTATAAGGTTCATTGATATTCCTTGGGATCTTTGTAGGATGACATTCACTTTTTTAGATTCTAGAAACTGGCCCAGGTTTCATCCCAACACTCCCAGACTTTAGAATAATTAAGGTAAATATTTGTACTTTTCTTCCTTGCAGGCAATAGTGTGTGTCTCCCTTAGGACAGTGCAGTTCATCCCATTTCTGCAGTCAAAGGCTCCACAATAGAATTAGCTGTGCATTCCTCAGAGGCAATTTCTCATTTGCCTTTCTTTTTTTTTTTTTTTTTTTTAAATATATAGGTCTATGCTTACAATTGAAAGAGAGTTTATAGAAAAATGGCATATCCCAAAAAGTAGATGCCTTCAGATTAATTATTTTTTTCTGAAAAATATATGGTCTGTTCATGCAGACTTTGATATTTTCCTATTTCTCCAAGTTACTGTTAGATCTATATCAACCAGTCAACCTTCAGACACAGAAACAGCTGATTTTGGAAGTCCAAATTTTGTTGTGGATTGGCTCATGCATCAAAAGTGGTAGTTGAATTTAGATTGTAGTCTTCTACAATATTTACTCAAGTTTTTAGAATGTACTCAGCAGAACTCTAGGCCCTGAGTGTGTAAACTTATAAAGAGTTGACTTGATATAACACATGAAAAGAAAAATCAAGTAGAAATTTTTATATCCACACACAATAAATTTTTCACCTAGTTCAGCCCTAAATATATATTTAGAGATCTGACCTGCACATAAAAATTGCCAGCTTTGATCCTATAATACATTATCATTTATGTCATGAGGTTCTAAGAGTTTGTGCATAGCAATATGTGATGGTACTTTTATCATTAATTTCATGTTTCTCTTTTGGTTGGTTTTAAGCCTGAAATTATGTTTTTATGGAGACATCCTTATTAGTTATACAAAGTTAGCAATTAGTTATGAGAGGTATACATGATCCAGTTGTAGAATTGTGGGATTTAGGAGCAGTAAAGGTCACAAGTATTAGTAGCAGAAACTTCTCTACACCATGTTTTAACCTTGACACTCACTGAGTTCAAATGACAGTGATTTTCTTCAGCCTTCTATCTCTTCCAGAACTAGGACCTTTTCTTGGGTATGACACTTTTCTTGGGTATCAGTTTGTTCTGCTACAAATGGAACTAATTTGATTGTAATTTTTATTTACTTTGTAGAAGGTGGTTGCACTTCCTAATCATACATAGTAAAAACTCATTGACTGAGAATGAGATTTTGGCTAAGGAATGAGCTAAGAATCTGCTTTATTCTATCAGTGAGAAAGAGCACGTTTTTGGTGTGTCTCACACCTGTAAGTGTATTTTTCTAAGTCTCATTTCTCTCTAATGGTATCTTGTTTGTGGGGTAAACTCTCAAAGCTTCATTGGAAGGAAAATCATTGTCTTTTTATCCTCCCTGTGGGGAATTCATTCCACTTGTTTACTGATATGTGTGGCAGACTGAATAAAATGATTCCTAATTAGCATATATGAAATAATCATTGGTCTATCTGGAGTCATAATTAATGCATTAGGAAGAATTTACTGAGTGTCAAGGAGAAAGACATTAGCATAAATGAGCTTATTTTAGATGGGCTGCAATTGAGACACCACTTTCCCCTAAGAATGTTTACCAAAATTAAGCAATAATAACATATCAATTTACTGAGAGCCATTAGTGTGTATGGCCTGAGCTGTTAACTTCAGCCCTGCTTTGGGCACTTTGATAGCTGAAAGAAGTTGTTGGCATCCCAGTAAAGAATAAATATAATAAATAAAGACCCAGTAGCACCAAGACTGTGGGGATGAGGAATGGAGAGGGTCCGTGGAGGCACACAGAGGCTTTCTGCAATATGCTCATGAACCTTGAAAAAAGCAGAATTTTACCACACTGCCTGGAAATACTGGGGCTTTATTGATTAAACATGTCCCTCCTGAGAACACAACCTGTAGACAACAGTGAAATAAAAATTATCTTTACACAAAAGTGCTTAAATAACTCTAATTTCTGTATTGATGCTCTATGACAAACTTCAATTATTTTCATACCTTTTTTCCTCAGTCAGTCACCAGGCATCTGTTTGCCTGAGAGCAGACTTTAATTTGTAGAGGACTCTGTACATTGTAGAATACATGCTCTACCCAGGGAAGAGGTGAGATTCAGGAGATTAAAAATAGGCTATATCTCCTAGCAATTAAGTTACAGATTACATCTAATATATTTTAGCATAGTCATCATTATAGTCAGAAAGATTAAGTATATCAAAAATATGTGACTACAAATATACCCTGACAGTGGGTCCGTAACCAATTGAGCCTGACCTGAGTTCAAACATGAGGAACTCACTGAAACTGGTTAAATGTGCCATATCTGACTGGAAATGGTTAAATGTGCCATATCTGACTGAAACTGGTTACACCTGCCCTATCTGCCTGAAACTGGTTAAATGTGCCATATCTGACTGAAACTGGTTACACCTGCCCTATCTGCCTGAAACTGGTTACACCTGCCTTATCTGACTGGAAATGGTTACACCTGCCCTATCTGACTGAAACTGGTTAAATGTGCCATATCTGCCTGAAACTGGTTACACCTGCCATATCTGACTGAAACTGGTTAATGCTGCCCTATTTGACTGAAACGGGTTACACCTGCCTTATCTGCCTGAAACTGGTTAATGCTGCCCTATCTGCCTGAAACTGGTTAAATGTGCCATATCTGCCTGAAACTGGTTACACCTGCCTTATCTGCCTGAAACTGGTTAAATGTGCCATATCTGCCTGAAACTGGTTAAATGTGCCCTATCTGACTGAAACTGGTTACACCTGCCATATCTGCCTGAAACTGGTTACACCTGCCTCATCTGACTGAAACTGGTTACACCTGCCCTCTCTGACTGAAACTGGTTACACCTGCCTTATCTGCCTGAAACTGGTTACACCTGCCATATGTGACTCCAGGGAGAGTCACCCTGCTCAGACCAGTGTGAAGTTAGCAGAAGTGGTTTCCTGTATGGCACTCACTTCAAGAAATGGTAATCAATTGTAGAATGATAAAATCACAGCAGCCCAGCAAGTTGGTATAAAATGTTTTAAGAACAATCATATTCCCTCATTAATTCACATGGGGAAAACAACAGACTGGTTGATATCTCCTTCCTTGTCCCCAGCTTCTTTATTTCTTTCCTTTTTTTTTTCCCGTGAGACAAATTCTGTTATCTGCTTTAAATCTTTGCAGCAATTTTTGCTTCAAATTCTTTTCTGTTGACTTATAAATAATTATAAAATATTTAATATAATTAAAAATATATAATAGATATAAAACATATAATATATAAATTTAAAATTAATAATATATATTTTATATATTACATGAAATATTTATTATAAATATATAATAATAAATAATAAAATAATAAATAATAAAATAAATCATAAACAATAACATAAATATGTGCTATGAATAATTCACAATAATTATGATTATAACAATTCACAATAATTATAACTCATATTATATAATTATAATAATTAATAATAAATAATTATCACATTACCAGTATATCGACAAGGTTACTGATGGTGACAAACCACAAAACATACTTACCATATATGTGTATATATATATGCATAGCATAGTCTTTTTACAGCTCAATTGGAATAGATAAGTGTTTTGCTGGTCATAAAATAGGTGCCTCATTAAGTGCTATGGAAGATAACTACTAACATGGGAAATGCCTCTTCTGGTTGATGAAGTCTGTGGTGTTATCATCAGAACATCCAGTACATTTGATTTCATATTGACTTCAGACAATGAATTAAAAAAAAGAAGAAAACAAGGCAGTCCTGATAGTGCACCAGGGTTCAGATGAGGGCAGCCATTCAGATTATTGAGCAAATCAGTACAAAGTGCAAGGAAAACCAATAGGTAGGGAAATGGTCAAAACCACAGTACTGGTAAAGAAAACCTACTTAAGCTAACTTGCTGCTGCCTTTATGCCTTCACAGACATAATATATTTAGCAATAAAAGCCTCCCCATGACCTTTTCTCTAATCAAGTTGTGAGTCTTTGTACTGGGGGAAAGTGATTGTGATATTCCATTTTGTTTGTGCCCCTTGAGGAGGAGGTTCCATATCCATCAGCATACAGAAGCTCCATCTCCAGAACTGCATGCAAGCCATTGTTACGAGTGCTGTTCAAAAACACCACTGCCACTGCTGACATTTTGGCCCAGTGATAAATGTTGGAGCAAAATAAGACTATTTTCTTCAGAAAGGTCAAAGCCAAGGGAATAAATTAGTATAGCTCCTGTGTATGGAGTAAAGGTGGGGAGCTGGAATAAAGATTTGTCTTTGTTTCTCTTTTGTCCTTCTGAATAAGAGGATTATAGTTTTGTGCTTTCACAAAGTAAACTAAAAAGGAAGGATGGAAAGGACTCCTCAGGCTTTATATCCTTTCTGTGACTGTAAATGTTCAATCACAGAAACACCATGGGCTATAGTTCTATATTTCTTCATATTAGTGGGTCTTAGTCCTCTGCTGCAACAAGGCCAACACATTTGTTCATTTTCAGCATCTACTCAAGCTGCTTCTTTAAGATATCTTTAAGAGATTAATGTATAAGAAGAAGGATTAGAGAGTCTTAACTACCAAAAATATAGTGGCTCTCAAAAGAGATTACTTTGTCCTTCTACTGCCATCTTGGCCAAACATCTTTCTGCTGTTCTCTCTTCTGATGGAAGCTACTAAAAAGGCTGGAATTACTCCTCTGGTTTTGCTCACCTGGAATTTTTGTAAATAACTCTCAGGTTATGAATTTTTAGGCACACTCTTCCTGGGAGATGGATACAACTGAGCTCCAGGTACTTGGAATGGGAATCGACATATTCTTTTGTACATTTCTGTTTCACACTGACTTTCTTTGTAATTGTTTCTTTCAAACACTGCAGTTGTTGGGCATTTTCTTAATAATATTTCCTTCCATTAATGTGTTCTGAAGTATTATTCTGAGAATCTTTGACTTTGCTATCAGAAGCCAGGATGACAGGTATGGAGAATTATCCCCAGAAAATGTAAGAATGTACAAAAACCTTCAGCATTTTATTCCAAGTTGTGAAGTTGTTACGCCTCACTAGTGGGAGACTGTTGGGGATTCTCTGTGTGAGATTTTTGTGTTCCAAGAGAAGCTTTAATAGATCTTGACATTACTGCTGTTCTGCATTCAGAATGAAACCCTTGTCCTCCCTGCACCATTTCTGTGATGACTAGCAGGAGATATTCCTCCTTTCAGTGGCAAGAACATTGCTTTGGTAATTCATTTCGCTTCTCATCTCTGCTCTGCCCTCGCCTCAGTTGATCAGATGTCACAGAAAGGGCAGCAAACTTTCTTTCAGGAGAGAACTAGGTCAGGATTTTATTTAGTCTGTGCATGAAAAAAATGGAGAATGAAGGATTCTTGGTGATGTGAGTAAGGAAGCAGCCATACAGGCAGCCACAAACCTTTCTCTATCAGACACAGAACAAGTAAATTCCTTTTCAAACAGTGGCTGAATTTACTACTGACATTTAGCTAACTCCCAGGAGTTGGACCTGTTTGCAGCTTTTGGCCCTGGTGGTGGTATCTCTCTTAGAGGTGTCTGTACTTCTGCTAATCTGACTTCAAACCCCAGCATTCTGATTTTATTTCACATTTGCTATGTCATTGCAACTTAAGAATGAAAATGCTTTTATAACATAATTCATAAAGCAGCTTATGGTCTTGCATAACCAAAATGGTAAAACAGAAACAGCTCCCTGCACTTTGAAATGTGGACTAAGCTAATGAAAAATTACAGCATCAGAGAATGCTGAGGGGTTGGAATGGACCTTAAAGATCATCTAGTCCCAGTCCCTCCCTGCATGAGGGGTTTTCTTCCTAACACCTGGCCTAAATCTCTCCTCTTTCAGTCTCTACCCATTTCTCCTTGCCTGTCACTGCAGTTCCTGGTGCAGGGTCCCTCTCTGGTGTCCCAGAGGCCCCTTTGGGTGCTGGAGCATTGCTGTGAGGTCCTCATCAAACCTCCTCTTCTCCAGGCAGAACAGGCACAACTTTCATCAGGGAGTGTAACTTCTAGGAGACTGTGGAGACTCTGAAATGCTTGATAACGGTGCCACCCAAATTACACTGGACAGTGCATAAAATTAGCAGTAATTAATACATGTGGCTTGTATCATCATAAATTATGTATCATCATCAATGGCATATTAGATATGGCAAAAAGCATTTCAGGTTTTAAGCAAAATGTATTGGTTCTGCATGTATTGGGTCCCTGATTCAAAACTGCTTTTAGTTTAATGCATGGGATCCTGCACTTCCAGGATCTGAATTTTTAAAATGAATTCCACACTGATTGGACCAAGATACCTTATTTTTAACTGAGACCTGACCATATATGTAAGGTATTGTGAAAAAATTTGCACAATTGATCAGAACTTCCTCCAGCCCATGAAATTCACTTCAGTCCATCCAGAAAGAGTAGATCCAGAAAGAGTAGATCCAAATTCACTTCAGTCCATCCAGAAAGAGTAGATCCAGAAAGAGTAGATCCAAATTCACTTCAGTCCATCCAGAAAGAGTAGATCCAGAAAGAGTAGATCCAAATTCACTTCAGTCCATCCAGAAAGAGTAGATCCAAAAGCTTTTCTGCTCTGAATGATTGTCCAGCCAGAAGAGGGTTAATTTTTGCAGTAACCAGGAAGGGACATGGCCAGGATCCAGAGGTTATTCTGTACCACTTCCCATCGTTTGGAGGATACCTTCAATGTATAGTGCAGTATTAAGTAACACAATCAGCTGTGTAATTAATCACTTAAAATCATCATTTTTCCTACCCATCATATGAAACTGGACAGACTGGGGCATCAACTCAAGCAAGTTCCAGTGTATCCAGAAACAAGGACCTGTTGTTTCTTAGTCTGCTCTTCCTGAAATGCCATTCTGTCCCCTCCCAGCACCTCCTGTGGCTTTGCACATCACTCTGAGGTTACCAGCACCAGGAGATGCAGCTGGCCATGGTCTAACCCTGCCTCAAGGCTCTCTGGGGGGCTCTCCAGCCCACTCAGATGCACCAATAGTGTATTCATATCTGTGGGTTGTTCCCAATCCAGTTTTTACTGGCAGGCAGCTGCTTTAGCCTTTTTGGAGACATGGAGATCCACAGAGCAGCTGTATTATTAAATCCTGACTAGTGTGATTCTGAACACGGCTTTTTGGGTTTTTTTGATTAAGCACATTTTCATGGAAATGGGAAGGTTTGTTCTATGGAAAACAAAGAAGTGGTGTATTATTCTTCTTCACCCCACTCCCAGTGTGTTGTGACAATTAATGAAAACTGTTATTCTTCTGTCCCCTCCCACTTAGTGGACTCTAATTCTTAAGCATAGGAGTGTGAACTTGCAGCATAAATGAGTGGATGCTGCCAATAAAAATCCTGCCCTGCTTTCAGTGGCTGTGCATGTGTCACCTCCCCCCATCATTAATTTTCAAGCTCTGAGATTGCAGTAATTTCTGCTTGTTAGTGGCATGTTGATGTGTTTATTTACTCTGCAGTGGAGTTCAGGACTATTCCTCATCTCTTTTATCAATGCTCATCACCACCTCAATATCTACAGACAAGCAAAGCTGCTCTAAGACCTGGAGAAGTTGATGCCTAGAGAAACAAACTTTCTCTGGTAATAATTCTTCAAGTAGCAACAGTATTTCAGACTTTAATATGGGAGTTGTGTGGAATTCACACTAAGCATTTTTCAAGGTGATTGCTGATTATGTTTTAATTGTTGTCTTTGGGAAATAGTACAGTTGTATTCCTGACTGCCTGAGGGCTTTGTGTTCTCATAAATGTGATGGAGAAGGTACTAATCCTAAAAAAACAATGCACTGTTACCCTTCAGTGGTTTCCTGCCTGTTTGATGCATCATCCATGTTCATTTCCCAGTAAGTATCAGCCACTCCGGAGCCAGTGTGGGCTCTGTGCAGGCCCTGAGCGTGCAGGACTTTGGAATTGCTGCAATTGCTGTGTGCTGGAGCCTTTCTGTGGCAGAGATCTCTCTGCTGGCACTGGCAGAAGAGCCAGACCTGGCTCCATGGCCAAAATATGGCAAGTGGTTGATACACAGATGCCTCTTAGTCCATGCTGCAGGAGGACGTGGACTCCTCTTTTCATTGTGCATGAGCACAGTGAAAATTGGCCTTAAAACCTGGATTCAGAAAGATGCTTAACCTTGAATTGTGAGGGCTGCCCTTCAGTCAAAACTGTCTGGGGAAGCAGGGACCCTCTAGATCAGAGCCCCTCTGGTAAGCAGAGTCTGTGTGGGTGGCAGCATGAGGTCCATGCCCTGGCAGCTGTGGCAGGGCTCTGTCACCATGATATTTTCTGGAAAGTCCTCTTTGCCCAGGATTTTCTTCTAGGAAGCTGAGAAGCCTCAGAGAGGAATGAAAACAATAATTATCTGATGGCTGCTCCTGTGTTTGCTGCTTTGGAATGTGGTCTGGGCATTGTTTACCAACAGGTGAATGTTTGATTGGTTCCATGTGAATTGTTTTTAATTAATGATGAATCATGGTCCAGCTGTGGTGAGGCTCTGAGGAGTCACGAGTTTTTATTATTCATTCTTGTTAAGCCTTTTGTCTGTATCCTTCTCTTTCTTTAATATAGTTTTAGTACAGTATTCTATGATATAATATACATGACATTATATAATATGATTAATATTATATAATATATATAATATATAATATATAATATATTATATATTATATATAATAATATATAATAAATAATAACATATACATTATATTCTATGATATAATATTCTATGATATTATATACATGACATGATATGATATGATATGATATGATATGATATATAATATAATATAATATAATATAATATGATGTAATATCAGCCTTCTGAGAACAAGGAGTCAGATTTTCATCTCTGACTTTGTCCTGGGGACCCTCAAGCGCCACAGCAGAGTTCAGGCTGTTCCCATCTGGGTGGCTGAGGGGCAGGGCATGGAGGGTGCTGTGCCCATAGACGGCCCCTGAGCTCCTGCTGCATGCAGCCATGGATTTCCAAGGTGTTAAACTGCTCTGCCTTGTTCATGGTCAATTTGAGAAGAAGTAAGGTCTGACACTGAGAAATCTGAGCAGACACCTAAGCAGCACGTCACGTTTTAGACAAAACTTCACCCTGTGGATTTCATTGGGATTTTAGTGGAGTTTGAATTGCTAGTAAGTAAAGAATCACAAAATGGGAAGTGAATAAGGCACCAGAGTTGGAGCACAGTTCTCACAAATTAATTTTATGGTAAATGTTCAAACAGGACTGATCTGAAAAGTGCCAGAAGATTCACAGATTGTTGATAGCATCTTGGGTCTAGGATCCTTCCTGAAGGACCCTTCCCGAGTAAATTGCATGGAACTGATTTTACTGCTCCAGAAAGCCACAGGGAAGAGGCAGGGCTGCCAGGGCTTGAAGCAGAATTTTGCAGGGGCCCAGGTGATGAGAGCCTCAGGGCTGTGCCAATAAAGCCATAATGACACTCTGCAGTGCTGTACACCTCCAGCTCCTGATGGTTTTAACAGGACAAAATGGTTTTGGTGTTAACTGATGGGTGGGGCTCTTTAAAAGCAGTGTATCCCAACTCAGTGCTGGTGGAAGTTTAAGGTTTCCTGCTACAATAGATAATACAAAGAGTTTATAATTTTCATCTGTTCTGATTACGCATTCCCATTTGATGGTTCGCACAAATGGAAAATAATTGCATCCAGTTAAAAAAGGCTAAAAAATCCCTCCAAAATAAGAGGTTACTAATATTTGGGTAATTTTAAAAGCCAAATTAAGTAATTTACAAACATATATGCATGTTTAGAATACATGGGCATCCAAAGGGGAGCCAGGAGGGTGGTGAAGGGTCTGGAGGAGAAGCCTTATGAGGAGAGGCTGAGGTCACTGGGTCTGTTCTTTCTTTGAAAAGAAATTACCCATCGAATCTGAGCAGACAGAAATGTTACCTTATTCAAATCCAAATTTAAGAAGTTAGAACCTTTCCTCCATTTGTATTTTGTGTATGAATTTGTGTATTTTGTAATTTTAAATGAGCTATTGTTATGCTGCCCTCTTACTTATCCTTCTTATAGAATTAATATGGAGTCATCTACAATGAAAACATTACTCATATCCTTCTGTAGTTTGAAAAGAATGGAAAGGATCCTTCCTTTTCATTCTTATTTTCAGAAGGTTGTCTAAATCTGAGGAGTGAGAGCAAGAGGATCTGAATGCTATCCCTTGCTTTTGTCACTTCTTCAGAAGCTTAATCCATTTTATGCCTTAGTTTTACCATTATGAGGATATTCAGTGATTCTGGACTTCCTACTGCAGATAATTTGTTAATATTTACCATCAACTTGTAATTCTTAAGTAGAAGGTTGTATTCAGATTAAAAATACTAGTTTTTTACAATTATTATTTCCATCCCAAAACTCTACAAAGAAGCTTTGCAACACCACAGACAGTGTTATGGGCCTAGCTTTAGTTAGCACTGCATGTAACTGTACAGAAAAAACTGTACTTCATGTTCTTCCTACTACAGAACTTGTGATAAATATTTCAAATGGCAACAGTGTAATTATCTTTGATTAGTGACTGTGCTAACATAAAAAAAAAAGGTAAAGCAGATGTTGATTACCAAGCACTAATGTAGTGCTTTCATGCACAGCTATAATTCTGCTCATGAATATACATTAATCTTATGCACCAGTTGTTGTCATTATCTACAATCAAAAGACACTAACCAAAGCTGTTTCATTCTGGAAATGTTTATGAAATGTAAAGGAAGTACAGCAGTGACCACAGTGCAGGATAGTTCTGGATTATATAAAATCCTGCACTGCCTTTTGAGATTTGTTGGTCAAAATTTTTTTTTTGCCACAACCAAAATGTTCTGAAATAAACTCTTGAAGAGAAGGTAGTAACCAGAATAACATTAGAGAGAGATGAGAGTGCAAGAAAATGTGGAAAGAGGCTAGAAACAGCAGAGCTAGGAAATTATATATGATGGGGTATCACCATGATATTTTCTAAAAAATCCCTTCTCCAGCATTTTTCTCCTGAGAAGCTGAGAAGCCTCAGAAAAGAAACATAAACAATAATTATCTGATTGCTTGGAATGTGGTCTGGAGGTTGCTCACCAACAGGTGCATCTTTGATTGGTTCCATGTGAATTGTTTTTAATTAATGGCCAATCACAGTCAGCTGTGTTGGGACTCTGGTCAGTCACGGGTTTTTATTATTCATTCTTTTCTGGCCTTCTGATGTCTCTTTTCTCTTTCTTTAGTAATGTAATGTAATGTCATATAATATAATATAATATAATATAATATAATATAATATAATATAATATAATATAATATAATATAATATAATATAATATAATATAATATAATATAATATAATATAATATAATATAATATAATATAATATAATATAATATAATATAATATAATATAATATAATATAATAATCAGCCTTCTGAGCACTTGGAGTCAAATTCTCATCTCTCACCTCGTCCTGGGGACCCTCACAACACTACAACAATGGGGGAACCAAGTGGTGCTGTCACATGAAAAGGGGATGTTTCCTCAAGCCCATAGTGTTTGGTCAGTCTGTGGGCACGCAGGGAAGCTGAGACCCCTGTACCCCACCAGCCTGTCAGCACCCCATTGTGGGCACCCTTTCCTGAGCAGCCCTGCTGGATTCAGAGGGAAGTTTGAGTGGCTGGTGCAGGGTCCCACACCAACAGAGACACCTCCTCCTGTGTGCCCACACCTTTCTGTGACTGTTCCCTGCTGCCAACTGTGGGGACCCAGGACATTGCTCTGGCTGCCCTGGAGGACTCCAGACCCTGGCAGGGGCTCAGGGACCTTGGCACAGAGTCACAAACACCTGTGCCTTTGATTCTAGCCCATGGAAACAATTCCCAACTTTGTGTGAGGAGTTACAAGCCACAAGGGTTTGAATAGAATGAGAGTGAATTTGTCACAGGGTGAAAAAGTAGAATTTTGGGGTTTTTAGAATGGGGGTTCAAGAGACAAGATGGAGGAATCTGGGCATGTCCTGTCCTTCTCCTTGTCCTCCATCTTCTGCTGTGATGGTGACACTTCTGGATTGGTTTAGGGTAGAGACAGACTGTCTAACATAGGTGATGGGTATTGGAAAATTATTGTAAATAAAGTACACGTGGTTCTTAGTATAAAAAGCCAACACCACTCCAAGGGCAGGGACTGTGCCACAAACCAACCTGCTGGACAGACCTCAGCAGGTCAGAGAAGGAATGGAATGGATGAGAGAAAATAAACAACCTTGAAAAGCAGAGCTGAGGAATCTCAACTTCTTCGGTCATGGGGCTGGGAAAAAAGAGACTTTTTAATACCTTGGGAGCCATTTCAGCAGACAACAACCAACCCGAGAGCCAACAACTGCTAGCACCCTTGGAAGACTCATACTAACAGTTTATGGTAACATTATCAATAAAATTGGGACAGGTTCAGGTTCAAGGGTTGCCTGAGATAGTACCTGACTGCAAAAACATATTCAAAGCAATAATTCAAAGTTAACCTGAGAAAATCACTCAGCACATGTAGAGTACAGTTCTTATCCAAGGCATCCCTACTGGGGAGAAGACAGGTTCCACCTGTTGACTGACCCCAAAAATTATAATGGAGTCTTCCCTGACCTCTCCCCATTCTTTACTCACTTTTATACTATTTCTTTACATTCAGATGGAGCTTGGGTGACTTTGGCTCCATATGGTGCACTGTGAGGGGTGGTTGTGCCTTGGAGGTGGTATTACCTCTGAGGTAAGCTTGGGATGGAGATATGTGTCTATTACACCTGAGGAGAGGAAATTCACCCTGGTTGCTGGCTCTACAGCAAGACATGCTCTTTTATGGCCCTGTTTTTCAGTTGCTGTGCTGTTTAGCAGCTAAAAGTCCCAATGAGTTTGCTTCTCTGCAGCACTTTTGGCAGGGCCTTGCCGGGGTACCTGTTGCCGGTTCCCCGACTTCTGGGACTCTGGCTGGGCCCTCCCAGGGGGCTCCCCTGTCGGGGAAGACCCTCCTGGAGCAATTCTGTGTCAGGAAAGAGAGACACACTGGATTCTTTCAGTCTTCAGGTTCTTGTTTATCGTTATCTTATCTAGAGTTTTGCACGCTGTCCACACCAGGCTCGGTGCACTGGAAAAGCAGCACAAAAATGGCCAACAATCTCTAGTTCTTTTAAAGCTAAACTACCCAATTAAGAACTGACACCTGGATTATTTTCCCTTTTAACCCAATAACTGATACCAAAGAGCTGCAATGGGGACTTTTCTGCCCCATTACAAAATGCCACCCAAACCCATGGAGAAGAAGGAAGAAGCATGAAGAAGAAACCCAGGAAGACACCCTGTGCCCTCCATCTTGCTTCCTTTAGGATCCACAGCATCCTAAAAATTCCAAACCCTCAATTTCTCACCCAGTGATACACCTACGCTGCTCTCTATAATCTATTTCACACTTTTGTGGATTCCAGTCTATCTTGAAGTCTGGGAAACTTTCTCCATGGATGAGGGTCAGAGTCAGTGCTGCCCTGGGGGTCAGGGCACCCCAGAGCAGACACAGAAATATTCCCTGTGGTGCCCTGGGTTTGCACAGAGCCTGACTTTGGTGTCTCCACTCTGTTCTATCCTCCCTTTAGTCCCCTTTAGATTTTATTGTGTGGGGAAGTGGAGCATGCTGACTGCATTCCATCCAGGGAGCAGCAGCCACATTTCCCCCTATATTTCCCATACTGTTATACCTGTGTCTATAACTTTCCACTTCTCTTACATTATAACCCCACAGGTGCAGTCCCATATAGTGCCTGAATACTTAACAGGAAAAAAAACCTCCTAGAGTAGTCTAGGGAGGGAAGGAGAAAGTGACCTGCTGGTAAAAAGGTGTGAAAATAAAGTGCCTGGGTTTGGATTTAAATAATGTTATATCATTTAGATATATCATG
Source organism: Molothrus aeneus (assembly GCF_037042795.1). Taxonomy (NCBI): domain Eukaryota; kingdom Metazoa; phylum Chordata; class Aves; order Passeriformes; family Icteridae; genus Molothrus; species Molothrus aeneus. The sequence continues at coordinate 2,949,825 of NC_089651.1, read as the reverse complement.
ATGTATAATTTATATCATGATATCTACTTGTTATCAGCATCTGAACTAATTGTCTACTTTTGTATTCTAAGGAATGAAAAAGCTACTTGTGGAACAAAATTCATTTCTCCTTGGAGTGAATATGTAAATACCAGCAGAGTACTGTGCTACAGAAATGCTCATTTCTCTCTGCTGGCTCATGTGAGTTTACAGGGCTAGCAAAAATGTGAATGGCTAAGAGTGGGGACATCCAAAATAAAGTTAATCTCGTTATTGGGGTCCTCCCCAGCTCCAACGCTATCTCTGTGTTTGTTGTAAAGTTAAAAAGTAGCAATGGAAAGCTGCAAATAAAATCAGTAGGTCTCACATGTCGCCTTGAGTGACAAGAGGTTCTTGAGAGCTCCTGCTGTGCTGCACTTTCTCAGTTTTCTCCTGCATCCCAACTCAGCCCTGTGCAGGCTGGGATGCTGGGCTTGGCATGACCTGTGCTGCTCCCTCCTGCTCATTTCCACATCAGCTCCAGTTGCTGCATCCCATGTGCTGGGAGCTGCCAAGGAACACCAGAGCTGCAGAGCTCTGAAACCCAGAAGAGCTTGGAGCCACAGTAGCCCCCCATGGAGCATTTACTTCTTTGGTTGCTTTTTGGATTGATCTCAATCTTGTGGTCCTTCAGAGAGCAGAGAGCACACAGGTCTTTATTCTGTACTAGGCCATATCTCTCTTGATTGAACCTGCCAGATCTCTCTAATAATTTATTAAATATCAGTTTTCTTATGCAATTTTTAGGGCAATCTGTATGTGAGGATTTCATTGGGAAGGTGCTTTCCTTTCTTTTTCCTCTTTTTTTTTTTTTTTTTTCTCCTTCAAATAGTCACAGTAGGTAAGAACAAGAACTCACTGCAAGCCAATCAGGGAAGAGTACAGTCAGCAGATTAAGGCCTGTTCTGAGTCTTCATTTTGCTCTCTCATTATTCTGACTGCTCTTTGGCAGAGCAAGGCAGATATGTGGGCTGTATTTCTAACCCAAATTATTTTCTACAGCCGTGCAGCAGCCTCTAAGATGGCAATTGATTGCAGCACTGTACAACTTAAACATGCCTGTGAGCTGCAGGAGCTGTGGGGTTACTCCCCTGGGTTTTCTCAACCAGATCTCAAAGTTTCTTACATACATTCTGTGTTTTCCTGCAGAGCTGAGCCTGACAAGTGCTCTCAAAATGCAGTGAGGATGCTGCTAGTGCTCAGCATTGTGGCAGGGGCAGAGGCACTGGGGGCCTCTCCCCTCCAAAGAGCAGTGCAGGAAGGTGTTTGCATTTCACAGCATATTGCTTCACCACACAATTCTGTCCCATCAAGTTCTTATATGCAAAATAATTATCATTTCCATCACTCTGAAGGAGTAAATCCAACTGCCTAATCTCTTCATATGGGTGCTCCTTGTACCTACCAAATAGAAGTGCAAAATGTCATGGTTTTGCTTCCCCAAAAGGCACTCTAAGTATTCTTACTGGAAGCAGAGGGAGGAGGAAATACAGTTTCAAAGGCAGGTTTAAAGGCATTCCCAAGAAAAGCAGTGTGATTTCCTCTCCTGGCAGGATTTGGTCTCATGGTTTTAAATGGACTCAGTGTCTTGCCCTTGCAAAAAGGGCAGAAAGAAAAAGAAAGGGAAGAAAATTGTTTTGTACTTGTCTTTGAAAAAGACTAGACCAAGAAAATAATGAAGAACTGATAGAATTGGGAAGCACAGTGGCTCAGGATTGCTGGCTGTGCATATTTAATCTGTCAAGATAAGGCCAGGAAACACTTGGTTCTGATTTTCCTTTCAATAATTTCACATCTATTTGATAACTCTGAATGCAGTAGTAAGCCTCCTATTTTAACTGCATATGAGATGCATTTCAGGTCTTATTCACAATTCTGGCTCCACAGCTCAGGACTGTCACTATTAAAAGATTGAACAAATGTACAAGAATTATTAATTCCTCAGAATAAAAGCTCACAATGAAAACCCAAGCCAGCAGGTCTGTAGGATGCCTAAGCTTGCCTAGCACACTAGGATTTTTTTAGGAATAAGTAAAATTACCTTTTCTTTCCCAGGTGACATCCAGGACACAGCTTTTCAAGGTCAAAAAGCTGCTAAAACCCATCCAGCCATTCTCTTTCTTTAAACATTCTAGGAGAAGGGAGGGAGCAAAGGTAAGCTGTAGCCTTTGTGATGTTCTCAGTTTGTTAAACTAGATTCACAATTGTATCTGGCCCCCTTTTTAGACTTCTTTATTCTCCCTAGGCTTCCAATTTAACTCAGTGACTGAAGGCAGCAAAATGCTGGTTTCACAGCACTGACAAGAGAGCTTAGTTCAGTAAAATTGTCATTTAAAATTGTCCTGTGCTCCCAAACTTGGGGCTTGAATGCAGTCTGAATAAGATTTTTGAACTTGCTGAGATTATCATCCTGTGGGATGGAGAGGTTTTCTCAAATTCACTGCATTATACATGTAAGAAGAATGAGGTACAGATGCTTTGTTGGAGTTACTCTTTCTGGGAATGTGCTCCTTATCTGGTTCATATGGACAGTGCATTTCCTCTGTCTGCAAAATAGAGTTGTATCCATGCAGCTAATTTGATTTCTAACTCTTCTGTAAAACCAAACAGTACTTTTCTTCCTCTTTCTCATTAACTGAACTTGATATATAATTGTTGATATTTTCTACCTGGTGGCTGCATGCCCGTAATGATGGGGTTATGGCACCAGCTCAGCTGGGTTTAATGTAACACTCCACAGTCAGTGGCTTTCGCTTTTTCATCAGGAACACAGTGGGGGAAAAAAAGAGAAATGTTCCCCCATTTGGCACAATAAAACCTGATATGCACATTCAGAGAGCAGTGCAAAGTCTGACCTCTCGACCTCACTTCTGTAGGTACAGGGAACTTTTGGACTCAAGAAGGTGGTGCACATTTGCTCCATTGTGTGGGACAGGTTTATCCCCTGGGGCTCCACAGGAAAAACTGCTTTTTTTCTGGGCCAGAACCAGATCAGAATTCTGTGTGCAGAATCAGAGAGCCAGGTTGGAAAGGACATGGAAGATCATGGAGTCCTACATTAACCCACCACCTCCAATGTTCAGTACCAAACCATGTCCCCAGGTGTCACATCCATGCATTGTGAACACTTCCAGGGGTGCTGATTCCATCACTTCCTTGGGCACCCTGTCACAGTACCTGATCCCCCTTCTGTTGCTTTGGTTTTTAAAGTTTTTTTAAGCTTTCTGATGTTTATATTCTTGTAAGGAACTTTTTCACATATTTTGTGTAAATAGCTTATTGTTTTGCATTCTTTTATGGAAGAAATTTGATGGACTCTTGGTCTGTCCAGCGTCATTGGAGAGGTGGCACTGTCACCCTCCAATCCACTGTCACTTTTGGAAATCTATAAATGTTGGAGTCAGAAATTAAAAGTTCTCTTTTTACCTTGGAGAGCTGCGTGTCCACATCGTGTTGTGTCCTAGAGCGACACTCTTCCAGAGAGGAATTTTTTTCTAATAACCAATCAAAATCCTTCTTGGCACAAGTTGAGGCCATTTCTTTTCCTCCTAGCACTTGTTCCTTGGAGGAAGAAGGCTGATTCCCACCTGTTTATAACTCCTGTCAGGGAATTGTGAGGAGGCAGGAAGCCCCCCTGAGCCTCCTTTTCTCCATGCTGAGCTCCCCCAGCTCCCTCAGCTCTCCTCGAGTTCCCTTCCCCACCTCTGTTACCCTTCTCTGGACCTTCTCCAGCACCTAACCCAACACATGGCTTCTCAAGTTTTTTCACCTAACAATTTGTGCAAAAAGAAGGGACAAAAATATAAAAGTAAAGGCTGCATTTTAAAATGTATCAGTTGATACTGTGTTCAGTATTACACCAAGAGCATATGGATGAAGGCAATTTGACTTGTAACATTTAACAAAGCCTGGTTAATGATTCAGAGGCAAAATTCATAACGTAATTGCACTTGCAAAACAAATGTGCTATTATTTGCTGTTCATTTAGAGCAACCCTTCCTGAATAAACAAGTAGAATATTTACACATTCAAGTCTCTGTGTCTAATTGTGTTTGTGCATGTAGTTACATATTGCAATTACTGTTCATTGATGCTATGCATGCATTTTTTAAAATCTAACTTCATAAATTTATATCTAGTTTTATTGCCTCACAGATATATCTGAGGCCTCTGTGTGTATATATATATTTATATTTTTTCTCAAACCATTACTTTTGACTAAAGGTGTCACAGCCAGACCCACCAGTTGTGTACTGGTCTCTCTTCCAGAAAGGATCATATGGTGAATGACTAAACCAGGAGAAAATTCAGACTGTCCATGGCACAAGGAAGTGAAGTAAAGGATATTCACATGGAAAATGAGAAAGAGGCTGAACCTTAAAGTTTGAGGTAGGTTTTTGTAGTAGCTGGGACTTTTCCTTGACTAATAGCAATTAATTCAGTTCTGATCTTGAAATGACCCTAAGTCCTACTACACAAAACTGGATGCTCAGACCTTTCATGAGGGAGTTAAAAAAAGCACCATTTTCCCCTTTAAAAGTTAAAAGTCTTTTATGGCTGCCCCATAATGGAGTTGTAAGCAGTACTAACCTAATCCTCATCCTAAAAATTGGCCTTTTCCCCCCAAGTGAATAGCATTCAATTTTGATTTTAAAATGCAGATGACTTTAGAATTACAGTGAAGGACTGTATAGAATGATATCTGGAGGACAAAATATGAAATAAGGATTAAAATACAATCTGATAAGGCATAGGAAGGCACAGCACTCTTTAAAATGGCCTTAGTCCGAATACCTTAAACTATTGAAAATATGCTTTAATTCCACTACTTAAGAAAGTAATCAAGTCCATAAATTACAGGTAAGGGAGGGGATAACTGATTTGAAATCTGAAAGACTGCAAAGTGACCAGCAACCAGAACAAGACATGGAAATCTTAACTAATCACAGAGCCATTAAAATGTGTAAAGTGCAGACTCTGGACAAGCCAAAAGAAAAAAAAATGTCGCAGCAGATGAAAATGGTGTAACCAAAAATCTTCAAGCTTCTTTTCTCTTCTTATGTACGACTATAATGATATATATATAAGTATCCAAGAAATGTTAGTGTTTGTGGACTCTCTGAAAAGTTATCAGTCCTTGGTGGCAGATCTACGAGAATAAAAATCTGAATTTCTGTTCACATTGCTTTTATGGTTAAAGAAGGAGAATTTCAAGGGAAAAGAGGTAATTTCTTGCCACCTATCACTTTCCTTTTTGTGACTGAAAATCTTTAATTGGGGCTTGGAAATTTTCATTCAGTCATATTTTGCTCCTGGAAGATCTTTTGTTTTATTTCACTTTTTAAAAATTTTAAAAGAAAAAATTACTTTTTAATTTATTTCATTTCCTGAACATGAGCATGCCAGTGGGGCTGTTTGGATTGCTGTGTGAAAATTCCTCAAGCTCTTTCCAGAATCATGTGGTAAAGAATAGTGAGAAAGACAAACAGTAGAGCTAGTTAGGGGAAAAGTTTCTGTGAGGTGCTTTGTGCTTCTAGGGTGAAAGCAGCTAACATTCCAAAATTACCAAATAAAACAATAGCAAGTAACTTCTTTGATCCCTTTCCCTCAGGAAACGTGCAATCTAGACTACTACAACTCCATACATTCACTGTTCTAAAGCATCAGCACCATAATATTGGGGTGGATGTTATAGTATTTATCCAAACATATGATATATGAAATAAATTTCAGAAATGCATCTCACTGCACAGGATTCCAAATCACTTTATAGAATCATTTTCAATGGGTCTAGAAATACAGAGGCAGCCTGCTGGTGCATGGGAAATCACCTTACCAGCATTCAGCAGCACACAGGTCCCAGTTCCTAGAGAAACCACCTTTAGGTCCTTCTACAGAGGGCTGAAGACAGGGTATCTCAGAGGAAGTCAGGAAGGAAAACAGTGGAGGACACTGTGATGGGGAGGGGTGTCTCAGGGACAGACAGACAGACATCCTTGCTGTGTTAGCCCCTGGTGGCTCCTTTTGGTGCCCACAGGAGAAGGAAACTGAAGCACTGCAGCAACCACTGCCTGTGCGCCTGGAGAATATTTTTCTAACCGCAGAATGCACAAAGCTTAACTTATTGTTTTTATTTTAATGGCTAAATCAAAAAGATTGATTCCCAAAAGCCTTCCCCAGTGAGTAGTTAAGCCTGCAGACACCTACTTGTCCACTAACTAGGATGCCTCAGTAGTTGTCCACTGAGCCAACACAGAAGTCTTTTCTGAGTGAGCAGCATGGTGTTTAATCTCCAGCAGGATTCAGAAATCAGATTTTTCTTTTCCCATAATACCTGCAAAGACTGTTCAAATGAATACACTTATAACAGAAAGCCAAGTGAGATTTTGTGCTGAGGACAGGGGAAAGGAAGAAGAAATGTGTCGTGCATTTCCCTTATTTTTTACTTAGAACCTGGTGTTTATAGGTTCCACCCAGAGGATGAGAAACTGAGCTTCAAATCCTCCTATTGTTTGTTTAGAGCAGGACTTTTTGTTTCTAGGAGCATGTGCTTCTAGAGTCTGAGATAAACTTCTTACCACTTCTGCTATCAAAGCCTTCCTGCAGCCCTTTCCTCCTTGGGAAGTGAAATTTAAGCCCATCTCTTTAGGATTCCCTGCCAAGAGTTTGGATAATTGAGACTGCGAGCATCTCTGGATTAATACAATTTCAGCACTTGCATTGAGAAGATTTATGGTGTGGATAAGGCTCTCTTATGGCTCTCTTATGTGGATCAAGTCACTGAGATGATTGCTTTGGTCCTCCCTGGTTAGAAATCCAACTCTTGTCTCAAAAACTTTTATTATACAGTTTGTAGTAGGAAATAGAGAAAAATATCTCCAGTATAAAGTAGAGGTTGGAGAGGAAATACAAAATAAAACTTCTTAGGACATGGTGGTGAACACAACTATTCATGCTTCAGTTTTGTATTTTGATGATTTTGAGAACCGGGGTGTCTTCAGCATGTCCTCTCCTCTAAAATGACAGAGCTGTCACAGCAGCCTAAGACTAGATTCTCTTCTGTTTGAGACAGAGAATGCAGTCAGCTCTGGCATGGCCCCCTTCTGCTGGGCTCTGGGTGTGGAGTGTCCTCAGAGAACAGCAGGACCATAAGGACACAGCCCAGTCTCTTCTTGTCTTAATCTGTAATTCTGGCAAGGCAGTGAATTCTGCAGCCTAGCTAGGCAGGCTGCCTAGGATAGACAGCAATTGCAATGGTGGGGTTTTGTGACAGACGTTGTGCTGGGGGTGTCATTGGGCTGCAGGACACACTAAAATCCACTGATGGAAAATCACAGGTTTCTGGCTACCAGCATCACTGCCTGACTTCAAGCCAGAGCCCTACAGATGAGACACTGTCTCTAACTACCCATCATCTCCCTGTCTCAGAGAGAAACCTTTGGGTGAAGAAATAGACAGAAATAACAAGAGATTTCATTGCTCTGCTCTTAGTATGTCAATAAAATAAGATTGTTGAGGATGTTTGAACAGAAGGGTTTCTCTTGCTGAAATATCGTCTGGGCAAATGGCATCATTAGCAACTAATTAACAGTGGAATATTGACAGTTCAGTAAGTGGAAGTACTGTGACCCACACCTATAATTTTGTAAGGCTGCCTTTGGCAAGCAGAGTCAGCTAGAAGTTAATACTATGCATGGGCAATGAAAAGAAAACAAAATTACAAACAGGGAAATCCTATTGTGTTTCCTTAGGATAGCTCATTTTGTGAAGAGGAGCTCCTTTAGAAAAGAAAGTGCATCAATGTGCATAGATGCTGATTCTGCTATACAACAGTTTTCTTGTTATAAAAGGGCTGAGGTCTACTTGGACTGCTGCTTTGAAGTTCATTCTTTTATCAGTCATAATCTCAGAAAGCAGATGAACATTATTTTGAATCTCAGCATAGTGAGAGACTACACATTTCCCTTTTTAAATTTTGCAATAGAAAAGGTGAAGTATCCCCTTTGATACTTTTGCAATATACTTTCTTCCTCACTAGAGGAAGAAAAATGCTATATTTTATGATATGGCAGGCACATGCATAGAGAGAGCCAGGAACATATAGGGGAATGGGGAAAGGGACTGGTGCTCTCAAAGATCATTTAAACACTTTGTACATTTTCTGGTCTTCATCAAACCCACCATATTACAATCTAAAATCTTCATTATCTTCTCAAAGAATATGCAGGATCAGAAGAGGAAATTTTCCCCAGTTTGTGTCTGCGTTCTCCACCAGAAACAGATGGATGGCTTGTACTGTGCAGGGTAAGGAATGTACCCAAGCTGGAACTGTGAACAATGCTTGCTTGCATTTATAATGGCAAGGTGGAACAGATGGTGACAACTGACTTGAATGTGAGCAGTCCATTGAAATAACCTAAATTGTCAGGCTATTCCTGTACAGAAAGCAGTGTATGCACCATTCACACAACTTGAAAGTAGCCTTCACATTATTGAATCACTTGGAATTGCCTTACATTGTGAGTTATGCTGGCCTGACAGGGTTCTACACAGTATAAGATGTTTCATTTTGGTAGTTATGAATGCTCCAAAGCCAGGGAAAATCTCTCACAAGTTAACAAAAAATCCATAACCATTCTACTCTCTGACTCATTTAGTTGTAGAGAACTTTTGGGCAGATATCTAATGAGATTAACAGGGTTAACAAAAAAGTCATGTCTTCAGTTTTAAGCCCAAGGACAGACTGTTTTTATCAATAGTCTCCAGATCTTCAAGGCAAGGCAGCAAACCAGATCAAAATGGGTTCCACCAAAAATATTGTTTTCCACTTTTGTTAGCATAATGTGTTTACACTCAGCATTTTAGAAGCAGGCCCTGAATGGCTTTTTATAGGCATGCTGTGCAGAATGAGGACAGGCTGCTTGACTTTTGTGTGACAGATGAGGCTTTCATCACCGCACAGGAGGCACTGATGGCTGCACACCTCTGTGTGAGGGATGGGGACTCTCCTGTTCACAGCAAGAATGGTACTTGCCAGACCAATGTGCATGACAAAAACCTGAATTTCGGTGAGCAGAGATAAATGAGAGAGCCCTTAAAGATATTAAAGAGAGGCTGTGGTTTACATCCTACCCAGGAAAGTAAGGAGGGCTTTGAGGCAGAAGGAGTTGCTGGGAGGTTACTTGCTACTGATATACTAAAGCATCTGTTTTTGTGATTAACTTCCACGTGCATGCTCTTTTCCTGTGGTAAAGTTGATGAATGCAAGGTAGTTTATTTCTTTGTCATGCAGTTCTGGTCAGGGATATGAACATTTAATTTTTTTTTGTATCCCACAGTTGTTATTTCTGTGCTTGTGCCATTTTACTGTCTTGGAGTCCTCTCCTGAGCACTGTTAGGTGTATGAGTGGCTCCCATCCCTGCTCAGAAATGAGACTGGAGTGGAGGAGCCAGCCACCATTACCCCTCCATCCATCCACATGGCACAATACTTATCTGATCTTTTGATATCCCTTTCTCACCTGGTCAGGAGCAGAGACTGGAACCAAGTGGACCAATACTAAAAGCAAATGTTCCAACTGTGAAATTACACATGATCTTCTGAGCATCTCTTTTAGAAATTACTCTATTGAGTATTGCACCAGGTAGCCACTGGAAGCTCACAATCACTTCCAGAGCCAGTGAAGTAATTTCTGGTTTCCCCTGCAGATCGTTTGCAAACAGATGAAAAATCTCAAATATTTATTTAATCCCTCTTTTACTAGGAATTGTACATCTCTTTCTTTCACATGGAAATGAGAATTTATAAGGTGAAAAGAAGGGATGAGTTGGAGATTGCTCTGTTCGAGCCTTTCTTTCCTATTTCTAAGGGAGTGCTGAATGTGTGCAAAAATACACTAAGGTTTTAATTAGGGTGGAAAACTTCTCCTAAATTACTGATTAAAAGGAATGAACAAGTATGTTGGCATATTCAGCTATTTTCTCATCACAGATAATTAATCCTTCATAAATGGCTAGCGAAGTCTAACATTCCTCTGTAAATAATGCAGAGCATATTCTTAAGGAACTGTAAGGACATATATAAATATTGCATGCTGCATTCATTTAGCCAATTAAATTGCATTTAGCAGTGGTCAAAAGCTGAAGTGCAGGATTTTACATATAATGAATCTATTATTCCTCTTGGCTCTTTTGACTCCAAGTTAAATCAAAGCAGTAGTAAGCCTCGGGTAAGTAGTCAACTGTTTAGTATTGTGCACTTAGAAAAGAGTGAAATTCCTTCCACTGCTGACTGACATTCACAGTTGGTCTGTCTGGTCAGTGCCATGAAGATTAGCTGTGAACAACCCTTGTCTGAGCCTAAGCAGTTATAAAGGAAAACATTCCTATATTTTGCAGATATGTGTGTGTGTGTAAATAAAATTATCTTCAGTCACTTTTATAATCTTGAATATGAAAATGACTGTGTTGCTCAGCAGATAAGGCAAAATGCTCTTATAAAATGCCCACGCAGAGGTGTTGCTAAGGCTGCCTCTCAGGAATAAGCATTCCTCTTTGACCACTGGATTTCATAAACACAGGGAAAACAGCAGCTTGCTAGCCTGTAGCATATTCTAAGACTGCATAAAGAAAAGGAAGCTTAATTCATCTTAATTCATCATCATAATTGCAGTTTATTGGCATAAAAAAAGTCCTGTGAAATGTAACACTAAAGCTTGTTATGGGATTTTTTTCATTTAGAAGAAAACCCTACTTACAAGTGTGATTTGTTGTAAATGCCTTTTTGTCATTTTAAGAGCTCTTCTATAGATATTTCAGACATGGTTGCCCTGACAAACCCACCAAGCTGTGTTTTTTAAAGGAAGGCAAGAACTAGAAACAAGACATGCTTTCAGGCATCTTTGTGTTTTGGTGCTGTTACACCATGTGTAACAATAGGGGAAGATTTTTAACATAAGTGAGAACAGTGGACATAAAATAAAAATGGAAATTAAATAAAACAAGGTTGTATCTATTTAATAAATGCAAAGCTTGGGTCCCTTCAATCCCAGTAGCCAAAGAAAGGACAGAGAAAGGCAAGTCCTTCAATTATTCATGGATATAATTCAGCAGCAAACAATTATTGCCTTTGGTTATAAGAATTCAGTTGGCATTGAGCAATTAAAACAGATGTCTTTTCCAAAAAGAAACTATATAACTTTGACAAGACATTAGCACCTATCCCCTCCAATTATGTCTTATTGGATTCAAGCTGTCATCCAGGAGAACATTTGTGCTAGAGTTGTGATCAAATAAAATATAGTGAGTTATAGTTGTGTTTTTGTGGAATGTGGGTCTCTATATGGATATATCTCCTCTCTGCTATGGTCTAATCATTGTTTCATTTCAATAAGGTTCAACAAGGCATCATTTTAGGAGAAAATTCCTTTTGTCTCTATTGTGGAGGTCTTACTCAATTTTCCTTTCTCTTGTAAACTGGATAGATGTAAAGAGGCCAACAATTCTGGCTTGGAAGAACATCTAAATATCTTTAAATTGCCATAAGAGTATTCCATAAACACAGGAAGGAAGAGGAAAACAAACAAAACAATCTCTCTGCTTACTGAATGTGATAACAAAAGAAATTAAGTTCAGTTAGTCATTTAAATTCTCCAGTATGTTTCTTTCTAATGTGTTTGCAGGAGGCTTGCATTTCTTCATATCTTGGAGTAGCTTATCCACTTTATCTAAGCTTTTGGTTTCACCCTCAGTTTTCTCTATATCCAGTTTTAGTGTGTTTTGACCCTCCTTTTCAAATAAAAATGAAAAACACTGGATTAATGCATTAAATGAAGTGTTCAGCTTCTCTGTACTCCTGTCTGTTGGGAGTACACTCATTTAAGACTGTGGTGGTCACAGACATCACACACTCTGAATGTTGAGCTTATATTTTAAGTTCCTGCTTTGCAGAATAGGTGAGTACCCCTCCCAGAACCAAAAGGCTTGCGTGCTATCAGGCATTTAGGGCTTACATGTCTAATCCAAAACTATGGGATTATAAACAAGTGCTAAAGACTGTATTTATGAAACTGTTGGAAAATCAGCCTTGGCTTGACAGTTAGATCATTTGGCACAATGATTTTACCTTTGATCCTGCTTAGGACCACAAGAAACACAGTGTCAGCCAGCCACAGCAGATATCCAAGCACCTTCAGAGCATCTGATGGTTTGTGTCATGCTGAGAGAAATGGGAAATTGTTACTGCAAAGCCAGAGATTTATAATTCTGTCTAGGGTGTTTAGGCTGACTAATGAAAGGGATGACAGGTCACAAGGAGCTTCCACTGTTGGTTAAATGACACCCAAAACAGGCCAGATATGCCAGAGGGATGTTATACCTGCTTCCAATGTAATCCTTGAGGACTTTTTCACGGAAGTTTAATTAATACCCCTGGTAAACACAGGGCCTGGCAAAGATCACTTGAAATATCTACTTCTGTGAGCAACTATATGCCAAGGGATGCACATTCAATACATTCTTGCCTGAACTATTGCAGAAAAATGTCACAGGGGCTTTGGGGATAGACTGCTGCCTCATTAAGGTTAGTGAAATGGGAAGGGTTGGTTCTCCTGGACCATGAAGAAAACAATGCACATTTTTACCCTTTGGTGCAAAGGAGCAGATCTTTAAACTATAAGTTGAACCTACTGTATTAATAAGGATCTTCCTGAAATTTGATTAGTAAACGCTTACTAAAATACTCCAACAAACCAACCAAGAAATTAAGACCAGTTCAGTAAACCAGATCAAAAAATCGAAAGATCAAAACCTATTCAGAGTGATAAAAATCTACAAATGTAATTGAGAAAAGTGTTGGGTTGCAAAAGATGATGCTATGGTAACAAACATTAGAGGATCCCAGGTCATTTCTGACTTGGGTGACCCTTGGGTGACTCACAGCAGCTGCAATTGCAAGGTTGTGAGCTGGCTCTGTGAGAAAAGGTGCAGGTAATGTGGCTGGAGTCCCACTTCCCAAAGTTAATCTACTGGACTGACAAATTCAAAGCAGGGAATTCAATAGCATGGCAGTGGTATAGACCTGCCCTGGAAGTCTGTAGGCCCAGATAGCCAAGTAATCAAACACAACAGGCTTCTACCTCACAGCACTTTTTATTGCCTTGGGGGAATCAGCCCAAAGATTTGTTCCTCCTGTGCAGAACATCCTATCTTGTAACAGCTTGTTTCTGCTCTATTCCCTGGCACAACAAAGGTTAGAAAGATTTTTTTTGTAAATTTAATTTAATTTTATTTTCCTTTTGGAGCATATCTTTCAAGAAATAACTGAGCATTCAAGAAAGCAACATTTTGCATTTAAAATATAGCTCTGGAGGGGGAAAAAAGCAACAAATTAAATCCTCCTCTTCTCTAACAGAGAATACAGCTTTGGCTTAGTAAACATCTCTTATCATTCAGATATGCTGTTGCAGCACTCAGCCATGCCAAATATTTATTCAAAGGGAATTCCTTCTGATTTTCCTTTTATTCTGTACCTCATAAAATGTTCCAATACAGTAATCATTATCTAAATGATTATTCAGATGGATAGTGGCACCATTATCTTAATTGGACATCCAACCTTGCTGCAATCCTTGCAACCACATTGCTTTTTTCAAAAATCCATTTTGAGCTGTTGCATGGAAATAAAAAGCTTTAACCTTGGGATAGAAACAGCAAAGGAAAAATCTCATGTTAAATATTTAAATGTAATTTAAAAGAGTGAAGACCAGGGGGAGGAGCAAATGATGTTGTTACTAGGATCCACCTTCCACCAACTGTAATGCTGAATGAACAAATACTGTAAGATGCTAACAGCTATGCATATTACCAAGCTAAAGGTTTAGAATATTTTATTTGAGATCTTCCCTAACTTGTGTAGGAAAGGATATTTCTATTATATATATATATAATATATACAAATATATATATATATATATATATATATAATATATGCCAAATATTGGTATGTATATATATATATATATATATATATATATATATATATGGTATATATATTGGGTGTTACTTTGTTACATGGGTATTTATTTATTGGGCATTGCTGATGGTTTATATGTATATTTTATAAAAGGATCATCTATTAAAAATTATATATTGGTCCTAAAAACATATTAGTTGTAAGTTAACAGCATATTTTGATGAAAAATCCATCTACAAGAATAGAAAATTAATATGGAGGAAAGGAAAAATACAGGCAAAGACTGGACAGCCTGGAGAACTTTGGAACCAGTGGGATTAACTGATTAAAAAGATATTACTGCTGTAAAAGATATTATTACTGCTGTAACTGTACCATCTGAGGAGATTAGGTGTGCTGTTTCTCATGGAGCCACAATGCACCAACACTCTTACATTCTTCTGAACGTTGCCCTTTCTGTACTTCCAGTTTATAGAGTACCCTTGTGGAGGAGCCCGAGGGATGTAACAGCAGGGTGGGGTTTTCCTTCCCTGGTAGCAAACAGCCTGTGGAACTTCTCCTTCCTGCTCCTCGGATCCAGGCTGTGATTTTCCCCTGCAGGCACAGCCATGCCGTCCCAGCAGGACTGCAGGAATGGAGCTGGGACATGGTGCACCTTTCCTGGGGGTCTGTGACACTGCGTTGTCATCACAGTGCTGGGTCTCCCAGCACTGGTGGTGCACGTGCACAGCTCCTGGGCACACTGTGCTGTGTGCCTGCACTTCTGACACATAGAGAAAACTGTCGGGTCCGTCTGTCTGTCTCTGCCTGGACACAGGTAGGGTGGTTCTTGGGTGGCACGCGTTTCAAAGGACGAGTCTGGACTCTTCAGCTTTTCGGTCTTCCGATTGTTTATTGTTTCTTATCTACAAAATTTTCTGTCTGCCCAACAGAGGTCTGACCTGCAAGGCAGCCAAGGGCACTCTGACCACCCATGGGGTGGTCATGTCTTTTTATACTAAAATCTACGTACATGATATTTACCTTTATTTTCCAATACTTTTCACCCACGTTGGCAAGTGCACCTTCACCATAAACCAATCCCCAAGTGCCAACATCACCACAGGAGATGGAGGACAAGAAGAAGAAAGAAGAAGGACGAGACACGCCCTGATCCCTCCATCTTGTCTCCATAACCCCCCTGTACCAAAAACCTTGAAGTTTATATTTCACCCTATAAATGTGTCCCTTTTACACCCTTCACTCTAAAGTGATTCTCATGTCCTCAAACTGCTGTCACTTCTGTGGATGGATCAAAATCAAGCCACCAAGCACTCTTGGCAACATTCCAGGATTTCCGAGACCCCCAAGGGTTCTCCTGGCATCTCTGGACATCGGGAGCGATGTGCTGAGTTCCCACAAAAACAAGAAGGAGAATTAACAAAAGAGAGGGGGAAACACCACTGCTTTCTCAGGGCCTGCTGATGGAATGTGTCTCCTTCTGTCCTGAGGATGCCAGAAAATCCACCTCCACCAGATTGGAGCAGTCCTTTGAATGCTTACATATGTACATATATGCATCACTAATATCTCTGTCACAGTAACACTCTGCAAGTTAGTGCATTTTTTGTCTGAATTCTGCACTCCTGAATCTCCTTTCCCATTCATTGCTTGAATAAACCATCTGATTTGTGCAAGCTCTGTTAAACTCAGCCAGACCTACAGCACTGGACTGGTAAAATGCACTATTTGTAAATCTGTGATCATGCAAATTCTCATTGAACTCCAGCAGGCTGACAGTGCCAAATTGACTACAATCAGAAATTAAGTGCAGCCACACCCAACCCCTCTGATTACTAAGGACCAGCTGGGACACAAGAGGGTTTATTTCCTGCCACATTTCCATACCCTTAATGCAGCAGAAAAATCGGTGAGAAACAGTGCAGAGAGCATTGAGCAGCCCAGCCCCAGAGGACACCATTAATCCACAGGTGATTTGCTCTTCATTAGAGGGAGATTTCCTCTGCAATGATGTGGTCTCATTGCTTCACCCTAACTTCTACTTCCCTTTTCATACAACTCCACAGAAAACTCTGACTTTAAAGAAGGCAACATCTGTGCATAGCATTTTGTCATTTTCTTTAATTTTCTGTCTTTTCTAATCACTACCAATGCTGTCTTCTTCTCAATTGCTCTAGTTTTTTATCTAAGCCTATACAACCTTTTTTTATGGTAGTGTTCTGTTCACTTCCCCATTATTTCTTAGCTAAAACTTTCCAATTATTTTGTCTTTAGTTAAAAGGCTTTACTTCTTCAAATTCACCCCGGGCAACTTCATTATTTTGCTTTCCAGCTATCTATCCAGTGTCAATTATGGGACCATTTTTTGCTGTGTTACTGAAGCAATGATAGTCCAGTTCTCTAACAGAGTGATAACAGCATTTCACTCACAATTTTTTTTTAATTGCTCATGGATTTCAATCTACTTTGTGAAATTCATTTCTATTTTAAACATGATGAAGTAGAAATGTGATGAGCTTTTACATGAGTGGAGGCTGGGAATACAGACATCATTGCCCCTCTGTTGGCTTTGACCTCATTTTGCTGGCAACTAGAGCTACCCACTATAAAAAGGATTCAAAACAAATGGCTGATTTTTGTTGATAAATGTGCCTAATTAGCAATATTTTGGAGGCACTTGACACCATTGAATCAAAGAACTGACCTTGATATCAGAATATTGTACCTCATTACACTGAGAAGGATAATGAGAATGAGCACCTATTTTATAAATTCTTATTTCTCCTATTATTTTGTTATCTTTAAAATGTATAAGTTGCTCTTAGAAGCCCACCTTCTCTACAAAACACCCAAAGCTGTTATTTTGGTTACTTAGGTCTTGAGCTGGAAACAATATTTGCGTGTAATAATTGACTTATTAATCCAACCTAAAGTTCAGGCCTAATTTCCTGGAAAGTCCAATAATCCTTTTAATCTGGACTGTCGCTTTCCAGATTTCCAATGTGGTTTTCATTGTGAGGCACTGTGCTGCAGGGGGATGAATGATGCTGATTCATGTTCCTTGGCCTGTGTGCTGCATTCTGAGCTCATTCTCATTCTTTCTGTAGGAGCCATTTATGGCAGGCAGCAAGGAAGGGCAGAGGGAGATCTTTGGGGAAGGGAAAACTGGGAGACCCATCCTGTGTTTCCTCAGGTCCTGAAGCCTTCCTGTGGAAAAGGAGGCAGAGTCATGTCAGTCATGGGAGAATGTGGTGACTTCCCACATGCCCATACACAGATGGGCTTCCTGAACTACTCTGGGGCTCAAACAGCTGGAAGCCTATATTAAATACTTTTTCAAAACAACATTATTATTATTATTATTATTATTATTATTATTATTATTATTATTATTATTATTATTATTATTATTATTATTATTATTATTTAGATTTTCAGAGATTTCTTAAAAATGCTGCCAAAACCTAAAACAAGGACTGTATGTTTTTTCATATAATAGATAATATTATATTTTATAATAGATTTAATATATTATAAATGTATAATTAATATTAATAATATTATTATATATCAATTATTATATCGTATGATATTCATATATTATAATATATAGTGTATATTATTATATATTCTATATTATTAATATTAATAGAATTAATTTTTAATGTGTAATATATTTATAATTATATATAATTTTCATATAATACTATAATATTATACTTCACATAATACTGTATGTTTTTTCATATAATACTGTTTTTTCATATAACACTTGGGGTGGTTTACCTTTTGAAGGAGGTATCACCAACTCCACAAATACTATATTATAAATACTATACTAAGATGTCATGAAGTTTCCACAGTTTGTCTGAGATCCTTTTTAGAACAAATGGCATTCAGAAGATGTGTTACCCCAATGGCAAAAGGGAAAAACAAGTTATGGGATATGAACTGCATTTTGGTCCTGTTGTGGTGAAAAATGAGAAGTGTGGGGCTCAGCTTTCCCTGATGGCTGCAGCAGCACTGCCAGCTGCTGTTCCTCTGGCAGGAATTTCACAGCCTGCTTTGAATGTGCAAGAACCTCATCTGCTGTCAATAGATCCACAAGGGGCACCTTTATTTGAAGCTGTTAGAAGCTTGGATTTCTACAGAAAACATAAATATCTCCATGTCCTTCAGGAGTGCATCCTGTTTCAGATAATTAGGGTGAGGCTGGTGAGGCCCTGGCACAAGCTGCCCAGAAAACTGTGGATATTCCATGGCTGGAAGTGTTCAAGGCCAGGCTGGATGGGGCTTGGAGAGCCTGGTCTAGTGGAGGGTGTCCCTGCCAATGGCAGTGGGGTTGGAAAGAGATCAACTTTAAGGTGCCCTCCAACTTCCAAACTATTCTATGATTCGAGGACAATTAGAAAGCATCAAGCAGTGTGTTAATGAAATTCTAGCAGAGCATGACCCAGCCTTACCTGTCTCACCTCCTGTTTCCTCTGGAGCAGCTCTCTGTGAAATGGTTCATGGCATGAATCCACAACATTGCAGTGTTGCTAATAGGGACAGGTTTCTTTTCCCTCCTCCCCACCCCATCTCACATGGAATGTCTTGCAGGGTGTTTTGTAGCTCTGTGAAACAAATGCTTTGCTGGCATGTTTCACAGTAACATACAAGTATAGCTTTTGTGCTTCCTACAAGCCACCACTATTAATTTACATCAGGAAATTAATCTGCTTCATAAATATACAATAAGAGAAAGTAATTGCTCAAAGTCACTGCATCCTGAGTAGTCATAAGAACTACCCAACAGAGAGCTCTTTAGAAAATAGGGAATTTGTTGTAAGTTTTCTTATCCTTTTGATTCTAGTGTCTAATGAAAGATGGTAAATTTTCATTATGTGTAGAAACTGGTGATAGAGTCAGACATCCTTGACAAACTATGTTTAGCCAGGACAATGTGCTGTTTTAAATGTGAGAGGGATACAAACAGCAGCTCTCTGCTCATGGCTGCAATGCATTACTGCAGCCAGACCATCAGCCCAAGAAGTGGTTTTTCATTCCCTTCTGAGGTGTTTATGAAGATATATGTATTTAAACATATTTTTCCATGTTCAGAGTCTTATGAACATATTGAAGCTTTCCAAAAGTCTTTCTGTTGCTGATTACTTTACTGAGCTACTTTTCTCTCTCTTTCATTGCTAACCAGTTTGTAAGAAGATTTAGCTCAGAATCTACCCAAGTTGCTCTCTTATTATTATAAATGGAGATAACTAGCTCACACTAAAATTATCTTTCACTGAGAAACTTGGAATAATCTAGGAGAGAGTTGAAGACTGTGTCATTACTCATATCTGGAGGAGTTTGTATTTGAATATTGCCAATTAAAGGTGCCCTTAGAAATAGCTGAAAGAGGAATGACTCCTGAGGCTTGTGTTGCTTTCTAATTATGTCTTGCTCAGAACTCCAAGTCCCACAGCATCCAGCACTAACAGAAATTAGATGTGGCATGCACTTCTTAGAGGACTTTCACCAAACAATTTTTCTGGCTTGCACTGAACTTCTAGTGATTCCATAAATTTGGCTATTTCATCAATTCTTCCAGCATTTTGTGTAGTAAGCAGCTTTTGTAAATTTATACTGGTATTTCTGTCAGAAAGGTTTTCTGCTCCAAAACCAATGCTTCACTGCTTTTTAATATCATTCAGTGGTTTCTAATCATCTCTCTTTAATTGTATTTTTAGCTGTCTGAGCTCTCTTTTAGGCCTTTTACTCAGGCACACTCATTCTGTTATTATTAAGTAGTTCCTGGCTCCCAGTAAGTTTTGCTGCTATTTGAATAAACACAAAAGGTTCAATAGTAGCTTTATTTATGCAAGAATGGTAGAGAAGGAGAACCAGCCATTTTTGTGTTGGAGACACCATGGTTTGACTGAATTTTCCATATATCAAAACATTCTTGTTCTATCTGAAGGACATCCCACATCCCTAGGAAAATTCCTCTGGAGTCCTGTCCGGGCAGGAGAGGAGATGGGAGTTTGTGTTGCTGGAGTTGTCATCACCAGTTCTCATCCTCTGGGATCTTTTAGCAGATATTAGAGCCTAGGGCAGCCTTGGAGGTGCTCTCAGAGCATGGCAAAGGAAGGAACTGCTGGATCCGCTCTCCTGCACATCCTTCTGTTCCAGCAGCTGGTACTTGCTTAATAGGAGAAAAATATGCTTTGAATATTCCCACTTCAGTCAGTGAATACATTTAAATGGAGGAGAGTTCCACTCTGCTTCTTCAGTGAATATTCTTCCCTTCACTTGTCTGAGGAGCTACAACTTCCCTACAAGTAACCCACTGAATTTGCTTTTCCGTGTATCTTCCACCACTGTTATTTCCTTTGCCTTGGCAATGTTATGGCATTTTATTTGAGGAACTAGTTTTAGGCCTCAGCCCCTTCAGCTTGAAATATCAACACAGACATAGGCCAGAGTCCCAAAGGAGTACCTAGGATTACCAAAACATTAAATTTCCATGAGATGATAGCTCTATAACCAGAGTATATGGGTAACATCATCTCCTTGGCTCTCTCTGTTGCATAAACACAAACCTGTAGGGAACATTGTATGTTTAAGGTGATTTTTCTGTCTTCTCATTTAATTTGCAGCCTCCATGGTGTCTGTGCAGACATGGGAAGAGCAGCACTGCTGAGCCCCAGCAGCAAAGGGACTGTTCTATTGTGTGCTGTTGGTCAGTCAATGGGACAATTCAAAATTACATTTATTCGTGGATGCTTGTTCTTCAACCACCAGGTACCTGCAGTATTTCAGGTATTTCCACCCAGCACAGATCCTCACACCTACAAATTTCATCTGGCTGGAGGCTTTGCTGTGAAGGCAGCACAACTGCATGGAATTTCCAGCAACATTCCAGGCTGACAAGCAGGATGCTGGGAGCTGAACATAACTTCTGATCTGCTGACCAGGTTGGTGTTCAGTCTCAGCTTCATTGCTTCTTCCTTCCACAAGTTCTCCTGGGTATTTCATTACCAAGTTCTAGGGAAAAGAAAAAAAAAAAAGGCATGCCAGAGAAGAACAGAACATTTATAATTTAAGAATAAATAATAAAGTTGCTGGAGGGTATAATACCATGAAAGTTATTAACTATGGTGGTAATATCTATTTTAAATGGTAATGAAAAGCAGCCTGCTCTGAAAGAAAACTATTAAATAAAGGCTCAAATAACATTTTCAATCAGACCAACACCACTGCTATTACCTAACCTGCCCAGAGTTTACCTGAGGACTTAGTATTTTGCATTCTGGCAGACTCAAAGTTCATGGACACCATGTGATGCTCTGCTCTGACCAGAGTCACACCAGAATAAAATTTTCTGAAAGGATGAGCAAACCTATTAAACACAGAGTGGGGACTGAAACTGAGAGTTGATGGTGCTTTATAAAATGGTTCTGTACTGGTTGCAGTTGTTTTAGTACTGTTAGAAGGGAGCAGGATCTGGTCTTTTGGCCTGGATTTTGTTGCAGGGCAACACCAAGTATGGGTTTATTCATCCTCTAAGAGGCATCAAAGAAGTTCAGCACCACTATTTGTTGTCTTTATTGTGGTTTTGCCTCTAATTTTACACACATGGTTGGCGTGGGGATGGTGCCTTGTCCCATTCCTGTCCTGTGCTGCCCCAGTTCTTTGCTCTGTGGGACAGTCCTGGGGGTTTGCTGGTTTTTGTGCTCTCCTTCATGTTTTTCAACAGGTTAAAGCCAAGTGGAAGCATCTTTATATGTGTATTGGTACCTGGACTGAAGCTGGGTCATCTTGGGCTTCTACATTTTGTCGTCTCCATGTTCTGAGTAATTCGAGCAGGATGTAGGTTACAGAAAAGAAAGGAGGGAAAAGGTGCAAAGAGAGCTCTTTTGGCTTCAGCTAGTTCTGGGCATTTGGAACAGCACATTTGGACTTGGTATTGTCTGATTCTCTGCCTGTAACCCAGTCTCCCTCCTCTCTTGGAATAATTTGGATTATGGTCTTTTGTCCCCATCCAATCCCCTCACTGTTTTGGTTTTTAGTTTTTGTGCATTTTGTTTTGTTTGTTTTGGTGGGTTTTTTAAACTGATTTTTTTTTCTTTATGGAAGCTGGGACAATTTACCTCAAATACTTGAAGCAAAGATGAATCCAGTTTTTAAGAACTAAGAGGGGTCTGTTTTTAAGAAACACAGGGGTCCCATGTGTTTGCACAGGGCAGAAGGTCTCCAAGCAGATGTTGCTGCTCCTCCAGATGTGTATGGATATTGAGAAGTGCATTCTCTTTGCAGCTTCCTCCTAAAAGGCTGTCACTATGAAACCACCCAGTGCACACACTGCTGTTCTCAAGGTGAAAAAAGGGAGGTTTAATTTCTGACTCCAACATTTAGAGTTTTCCAAAAGTGACAGTGGATTGGAGGGTGACAGTGCCACCTCTCCAATGACACTGGACACGCCAACAGTCCATCAAATTTCTCCTCCTCCATAAAAGAACACAAAACAATAAGTTATTTACAAAAAGGGTGTGAAAAAGTTTGTTACAAGAATGTAAACATCAGAAGGCTTAGAAAAGTTAAAAAAATCAAGACAACAAAAGGCAACTGCTAAGTAAGGTGCCCTTAACTGTAGGCTTTTATAGCCAAAACCATAAGTGGGAAATGGGGAGCTGAAGGATCTCAGGCAATGGGCTCCAAGAGAAGGAGAGGTGCTGAGAGGTGATGGGGGACATCAGAGTCCTGCTGGGGCTGAGACTCTGCTAAAGCTCCCTGTGATGTAAAGAGATGGAAGACACTTTCTGTCACCTTCACAACAGTTTTCTAAGGAAAAGCAGCTGCCTCTTGCCCTTCCCTCCTGGAATAAAGCAGGCTGCTTCCTGTTTGGCACTGTTGACATGATGTTTTTGTTAAATGGTGCTGTCTGTTGGGGGAAGCAGAGGGGAGATGCATGGGGGTCACCATTCTTCCTCTTCATGTGCTCCTCTCAGGGGCTGCTGCTTGAAAGCTGCACTCAGGGCAAGGATGTGTACAATAAATCAAAGCAACCCCTGTGGCAGGGAGGAATGATGAGGAGGACTCATCTTATCAGAAGGCTAATTTATTACTTTATTATACTATATTATTCTATATTACATTACATCTAAACTGAATCTGCCAAGCACTCAGCTGCACTCCCTGCACAGCAGCTGTGACTGTCAGTGACAGTCCCCACACACACCTGGATCCAATTGGGCAGTGAATCACAACACTCACACCAGAATCCAGTTACCAATTCCCTTCAGGTAAACAATCTTCCACAATGCATTCCACTTGTGAGCAACACAGGAGCAGCAAATGAAATAAGAATTGTTTTGATCATTCTTTTCTCTGCTTCTGTCAGGTTCAAGGAATGTGAATCCAACATATGTAATGCAAATCTTCTAGTGGGTTCATCCCACTCCAGCTCCTTCCAGCTGACACTGAACCTGGAGAGGCTCTGAAAGGAGCTGAGACGTTACAGTTCAGCAGAAACTGACCTTGGGCTGCCCCA
The DNA here is from genome assembly GCF_037042795.1 of Molothrus aeneus. NCBI lineage: Eukaryota > Metazoa > Chordata > Aves > Passeriformes > Icteridae > Molothrus > Molothrus aeneus. Next base: position 2,926,303 of record NC_089651.1, on the reverse strand, counting down.
AGGCATAGAACTGGTACCTCTGTACCCTCAAATGGTCCCCAGGAGCCAAGTGGGGGGTGACAAATTATAGTAGGGCCTAATTTTTGAGCCCCAGGAGAGCCCAAAGGTCTTTTTGGGTATCAGGATGATCTCAGCGGATGTCCTGAAGCACATTTGGTCCCCAAATGTCTTCAAGAGACACTGTGGGCTCATAGGTGTGGTGGTGTTTGAGGGTCCCCAGGACAAGGGAAGAGATGAGAATCTTGACTCCATGTTTGAGAAGGCTGATTTATTATTTTATTATATATATTATATTAAAAGAAAATTATTTACTAAACTATACTAAAGAAAGAGAAAGGAGACATCAGAAAGCTAGAAAGGAATGAATAATAAAAACCTGTGATGGCTCACAGCCTCAACACAGCTGGCTGTGATTGGTCATTAATTAAAAACAATTCACATGCTAGGTAAACAATTCTCCAAATCACAGTCCAGAGGAGCAAAACATGGAGAAGCTGAAGCTTCCCAGCTTCCCAGAAGAAATTCTAGCAAAGGGATTTTTCATAAAATATGTCAATGACACATAGGGACGTCTCAGGGGACTTCTGAGAAAGGAATACAGCACAGGATGGGCCTGAGCTGATCTGCAGGGTTAGATTTGGTGTATGGACATCTGGAGCTGACCTCTAGGAGCTGATATGGCAACCCCAATATAACATGCACAGCATGCGTGTCTGGGGGCAGAAGAAGTCAACAGTTAGGACATGGGCATCATCTGTAGTTGCTAATTAGCATAGAGAGTTACTTGAGATCACCAATTAATAGATGGAGTTACTAGAGGTCACCTTTACTCCAAAATTTTGGCTCATGGTCATCCAAAGTCACTAATTATCACACAGAGTTACTCCTGTACCCAAAATGTCAGCTTGGGGTCATCTGAGATCACCAATTATCACAGGGGGTTACTAGACATGAGCTGTATCCCAAAATTTTGGCTCATGGTCATCTGACATCACTAATCATCACATGAAGTTATTAGAGAGCAACATTATCCCAAAATTTCAGCCTGTGGTCATCTGAGACCAACCAGTCACTGGCTCTTTAGGGTATCAGTTGAGGTCACCAAATTAACAGAAATTTAATTAAATTAATTTATAACAACAAGAGTCTCTGCTGAGCGTTGTTCAAAGACATAAGGGAGAGTTACTGCTGGGGACAAACACATGATTATAAAACCACAAAACTTATTGTATACCATGGTTAATAATTTCAAAAATCACAGACATGTTCACTATCTCTACAGCTGCTCCCATCCATCACTTCCATTAGGCCATCCTTTCCAGACATCCAACACTATTTTAACACTGTATTTTCAACTGCAATATGATGTGAAAGCAAATGCCTGATTTTTTTTTCCTAAAAAAACACGGGCAGGAACAACAGATAGGAATTAATACTTATAATCTTAGGGAGAATTATTTTCCCCAACCATCTACCTCCTTAACCATACTTTGTTTAACAAAATGTGCTTCCTAAACTTCATTGCCTGCTGTGCCCTAAGAACACAAGACACTATACAGGTGTCATAGGTGGCTGTATGTTGAGCAGGGGAGAAATAGCAGATATCTGCCATCTATGCAATACTACATGCAGAGCTCTTCTCTGTAGCACAGAATTCAAACCACATTTTTCAACCAGAAAAAAGAAAGCCAAACCTTGTTGTGTTCAGACCTTCTTGTCTTTAGCCAGGGTTTAGTAGATAGATTGGAGATGATTCAATTTCAGTGGAACTGTGCAGGGATGCAGAGCAAACAGGAGCTCTCTTCACTGCCTCAATGCAGAAATGGATGCAGCAATGAGAATAAAGGTCTGTCTGGAAGGACAAAATTGTTTGATGAGCTCAAAAACATTTTTCAGGAGAAAACTCAGAAACCAGAGAGACCAAAAATAAAAATTCCTTTTTTAATCATCCAAAATGAGCTGAGTTCAGCTCAGACTTTAAAAGGAAGGAGTAAGTTGCTAACACTGCAACCAAGACATGAGGTATGATTCTTCACACCTTCAGTTAACCACAGTATGTTCATTTGTGTCAGCTGAGACACAGAGAGGCCTCCAGCCTACAAACTGCAAATCCCATAAGGAGCTGCTGCTTAAGCTGGTTTAGTGCTGAATTAATTGATTGTAGATGGTAAATAACCAATGAAGCAATGCAATGATTTAAATCACATTTAAAGTCTCACCTGCACTGGTATTGGACAGATGGGAGCGTACACCAACTCAGTGATCCTGGATTTGCATCTTTGGCATCCTCAGGGTCCTGGGTTGACTTTATGATGATTTTATCCCCAATTGTCTGTTCTGTTTATGCTGAATAATAAGTGTTGCACCTTTAAGCCTTGTTGCAGAGAGTGAAGGGGGCAGAGAAGCAGCAGCAGTTTGTTTTCAGACACTGCACTCACTCCTCCACATTCCTGCTCCTGGCCTGTGTTGTCTGTGGATGGACAGACAGCAGGACAGAGCTCTCCTTTGTTTTAGTTAGTTTAGCTAGCTGAGGCAAAGAAGTTCCCTGGACTGTGGGGTTTTTTCCCTTTTCTTTGGCCCTGTTTAACCTGCTCTGGACTGAACACCCCGGTCCCTGTGTGCTTTAGTAGAATGTGATCAATACTGACATGATAAATACAGAGGGCAGGGAGAGTGGAGCGAGCTCAGGCAGAGTCAGGAATGTCCCCTGTGCTGCACTCTGTGCTCTCTGGGTCGATGGCATCGCCCAGGTCAGAGCTCTGTGCTCTCCCCTGCAGGAGCCTCCCTGGGCAGCTCAGTGCCTTTCCAGAGGCATCAGGGCTGCCCTGGGTTGATGTTACGGTGCTTTTATCCCCAGTTGTCTGTTCTGTTTATGCTGAATAATAAGTGTTGCACCTTTAAGCCTTGTTTCAGACAGTGAAGGGGGCAGAGAAGCAGCAGCAGTTTGTTTTCAGACACTGCACTCACTCCTCCACATTCCTGCTCCTGGCCTGTGTTGTCTGTGGATGGACAGACAGCGGGACAGAGCTCTCCTTTGCTTTTAGTTAGTTTAGCTAGCTGAGGCAAAGAAGTTCCCTGGACTGTGGGGTTTTTTCCCTTTTCTTTGGCCCTGTTTAAACCTGCTCTGGACTGAACACCCAGGGGAGCACCAGCAGCTCCACCTGTGGCCACCGGGCCGGGCCTGGCCTGCGACATTTCCAGCACCAGAGAGACTGATCAGAGACTGAGTGAGCTGAGCTGCAACCCGGGGAGGGACTTTCTCAGTTTGTCATCTCTTTTGGAGCAGCAAGGGGCTTTATTGTTTAATATTGTTTAGGGTTTATTGTTTAATAAACAGGGTTTTTCCACTTTTCTCCAAGGAGGTAGTTTGTTCCAGACCAGTTGGGAGAGGGGCCAAATGAATCTGCTTTCCTAGAGGAGCCCCTCTGGGGATTCTCTCCCAAATTTGTCCTGACCAGGACACTCAGCCATGAGGATAGCCTGACTCTTCAGATGATGGCACACTCTACTTGCCAACCCTCCAGTGAAATCCTGCTGCACAGTAGCAGAATGACACTCCAGTGAGAGCACAGCCACTCACAGAAACAAGGTTTGGTGCTCATCCAATAAAGAGATTCTACCTTCCACTTGCCCTCTATTTCCTTCACAGCTTCCTTCTTTCTGCACTGTTCTCCAGCATCTTTCCTTGGAAACCAAGCTCCTCCACCTCCTCTTCTACTTTGGGCCAGCACATTCCTGCAGTGGGAACAGGGGCCTAGATATGGAAAATAATTCCCCGCAAAGGAGGGAGTTACCTGCTGGTGCTGTGCTAATGAAGGGCTGGGGCTGAGAGAATTGTAATGCTTAAATAAGAGCAGAAAAGGCATGGAACCATGTGCCATGGGGAACTGGGTTGCTTTATAGAAATAAAGGAGGGGACGAATAGGTGAGACAGTCTCTCATCACTAGACATGAGCTCACCTATAGGCCTTCCTTTTGCCTCCCAGCAATGACACTGGCTTTCTTTCATAGCAATTCATGCATTTCAAAGGGCCAAGAGCATAAAAGGATTCCAAAAAGAGGTTAAAGCCTGAAACCAAAAAGCAGCTGTTTCATTAGCAACAAGAGAGGGAGAAGGGGAGAGAATTGTAGGACAGAGCTCCCTAAGTGTGCCAAATGACTTGCATTTCAAGTATTTTATGCTATCTAACAGATATTCTTCTGGAATCAGGACACATTTCAGATGTTCAGTAACTGATACAGCTAAAAACCCACTGTGTGTGATCTTTTGTCCTTACACCAAGAAGGATTACTGAGAATCAGAGTCCTGGGATGTGAAACACATCAGCACTCCCTATTATAGGAGATCCTACAGGATCCTCTTGCACTGGAACAGGAAGTTTGCATCACTGCTGTGCTCTGATGTAACAGCTGGACAAAGTATCAGTGTCACAAGGTGGATCCTCTGCATCCTACACATCCCTGGACTTCTCCCACAGAGAAGAAATCCTATCCATGAAGATCAATATTCACCCTTTATCCAAAGCCTCTGCAATTCATCACAGGCCAAGTTCATCCTCTATGAATGACATCATCATCTATCATCTTGGAATGACAGCCTGGAAACAAAATGCAAATGGTGAGAGAACAAAGAGTGATTCAGTGTCCTCAGTCCAGCCAGGATTCACTGGGCTAGGTGGCAAGAGAGGATACAGAAACCCATCCTCTGTGTGCAAGTGCACAGATATTCCAGTTTAGAACAGGCACTGGAGTTTAGGGATGGCAGATCTCAGAGCTCATGACATCATTAGGCAGCTGGTATGCACACTCAGGTCAGAACTGAGATGAAAATAAATCCCAGCAGATTTGTACACCACTGACAACTATATGATGTGAAAAGGGATGAAACAAGTTGGAGATAAACCCTTCTGATTAAAAAGCAAGGGCAGGAAGAGATGCACCAATATTCAGGCTACAAGCAAGGCTTGGAAATGAGAAATCCAATCCTAGTTCTATTAGACAGCTGAATTGATCCCAAATGCCTCATTCCTCAGTCTCCATATCACTCACCCCTAGGGCCAACTCACCCTGAGCCTGTCACAGCAGAGACCCCTCTGTAAGAGCACTCAGGGTGGGACAGCTGATCCTCCCAGGACTTTGCCAGGCAGGTGTGGGCAGCCAGCAGCCCCTGATGGCTCATGGCCTGGGGTGTCCTCAAGGAGCACTGTCACAGACATCTTTTATGGAAAATCCTTTCCTTGGGATTTTTCCTCCTGAGAAGCTGAGAGGCCTCAGGAACAAAATGTAACCAATGGTTATCTGCTGCTGTGGAATGCAACAGGTGCATCTGGGATTGGACTCATGTGGTTGTTTCTAATTAATGGCCAATCACAGTCAGCTGGCTCGGACAGAGAGCCCAAGACAGAGCCTTTGTTATCATTCCTTCCTATTCTATTCTTAGCCAGCCTTCTGATGAAATCCTTTCTTCTATTCTTTTAGTATACTTTTAATGTAATATATATCATAAAATAATAAATCAGCCTTCTGAAACATGGAGTCAGATCTTTGTCTCTTCCCTCAGCCTGAGACTCCTGTGAACACCATCACAGAGTGCAGCTCCTCAAGTGCCCAGAGGCTCAGAGATGTGCCAACATGTGTGGAAAACATCATGAGTCCACATCAGCTGTGGGAAAACGCTGTGGGAGGCAAAGCAGGCTCTCATCATTGTTGTACTTCATCCCTACAGACATGCTCTGCCGCCTGCACCTGTCCCTGCACATGGACCACCCCTGGGGAACAGCCCCTGCTCCTCAGCAGCTTAGGAATGCTCAGCAGGAGCCAGCCTTCCCTGCTGCTGCCTCTCCATCCCCACAGCAAGCTCTGGGAACGATGTGGGAGGGAGGCAGAGGTGTGTGGGTCACATGCAGGGATGTTATTCCAGCTCCCACAGCAGCATCACTATGGAGGGGTAGCTGACTTTCCTGCTTCTGTGCCAGGGAGCTTCGTTTCAGCAGAAGGTGTGTCACTGTCTGATTTTCTGAAAAATCCCTTCACCAGGATTTCTTCCCCTGGGAAGCTGAGAAGCCTCAGAGAAAAATAAAAAGAATATTATCTCATTTGCTTCTCCCTGTTTTGCTGCTTTGGAATGTGGTTGGACATTGTTTATCCAACATGTGAATTGTTTTTACTCAATGACCAATCATGGCCAAGCTGTGTTGGGACTCTGGAAGCAGCCACGAGTTTTCATTATCATTCTTTGTAACCTTCTGTCTGTATCCTTTCTCTATTCTTTAGTATAGATTTAGTATAACATTCTATAAAACAATGTAATATAATATAATAAAATAATAAATTAACCTTCTAAGAATATAGAGTCACATTCTAAATTCCTCCTTTGTTCTGGGGACCCCAAAAATACCAGAGGTAAGGAAGGTCAGCAGCCTCAGAGGAGTTACAGAGAACTGCCAGGTCTGGCTGCATCAAGAGCAGCCCAGACACAGAGCCATAGGGAAAAGGAGGGCAAGGGAGGGGAAGGAATTTGCCAATAAAATAGCAGATACTTGAGAGGGAAGGCAACTGAAAGTCCTTTTCTTTTTCCAGCTAGATGGAGCTTGTACGGATGGAGACCATACTGCTCCTAGACAAGGACCAATGGAACTTGTGACAGTACAAAATGAACACGGCCAATTCAAGTGTTCAGCTGCCAAAGTCATACCTGAAAATATGCTGCTATCTGGGCAAAGAAAGCAGAAGTGCTTTCTGCACTGCCTCTCTCACTGTTTGCCTCAGTTTTAGCCTTGGAAGACACCCAGTGCTTTAAAGGCCTAGGCAGATGGGGGTAGAACTGATCCAAATAAATCAATTAAGAGATCCACATCTGAGCTACTTGGATTAGACTCTCTCCTGAATTGTTAATGGACATCATGCAATTCATCATGCACTAAAATAGAGAGCTAAAATAGGACAGGTGACTAATGCCTAAAAATAGATAATCACTTCCATGAACTAATGAGGGAAGCCTGGAGTGCCCAGTTCAGCTGCAAATGCATATAGAGCCCAGGTGCCTGAGGTGGAGAGGAGTGAATCCCATCCCAGGTTATTGTCAGTAGCAGGAATGACTCCTTTTCCAACAGTGCCTGCAGACCCACTGGGACAAGCACTTGAGTGCTGTGCTGCCTTTCTCTGGCTGCCTCCCCTGCCTGAGCACAAAGGCCAGGAACATGACAGGCAGGGCTGAGACAGATACACAGCACAGCTCCTGCCTCTTTTAAGGTACCTGTGGGAACACAAGAAATTCCTCTGGCAGCCCTGGAAGACTCGAGACCCTGACAGAGAGCTCAGAGACCTTAGCACAGAGTCAAAAACACCTGTGCCTTCGATTTTAGCCCTTGGAAAAAACAGTTACCAACCTTATATGAAGATTCACAGGCCACGAAAGTTTAAGTAGAATGATAGTTTGTTACAAGATAGAAAAGTAGAATTTTGAGTTTTTAAAATGAGAGTTCAGAAGCCAAGATAGAGAGATGTAGGCGTGCCTTCTCCTTCTTCTTAACCTCCATCTTCTAGGTGATGTTGAGAGTTTTAGATTAGTTTAGAGTAGAGACAGACTGTCTAACATAGGTGATAGGTATTGGAAAATTATTGTAAATAAAGTACACGTAATTTTTGATATAAAAATATAACACTGCCCTGAAGGCAGTCAGTGTGCCACAACCCAACCTGCTGGACAGATCTCAGTGAGTCAAAGAAAGAATGTAATAGATAAGCAAAAAATAAACAGCCTTGAAAACCAGAACAGAAGAATCCTGACTCCTTCTTCACCTGCCAAGCTAAGAAAAGAGACTCTCTAACACATCTTGGGGTCATCATGACCACAGAGGCTCCGAGAGGTACCTTTGAGCCCCTCCCGGAGATCAGAGTTACTAAAACAAGGCTTTCAGCCCTGGCTGCACACCTGCAGCACTGCAGAGGAGCTCAGTGCCATGTGTCAGGTGAGTGGCCATGGACCACGGGGTTCCTGTTCCTCCTGCCAGCCCCCAGCTTGTTGGAAGCCAGGACACCCCTCTGGCTGTCCTGAGCAGCCAGGACCCTGCCAGGGGGCTCAGAGACCCGGGCACAGAGCCCAGGATGCCTGGGGGTTTGATTATGACCCATGGAGCAAATTATTAACCTTGTATGAAGATCTGCAAGCCATGACAGTTTAAATAGAATGATTGTGAATTTATCACAGGGTGAAAAAGTAGATTTGGGGATTTTTAGAATGGGGGTTCAGGAGGCAAGATGGAAGGATCTAAGTGTGCCCAGTCTTTCTCTTTCTTCTTCTTGGCCTCCATCTTCTGCTGTATGGTGGCACTTTTAGATTGGTTTAGAGTAGAAGCTCACTGTCTAACACAGGTGATAGGTATTGGGAAGTAATTGTAAATATTGCAGATGTAGTTTTTAGTATAAAGACATAACCCTGCCCAGGGGCAGGCAGAGTGCCTCTGACTGTCTTGCTAAACGGACCCCAGCTGGACACGAGAAAATATTTTATAGATAAATAACAATAAACAACCTTGAGACTGAGAACTGAAGAGCTCTGACTCCTTCTTTGACCGCTGGGCTGGGAAAAGAGACTTCCCAACATTTCTCAGAGTCACTCTGAGCAGTGAGAGGCCCCTAGACACCAGCTCCTGCCACAGTCAAGGGTCACTCCCTCAGGCAGCCCCCAAGACCCACACTTCACTGTGATCCTGTGGGGAGAGGAGCTGTGGGAATAGAGATGCTTGCCTTGTGTAGGTGGGGAAGAAGAGAGAGGGTCCCATTGTGTCAGGCCAGGTGGTTCAAGGACAAAACCACCTGGTGGTGACCAGGAGGGTCTTTACTGGCAGGAAAGTCACCTTTGGGGCTGAGAAGAAAATTGTGCTCTTGGAAAGAAATGCTCTCATGACAGAGAAGAAACCTTGCAGGGCTTGAAAAAAAAAATCATTGGGAAGACTTGCATGAGTTTGAAAGCTTCATTTACCAATGTCACCTCCAGAGAGGCTGCAGTGGGGAACTGAGCTGCCAGAAAAGAAGGGGAAAATGGTTTGGACTGCACAGCCTAATCCAAAAACCATTCCTGATTCTGTGTCAATTCCAAGATTAGCAGGGTTTCTTTATATCAAATCTTCCCCCATCCCTCTAACATCACAGCATTTTTCTCGTGATCACTGCTCCTCCATGGGTACCTAAGATCTGTTGTACCATGGGACAGAATGACTCTCCTGGTTAAGGCACAGTGAGTGCTACTGAAAAAGCCCTTGGTTCACGGTTCGGTTTGCCCAGCCAAAATCCTTCCCTTCAGGGAGGAGATGCATGGTATTTTCACTGTAAATATTCAAAGCAATATTAAAATATTGAAATTTTGTGTCTACCATGATACTTTTGGATGTTCACACCTGAAAGACAACCTGTATTAAAAGCTGTATTAAGATTTTTATCTGGAGTTACTATGAATAATTAGCTTTCCTCCTCAGCATGCCTGGACAACTGGTTGTCAGAAAACATGAATGGCTACTGTGTGTCCTCTTTATCCACCTCTCCCAGCCCCTGGACCCTCCTATCACCCAGGATAACCAATCTTTCACTGACTTTGTCCCAGAACAGTGCTGCACTCATCCTAGTAAGTCCTGATGCTGGCCAGCAATCCCCTGCTAGCATGCAGAGGGAGCAGCTGTTTACACTCACTGTTTATGCACCCAAAGCACCTGTGGGCACAATCACAGATCCACTTTTAAGCACCAGAATATAAAGGATTTAGTCAAAGATATTCTGGAGTCACCAATAACATAACATTGCAAAAATGTGAGCCTTTTGGGTGACTATCCCAGTGAGTGCTGGGTAGATTCTTGGTAATTAATCCTACAAACACCATCATTAAACTTTAAACTAATATTAAGAAAATGTGCAACTGTGCATGCTAATACCAACACCAGCCAGTTTGTTATACTGAATGTCTCCATAAAGATATTCTTTATAACACCTTTGGCACAACTGGGACCTTGCACAATTAAATTTGATTTCAGTTTCTTACAACTCTAAGCATAACTGGAGATTTCTAATTAGTTACAATTATTCTTTTAGAAATGTGTTTCTGTTGAGTATAATCTTGTATTCTTCTAGCCAAATGCATATGTATTTATTATTATTATTATTATCTCCTACTGACAGCTTTTTAACTGAGACACTTTGACCAAGATAAATAACTACATGCCTCCCAACCACAATTCTTTGTGTGGCATCTGCTTTGGGTGATAAAATAATTGAATCAGTGAAAAATAGCAGTTTATGGAGATAAGATAATTTTCCATTCTACTGTTTTAAGTAGAGATAAAAAATGCAGGCTGATTATCTTCTAAATCTAACATTTCCACACCCTGCCCTACCAAAAGCTGCTCCTAAAGTGTCCTCATTAATGAGACTTCCTCACCTAATTGTGTTTCCCTTCTGCCTGAAACAGCAGACAAGTAGGCTGCAGTTTCAGTGTCTACAATGCCTGCCTAGCTGGCGTGCCCAGGAGCATTCCTGATGGCACTCTCTGGGAGATGCAGCACCAGAAACACCAAGAAACCCAGCCCATCACCAGTCAGATGTGTCCTAGCAAAGGGCCAGTGCCTGCTGGTCCCTCTTGGTGCAGTACAACCCACACCCGTGTGCTACCTGTGCTCTGAAGCCATGGGCTGCCAATTACAAGAGCAATTAAGCAAAAAATGCCTGTTTTTCTGCACAGTTGTGCCCCAAGCTGAAAAAGCCCAGATGTGTTCTCTCACACAGTTCATTCAAGCAAGAAGGAGAGGTTGAATTACCAGCTAAAATGGAAACAGACAAAAAGAGATAAATTGGAGAACAAACCACCGGAACTTATTTACTTCTTGAGAAATTAATGGACCCCATGAGCTCATTGGTTGCAAAGCAAATTAAATAAATGTCTTTCCCTTTTAAAATCTGGGGAATTACAGCAAGGGGAATTGACTTTATGCTTGTCTTCCCCCTAATTCACTGCAGGTAGCAGTCTGGTGAAACACAGAAGGGAAGTGGCAAGAGAAATCTACATCAAAATGAAAACAATATTAAGTGAAGGAGCTGGAGCAGGTCAAGGAACAGTGCATAACTTTAAACATTGTATAAGTTATTTTGTCATACTTACCATTTCCTTTCTTTAAATTCACAGATGCAGGCCACAGTACACTTTAGGAGCTCATTCTATCACACAAGATTTTGAAAAGATTGACCAGCAAGTTAAAAGTAAATAAAGTTAGAAAAGCATTTGTACTTTTCACATATAGTGCAGGGTCTCAATGCTTTCCAGGTCAGTGCTGTATCTGCCTTAGTTTGCAGCTTTCTAATCACCAAGCATTCAGAAATTCTATATGTAACACATACATCATGCTACTAAAATAAATAATGCGTTCATTTTACTTACTTGCAGATTTTGATGCGTACAGGTTGTTTATTCTCCATCCTTTCCACATTCCTCTTTCTGGACAGAAGCCTTAGAAATTTATCTTGGGGGTGGGGGAGAAAGAAGCTAAAGTTTGAGTTACAGCATTTCAAGAAGCACATCAATGCCTCCCCCCCAGCATTTTTAGGTTAATGATAAAAACGTAGCAATTGTCAAAAGTTTGAATATTAATGACTGAATAGGTTTTTGTAGGCTAAGTCTCAGACTCAGTCTATTTTCTCCAGAAATATACCTGACAAAATTGATTTAAAAAAATAGTATCGAATAATATAAATATAATAAAAAATAATATTGAAATAGTTAAAACATTGAAATTTTGTGTCTACCGTGATACTTCTGGATGTTCACACCTGAAAGACAACCTATATTAAAAGCTGTAAAAATTTAACTTATAAAATAAAATTTTTATTTATAAAACTATTTTGGTAACAAAAATGACTTGATTATGGAACCTAGCAGAATCCAGCTCACACAATGTTAATATGCCAAAATCACTTATGATAGATTAAATAGGAGGTTTCATTTTTGGCATATGAAGCTGTATGTTCTAGGTCACTGTCAGTAACCCTCTGCCACAAAGCAGTAATAAGCTTTATAGTTTCATTAAAATATTACTTTTCCTTTCGTGTATTAACGCTGGTTTCTTATGCTCTTCTCTTTATCTGTTTTTATTTGGCACAACTATTTCATTATTGATGTAAAGCAGCAATTCAAAATTCAATTATTAATTTTCATGTAAATCTTTCTTGTGTAAATAATTGATGGGAAAGATGAGCAGAGGCATTTGGAGCCAGCAGTTGTTATTCCTTCTGCCTCTTCTCATCTCTGCAGCAGTAGCCTCTGTCAACCCCATAGAAAACACAGCTTTTGGGGGAGATAACTTGAATTCCCCAGCCTTGTATCAGTCCAGATGGAGAGTTGTCTGAATCCAAATCTCTGCTCTGTCCTCCAAAAGCTGTGCCTTCACCCTGCCTTGCATAGGGTGAAGGACTTTGCATCAACTCTTCAATCTTCTGCATCACAAGGAGGCTGCAGAGCTGCAGATAGCTGATCCTGCAGGAGCCTCATTTGTCCAAATGCCTATCAAAAGATGCTCAAATTTAGGGAAAAGGCCAGGCAGCAGAATGCTACTGCCCTACAGCATAAACTGTGCTTGACAGTCAGAACTGAGCTGTGCTCTGCTCCTTTGCAAGGATATTTATCTGCTGGATCCACAGATGTTACTTCTGGTTATCCCAAACTACTCCCATAGCACTCAAAATGCACCATTTTGAGTCCATCTGCATCCAAACCCTCCCAACCCTGCTCTTCATTACTCAGTAATTCCTCTCCACATTCGTGGCCCAAGCCTGCATGAAACCCCTGAGCGTCCCTTGAGCCCCAAGGGAGAAGCTGTCCAGATCTACCCGGGCATCTCCTGAGGAACACCAACTCTTTTCATGGTTTTAATATGGCTTGCATTATGTGCTTTTCACAGCAATTAATATGTTAAATAAAATCATAGAATGACCTCCTTTCATAATATTTAGGTTTTAAATTTCATTACAATCTAAAGAAAATACTCTGGAGTAGAAAACAGGGTAGTCTGAGAAAGAAATGTCAGCGGCTTCCTCCTACTCTGCCCTGCTAATATTTTAATATATAAGTATTTTCTTTAAAAGTTAAATAGAATTGTAAGCTGTAAGAGGGAATAAATGTTATAAAGATAGAAATCTCTATTGCCATTTATGTGATAAGTTAAAAAATGCAACTCTCTTTGCATGCTTGGGGGTATTTTTCCCTCAGAAGTCACTTTTTAATCTGATTTAAATCCAATTAAGTCTGAACATCTTAAATGAAGAGCAAGTCTTTGAATTTATGTATAACTCATTTAACTAATCACTGCTTTACTGCAGAGCTACTAAGCAAACAAACTATGAAAAATAAATGTGAAATTAGATCCAAATCACAGACAGCCTTGACTTTGTTTTTAAAATAAATAAATAATCATCCTGCATAAAGCATGGGCCTCTGATTTCTACCAGCCAGTCAAAGCTGCAGTCATTAGATTTTAAAAGTAATGGTGAAAATTATTTTGGAATTGAAAGGAAATGATGGCTTTTTTTATAACCTCCCATTTTGGACAGAAAGCACTTGAGAAACCTTCCTCCAGACAAACTGAGGACACCCAAGCAACTGGGGAAGTCCAACTACTTCAACAGCTCTGTCTTGATTTTGGACATGCAGGAAACACAACCCTTTGGGACACACAGCCCTGTGGGACACAAAGCCCTTTGGGACACATAGCCCTGTGGGACACACAGCCCTTTAGGGGACACACAGCCAAGTGGGACACACAGCCAAGTGGGACACACAGCCCTTTGGGGGACACACAGCCCTGTGGGACACACAGCCCTTTGGGACACACAGCCCTTTGGGGGACACACAGCCCATTAGGGGACACACAGCCCATTAGGGGACACACAGCCCTTTAGGGGACACACAGCCCTTTGGGGGACACACAGCCCTTTAGGGGACACACAGCCTTTTAGGACACACAGCCCTTTAGGACACACAGCCCTGTGGGACACACAGCCCTTTAGGACACACAGCCAAGTGGGACACACAGCCCCGTGGGACACAAAGCCCTTTGGGACACACAGCCCATTAGGGGACACACAGCCCTGTGGGACACACAGCCCTTTAGGGGACACACAGCCCTTTAGGACACACAGCCCATTAGGGGACACACAGCCCATTAGGGGACACACAGCCCTTTAGGGGACACAAAGCCCTTTGGGGGACACACAGCCCTTTAGGGGACACACAGCCTTTTAGGACACACAGCCCTTTAGGGGACACAGCCCTGTGGGACACACAGCCCTTTAGGGGACACACAGCCCTCTGGGATAACACAGTCCTGTGGGACACACAGCCCTGTGGGACACACAGCCCTTTAGGGGACACACAGCCCTGTGGGACACACAGCCCTGTGGGACACACAGCCCTTTGGGACACACAGCCCTTTAGGGGACACAGCCCTTTAGGGGACACACAGCCCTTTAGGGGACACACAGCCCTGTGGGACACACAGCCCTTTAGGGGACACACAGCCCTTTAGGGGACACACAGCCCTTTGGGGGACACACAGCCCTTTAGGGGACACACAGCCCTTTAGGGGACACACAGCCTCTTAGGACACACAGCCCTTTAGGGGACACACAGCCCTGTGGGACACACAGCCCATTAGGGGACACACAGCCCTGTGGGACACACAGCCCTTTAGGGGACACACAGCCCTGTGGGACACACAGCCCTTTGGGGGACACACAGCCCTGTGGGACACACAGCCCATTAGGGGACACACAGCCCTGTGGGACACACAGCCCTTTAGGGGACACACAGCCCTGTGGGACACACAGCCCTTTGGGGGACACACAGCCCTGTGGGACACACAGCCCTTTAGGGGACACACAGCCCTTTAGGGGACACACAGCCCTGTGGGACACACAGCCCTGTGGGACACACAGCCCTGTGGGACACACAGCCCTTTAGGGGACACACAGCCCTGTGGGACACACAGCCCTTTAGGGGACACACAGCCCTTTAGGGGACACACAGCCCTGTGGGACACACAGCCCTTTGGGACACACAGCCCTGTGGGACACAGAGCCCTTTAGGGGACACACAGCCCTTTAGGGGACACACAGCCCTTTGGGGGACACACAGCCCTTTGGGGGACACACAGCCCTGTGGGACACACAGCCCTTTGGGGGACACACAGCCCATTAGGGGACACACAGCCCATTAGGGGACACACAGCCCTTTAGGGGACACACAGCCCTGTGGGACACACAGCCCTTTAGGGGACACACAGCCATTTGGGGGACACACAGCCCTGTGGGGGACACACAGCCCTTTAGGGGACACACAGCCCTCTGGGATAACACAGTCCTGTGGGACACACAGCCCTTTAGGGGACACACAGCCCTGTGGGACACACAGCCCTGTGGGACACACAGCCCTTTGGGGGACACACAGCCCTTTAGGGGACACACAGCCCTGTGGGACACACAGCCCTTTAGGGGACACACAGCCCTTTAGGGGACACACAGCCCTTTGGGGGACACACAGCCTTTTAGGACACACAGCCCTTTAGGGGACACACAGCCCTTTGGGGGACACACAGCCCATTAGGGGACACAGCCCTTTAGGGGACACACAGCCTTTTAGGACACACAGCCCTTTGGGACACACAGCCCTTTAGGGGCCACACAGCCCTTTAGGGGACACACAGCCCTTTAGGGGACACACAGCCCTGTGGGACACACAGCCCTGTGGGACACACAGCCCTTTGGGGGACACACAGCCCTTTGGGGGACACACAGCCCTTTAGGGGACACACAGCCCTTTAGGACACACAGCCCTTTAGGGGACACACAGCCCTGTGGGACACACAGCCCTTTAGGGGACACACAGCCCTTTGGGGGACACACAGCCCTTTGGGACACACAGCCCTTTAGGGGACACACAGCCCTTTAGGGGACACACAGCCTTTTAGGACACACAGCCCTTTAGGGGACACACAGCCCTTTAGGGGACACACAGCCCTTTCTCCCTCCCCTGAGAGCTCCTTCCTCAGCTCCAGCAATGCTGGATGCTAATCAGCAGCTCAGGCTGCCTTCTTCAGGTAATTAGTCCAGGTACCCCATGCTTTACTCCCACTTCCTTGTAAACCAAGCAGCTTTGGTAACCCAGTGCTATTTCAGAAGCCTGTCTGAGTCTGAAATCTCAGTCCCCACCACACCTTATCTGCAAGCTGAACCAAAATTGTGTTACTGTCATTGTACTGTAGCACGGTGCATGTTACAGAATTCTTAATTGTATAACTACAGGGAAAATAGTACCTTTAAAGCTCCCTGGCATAAAATATCTTCCCTTAAAGTTGTTTCCTATGTGCAAGCCCCTGTTTCCTCAATGAGGAGCCTCTGGAGCACTGCCAGGAGCGTGTGGCTCAGTGCCTGATAAGGCAGCGTCCTCGCTGTGGATCACAGGCTCCAGAGCTGCAGGCACAACTCCTCCCAGCCAGATTAGTGCAAATTAACGTGTGCATCCAGCAATCTTGCTGACATTTTCCCTTCCCCTCTCACACACATCCTCCCAAGCACTGGAACTGGGCTCCCAGAGATTGCCTCTACAAAAGCTCAGCGCAGAGCAGCTCATTTCTGAAACACCTATCAGCTGTCTATCACAGCTCAGAGCCAGCTGCAAATGCTGTTTGCAACAGCTCAGAAACCCTGCAGCTATCCAGCCTGGGCACTGAGAGCAAAGATGGCAAGCCCAAAATGACAGCTCTTAACTCATTGCCTCATTCCTTTCCATGAAATAAAGCTTTTTTTCCCCTCCCCTTGTGAACTATGTAACAGACTGCAAAGTTTTCAGAGAGCAAAAAGTGGGAAATCTCACACATGTGCCTTGGAGATATGTCTTAGGTGTGCATATGAGAAAAGAAACTCACTCAGACTGTTTCTTAAACCCCAGCAGAGTTCTGTGCATCCACCTCAGTGCTGTGGCAATGGGCAGCAGTCAGCTCCTGCTGACATTTCTCTGTGCTTTTTCTCAAGGTTTAAGTGAAAGGATTGCTCAGCTATAGGTCATCCTCAATTTTTGTAACACTTGTTTCAATAATCCAAATTTTACCACAGGTTAAAAGGAAAACTCCAATCATTCTTAAACCACTTGAGGATTCTCTCATTCATTCCACAACATACAAACGTTCCCATTTCTCATCTTCTTTGCACTCCCTTCCTAATAACCCTTGGCACTGAAGAGGATTAAGCAACAGATGATTTTTGCAAATCATGTGACACTTGCCAAGCATTAACTGAATGCAATTAAAGCTCCAAGCACCTCACTTGGACTTGCAGGTATTTCTCTTCCTGCACAAGCAGCACTGAAGAGCTCACAGGAAACAGCAGAAATGCAAGAGATTGCTATGCAAACAAACTCCAGGTGAGATCCCAGTGTTTTGTCAGGGCTGGATTTTAGTGCTGCACCTCTCCATCCCAAGAATCAGCCAGCCATAAGAAGTTGGTTTCCTAAATCACCATGGTGCACTGTGAGCTGCCCCAGTGTTGCCCTTCTACCTGGTATCTTTGGAAATATTACAGTCCAGTTAGCCAAGGTGTCATGAGGGAACACATTTCTGTCCTTTCTTTTAAGAGTGATATATTAGGTGATTTTTTTCTCCCCTAAACGTTTACAACCAGAAAAATTGAAAGAAAAACATACCATCAAGAGATTTGAACTATCTCCTCTCTGCTGTGGAAAAGGGTGAATTAGTTAAAAGGCAATAAAAAGCGATGGATTTGTGGGAGAGCAGAATTAGCTATGATATATTTTAAGTACTTTTGATATATTTATTAAAAGTCAAGATGTGCTTCAAAAGAAATCCCAGTACACTTCCAAAAAACTACATGGCTTAAAAAAGATGCACTTAAGAAATGAATCAACACTTTTTTTCAAATTTGCATTGGGATTTATCAGAGTTGTACCAGTAGCAGGGAAGGTTTGGCTGCAGCATTCTGATTAGTACAGATCTTATCTAAGTTTGAGCACTCTAAATTCACAACAATAGATGAGATGGCTTATGCACATTTTACAGCATTTAAAGCTTTTACAGTATTTAGAATGGAATAGTTTCCCCCTCTCCTGCCTATACTGCAGTTCCTGTAGGAAATGCAAAGAAAATGGGGTGGGCATTGCTGATGGCAATGCACCAGTGAGGTGGCATTCATTAACTTCTCCTGCATAATTAGATTTAGGTATGTCACCTTTTAAAATATAGCATAAGCAGTTGATTAATTCTATTTCCTACTTATGAGCCCATAAACAGACGGAAGGAAAACAGATGGGGGAGGGAGGGGTGCTGAGGGAGTGAAGCAAGGAAGGAGGAAGGCACAATTTAGGAATTGCTCGAGACTGCAATTGATTAGGAAAACAAGCTAGGGAAACTCGTACACGCACAAATACGCTCCTGTTATTCAAGGCTCAGCACACTCTCCAGAGCACAGTTTAATGGCCACTATCTACCCTGACCAGATGAAGTCCCTTCTCTTAATCCCCAGGCCTCCTGAACCTGAATCCACTGCTATTTAAGTTTGTCATAAAATATTTTCCTTGCTTTGCCATGCTATTACCTAATCAGTGGGTATATAATATCCCAATAACTTGTATGTGCTCCCTTTGGCAGGAGCAGAGCACAGGTAACTCTGCCTTCCTGAGCTAGCTGTAAACCCTGCTCCTCATTCTGGATTAATGCCAAGAAAAAACAGCTCCTTGCTTCTTTAGCAACCCCAGTTTTTTTGCTCTTCTCCCCACTATTTACTCAATGCCTCATTAACCTTCACAATGCCTGTGTCACTGTCACATTTTCTGGAAAAATCCCTTTGCCCAGGATTTCTTCTCCTGGGAAGCTGAGAAGCCTCAGAGAAAAATGAAAACGATTTCATCTCATTTGCTCCTCCTGTGTTTTGCTGCTTTGGAATGTGGCTGGAGATTGTTTATTACCAGCAGGTGAACTGTTTTGACTTAATGACCAATCAGTGCCAAGCTGTGTCAGACTCTGAGGAGAGAGTCACAAGTTTTGATTAGTATCTTTCAGCCTTCTGTCTGTATCCCTTCTCTATCCTTTAGTATAGTTTTGTGTAATGTTCTTTAATGTAATATAGATCATAAAATAATAAATTAGCTTCCTAAGAGCATGGAGCCAGATCCATCATTTTCTCCTTTCATTGGGGGTCTCAGGAAACACCACATGCCTGTGCCAGGCTGAAGGAGCCATGTACCTGCCAGACACGGGAGCCGCACCTGGGGACGCCCCGTGGGCGCTGCCCAGGCTGGGGCAGAGGGAGGAGGGCACCGGCACTGCCAGTTCTCTGGAACCCACCACTGCCCAGGGCACTGCTCATGGAGCACACTGCAGCCTCCAGGAATGGCCACTGGGGCAGCCCACAGCTCCCAGGCTGCATCAGCACCTTTAAGAGTTTAACCTGCAAAACAGGCAATGATCAAAAGCTGAATTAAATTGACAGTGGAAAACCCATCAGAGCTCCCATGGCTGCCAAGCTCTGGGTGCATAAATCATGGCAAGTGTGTGTCACTGACCTGTAAGAAGTCTGTTTTCTTCAAAGAACAACAGCTTGAGTGAAAACCACCTTGTCAAGATTTAATGGCCTTCCTTTCCCCAGCCTGAACTGGGGAAAGCTATTAAAAACTACTAGAATATAAAAGGCAAAATATTTATTGCATGGTTACTTATACATGCTACATAGACACCTTGAATTATAATAGCACTCCTGCTTTTAGCTGCATTTTTAACCTTCTGCAATTTTCTTTTCTTCAAGCCAAAAGAGAACAATAAAGAAGATCCTATTTCATTTTATGCTCAGTGTCTGCTAAAAATCCTGTGATTTTGAGTTCTGCTAACATAGAACATATTCAATATTTTGCTATTATGTATTAAAAGTATTAAATGGTAAGGCAACAGGGCTCTGACTACCTCTGGTATTAGGAGAATTGTAAACTTTTGGATGTTTTTTGACAGAGATAAAAATTATAAATATCAGCAAATATTCTTCAGTGCTTCACCAATGCTCCCCCTGAGCAATTTGTTTACTGCTTCAGGATATCAGACAGCCATATATTTTACTTTTCCTGGTAGTAGCCAATTTGCAGGAAAGCAAGTAATATAAAAATAGCTATTTACTCAGTAACAAGCAGTACAGTACATTATCACTCGACATTGATGTTGTTAGAGGATAGCAAATTGATAATCAGTTCTTATTCTGTAACTTTGGAAACCACCTGCTTCTATCATTGCAAAGCATGCTCAGCTGCAGCAAAGCCTTTACTGCCATACTAACAAATAATTTGCTTTATAATGTCTAAAGATAATGTTGTATCAAAAGCTTTCTAACTGCCTCACCATTTAAATAAGAGGATGGTTGGGGTATACAGAGATTCTGCAGAGAGGAATAAATTGTAATTCTCTGTTACACCCTTGCCAGAAGAGTATTTGGTTTACCTTTCAAACTCATAGTTTGTGATTATATGGTCTATTATGTTATTCGACCCTACATGGCAATTTTATTACCATTATCAGAGAACTGGAGCAGGCTCAGGATGGGAGGCTGACAGCAGCGTGCTCCAGCCTCACTGCAAAGAGCTGCTGCTCTGCTCAGCTCACCTGTGTGCCCCAATCCACGCAGCCAGGGCTCCCTGCAGAGCCCTCCAAGGTGCCTGCTGCTCCTCACTAAACACCTAGAGACCTCAGCACTCTTGTAAGGTACGGGCTCATTAAATACCTAACATCTGAGAGCAGCCTGGGAGCAACTGCACTGCCATTGTGCAGTCCCATGAGTGCTCAAGAAGCACTCTGCTTTCATGGGCCTGTGGGGTGAGAAAGGCAAGCAGTTCACAAAGCTCCAAGCCTCCAGTAATCCCTTTTTAAGCTGCCACTAGAGCCATTGGTTTCTTCATTGAGTTGGCTGCTCATTAGGTAGGAAGGAATGGGCAGGGTAGGCTTGGGATCCCAGTCCTGCTCTGTTTCACCCGCAGCACTTTGCCTCTACAATAATCTTGTTTTACAGCTCTTTACAGGCAGGAAATGCCATGCTGCTGGCTCTGCCTTCCTGGGCCCCTGCCCTGGCACAGCCCCACTCTCACAGGGCACTCACAGCTCCAGGACCCACACTCCTGCTCTTGGACATGCTCCCAGTGGCCAGGGTCTTTTCTAAATTAAAATCAAAAGGTGGACATAGCTTCCAATCTTGTGTGACCACATTCTAAGGACAAATTTTAAAAAATCTAATTGTATTTTATTATGCTGACTCCTTTGGACTCAATTTCTTTGCTTTCTTGGCTTAGGAGCCTTTCCTATAAATCACTTCCACACTTAGTGTCACCAGCTTCATAAATTCATTTGTTTTTGCTAAAGCATCTTTGCTGTGCTGATATCACCTGGCTCTTCCACCCATGTTTTTCTCTTGCATGCTCCTCTTCTAATTTAAACTGCCTAATGACATCATATTTCCAACATTAAGTAATATTAGTTTTGTTTGCTTGATTTCAGCTTCCCTTTTCTCTCATGCAGAAAGCCACAGGAATGTTTATAACCTAGATCACTCAGTGCTGTTCCATTACATACTTGATAATGGCTTTCCAGTTCCTCAACTGCTACCTCTTCTTTGCATTTGGTGCCAGCCTGAGATTAATAAACCATTTATTTCTGCTATAGGCAGTACTCTCATGTCATAAAAAATGCAGAAATCTCATTCTGAAGCTCCTGCTTACTTGGCATAATGCTTTATTTTCCTTTTGGTTCTCTCTCTTCCATTTGCAAGCTTTGACTTAATGATTTCTTTTGCCTTGATTACCAAACATCACCCCACACACATAGAAAATTTCATTAACCAGGATCTTTTTTACAATTCTGCAATTGTAAAACCGGCAATTTTTGACCACCTCTGAACTGAGAGGCTTCATTGAAGCTTCTAACCCTCTCCTTATTTTTAAGCTATCACAAATAATTTTATCTGCTGTGAAGTAAAATCTGATAATCACACAGGTCAGTCCCACATCACAGATTTTTAACTATACAGCTTTCCTGATCAGTTTATTTCACTTTGATTGCACTTGTTGAAAGCTGAATTTTGGGGAGGGTGTATTTTCCGTATAAAAATGTGTCTGCATGCACTGTTACCACAGACCATGGTGCAGTCAGACCCCACCATGACTCCATGACATGAGTGCTAGGTGAGAGGTTTTTCTGCATTAGAGCTAGTGCTATAAATTTGGCACTGCTCCTACACTATGGCATACCCATTATGAACTAAAATCACTAAATGTACACACTTTTGTATTTTTTTGCTCAGTGCTGAAGACTTCAAGTGTCTCTCTTTAGGGTCTCTTCCTTATATTCTGGATGCTGGGGCCAGGGTCCTCACAGGTTCTTTTTTTCCTGCTTACACTTAGGCACCAGGCTTGGTTGGCACCAGGTTTATGCCACCTTTTGGCATAAATTCAGGGCAAAAACACTGACAGGAAAGCAGGCCAGTACAAGCACCACTGCTTTCCAAACACAGACTGATCTCCAGCATCACCTGCCTCCCAAAAGCTCTCAAACTCTCATGAAAGGAGTGAGGTGTTTCTAACTCATTATTTTCAATGCAGGCTCAGATATACACTGAGCTTGGCCTGGACGAGAAATATATATTATATATTATATATTATATATCATATATTATATATTATGTATTATATATTATATATTATATATTATATATCATATATCATATATTATATACTATATATTATATATCATATATTATATATATAATGTTTTAGACCAGCAATGGACCCTCCTTAAGTGGCCCAAGCACTGCCTGCCTGGGGGGCAGCTGGGCTCCCCAGCTCAGCCCAGCCCTGGAACCCAGGCTCTCCTCAGCTACTCTGCTGACATGAAGGGAGAGGCACACACCAAAGAAATCCTCAGAGAAATCATAGAAAGGCTTGCTTGGGTTGAAAGGGACCAGGAATGCCACCGACTTGGCCAGGTTGCTCAAAGCCCCATCCAGAACTTATAAAAGTGACAGACCCTGTGACCAGTCGTGCATTTTGTGACCATTTTGGTTCCTCTTGGGTGCAGCCCTGGCTGGGCTCTTGTGCTGCCCAGGGTGTGTCCATTGAGGCTTTTTAATAAATCCCTGCTTGTCGTATTTGTGGGGTGCCCTGTGGCAGGGAGGGATGATGACTCTGACTCCTTGTTCTCAGAAGGCTGATTTATTATTTTATATTAAAGAATACTAAACTCAACTATATAAAGAATACAGAAAGGATACTTACAGAAGGCTAAAGGATAATAATGAAAACTCCTGACTCTCTCCAGAGCCCCGACACAGCTTGGCCCCGGTTGGCCAATGAGTTAACTCACAGCAGAATGCAATGAAACAATCACCTGTGAGTAAACAGTCTCCAAACCACATTCCAAAGCAGCAAAACACAGGAGCAGCAATCAGATAATTATTGTTTCCCTTTTTCTCAGAAGCTTCTCAGCTTCCCAGGAGAAGAATCCTGGGCAAAGGGATTTTTCAGAGAATGTGATGGTGACACCTACTTTAACTCTGTCTAGCCTCTGTTCTAGATCAGCCTTCTCAAGGCATCAGTTCAGTCTTACTGACAAGAATAATCTAAGTTCAGCACTGACAATCCTGAATCACTGAAAAATGTACATTTTCAAGCATACACATTTTCCTTAAACTTAGCTCCTAATTTTAGCACAGCTAGGGTACAATTTTTGAACATGTAGGACTGACATTTCTCATTGCTCTCCTTGCACTGGATCAACTAATCTGAAATAGATGACATCCATCTATTTTCACTTGAAATAGTATTACTCACACTAGAAAAGCTCCTCTGTAAATAGTATCTCAAACATTGACAATTGACTTAGGATGAGATGGCTACTCAGAGGTGAAAAAAGTCATCTGGGGTAATTTCTTTTTTCCCCAGTTGTAGAGGATATATATGTGCACACCATAATCCCATCTATCTTACAAGAATGCTTTAATTCAGGAAGAGAAATAGCTTTGAACTTTCATGCTGAGCAATACTTAGACATAGGAAACCTTCAGCTTAATTCCCCTGAACTCCAGAGGCATACAGAACTGCAGCAAACATTTGTGATTTACACCATCCTGCACATCCCCAAATACTTCCTGGTGATCCCTGAGGCTTTGCTAAGGATTGATGTGAGACTGCTCTCAGGCTCATCTGTCCTCCCTTCTACCAGGCTGTCAACTTGTCCTCAGACACAACTGTGTTCTTGGTTTACAAAATGAATTTTTGGATGCTGCTGAGCCAGTTCTGAGAACTCCAGGCAAAAAAGGACATGGAACAGAACATTCTCAGGGACAGGCTGGAATCATAGTTCCAAATACAGTTTCCTTCCTCCCTGAAACAGTAAATGCTTAAGGAAGATACCATTTAAAAAAGGATGCATGAAAGGTAGATAACTGGTTTGGTCTGCCTTCCTTTAATAATAAAAACCAGGTATTTTGAGACTGAGGCCCAGATGATATTTCTAGCTATGGGTACTATGAAACAAACTAATATTTAAATGAAAAAAGATAGTTACAGTTCCAGATTTCCTTTTACTAGAGGCATAAAACCAAATATTTCCTTTTCTTAGTCCTCACATTATCTGCACAGTCCCTGCTCAGGTTGTAAGATTGCAGTGATGGGACAGCCTGAGAGATCAGCAAAATAATCAAGGAAAGTAGAGAATAAACTGCAAAGAAGGGAGCAATCACTTTTTGTTAATTAAAATACTTCAAAATTCAAAAGACAATTGAGTGCTACCTGCTGACATTACTAATTAGCCCCCTGAGAAAAGAACTGCTTTGCTCTACACTTATTTATCATCCAGCCCTGGGAAGCTCATCCTTAACCACTGCTGTACAAAACACTAAGAAAAGCAGATAAATCCTGGCATTTCTGCCATTTTTAAGACACCAGCAGAAGACACCTTCCAAACAGATTTTTCCTGATTTTAGTTGGGAAGATGCAGAGGAATCAGGCTTGCTCTGTGCCCTGCTTCACCCCATGAAGGATGGGCACACAGCTGCTGCCGCAGGGCTGCTCCCAGGCACCAGCACATCCCCCCTGAGCACATCCCACCCTGGTACCTCTCACCCAGCACCCCTCTGCAGGCACTGGGACCTCGAGGGCTGACTCTCAGCAGCCCAGACCCTCCAAAGGCTTCCAGTGCTGTCACAGTAGGAAAAAAAATAGAGCAAAAGTGCATTGCCCAAACCATAGAAGAGACATTTCCTTCCGATTTTGAGAAAGTGCTGGCAGCAGTTTCTAATATTATTTTTTGTATGAAAACCTGCACAAATGGTGACTTCATTTAGCAGTTCTCAAAGTTGTCTTCTATCCTGCAAATCATAAATTAAATTTGTGTGGCTGATGTGTGTATGATATTTTATGAAAAATATGATATTGATATGAATGATATTTTATGAAAAATCCTTTCCTTAGGATTTTTCCTCCTGAGAAACTGAGAGGCCTCAGGAACAAAATGTAACCAATGGTTATCTGCTGCTGTGGAATGCAACAGGTGCATCTGGGATTGGCTCATGTGGCTGTTTCTAATTAATGGCCAATCACAGTCTGGCTGGCTTGGACTCTGTCCCAGACACAAGCCTTTGTTATCATTCCTTCTTTTTCTATTCTTAGCCAGTCTTCTGATGAAATCCTTTCTTCTATTCTTTTAGTATAGTTTTAATGTAATATATATCATAAAATAATAAATCAAGCCTAGTGAAACATGGAGTCAGATCCTCGTCTCTTCCCTCATCCTGGGACCCCTGTGAACACGGTCACAAATGTGTGTAGTAATCAGCTAACTATTTAATATAAATGTGAGTAAATGGACAAAACTGTGTTCAGGTTGAAAAACCATGTCTCCAGCTGCATAAGTACTTTAAAAATATTTGGTTTTCTCTAACTCTTACCTTAACAGGTAAGTTTATCATTAAAATTAGTGCTTACCTGAACATAGTGTGGTGATTCTCTGATTCTAATATTGTAGAAATTAAGTAAGGATTTCCTATTTTTAGTCTAGAGACACAGCAGTACCAAAACACACACATTCTATTACCTGGATGAATATCTTGCATAATACTCAGGTAGAAAAACAAATCTGCATATGTAATACTGCCAAAGGGAAACCAGTGCAAAGAAGGACTGGATTACATCAAGCACATTTCCAGTTCTTGCTCGAGGAAAAGTAGATTTAGACTTAATCAAACAGCAATCAATCAACTGCATTATTAGAAGACAGGATTTTTCAGCTCTGGTTTAAATTCATGAAAAGAGCTTGGTGTCTGTGTTGTGTTTGAGTGATGGTGTGATCTGCTGCAGGACCTCTCAGCCTTTCCTCCCTAGCGTGGATCTACATGAAAAACCACCAGGCACTCAGTCCTGAAGAGCCTTGGGACAGGGAAATGTGCAGGGATGACGTGAGGAGCCATTTGAGAGAAAGGACAGAGGAGAGGAGGACAACCAAAGCCCACCATCAGCAGGGCTGTGTGCCTCCTGTACAAGTGGCCAGCCCTGCAGAGGCAGTGGCTGTAAGCACTTACAGCATCACCTGAGCACCGTCCAGTCCCTGGCCAGGTCACCCTGGGCCCTTCCCCAAAGGGGATTTTCCCCACCAGGGTAGAGGCACACGCAAGAAAGAAGCCTGGACCAGTCCAGGTCCTGTGGCAGCTGCTTCTCTCTCAAAGAGAGCACAGGAAGGTTTACTTCCCCAAACCACTCAGTTTCAATCAAAGCACTTAAACAAAACAATCTCATGTACATATTTAGGAAATAAAAAGTTCAAGTGTAAGGCACTGCTGAAGCAAAGATTTGGCTCCCAGTGAGAAATCCACCCATCAGAATTCAGTGCACCCCTCATACTGCACACCTGAAGTAGCAGTAAAAAAACTTAAATGACAGATATGTGGTTTTGGGAATCTTATTTTAGGTTGTTGTTTGTGGATTTTTTTTCCACTGGGCATGATTTTTGGCATCATATACCCACGTGCTGACAATCTCCTGATGATGGTTTCATTTTCAAAAAACACTGAATCTGACCCTTTTAATCAGCTTATTGATACACATCCTTCTCACATACACCTAAACCTATGCAAGAGGGACTATCCACTGGCAGCAAGTAGCAAAAATTAATCCTGTTAGCACCTGCAAGTAATTTGCAGATTACATGCAACAGCAGTAGCTCAGTAACACCTCTGAGGTCAATGACAGCTGAGTCAGAATTATTGCTGACTTCTACCAGAGAAGAATTGGATATGAAGCATTCAGACACCCCAGACTGGATCTTTTAAATTTCTTTTTATTTTTTTAATTTATACTACCATGAATCTTCCTTACACCAATTTAAATTTCAATGAGCTCCAAAGATGTACCTTAAGAAGAAGAGGAGCTTGTTGGCAGGCACATTTTTCCACTGGCAGAATATGTTCCTCAAACAATTATGTCTTATCACAACACTCACTTAAAATTTTACATCAAACTGTATCATGGGGCCCTTTTAAAAACCCCTCATTAATGATGATTATGTAAGTACCATTAGATGTGAGACATTCCCATATTGCTCGTAGGAGTTATAATTTAATTCTGCTAAAATCTACTCTACCATTTATGTAATCACTCCTGACATTTTACCTTTTGTTTTGTAAAACATTATTGTCTGTCACAGGACAAAAAAAAAAAAAAAAGATATTTTGGTTGTCATTGCAATCTGATTGAAGAGATGTTATTAATTAAATCTTGTACATAGTTATACCCGAAAACTCACTGACAGCTCTTGGGGGAAGATATATTACTGGAAGACAGTTGTTATTTAGGTCTCTGAGGCAACACAAAGGCACTAAGAAATCCCACACACACTCCTGTGAGTTGGGCTGATATTATTCAGCATTTGTGGAAATAATTAATTCAGCTTTGGCCCTTCCTAGTGGCCAGCAGGGCTCAGAGTGGTCCCTGACTCCACGGGCCACTACAAAGGAATATCTGCACTTGCTTTAACTCGGGAAATGAGTCTGCAAACACCCAGAAGCAGAGCTGAGAACTCCACTGTCCTCACAAGACATTGCACCAGGTTCTGGTTTAGAGAACCTAGACTGAGTTTTCTACCAAAAGGGGGAGGACAAAGACATTTTACCACACCTGGAATTCTCATTTTCTGTTTGTCACTCATTGACTTTTTTTTTGTCATCAGAAGGGTTGCAGAGGAAATATTCTTTCACAGTATAAATAAACAGAAACAGCTACAAAATTCCAATTGTCTATAGCCAGAGCTTTGACCAAGTCTCCTAACCAGCAGCAAGTTTCCTTTCACAGAAGTTAGTGGTAGTCCTCCTCATGTTAATACTACACTACAAATATGCACTACCTAGATAAAATATATACATTCTCCTGAGCAGAGACAATGTCCATCTCACAAACAAAGAGAAGAATTTTCTCAAATTATTATATTAAACACTGGGGTTTTTTTCAGCATTTTATTTTTAGTGTCCATATCTTTACAGGGAATAGGGAATTTCATCAAGAAGGAAGTTTTGAAAGTTCTTACTTACCTTGGTCACGAAGGACACAGGGAATTAAGTTTTCCTCCATAATGTGCTCTTTGAGCTGGGGCTGGGGCTTCTGAGGGCTCTGAAGGAACATGTGATGTAACTAGTGATCAAATTACTTCATGAGGGAAAGCTCATCACAGTCAGGGCAACTGCTTAAAATGCAACATAAACAGGTCTGTGTCAATATTTTGACTTTGTGTAAACAATTCAAGCTGCATCACTCTGGAGATAATGACACGTAATGCTATATAAAATGCTCTGAAAGGGTTTTATTACTGAATTAATTTGCATTTGAGCTCTGGAAGAAAATTGGTCTGCAGTGGAAAAGTGTGAACTTCTGTGGTCCTGTTAAATATGATCCTAACAAGATCTGGAGCTTCCAGAAGCATCCTGGGAAAGGGCTTCACTACTACAAGGTAAAAGGGATAAGAATGATTTTCAGAGATTGCACTGTCTTTAATCCATTTACAGAGCTTCAGAAATTCAATATGACAGACTGGAATATATGATTCTGCCTGAGTATAAATGACATATTTCTTAGCACTCTGATGCTATACCTCTGGGCAAACACTTTTTCTCCTTTTTTGCAACATCACAAGCTCAAGCTGGAAAGGACATTGATCAGTGTTTTAGAATCCTGCTAATAAAACTAAGGGAAAGCAATCTGTACATAGGAGTTTATTTAGATGCCCACAGACTTTAAATCATTCCCCTTCATATCTCAGCCCACTGGGTATCTTCAACAACTGAATTACCATTGGGTTTTACAATGTGATATACAAAATGAGCTGACATGATTTACAAACATCCTTTGAGTATCATATAAAACACAACTCTTTCCCTTATTATACAATCATCAGGGCAATGCAAATAGAGTCAATACATTATTAGCTGAAAATGACGGGGCCTTTTAAGAAAATAAATTTAACTTTACCACACAAAGTTATTAACTAAACAAAACCTGGTTAAAAAATTGGAATAAAATTATCTGAATGACTGAAAGTAATTTTATATTCTTTGCCACTGTCCCCTTATAAACGTAATAGTACTTCATTTAACAACTAATATTTTCACTGTATAGTCACACTTCTTTCTTATTGATCAGTTTCACATTTTCTTCATGAAACTATGAAAAACTCACAAATGTAGACTTTCCAAACTGTAGCCACTATAGTTATTTCTGCAATCTTTTCCATATATTCAGTGTGTTTAAGTAAATAAACAAAAAGAAAAAAAACAATACACAAATGAACAGAACAAAACTCAACAGCACATTAAAAAATGTGACATTTAAGCTGTAGATGCATCACCATAGAAATATATTTTTGTTCTAATGCCACAAACTTTCTAGCCTCGTGAAAAAAACAGCCATTAGCTGAAGAGAATCTAAGCTCTAACCTCTATATAGGGCTAAGAGTCTTGGTTTAAATTTCTGTCTAAGCTTAGGTCCTCAACAACACAGTAAATTTAAGTATTTTTGAATGTCATAAAATATGAAAAGATAAAATCTGTTTCTGAGCTGTTGGTAATGGAAGTTACCAGGCATTAAGGTCTCCTGTTGCTGGAACAGGTGCCTCTGCACTTTGTCACTATGGCAGCAGTAACTGAGCATGACAGACATCATTATTAAACACAAAAGAGGAAAAATTCTGAACTCATCAATGATGTTGCAAATGCAAGCAAACTCTAACCTACTCAACTTAAACTATATAATCTTAAGGATCTCTGGCTGTTTTAGCACTGTATAATCCAGAGGAATTATACTCAACACAATGCTGATAATGACGGGTGATTCCTTCTTGAGTATGTGTTGAATTGTCAGTGGGATGGGGTTTTAGTTCCATTTCTCACTGTAGAGGTCTTGTTGCTGCTCTGCACGTTTGAAGAAGAAAGTGCTTATTCTGCCATTTAATTCAGTTCATGGCATTTAATTTTATAGTTTAAGACAGACTTACTTTGATTACTTTCATTCTGTCCATACCTTTGAATGCTTTAAAATGTTGGACAGCTGTGAAATATAAGTATTATGCAATCTGACTGTACATACATACATATTTTCATAAATACATCTAACAGGGACCTTGGAACCAAGTATGTGATATCATGGGACAAAATCACAACAGGCTGTCGTATTTGTAAAATCTAGATTCAAAATAAGAAGAGCTGAATTCTATCAATGTTGTCAATACACAAATTAAAACAAAAAATACAGCATTAGTTTACCCATGAAATAATTCAAACATATTTGCAAATTTCTTGACAGGAAAGGTGTGTAATTTACAACACTGAAAACTTGCAGCAACCATTGATTTCTCTGCGCTGTACTGGAAGTCCCCCGACAAGGCCGGCAGGGATGAGCATAGTGACAGCTCCCAAAGGCAACTCCCAAACACCTTCCTCCTCTGGAGACTTTGGTAATTGTCTGGTGTATAAAATGCCAATGCACAGGCTTCCTTCAGGTGGTAACTCCAGCAGTTTTCCTCCCCTGGCACAGTCCAGTCTGCCCAGGTCAGTTATTGTTGAGACACTCTAAATCCACCGAGCAGCAGACATTCCCATTCTGCACGGACAAACAAGCACAGCGGGTCACAGGGAGCAAAGGGCTGTGGCATGCAGACATAGGGCCATCCCTGACACATCTAAAAACACCTAAAAACACCTTGCCCCAGCACCCAGGGTGTGGGCATTGCTCCCAGCAGTGGCTCTCTGAGGAGGCCAACCTTGCCAAATAGCACTGAACTGGCCTGAACTGCCACAGGAACTTGAAACCTGGATGTGGTGACCATCATAAAATACAGCACAGCAATGGAAACAGATGACTGGGGTATTCTCTCATGCAAGAAGTTAATGGAGAGAATTTTGATGTGATCCACAAAGGGAAGCTTTCTGCTTGTCTGAAATTAGAAAACAGGTCAGGTTCTTGGTTCACGGCAGTTATGGAGGGGATAAGGGCAACATAAAGACCATACAGCTTTGGAATTTAATGTTAAGTATCTTTTTCTAACATACAGTCATTTATAAAGCTATCTTATGAAATAAAAAAGTACAGCAACTACTAAAAGCCCAAATGGGCTTTTTTTTACTTTTCTTTTTTTTAATCATCACAAATCTACAGAAAAAAACCTCAAAAGAATGGCAAAAATACTGCCTTCAATAATTTAAAGCCCTGAGGCAATAGCTTTCTCTCCTAGAGTGAACAGAAGAACATTTTATATAACCCTAAACAACATTTTCATAATTCTGACATTAGCACAGTGGGGTCATCACTGCACAAAGCAAGGGAAATAGACTGCACTCCTGCATGAGAGCCATTGGATTAAACACATCTTGATGAGATCAGGGGACAAAAACTGTGACATTCCCTTCCCATCACTACTGTGGGAATGCCTTTATCTCAGAGCTGCAATGCCTTTTAACTTGTGTACTTGCTGTTGAAACTTTTATAGCAGTGTTTTTCCTTCAGCTTACCAGCTCTGTAATACACATTTTCATGAACATCCACACTAGGTAATTATTGAAATGTTACCCTTGACTCATACTGAGAATGCCTGAAGGGCCCTTCAAGAGAATGTCTGAAAGTTGCACTAGGATAGTAACGTATCTGGGCTCAACATTTTCAACAAGGAGAGAATTGTTTTGCTTATACTCTGTCAGACAGAAAACACATGGGTTTTCTGCTGGCTCTCAGGTCTCATTTACTTCCCCAAGATCTTAATGTGAGCCTCCAGGGGAAGAAAAGGACCCCAATTTTATCAGGTACATTCCACAACCATTCCACCTGGCCCGTCATACCTTGCATTTGCAGGTTGTACAGGGAGATCCCACCATTGTCCATACAGCACCACTAAGCCTTGTGATTCCATAGCCATCTGGACAGGTTTTCCTGATGTCGTAGGTGATGTTGTCAGCCAGACAGGGGTCACTGACGCAGTGGGGACAGCACTCTCCTTCTGAGATGGCTGTGTACTCGCAGTTCAACGTCGGGCACTGAAGAGGCCAACAGTCCACCTCTCCTTCCTATAAATATTGAAGCAAGTGTCATTGTACCTGCCATTTATGAACCAACAAGAAACTTTTTACCCTATTGAAAGCATTGTTTTGCCAAAATTGCAATAAACTGAATGGTTCAGACCTCAGTTTGGTTGATCACACAAATACATGTTGAATACTGAACTGAAGTTTCCCAAATGTAGCAGATTATCATTTGGTTGATTTCTGACTAAACAACAACACTCATCATTGTAGCAGGAGAACTTGAGTTCTTTGGGGCTTCTGGAGGCAGGGTCAAATACTGCTTACTAATATTTTCTACAAACTATAATTTTTGCTGTGATTGCCTTGCAGACTCATGCACTCTTTCTACTCCTGGTCACGTAAACATCTCTGCAGGATCACAGCAAGTGTTTAAATAGAAAATTAACACTGCAGATAGATGTAGGTTAGTATGTTGGAGAAGCACTGAACATTGATTTTAGTAGCAGCTGCCAATATCAACTTTATTGTCAGCTCATAAAGGAATCGTTAGAGTAATACCATTTGTGTTCCACTGACTTATTTTATTCCATAATTTATTTATTTTTAATTTTATTATTATTTTTATTTGAAAAAAAAAAAACCTGAAACACTTTAGCAGATAGAGACATGGAAAAGACAAAAATATCAGGTTTCTTCTGCACAGTGTTTCTCTGTGTGTCTAAATTTATCTTGGAAAGTTCTTCAATAACTTGCTTTATACTGCTCTGTAAACACTCCAGATGCTGAGAACATAACACACTGCACAGAACCTTACACACAACACTGATTTAGGGCATCACAGCCTTACAGCTTTGGATGTTATCCCAATCATAAAATTAGACAAGAAACTGCAAGCCACACCCTCAATAATTGCTCTGTGCATTATGGATAATTACCTCATGACAGCAACTTAGCTTTGAATGTAATTTCCTTCCTGATTCTCAGACTCTTGATTAGTAACATATATAAAGACTGTGTTATACAGACAGCTATAAATAGAAAACTGATAGTTTTAATGAACTTCATTGATGCACTAAGTAGCATATCTATGGAAAACCCAAAGCTTTAAGGGAATAACCCATAGTGTCTAATGAGAAAACAAGTTATCGTTATTCTGTATGTTTTTCTAGTAATTTCAGCCTTATTTGTTTAATTTTTTTCTAATTTATACATCAGCACTGGCACTCCATGTTTCCAGATTTGCAGAATTCAAACAAATAAATAAATAACTAAATTTATTATTCCTTTTGACAAGACAGATATAATTAAAAAGTGAAATTTCTCCAAACAACTCCATCACATGCGTAAAAGGTTTGCAGAAGTCATTAAATATCAGACAACCTCATAAAAGTTCTCAAAAGCAGACTAATGCTAAAATTAATATAGTGTTGAGGTTTCCAAGGTTTTTGTCAAGCTCTCAATTTTTCTCATTAGACCTGCTTATTCAGCAGTAAGGCAAAAACTGATGGTGTAGATTTCAGCTCTCTGGGGCTCTCTAAATGCTTCATTATCACCGCCATCACCATTCACTGGTGAGCAGTACCTGAAAGGGACCTTCCCACTGAGGAGTTAGAGCCTGATCTCTTCCATGACATCACCCAATTCCTGGAATTAACATTATGGATTCTGAAATCCAGGGTGGTAGTTTGAGGAATTGCCCTTTTATGTCTTAGCCCTTCTAAGGTTTGTGCTATAGACATCACTTATTTCTTGGCATTGGTTTCCCCTTCCTCATAGGTGGCAACCTTCTGGGGTGAGGTCAGGAAGGGAAACCCAAACATCATTTCATAGGGTGACGCCCCCGGATCTGACTGGGGTTGAAAAGCAGCTGAAGGAAGAGCCACGAGCCTGCCTGCAGGTGCGTTCTGCTAAAAGCCATAGTCCTCATTGCCCTCAGTGCCCTCCAGCGTGCAGTGCTCGTACCAGGCAGCGGCAGTGCTGGCAGCTGTAGGTCCAGTTGTCCCCGCTGCGGTAGAGCCGGTGCCCGCTCTGGTGCAGGCACTGGCTGGTGACGCGCGTGTCGCACTCCGGGCAGCAGAACAGGTCGGCGCTGGGGCTCCCGCAGTCGCACGCTGTCCTCCGGCAGAAAATCCTCCCGTCCTGCCAGCACACAGTGCCCTGCCATCAGCCACGGCCCAGGGCAGGCCACGGGGGCTCCCAGCAAAGGGCACGGCTGTGGCTAATCAGGAAATGTTAAGTTCTTAGTGGGTTCCGCGCCAATGAGCAGTGGATTGTCACCATGATGTTTTTTGAAAAATCCCCTCATCGGGATTTTTCTCCTGACAAGCTGAGAAGCCTCAGAAAAGAAACATAAACAATAATTATCTGATTGCTTGGAATGTGGTCTGGAGGTTGCTCACCAACAGGTGCATCTTTGATTGG
Organism: Molothrus aeneus; assembly: GCF_037042795.1. Classification (NCBI taxonomy): domain Eukaryota; kingdom Metazoa; phylum Chordata; class Aves; order Passeriformes; family Icteridae; genus Molothrus; species Molothrus aeneus. The sequence goes on along the minus strand of NC_089651.1, from coordinate 2,891,260 downwards.
TGCCATGTGAATTGTTTTTACTTAATGACCAATCCCAGTCCAGCTGTGTCAGACTCTCTGGTCTAGCATGGGTTTTTATTATTCATTCTTTCTCTAGCCTTCTGATGTCTCCTTTCTCTTTCTTTAGTATAGTTTTATAATATAATATAATATAATATAATATAATATAATATAATATAATATAATATAATATAATATAATATAATATAATATAATATAATATAATATAATATAATATAATATAATATAATATAATATCAGACTTCTGAGAACTTGGAGTAAAATTCTCATCTCTCACCTCATCCTGGGGACCCTCACAACACCACAACAGTGGATCTTGCCTGTCATAATACAACAAATACCAGTACTATCCCAGTTTCTGTCAGTGCATGGATCCAATTCTGTCTGAACCTGACAACACTGTTTTCCTGTCTCCAGCCAACTGAATTTAAAAGCAGTCAGTATCTCAGTGAAATACAGTGAAGCAATTTCATATCTCATTGGTTACATCAACAAACTCTTCAACCAGTTGCCACTCTAATACATATAATCTTTATTTAGCACTATTTTGACTGAAGGTAGCACTGTGAAGAAAATAACTCGAATAAAGGTGATCCCTTTAACTAAATTAGGACAAAATATAGCACAATCACAGTAGCACTAATTGTTCTTTATTCTGACCTCTGTATCTGTCCCACATCTGGAGCTACACGACACTAGTTTAAAAGATAAAAGAACTTATCATTCATTATAATTCAGTGAATGTATTACAGAGGGCTTGGATAAAGCTATATTCAGCTTTGACTCACAATACACAATTCCTAAAGCAACTCCATTCATTTCATTGCAGTTTTTCCTAGCCTCATGGGAACTTTGTTCTGAGCCTATTATCTGATGTAAGGAAGAAAATGTCATTGCCACCAAATATAGGAACACCTTTCAATGCAATGGAATTTATTTCCTCTGATCCTTGAAAAAAACTGATTTCTAATAAGGGCGAGTGCAGCCCAGGATATCTTTTCCACAGGCAGCCAAAACAGCCATAGGCATGGGAAAGGTTTGAGTTGGAAGGGACAGTGGAGCTCACCTTGTTCTAACCTCCCCTGCCATGGGCAGAGACACCTCCTCACACTAGACCAGGCTGCTCACCTTGTAGCACAGGGGTGACTGCTTATGAGCTGAGGTACAGGAACCAGGGTTGGGTTCCTGTTCTAAAGCAAAGCCTTGTCCACAATGCAACATGTACAAAATCAGCATCAGGGAATCACAATGCCAATGTCAGTTCAGTGTCACTGCTGCATTTCATCAGAGTTTTGAATGGACCAGAATATTCCTTGCTATTGTAAAAATAATTATAATTATTTCTTATGCCTAACAAGCAAAGCTGAAGACAACACAAAATTATGAGAAAGTAGGAAAACATGCCAGGTTAACAAGGGGCTGAACCACTTTTGCAACTGCAAGGCATGTATTACTGTACAAGCTTTGCTCAGCGTTGTCTCACACCAAGATATGTGTTCTGTACTAGTGGCTAGATTGCCACTTCAGCTGTGGGAGGAGGGATAAACAACCTTTATCTCCTTACTCAGCAGTCTGAGTAAATCACAAGGAAGAATGGCAGGAGCCCATTTCCTTGGCCAGGTCCAGCTGCACATCAAAAACCAGCTTAGCCCAGCAGCTCTGTCAGGATGATCAGCACCAGGCATGCAGGGCTGTGACAGGAATCCAGGGAACCTTGACCATGGCAGTCTCTCTCCTCTTCTGTGCTGATTAATAATGGCTAACAACAGCCCATCTGCTTAAATGCAATTCAGTTTCTAAGCTTTCGAGATCAGCTTTCAAAATTCCCCTTTCAGCTGGTGACATTGCTGGTAATTCTGTGTTTCCCTGAGCATGTTTTATGTTGCCTTTACTCTCCATATTTCAGAACACTGAAAAACTCTGATGATTTTGCCAGAGAACTTTTGGTAATCATAATACACTGCTATTCTGTTTAGTCTCTAAGCACCTGTGTTTTGTGTACACCCTCATTAGCTCTGTACATTTCAAAAAACATTTTTATCCCTATACTGCAGCAGCAGAAAGCCTCATAAGCTACACTACCTCATGTGCATCTTTGCAGCTCAGCAGCAGCCCTGAGAAATACATAGAAAATTGAGAAATATAGAAAACCGTCTTTTCTTCAGGTGAGTAACAACATATAGCATCTCATTACTACCTCTTCCTTCCCACCTTACTCACTGAATCAGTTCTACATTCCTCAAAAGCATCCGAGGTAGCTCATAAAATTGTTCTTATCAAAGCAAAAACTGACACAGAAGAGAACAGCTGTTAGGGCTGGTCCAAGTTTTCACAGAGCCCCAAAGCCAGTTTGGAAAGAAATCAGGCCCTGCAAAAACCAAACCACCAAATGGTTCTCACTCTCAGGAACACAAATCAGCTTGGCAGATCCTCCTGCTCCCAGTGCTGTGTGCATCTCCCAGGCCTTTTTTACAGGCAAGGGAGGGCTGCCTTAAGCAGAGACAGACTCAAAAGCCCAGACCTGGCCTGCCCAGACTGCACAGCCAGGATTTGCTTTTTCATGGCAGCACAATAGCTTCCCACTCCAAATTCTAGCCTTAAACGTGATGGGCTATTAAATCCACAATAGTTCAGAAAGATGCCTATACAAGACATGTCAAATGTACTAAAGGAACAATGTTAATTTATAGTTTTGAGAATTTATGATTTTGTAAATTTATGTACATTTCGATGAACAAGAATGGTTTGAAGACACTGGGTCCAGTGAAACACTGAAATAGCCTGTACTTTAGTAATGACACTTTGCTTCATTACATAAATGAAGCAATATAATTTCCTCTATTCTATAGTATTCTTCTTCACAAATAGCTTTGAAGTTCATTAAGTAAGGTTAATGTATTTCCTTTGTACCAGATTGCAAGTTAAAATATTTTAAAGATGGTGACTGTGTTTCAGGCAATGCACAGAATATATCCACCTGTCCTTTGCCAGAGTAACTACAGCAAAACAAAAGCCATTCTTTTGGATAAAACATGTAAGTAGGATCATTGCAAAGTTTGAGTAAGTGGTATAAGGAATGGTTCAGTTACATTCTGCTCTTTTCCTCACTGCAAACTGAGCAGGCTGCAAAAGATCAAGCAGGGGCAGTTTTCCATGCAACTGCATGGAAGGGAGAGGTTTGAGTAGCCTCAAACCTTGAGTTGAGTGTGGTGGAAGCTATCAGGATGTACAAAAATGTATTTCATTAAACACTGAGTGAAGACTTTCCATTCTGCCTGAGATATGATAATATAAGGAGCTCTTCCTGTTTTCCTTAATCTGCAGACAAGAATTTGCTCTGGAATCAGGCAGATACTGGAATGAAATTAAATGCAAATGTTAATTCACAGAGAGAAAAAGTGAAGTGAGGAAGACATATAGTAAGAGTCATAACAACAGTGTCAGGCTCAGTATAAACTATGTACTAGTTAATAATTTCTGTATTTTCATATACTAGTAAGAACATTCAACATAAGATATACATGCAATGAGAAATGGTAAATAACACAAATTGCAAGCAATCTAAAATGTGAATACTAATAGTTATAATTCTGCAAAGGCAGACCAGATGTCTTCACATATATTAAACTGCTAAGTCTACTGACTGGAAATCCTTTCATAAACTTGCCAGCTCCCCCAGATTACCATAAAAGCTTGATGTATATTCAGTAAAATTCTATACTTCAATTTCTGAAAGGAGGAGTTTTAGGGAGCTTGAGGCCACTTGAAGTAAAAAATATAGCAACTCACAAGAACATATTCCCTACTGAGCCAAACCAGCAGTGTAGTTTTTAGGTTGTATTCACTCTGAAGTCTTAATTTTCCCATCTGCTACACCACTGCAAAACAGAAAGGATGAGGCTTTCAGCTTCCTGAAACTTCAAAACTCCTCCTTTCCTCTGCTCCCCTCTGCTTCTCTGGCTCCCAGGCACTGAGATATGGAGACTGATAGGCCAATTCCATGCTCCATCCTCAGCTCCTCACAGAGGCCAAAACCTAATTTTACCTGATCTCATGTATGGGCCAACAGTGCTCTGCTGTGCCTTTGGACAGCTTTGCCCACACTATGAACAAATCAGGTCAAAGTGACCATAAAAGACCAACCACTTCTCAGATTAAGGTGTTTCTAAAATTCTTCTGATTTCAAAGAGAGCATTCCTCTGTTAACTAGTGAAAATCAAGAAAGCAGAGCCAAATGTTCTTCTAACTTGGTTACCATATGAAGAAAAATTTTTAAAAAAGGTAATGTCCAGGGGAAAAAATCCCCAAACCAACAACAAACCTCCCCCCTCCCCTGACCTAAATGTTAACTCTTTAAGGTACCTTCAGTGGTACCAGATCTGGTTTCTCCAAACAAGCAGAGAGAGCTGCACTGCTCCAGTGGGAGACCTGCCAACACAGCCAAGGAAAAAGCTGAGCTTCACCTCTCTTCACTTGGAGGAAATTCAAGTGCCTGTGCTGGGTCTTCTGACCTTTCTTCTCACCCAGTTAATTCAAATGCATTCCAAGCACAGGGAAACACAGCCAAGAGGAAGTGGGCTGACTACAGTGCTGAGAGGTGCATGTTCATAGGAAAGAGAAATTAAAATCAGTTTTCAGCATTTCCAGGGAGCATGCTGGAACCTGCACATTGTGTTAAAGGGTAATGGGTAAAGGGCAAAAAAGCCTCTTTAAGGCACACTCTGAAATGCTCTGGCCCACAGGGTGACACGGTAAAAGCTCAGCAGGGCTGGCCATCATTCAGTTAAGTGTGTGGTTGAGCAAATCAAGGAAATAAAAGCCTTCCCAGAAGAATATCCCCATCCCAGCTTCAGTGTCCAGCCTGCCTTTTGCCTTGGGCTTAGGCTAATATTTCTGCCTCCAACAGCATAAATAGGGTTTCTGACATGAGCCCAGAGGATGAAAGCCTCCTGGAGCCCAGGGCAGCTGGATCTCACCTTGCAGGAGCACACGGAGCATCTGTCCTCCCTCAGGGTCCACACCTGCCCGTTCCTCTTGAAGCCACCTTCGTGGGGACAGTCTCCAGTGCAAGATGGCCCAGAGGGACACAGGCAGTCAAAGCCTCCTGCCAGGTTCACACAGGCTGAGTCATTCCAACAGGTGTGGATCTTTAAGGCACACTCGTCGATATCTGTAAAACAGCAGGTTTATAAAAGCTTCGGGCACATTTTGCATGGGGTAAGCTTTATTTCTGAATTAAGTAATTATTGCTTATTGTTGTTGGTGGATGAGGGTGCATTCCTTTTTATAGCTTCCATGTTTACTTGGTAGACTTTAAGCACTGATGGTTTTTAGGTTATTCTTCAGCATTTACTTTGATTCCACAAAGAACTTTTAAATGATCTCATCAGGCTGAATTGTAAATGCTGAGTCTGAGGTACCTTGGTGAAACCATGTATCAGTGACAAATTTGAACCTTCAGATAAATGTGCATACTCATTTCCCAGTGACTGCAAACTAGCAAGCAGAGTGACTTTCTGTTAACTAGACCACTCTCTGTTCTGGGTTTTACATCAAAATAGAAGTGCATTATTCTTTATAATTTCCTAGCACAAGCAACATTCCCCATATTAAAGCAGTCAGTTGCATCCTTTTCCCATTGCTGGAAGGTGTAAGTGAATTGGAAAAAAAAAAAAAGAACTTGGAGGCACCTTATGCACAAAAAATATGTCTTAAAGCTATGCAGTATGATTTAGCAATGACACAAAGAATAGGTGACAAGAGAAAATGATTATACACCAGAGAAAGGTGAATTACAGTATCCCAATAAATTTGCTCTTGGAGGGTAAAATATAATTATGCAATATGAATTTATCTAGGGAGTTCATGCAGTGTTCTTTTTCTTGCAATGAAAGCTATTAGATTTTTAAGCACATTGCATTGCTAAAAATTGGTGTTTCATTCAGACAATAACTTTGGATTTTTCTTAAACAATATATTGACAAATTGTCCAGATGAAATACCAGTAAACTAGTGGGTCTCTTTTGGTCCAACATGAACAATGAAAACTGTAATCAACAGTGGAAGGAAGGGTGGAAAATAAAATCCTTTAGAAGTATGAGATGATTTCTGTCATGATAGTTCCAGAATAGCATTAGATAAATTCAGAAATTACAAGGAAGAACCACCATACTTATAATTTGAAATTACCTTATTGCTAGGGTGAAATTTTAACTGTTCATTATTACTCAACAGTACTTTTAACTTCCCTCTAAACCAACAAAGCCAAAAGAACTTACAAACAAAAGTTACCTAAAGTCTAATTTAGGTAGGATGTGATGTCCAGTGGCCTTACTTTTAGGACAAGTGCCACAGGTTCATGATTCATCACCTCAAAATGTCCTATCTTAAAAAGACTAAGAATTCTCTCATTCTGCTGAAGGAAACTCTTTACAACAATCATCTCACTAAATTCAGTCTGGTGTGGACAGTACAATTCCTGATTTCAATTCACAAATACTCCAGGAACAAGTGGAAATGTGCTCACACCCTTGGATTTGATGAAATGTGAAAATCAGTCTGCACAACCGAGTCAAAGCTTTGGGCTGCCAGAAAATGACTTCTCATTGTTGTGCTCATAGATCCAAGGGGAAGCTGGAGGTAATTTATTTCACTGCCTTCCCAGGGCTTCACTCCTGGGCTAACCTGTGAGCCAGTCCTTTGCACAAAAGGTTCCAGTGGACTGACAGCCTGATTCAATTGCTCATCACTCAGACTTGCCTAAAAATGGTGCATTTTTGCTGTCCTGAAAGTCTTAATTGCTAGAAAAGAACATTGTTGCTCTGGTGCACAACTTAGCCATAACTGAGTACTTGAAATATTCACTACTGGTGGTGAAAAGGATGCAGCACTAAGAGAAATTAAAATTTGCAGTTCATTGTTTAACAAGTGCCAGAGTACTGCAGGAAGTAAAAAGCATGAAGACTGCCATAAAGAGAACTATGAATGAACTGGTATCAAATGAATTATATCCAAACAGCTACTGTAAAACTTCCAACATTCTCAAAGATTTCCCATTTTCTTTTCAGTAGACTTTGACTTGTATTTTTTGTTGAAAACAAAGGTATAAATGAAGTATTCACTTTGCCTTTGGTGGTTTCAAGAAGCACCATCAATACTGTCTTCCCTACCACATTAAGAGCTCCTTGACTATAATCTGTATAGGATGTAGCAGAATAACAGTGCAGATCAGAAGGGTAGCTTTCACAGCTCAAAACTAAAAGGATTTCACAGATGAAGATAAAGCCATATTGCCTACAGAGTTGCATTTAATTGCTTTACTTATGACACTGAAATCTAATTCTGTTTCCATGTAATTTAACAGATTTATGGAAAGCCAGATGTTAGCAATTATAGAAACTAACATTATTCATGTTTTCAGTAGTACAGACCTGTTCACACAAAGCCAACTTAATCTCTTATGTGCATGCAGAAGGGAAGAACCCCATTTATGTACCTCTGCTGCTGGTCTCCATTTAGCACACATAAAAAGGATGCATTAAGAGCAGCCCAAACTGGTGAATGGGTGATTGTTGAAGAAGAATCAAGCAAAGCATGAACATAAATCCCTAACTGCTATGCAGCTTTTTGGTTCTTTCTGCAAATAATAGTTTTAAAAGTTTTAGTCATTAGTCAGAGATAAAAGGTTTGGACACTGCACTCATTTCCAGCAGAACTTTTAACAGAACTAACTTTTTGAGAATATCCCTTCAGCAGTTTTTTAGTCGATGTTGATTGCATTTTCTAAAGTCGGAACAGACAATGTTCCTCATAACTTGGGGGGGAAAAGTTACAAGCATAACATGTTTTTGTCCCTGTCTCTCCTTCAGCCTAAAACCAGACTGGGGGCAAGGGGAAGGAAGAAGACCCCAACCAAATGCTCCCACATTGTTAGCTCTGTTAGGTACAGAAAGTATTTCATTTTAATGAAGATCAAATGGCCACATCAGGGTGAGATCAGCATGTAAATGGCTATGCAAAGCATGAAAAAAAGTACTTGTATTTAGTGTGAAATTTCTCCTTAACAATTGGAATCAGTGGCTATTCTTAGGTTATTCTTCAGCATTTACTTTGATTCCACAAAGAACTCTTAAATGATCTCCATCAGGCTGAATTGTAAATGCTGAGTCTGAGGTACTTAGGTGAAACCATACATCAGTGAAAAACTTTTTCAACTTAGGTGTTGAAAAGTTAGCTTACTTCAGTTGTCCAAAACAATAATTTAGTGGATGTGAAAACTATGATGAGGCTTTTGCATTTAGCTTATTTTTGTAGTGTTCAAATCCTTGCTTAGGTGAAATTCTCCACATCCCGACAGGTTTCCTTTGCTTTCCCACACCTGTTCTCAGAAGATGCAGGCCCAAAACTGAAACATTTAAAGATGGGCAAGGCAAAACTGCACACAAATCTCATTTCCAATTATACCAATACAAAGTAGGAAGGAGATAAAATATTAATTTATAAATCAAGCAACTTTGAAGCACACTGGAAATAGCAAGGAGACTCCTTATTCTTTCCCTATATATAAAGGACAAGACCAAAACATCTGTCTTTATGTTTGGAGGGATTCATTCTTTCATGTATCCTGTCAACCTATGGAAATAACCTGATTTTCACACTTGAAATAGAATTTTGTAATTTTATTCATTATATACTGAGATTCTCTGTGGCAAAAACTACTAATTAACCCCAATAAAAGTGGCAGAGCTTTCCTTACCCTCTTCAGACAGTTCCTTTTCAAGGAGAAGTGAGGGTATAGCGGCAACACCCATATTGAGCAAAAATTTGCTTGTAATTTTTTGCAAAGCTTTATGCAATTTTCTATCAGCAACACAGCAGCAACAAAGGGATTGCTGCCAAGACCCTCGGACAAGTGATCAAGATCTTCACTCTTCAAACTCTCCAGCCAGTGCTTCTATAAACAAGTGCATGGCCACAAGTGACCATACACATTTTAGCAATCAGTCACATTTTGTGGATGAAAAAAGAAAGGGAAGGAAACCACCCAAGAGGTGCTCATTCCCAATATACTCTCAAAGTACATGGATAGCTCAGTAATGTGGGCAGGCAGGGAAACAGAATCAAAATGGAAGCAAATAATCCCCAGAGATGCAATTTCCTTTTCCATCCTTTTTGGCTGTAATGAGAAGTAATTTGCCCCAGATATTATGAGAGGTCCCACAGCCAGTGCATTTGAATCAGGTAGAAGACAAGCATGACTGTACATATCAACACAAGTTCATTAACTTGCTTTCACTGAAACTTGAAATCAATCCCTGGATACTTCATTTCTTACTTTTCAAGGCTATCCAGGTTTTAATTGTAAGACTTTTCCGCAGCACCTTAATAAATGTGTGCAAGCAAGCCATGCAGTGTGTGCTCTGTATCATCATGATAAGCTGTTGCAGAAGAAAGAACCCCACTAATGTGCTAATTTTAACTGTTATGGTACATTAAACCATTACAGTATATTGTTAACGTGAAAAATGTAAGCTGGGCTCCCAAACCAATGTATGTACAAGTTTACTAAACTCTGTTTTGACAAATCATTTTTCACAGACAACTTGTCACTTAATGATTGTTTTGCCTTCTTTCTATATCAAAGTTATTTGGAGTTGTCCTTGAAAAAATATCACTGAATGGGTTCATTGGTAGCTAGAAAATATTTTATGGTAGTACTTTTATTCTATAGAGACACAATGGTCTATTAAAGAACAGTGCATAATAAATTGGATTCTGAATAAGAATTTACTAAAGCTTTCTAAAAATATAGAAATGACTAAACACAATTACATTGAAGATATGTTACACAATTTTCTGCCAGAATACAAAAATTAGAATTTACTAGATGGAAAGTAAATAAGATAACCTTTATTTTACAGGATAAAATCCACTGACACCAACTCTGATACTGTGAGCTTTAAGAAATTGTACGAGCAGAACAGAAGAAAGCTGTGAAATAGCAGCTTCTATTTGGCCTTGGATAGTCTGTACCACATGCAAACCTTTCTGCCTCCACAGCACTTCCTTCCAACAGATAGAAAAGTAATTCTCAGGCATATGGGAAAGATTTTCCAGGGATGGGTCTTTTCCTTTTTGTGTGAAACAGAAAAGGAGAAAAATAAAATCTAACCTCCTTTGCTTTTACTTTCTAACCTAGATAAGAGACACCACTGCAGCATACCATGGAATACATGAAAGCTTCAGGAACAGATTTAAAGTCCATTCAGATCTGACCTGCCAGCACTGCTGCACCCAGCTTTTGTGGGGGACTAGTACCTGTGGGGTTTTCTTTCATGAGCTCTTCAGTCATCCTTTTACCCAGCTCTCATTTCCCCAAACCAGCAACTCTAACCCTGCAGTGAGGTCTAGCCACACTACCTTTCAGGCTGGAATAAATGCTGAATCCCGTGGGGATTTGGTGGGAGGAGAATCTATGTTAAGCTTCCCTACAAAATTTGTCGTGGTTCCTAAAGAAAAAAATAAACAAAACCTGAAAGGCACTCCTGCCTTGGTGGTTGTTCCTTCTGTGAGTGGAAGTCCCAGTGTAGGGACCAAGAAACACAAATCATCATGAAAAAAAAATAGAATCAGTAAATCTGCACTCCAGGGTCTGAACAGCACTCTACAGACTGGAAGCATCTCACTTTGAGATGGGGATTGAAAAGTAGAATTTGCTTTGGGTGGATAGTCACAAATACTGTATCACATGACAGCTCCTCATTCTCTATGAAGTTTTATTGTTTCTTACTTCAGATTGCAGCCAAGCTCCTATTACAAAATTAAAAAAAAAAAACCAAAACAACCAAACAACACAGCAGCTGTAGCTTACAGGTTTTAATTGCCAGGCAAACTTTGGTAGCAACTTTGTACAGCAATTGTCTTTTGTCTGCAAGCAGTTTTCTTAATAACACATTGTGAAAGACCAGGGGCTCATAAAAACACTACTGTGGGAAATCAAATTACATTCTCTTAATTTGAGCCTACTCACCATCACTATATGAAGCTGACATCCCTGATAAAAGCTGTCTTTGGTTGCTATTTTGAGCAACAAAAAGAATTTTCCCAATCTTGAAGGGGCCGGCTAAGCCACACATCCTTATTATCCAAGCTCTGGTGCAATATTATGACCTTCTCTGCCACATCTGCTGATTTAATCAATTGTCCCTCACCAGGTGACAAACTTCCCTGTTTTCTCTTTGTCAATGAGAATTTAGCTTTTAGAAGCACTGAGGTATCACACTTCCCAAATAGATGCTATTTTTCTTAATGTTTTGCAAGCACTGCAGAGATAGTGCAAGCAATGACTCAGCTCCATAACACCCACATAAAATGGAGGGAAAATGGGTTAACTAATATGTACATAAATGTATCCAACAAAAGCAACTGGCTGCCTGGGCTTTGGGCAATCTGTCAGAGATGAGGACTCCCTCCCACTGTCTTGTGATATTTAAGACTCTGTGTAATATTTATTGTTATTATTTTGTAGGAAAGGGCTTAATCTTATTTCTTATGTTTTTAGCCTATTTATTGTTCTCCAAGTTTGTCCTTCAGGGAGGAAGAAGAAATGTTTCAAAACACACTGAAAGACTATGGCTCATACCCACCTCATGTACACAAATTCAATATACAATACACCAGGAAAAAATACTGTTCCTAAGCAGATGAGCTCTCTTTTATCTGAAACAGAGTGAAAGACACCAGTTCTGACTCTAAATGTTCCACCAGGCAACAAACAAGTTCTGTAATGTGGCATATTAGCTAGAGTGTGCAGTGTTCTCTCTCTGCTGTTTTACCCAATTCTTAGTTGCATTTTGAAATAAACATCAGGGTTTGAACTTTGTCAGTATGGGTTAACAAAATCTTCCAATTAATTTTTAATTATTTTATTTTATTATACTGGTGAAGCAAACTGGTTTATTTCTCTTCCTCACTGGTGCCCGGCAGCAGATGGTTCAGAGAAGCTATTTCATTAAAATAACCTCACTAATTTCACATTCTGTTTACAACTTGCATATGGCAAGAGGAGCACCTCACCTCACAGACTTCCAGCATGCTGTGCAGGTCAAAATGAGGGCAGTGTGTTTTCATGGAATCTTATTCCTCCAGTCTCCATCACAACACCTGGGGCTCCTTTTTGCAACCCTTCAACAGTGATTCAGTGCAAGCAGTACTGACCTTTCCAGAGCTGAGCCTGCCTGGGGTCAGCCACAGTCTTGCCTGTGTGTCTGTCTGTCTTCTCCTGACATCAGCCTGGCTCTTGATCTTCTGCTTCCCAAATCAGCTACAGGAGGCACGAGGGATGGGGCTCCCCATGTGAGTGGTACAAGCACCAGAAATGCTAAAAATGCCTCTGACCTCCAGCTGCCTCAGGGCTTTCTGAAAGTTATGTCATGTTGCTTTGACTTCTCACAAAGAAGGTATTTTCAACATTGCTCCATTCATCACTCATTTTACAACATTCAAATAAACCAGGGGAGGACTCTTAACATTTGAGAATTCATTTAGAAATACACGACGTTCATCTATTTTATCTATGGAATCCTGAAATGCTGTAAAATTTGCCATTTTTTACACAGACACCCTCTGAAGATGTTCACTGCTGTGATTTTATTGAGCTTCCCACCAGCTTAGGACAATGTGTAAAAAGCTAACTTAGCTGGACAATCTACAAAATATTGCTTTGAAAATCATTATCATTCCTCTGCATTTTTAAATTATGGCACTACCTTATCCCAAGGACTTCTAATAGCCAGAATTCATGGTAATGTAATTGGTAACGTTTTGGTAATTGGTAATGTGATGGTAATGTTTTTTACAAGGAAATTTATATATTTTTGTTACAAATTTTTATTTTAATTATAGATTTTAAATCATAGAAAACACCCTTTGAAGTTATGGACATGATCAATTAAATTTACAGCATTAAAAAAACCTCAACAAAACAACAACAACAAAAAACCCACAAAAGGAGGAAAAGAGCTTTAATAGAAAACTCATATAACTGGCTTGAGATGAAGTAACTGAAATGCCAAAGAAAGGACAGAGTAACACTAGAACCCAGAAGTTAAAATGGGATCCCTTCTAAGGAGTTTTAAACTCACCTGATAAAATACCACATAGGAATTATGTATAAGGCAAATAACTGAAAAGATGGAAAAACTGTAAGCAGGGGAAAGGCAGAATTACCACCTTCACCATGGTTTTATTGCTGCAGTGGCACCCAGAGCCCCACAGGCAGTGAGGGCACAGAGACTGCAGGAGCCAGCATTAACTCCTCATGGAGCCTCATCCTTTGTCCTCCCATAGAAACACTGACAAACTCCTCTGCACTCATTAAAAATCCCTCTCTGTTCATGCTCTTGGGACCTTATTCTGCAAATATGGTGCATTGAGAATTTGATGTTATTTGCATAATTCTAGAAAATTAACTATGAAGATGCTGAAAAATGGAAAACAAGCAAACCAAAGCAACACAGACATGCCACAGAGAGGTTCTCCTATCACTGGGTTGAAACCTTGAATTGGAAAAGCCCCTTTTGTGGGCAGTTGTGCTGCCCAGCAAGGCCACTTTCACTCCAGGTTCCCCAGCCCCTTGCTCTGATAAAGGGAGCAGTGCAATGGGTCAGGCTGGGGATGCCCCTCCTAGCAGGGCGTGCTGACAGACAGACAGACAGACACCTCGGTTCCCTGCTCAGGAACTCCACAGTCCCTCGGGAAGGCCATGCAGAAGGAAGAAAAGAAAGGCTCTCTGAGGATTGCTTACCCACACAGGACTCCCCGGCAGGAGAATAGCTTCCATTGTCATGGAAACCGCTTCTGCACTCACAGTGGTACCACCCCGGGAGGTTAACACAGCGTGAATGGCTGTGACACGCAATGATCCCCTCTGCACACTCATCAATATCTGCCTCAGAGAAAAACACAAGCCAGCCGGGAAATTAATAACCAACACTGTAGGTTTGTTTTTTTTTTTTAAATCTTATTGGTTCGGAGGTTTTTTTTTAAAGATTTCCTTTAATAGATGGATCAAGCTTTATTACAGTTCCAAACAACAGACATTTAAAGCATGACTCACAGAACAACAATAAAAAATAACAATAATACATCGTGTAATCTGTTACAGACAAGACATTCTTTTACACCATGATTTGCTGAAAATGCAAAGCAAACATGCAGATTTTTTGTTCCTTGTTTGTTTGTTTTTGTGTTGGGGATTTCTGTTTGCTTTTTTAACTCAGAAATTCCATTTGTCTGTGCATTTAAAGCACTGCAGAACAGGCTGTCCACTGAAAAGGCAGTTTCAGCAATATTCCTGCTTTATAAACTGCATGTGCCAGGACACCTTGGAAAGAAAAAGCATTTTTTTCAAGATTTGTGTTTCCAGCATTCAGCTGAGATATTGGCAGCTCTCTGGAACTGAAGGTGCTCAGACCACTTCACAAACACTGGTTAATCTCTTTTGTTTATGTGATCCAAATAAATACCCAGTACAAGTGTAACAGCGTGTGACAAACAGAAAAAGCAGTCCACATTTCAGCTGCAATAAAACATTTAGCTGGGAAAGAGTGAGGCAAATGACAGCAAGTCTGTAGCAATGGAAAGATCCAGCATGATGAACAGCCTGCTGAGTTTCAATAAATGGGCAGTTTTCAGAAAGGGGTTTCTCAAATTTCTGTAACACGTTTAATAGAGACTTTGTAATTGCCAGTAACCTTGGCTAATCATGGCTGGCACCTGGCTGCTTCTCCCCTTTGAGCATTTTTCAGCACATTTTGTAGGGTTGTAATTAAAATTAGCAAATTAATTATATGCTAACCTTGTGGTAATTTACAAAGCCATTATATTTTCATTCCTCTATTCCGCTCAAGTTTTTTTTTTTTTTTTTTTTTTTTTAATTTTGGACAGTTTTCAGCTGGGTAACTTATCAATTAAAAGGAGACTCAAATTATTCCCAAATAATTCCCACTTTCACCCACTATTTTTTTTTTTCTTGGCACACGAAAAATGTGCATAAAAACCCAAAAAAACTTGGTGAAAACAGGTTTGGAAACGACATTTAGCTCCACAAGCATTAAAGGACAAATGTCTCATGATCCTGATGCAAGACTGAGTTAAGGTGATTAACTAACCACAGAATGTAGCTTTTATCTCAATTTCCAAAACACATACACCAATATGGTTTCATGGACTGCACTGGAGCCATGTTGATGTACATGGAAATCGAGCTGAATGAAGTATCCTTCAACACAATCCCATTTTCTTACAACTTACAAGCAATACCATAGAGAAGTTCGATTTTTCCTCATTTCAGTAACAATATTTATTCTTGTTGAAATATGGCTGAGAAACCTAAAAAATGCCATTTTCCAAGATTCCTGTTCGCCCTCGCTCAAGCATGAACCAAGTTATCTACATAACAGGATCATAAACACTATTTATTTCTAGCTTTATTCAGCTCCCATCTCACAAAAGAGTCAATTTTTAAATGCTTCAAGATCTGTCACTGCTGTCACCTTTTCTGTACTTTGTACCTTGTGGAAGCTAATTTTAGTGTTAAAACATTGCACGAATGTAGCTGTCCATCAACAGTGAGTGCTGCTTGCAAACTCAGACACTTCCAATTCATTACAGCAAATGGAATTTATAACCATGATCTTTTCACATGTCATGGCTGATGAAACAGGTTTAATCCTATTTGGAAAGTGAATGACTTTGCTACTGCAGGTCAATAGCAAATGAATCCCTCTTCTTACCTTCCTTTCTTTCCCAGTGTTGGATTGGAGAATGTTTCTGTTTAAAGACTGCTTTCTTGTGTCAGTCCTGTACTGGACTTCAATCTGTTCAATTTTACATTTTTAATTTACAAAATTAATAGAGGTTTCCTAAAGTTCATTTCTAAGCTTAAGCCCTTTCAAAAGCATATGATTTAGGCTCATGGCAAAGGACACTAACTGACTAGCAGTCTGCTTTTCAGAAAGCCTGTCTGCCAGGGAACCACAACTTTACTAGGCAGTGCTTTACTCAGTGGAAGAAGAGCCATTAGGTCAAAAACTAAAATAATACACAGAACTCCTTCAAGACCAGATGACTTTACTGTGGCAGTAGCATACCTGTAACAGCTTTTGTTCCCTGATGTGTAGGGAGACACTAAACAATTCCTTCAACCAGCAGAGCTAGGAAAAGAAGATTTGCTTTCAGTTTTACAGGCTCTTCCTTTTACTTCCTCTATCTCCTTAAGGCAGTGGAGCTATGCCAGCATTGTCCTACACAGGCTGGGGGCAATGGGCAAAGGACAAGAGAAGCTATGTGGGCTTTTTGGGAAAATCTGCCCTGATGGACACCACTGGTGTGGAAACAGCTAGGAAAAATCTCTTCAAGCTCTACTTCACCACCACCAAGGTTAAGCTCAGCACTCCTCCTTGCTCCTCAGCCCAGCCTTCTCCTGCATGCAGGTGCTGGATCCAGGCTGGGAGCATGGTGCAGGAAGGAGAATGGGGAATCAGTTCTCCCTCTGCTTCTGCAGCAGGCTAGGATTCCTTTGGGAGCACATCAGCAGCAGCACCATGTGATGGGACCTGCATGAAGAGCTGTATCAACAAGGAAAATCCTTAACAGCATCTCTGCTCATCCAACACATTCCTGTTCCTTGAAATGGTGCACATAAACACTTTTTAAAGGGTTGGAAATACCATGATGAGCTCTGCAAGCTTCTCCTATCATCCTTGTTTGCAGCATGTGTACAAACACGGGTCAGTGGGAATAGGAAAATACTGTGGATGTTTTAGAAATTGAGATTTATGATGCTCAGAATACCAAGAGGAAAAAGCAAATAACAGCTTCATAAAATGGTGTGTCATACACCATGACATTATTTAGTTCAGTTAATAGGCCATTTCCAGCTGGACATCCTATGTCCTCAAAACACTTTTTTGGAGCATTTCTTCTGCACAGAGAAACGTTGCTATAGATAAGAGCCAGTTCAGGGAATAAGAATCAATCCACTTCATCATTGCTTTTCCATCTTTAGATTCTAGCACCATATTTGCATATTTGCCTCAGGATAAAAGTCTGGTTTGGTCTTTTGCTCTAGAATTTGAGTTAGACATACACACTATTTTTGTGTGTTTTGTGTGTGCAGATGCTTACCAGAATGTACTATATGTACTTTCTTCTTAAAGGTATGTTAAGCTGAAATGAAATGAAAGTGCACAGTTCTGACCTGTGAGTGAGAACAGTGTAGAAATGATATTCTTTTTCAAAGGAGCACATTAAAACCCGATCAGAAATTCTGTCACTTCACACAGGCCAGAAGAAATAATTGGTGGGCATCTTTTGGCTGTGTTGCCATGCTGCAGGTGTTGCTTGCCCTCAGTGCTCCTGGCAGCAGGATGGGCAGTTTTGTCTGGGCTTTCTGCATGTCTGTATTAGTGTCTAGATAGATAGTCTAAAACAGAATGCTTGTGAGAAACTGACAATTGAATGTTTCCTTGGGAAGTGGAATGTTTCATAATCTTAATTCTCCTCTGCAGTCTCTGGCTAAATATCTGCACTACCTTTCCATTAAGGGTAGTATTTTTCATTTCTTGCTCTAAGACATGCTGCTTTTATCACCATGACACTGTTTTTGTAGTTTTTTTCATTCAAGCCTTGTTACAATATCCATGTAATATCCATCTCATACAAACCATCCTGTTGCCTGCTTTTACCCCACTCAGTCATTTGACTGCCATTAGGAGACAACTGTTAATGGATCTGGAAATACTCCACTATAGTGGCTCTGCAAATGCCCATAAATAGCACATTTTTGCACTGGAGAAAAAAGGCACCAGTTGCTTTCATATAAGCTCTTGCAAGATATTAATCCTGCCCTTTAAGGACAGGTCTGTAATTTTTACTTTTAGCAGCTTCTTGAATTATTCATATAGGTACTTATGCAGACAAGATAAATAGGATAATTTATCTCAAAATAAAATACAATGGCTTTGGAACCCTGTGAAAAAGTAAAATTAAAATAATTCAATCTTTTCTAATGCCCCACCACATTTAAGTCACTGTGTGATAATACTAAAAGGAAATACT
The DNA here is from genome assembly GCF_037042795.1 of Molothrus aeneus. Lineage (NCBI taxonomy): Eukaryota > Metazoa > Chordata > Aves > Passeriformes > Icteridae > Molothrus > Molothrus aeneus. Next base: position 2,873,119 of record NC_089651.1, on the reverse strand, counting down.
GTTCAGTGTCATGTAACAGCCAGCAATCTACAGTTTCCATGAGACAGAAGAGCTCTATTGTAAAAGTGTCTATTCATCAAACCATTACTGTATACTTTTTCATGCAAAAAATATACATTATTTATCTTTAGTTTCCACTGACTAGGAGACCTATAAGCAGGAAAAGCGTGTACTAACAAGAAAGGATCACACAGGTCTCAAGCTTCCTGAATTAGAATTGTACCTTGAAAGCTGACTCCGTTGCTTCCAGAGCATTTCAGCTTTGTTTCCCACATCATAGCATTTTTCAACATAAAAACACCAGAAAAATGCACCCAGACAACTGAGGCATTAGCTATATTGAAAATACAGCCTCTTCTCATCTCCTACTCCAGCCTAAGCCTCACTTCCACAAGACAGAGATAGCAAGAAAGGGATGGCACTGACAGCACTATGCAAACAGTGTCCCTGCTGCACAGGGTTCATCCCACTAGTTTAAATAAACCCTGGAAGCAAAGACAACTGCTTTGGATGAGAACAGATGAAAAAAATCTCTTGCTCTCTAAAAATCTCCAACAAACCCTCCCATCTGCCTACCTCTTCAGTTTTACATAAACTTATATAAAAACTGAATTTTATCCTTTATTATTAACCCTTATATTTTTTATGTCATTAAATCTCTATATTAGCTTTGACAGTTCACTACAAGAGGGGCCTGCCTGTATTTTTAAACATATGCAAATGTTATATGCATAATACAAAGCACAAATACAACAGCAGCAGCCACCCTTAAAGTCTGCTAGATGTTCCCAGTCCAAGTAGGAGAGGCTAAAACACTCTGACACTGTCACAGGTTTGCAACCTAGTGTGCCTGGAATAGCAAGGATACAGCTGGAACTGCAATTTAGCTGTTGAACAAATGTAACTTAGAGAACACAGCTAACTCTGTAATTAAGTTACATTTGAATAATGACAGGTGGCTGTTGCTCAGCCTCATGGGGCCACTTCATTCTTGAGACAACAGAGATACTAAAAGCAGGAAGGACAGGAAAGGCATCTGTCTGAGAACTATCTGCTGGCATTTTTAATCATCACTTTTTAGTTTCACAGCTTTAGGTATCTCAGGTGATAAAGACTGCCCCCACCTCTGCCTGAAGCCAGCAGCAAGCTTTGGAATAACTGCTTAGGACATTTTTCCTTGACATTTAGCCTCCTTTTTAATTATGTTCATTTTAACTCATTAGGAGATTCTGGGCAAACAATTAACACCAAATAACATATTCCTCTCTCTTCAGTAGTCATGGCTGTTTTCACAGACTGATTTTAATTGCTTTATATTTATATTGGCCTTTGCAGCTCCTTCTCAGGCAGGAATAGTTTTCCCTGTATAAATGGTACAGGCTTTGGTCCATTTTCTATTTTGAGGATACAGTGGTAGACCATAAAATTTTTAATTTGTAAGATAATGAATGAAACTCACGCTCATTAATAATCAAACCCACACAAACAATTTAATAGTACTATATGGCTTTCAGGGATGAAATGTGTGCTCACCATCCTTTATAATTAAAGAACAGCTGTAATATGCTTTATTGTGTAATTTTGGACTAGAATAAAGATTTTTAATCATTTGAAACTCACGTGCAAATTCAGAATGATGAGCTCACCAAGAATAAATGGAATTAAACCAATATCAGAATAATAACACAGAATAGTTGTACCAGCATTTTTTAAGATTAATTCTTTTAATATATAACATCGAATTTATTGAAATTCATTTTAGTACTTTATATACTTACACAGTCCAAGATGATGTCTTTATAATTTTAGTGCATCTCTCTCTCAAACCCTCATTCATTGATTTCCATGCTAAATATGCAGCGCACTTGGAGTATGCAACTGAAAGATCCTGGCTCATTCAAATAAATCTCACTTCACAAGACTGGAGTTTAAGGAATTTTTTTTTTTTTCTTATATCTAAAGATTACTGGGTGATGTAAGACATAAGAACTGGAACGAGACCACTCAGTAGAAAGCCTGGCAGGGTAAAGAACTGTTCCATATTTAGTATTGCATTTGAGTTTTCATTGCAAACGGGATTTTAATTACATTCCACAAGTCAGAAAAAGACTGTCTTCACAATTAGTGGGTTAAGTTTCAACCTGAGGGAGAGAATTTCTATCAAATTTGAGGCTGATGGTCAAACTTCAGGACTTCAGAAGTTCAGCTCATTGCCTACTATCACCTTGTACCTGCTGGCAGCATCCCACGGTTCTCCAGGAATGTCCTCTCTTACTCCTTTTGACACTATGCTGTTCCTGAACATCACAGAGCACTTTGTCAGGACTCCAGATTCAGTGGTTTTCTACCTAGCTAGGAACAGTGTGTGGTGTTCATGCTACAGTTACCCATGAAAATCAGTCTGGTAGCATTTCTGCAGAGAAACTGATCCACAGACCAATAGTGAATCAAAGACCACCATGATTTAATTTCTATAATATATATACCAATAACATATATTTATTGGTAGAGAGATATAATGTGCAATCAACAGGTGAGATAAGGCAGAGAGAGATACAAATACCTTTCCAAAGTTTTCTAAAGCCAAACTGTGAGAAACTTCTCCATTTTGTAATTCCAGTCCACTGTCCTGCCATTTAGGTCACCATTCTCTATTCCCTATAAAAATGTTCTCAAGAAACCAGGTAGAGGCAAGGCCAACGTTTGCTACCTTCATGATTTATGAATGTGAGCTTTATTTTTTAAGAATGTTCAGTATCTTCAGCTAATTCAATTAAATTGTGATGCTGGAGTTGTATCTGCAAATATTATATATAAGCAACTATTCAGAGTATTAGATATGCATACTAGAATAAAATGAAAACCAAGATCAATAGGAGAGGTCTGTTGTGTCAAGGAACTTGAAACAAAGCACACAGCAGGTATTCTTCTACACAGCCAGGATTATACAATTTTTTTTTAAGAAAGTTCAAACCCCTTCCTAAAGCAAACTACTTTCACATAGACAGCTGCTTTAAGCCTATTGAAAGAATAACTGCTGTAAATTCAGATTCATTGAATTTACAATGACTGGTAAAACCATACTAAAAACTTACTACAGATTGCACAATTACCTTTCAGAAAATCTGCATGGCAAAGTCCATTAAGTATCTCATAAAAAGACTAATATATCAATGAGAATAAAAAGTGCTTTTGGCGAGTGATTTTGGCATCCTGCAATTAAAGAGTTGGGCATTCTTTGCCAAGATCACAAAATTTAAGAATAATCACCTAAAGGGGACCGATGTTAAGACAAAAGAGCTGATGGGTGTCAAGCAGCTGGAACACAGCTTGGCACAAAAGGAACCGGAGGTCCTGGTAGACACCACGGTGAACACCAAGGTGAACATGAACCAGCAAGATGACTCTGCTGTGAAGAAGGTGGATGGTGCCTTCAGCTGCAAGAAATCAAGTACTGCCAGCAGGGTGAGTGAAGTGCTGGACCCAGTTCTGACCTCCCAAGCACCACAGAGGGATAAAACAGCAGTGGAGAGACCACCCTTGGGACTGAGGGCGAGTGAGGGCTGGGGCATCTCTCACAGGAGGAAAGGCTGAGAGGGCTGGGCCAGGTTAGGCTGGAGAGGAGAAGGCTCAGAGGGATCCTACAGACACATAAGGGTACCCAAGGGGCCTGGTTAGGCTGGAGAGGAGAAGGCTCAGAGGGATCCTACAGACACATAAGGGTACCCAAGGGGCCTGGTTAGGCTGGAGAGGAGAAGGCTCAGAGGGATCCTACAGACACATAAGGGTACCCAAGGGGCCTGGTTAGGCTGGAGAGGAGAAGGCTCAGAGGGATCCTACAGACACATAAGGGTACCCAAGGGGCCTGGTTAGGCTGGAGAGGAGAAGGCTCAGAGGGATCCTACAGACACATAAGGGTACCCAAGGGGCCTGGTTAGGCTGGAGAGGAGAAGGCTCAGAGGGATCCTACAGACACATAACAGTACCCAAGGGGCCTGGTTAGGCTGGAGAGGAGAAGGCTCAGAGGGATCCTACAGACACATAACAGTACCCAAGGGGCCTGGTTAGGCTGGAGAGGAGAAGGCTCAGAGGGATCCTACAGACACATAAGGGTACCCAAGGGGCCTGGTTAGGCTGGAGAGGAGAAGGCTCAGAGGGATCCTACAGACACATCAATCCCCAAAGGGAGGGTGCCAAGAGGCGGGAGCCAGGCTCCTCTGAGCACTGCCCAGTGACAGGAGCAGGGCCCACAGGCACAAAGTGAAACACAGCAGGGCCCATGTGGCGTCGTGTGTTTTAAAAGTATTTATATGAGTTTGGTTGTAAAGTTAGTTATCCCTTTTATAAGTTTAAAATATGGTTTGGTCCTCGGTTCCCCCCATGTAATCCCCTCACGATGGTTTCTCCCTAAGTTGTTTACCCCTTGTTTTCCCGCCAATGGCTTGTCTCTCAAGGTGACTGATCCCTTGATCCTTCCCTTTGTGCCCTTATAAGTTTCTTTCCTCCCTCCTGGTGCTGCCCACTTCCCATGTCTATCATTGTAACCACCCCCCCCCCCCTTTATTTCGAGAATTTTCCATGTCAATCATCCCTTACTCGATGTATGATTTGCCTCCAGAGCCTCTTCCCTCCCCTGTGTGATTCTCCTTGGTCCAGCTGTGTCCCGCGCTCCTCCCCTGAGCTTCGTTTATTGGTCACCTCGCGTCTCCTCCTATCACACCCACTCCCTTTATCAGTGCCTCCCCAAGTGTTGGGGAAGATGAAACAGGAAAGCCGTATAAATATGGTTGTCTGGCAAAAGATTTTGAGAATATAGAAACTATAAGTGAGATTGAAATGAAAGCAAGCTTTGAGATACCTTAGTTATTGAACAACTGGAAAACAATGGTGTGGCCAGCTGAAGGTGATCCCCTTTTGATGAAACAACACCCTCTGCTTGCAGACAGGCCCAAGGGTCAGAGCAGACCCTACAGCTTGGCAGAAGGGCCCCAAAGAGGAGTTTTTAGGGTTTAAAATGTAACACAGGATGGTAATGTAATGACTCTTATAAGCTAGATTGGCTAGTGAGAATTAGAATATTCAACACAGAAGAAGATTTATTGTATTGTAACGAGAACCTTGCTCTCTTACCCCTTTTACTGTCTTATGCTTTTGCTCTCTTTCCCTTTTATGCTCTCACCCTCTCATCCTCTTTCCCCCTCTCTGGGCCCTGCTCTGAGCTGTGGCTGGCAGCTCCCAGCAGGGCCCTGCACCCAGGCCCTTTGCAATAATCCACAAGTTCCATGACCTGGCTGCAGAGATCTCTGCTCTCTGTCCGTCCTGACCATCCTACCCCCGATGCTCCTGCACCCCAGCCCTTCCCCTCTGACACCCATCCCTGGTCCCACCTGGGAAATAAAGTGCCTTGGCATCCACAAGAGTGTCCACTCTCTCCTTCCTTCATCTTGGGATTTCCTAGCCATGCTCTGGCCTGTGCCACCCACGCCGCAGACGGCACCACTAGCCAGGGGTTTCCGAGGAGAACCCGGAGTGGCAGATCTTGTGGTCTCCTCCAGCCACACACCGGGAGCGGCCAGCTGGTGTTTGTCCCGCTCCCGTGGCCGCAGAGCAGGCTACAGGCCCGTGTGAGCATCAGGAAACACTCCTGCAGTGTGAGGCTGCCCAGGGAGGCTGTGCAGTCTCCATCCTTGGGGATACTCATCTGGCTCCAGGTGGCCGTAGCTGAGCAGTGGGGTTGGACAAAGTGACTCCCAAGAGGTCCCTCCCAGCCTCAGCCATTCCTCAGCCTCTGACTCTGCCTCAGAAGGAATGCTCACTTGAATGAAAACTGATGAACTGCACGGGCTGCAGGCTGCAGATTGTTTCATCAGAGCTACCAAAGATGAATGAAACCTCTTATAAAAGAGGACACTGACAAACAGCATTCTCCACCCAACTTAGCAACTGCCTGCAACCCAGTGCACTGCACAAAAGGAATCATTCAGGTGATACTGGCTCTATGTATAAAAGCTTCATGGATGAGCCTCAGCATTATTACCCAGTGCCATCAGACATCATGCACAATCTCTAGGTGCAATGCATAAGCAATATATCACTCCATCTAGCACTTGAAATGCTAAGTTACAACATCAGTGATAGAAATAGTCTATTATCTTATCTAGAACATCCCATGACAGAGAATAGATGTTCCCTTCCATAAATTCTTTGGTTGATTTGCCTCAACCAATTTTAGAACAACTCACATGATGAGTCCTCCCCCACTTCATTGAGAAGATTATATTGCAGCCCAATAGTGCACAGTGGTAGGAAGTTCTTTTGATTAGTTTGAGCCCTTCTATAAATGAGTATATCAAAACAGCACTTGTAAAAAAATTTCACTGCTAACAGGAGGCAGCAGCTGATGAGAAAATAATAAAGAGTACATTTTCTTCACTGTGGCTGGGGTGGCTAAATGTCAGACATTCTCCTTAAAATTCCCATGTATACCATTGTGCCAAAGGGCACACGAAGCAAATCCAAATTACAGGTTTGGATTATAATAGTGTGCATACTCTATAGCACCCCTGAGAATTTAATAATAATGAGAAATAGTCTCAATTAGTTTTTTAAAATCTTGAACTGATTAACAGCTTCAGAAAAGCATTTTCATTCATACAGTAATAAATTCTCCCAAGGAAGCAAATCCCCAAACAATCAGTATAAAATGAGCTCTTGAAATCATAAGCAGAATAATGTAAAGCTCTCTGCATCCTTAATTAGGGATGAAAATGTTTCAGGAAGGGCTGATCAATAAAGTGCAAATGATAAAAATGCATACTTTTGGGAGAATGTGTGAACACAGTTTCACAAAAAGATGAAATTTGTGGTGGGTCTTCCACACAGGACACTGAACTGCAACTGCTCTCATCAAAGGAAGGAATATATATATTTATATATATATATTTCTGACAGTAAGAAGGGTGAAGAAAAAGACCCCATAGTGACACCAAATAACAGAAGCCTGAAAGAGCTGCTGAAGAGAAATCAAGACTCTTGCAGCACTTTGCCTATCTCCTTGTGTTCATCATGCAAGTAAAAGACATTCTCTATTTTGGTCTGCTTGAACTTTCTCCAGCCCCAGCACCTTCCATCTTATTGTATTTGCAGGGTGCTCTGTGGCAGGAGGGAATGATTATCTGACTCTATGTTCTCAGATGGATAATTTATTATTTTATAAATTAGTATATTTTATAAATAATAGTATATATTTTATGATATTGTATTATATTAAAGAATACTAAATTAAACTATACTAAAGAATACAGAAAGGATACTTACAGAAGGCTAAAAAGATAATAATGAAAACTCCTGACTCTCTTCAGAGCCCTGACACAGCTTGGCTGTAACTGGCCAATGACTGAAAACAACTCACATGAAACCAAACAGTCACCTGTTGGATAAACAATCTCCAAACACATTCCACATGAGCAAAACACAGGAGAAGCAAATGAGATAATTATTGTTTTCTTTTTTTCTCTGAGGCTTCTCAGCTTCCCAGAGAAAAATCTTAGACAAAGGAATTTTTCCAGAAAATATGAATGCCACACATCTGTTCCCCACCAGCCCCTGCAGTTCCATTTCCCCAAGTTCCCAGCCCTGTCACACCACGGGCACAGTCACAAAAAGTGCTTTGGTGTCGTCAGCTCGATGCACAGCCCAGGAAGTTTGAGAAACACAGAAAAAATGTGTTAGAAACACTTAGAAAAAGTGTTCTTTCCCAGTTAAACCTGGGCAGGGCCATGCCACTGTAATATTTTCTGAAAAATCCTTTCACCAGGATTTCTTCTCCTGGGAAGCTGAGAAGCCTCAGAGAAAAATGCAAATAATAATAATCTGATTGCTTCTCCTTGTGTTTTGCTGCTTTGGAATGTGGTAGATGATTCTTTCATTGGTTCCATGTGAATTGTGTTTTCTTAATGACCAATCACAGCCAGCTGTGTCAGACTCTCTGGGGAGTCATGGGTTTTTATTATTCATTCCTTTCTAGCTTTCTGATGTCTCCTTTCTCTTTCTTCACTGATATGATTAAAATAATATAATATAATATACTATACTATAATATAATATAATATAATATAATATAATATAATATAATATAATATAAATCAGCCTTCTGAGAACAAGGAGTCAAATTCTCATCTCTCACCTCATCCTGGGGACTCACAACACAACAGTGCCACATTGCACTTCACTACATAATCAGAGTCAACATGTTGCAAAAAAATCTACAAAAGTTTACTAAACCAACACAACATATCCACTGACACCTTCAGAAGCAAGGTGAGAATTCATCCCAGATGCTCAACTGTCCTGTGCATCCTCAGGAGTCAATGAGCTGAGACGGACTTTACAATGCCGACTGCTTAATGTCTTCTATTTTCTTCTGCACCTCAAATCAGAATTTGTTCCAGTGTTAAACTTATTTGTTCTATACAATACATTTAAAAATGGTAAACATTTATATGTACTTCCAATCAAGCTAGAAAGATTTCCCCCAAGAAGACTCAAAATTCCAAAAGCCTTAGAATCCTTCTTAAGGTGAACTTCTTATTTCACATGCACTTCTAAACCTTATTAAGGGGAGTAAAGTATGTCAATGTCTGTAAAAGCACAATGTTGCATCCAATGTTTCTTCCACGTGAAGAACTCAGTCATTACTGTTACCCTTCTTTTTAAATAGTGTAATGAATATTTCCAAATAAATAAAAAGTGCATAAAATGTGCTTTTTGAAAACATATGCTTTCTCTTTCAATGTTAATTACAGATTGAATTTTTAACTTCACTAGACCATTAGTTGTGACTTTGATCAGACCCCAGTTCCCCCAGCCTGGGTGCTGCTTCAGACATCAATAATTCTAATTAAACCAACTCTGAGATATGACTACATCATTTCTCTAAGCAATTAAAAATGTGCAACTGAAATAAGTAGAAAATCTTAAAAGGAGAGCCAGTGAACTAATAAAATAATAATAATAATATTCCTAATAGTAATAATGTTACTGGTATTATACATTGCAATTCTACATTGTCCTTCCTCCTTGGATGTCAAAATACTTCTTAATAGCATAATACTTTGTTAGGAAAAGAAAAATGTAGAAAGCCTCTGTTTATTTGCCTATCTGAAAGGGGTTTAATTATTCATGATGAAGATACAGTCACTGCTTGCTGCATGAATAAGACCTCTACACACTAAAACCACACATTTATCCAAATTGATTTTGTGCCCTTCATTTCATTAAATTAACAAAGTTTTATTATACCTAAGTTGAATTCAATTGCTTTCATTAGCATTTCCAAAGGAAGGGCTTCCTCATAGCAGTTGTTTTTACAATTTGAAGACTACAATATAATTTACTCTCTTCAAATGCACTAACCTATAGAAGAAGTGTCCTCAAAAAAAGTATCTGCAAAAGCTGGAACGTAAGATTTTGCTGGACTAGGAGGATCACCTTGAACTTTGCAGGATCTCAAACAGCTACATGGGCTCAACATTAGTGCTTGAGGGCTTGGGGTGGCTGGAAAGACTCGATGAATCTGGCTAGATGAGTAAATTTGGGATTAGAAGCAACACCTACTTGGGGTCTAACACTGGTGCTACTACTCTCCCTGTGTTTGATTGTCACCATCATATTTTCTGAGGAATCCTCTTTGCCCAGGATTTCTCTCCTGGGAAGCCGAGAAGCCTCAGAGAAAAAGGAAAACAATATTATCTTATTTGCTTCTCCTGTGTTTTGCTGCTTTGGGATGTGGTTGGAGATTGTTTATCCAACATGTGAATTGTTTTAATGACCAATCAGTCAGGCTGTGTCGGGACTCTGGAAGAAGGAGTCCTGAGTTTTTCATTAGTATCTTGTTAAGCCTTCTGTCTGGATCCTTTCTCTATTATTTAGTACATTTTTAGTATAATATTCTTTAATATAATATAATATCATAAATTAGCCTTCTAAGAACATGGAGTCAGAGTCACCATTTCCTTCCTGCCACGGGGCACCCCAAAAATACCACATTCAATCTTAAAAAATTTCGCTCCATTTCTGTTTATTTGCAAGCAAATATTTTTGATACTACAAAAACCTTTAGTAGCTCTTTGTACACACTTCAGACAGTATGTAGATGAAAGAATGAATACACAAAATGCCATCATTTCACAAAGAGATTTCATATATGGATATAAGTATATGCACAGTCTGTGTTTCAGAGCTTCATTATCAGTGAAATGAGGTTGATCTGCAGCACAGGGAATACCAAAACATAAAAAAAATCCCAGCTGTCCTATGCATATTTATGCATTTAGGAGCAAGATTAATTTCAAGGGGGAAAAAAGTCAGTGTAAACAGAGCACTTATCCTGTCCCTTTAGATTTCTGTCCTTAATTGCATCTTTCTTCAGAGACTGTGGTCTCCATCCTGCACATTAGATCCAGAGCAGAGACTGGGTGAGGTGAGCTACTCCAGACAGTGTGACAGCTGTGACTCATGTCATGAACAAGGACAACAGCAGGGGTGGCTCAGCCATGAGCCTCAGAGGATGTGAGCAAGGAAAGGGTCGTAAGGGAAACTGTTCCACTAGAAAATTCCACCTCAGCTAACAAATAGCAACAGACAGTGGAAATCACTCTTAGGGCCACATGAAACCACCTAATATGTCTAGTCTGTAAGATTTAAATCACTTGAGAGTCAGTAAAAAAGATGCTTACTGCCTGACAGTGACTTAGGACAACGGTGGCTCTAAAACAGATGAGCACCAAGTACCAGTAAAGCACGTGGCATGCAACTGGCAAGGAACCTGGGACCACCAAAGCAGAATATAAAACATCTGGCTTTCCAAAACAAGCTTTTCACAGATTGTGAAACACAGCAGAGAAGAGGCAAAATGAGAGATGTTCATTTTATTTGGTTCTTAACATGTGCCAACTTAGAAGTCCTATAGATTGTCATCCAAATTTATGAAATACAGTAAAAAAGATGCCTTTACTTATCCTTCAGTTATTGAACATATTACCCCAAAGCTCACCAGTCTTTTAGATGCATATCTTATTTTCTGTAATACCTAGTCAAAATATCAATTTTGTATTTTTCTTTAAGATGGGGTCATTTATTATACCCCTCTGGAAACTGTCTAAGTAAAACTACATTATTTTCCAGTAACTGAAAATTTGGTCTCTCACAGATTTTCAGTTTTAGGAATAATTTTAGTGCAAACCACATGATCAATGAAGAGCTGGGTTGCTTTCAGGCTATAATTCATCTAACACCTCCTTCAGATGCTTCCTTAGGAGAAGCATCACACATCAGAAACCCCCACTTCTCTCCACTCCCTGTAACAAGAGGTTTTGCTGACTACCTCAAGGCAGACAGCCATGATCTCTCTCATTAGAACAAGGTAAGAACAACTCTATCCAGCTGGCAAAGCACGAATCTGCATGAGAAAGGCTCAGTGAACTGTGCCGAAAGGATCTGCAAATGTAAATTAGGTGTCAGAATCTGAGACTAATTCAGACTGGCTGGGGTGTCAGAGATCTCTGGACCAAGCTGCTTGCATCCAGCAGGGCTCATAGCGAGGGCAAATTGTCATCCTGATTTTTTAAGTTTTTCTAAGCCTTCTTGAAGGCTTTACATTCTTGTAACGAACTTTCTCACACACTTTCTGTAAATAACTTATTGTTTTGCATTCCTTTATAGAAGAAGAAAAATTTAATAACCTGTTGGTTTGTCCAGTGTCATTGGAGAGGTGGCACTGTCACCCTCCAATCCACTGTCACTTTTGGAAATCTATAAATGTTGGAGTCAGAAATTAAAAATTCTCTTTTCGCCTTGGAAGAGCAGTGTGTCCGCATTGTGTTATTTCATGTCCTGTAGTCCCATCAAACCAGAGCTGCTCACTCAGAGCTGGAGGAGTGGAAAACCACCCTGTTCCAGTTTGGATGTGTCCCCTGGAGGTGTCTTGCCCTCCTTGGCTGATGCACTTGTGCAGGAGCAGCAGGAACAAGTGCACAGAGCTCACCAGCTCAGAGGAGCAGCTCCAGACACCCATGGGAGGCACTTCCCAGAAAGCTGAACATAAACTTGAAGGGCTCATCTTCAGGGCATGGAGACAAGTAAGCTACTGGGGCTGTTTTGGCCTCTTTAATGGTCCAGTGGGAAACCTTGGACAGAGGAAAGAGTTTAAAAGCTATGAAAACAGTGCTTTAATGGAGATATATTTTACGGTAAGGCTGCTTTTTATTTTTCTTGTACCCATTTTTATATCTTCCTGCTTTCTTCCTTCCTTTTTATTTTCTGATATAGAATAAAAAGTTCATGTGACAATATAAAGAAAAGTTAGCACAAGGAAGAGTATTCCATACACTCAGTAACACAAACTCTGCCATTTTACATACCATGCTTTGAGCTTTGTCCTAGGCTGGCTCTCTTTTGGTTGCTTTGACTATTCCAGAAAAGTACTCCTACCCTTTCAAAGTCAAACAACCCACACATGCTCTGCTGGCAAAACCTTGATCAAGTTTCTTGCCTTCTTGCACCTCCCAGTGATCATTCACCACCTCCTTTGAATTTTATTTTTTCCCACTAACACCTATGTAACAGAGTTTTTGGCCTAAGAACACATGGAACGTTCCTCCATTTCCAAGATGGGACTAGAATCTCCTGAACTACTTTAAGAGTTTTCATATTTTATAATCTTTTCCATCAAAGTTTAAATCTTTCCTTCATTTATATTGCTTTTAGTCAAAGGCATCTCTTTTAGCCCTGTTAGAATACTGAAAATATTAAATGAGGACTGGGTTTCCTAGGAAGAACTGAATATTTATGTCTTTATTTTTCAAGTTCACTATGATGCTTAAAAAATATTAAAAAAATAAAATTGCTTTCTCCATTAAAGGCCATCAAAATAATACACAGTGTACAAAGAAATCCCTTTTCCAATCTCTGCCAGCCCTGGAGCAATCTACAGCAGCTATTTCCTGACACATGGTTACACAGGCAAGGACAAAGAGAGGTGTCCTTGACCACAAACATTAGACTTACTTTAAAGATCAGAATTTTCCAGAGAGAAGTTTTCCAAGAACCTAACCCTGGCTGTGTCAATATCAGAGACCATCTTGTGGTGGAAACCAGTTCAGCTTCTGATTTCAAACTGCTGTGCATTCACCTCGACATAACAATTGCAAAGGTACCATTTTCCCTACTGCAATTCCCATCCTGATGTGGAGATACAGGATCACATTTGAACTCCATGGACAGCAGTTTCAGGAAGGACATGCAATCCCTTCCAAATATCTCATGTCAGAAAAAATAAATACAAAAAAATTCAGGATAGAAAACTTAATTCTGAATGAAAATTCCTTTTTTTTTTTTTTTTTTTTTTTTTTTACTATATCAAAGCATGTCCTGTTTGTTGCAAAGGTGCAGTTTGGCACTTGGATCAAAGCATCTCCTGGCTCTGTTGTATTAAAGCTGAAGTGTCAAACTGTTCCACTGCAACACTAATAAGAAATGCTTTGATGTACTTATATATATATGTGTGTGTGTCGGTGTGTAAAGCATTTTAGTAATTACTTAGTAACCCATAATATTTTAAGAATAGTTCACCCAACTATAGTTTTTCATGATGATATGTCACTGAAGTTACCCCATCCATTACATGACTGTTACAAGATGGAAACAAACTCTAAAGCAACCTTTTGAAAAGCAGACAAAACCCCTCTGTTTCCTGTAGAGGGGTTTTTGGTGTGTCCATCAGAGAATGCTGTGCAGGGGAACAATGACAGGGCTCAAGAATATCACTCTGGTGCCTCTTGATTAAATTAGAGTTGAGGGACATGCTCATCCTGAGCCAAACACCAAGAAGACAAGAAATGGTGCCTTCTGATTAAATGAGAGTTGAGGGACGTGCTCATCCTGAGCCAAACACCAAGAAGACAAGAAATGGTGCCTTCTGATTAAATGAGAGTTGAGGGACGTGCTCATCCTGAGCCAAACACCAAGAAGACAAGAAATGGTGCCTTCTGATTAAATGAGAGTTGAGGGACATGCTCATCCTGAGCCAAACACCAAGAAGACAAGAAATGGTGCCTTCTGATTAAATGAGAGTTGAGGGACGTGCTCATCCTGAGCCAAACACCAAGAAGACAAGAAATGGTGCTTTGAGAAGAGCTGGCCTGGAGCCTGCCATGAGATGCCCATCAGAACAAGTCCACAGAACGATCTACTACTCCTGGTAAATTGTGTCTCCACAGGTTAACATCAAATCCTACTGATCTCATTCCAAAACAAGTACTTCCAAAAGATGACAAAAACCAGGGATTCCCAATTCCCTCCCTGGAGAGCAGAGTCCTGGCTCTGGTCCCCAGCACCAAGAGCAGCTCCTGATCCCTCCCAGAGCACCGACTTCCTCCCAGCCCCTCCCAGCTCTGGGGGGCCATGAGCCTTCCCATCAGGGCTCTAGAACAGGGCACATGTTCAGCTCCACTGGGACGTGCAGAAAGGGAAATCAAAACTCTCAAATGAACATGGGTCAGCCTTGGATCTCTGGGGAGAACTGTGTCCCTGATTTTTTAAGTTTTTCTAAGCCTTCTGATGTTGACATTCTTGTAACGAACTTTCTCACGCACTTTCTGTAAATAATTTATTGTTTTGCATTCTTTTATGGAGGAGGAGAAATTTGATGGGCTGTTGGTGTGTCCAGTGTCATTGGAGACATGGCACTGTCACCCTCCAATCCACTGTCACTTTTGGAAATCTATAAATGTTGGAGTCAGAAATTTAAAAACTCTCCTTTTACCTTGAAAGAGCAGCGTTTCCACGTTGTGTTATTTCGTGTCCTATAGTGACAGAGAACAATTTCCAAATATGTTGTTCTGGGTTTGTGTGGCCAGGATTTGGAAGTGAGGGAGCTACAGGGGTGGCTTCTGTGAGAAGCTGCCAGAAACTTCCCCCATGTCCAGCAGAGTCCCTGGAGACTCCAAGATGGATGTGCCTGGATCCTCCTCTGATTTTATTAGCAATAAATTCAATTAATTTCTCTAATTCAAGCTTGTTGTACCTCTGCTGGTATCTGGTGAGTGATCTCTCCCTGTCTTTATCTCAGCTCATGACCCCTTCATTACATTTTCTCTCCCCTGTCCAGCTGTGGAGGGGAGCAAGAAAGAGGCTTTGTCTCAGCGGAGCTCTGTTGGTCAGAGCAGGTGCTGGTGACACCAGAGCTGTGGGTCCAACCCCTGTGTGAACCATGCCCTTGGGAGCTGGACCTGATGGACCTGGTGGGTGCCCTCCAGCTCAGAATGTTCTGTGAGCTGGTGGGTGCCTGGCATCCAGACAGGGTCAACCCAGTGCAGACAAATCTCTTTGCAATCTCACATTTTTGGCTGTAAAAAAGTTTAGAAAGTCAATTTCAGGCTTCAGATTAACAGTCTTGAAAATTTTATTAAAAATAAATCCAATATCATAATATTGATATTGATAGTACTATTGATAATAACTCTCCTAATTTTTTTTAGTTCCGCTTCATAGTTCCAACACATGACTAGAGCTGAGGGAGAGCAGAGTCCATTCTTGTTTTAGCTCTACAGAGGACTCCCTCTGAAGCTGCTGAGAAACAAAGATCAAGGTGACAGTTTTTCCTTCTAACTTGAAAGAGTTTGTACCATTTCCAAGAAAACTGAATAGACTTTCACATAAAATTATTCAGTTGGATTGCTCAGATACACGTTATTGTTCTCATTATTCACTACCTTCTTATTTGTCTGCACCACCCTTTTTAGCAAAACACAATATAATTTTTCTTCTGATTTTAGACATCCCCTTTGCTTCTACAGCTCATAAAATTTTGCTTCTTGAACAGCATAATGCAATTACTTCATCTTTTTCTCTATTTCTGCATAGCTTATCTCTAAAGCTTGTGGTCTCCATTGATTTATAATTGCTTACCATTTACTATACTGATAGTCAGAGACAATTTACTGATACACATTAGCACAAGGACAGAAAAACAGTTGTCTATGTCAATAACTTATTGCAAACATATCTGAAGAATGTCAGAAAATAACTGATCTATATTCTGAAGCACTGGTTGTCAAATGCTGCTTCTGTTTACATTAAAAGGATTGATAAATCCTATTATCATCATTACCTTTTAAATAAAGGTATCTCATCATTACCTTTTAAAAATTTATTTTATGATGATTTTAAACATTCATGTTTTCTTTTTTTATATTACTTCTTAACAGAGTATGCAGTCTTTGTGCAGACATAAAGGATTTTAATTAATTTTGGTTTCTTAAGATAATTTGGGCTGTTGCTACTTGTTACAGTTTCTCCAATTTGTACTATAATTTCATGGCTCAACACTGATATCTGTGCTAGTACCACTGTTAAACCATGAAAAGCCAACATGACAAGAAAGAAATATACACCAACAGCAATACTGACGATGAAATTTTAATATTCACATTCCTGAAGAACTTGTAGAAGTATTTTCAGATTCACAGGACAAAATACTACAAAACATACCAAAACTTACCTTTTGACACGTAAACATTTTCTCTAAAAGTAAATTCCAACTTAGCTGCATCAAGAATTTGTCATTCACCCAACAGGTTATAGGTACTTGCTGCAATATACATTTCACAGACACAGAAAAATGAGCCTGGAGTGATGAGGGAAGCACCTCCAGTCACTTAAGTTAGTGGCCTAGTCAGGACTAAAATCTATATTCCATGGATTTATTTCCTGACAGTAGACATTAAATTACACCACGGCAGCAACACTTCGTAAATATGACAGTTTGGATCAAGCTTAATAATTAATATATGACTTGAAACTCTATTAAGCAGCCTGAACAAAATTTGTTATCCAGAAAAGACTGAGCAATTTCATAGATAGAAAAGAGAGTACCTTTCATTCCTGCTATTTGGTACTAAATTAAATGCCTTGTCTTTTCTAAATATAAGTAGCTTCCCATTTGCATTATAATTATACTGTGAAGCTTTCTGTGGATAATGAAGTAAGTTGAGGGAGCAGCATTTTGGCCCTTTAATCTCTTGGGAAGCAGAAAGATGGAAGCAAGGTGGCAGGAAAGAAAAAAGAGAGAATGAGAACAAATGGTGAGGTTACAAAAAGCATGTGTGAAATGATGATAACAGTTCAGACCAGCCCCAGAGAGCTGATAAAGACATATTTCCATGTATTAGCACTTCTAATAAATAACAAGTTTCAGCTCTGAAATGAACCTACTTGTAAAACTTGCTTTGAAGACTGTCCCATGTCTCACTGCTTCAGCTCCAACAAGCTATTCCATCCACACAGAAAGGACAATACTTCAGGGTAACTAGGAACACCCTCTTTTCCCAGCCCACTGGGTTTTGTCAACTTTTTAAAAATGAGACAAAAGCAAAAAAGGAAAGCACTCTGGTGCTCGAGTCCTACAGTGGCTGTGCCACTGATGTGCTGGTAATGATGGACAGATTATTGGAATTTATATCCTGCAAAGACTATTTGGGGATGGGGATGGAGAGAGGAGCATCACTGTCAATCCTTGGGCAGGATGTGAGAGACAGGGAGGTGTAGCCACCCCTGGATTAAACATTTATTGCTCCTGGAGGCCAGGAGAGACGCCCCACCACCCTCCAAGGAATCTGTGTCCATCTTTATCACCTTGGGCTAACCAGTCTTTACTGGTTTCTGCAGAACACCAACATCAACAGACCTCAAAAGAGACCCCCCCTCAAACCCTGCTCTGAGAGGAGGGGAGATGTGCCACACCTCCAGCACAGGGAGCCATCCTAAATCAAAAATTTGAGATTAAAAATATTAGTAGCCACTCTGCAAGCCACGTACAACCACAAGCA
The DNA here is from genome assembly GCF_037042795.1 of Molothrus aeneus. Taxonomy (NCBI): domain Eukaryota; kingdom Metazoa; phylum Chordata; class Aves; order Passeriformes; family Icteridae; genus Molothrus; species Molothrus aeneus. The sequence continues at coordinate 2,855,234 of NC_089651.1, read as the reverse complement.
GAAATGCTCTGCCCAATGCCTCTGACCAAAAGCAGCAGCTACAGCTGGGTCCAGGGTGTGCTTCCAAGAGCCCAACTCCAGGGCGGGATTCTTGGAGCACTCCAGGTAGCTGGGGCTCAAAAAAGCTTATTTCAGAGTTTAGTTACAATGGCTTTAGCATTGTAAAAGCGCAGGGCTGGCTATCCCTGATAAGGCAGATAAATTGGATTCATACAGAAGCAGAACCTATGGCCTCTAGGACACTGTACATGTGAATGTAGGAGGATTCACAGACATACAATTACAGAATTTAATGAGGGGCCACACAGTAGGACATCTACATTCTTCACAGCCCCATTACAAGTGACTACACTCCCTTGGAGATCCATGCTTTTCCAGCTATGCCATCTCACTATACTCACCAATAAAAACAGACTAACAACACCCTTAAAAGTTCATGGAAGCTTACTGATTAAAAGAAAAAGAGAACTGGGAAGGTAATTTCTTTAAACATTTGCCTTGGAGCTCATCTCGTATTTTTATCAAAGACATGAAAAAGGAGGCACAGCTTTGCTTAGTTAGACTGGTACAACTTTGGAAAGCACTGCCAATGCCAGGAAATACTGGAATTTCATTCTGAAATTCATTCTTGCCTAATAGAAACTGAATGAAAAGTAATGATATAATGTGCTTTGCGATTCTGCTCAAGAGCCTAGCAATAATAAGTATTTCTACTAAAAGTAGGGAAATTACCAGTGAGAAATTACTGGGGAGGATGAAGATCATGTTAATCAATCAGAGGACGACAGAATAAGGAAGATTGGCTTTGTTGAAAAAGGCAAAAGCTATCTAGAAGTTATCAACAGAAGCGTTTGTAACAACAACATAAAGCTATTAATGCCATGAAACAAGCTACAGTGATGCTTATCTCAATACAATTCTTCTTCAGCTCTGCTCAAGAATAAAAAAAAAAGGAAGAAGTGAAGAGAAGCACTAGGACATACAACAGTCTGTTTTATGAAATGTAGTGTTCCTCACTTATTTTGCCTGGCAAATTCAAAGCCAAGAGGAGTTGCTATTCCTTTATGTAAACTCATTAGGACAAGTAATAAAAAGGTTTTTTTTTTCATTTAAAAGAAGAATGACAAGTGTCAGAACACCAATACAAGTGAATATTAACTGTCAGGAGTAAGTCTTGAATAGAAATCAGTGGAGGACTCATAGCCATAAGAAAGCAATGTCTGAAATAGCATTTTAAACTGAGGAGCAAGATGGTAACTTTTTATTTTTAAAGAAATAGCTATTTTTAGGACAGATCTGACAAATCCACAAAGAGGACTATGTGACACAGTCTCCCATGGTAAGTGGGAGCTAAATTAGATCTGAAAGCTCCTTATGCAGCTATAAAATGCTAGGGACTTTCTTATTTTATTAATGATATTTGTTAATATGCAATAAAATTCTAAAGGAGACATCACTGTTTATTCTTCATGATATGAGATACCACATGGCAAATTGAGCCATTTTCCCTTTCCTGTCTAAACAAAACCTGCTGATTTCCATTGTAATTTTATTCTTTGTTATCAAATCCTGGCCATCAGGTACCAAGAACCCTTGCTTCTTGCCAGACCAGCCAAACAGCACTCTGAGCACAAACCATGGGCCTCCTTCAGACAGCAGGACTGAGGAAAGGAAAAATAATGATGATTTAACACATATTTTTCAAAAATGTTTGTTTCAAGTGCAACTTCTGCAATGCTGCTGGGAAAAGCCAGATCTAGCTGGATATAAACCTCATCTCCTCCTAGGAACTACCTTCTCCTTCACATAAGGCCCCATAGATCCTAAGAGCTAATTTAAAAACATTACAATTTCTTGTTCAAATGTGCAATTAAGAAGAGAAATGAAGATTGAGATTAGCAGTGGCAGAAGATCTCTAAACTTTATATTACACAATTAACATTTTAAATAGAGTGGGTCAAAATAACTAGGCTTTTTAGTTGTTTGCAACATTGGAAAGTGAAGCAGCCATGCTTCAGGTCAAATAATGCTTCCTTTATTTTTTAGCATTATTTTAATGTTGTCAAGGGTTTGTAAAAGCTGTTTCACATGGAAAATGGGAAACATTTGCAGAGGTTTCCAATGCTGCTCCCAAGCTTACAAACAGATACAAAATCACACCAGACTCTTACATCTGGAATAGCCACACAGGAAATCTTGGTGTGCTGTCAATTACTCTCTCTATGTGTGCAGGGAGATTTATTCTCCTGGAAACAGCTCATTTAATCAGCAGTACCTCTGACTACTGAAATTAATGAAAGTTCAGGGCTCAGGGTTACAAATGATCATCTCACAATGCTCATTAAGAGGACTGCTGAGCAGCAGTGTCATACAGAAATATTCTGATTTATTTAGCAGAAAGTGGGTAAATAATGCAGGGCAATTTTCAAGAAATTAGTAGAGATGAAATAGAGTTGAGTCATTACGCTCAAGGCTGTTGTTCTACCTTGAACATTTTTGCTGGCCCAGCTCCCCTTCCCTGACCACCCTTGCCAGGAGAACCAAGCAGGAGAGAAAGAGCTGGAGCAGATCTCAGCCTGAGTGTGATGCCAGAATGAAGTCACAGCCATCATCACCTCGGGAGGAACAGACAACAGCCCTGTGTATCCTCTCCTGACATTCACATTCCTGAAGGTCTCGCCCACTGTGTTGTGTCCACCAAAAGCAGGTAACACGCTTAATGGCAACATGGATCAACTCAAGATCCACAGGAGAGGACAGCAAAATAGATGAGAGGTCTAGAAAACATGGATTCAAGGCAATAAAGGGGGGGAAATAATGTACAGGTGAATATAAACTGAGGATACAAAAATAGGTCTTGATTCTGAAGAGAACTGAAGTAGTATGCTAAATTACAGCAAAACAGATTTAAGATATTAAGTCTCAAGTTCATATTCTGTCACTGACTTCAGCAAACTCAGGGAGTGAGAAAATTCTAATTTCCTTACACATCTCATTACTTTAGTGCTCTGGTAAAGGCAGCTAACTGGGGAAGAAGAGGCAATAGAAATTCCTGAATTCAGATCTAGGCATTGAAGAAAGGAGGAGCCAAATGCCCTAGATACTGGGTTTAAAATTCTTTCTGGCCCACTGAGAGATACATTTATATATCCTACTATGAATTTAAGCACAGTTTGATACTCTTAAAAGCCTCCCTAATCCTCTTCCTGGCAATAACTCAGTAGCTTACCACAGCCAGCTTGGCAGGATTCTTTTCTACTTCAGCTTTTTACCTTGGTTTTCCCAAGGTGTCTCACAGATCACAAAGCATCTGGAATTTTGCTGAAGAACCATCCCAATAAAGAGTTTTACCTCAGAGAACTAGAGTTTGCCAGCTCCCAATAAAGAGTTTTACCTCAGAGAACTGGAGTTTGCCAGCTCCCAATAAAAGAGTTTTACCTCAGAGAACTGGAGTTTGCCAGCTCCCTAGAACCAGGATCTCAAAAATTTCCTGAGCAGAGGATGACACTTTGTTCAGCCAGGTTCACAGATGAAGTATTAATTTTGTCAAGGAGAAACATCAATAGAAGAAAGAAAAAAATTAAGTCACAGATTCCAAGGAAATGTACTCAACTCCAATTTATTACTGCCAACTAACTCAACAAAGCTACACCATGGTAAAACCAGTCAGAGGGAAAGAACTGGATTTTATTCTGATCAAAGGCAGCAATATTTTTGATCCCATTTTAAGGCAGTTCTCTACATTTTTTATTTGATAAATAGCAATTTGAAGGGTATTAAATGCCAAATGCAACAACCATACATACATAGAATGGAATATAGAAATTACATACAAATATTGAAGGATATCTCCATGACATTTCCACTGAAGAAACTCACAGCTCTGTTATTGCCTAGAAAGCTGTCTGTTAACTCCTAGGTAACATCTGATTCATAATTAAAATAACACAAGCATACTCCATTTACATTTTAATGAATCTCCAGAAACACTTTGGACATTAGCTAGCAAGGTGATATTGTGGTGGAAAGAAACACAAGCTCTTGTACATGAGTAGCAATGAGTGAGAAGAATCAGACAAGAGAGTGAACTTTTAACAACAAACCTGGCCAACACAGAGGCAGTGTGGAAAAAGGCAAAGAAGAAATCCATCCCCCATATTCCCACCTATATTTCTCAACTGCTAGACGGCCATTTGGATTTTGGAGTGCAGCAATCCTGTAAAGGTGGTGTTAAGCATGAGTTTATGCCCGTTCTCATCACCGCTCCTATGAGGAACATTTGAGAGTTGAAGTTGCTCAGCCTAGAGAGGAAAAGCCTCCTGGAGGATCTTATTGTGGCTTTTCAATAATTGTGGGGGGCCTATAAGAAAGATGGGCATAAGCATAGGACAAGGAGTAATAGTTTTAAACTAAAAAAGGGTCAATTTAGATTAGGTAAAGGGATAAAGTTTTTTATGCTGAGGATGGCAAAACGCTGGAAGAGGTTTCCCAGAGAGGTGGTGGATGCCCCATCCCTGGACACATTCAAGATCAGATGGGACAGGGCCCTGACCTAGTTGAAGATGTCTCTGCTCTCTGCAGGGGGTTTGGCCCAGATGAGCTTTCAAGACCTCTTCCAGCCCAAACCATCCCATGGTTTCCCAGTGAAAGCACTCAGGCCACCCCATGCCTGCCAAGCAGTCCTAGGCTGGCTGAAAAGGATGCCTTTTTCCTTTTTTGAGAGGAGCTTTAGGAAACACCTCTTGCTGCTTCTTCTACTATTATTTGTCTGTTCTAAGCACTGCCAGGAGGGGAATGCAAAATTCTTCCCCCTCCCTCCCATCTCAGAGAGGCCCCAGATGCCTCACTTGGCTGCAGAATGCCACTCCCCAGAACAGCTCCCAGAGCAGCACATCCACACAGTGACTCTCTGCAGAGAAGAGCAGCCAGACCTTTGGAGGTGTCACTTTCCAGCTGGGCTGGCCTTACAAGAGACAGAGAGAAAATGCAGTGTAAGCTGAAGCATAACCAGCTACTGGGCTGCTCCTATAAAAGAAGAAACACTGTTATGATCAAACCATCAAAACTTCTGGTTACAACTTGGCAGTGGTTTGTATATGAGCAGGTGATACCTTAAAAACCAATGTATTTTCTTCTTTTATTATGGAGGTAAAAAAAGTGGAAGTACATACTTTGGACTTTTGTATGAGTGAAAGAAAAAAGGGCTCTCAGGCAGAAATGGACCTGAAAACCAGAGGGTTTTAATAGAAGTGTCAGTCACAGTCTGTAATTACTTCCACTCCAAATTATGACACAGGAGCTGACTGAGATTTTTAAAGCAACATATGCAGCAATACCAGGTGGCTAATCTGCAGATTACTAGGACCAAGAAAATGAATTCAGGAACTTGGGATATTGCCATCATTTATGCCTCCTACTGTTCATGAAGTGAACTGAACATATTGTAAATGAGGCTCTTCCTTAGCCTTATTTTAATCACTTCTAAATTGGATACAGTTCTCTCTTCACCTTGTCCTTTTACAGTATTACCTAGTCTCCTAAAAATCATCATAAATCACCTGTGAAGGTTGTGCATGAGAGTGCTTTCAGAAGTCAGACTCATAAACCTTGTCAAAACACGCTGCAGGGTGGTATTTTGAATTAGAATGTAACCATTGCCTTTTAATCACAAGACATTTTTCTAAGAAACTGTTTTATGTGAAAGAACGGTGCTCACATATGAATTAATATGTGAATTTCTATCATATCTCTCCATGTTGATTTTGTCAACAGAACTACATTTTCCTTCAGCCTATGGCTGAATGGTCGTAAATGACAGTAAAAACAAGCCCTGATTTTCCCCAGACATCTGGCAAGACCAAAGGAGTGGGAAGGTCAGCTTCCATGAATGTTTCCATGGGCAACTCACAAGTGGATGTAGGGAACCTTGTGGAGATAAGATACTGATTTTTAAGAGCAGTAATGATAGCACTGCATTCCCCTGTAAAGAAGCAGCCCTTCTGACCTTGCTCATTTTTGACATCTGAAATGTGTCAACACATTGTTCAATGCAGACAGTTTTGAAATACTCACAAAATCAGAACCGAGACAATTTCTTGTAATTAAAGGAAGGAAAATATTGTGCAACATTCCAAGCCTCAGACCAGGTCAGACCTGTGGAACTCGAGCTTTGTGACCTGCCCAGGAAGCAGCTCTGCCCTTTCCCTGCTGCTTGCTCAGGACTGAATTTCTGTCCAGCTCACCCAGAGTACCCCAACCTGCTCACACCCTGAGCCTGAATTTGAAACAGAAATGGGGTGAGCAGAGGAATAAAACTGCATTTAGTCGGTGGCTGAGCATTCTGCGCAGAGTGCACAAAATTCTGTTGAAATTCTGTAGAATTTTCAAGCTAAAAATGCACAGATAGCATATAAAGAGTGACAAAATGTACTGCCAAATCTCTACTATTATTAGCCCACTTAATAGCCTACCATTCAGCTGAAGTGCCTGTGTTGACCATGATTTTCTAGGGAAGTATTTGTATTTCTCCAGCACAGGAGCAGATGAGGTTTGAACCTGAGCTATCCACCCACACTGAGCAGCAGCTCCTGCCTTTCCCTCAGATCTGTGGGGCAGATGGAAAGAAGGTACAGAATGCACCTCAGGAAAGGCAGAACATTCTTTACCATTTCTTTAGCTCTTCTGGTGCTCAAGTGGTTTGTTTAGGGCTTCACTAGACTCAAAAATCTGGCCCCCAAAAAGAAAAAAGGTGTTTCATAGAGAAGGTTAAATCACCCTGTGTGCTCTGGGTGAGAGAACTACACATAAAAGAACTCCATTCATACCTGCCATGAACAAGAACAACACTATTAACTGAAGAATAACATTTTAGCAGCCAAAATATTTAACTCAAGGCACTGGGAGAAATGATCTAATATTCAGAAGATTACATATGTCTTTTGATTAGCACAGCCAGTACTCTTGTTTCATATCCTGGACTAGAAAGACCAAATCAGCATAATCTTATAGTATACATTTAAAAACCTGTAAGGCTTTTTTTATAAAAAAGAGATGCAAGTTTTGGCTTTCCATAAATCTGAGATCATTCTCCTTCCTCAAAAAAATGTATTTAACAAGGATAGAGTAATGTGACACGGCAAAATACAGCCTTCTTTTCTTTGAAGGAATGGAATTTATCTGGAATGGTTATCAACAAGGAAGACAGTACTTCCTGAAACTCAAGACCTACAGATCAACTTGATATGGCCATTTTTCTTCTCTGTTACACTGTCTCAGACCAGATAAGGAAAAAACAAGAGAGACCATGGGGCAGTCAGGGAGACACACAATAATCTTCAGCAGAGGATCAAAACAAGCTTTGAGAAAACTAACTCTGGGCTTCATTTTCTCATAAAAGAAATGCATTTGTTTCCCAGTGTGCTTGAGCAGCAGGAGATCTATGAGTAACCAAAATAATGTGCACCTCAGGCCCAAAAGTGCCATTATATATTTTAGTCACAGAGTGTAAGAAGCTGTCTTCACAAAGCAGCCTCTTTCCACCCTTCCCCAACCAGACTACCTGCTGCATTTTAAGAACAGACACACAAACCCACATGGAGGATCACATCTAACTAGTTCTTGTTGAGTTGCATGTAGCATTCCCTGAGCATTATGTGGATTTGACACACTCTAAGACTCTAGTTCAGCTGTCTGTTAAAGCTGAAAATATTTAAGGTCTCACTCCCTTTTTTCCCTTTCCATATTGATCCTGTAAGATAAGAGAAATGCCAAAGAAAACCACTCTTTAGCTACAGAGATTAACAACAACAGTCAAGGGCAGAGGAGGTGGGAAAGAGAGTGGAAAAAACCTCTAATGCCCTGGCTCACCAAGAATAAAGCACAAATAAAATCAAGCAAAAAGGGCAGTAAGAGTTATCATCACGAGGTTCTTCATGCAGCCCCAAGCAGGCTCCACCACAGTTGAAAGCTGTCAATCAGAGTGCTTTAAAGCTGATTAGAATCCTCCTTTTATCAGTCACACCCCAACACATTCAATCTTTTTTCCTAAACCTGGAGAAAGCATCTGTTTTCTTTCCTCTCTGGGCAAATCCATCTTTCTGCACCAAGACAACAGCCCACAGAAAAGGGAGCCACAATGAAGACTGTGTTGTTTTTTTCCTTATCTTGTTTTTTCCTTATCAGCTCCAGGAAAAGCCATGGCCTAGCTCTAGCTCTACTAACAGCTTCCTTTCAATAAAGCCAAAAATTTCAAACAACTACTGAGAAATTCACAATTTTCAGTTGCTCAAACACCACTCTCACACAGCAGCTGACTGCCATTGGATTTATGAGATGCTTAATTTCCAGGTATGTCCATAAAATCCACCACAAAGTTTGCAGTACAAAGAAACAGGGATAGAGGTTAAGAGCTCTATTGACCAAGCAAATTGCACAGTCTCATTTCAGTTGTGGGACCATTTTTCATCTACACTCACAGAGGAAAGCAGGAAGAGGTAAAAAAGAGCAATTATCATTTATGCTTGTATCAAAGGGTTTAATACAACCCATTTTTGTTTGTTTGCCTCTTTTTGTGGATTGAAAGAAAAACAAGAAAAAAACAGTATTTCAGAAGAGTAGCTGCCATCATACTCATGGAGGTGCATGATCTTGTTTCAAAGAATTAGGACAGTCAGAACAGTTCCAAACTTACTGTTCTTATTCAGACTCCCAGCTGTAAAACCACTGATACATTTCCTACAGTTTCTTCCTCACCGTTATAAGTTCAGAACAGATAGTAACATCCATCTCTCACTCAATAAAAGAGGGTTTGGAAAGCAGTAAGTGTTTTTGGAGAATTATGTCCCACAGTTTTGATGTCAAGAAAATACTTGAGCATTCTCATTTGGGTGTTCTGTAGGTCGAGGCTCTTTTGTTTAGATCTCTGTTGTTTCTCACTCACACATAAAACCCAGAAGAGAGCGTAACAGGCCTCAATGAACAGAAGGGGTGACATTAAACATGCCTGAAATTTATTGCCCCCTCGTTGTTACTCATCCACCTGTTATATCTGAGGAACTGAACGACCAATGAAGACTCTTCTTTACCAATATGGTGGAAAGAGGAGGTCACAAGAGTTTTCATTTGGAGAGAAGTAAAAAATCTTCATATTTGAAACCCAAAGGTTTGCTCCAGCCTCTCTCTGCAGCCTGGTTATTTAAAATTATTCCCCTTTTGAGCAGAGATTTATTCAAGAATCGCTTCAGCCAGCTTGCACTGAGCAATGCATGGGTGAGGACAGCTGGTTTCTGTCCTCAGTGCACAAAAACAATGAGTGCAAAACGTGCCATGAAAGAGTGTCAGAGGGGTCTGATGGCTCAGGTGACAAGAACCGTGTGCAGGATGTCTCCCTGCCACTTGTGCACATTATACTCACTCCTAACCATTTCCAGGGGTACACTGCTGTCAGAAACCTCAGACCTACTCCAAACAGCAAAACAAAAGGCTCCAAAATACTGAAGAATACGGAAAATGAATGCAAGCAACTGCCTGCACTCCTTGAAAAGAGAGATGTGAAACAAAGTATTTTTTTTTCTCATAAAAATATGCAGTCAAAAGACTCCATCGTTTTCTGTGAAAAATTATATTCTTTTCAGAATCCTTGGAAGTCAATTATACATTGTATTTTAATACTACAAACAATATATAGTATTTGAAAGCATGACTAAGTAATAATAGATGTCAAGAGCAAATTACGTGGAGTAAGAAAACCTGCCAAAATAGCTCGAAGTCAAAGAAAAGGCTAATCAGAGGAAATGCAAGCCTTTTAATTGTCAAACCTTGAACAATCCCTGCAGAAGTATCTCCAGCACAAACAGCTCTCCTGGTTTCTGTGCAAAAAGTAACGTGGGCAGTGTAATAGGAGGGTGTAAAAGGTCATACAAAGATGTACACACACAAACTGCCTTTGCTTCTGACATATTTTCCATGACATGGAATTCTTCATTATTGCTATGCTTCTGATGCAAGCAGATTTCAGCAATGAAGACACCAAACAGGAAGGTTAGTTGCAGGCTGAAGCTATGTGTATCCCTCAGAGGGACCTGTGGGAATCACATTCAATAAAATAAATTGCATTACAGTGTAAACTAAATTTAACGCAGGTGAAATGAATAAAGCAGAAAAGGACTGAATTAAATGAAGATGACAAAGTGGAAATGTTTTCTGTGAAGATATAGATCCATAATATATTCATAGCCAGAGGCATTAGGACAGTTTCACACCAGTGGGATTTTTTTTTATTATTATTTTTATAGCTATTTGCTAAAACAAATAATCACATCTGCTCCTTAATTTTTAGAGAAAATACTCTCATTTTAAATATTAATAAGTTGAGGTTTGTATTGAATTTTAAATTACAGTAAGAAGTCCAACATAGGTGGTGTTTGTTTTTGAAATGCTGTGATGCTGTCAGAGAAAATTAACAATGAAATAAAGAGCTTGATCTATGAGGCATCACAAGAATATAACTAGCTATGCTGCATTATCTACCCATGACCCACATCCATTTAACCAGAGGCAAAAGGAAAAAAATTAAAAATTCAAGAGCATCTCAATTATTTTCACCATTTGGTTACTATTCCTTAAGCATGAGACACCCTCCTCAGCTCCAAAGAAAAGGAATTCATGCAATCATCGAAAGGGATTTTATATTCTAATTATCCACATCTCTGTAAAATAATAAATCATGGAAAGAAGATAAAATATGGAACTAGAAACCGTTTTGCACCATACCAGCACATTGTCTTCTTGCAGAGCTGACTCTACTCCTTCAGAGATGCAATTAGAGAAATAAAATTATGGGAATATGGCACAGGTCTTGTAAAAATCATGACACAAACACTGCCCCCAACGGTGCTGCCCCCTGCACCAAGAGTGACCGGATGAAAAATACCAGGAGTCCTCTTTTCCTCTCTCATTTTTACTTGATGGTGCAGCCCTTTCATCCTCTGCCAGGCACCCTCTCCCACCTAAGCCACTCCAAATGTACACACATGCCCACACAGATTAAAAAACAGAATCAGAATAATGAAAATTCGATTTTTCTTCCACTTCTTCACTGCTATATAAGAATCCCTCCCCATGGGAGCTACTCAGATTCATCTGCATAATTCTACAGATCTAGAAAATGTTGTTCCAGCACAGATATCCATTATTATAAAACACAAGAAAAATACATCGAAAATGCATAGCTATTGAGGCTGGTTTGTTTATTGCTGGTTTTTTTTTCTTGCTTATCTTCATAGAGCAAGTGAACACAAAAAATCACAAATGGTGGTTTAGAATCAGTAATGCACAATTTAGACACAGACATCCTTGTTTTCTGAAAACAAGCAATGACCTACACCCCACAGTACACATATAATGCTATATTAGTCCTGAAAGCATATTTTAGCAGTATTTACAGTTACACTGAATTTAGATTAGATTATCTCACTTTCAAATTAATTTCTGGAAGTAACAGAATGCTGACAACAACACTGGGTATTTTTGAGAGGGAAGTAGAAGAAAATTAAAAGAGAATTCATAAATACTGTGATTATCTGCCAACATTTACAAGCAATTGTGGCATTCTGTCCTTGGGTATTCTTAAAAGACATCACTTGGGGCACATTTAAGCTGTGGTGTACACATATTACATACCCACAAAATATATAGGTGCAGCTAAAGAGGTGCATGTGATTTTCTTTCTATAAGTAGGAGGAACCACACATAGCCCAAGTCAGCCCTTAATAACACAGCAGTCATTTCATCTTTAGAGTATAAACTTGTCTTTTAAGGAGGCTTTACCTTGGCTTTTAATAACCCAAAGGAATAAAATCTTCTGTCTGGGTGTTTCAAGACAGCTGTGTCCTTGGAGATGACTTTGCCAAATTCTCAGCATCTTTACCCATAGAAAGGAACCCTGTCAGAGCCCAGGACATTGCTCTGGCTGCCCTGGGTGATTCCAGACCCTGGCAGGGGGCTCAGGGACCTTGGCACAGAGTCACAAACACCTGTGCCTTTGATTTTAGCCCATGGAAACAATTCCCAACTTTGTGTGAGGAGTTACAAGCCACAATGGTTTGAGTAGAATGATAGTGAATTTGTCACAGGGTGGAAAAGTAGAATTTTGGGGTTTTTAGAATGGGGGTTCAAGAGACAAGATGGAGGAATCTGGGCATGTCCTGTCTTTCTCCTTCTTGTCCTCCATCTTCTGCTGTGATGGTGACACTTCTGGATTGGTTTAGGGTAGAGACAGACTGTCTAACATAGGTGATGGGTATTGGGAAATTATTGTAAATAAAGCACACGTGGTTCTTAGTATAAAAAGCCAACACCACCCCAAGGGCAGGGACTGTGCCACAGCCCAACCTGCTGGACAGACCTCAGCAGGTCAGAGAAGGAATGGAACAGATAAGGGAAAATAAACAACCTTGAAAAGCACACCCGAGGAATCCTGACTTCTTTTTCGGTTGCAAGGCTGGAAAAAAAATTCTTTAATACCACAGAAGTCCCTTCAGCAACACAAAACCCAAGAGAACCCAAGATTTGTGATGAGTTTATACCAGGTCTTGCCAGGTTCATCCCTTGCCTTACAATGCCTGTGCCTGGTGTCTTGGGGAACAGCTGGAGCAGATTTCCTAAAATAGCTGATTATTAAGGTCAGTAAACAGCTATAATATCCACTCTTTTTATATGACAAATACTTCAACAGTTTTTTTCAACTAGGAAACAATCTCCATGGCCACAAATTACCATTGCCCATCATATTAGTGCTATTTTATACAGCACCACAAAAAAAGATCCTGTTTTAAATTAATGACATGACAATTAAGATAGACTGTTATGGTTGACCTGCTCAAACCTGGAATCCATTAGAGTGTGTTTGAATTACATAATTTTCAATGTATTTTTCCTTGCTTATCCTCCCTACACTGGATTATAAACAAAGTATATCATCATATCAGATGCAATGCACTTTATAAAACACATTCTACAGTAACTCCTCAATCAAGCTTCAGGATTGTCAAGGGTTTTTTTCAGTTTTCCCCCTGCTTCTATGCTGGAAAAACAAACTAACACCACATACATTCAAAGACTGTATGCTTTCCTACACAACCTAGAGAAAAGATGCTCTGTGCTAAGCAAGTTCTGCTGCCTCACTTGTGGCAGCACTCCCAGAAAGTACAAACATTCCCACCATATGCCAATAAAATACACACAGAGGAAGGCTGGAATGACACCCTCCATTCCAAAGTTTTGTTTCTGTGCTTACATTCCTCACATTTTCTGCATGTGCATGATCTGATATGGAAGACTGCCAACATTATGTGGCCTTTTCTCTATCCACCTTAAACATTCTATAACACTGTACACTAATACAAAGGTTTTTTCCTGGGAAGATTAAAATTCATCCAGCCAAAATCTTCAGAGCCACAAAAACAAGACATTCCTATCCTTCTAGGTCCCACCAGGGTTTATTCATTCACTAGTGCAATCTGGAACTTGAGGATTGAACAACAGCTTCATCCTGAGTCCAGAAATTTAGAATCATCTCCTGCTCTGGGAAGGAGCCAACTATAACTCTTATGTGTTATACAGATTTGTTTTTTTTTAATAGACAAACTACAACCTTATGATATAGCCCAATATTTATAAAGCTTTATAAGCTTGATGCTCACAATGTCAGATAAGTGACTCATATATTCTGAATCAAATGTTACTTTCAGAATGTTTTCTGAAAACATATTACCACTTAATGTTCCTTTCATTAATTGCACTTTTTGGATTAATTTTACCTGGCTAGCATTACATTGAGCTGTATTTTACATCATTATCCGACAATTGAAACCCACCTGACTACTCATATGGAAGATAACTTTCTGTGGTAAAGACTGAAAAGCCTTTTATCACTCTGTCAGATAAATTAGGTTCTCACAAAATCCCTTTTCCCCAAATTTAATAGGTCAAGGTTTTCAGCCTGTTTCAGTACAACTAACAGTATCAATGAAAAGCTTATGAAACCAGAAAGCCTTTAGCTCTTTACAGGTTGATAAAATATTTTGATTTTTACCTTATGCTTCTGATATGGTCAGTCCTTCACATTAGGTATCATTCTTAAAATCTATATTCAGAAGTAAGACATTCTAATAGTGAAAAGAAAAACATTTAGGGAGTTACTCCCTGGTTTGGTTGGACCCTTTTCTTCATGACTCTAAAAAAGCTATTTTTCCTTCAGTGGAAAACAGAAATTGGTTGTAGTACAGGCAGTTATTTTTAGCTTTGACTGACAAAATTCTTCCCTCATTTTACTTCTCAATTTGGCTTAGAAAAAATGTCTATGCCCTTTAAGTCTGGCACTTAATATACAGAAGTCTAAAGAAATTGCAACATGAAATCTAGAAATGTGAATATACTGTATATAAGTTTCTTTAACTAGACTGAATTTAGCATTCATGAAAAATCACATTAAATGCAATGAGGCGACATGTCTTCCATTTTTCCACAAGTTAACAGAGTAGCAATGTCAAATATATCACATTTCTTGCTTTGGATGTTTCTTCTCCCTGGAAGAATTTCCTCCAAAGGAGCTATTTCAATTTATTTTTACAGTGAATCAGTTCCCTGTTGAAGCCATACAGCAAATGGACTAAGTGACCGATTTAATTCTGTGGATTGCAGCAAGAAGATGTGATAATGGATTTAACACAGCAGTTAATTTATTTAACACACAGTAAGGAAACTTTTAGCACAACTAGGACAACCTACAACTGTAATAAAAAATGTGTCTTTTTATAGTGGCTGGATGAGGGAGTGGTGGACTACCTCCTTCTGTAATGCTGTATTTAATTCTTTTCACATTTGCAAATTATACGTATCATGGAGAGGATCTGAAAAAATCTCCTGCAGTCAGTTCAGTGAGACAGACATTGGATCTAGAGAAATTGTGCTCAGTATTGATCAGATTCTGCATCCTCAGTGACCCACCACCATCCATCTACACATTCAACCTTCTTTCATCTTATTCAGTGATATCTACACCTAATAAATATAACATTACATGTATATAATATACATCTCTGCTGAGAAAAGATAAGGGGAGAAGAGATTGAAAAAAAAAAATCAAATCTCTCTTCAAAAAGAAGCCTATGACTCAAGCCATCTCAAAAGGGGGCCTTAGGAATAGCCAGGCACTATCACACCATATCTGACTCCCTAACCTGCAAATGATTCATGGCATCACTGAGGGACTTGTTACTGCTACCAGCACAAACACCTCAAACAGCATCAGCTGTGACCTCTATCAAAGTTGGAGATTGCTCCATAAAAGAACAAGATTTCAGATGGGAGAATGGAAGGAGGCTTCTGAGGGATGAATAAAATCTTTACTTTCTCCACACAGTTAATGGAAAGAATTGAAAAACTCCGTGTTGGATATTCCAAGGGTGAAAACCAATAAGAGGTGGGGGACAGAAAGGCTTGTCTAGAAAGTTAACAGTCCCATCTCAAAAAGCAGCTTCCATTCACTTTAGAATTCACAACCTGCCATGGTTGTAACAGACAAGGACCAAAAGTCTCTTGAAATACACAGAGATTTTCCCCCCATTTTTAATTCATTTTGGACTGACTGACAGGCTTTCCAGAGCCCTGGCTGTCACAAGAGGGGGACAGGACAGCTGTGCTGGGAGAATGAGTTTCAGGGAAAAAGGGCCCTGTCTGGTCACACTACTGAAATGGGTGACCTGACTGGATGCCAGACATGCTCCAAAGCCTCTCTATCACTTCCCTTCTTAGCTGAACAGGGGAAAAATACAGCAAAAGTTCATGGGTTAAGATAAGGACAGGAGAGATCACTTAACAAATACTGTCATGGACAAAACAGACAAGAATTAGAGATATTAATTGAATTTCACAATAAAAAAAATCAGAGCAGGACAGTGAAAAGTAAAATAAACCTTAAAAACACCTTCCCTCCATCCCCCCTTTCTTCCCAGGCTCTACCTCCTCCCCCTCAGCAGCACAGAGAGATGGGGAATGGGAGCTATGGTCAGATAATCACAGGTTTTTTCTGCTGCTGGGAAAAGCATCCGGCCCTGCTGCAGTGTGAGGTACCTCCCATGGGAGACAGTTCTGCATGAACTTCTCCAACGTGGGACACTCTTCCACAGTGTGAGTCCTTCCAGTACACCCTGCTCCAGCATGGGTCCTCACAGGGTCACAAATCCTACCAGGAATCCCAGCATGGAGTCCCCTCTCCTTGGGTCTGCAGGTCCCTGCCAGGTCCCTGCCCCAGCCTGGGCTTCCCACAGGTTCACAGCCTCCTCTGGGCACCCCCTGCTCTGCTGTGGGCTCCTCCATGGGCTGCAGGTGGGTCTGTGCATCCCTGTGCCCTCCCTGCATGGGCTGCAGGTGGGTCTGTGCATCCCTGTGCCCTCCCTCCATGGGCTGCAGGTGGGTCTGTGCATCCCTGTGCCCTCCCTCCATGGGCTGCAGGTGGGTCTGTGCATCCCTGTGCCCTCCCTCCATGGGCTGCAGGTGGGTCTGTGCATCCCTGTGCCCTCCCTCCATGGGCTGCAGGTGGGTCTGTGCATCCCTGTGCCCTCATTCCATGGGCTGCAGGTGGGTCTGTGCATCCCTGTGCCCTCATTCCATGGGCTGCAGGTGGGTCTGTGCATCCCTGTGCCCTCCATGGGCTGCAGGTGGGTCTGTGCATCCCTGTGCCCTCCATGGGCTGCAGGTGGGTCTGTGCATCCCTGTGCCCTCCCTCCATGGGCTGCAGGTGGGTCTGTGCATCCCTGTGCCCTCATTCCATGGGCTGCAGGTGGGTCTGTGCATCCCTGTGCCCTCCCTCCATGGGCTGCAGGGTCACAGCTGCCTCTCCAGGGGCTGCAGGGGAATCTCAGCTCCAGCACCTGCAGCAGCTCCTGCCCCTCTTTCTGCCCTGCCCTGGGCATCTGCAGGGCTCTTCCCCTCACATGTTCTCAGCCTGCTCTTCTCTGGCTGCAATTACTTCTGAACAATACATTTCCTCCTTCTTAAATCTGCTATTAGAGGCATTACTCCCATCACTGGTTGGCTTGGCCTTGGCCAGGAGCAGGTCCATCCTGGAGCTGTCTGGCCTTGGCTCTGCTGGGCATGGGAGAAGCTTCTGGCAGCTTCTCACAAGAGCCACCCCTGTAGCCTTCACAACTACCAAAACCTGGCCCCTCAAAGCCAACACAACTACTGGCCTCACTTTCTGCAGGGGCTGACACAGCTCACAGACATTCTTTACCCAATCTATGGTAGTGAGAAAACAAGCAAACCAACCAACACCCCAGAAACCACTAGGTCTCCTTCTAGGAAACCTAATCACAAATTGATAGAAATAAATTTTTCCTTACATAACCACTAACAATAACTAAGCATCTCTCTCACGCTGCAGGACCACCTGTGCTCCAAAACATCTAATGAAAACATAGGAGATCATCATAAAACATCTGTAGATTGGAATTCAATCCTTATAAGTAGTCATGTAAACAACTAAAATAAACACACTGGCCATACATTGCCTTGTGTGATAAACAGTGCTAATACTTTGATAAAACTCAAGAGAAGATGTTGGGAAGGATGAAAGTTTGACAAGGAAGTCTCACAGATATGGATGCTTAGCAGAAAGATTTTTGAATGTAGAATCTGATGAAGGAATAGAGATGGAAGCAAGTTTTGATACAGAAGAAAAGAATTGCTGAGCCAGTCTCACTGGATAACCAAGGAGCAAAGGGTGTGTTAGTTAGAAGGGGTTTTTATGGCTTAGAGCAAAGGATAAACCCACCCCAAACAAGAAGATGTTTTTACCAAGCACAAAGAGAGCACAGGCAAACAAGGCAGCAAATGTTGCAGGTAGAAAAAAGGTCTCAGAATTTTCCACTGCAAGAAAACTGAAAAACAACTTCTAGCTTAAACTGTAATGT
The DNA here is from genome assembly GCF_037042795.1 of Molothrus aeneus. NCBI lineage: Eukaryota > Metazoa > Chordata > Aves > Passeriformes > Icteridae > Molothrus > Molothrus aeneus. The sequence goes on along the minus strand of NC_089651.1, from coordinate 2,837,262 downwards.
ACTGACTGTTAGTGATTGGAGAACAGTGACATGAATATGGTAATTACAGGAGTTATGATAGGCTATAGGTAATAGTTAAGGTATAGATTGGTTCTACTGTAGGAAGATGCTCAGCAAAGAAAAGTATAGAATGCATTGTAACCAAAAGAAAAGTCTAGAATGCAATGTAACCAAAAGAAAAGTATAGAATGCATTGTAACCAAAAGAAAAGTCTAGAAGGCATTGTAACCAAAAGAAAAGTCTAGAAGGCATTGTAACAAAAAGAAAAGTCTATAATGCATTGTAACCTAAACTAAGGGTGCAGCTGGAGCTGACAGCTGTAGGCACAGCTCTGTACCCCACGACCCTGGACTGCTGTAACATCTTGGATACAATAAACTGCATTTTGGAGAGCTCCTGGAGTCCCACATCTCTCATTTTGGCTTTTACAAGAAGAACCAACCTTCTCCTCATGACTACAAAGCTACTTCACTTCTGAGCCTGAAAGCTTCCATTGGTTTTCAAGGTCAGTGACTCAAATGCAAAAGAAAGGAGAGACTCATCCTGGTAACTTGTTAAAATACTGTCTTGAAAATGAGAAAGATCTCTTTAATCTCTCTTGAGCTGAGTGTGCCCACAGCCCAAGCTGGCAATGATCAGGCAGGCTGTTATAAAGAACCTGGGTGGCTGCAACACATGCAGGAGTGATGCATGGGATCCTGATGAGAATGTGAGTGCCTGCCTGCTTTTCTCAGCTCCAAAAGCACCTCTGCCTACCAGCTTTACAACCAGAGGATGTGGTAGGGCTGCAAGAACCTGTAAACAGCCTGGCTGAACTGTGCTGCCCAGTTCAGAGATAGCTCTGCTTCCAAGACCGTGCAATGAGAACAGTGGAGGAGCTCTCCCTCACACATCCACACACCTGGACTCCACCTAAGAGTCATTCACATTTAAAACCACATAATCACCATCAAAAGCTGTAAGGATCCCTAACCTATCACAGAAACATGGCCATTTATGACATGCAGACATGGGTGCCACTCCATGTTAGCCAGATAGCTATTTCAACTGAGTGACTTCTCTGACATTGCTAAAGAAGGCAGAATTCAATTACACAGGCTGAAATAGGATACAGGTTCAACTGGATCTTTGATGACCAGCAGCGTTTAGGGCTTTCATTTCACGTCTCATTCAAAAGATAAATGAATACCATTCCAAAGATGAGATTGCCAACAGAGAATGTCTCTTCAGAAAAAAATCAGCTAAGAAAGGTAATTTCACTCTTTCACATATAAACTTTACCATTCTGTTTGTCTCTGAAATGACTGATGTATTCAGTAGATACTACATGCTGAAAGAAATAATTCAGAGGTTGCACATCTTAAGCAGTAGGAAACTCCAGCTATTGAACTGCCTGAATTGCTAAATCAGTAGTTCCTTTTTAAAAGCAAGAAAATGATTGATGTATTTAGGAAGAACTCTATTTCTGCCAATGTGAAGGACTGAACCGATTTTTATCATAACATTATAAAAAGTTTGAAAATAACTTTGACATACAGTTGCTGAAGGTTGAGCATGACTGTTATTTTAAAGTTGCTTCAATCATAATGGAACTAGCGAAGGAAATATTCAACCAGAACCATACATGTTTCCTTTTATGCTTCATACCTACCCTACCTTAAGCACAATATTATTTTAACATCTTGTCTATTCTTTCTGTGGGGAATGAATGCATGAAAGAAAGCCTAACAAAAGCAACAGGAATCTGCAGTGTGAGTTAGTAAGCACTGAACCTTGAATGGGCTTTAATGCCACACTGACAGATTAGCAAGCCTCTTTCAAACACAACAGGTATTACTCTATTGATTTTACTCACTTATTTTTAATATGTAATCAGGTATGGTATGTTGGATTATCCAGAAAAAGTCTACTGTGAAGGGAAGTTTTTGGGTACATTAGGTTCTTTCTGCAGAAAATTGACACATCACTAGCAAAGGAAATCTAGACTACAAAAATGTTTCACTTGATACAGAAAAAGCCTGGGAGGGTACAAGAAAGTTTCTAAGGTTCCATATCAGCAAACCTTCCTATTTCATTTCTCCTCTGCACATACATATGAGTACAATCCTAAGTAGAAGCTTGTTTTCTTGACTCCACACACTGCATGTAATTGAGCAGATTCTGCAAAGAGTCACCTCCTCTAGCTGTGGCTTCTTCACTGCAGTGTGGTATTGAACAATTCATGAGCTCTTCCTGAACCAGACTGTTGAAAACCATGGGTGTTACTCTGCAAAAACAGATACTCTGACTGAAATTCAACAGAACTGTAAATGTTACAGAGGAGATGTCAGTACAGAGGGGATGGCACTCCCTTCAGCACGGGTTTAACTCACATTTTCACCCTGACTCCTTAAAGCAAAATAATTGGATTAGTTACCTCATTGTACATAAGCTACAATCTACATAAGTCACCTACGAAAGTGATTTATCCCATTTTGTTCATCTTCCAAGGATTACATGAGTGGGGACATGATCTCTTCCTCCAGATGTCAGCCCAATGCTTTTGGGGTGATTAATTGTGATCAACATGGGAAAAGCTCTCACCCAAGAGTTCCCCAGCTGTGTGTTCTCCCTCCCTCCAGCCCCTTCCAGCTTTATGCTGTGTTTACAGGAGCTCAGAAACAGGAAAAAAATAGAAATGAGCTCCACAGCAAATTCCTGGAAGAAAAGGCCATCAAAGGCCAGGAGGCTCCTGTGGCTCCTTCCTGCAAAACTGGACCTATAGGGAGCATGGGGTGGGAAAGGTGTCCCACAGGACACAGAGCTGGACACTGATCCTTCCCAGATTTCCCTGGCAAGGATGGTCCTGAATATCCTCCTGTATGTCCCAGGAAGGTCCCTGCCCTCTGGTGCGGGATGGGAGGGGTAGAGGTGGCCCTCTCACACTCATCCCTCTCATTTCCCCCTGTGCTGCGTTGCCCCTGTGGTAGGGGTGCTGGACACCCTAAAAAGAGGTGCTGACCCCTCTCTTTAGGGTGTCCAGCCCTGTTCCCAGGGGGAGGGTCCTTGGCAGCACCCATGGGAATAACCAACCTTTGTTGGGGGCTGGGAGCTCTGCTGAGGGAGGGGCTGTTCCTGGTGTCCTGAAATGAGGCTCCTGCTGTGTGACAGGGGCTTTCTGCCTGCTGGGCTGGGGGAACACCCTCCCTGAGCTCAGCCCCACACTGCACACCCACAGCTCCTTCCAGGCAGCATCCGCTACAGACACGTCCCCTACTGCTGTCCCTAGGCAAGGGGGCTCGTGGCTCATGCCAGAGCCTTCTTCCTGCCCAGGAAAACTCCTCCCAGGAAAGGGAGGAGCCCCCCACAGCCCAGGACGATCCAGCTCAGCCCCCCTAGAGCCAGGCTGCCCTCTGAGCCCCACGTGCCCTGGGCCAAGCAGGGATTGGGGACTCTCTTGGCCACAGCCACCACAAAGAAATTGGACGCTCAAACCTCTGACAAGAGGAAAAGGGCCAGCAAAGCCTCAGCCTGGAGCATGAAGGGAGCAGACTCCAGGCTGCTCAGGGAACTGCTAAGCAAGCTCCCAGGGGAAATGGTTTGGAAGGTACTGCGGTCCATCACTGCTGCTCGCTTTGGAAACATCTCCTAAGGCACAGGAGCAGGCAATGCCCAAATGTCGGAAGGCAAGCAGGCAAGGCACGAGGCTGGCTTACCTTGACAGGCATCTTCTCTGGGAAAGAGGATGGAAAAGGAAGCTGTGTGCCCTGTGGAATCCAGGTCAGGGCAAGAATACACAGATGCTTCTAGCCACTGCAGGGAGAAATTTGATGTGCTGCAAGTTCAGCGGGAGATGAAGGTGGCCAGAAATGCAGGGCACGATAAAAAGAGAGGTTTTAAATACATTAATGGAAAAAAAAAAACCCATTGCAGAAATGACATTGAAATAATCTTGTTCCCTTCTGGGGTGTGGATGGTCACCTCCCAAACAAGGACAGAGACACAGCAAAGGTGTTTAAGATGCATTCTTTGCCTCCCTCATCCACACTCATCCCTCCCTTCTCACTGAAAAACATGGATTATCTCATTGGACCCTCCAGAGCCCAGAGGAGGGCAAGCCCTGCTCAGCAACATCCAAACCATCTGTGTGATATCCACTGCAATCCCATCCTGAATCAAGACCCAGCTCTGTGCCACTCACTGATAAGAAAATGGATCCTATCCCACTGAAAACCAGTACATCAGCCAGTTCTTCACCCAGCACACCCTATCCCTGCTCAGCTCACACCTGGACACCTCCTCCATATATATTCTGTGAGGGACAGGATCAAAACTCCACTTAAAATTCTGAAATAGAACCTGCATTGCCTTCCCACCATCCATGAGATGGGTGACTTTATGGCAGCAGGATAATCCATCAGTTAGACAGGAATTTCCCTCTGTTATTTCACGCTGCCCATGGCTGACGCTCGCACTCTCCTTCCATCACTTCCCAGCAGTGCTAAGTATGACCTTCTCCATCATTTTTCCTGCTATCAAGACAAGATTAACAGGGCTGGAGTTTCCTGGAAAGTCCAAGCCCCTCCTGTCAAGTCAGACATAGCTGAAAAACACTGAGCCAGCATGGACCTCCTTGTTCTTCAGGACCTTGGGCAGATGATTCAGGGGCTTCCTGTTGGGACAGACCGGCATGCATCCCATCCCACGCCACAGCCTCACAGATACTGTTCTGGTCCAAGCAATTCCAAATGGAAGATCAATGGAATGCTTGTCCCAAGAAATTCCAAATGGAAGATCAATGGAGTGCTTGTCCCAAGCAGTCCCAAATGGAAGATCACTGTCCCTCACCACACTGTGCCTCCACTGTTGGACACCTTTCAGCACCCAGAGAAGCCAGTGGGTGGTACTCGGCAGAGCCAGGGTCTGTGAGATAAGGACACTGGGAACAGCCAAAAGCAGAGAGGATGCCCAGAGAACCAAATTCCCATGGGATTCTGCCACCCTGAGTGGGCCAAGCCATGCTTGGCATGGCTTTGGGCATCAGGGTGCTGCTGGCGCTGGTGGCTGCAGAGCCACAGAGGGCTGAGCTGAGTGTCAGACACCCACAGAGAGCTGGGACAAAGACTGTGGGCAGGTGTCCTGGATTGCCAAGCGAATTGTATCTATTTGCCATCTGTAGGGCAGTTGTCTTCTGCTCAGTGGGCAGCTTTCCTTATCTCTTCCCCAACTGGGGAGATGTCTGCTGATAACAGCTATTGAATGTCACTGCATGGCTGATAAGAACTACAGCATCCCATTGGGAGATGTGAGCCCAGAGGGAGGAGCCAAGCATTCCTACCCAGATATAATCTGGAGATTCTGGAACACCAGCACGGCTTCTCCACTGGATTTCCCAGAGGAACAGCAGCTGCCTCTTGCCCTGGATCTTCAGAGGAAGAGACGGCACCTTTCTCCAGGATCCCTGCTCCAGCAGAACCAGCCCTGACACTGCAGGAGGGCTGAGCCACAATTCCAATGGGACTGCTGCCACCAGCCTGACCCACAGGGTGTCAGGCTGGGCTCTGACTCTGCCAGTGTTGGTTTAGTGTACTGCATTGTTTATTTGATCCTTTTATTTTATTCCCTAGTAAAGAACTGTTATTCCTGCTCCCATATTTTTTGCCTGAGAGCCCCTTAATTTAAAATTTACAGCAATTCGGAGGGAGGGGGTTTACATTTCCCATTTCAGGGGAGGCTCCTGCCTTCCTTAGCAGGCACCTGGCTTTCCAAACCAATACAGCAGGACACAGAATCCCAGTGGCCTCCCGTCCCCAGTGCCAGCTTGCTGCTTACATTTACTTCATTTGCTTAAAGCATTCTTGTACTGTAGTTTTCTCAGAGGAAAAAAAATCTTATATTAAAAAAAATAATAGCAGGAAAACTGACTTTATGTCAGAATTAAACACACAATAAGCTGTACAACATCAGCATGATTTTCACATGTGGTTTTCTCCAGTCCCCTCACTTGTCAGAGTATTTCTCAAAAAGAAATTGGTTTCTTATGCTCATTTTGATGAATGAGGCACATTTTCCCTCACTACCTCTTGATTAACCTCAATGAGATCACTCATTAAATATGTTATCATTCACTATTTTGAACTTCAGCAGAAACATGGCTCCACACAGTAAAATTCTCAGTTGTACACATTTTAAGAGACTGAATTCTCTACTCAGTTTGAATAGGATCTTACTCCTAGATTGGCTAGTTAGATTAAGGAGTTAAAAATGGCATATTCATCTTTGGCAGCTTCATTGGTTACACAGATTGTTCTACACAAAAACCCTACTCTAGATGCTCTTTCATTTCACTAGAGCCATTTATTATTCATTTCACCTAATTCAGTTGCACCAGATCCAAAGGTTTCCATTGAGGTGAAATTCCCATTGAAGCCAAAAGGATTCCTGTGTTAAAAATTTTAAGTACCTCTCTATGCCTGCTTGAGTTTTATTGAGTCTGGAATTTTATTTCTAGGTTTTCAGCAAATTTAAATATTCATGGTTGATTCTCCAGTCCAGAGCTGGCTATTAATAAGAAAAAGTAAGGTGGCAAAGAGCTTATTAAACTCAGTAATGTTCCCTAAATACTGCCTGTAGCTAGAGAGCTTGAGGTAGTTTTTAGCTGGTCTACTACCTAATTCTGGTACTTCTCTGTAGAATTACTGTTTTCCACTAATGTAGGCATCTGCCTGGAAAAAAGTTTAAAAAAACCAAAGGGGTCGCAATGTCCTGAGAAATAAGCTATAAATTATCATAACTGCACTGCACTCAAAAGCAGACTTGCTGGGTTTTGGGTATTTTTTTAAATCACAGTAAAATGAGATGTCATTTGTAGTTAATTCACCATGAAGTTGGTATTTTAAAGGAACTGTCTTTTCTGTACAGCTCACATCACAAGGAAAACTTCATATATGGAAACTTCTTAGTTGCAAAATGGAAATTTCATTAACATATGAATATTTCTATTTGCTCAAATACAAATATTTGCCTGGAATTTTGAGCATTTCGTAGTTCTGTTTTCTTTAAGTAGATTCAATGGTGATTCTGCCACTTGAAACAAATTTAAATCCCACTGTTTGAGTCCTCGGAATCCAAGAGGAACCTGAAGCAGATATGGCTGCACACAGAATGTGTGAGAGATGATCCTGGTGATAAACTGGACAGATGCTAAATTAGGCACTGAGACCTCTATGAAGGGACACAGCCTCTAACAGAGAACCAATTACAATGCCTCGGTCTGAGCAAGGCTTTTGTACAAAATTTGGCCAGATAAGCTCTCAGCTGTAGGTAGTTCAGCAGGAACACAGGGCTTTTATATTTAGAGTTCAGAGGTTGCTGCTCCTAATCTGAACATGATGATCCTCCTGTAGCATTTAATTAGAACTCATGGATGAATAAATGTTGCGGTTTGTGTTTATTTCATTAAGTTATTGTTAAATGATTCATTCTGTTTTCCCCAAGCTGATTTTTCCCTAAGTTGTACCCTTCCTTAAAGCTGTCCCTCAAACTATTTCCCCTCCCTTTGTTCTAGTCCCTTCCCTGCCTGTCAAGGTGATCCTGCCCCTCCTTCCCTGCCTGTTCAGGCAACCCTGCCCCTTTTTCCTGAATGTTCCCTGCCACTCACCCCTGGGCCAACCCCTGATTGAAACACCCGCTTGGAATTCCCCTAATCCACAATGCCCCATTGGCCAATGTGACCTTTCCCTCTCCTGCCCCTATCCTGATTGGTCCCACAGTGTTGATGCAATCCCCTTGCTCCACCCCTGAAATCCCCCTATTGGTTGTTTTCTGTATCCACCCCCTGGTGTGTAGCTGTATTTAACCCCTTGCACTGAGGTGTGTGGGGCTTGTCTGCCTTAATCATTTTGGCAGGAATAAATTTCCTGGATGGAATCTCAAGACAAAAGAGCCTCCTCCTTTGTCCAGTTTTGCTGTGGCCGTAACAGTGTGCACTGTAGAGCTTGCAGCTCTTCAAGTTCAGCTGTGGGCACGCCCCAGTCCCAGCTGTGGGCACATAGCAGTGCCCACCTGTGGGCACACCCCAGTCCCAGGTGTGGGCAAAGCCCAGTGCCCACCTGTGGCACACCCCAGTTCCCAATCCACAGCTGTGGGCACACCCCAGTCCCAGCTGTTCCCCAGTGCCCAGATGTGGGCACACCCCAGTCCCAGCTGTTCCCCACCCCTGTTGTGGCTCCCAGAGTGTTCAGAGCTAGCTCAGGTTCCGGTGGGCTTTGGCAAATAAACACCCAGCACTGTGCAGCACCATGAAAGGAAACAGGAACAAACCAAGCTCCCTTCCCCAGGGATTCCAGGTGCTAAGTACATGGCAAAGGGAGGTCCCTGCATTTTTTGCCTGTTCAGCTAGGATAGCCTGTATTCTTGTCACACCTAGGAAGGACAGGCACCTCTGCCCATCCTTCACTAACCGGGTGTCTGCAAAGCTGTTCTCACGTTCTCGCTCCTCTCTCCAGCTGCAATTGCTGGTGTTCAGTAACATTTGGCCTCTCTTAAATACATTATCCCAGAGGCAATACCAATGTCACTGATGGGCTTGGCCTTGGCCAGTGTTGGGTCTGTCTTGGACAGGCAAAAGCTTCTGGCAGCTTCTCCAGAGAAGCCTCCCTGCTCTCCATTCCCTACCAACACTTAGCCACACAGACCCAGTAGGTATGACCACAAGTCATACAAATATTAAAACACTGGAACAATTTGTTATTTGTCAAGGTATCATCTCAGATAACATAAAAGATTAATACACCTGCTATTCCTTTACTAAGTAAAGAAATAAAAATACACAAACCCAAAGACCTGCATATATAACAATAAACTACACAGAAAGGTAAAAATATTACATAAACAACCCAACAAAGCGCCACCACCACAAAACCACCACCCCAAACCCAGCTTAGTGTTTTGTCCTGGCTTGTAAAATCAAACTACTGCATATGCATGTATAAGGCAGAGTAAACAGTGCTGAGTTGTCTCCTCATGTGAGGGTCAGCTGGGTGTTGAACAGTGTTCTTGGTCTGGGAGATTGACACTGAGATAAAACAACTTTTTCTTCCAGTGACAGTTACTTGTTGATTTGCAGACAGATGTTCCCTTGATCCTCAGAGATGGTCTTACTCAGATTTTTCTAGTAAATATTCTTTCATCTATTCCCTGGTTTCTTTACAAATGACAGCTTTGTTTTTTCCATCACATTAAGATGTCACCCTTGCCATTTTGCAATAAGCACCGCTGGGGCAACTGCTGCAAACAGCTTGGCAGCAAATGGAGCAGGACAACCTCAGCCACCTGGAACATCTGCCATCTCTGGGTCTGTCACACCCTCAGGAGTGACACATCAACCACAGCCACTGTTCTCTGCAATAAACTGAGCATCACTTGCTTTTCACCCCTCTTGTCTCACTGTATCCTGGCTTTGTCTCACCTTGAAATTAGAGGCTTTAGGAAGAATCTCATGCAAAGCCTTGTGCCCACAGCTGCACAGCTGGTTTGTTTCCCAAAATAAACCTCATGTCTTATTTTACAAAAGATCATAGGTAGAGAAAGGCAGGGAGTTTTGACATTTAGCTTACTGTACTCATGGAAAAATCTCTTTCTCTGCTTTGCTTTGGTTTTTGTTTGCTCTTTTTTTAAACCAGGCTCCTTGACTGAAATGTCTTGGATAGATACACACCTAAAGATTAATCCAGTTTAAGAATCAAAGAAACTGCAGATATAAATACAATTCTCACATTTTTTCTAACCGTAGGGTCCACAGGAATACACTACAGGGGGTTTTACCCAAAGGACTACAGAATACAATATATTCCAGAAGAAGCAATTTAAGAGACAAGAACACCAAGACATTATGCAGCTTCTTAGACAACAACTGCATATACTGCCAACTAGGATGAAACAAATCAGATAGAGACCTCCTGATTCCCATGATATGACATCACATACTGAAGATGTAAGCACAGCAACATTTCATTACACACCTGTGAAATCAGTGAGGTGCTGAAGAATCCATATATAACTTCCACAACACAGCAAGTCTTGATTTACTTACTTGCAATATAATTAATAGAATTCAAAGCACATTTCTCAGCCATGGTACATACTGAAATATTATCTCTCACCCCAATATTCGACAATTCTTTGCAGGCTCAGCCCAAAACAACATGAAAAAATAACCGTAGTAATTATCACATCCTGACACTCTGCTGCCATATCTTACCCTTGCTCCTGTTTATAATCAGCAGATAATTCTTTGACATCTCTCTTTCATTCTATGTGATGTGAGAGCATATTTTTCAGTGCTTTGCAAAGACTAAACACACATGTACTGCTATCACAGATCCATCCACCTCCATGAGCTCCAGCCCACACAAAGCTCTTCTAATGCCCCAGAAACATACTCCCATTTATTGTGTACCACTTCAGACAGCAGCTGTCACAAGACAGGGGAGAAAAGATATGGTGTGCTTGTTTTTATTCTGTTTTGGAGGCAATGCTCTCTCATTGCCAAAAGCCCTCCTGCAGCCCCTGGAAAAATACTGCACTTTCTTTTCCATGCCCCTAGTTGGGAGCCCACTGCTTCAAACCCTTTTGCAGTTTCCAGCTCATCACCCGAAATGATAATTTTTACAGAAAGACACTGTAAACAAGTCCCACCACTGGTCAGATCCCAGAGTGTTCAGATGCATCTCTTAGACCCACTCACAGGACTCCAGCACATGCAGGCAGGTGTTCAAGGAATGCCTACAATTTCCAGGCATTCAATCATCTGTTTACTCCTGCCTTTGACATCATGGGTTGTCCTGTCTATCCCATCCTCACCAGTAGTGACTACCACTCCACAAATACAGAATAACTGTGAACCTGTCCACAAAACCAGCATTAAAACTCCACTGACCTGTCACCCATCCACAGACAGAAAAAAGCAGCTCAATGAATTACCCAGAGTTTTTCTGTTTTAAAGGTTGTAAAAAGATGAGATGGATGCAAAATTGGGGCACTTGAGTTCATGCTGCCAGCAATTCTCACAGAGTATATTTGCACTCCTCTCTGCACATCAAAATGTCTCTCAGAGGCTTTTAACAGGGATCCCTGCCAAGGATGCACCTGGGTTCAAGCCCACAGTGTTACACACAGTTACAGATGCCTATCTCCAGCTCAGCCACCATGCTGCAATCATACAGCAAAGTCACTAAAAATTCCAGCAGCAAAGGTTTCCAACACAAGTATCACAACTGTGTTAAATACGATCAAATGGTAATGATCACAGAGCTCACAGATTTCAGCCCTGGCAAAAGAACGCAAAATGAACAAAAAAGAACTGATTAGAAGATAAAATCAGATCCTAAATATTACAAAAATTCAGTTAGAAGCATCAAGCACATACTTGAAGAAACAGCATTATAAAGAATGGATAGAGAAAGGAATTACTTGACAGTATTTGTGAATATCAATTTGCAGTTCACCTTCAAAAAGGAAAGGTAGCCCCACAACTGTTATGATGATTTCTCACGTCAACCAAAGCAAATGGCAAGAGGTAATTCTTCTTAGCAGCATCCTGAATTATGTATCTGTACATAAGCCTTAAATGTGTATTTTAATTTCACCTCAGTAAATTACTGGTATAAATCCTACCCTTCTCAAATATCTCTGAATTTTTAATTAACTTAATATCATCATTTCAACCAGGCAGTCAGAAACTATGAGTAACATATGATTCATACTCAGAAGTAAACACACCTGCTTTTCAACAACATCTCTAATTACTGGCTCATTTTACCCTTTACATGGCATTGAAGCCAATTTGGGTCATACTGTTTTTAGCTGGTGACGAGTCCTTTCAGCTCACAAATAATGTATAAGATGTTGCTGTGTTGTCAGTTTGAAGGACATTTTCAAATGCACTGTGGCAAATTTAATACATGACCAAAACACATCACTTTACTTCTGATACGCCTCACTTCACTACGAGCTTCCACCAGACAAGGCTTTGCCAAGAACATTTAGGCTTTGATTTGAATCGTTGCTCCACCACTTTATTGTCTTAGGTCTGTGTCATAATGATTGAGGGAGTGAGACTATATACTAAATAAAAAAAAGTGCTTATTTCTAATGTTAAAGATAACAGGAGAACAAACAGACATGGGGTTAAAATACTTAGTGTGCAAACCCAGGGCACTGGGAATATTTCTCTGTCTGCTCTGGGGTGCCCTGACCCCCAGGGCAGCACTGACTCTGACCCTCATTCATGGAGGAAGTTTCCCAGACTTCAGGACAGACTGGAATCCACGAAAGTGTGAAATAGATTATAGAGAGCAGTGTGGGTGCATCACTGGGTGAGAAAATGAGGTTTTGGGGTTTTTAGCATGTTGTGGATGGCAGCAAGATGGAGGGCACAGGGTGTCATCCTGGTTTTTTTCTTCATGCTTCTTCTTCCTTCTTCTGCATGGGTTTGGGTGGCATTTTGTAATTGGGCAGAAAAGTTCCCATTGCAGCTCTTTGGGATCAGTTATTAGGTTAAAAGGGAAAATAATCCAGGTGTCAGTTCTTAATTGGATAGTTTAGTCTTAAAAGACTTTGGAACAAGAGTTTGTTGGCCATTTGTGCCTTCTAATTGAAAGCTGCTGAACTCACAGTAGTGAGACTGTTTTACTGATCAGAAATAATAAACACCTGAGTCTGAATTACTGTCTCAAGTGCCTTCAATCCAGACCCAGAGAAACCCACAGCTGGTACCCCCACAACTTAGGTGTCCTTTGGGAGACAATGAAGAAAGCCTTTCCTGAACTGCCTCTTGCTCCTGAAAGCACTATGTCTGTTAGGGGTAATCAGTGAAGCAAAAGGAGCCCTGCTTCAAAGGTGGCTCATCACCTCTCTACTCTGATGTCATGGTTTGAGGCTGGTGCAATGCCAGTGCCCCCATGAAAATACATTCTCCCTGGTGTCTGCTGTGAGATGGGACCAGGAATAGAGCAAAGCAGGCTCCAGCTTAGGAATAGAAGGGAAAAAAACTTTATTAACCTACAATATACAAAAGAAACACACAAAACTCAGCATGAAAACCTTCCAAACATTCCTCCTCCCCCCCAAGCAAGTTCCCAATGCATCACAGTAAGACAAAACCTTGGACTCTCAATTCAGTTACCACCCCTCAGATCACCAGCTCTCAGTCCATCACCACCCTTTAGATAATCAATTCTCAGCTCATCAAGGAGAGAGGAGTCCCTCTTGTGCCATAGGCTTCCCCTGGAAACACAGTTGAGACTCGTGTGTTTCCTGTCACACGTGGCACCACCCAGAGATCATTTACCATCGTGACATCTTCCTTCCATGCCCAGTGCTCTCACCACTGCACATGGACCAGAGCTGCTTCTAGGGTTGTGCTTTTAACGCTGCTTTGCCCAGTTCCAAAAAGAGCACAGTCTCTCACCTTCGGGACACCTGTCCCCCCCCAAATTCAACCCCTGGGGCTGAGGGGTCTCAACACTGAACTCTCTTGTCTCTGAGGCATTGCCTCCCCCTAAATGCAGTCTCTGTGTCACAGGAAAAATGGTTCTGTCCATGGCTATACAACAAAAGTCCAGCCAAAGGGCACTCCATCATCTCCTCCCACCTATAATTCTTCTCAACTTCTCTCGGACATTTTTCACTTGCACAAGCTTTCATCACACTTGCTAATTTCCTGCTATTCATCCCTATCTCTCTTCTCATTCAGGAGGAGGATCAGCATTTGTAAGGTTTCCATCATCCAAGAAAAGGGTTAAAAATCTCAGGCTCTGCCTGTCCAGAACTCCCAAGGCTGCCCTGCTGGGCACCTCCTCGCCGCACCCCCTCCTCCTTCTCGCCAGCCCCGCTATCCAATTTCAAGGTGGCACAGGCACAGACACTCTCTCTCTCTCTCCCTCTCTCTCTAGGGGGGCTGCCTGCTGCCTCTCAGTGCTCCTCCACCCTTCCATCCTGCAGGGGCCTTCACCTCCCCTGTCTGTCCAAGGCCCGGCCTACCCGGCCCAGGCCTACCCGGCCGCATGGCTTCCCCTCCCCTGCCCAGCCACAGCAGCCGGGCAGGGCAGCTCTGAACCTTTCCCTCACTGGAACCAAGAGAGAATTCCCCTGGGAGTTCTCTGCTTTTAACCCCTGTGTTCTCAGAGGCATATCCATGTCCCCAGTGGCCACACCAGGTGCCAATATTCAAATCTGAGCACTGACTGTTTTGACCACAGCATCCCATAAAACTCACTTCCTCTCAAACCACGACATCTGAGCATTTAGTCTGGCCAGGACGTGCACCTTCAGAAGGCTGGAGCTGTTCTCACAGATCTGATGTGCACTTAGCCACTGAAACATGCATATAACAGAAGATGTATCTGCTGAAGTTTTTAAACTCTCCAACACAACTAAAATGTGACAATTCTCATACACCAAGCCCTGTTCATTCTCAAACCAGCCTGTATGTCAGATTTCTCAAAGTTAGCATCATTATCTTGATTTGTAGCGTACTAGTAAACCCTATACATCTTCAAAGAAAAAAATGAACTGCCTTCTGGTTCAGGTTGTATAGATTTTATTCACAGAAGCTATCGCCTTCTGACATCTACCTCTAAATTGTTTGATGGAATGAGAGTACCATACCTGCCATGCTTCCTTTGCCTGGTGTGCTAACTCATATTGTAGATCAAAACAATACAAAAGCTATGAAAAACACAGGAGTCAAAAATGGTTATGTCCTCCATTTATCAATTTTAAACCATCACTTCAACAGTTTAGAGAATCTGTGCTCTAGATATGAAGATCCCTTTACATCTCTAAGAAAAAAGAATGTTTTGAGACTCTTGGGTGAAGGAATCACAGGCAGAGGGGCTGAAATGTGGCCTGGGTGGGCAGGACCCCTTTGGGCAGTGCTGGTAGTTCCATATATTGCATACACAGAACACATCTCCAGCATCCTGCATCCCTCTGGGTGTGCTGATGCCTCTGAGCAGCAGATGTTTGAGGAAGGAATGAGCAAATTACACATGGGTTAGCAGCAGGAAGGATTAGCAGCAGGGCAGACAAGGCTCTGAGGTGGGAATGCCTTGCATTTCTTCCCCGTGATACTGCCAGGACTTCCTGCTGGATGGCAGGAGACTTGGGAGGGCTTTTCCTATTTAAAACAAGGCTACAGGCAAAAATAATTAAGTACTCAGATTTATTCTGGATGAGATGAAAATATTAATGTCCTAGTTCATTCTTAAATAATCATAAACAATGCTGACAATTAGAAACTATGGGCTTTTAGTGTACACTGATGGACTACATCCACAGAAGTATTTAGCAGTTTGCTGAAACTATTTGAAGCAGATTTATTGACAACTGGGCTTAATAAACACACAAATTACTGCACAATCTCTGGGTTACAAGTGGTTCCACTAATTCAACTGTGACAGCTATTTTTCTGTTTTCATTTATTTCTTCCTTAAAAAAAAGTCACCAATTATGATCTCCTCCACACTACAGTAACAATCCACTTCATATCCAAAAATAAATACATGGGTAAACAGTTGTTAACAAACGTGCAGTGCAAAAAAACCTCCCATCATTGAGTTAAGTAATATATAACCTCAATAAATACAAACCAAAATAAAATCCCAAATCTGCAAAATAAAGAAAATAAGAAGAGTCCTATATGGAGTTTGGTAAGATCCCTTTCTCATTTAAGGTAGACAAGGAACCAGCTCTTTTTGCAACAAACTGAAAGGTAGAACTGTGAAGCTGTCAGAAGCAGATTTTGAAAAAGAAAAATCTGGGAACAGGCAAAAATCTAATCATGACTAGTGAGATATCTTTGAATAGGCTGTGATTCTATAAAAACTGTGACTTAGAAACAAATCAAATATTAATAATTCAATAACTTGAAGTGAAAAGCAATCATCTGAATTCTGGTCTAATTTGCACAACAAATTTAGTAGAAGCAGAAGGAAACCTTGAGCTTGCACCACAGGAAACTGGTGGAGCAAACATTTTTCATTTGATGTCCCTTCTAATTAACTAAAAGTGCATGCTAGAAGCAAAAGCAGATGCATCCCTGATAAAATTCAACATGGAAAGTTTCAGACAAGACAAACTTTCAGTGCAGAAAAGGCAGAAATGGAACAGTTATATCTTCACTGGAGAGAAAACATCAAGCAGAATGAAAGAAGAGAAAGGAATTACTTCTTCCACATACCATACTTTTCATTACCAAAGAAGGTGTTTTTCAGTAAAGCTTTACCTTTCTCACAGTGACTTCCAGTGAATCCAGAAGGGCAGAGACATTTGTTAGGAGCTACACAAGTTCCACCATATCTGCACCCTTCTTCACAGAATGCTGCAAGATAAAAGGAGTATGTGGGTAATACTTCATTTTTTTAAAACATACATTTGAAGGATAATTAGAAAAACATCTACGTTCTAAGCAATTAACAGAATTTAGCATATTTAAATTCAGTCCACCTGCAAACACAGAGAGAAGCAACTCACTAAAATAACAAGAGGAAAAATCTCAGATTACACCGTAGGCAAACAACCTCACCAATAAAAGATTAGTAACCATCTGGAAAAAGAAGAGAGGAAAAAAATACATCATGTGGTTTTAATGGGGCTGATCATCTTTCCATTATATTGAATATGCAGATGACAATTAAAATGCTCTGCTAATCCATAGAAGACAGGTAGGTTGGATGGTGTCAAATACTGTGTTCCTCACTTCTATCAAATACTTCACTGAAATGTCTGTAAACACATAATAGTTTGCTTTTTAATTTTTTATTGTAAGGGGTAAAGTATGTTTTGTAGAATTAAGAAAGGGGAGAGGAGGGGAGGGGAGGGGAGGGGAGAGGGGAGAAGAGAAAAGAGAAAAGAGAAGAGAGAAGAGAAAAGAGAAGAGAAAAGAGAAGAGAAAAGAGAAGAGAAGAGAAGAGAAGAGAAGAGAAGAGAAGAGAAGAGAAGAGAAGAGAAGAGAAGAGAAGAGAAGAGAAGAGAAGAGAAGAGAAGAGAAGAGAAGAGAAGAGAAGAGAAGAGAAGAGAAGAGAAGAGAAGAGAAGAGAGGAGAGGAGAGGAGAGGAGAGGAGAGGAGAGGAGAGGAGAGGAGAGGAGAGGAGAGGAGAGGAGAGGAGAGGAGAGGAGAGGAGAGGAGAAGAGAGGAGAAGAGAGGAGAAGAGAGGAGAAGAGAAGAGAAGAGAAGAGAAGAGAAGAGAAGAGAAGAGAAGAGAAGAGAAGAGAAGAGAAGAGAAGAGAAGAGAAGAGAAGAGAAGAGAAGAGAAGAGAAGAGAAGAGAAGAGAAGAGAAGAGAAGAGAAGAGAAGAGGCATCAGGACACTTCTGTACTTTGCACTGGTACCCTGAGTAGGACCCTTGCTACAGCTCAGAGCAGCCCCTACCCCTGACTCACTCTCTCCCCCTCAACATTGAACTTCCCCAGTGACTGAGTGGGTTTGACTGCACTTTTGAGAGAAGTTACAATTAATATTTAAACAGCAGCTCTCTGCATCTAAGCTAATAACAGATTTGCAAAGTGTTTCCTGCAAGCTAAAATCACAGATGGAGTGTTGGCAAAGAGATGTTACAAATGCTATGAAAAGGCTTAAAGTGCTAAATAACAGAAGAAATGTTTAAGATTTATTTTCCACTACACTAAAAAGAAAAATAAAGTGAATAGTTTTCTAGGCATTAAAAAGAACCTTTTGCAGTTGTTAACCACTTAGAGGCAAAACCCCACATCATTGTATCTCATGACTGAACTGACAGACACATCTGCCTCACTGTAAATATGTAATTCATAGCATGCCATGCTGTTTTATGGAGGAGAAGAATACGAAAGGGTTTTAGACAAGATCACAGCAGAATATTGTAAGCACCCCTGGAGCAAGGCAGTGGTGTGGAGAAAGCACAGTCACACTTCCTCCCCATCAATGCACACACTCCATATGGGAATCTTCTAAAATATATCTATTTTGAAACCAGCCAATTTCTGAATGGGAAGAAGAGAAATATGGTGTAAGACTAGTTTGGGGTTTTTTTGCATATAAATATTTGTAAGAAAGTATAACTGTACAGAAAGCTGAAAGTACTGGTAAGAAACACAACTCAAAGTATACAAAAACCATGAGAATAAAAAAAAATTCCTTCAAGAGCTATTGAAATTGTGTTTAGTCTCAGCATTCGCAGAGAAGGTGCAAGTTAAGTTCCACATCTACATGGTTTAGTTTCAGAATTCTCAGAGAAGGTGCAAGTTAAATTCTACATCTACATGTTTTCTGGTTTGAAATTGTGAGTAAACAGAGACTTTTGTGAAGTAGTAATACATTTCTGCACAACATCAAAAGAAGCAGAATTTGTGGCAGAGCAGATATAAAGGAAAAGTAAAAAAAAAATGTTGGCAAAAAAGCTAATAGTTCACCCTTAACATATCCCTTATTACACTGGGAAAGAACCACATGGGGCTCTTGAAAGAATTCATAAAGGGGAAAAAAAGATGATGTTTTATTGCCAATAAAAATCATGCATGTCCACTGAAAGTTATTAGTGCTGCTAGGGACAGGTAGGTAAGAAAGCTTCAGTGAGAGCTCTCATGCACTTTCTTTGCCACCATAATGGATAGTACCAGCTTAGTACTGTGAAATATCTGCTTCTTACAGTAAATCCTGTTAGGAGGTCAGCAGAGTGAGGTGGCATTTTCTTCTGTTCTCTTAAAAAGATTTCTAGCAGGGAAAGATGATGTGACAGGGCTGGTGATGTAAAAGGTTCCCCTTAGAACCTGTCTGTTGTGTCAGTGCAGCAGCCAGACTGACAGCCACAGGCACAGCCAGGTGTGCCATTCACATCTGGGGGAAAGGCTGGCATGGGCCAGAACTCCATCCTTCCATTCATTCCCACAGCTGTACCTCCTATATGCTTATTTGTCACTGACATTTTCTGAAAAATCCTTCCGCTTGGATTTTTCTCCTGAGAAGCCTCAGAAAAGAAATGTAAACAATGATTATCTGCTGGCTGTGGAATGTGGTCTGGGGATGGTTTACCAACAGGTGCATCTTTGATTGGTGCCATGGGAATTGTTTTTAATTAATGGTCAGTCACAGCCAGCTGTGTTGGACTCTCTGTCACAAGATTTTATTATTCATTCCTTTCTAGCCTTCTGATGTGTCCCTTCTCTGTCTTTAGCTCTAATATATCATTTTCTTTTAATATAATATATATTGTATAATAATAAATCAGCCTTCTGAAACATGGAGTTAAGATTCTCATCTCTTCCCTCATCCTGGGAACCCTCAAACCACACCACACGTATTAAAATGTGCTAGCACTTACTTGTCAAGTAATTCCAAGTGTTACTGTCCTTTATATTTCCCATCTTAGCAACTTACATGGAAAAAAAACCAAAACCAAAATATTTGCTCCGGGACACCCTAAGGAACTTCTGCATACAGGCTGCTGGGAGAAAGGCCTTTGTACTGCCCAGGAGTTACCCAGGCACCAGCTTGTTCCACAGATGTTGGAGGATGAAGCTGAGGAAGAAGCTGAGAAATAGCTGCAGGAGGAAAGAATCCAACTCTCCTTTTCAATTTCTGTAGATGCTGAGAGATCCTCTGCAACACAGACTAACTGTGCTTGTCTTTGTCACTCAGGCTTTGCTGGATTGATGGGATGTGCTTCATCCTCACATTTTTATGCAAGAGGAGAAAACCCCAAGGAAGAGTGCCAGCACTGTCGTGCTGTTTCCCAGATGGTTCTCGTACAAACCATCTCATTCCTGCATTGTAGAGGCTTGCAGGATATAGAACATCAAACCCACGACTCTCAGAACACAGTTAAAAAAATCACACTGAAGGCTACTGTCCTTAACTGCTAAAAAAGAGCTCACAGTCCAGCATGCAGTACTGATAGCACTACTCTGAATAATAAAAATCCTCAATACCTCTAATAATAAGTTTCAATTATATTTCAATATACAGTTCCAGTTGCTAGCAATTTTACCAAACTTCATTTATCTGAACTCTTTTCTCTAATAGTCCTGCCTCTGGCTGCTGCCTTTTAACACATTTTCTCAAAATTAATTCATTTCCAATAATGAGATTTTTTCCTTTACAGCATTAGCAGAAGAAATTAAGTAAAATCCTTACATCCCATCTGTACCTTTGCCTTATGGACAAGAGGACCCAACAGGGAGCTGCTCAGCAACTGAGGAGGAAACCAGCTGGAGTGCCCATGCTCTCCTGAAAATACTTGCACTGGGGCTTGTGCTTGCTTATATCTCATAGGGGCTTTTGGTACAGATTTCCACTGTGGTTTGGACCCCTCAAAATCAGGGGGGATGGAATTACCAGTACCACAGAACCAGATGTTCTAAATGTTGATTGGAGACTCCCTCCTACTCAAAGTTAACAGAAGAAAGACAAATCATGGCTAGATCAAATATTGCTAATGTATTCCCATAAGCTGGATCAAATATTGCTAATGTATTCCCATGAGTAGACCCTGTCTCTGAAATCATTTGCAGGCTGGAAACTTTGATAAAAAGGAGAGGGGTTACTGAATTTACCATAAAGGGTTTGTCAGGAAAATTAAGTGAAGATGCCATTAGGGTAAAGTCTACACAAGTAAACTTCTATTATTTAGAGGCTTATTCAGTATTCTGTATGTAAAAGAAGCAATCTGTTAATTTCAGGAGGCTTCTGCCAAAGTCAACAGATCTCTGTAATGCCAGCAGATTTCTTCCTCCAAAATAAAAGCCATTATTATATAAAGATCTTTCCTAAAGAGACATAATTTCTCTGTAGAGGAAGAATTTTATTTCTGATGCACAAGCTGCACTATTCTGGCTTTTTGTATGGCAGCACATTGCACAACCTCACTTGGCTGCCACAGAAAAGCAGATACTGCAGCACAGAACCCTCAAGTCGTGCAAATACCTCTCACTTTACAGTGTAATCCAGCAGATACTACAAAATATTTATACTTGAACATATAAAACTGTTTTTGTAAAAGAAAATAAATAAATAAAACCAAATAATTACCCAACAAATTTAAAGGAACATTACCTGACTATGAAGAGATACAAAGGTCACCTTCCCAAATACATATTATTTTTGATATACTAAATGCCTGTGAAGTTAAAAAATGGATGTTGAGGAAAGGCAAGGAAGGGGTCAGGCACAGACTGCCTGGGTAAACAAAAATATGCAGCGTTGGAAGAGAGACAGGCTGGTGTAACTATACAAGGAATTTGATAATCAGTTGATGGAAGGAGCAGAATTTCATTAGCTGATTGGATTTACTCAGACAAGTACACACAGGGGTGCATTGGTAACAATCCAGCTGTGTAAGCTGAATACCAGAACAGTCAGATGGTACCAGTTGCTCAGGTGGGTTTAGAGGACAGCTGGGAAAGTGAAGAGAAAGCACACATCTAAAATAAACCAAAAGAAGGGAGCAGTAGGGGCTCTGCTCTTTTTCTCTGTACTCAGGTGTGACACGATCATCTATAAAAGTGCAAAACTCATTTTGGTTCAGTGAGCTACATCCATTGGACACAGGGTGTGACTTATTTCACACACAGTCTGTCAAATGCCACTGGAGACCTTTCACAGCTGGCTGCAGTCAGAGAAGGACAAATCTGCCAGGAATGAACTTTGGCCAAAAGAATGGTCCTGGAAAATTTTCTTCCAACATGTTGAAGCATGAAAGGGAGTGTGGGTCAGTCTGGCACTCAGGATGCAAACACATCTGAGAGTGAAAGGCAAACTCAGCTGGGCAGCTCTCACTTTTGTGAGGGGCTTGCCACCCAATTTATGCTTCAGATTTGATGTGCAGTATGTAGGAGGGTTATGCAGTTTGGGAAGAGACTATAAATTTCAGATTTTCTATCAGCTAATCATAAAACTATTATTCCTGAATTATTTTAATAGAAATTTCACATACAAAAGATACTTTGCAAATGTAAATAGAGCAATTGCTGCTTAGTGTAGTCAAAATTCCAAGTCGTGGCAGTACAAAATGTGTAAGTGTATGAGAGCTAAATTTGAATAAAGATCAATGAATTCAGAATTTAAGTTAGGAGATGAGGGGTTTTCAAAGTGCTCAGAAAAGCATGAAAGAATTCCTTCAAATTTTGCAGGCAACACAGAGAAAGACAGAAAAAAGGGCAAAACATAAAAATTCCCTAGCAGGATTATGAATAAAATCTACATAAGGAAGAAATTATGTCAAACATAATAAGCATACACACATAATGTGTGTTAGTTTGTGTGTCCATGTATACCTTTGCATGCTACATAATATTTATTGAAGTGGTGAACTAATATTTTAGAGTTTGTCAGTAGGCTATTTCAGCTGATAAAGCAGTGAATCTTTTCAAGTTCCCAGTGTTCTGTCACACAGCACTTGCACAATAAAGATTTAGGTGAATTTGGAAGGCTGAGCATATCCCTCTGAAGGCTCTAAACTCTGAGCCCTTTCTTTACTGTGGTATGATGCTAAATTCTCTTGTTGCTCAGTGTTTTGCTTGACTGATATGTAATCAAGCTGTTGCCATTTGTAGGTGAGCAGCAGGCCATTCATCTGGATGCTTTCAGGGTGGGCTCAAGTGCTCTTTAGCTGGAAATGCTGAATTATTTTGAAAAATGAAACCTAAACTCCTGAAAATTAGTACAATGAATTACAGTGATAAACACGAATATTTTCCTTTGTACTACCCCATTAATGGAGCTTACTTTTGAATGGGCAAGTTACCCACCCTGATTAATACATTTTCACCTAAAATCTTTTCTAATGAACAAACAAGCTATATTTAATTAAATTAATTCAGAAGGCATATTGAATAGACAGAATCTTTCCCTTTTGCTCTCTTGGTAAAATGGCATCTATGAAACACTTATTAATGTCAACATTTATTTTATGGCTCTGAAGAAAGATATGTGACAATTTTGAAAAATTTATTTGAAAAAGATCAATAGAAGAAGTAAGGGACAAAAGCAATATAATAAAAATTGTCCTGTGATATATTATGCTTTTGAAAGCATCTCTCACATCCCCAGATAACTGTGCTAAATGAATATTCTTGTTGCCATTTTACTGCTCTGCTTCCTCAAGGCTAGACTCTTCAATATTTTTAGTGCACCATTTTAAGCCAACTGCAGCTGTCTCTCTAGCAACCTAATAATAAGCATGACAAAATAGGGCAGAATACTTCTTCCACAAACCAACCCAACATCATCTTTCAAAATTCAAGTCAACAGTTTAAACTGCAAAATCAAACTGAAATTTACTTTGAGAAATGACATGATACATGGTACTACTGCAGTTTTTCTTTGCATCACATAAATGTGCTTAGTGCACTTGCTGTTTGTTTTAACAAATGAGTGTAGAATAATTCATATTTACAAACATAACAGTTCCTTTAGAAATCAGTAATGCTTAAAGAATTCTAAGTTAAGGATAAAGAAGCATGTTCCAGAAGCACAACAGTGTGGCATTTACATTTTCTGAAAAATCCCTTTGCCCAGGATTTTTCTCCTGGGAAGCTGAGAAGCCTCAGAGAAAAAGGAAAACAATTTTTTATCTCATTTGCTTCTCCTGTGTTTTGCTCCTGTGGAATGTGTTTGGAGATTGTTTACCCACAGGTGATTGTTCCATTGCATTCTGCTGTGAGTTGTTTTCACTCTTTGGCCAATCAGGGCCAAGCTGTGTCAGGGCTCTGGAAAGTCATGAGTTTTCATTATTATCTTTTTAGCCTTCTGTAAGTATCCTTTCTGTATTCTTTAGTATAGTTTAGTATAGCATTCTTTAATATAATATAGTATTTAAATATAATAAATTATCATTCTGAGAACATGAGTCAGATTCATCATTCCTGCCTTCATTGGGGCACCCCACAAATACAGCAGAAGCATTTTCCCTTGCTTGATCTATTACCACAACTTTGTGAAGACCTTACCTCAAATTTCATTGAACTCACTGAAAAAAAACCTGAATTCAGTAACAGCACCTGCAATTGAGCTCTGCTTGGCCCTCGTACAGTATATGGAATATTCAGACAACATTAAAATAATTTTCCAGCAAATTACAGATCTTACAGATCTCTCATCCCAGAGTTCCAATCCATACAAGCACACTCTGTGGACATTCAGCAGAAGAACAGCTGGATTACCCCTAATATAACAGGAATACACTTTAAATTCCCTCTCCTCTCCTTGCCTTGCCCTGCAGTACTGACAGGCATCCTCACCAGTAAAACACAAGCCTGGTTACCAATGAGAAACATTCCCTCTCAGTGTGAGATTTACTCTATATTGCTAAATAAAAAATCTATCCAAGCACCCTCAAATAACCGTGTGTTATGAAAAACACTGGAATGTTCAATAAGCTATAACAAAAATGCCTACAATGTTAATAAAACATTGGATTGAGGTAATTCCTCTATATGAGAAACACTATCTTTTGAAATTGTAGAGGAAGTTTAAGAAAGCATTTTCAGTCACGGCTGGAAGTGAGGATGTTGACTGTGTGCAATCATAGCCTCTAAAGTCTCAAATTCAGCAATATTTTTTTAAGGTTGCTTGTACCTTATTGCAAACATAATTGAATCTGAAAAAAAAATCCCTTGTTTTGATAGCTGCACAAAAAGTGTAATAGCAAACCAAGGAATTATTGATAACATTTAACTATCTGAAGGTGACATTACTGGGAGGAATTGGATGAAAATGGGAAATAAAAGGGCAATGGGACTTTCAGGTCTGGATGAGGCATGTGTAAAGACAAGTAATTTACAAATCATTTATGAAGACATTAAGAGACTTTGACGTGTTTCTTTTTAAACAAGCACACTAAAATTCAGGTGTTCTCTCTCATTGTCTTGGTACTATACTTATACTGCAAGTAACAGCTACAGTGCTGTCTCTGAAAACATTTTCTAAAAGGCTTTTTCATCACCTTTCAAATCTCACTCATTCTGCCAAGATGATCCACTCAAAAAAAATTTTCCTTCTTCAAAACTGGATCCCATTGTATTGACCAGCACCAGAAGGACAGGAATTGTCAGTCCCAGAGATCAGAGTCCTCTGCTTACACAACAGGAAGGACTTCAGTAGGTGAAACTCTCAGAGCTCCCCCACAATACCCTCCAGCCCTCGCTCCTTATCAGGAGAGATGCCACGTTAGATAGAGACATTTCCCCATTAAGGAACAGAATTAACAGTTAATCTCAATTTACAGAATCTACCTTACCTTGCAGTCTCTAACAGATAGAGGTCTGAATTCACTAAAGGTGCTGCCAAGAAGGCAATCAGAGATGAAAAGCCCTGGATCCCACAGGCAATGCCCCAGGGCATTCTGTCTCAGCTCAGATCAAGTTATAAGGGAAAGAAAGAATAACAGAGAAAACAACGAGGGGTTGGAGAGGTGGAAGAAGAGAGATTCAAGCACAGTGCTAAAACATATCACACTAAATAATGAATTGTCCCATATAGGTCTGGATAACTTTTGCACTTCTACCTCTTCTGACTTTTGCAATTGATGAAAAGAGAATGCAAAATAACCATGAACTGGATCAAAAAGAGAATGAAAATAACCATTAACTGGAGACAATTTATCTCAGTTCCTATCTGCACTTCTAAAGATAAACGTTTTCAGTAGCTAAAGTATTACCACAATAGCAGATTCTTCTCAAAACTTACAAAAGTATACTTTTAGTAATTATTTTAATTTTCCCAGTGGCAAAAGACATGTTCATCTCAATATCAGGATTCACCTGATATAATCTTACCAAATTAGTTTTATCCATTAGAAAATAGACCAAACTTGGATATTTTGTCTTCTCAAAGAGACACCAGATTTTTTCAATAGCAAAAAAAGAAGCCCTGAAGAGTGATATTGTACTCATAATTCCAGAGAAATTTCAGTTAAAAGCAGAGATTGCTTTTGCTCAAGCTTGTGTGACAGCAGGTGTTATACACATCACCATCAGCTTTATAATCATCATAATATGTTGCTTTTAAATAAATCCTTTCATCTCAAGCCTTTATACATTATGAACAATTAAACTTTACAACCCCCCAGTGAGGAAGATGCATTAAGAGCCTGAACCTGCCAGGCACTTCTACAGAACAGAGTTAACTACAGAAATATAATTTAATAAAGAATGCATTTAACAAGTAAGAGCAGAAAAGCAAATATAATCTTTGTGTATATAATCTTTGAATCAGCCAAGAGCATTTCAGAACCCCAAGGGGCCACCCTCTCTGCTAGTGTCAATTAGTAATCTATACCAATTTACAGAGAGTCTAAGAATTTACCCTCTAAATTCTTGGAACTACAAGACTCCAAGGAGTGCCTCACTGTCACTGCTTGTAAGACCATACTGCTGACTTGTGTCTTTGCATGCACATGTCATCATGCAAATATTTCAGCTGATACCTAGAAAACATGCATAACTTTGACCTGATTTTGCCACCTATTCCCTGTCTCCATTTCTATTTTTCTGTAGAGAACTGAGTAGTAACATGTCAGGGAACAGCAAACCAGCATTGGAAAATGATGTACAGATCCCTGGTTGCTTTTTACAGAGCAGTGACACCTTGGTCACCAATCTGACTTCAATGATTCTGCATTGTGACCGTGTTCACAGGGGTCTTAGGATAAGGGAAGAGATGAGGATCTGACTCCGTGTTTCAGAAGGCTGATTTATTAATTTAAGATATATTAAAACTATACTAAAAGAAAAGAAGAAAGGATTTCATCAGAAGCCTGGCTAAGAATAGAAATAGAAAGAATGAATAACAAAGGCTTGTGACTGGGACAGAGAGTCTGAGCCAGCTGACTGTGATTGGCCATTAATTAGAAACAACCACATGAGCCCAATCCCAGATGCACCTGTTGCATTCCACAGCAGCAGATAACCATTGGTTACATTCTGTCCCTGAGGTCTCTCAGCTTCTCAGGAGAAAAAAATCCTAAGGAAAGGCTTTTTCATAAAATATCATGGCTACACTGCATCAGTGCACTCTCTATTTTGCCACAGAGGCTCCAGCACAATGTCTTGTACTTCACAAAACTGAAGTTATGAGAAATCTCTACAGCTAGCTCAAGCATGCCTTTAGACTGGATAAACTGGGGAAAATTTCTTCACTAAAAGGGTTGTCAAGCATTACACTGGCTGCCCAGGGCAGTGGTGCAGTCACCATCCCTAGAGGTACTGGAAGGACACGGGGATGTGGCACCTGGGGACATTGTAAGGATCTTGTAAGGATCTTGTAAGTCTTTTCCAACTTTATAAATTTTGTGATTCTACCAGAGGTGCTGGAACTTTCCAGAAGCACATACTCAAAGCTTGGGGTGTCTGGCCAAAATTTTGTTTCCTGACACATGCAAAACACTCCAGCTAGTGTTTGTTTGCCTCCCAAACTGATAATGGCACTTCAGGAGCACCAGGGGACAGATGCTGCCTAGGTTTTTTTAGTACTTTGGAATCATTTAGGATGATATAGTTCAACATCAATTTGAAATACCTTTCTTATGCATTAGTCTCCTAACAGTACACAGTTTGGTCTCAGTGTAGGAAAAATAAAGCACCATAAAAGACAGCTGTAATCCTTCCATAAAGTACAGTGTGCCTTCCTAATGGAATATGATTTCAAAACAGATTTCCAGTTCTACCTTCTTAGGGGATCTCATTACAATGTTTAGTTTGTGAAAACAGACTATAGGAATACTCCCTATATATCTTGGTAATGCAGCATTTAATTTTATGGTGCATAAAACGCATTTCTCTTAACAGATGTATCCATTCCCTGATATCATGACTAAACTGCTTCATATCCATAAACGCTGTGTGGGGAACTAGCAAAGCTATGGCATTTATCTTTGTTGTTGTGGCACACACTTCTGCTTGGTTCTAACATCCTGCTCCCCTGAAGAACAACAAATTTAGTTCTGAATGCTCTTAAGAGATTTGATCACATGCATGCCATATATATTCTTACATATATTTTTTGATTATGCACACAAAGTGTCCCAGCTATGCATTCTAAAGTCTGTAAGAATTACAAGACTGTTTGTAGATAAGAAATTACTAAAAAAAAAAAAAAAAATTAAAAAAAAATTGGTATTTTCTGGGATCCCCCATCATGAAGAGGAAAGATGAATCTGCCTCCATGTTCTTGGAAGGCTTATATTATATTATATTATATTATACTAAAACTATACTATAGAATAGAGAAAGGCTACTGACAGAACACTACAAAGAATGATACTGAGAACTCGTGACTGCTTCCAGAGTCTGATACAGCTTGGCACTGATTGGTCATTAAGTCAAAACAATTCACAGGTTGGATAAACAATCTCCACCCACATTCCAAAGCTGCAAAACACTGGAGAAGCAAATAAGATAATTATTGTTTTTCTTTTTCTCTGAGGCTTCTCAGCTTCCCAGGAGAAGAAATCATGGCAGAGGGATTTTTCAGAAAATAGGACTGTGACAAATAATTTTTTTAAAGTGCAATATCAAGAAATTTTCCACAAAATGAAATTCAGCCTTTAGCCTGTCAGAGGTTAGCCCTTTTCCCAAATCATATTTAAACATCCCATTTAATTGTGTTCTGTCAAAAAAAAATAGATTTTGCTTTGTATTGAAAAATTTTAGGATGGAGAAACAAAATTGCAATATTCCTTAATTAATACAGAGAAAACCGTGGGCGTACATTTCACAGCAACCTCTGCACAGATCCTGCAGACAACCTACAAACAATACAGGCCAAGAAGTGATCTGGAAGAAGAGATAGGGACAGTGCTATGACCTGATTTGTGGAAATTCTTCCCTGTGTAAGTTGTGATATGAAATAAGGTAAGATTCCTTTGATTGTTAGCTTTCTCCAATTGCCTGCTATGACTGGCCTTGGCAAAGGAGAGTGAGGTTTTTCTTAATATCTGTATATGCATGTTTCTGTTCTCAATATCTTCAGACTGAGACTTTCTGCAATCTGGTAACAGCAGCTATGGCAGATGATGAGCACCTGACTTTATAAAACACAGTTTTAATGCCCCAGTCCTGCCCTCTGATGCAGCTTACTTAATGCATCTGTGAGTGGTTTTACTAAATCTTCTAAAAATAGCTTCCAAAAACATACTATTTGAATCTGCAAGTATCCTCTTCTAAGAAAAAGCAAATGAGCTCCACAGATTGCATGTTCTTTGTTCTTTGAAATAAGTTACAAATCATAGGAGTGACTTCTGTGAGAAGTAACTTTTCTGAAAAAGTTGGGTTCAAGCATAAACAGAGAGCTACAGAGGAAATATCCGAAGACCAAATTAAAATTATTAAATTGAAGGGTTGATGCAAAGGCATCTCAACTATTTCAGCACCATGAGCAACCAGGATCTGGACTAGAAAGGAAACTGCTTCAGGCCATGTTTATTTTATCTGTCAAGTATAACCTATGGTAAATGAGAATGTTCTTTGCAGTGCAATGGCGCATTGTTTTGATACCCTTGTTCACTCATCAGGTATAAGAAATAAACCAATGCCATATCATGGTTCAATAAAATTATCAGAAAAATAACACACTGTAGTATATTCTCTCATGCAGTACCTAGTGTTCATGTGCCTTCCTGGAAATCAGTGTACCCTCAGCAGAATTCTGCATGACAGAAAAGCATGCCACTCAAGCCAAGAATAAAGAATAAGATATACAGATATATAGATATATATATATATGTGTGTGTGTGTGTGTGTGTGTGTGTGTGGAGTGTGGAGATACATACATCAGATACAACAATTTTTGCTTGTGTGTGTGGAGTGTGGAGATACATACATCAGATACAACAATTTTTGCTTATTTTGAAAACATTAGTATTTATTTCAAAGTTATTAGTATTTATTTCATCTGAGCTGGGGGGAAGCAGCTCTGTGGGAAGGACCTGAGCATCCCCATGGACAACAAAGTGTCCAAGAGCCAGCAGTGCCCTGTGGCCAGGGAGGCCAAGGGGGCCCTGGGGTGCTTTAGGGAGAGCTCTGCCAGCAGATTGAGGCTGGGGATCCTGGCCCTCTGCTCAGCCTGGTGAGCAGCCCTGGGGAGGCACATCTGTGAGAGCCTGAATGAGGGATGTGGGACTCCAGGGGCTCTCCAAAATGCAGTTTATTGTATCCAAGAGCTTACAGCAGCCCAGGGTCATGGGGGACAGAGCTGTGCCCACAGCTGTCAGCTCCAGCTGCACCCTTAGTTTAGGTTACAATGCATTCTAGACTTTTCTTTTGGTTACAATGCATTCTATACTTTTCTTTTGGTTACATTGCATTCTATACTTTTCTTTTGGTTACAATGCATTCTATACTTTGCTGAGCATCTTAATACAGTAGAACCAATCTGTACCTAAACTTTTATCTCTAGCCTATCGTAACTCCTGTAATTACCATATTCATGTCACTGTTCTCCAATCACTAACAGTCAGTACATTACAGTTTAAGCTAGAAGTTGGTTTTCAGTTTTCTTGCAGTGGAAAATTCTGAGACCTTTTTTCTGCCTGCAGCATTTGCTGCCTTGTTTGCCTGTGCTCTCTTTGTGCTTGGTGAAAACATCTTCTTGTTTGGGGTGGGTTTATCCTTTGCTCTAAGCCATAAAACCCCTTCTAACTAACACACCCTTTGCTCCTTGGTTATCCAGTGAGACTGGCTCAGCAATTCTTTTCTTCTATATCAAAACTTGCTTCCATCTCTATTCCTTCATCAGACTCCACATTTAAAAGTCTTTCTGCCAAGCATCCATATCTGTGAGACTTCTTTGTCAAGCTTTCATCCTTCCCACCACATCTGCAGGGCTGTGTCCTGTGCCGGGCTCTCAGCACAGGGGAGCTCCTGGAGTGGTGCCCATGGACACTGACAGAGCTGATGGAGGGATGGAGCATCTCCCTTCGGGGGAAAGTGAGGGAGCTGGGCCTGTTCAGCCTCCAGAAGAGAGATGGGACTGAGAGGGGGAGCTGCCAGTGTGTGCAGGGAGGTGCCAGAGGATGGAGCAGGCTCCATCTGCTCACTGGTGCCAGGCAATGAGAGGCAATGGGCAGAAGGGGATGCACGGGAAGTTCCACCTGAAAATGAGGAAGAACTTTCCTGTGCATTGTATATTGGAGACTGAATATTGGAACAGGTTGCCCAGAGAGGGTGTGGAGTCTCCCTCAGTGGAGATAATCAAGCACTGCCTGGTTGTAATCCTGGGCCCTGTGCTCTGGGATGACCCTGCTTGAGCAGGGAGGTTGGAACAGATAACCCACTGTGGTCCCTTTCAATCTTGTCCATTCTGTGATAGTTTCCAATTACATAATGTGAAGTTGAAAATATGCCTGATTAAACCAGGTAGGAAATAAAAGCAAAGCACCAGAAGTACTTCATTACTGTATTGTTTGACTCATACAAATTCCAGCAGACTAAAGGAACTTTTCAAATATCTTCCTCTCCATTCCGGTGGAATCACTCCTGACATCTTAAAAGCACTCCTGACATCTTAAAGTGTTCTCAAACAAGTGGCTATGTACAGAAGTAATTTCTGTTTAGACACTTTTTAAGTATGATTTGACTTTAAAAAAAAGTATATGCTTTCACTGAGCAGCACCAAGTGGTCATTTCTAATGTACACTGGCAAAACAAGTCAAATTGTGGGGAAAAGGTTCTCTCTGTGAAACTTTATAGACTCTACTGATATATCATTGCTGTTTCCTTCTTTTTTTCAAAAAAAAATATCTCCCAGTAAAATTACCAGTGTGTTCTACACTATGGATAATAGTGCATAGCAAAAAGAAAATAAATCTCTTACAGTGTACATAATCTGTCATTAATAGCAAACAAAACTACTGCTGCTGGATAGCACTGGAATAATATTTTCTGTTGCTGTATAAACAGACAACTTGAAATAAGAATATAGACTGAACAGAAAGCGAGCTTCTACTTAAAATTACTATCACTCCTGTGCACTGCAGCTGACATGTTGGCATTTCAGGAACTGCCATTTTATTATCAGACCAGAAATCTGATAATTCCACAGGCACCAAATGGGCTTGAAGAAAGTAATGGGCAGCAGCACCCATCCTGTACAGAGAGAAATCTGCTGCACAGGAGTGCACAGCCTGACAGGCTTGTACTTGTGAGAGGTAATCCAGAGTCTGAAGTCATCCATTTAACCACCAAAGAGTCAGCAACAGGGAAAGACTCCTCAGCCTGCCCTGCCTGTAGTGCACTGCCACAGACTATTGCATCCATCTAAAATAAACCTTTTAAATTGTGGTCTGTATGGCACATTAGCCAGCACAGTCATTCTCAAGCTCCAGGGGGCTGGCAGAACATCAAAAGCTATAGGGCAAGATAAAGACAGTGCATTTTTTACAGTGGAGTGTCAGGTACAAGTAACACTGGGATGTTGCTATTGCCATGAAAAATCTCTGCTTTCTCAGGGTCCACAACCCCATTTACTCAATTGACCAGTGTCAGGGTATTTAAATACACATTACATTAAGAAGCTGAATGAAGATCCTTAAGAAAGAATTGATTTTTGTTGTTTCCAAAAGACACATAAAGGAATAAGATACTTCTATATCAGTTAAGCATCAAGGGAATTCAGCCTAGGTAATTCACCTATTTGCTATTGTGTTTTGTTATTGTTGAATAAATCAATAAATCCAGCATCACAATACCAGTGAGTTAGTTCTACTTCTGTTGTGCCACTGAGGAGGTACTTCAGTGAAATGGGAATGTTTCTCAGAGCTGTGTACAAAGTCTGGTGAACCAAATGAGATTACAAGATTTGCCATTTGCAAACTTGTAAGAAATCTGAGTCAAGCTAAAAATGTTATGACAGACCAGGAGCAAGACAAATAAACAAGGTATCCTCTAGGAACAATAAACAGTCAAAACATTGAGGGAAAATGATCCTGTTCACTCATGAAAAAGCAAAACCTCACAGGGAAATAACAACACGTAACAGCCCCCCACATAATTTTAACACAAAGATAAATAGAGGTATTTTAACACAAAGATAAATAGAGATAGTTTCTCCAAGCTGAAACATCTTAATCTACTCTCTAGCATATAAAAGTCAAATATTGAACCTTGGTGCTTCAGTAACAAGTATGTGCCAGATAAGTCTGTAGCAAGATTGATATTGATAACTGACATTTATAACTACAATTTGGTGCTGCCAGTGTGTTTGAGCAGAGGGCAGGAACAGTTGATAATGTGACCTAAAACAATACTAAATATACCAGTTTTATACCAGTATTAGAAGAGTGTTGCAATAAAGTTCACGTTTTACATTTGCTTACTATAGCTAATACTTGCCTAAAAAAAAAGCCCAACCCAACCCCACCAGCACCAATAACAACAAAAACCAGGCCCTACACCAGGGCCCAGAGATCCAATGAAGCATAAATTTAACATTTGAGCACCTTGATCCTGTGCTGAGTAAGATCATGCAGGTCAGGTTCAGAGGGGTTCCCTTCTCTACTGTCCTAACCCCTGGGGGTTTGAGTCTCCAAGAAAAAAATGTCAAGATGCTCAGTGCTGTAAGGAAAGCTGAATCTCAGCTGGGTTCCAACAGCACTGCCATCTCACCAGGAAGTCTCTCTAACTCCTTGCAGTATTGAAGAGGGGTTTTAGGGGGGTTTTTTTGTTTGTTTTTTCCTGAAGAGAGTCTCTACCTCTATTACTATTAACTTGTGGGTAACAATCTTCATGAGAATATCCATATTGAGGGGGAAGAAATCCTGAAGCCAAGATGTTAGTAGAAGAAACAGTTTGAAAAGTCCCCATGGTGAGAAAATAAGTCCACAGGACAGCTACTCAACATGCAATTTTTGTTTCCACTTGGCCAGCCTCTGAGATTTGCCATTTGGAGCAGAGTCTTTGGAGGAACTTCAGTTTCTTTAATACACTGAAAATCCATCCTGTTGTTTCTCTTGTTTTAAATAGGCAGAGGCAAATAATGCATCATCAAGTGTCCTAATTGATCCAAATGCAGTGTAAACTAAATTAAGGGGGTTGGAAATGCTGGAAAAATTAAACAAAGCATTATTAAAGCTGGAAATAGTTTAATAAAGCTGAAAATAAGATCATAACAACCTAAGGCTATTTCTGATACTTCTTTACTTCTCTTTAAATAGATGTCTTCCTGTAGACTGTTATCAGCTCAGCAGGAGCCTTTCCAGAGAGGCATTTTTCTCATTCTGTGCATTTTAAGTTAGGTTTCTATGAAATTCAGCCTGTCTGTAAAAGCTGCTGCCAATTCATATTAAAACCATAACTGCAGCTATGTAATGATAATATGAGAGCATGTGAGCTGCAAATTCAATCCAAGCCTTTATCTGAAATTCAAAATCTGCTAGCTTATCTTGCAGATAGGGAGTTACAGCACACAAAAGCAAGAACACATCTAAATGAACAGAAAGAATCAATCCTCATTAGAAGGATTCTCCTCTATATAAATTGATTTTGGAGTCCTTAGCTGGCAGCAAGGCCCTGATTCCACCTTTCTCTGTTGCTGAAAAGGGTCCCTCATCACTGGAAGGTGTGGAAAAGGATGGGGTTGAAGAGAGCACTGCTTGTTAAGCACAGAATAAATGAGATGAGAGAGGATGGAGCAGCCCAGGGCCAAAGGACAAGTGGCCAAGGGGCCTCTGAATAACATCTCTTGATCTATTTCTGAACAGTGCCAGAGTGAAGGAATGCCAGCTGGGCTTCAAGAAGAGGGACAATCACCAGCAGGAAACTTGGAGCTTTGCTCAAATGCCATGTGAGAGAAGGGACAAATGTATTTTATCTTTCTCTTCTAGAAGCTCCAGGAAAAAAAAAACCACAAAAGAAAGTAAAAAGGAGCAGAGAAAGAAGAAATTAAATGAAACAAAACACTTGGGATGTGTGAAAGTGTGGAGAAAGTGAGAAAACAACCAGAAAAATGACAGCACCCCTAGATGTAAATCTCATTGACAACCAATCACCCAAAAAAGGGAAAGCTGCTGGCTGCACAGGAATTCTGGCCACATCTTTTAATATTTAAATTTTAAAAATCAAAAGAGAAGTGCCTGCTGACTTCAAAAGACAGAAGAATCCCATAAAGGGAAGTACTAGCTTTCAACACCTAAAACTGTAAAGGAATTAAAAGAAAAAGCTGTTATAATTGGAAAAAGCACCAAAGTCACTGTGTCATTACACATATGATGCACGGAAGAGTCTGAAAACAGACTCTGATGACTAAAAGGTAACGTTAACAAATACAAACCCATGGTCCTGATTCAGTTTAAAAAACATAATTCTTAGCTGTACAGATTGTGGAAGGATTTATGTAAAACTAAGAGTAAAGATACTATCCCACTACTTCTAACACAAACTGATCATTCACTCCAATCATTACAGCTCTTCAAGATATTTTGTAGCAAAATTGTCACATGTACATGAACTCCATGAACCATCAGTGCAAAGGCACTTCAAGTAATTGAAACAGAACATTCTGCAGGTCTGGTGAAAACAAAGTGTATCAGCCCAAAGGACTGAAACCTCTCCCAAATAAGCATCTGAGTTGGCAGATCAGTCTAAGGCATAATGCTTTTAACTCCAGAAGGCTATTACATGCTGTTGTCTTCCCCATTGATGCCACTGGCACATCCCCAGCACAGTTACAGCACTGTTTAGTTACAGCTTGGCCTTTTGCACATTTAACGATGGCCACAGATGTAAGGGGTGGCAATTTGAGTGGTACAGCTCTGCAATAAAGCCAACATCATCTATTTCCAATATTCATCACAGCTTTTCCCCAAAGTCTGCTGCAGCTTTGACAAGTGCATGTATCCTCAACAGACATTTCACGTCTAATGTAAGTCAGAATTGAGACATAAACACCAAAATGTTTGAGTTGAAAGGAGAAAGGCTAAATATTATCTACAGAAATCTACAATCCAGCTCATTCTCTCCTAGAAGAATTGAAGGGGGCAGGGGGGAATCTCGAGCCATTAGACAAGAATTATTCCAAGTAAGAAAACAAGGCTTGTACAGAATTCTGCTTGTTAAGGACTTCCAAAGTCACACCCAGAGCAGCCCTGCCTGCCCCAGCACAGACCACACACCTAGGGCCACCTTAAACATAAAGTCACATGAAGAAGAGGGCACAGACCATACCTCTGACTGCACAGGGATTGCCTTAGCATGAAAAGACATACACCTCAGAAGAACTAAACTCAGGAATAAACAGCAGCAAATTCTTAGTCCCTAACACGCTGAAACAAACAAAAACTCCCAAGTCTTACAGCAAGATGGGCTTTAGTGAAACTGAACAAAATGCTCAGTGAGACTAAAGCAAAGTGCTATAGATCTTGGCTGGTATGCTGCTATAAACTTTTAAAAGTAGGAAAGGAGTCACAAACCACAGTTCAGACTGGTTCTAACCAGTCTGCTCACAACCTCTTCCACTACTTCCACTCTGACCTTGCTTCAACAGTTAAGGCTTTCTAATAGGGGCTCTCGTTCAAAGAAAATTTTCCTTTCTTCCAGGACACAGCTGCTGCCCAAACAAGTCAATCATACTGTCAGCAGAAGAATGAACTAAAAGCCTGGCAGCAGCAGTGATCCCAGTGCTGGAAGAGATAGGAGCTGAAGAGAGGCTGAAAGGGCATCTCTGAGACATTCATTAACTAAAGAAGTTCCAACAAATTTAGCACACATCATCTTAGCAGTGTTTCCATTGAGGTTACCAGCTGCTCTGAAAATGAGAGGAGTCACTGGGAAGTAGCCAGAGCACTGATGAAATGCTTCAGTTCCTCTCCATGACCAGAATACCCAGGACAAGCATCATCTCCCCAGCAGAAGTATTGACCAAGACAATCAATAAGGTTATTTAAAAAGGGCTTCAAAAATTGATTTTTTTCCAAGGGTCCTTCTAATTTGCTTCTCTGATGTCTCTCAGGGAGCTACATTTTCTTTACCAAAGTGATAGAGAAATTACACAGAAGGACAGTCACTCAAATGGATATAAAGTCAAATGGATTCCATCTTACTGCCATGGAATATGAGTGGAATAAAGGAGGGTATAATCACTGAGTCTCTATTATTTTTTGAAAGGTGCCCTTACTGAACAGGTGCCTGAACATTTTGCATTCATGGTGTGTCTCACCTTGGCTAGGCTCGAATCTTTTGAGAAGATTCAAGGCACCTGGAAATACAAGAAGCTATCGGTGTGTGAGTAACCCTCAGGATTTGCTGTTCCCACACAGCTTCCAAGGAGCCCATTGTCCAGACACAAGAGGAAGACTCCAGGGGTTAATATTACAAACCAGGGAACTTGTAAATGCTGCAACAGCAAAAACACAACCTGTAGAAACTATTCCTATCACAACAGACTCCTAGTAATACTGCAGAAAGGGTGCTTGTCGTCTTCTCAAGTCCAGACATGAAACCTAACTTGGGCTTTTCCTCCTGCTCCCAGAAGGAAATGCAGGGAGTTCCCAACTTGTGACAGCTTTGCAGGGTCGGGTCTATGTCGGGTTGGGGTTGGAGTTGGAGAGGAGGAATTTTGATGCTATTTGGCCAATTCCTGTCACTCCTGCCTCAACCCTGCTTTTCTCCCATGGTTTTCTCCCAGCCCATCTGTTTGAGAGCACTACACACCCAAGTGCTTGTATTCCTTCCGCTCAGGTCAGTGTTGGAGCTGCCATGACATTGTGTGAAGCAGAAAGGAAAATCTTCCTCTTGGATGGATACTGTGTTTGCATGCTTTGAGCTCTGGAGGAGAAACCGTATTCAGAAGGGTGACTGGAATTATACTAAGAGATTTGGCTTATCCAGTTTCTTAAATAGCAAAAATGCATTTTTCTGAACACTGACTACGTTTTTTCCCCAAAAGTTGATGGAATCCTCTTTGTTAACCCAACTGCAGCTGCAGAAAGCACCATTGGCTTTTAGAATTTCTGTACAACAATTCTGAAATCTCTGTACTTGTCACTTTGCCGCAGCAACATTCCATTTAGCAGATATTCACTTGATAGTCTCTTTTGCAAGAGACATTCATTTACATCTATTTTACATGAACTAAATTTGGCATTGACTGCAGCAGACCAGATGCTTAAATGATACAAGAGCTAACTGCAGTGCTCATCTTTATTTACTGCTCTGGCTTGAGCTGTATAGATTTCTAAACATTTGTATATGGGCTGCTGAGATCAGAACTGTTTTCACATTAATTTAATTTTTCATCATTCAGGTCAGGTCACTGACTTTGATTTTGGTTTTGGATTCTCTTTATATAGTTCAAAATAAACTTCACAGAGAAGCATAAATTTAATCCATACATTAAATTGGTATTTCAGGTACAAACAGGAAGGGTGTAGGGGGTTTGTTTAGTGAGTTTTTAAGCTTTTCTCAGACAGGCCACTTGTCCTCATGTCTCTCTTTCAAGGCTGGTGCATATGATGCCATGTATGGCATCATGGACTTTATCAATAGATAAGTGAGGCTTTTCTCATTGAGAGCCTTCTTTCAGTGAAAGAGTAAAATAAGCATTTTCTTACAATATTTTTCCTTGCTTTTTCATTTATCCACTTGGATACTGAGATCCATGTGCTGATCCTGTAGCACAGACACACAAACAGTAACAGCACAGACCACAGCTACCATCACAGTGATCAATCTGAGTTAATAGACAGAGCACACCCTGAGGGGAGAGCCAGAGTTCTGTTACGTGTGTCCTTGTGCTCCCTCACCCACACATTTATTTGTGCCATGAAACCAAACCTCTGTATCTGAACTTCTAGCTTCTGCCTGAAATAAGATATTAATGTTCTTATCTCTTCATTTACTGCTTACCCCAAATAGTTTCACTCTCATTTTTGACTCAGTGCATTAACTGCTAGGTTGGATTTCTTATTCAATAATCCAAGTATTAAATGCACATAGAGATTTTCTGGTTTTGATCCTTTTCATTGAAATGCTAACTGTGTCTTTATTATGTCTTTAAACACCCTGAAATAGAACAGCTTACCTAAAAAGCACTTCCTTTGTACCTCCTCCTTAGTAAAAGACCTTGACCTAGTAAATACATCATAACTTATCAGTGTCAGAAAACTCTTCCCTGTGTTTTGCAATCATGGTCATGGTCTGGCAGATTCTTGGCACTGTCTTGGTCTGGCCAATCAATCACTTCAACCCCTGATTTGTCATCTGTGGTCACGTTCACCGGGGTCCCAGGATGAGGGAAGAGATGAGAATCTTGACTCCATGTTTCAGAAGGCTGATTTATTATTTTATGATATATATTAAATTAAAAGAAAATGAGATATTAAAACTATACTAAAAGAATAGAAGAAAAGGACTTCATCAGAAGGCTAGCAAGTAATAGAAAAGAATGATAACAAAAGCTTGTGACTCTCAGAGAGTCCAAGCCAGCTGACTGTGATTGGCCATTAATTAGAAACAACCAACATGGGCCAATCAAAGATGCACCTGTTGCATCCCACAGCAGCAGATAATTATTGTTTTTCTTTTCCTCTGAGGCTTCTCAGCTTCTCAGGAGAAAAATCCTGGCAAGGGGATTATTCAGAAAATATCACGGTGACACTCATCAAGTAGGAAATATGAGATGCCGCAGAGTCATGGAGAACTGGTGTGTGCAAGGGTGGATCAAGCCATGGGGCCTATGGACAGGGACAGGTCATTCCCACACCCAAACCACCCCAGCTGCTGCCACCAGGCAGGACACCTGCCAGAAGTGCATCACCACAGCTGTTTTTGTTCCTCCATCATGCCAGAGGACGGGGTGGTGCCTGTGGGAAGCTGCTTGGTGCCAGATGGCAGCAGGTACCACCCCTCGTGCAGAGAATGCCCCACTCCCCTTCCAGGGGCACAGAGATGTACCAAAACACTCCAACCTTACCTTGAACACCTTTCCTTAGCCCCACAGAGACCTTTAATGCTGATGCCCCTCCTTCCATTCATACACAGACAACTCCCATCCAGTTTTGCTCAGAAGTGCAGCTACAGCACAACTGTGGCAGCATAGGAAATCACCAAACCCTTGCAGCCCATCTCAGCACTTTGTGTTCCCCAGACTCTTCCCCTTGGAGATCTCTGTATTAAATAACTGTATGTGGAATCAGTCATTAAAAATTCTGGCATTACTACATTTTAAATGCTCAGGAATCTTCTTACTTTCAAGCTCCAATATTCTTTAAAATTTTGTATCATTTGCTCTTGTAACTACAGTGTCCTTTACCACTTTTCTTGTTCTCCCTTGATGTTTATCTCTCACTGGATTTGTACTAGGTACAAATAAATCTTCACAAGCTTCACGCTGCT
The DNA here is from genome assembly GCF_037042795.1 of Molothrus aeneus. Lineage (NCBI taxonomy): Eukaryota > Metazoa > Chordata > Aves > Passeriformes > Icteridae > Molothrus > Molothrus aeneus. The sequence continues at coordinate 2,796,924 of NC_089651.1, read as the reverse complement.
AATGCTAAAAAAAGCAACTCTCTTTAATCCATTTTTATCAGATAGATTCTGCATTTCTGCACACATGCTGACAGTCATCAGTGAACATGTTCCCCATTTAAAATCATCTTTTTGGAACAAACATGACAGAAGTACATACAATATCTTCAATGAGATCTTATATTAATTTTTTGTACAATATTAAAGCTTCTTTGCCTCTAGTAAAAGGACCTCACCTTTCACTGAGCTGGTTCACAGTAGCAGCTCACTCTCACCTAAAGCAATACACCAACACCACTTCACTTTCTATGCTACTTTAAAATAAGAAGCTCCATCTGTATAGAAAAATTCCCTGTAATCAGCTTCTAAGACTACTTAGGCTATTACAGTATTTAAGTTGATGATTACATTCATCCACAAGACCATATAATTCTTCCTGGAGGAGAACTCAGGGTGGAAGTCCTCCCAAACCCCCCTTAAGTCATCATTAATACATAAATTGTTAAGATTATTGAGGCCTTTTGGGTATTTTGAATGGTGACCCATGCTACCCACTAGCTTTCACACTGAGTTCTCAGTACCAGCCAATAATTGAGTAACAACACCTTGCAACTCACCCAGCTCTATCCTGATTAATTCAGCACAAAGGCTGCTGCTGAATTCCAAAATTGAATGAGGTCCACATGGTTTTGGCCCAGTCAACATTGCTGAAATAAGCAGTATCGCCGGTCGGGGGTGTATGCACAAATCACAAATGGGACAGGACTGCTGGGAACGTGCCTTGAGCTGTTTGATTTTCCAGCATCGCTCTCATTCCATGGCTATGACAATGGGAAGATGCCACCAGCTCACATCCCAGGCAGCAGACACAGAACTTAATGCTACAACTCACTTTATAAGCTTTTTGCCCAATCACACAAAGCAAAAGCACATTGACAGTAGTTCTATCCAACCACTATAAGCACAGGTACCTTTGGTTAAACAATGCTTGCTTATTTTGAATACAATACCTGCTTGTAAGCCTTAAAACACAATGCACAGAGCTCCATTATTAAGCTTCAAACTGCCTAATATCTTGTTAGATAAACTTTTCTGTAGCTTAGAGATTTATTCTAGACAAGCATTAATACACAGACCATTGTTCTATTTGTCCTTGCTTTTCTACTTTTTAAATAATTTTTCTGCTGACCAATCTCATGGCTACTGCTTAGCTCTAATCCCAGCTCTGCTGTCTCTGAGGCCTGCCTTTTGCAGCTTTCCCAAAACCCTCTGATTTTGTGGATTCCCACAAGCACTATTCATTTTGGTGCACAGGAGCATCAACATTCCCAGGAAGCATTTTGCATTTAGGGACTGCTTCAATAATTTCATAGACCTCATCAGACTGTGCTTCCCGGTCATTCCAAAAACTGCAGTAAAGAACTTGTCCCAGTGAGAGCTGTTCAATGTCAGAAATCAGGATGTCTGTGAAACCTGCTGGGAACCAACCAGGCCACTGCAATATAAGCAGCAGATACTGAGCAAATGTGTTATACCAATGCCAAAGTTGTTATTCAGGGCAGCCACAAACACATCTCCAAACCAAGGCAAACACACTTTTATGCTGAAAGTTCCTGCCTCAGTTCAGGAGCAACTCAAGCTTTCCTAACAATGCTCTCTGTACTTGTTTATTTTAGCAGAGGTTGCAATAATGAGGGAGCCTATTGAGTACAAATTTTCCTTCCAACAGCATCATTTGTTGACAGAGATTGCTTTTTAATATTATTGTCATGTTGCTAATAGACAACAGAAATCTGTGGTTCCTTTTCAGTTCCATATAGAGTTTACCACCAACAAAAAGTGCTGCTATCTGTCAAAAATCTATCTTTCCAATTCATGTATATCAGCATGCGGCAATACCTAATTTCAAGGCAAAAATCTCTTCATAGGGAAAGTGAATAAATTTTCTATTATTTGAAATGTATAATCTACAATTAATAATTACAAATATTATTATAATTAATTGTAATTATTATAAATAATTACAATTATTATTACATAGCTGCTAACATGTAAAACCATGATAATGAGTGACTAAGCAAAACAAGTGTTGCAAAAACAGGAGAAAAAAGGGATTATTCAACTCCAGAGTTACAGACGAGGAGAAAGGTGATGTACTCAAGAATGTTTTTGCCTCATTCTTCAAAGGCACCTTCTGTTCCCACATCTTTCAAGTGGATGGACAGCAGGATGGGGACTGTGGGAGCAAAGTGCTCCCCACTCCAGGTAAAGATCAGGTTCATGAGCACCTGAGAAACCTGAATGTACATAGGTCAGTGTGAGCCAGGGAGTGCCCCCAGAGTCCTCAGAGGATGGGCTGATGTAGCTGCCAAGCTACTCTCCGTAACAGCTGAAAAGTCATGGAGTCAGGTGGAATCCCAAGTGACTGGAAAAGGGGAAACACCATATGTGTCCTCAAAAAGGGAAGAAAGGAGGATCCTAGGAAGTTCCAGCCTGTCTGCCTCATCTCTGTGCTGGGAAGATCATGAAACAGATCTTCCTAAAAGCTGTGCTGAGGCACATGGGGGACAAGGAGGTGATTTGGGACAGCCAGCACAGCTTCACCAAGCACCAGACCTGTCTGACCAGCCCAGGGGCCTTCTGTGGTGGGGTGACTACATAGTGCACAAGAGAAGGGTCACAGATGCCATTTATCTGGATTTCTGTACAGCCTTTGACAGAGTACCCCACCCCACTGGAGAGAGATGGATTTGATGGATGGACTGTGAGATGGATGAGAAAGTGGCTGTACAGTAATATCCAGAAGATTGGGCTCAATGGCTCAGAGTCCCTATGGACATCAGTGACAAGTGGTGTCCCTCAGGGGCGATCCTGGGGTTACTTAAAATCTTCATTAATAACACAGATTAAGGGATTGAGTGCCCCCTCAGCAAGTTTGCAGATGACACCAAGCTGAGGGTGCAGTGGCACACTTGAAGGATGGGTAATCCAAACTTGAAGCATGGATAGCAATCCAGAAGGACCTGGATAAGCTCAAGAAGTGGGCCCATGGGAATCTCATGAAGTTTAACAAGACCAAGTGCAGGTGCTGCACCTACCTGGGTCAGGTTAGCCCTTGATATCAATCCAGGCTGGGGATGAACAGATCCAGAGTAGCCCTGTGAGAAGGATTTGGGGGTGCTGATGGGTGAGAGGCTGGACAGGAGCCAGGAATGTGTAACTGCAGCCCAGAAAGCCACCTGTGTCCTGGGCTGCACCCAAAGCACCGTGGGCAGCAGGAGAGGGAGGGGGTTCTGCCCCTCTGCTCTGGTGAGACCCCAGCTGCAGTGCTGCATCCAGTTTTTGGGTCCCAGCACAAGAGGGACATGGAGCTGTTGGAGTGAGCCCAGAGGAGGCCACCAAGGTAATGCAGCACCTCTCCTGTCAGGAAGGGCTGAGAGAATTGGGATTGGCCAGCCTGGAAAAGAGAAGGCTCTGGGGTGACCTAACTGTGGCCTCCAGGACCTGAACAGAGCCTGCAGGAAAGATGGAGAGAGACTTTTCCAAAGAGCATGGAGTGACAGGGCAAGGGGGAATGGCTTGGATTTAGATTAGATATTAGGAAGAATTTTTTTACTGTGAGGAGGGTGAGGCACTGGAACACGTTGCCCAGAGAAGTTGTGGATGCTCCATCCCTGGAGGTGTTCAAGGCCAGGCTGGTTGGAGCTCTGAGAAACCTGGGATGGTGAAAGGTGTCCCTGCCCATGGCAGGGGCTTGGAGATAGTTGATCTTTTAAGGTCCCTTCCAACCTAATCCATTCTGTGGGTCTAGAAACAAACTGAGCAGTACCTCTTATCAAGAGGGGAAAAAAGCCAACACAAAACCCCACAATAATATAAAATTGATACATTCCTGCACTAAAAGTCTGGCTAGATCTATCTTTATGTTGATTGCACTAATTAACTCACTAACAACATCTTCAGATAAGGTACTTTTTTACCTTCACCTGTATTTCTAAAATTAAAGAGAGAGAGCACAGTCTGTAAACATGTCCAAGACTCAGATGCTATAAATGGGAATTGTTTCTCCAGCAATATGATATTATTACAAGAAAGCTTTGAGTTATGGACATTATCAAGGACAAAGTTTTAACCTTGCTATAACCCACTGAAATCACTGTAGGATTCAATGATCGAGTTTTAACAAAAGAAACATCTTTTGTACTACAGTGGGTGGTGCTGTCACAACCACGTGTAAGCTTTTCTGCCAATTTCTGTGCATGAAACATAATTATTTTACATAATGCAAGCATAAATTATTCTCCATTTACAACTGCTAGATATACACAACACAAAGGCATTCCACACTGGTAAAGATGACAAGAATGAATCTGAAACAAAGCCCAGATCCGTGAAGAAACTTTCATCAATTTCAGGCCTCTCATTAAAAAACTTATTCTAGGTCAAATCTTGGTGATCTGCAAGACCTTACTCTTTAGGTGATTGCTGTAACAGGACGATGTAGAAACCTCTGCACCTTATGAACATTCAAGAGCCACAAATTCAGCTGAGTTTCTGACCTTTTTTCCCCACAAACTCCTGACCTGCTATTTGCTATACTGTGATATTCAACTGCCATTTAATCCAAGACAACACAGGAAGTAGTAAGGTCCTAAAGTTACAGTTTATGTTACTATCACTAAAATCTGGGGTTTATAAATATTGGCTCTACTTGTTTTTCAGCAGTCATCTCCAAAACAATACCTGCACTTCCAAACAACCATCTTTTGTTTCCACGTGTCTGTCCTGCTCTCCAGAGATGCACAGACTGCTGCTGTCCAAGCCAAACCCACAGAGAGACCCTGAACAGAATAAAACTACTCATTCAATTCCATGCTCCCAGGAGGACCTTATTGTTCTTCTCTGGCCTTTATTCTCTTCCCACGTGTCCCTGTAACAAACAGACTTTTAATCCAACACAAGTTTTATCAGCATATTGCCTCTGTGGAGTACATGAAACTATTGTTACATACTTGCAATTAAGAATGGCATTTCATGACCCCAGGGAGAGGGACAACATGAAAATAACAGTGCAGAGATCCAGAGGCAGCAGAGAGATCTCTAAAGCACACCAAGGTGTTAGGGCTTATCAGTTTCCCCCAGTGGTACATGGCTGTCTTCCACATGTTTCCCACATCTGAAGAAAGCCCCTCACAATCCTACAGGCACATCAGCCATTCCCCATCACCTTCTGAGAGCTCCTGTTTGCTCTCCTCCTTCACCCTTCACTTTCCTACCCAACTCTACCAGCTGTATTAATGCAGCTGAAATGCTTACATCTCACCTCGTGCTCTGCTTCTGGGTATTTTTTTCTGAATAAAAGATGTATTAGCACCTTCATGCAACTGAGAATCCTGACCTATCCAAAACATAGACCTTCTACCACCTGAAGGTGAGAAACAGGAAAAAGAACAAGCTGAACTTGGTTTATGTGAGGAGTTGCTGAATTTGTGCCATTTTCATCCAGACTCCAAGGAGGAATAAACACCATCTCTCACAACATAAAACAAAAGCATCAGTTGAGAGGGAAAAGCTGCCAAGATACAAAACAAACCCCAGGGAGATCTATCCCAGTGGTCTGAGCACCACAGATAAGTGAGTAGAGCTGTCAAAACAGAGAGAATTGCTGAAATGGTCTGCATTTATCACCACCATCAGCCATGCTGGAGTGGGAAACTCCTTTCAGGAGAGATTAAAATGCAAGAATGAATGCTGAGACTGATCACTTAAGTTCATACTGCAGTGCGTGTTATCTTTATTTCTGTATTTTCTTATCAAGAGTAATTAGAGTAACCTTAATAGCACTTTCATCAATCTAAGTGTGCATTTCCCCATATTATTTCTTCATTTTTCACTTTTAATTTGTGTGCTTTATATCATCTGCTTTATCTCACACAGCATCTTACTCTGTAGCACTGCTAAACTTGTTATCATGCTATAAAACCCTAGCAGAGGAATAATTTCATCCATATATATGGGTCCCTGGAGCTCACCAGTGCTGAATAGCAACTGGAGTTTCCCCAGGACACTCAGGGATAACATCTGCATGATTCCAAATGTTCTCCATACTGGATCTTCCATGTTCATGCTTGACATCAAAGATGGGACAGTCAACAGCCTGGTGTGACCCCATGACAGCTCAGAGTTAGGATAAATTGCTATTGGGTCACACAGATACTGGCTGGAGTCCTGGCAAGAAGCCTGGCTTTGTACACTGTTAAAATTCATTTCAATTCTTACAGGTCAGGTATTTAAGCTCACCTTTCTTCCAGCTTCCTCAGCTTCTACCACCGCTTTCTTTGGTTTTGCTTTTTTTTTTAGTACGGTATTATGTAGACAATGTAATTTCTTGCTCTTAGTCTTCCCAGACTGTAAAACTTAAAAGCTTTCTACTTACATTCATGCATTTTAATTAAAAGAAAAAGTGTAAAATATTAGCCTTCCAGACATAATTAAACCTAATACGCTGTTCCAGATCAGAAACCCTAATTAAGTTTCAGTATTTCCTATTGCTAATAATCACCCAGTCAGCAAATACCACTGACAAATTCCTCTCCCCTCTTGCCTTTCTGCCCAAAAGGCATTGCTGCCCCAATACTTAATAGGAAATTAAACATTTTCGCACTGTATAAGCTGGCCACACTTGTACTCCTATTTAAAGTTCACAATTAGAGATCCTTCTAATGTTGAAAAAGAAATAATCAGCATAAGAGAAAAATATATTTCTTGAATGTGTAAAATTGACATTCCGTGACCAATTTTTGTAACAAAGAACTCAGGAATATAAGTTTCCAAGCAGAATATTCACGAGTTTCTTGTTTGGAAAGAGGGTGAAGAACCAAAGATGAAAATTCATGAGACAGACAAAGGTTCATGTATATTGGAAGACAAAGACATTAACACTAAAACACATTGCAAAAATAAAGTAATCCATATACTCCAGTATTCTTTTGGCCCAGTAAAAACTTAGAAAAAATAACAGTGGAAATAATTGACCATATTTCATAAGTCTGCAGCTGGTCATTGAAGATTCACCTCCTGGAGTTTACAGCCTGCCCTTTGCCAAGGGAACAGTGCTTTCCCTCCTTACAGTCAATGTTACACTCTACATACACCAAGTTGAGGACTTCTGCCTTTAGCACTGTCAATATAGATTTTGTTCACACTATATCAACCAGCAAAGAAAAAAAAACATTTTAAAATAATTGTCTGCTTAGTCTGTGATGGTGTGCTCAATTCAAAATTGGAAGCATTTTTCCTGATAAATTCTAATCTAAGAGACACTAAAGGGACATTTCTTCCTAACAGTTTAGTATTTAACTATTAATTTAATTTCACAGCATGTATTTTTCAAAAATCAATAAACCAAATACATTGAGCAGCAGAAAAGCATGCCTAACCCCCAGCATCAGATGACAACAAAAGAAATGCTGTCCTAGTGGCAAAGTAACATTTCATGTTGCCAGCTGGGCGACTCGGGAGAAAAAGTGACCTTAATGTGCTTCCTTTTAAAAAATGCACTAAAACTGTTAATATACTTCATATTCTGTGGCAGAGCAAACCCAAAGCCCTTTCTTTACAACTCAACTGGCTGTTCTATCAACCAATGTAAAGGACACCCTCAGGACACTCCACAGCTCCTGCCCTTTCAGCAGCGGCTCCTGAGCAATGATGGCAGCAATTTGGAAGTCAGAAAGAAGTGAAAGAAAAAAGGAAAAAAAATTGTTACAGGCAATCCAAAATAACTCCAAGGGCTACAGCCTGTCCACTGGCTCTGTCATTAAAATCAGGAAGGAAGAGACGAGCCAAGAAGGGACATGAACAATTAATTGTGTTGAGTCGCTCTCTGTTCTGCTCCTCACCAGCCCTCAGGCTGGGGCCATGGCTGCAGGCAGGGACAGGCATCAGTCACACTCTCATTCCATGCCCTTATGAACTGGTGCTCCAAGACACTGCCAATGATTTCTACAAAACTCTCCTGGTTCAGGGCAAATTTGGGAGAGAACCCCCTAAGGGGCTTGTCTAGGAAAGCAGATTCAATCAGCCTCTCGCCCCAGCTGGCCTGGAGAAAATACCTCCTTGGAAAAAAGTGGAAAAACCCTGTTTATTAAACAATAAACCCTAAACAATATTAAACAATAAAGCCCCTTGCTGCTCCAAAAGAGATGACAAACTGAGAAAGTCCCTCCCCGGGCTGCAGCTCAGCTCACTCAGTCTCTGGTCAGTCTCTCAGTGCTGGAAATGTCGCAGGCCAGGCCCGGCCCGGTGGCCACAGGTGGAGCTGCTGGTGCTCCCCTGGGTGTTCAGTCCAGAGCAGGTTTAAACAGGGCCAAAGAAAAGGGAAAAAACCCCACAGTCCAGGGAACTTCTTTGCCTCAGCTAGCTAAACTAACTAAAAGCAAAGGAGAGCTCTGTCCCGCTGTCTGTCCATCCACAGACAACACAGGCCAGGAACAGGAATGTGGAGGAGTGAGTGCAGTGTCTGAAAACAAACTGCTGCTGCTTCTCTGCCCACTTCACTGTCTGAAACAAGGCTTAAAGGTGTAACACTTATTATTCAGCATAAACAGAACAGACAACTGGGGATAAAAGCACCGTAACATCAACCCAGGGCAGCCCTGATGCCTCTGGAAAGGCACTGAGCTGCCCAGGGAGGCTCCTGCAGGGGAGAGCACAGAGCTCTGACCTGGGCGATGCCATCGACCCAGAGAGCACAGAGTGCAGCACAGGGGACATTCCTGACTCTGCCTGAGCTCGCTCCACTCTCCCTGCCCTCTGTATTTATCATGTCAGTATTGATCACATTCTACTAAAGCACACAGGGACCAAGCAGCTCAGCAGTGTGCCATGCCAGGGCAAAGCTCACACAACCTGGATGGGAAAGGAAAGGAGTGACAAGGAACAGAGGGATGGACACAAAGGCAGCCCATCCATGTGGCTGCATACATGAGCCAGGTAGGTTCAGTATCACTGATCCTTGACAAGGCTGACCCAGAACAGAGGCTAGACAGAGTTAAATAAAGTAGATAGTCATTCAAAGGCACACCCTGGGCAGCACAAGAGCCAGCCAGGGCTATACCCAAGATGAACCAAAATGGTGACAAAATGCATGACTGGTCACGAGGTCTCACACTTTTATAAGTTCTGGTCCATTTGCATATTGGAGTTAATTATCCAGTTTTAGCTTTAGGTTATGAAGTCCCATCCTTCTTGTTTTTCTTTCTTCAGTCCACATTGTTTATCTCTTGGGCCTGAAACTTGGGTTGGTTGTCCTTGGTCCCAAGCTAGGAAAGGAATTGTTCTATCTAGCTGCTCTGTGAAGAGAACTTACTATCTCTTAATATAAAGCTCAGAACTATTCACTAAAGTAGTACAGAATCTTAAAAATACAAAAGCTAAAACTGACAGTATCATCGCCCTCACTGCAACCACATATGGTTGGACTCAATGGTCTTAAAGGCATTTTCTCACCTAAATGATCCTATAATTCTACAAAAACCACCACAAAAGCTGGTGTCAGTTTTGGAAAATTTGCCAAACACAGAAATTCCTCAGAATATGTTATGTATTGTATCAATGTAATGTATGTTATGTAATTGTATCAATGTATTGTATCTATGCAAGCATAGGAAATGTCTCAGTGAAAAATTAAAAGAAAACATTAATAAATGCTTCTTTTAGCACTGTTTAAATGCAGAACTGCATAATGAGATTAAGAAATATGATCCACATCTGCTGAGCATCAGACTTGAACCTTCCAAATGCCTGCACTGACTTTGGGCTTGGAAAATAATTCCCATTAAGGTTTGTGTTGGTTCAAACTTACAAGATCTCTTTGTTTTCACATCATTTTATACCCAGTATTCACTTCCCTGCATCCCTGAAATAAGGCAATAAAAAGAGATTTCGTGTCAGCTACGCAACATCACAAGTGAAATGCAAATAAACCCTGCTAGCAGAAGATATTTTTATTTGATCTATCACCAATATAATTATCATACATTCATGACAAAGTCTCACCTGACTTACTGGAAGAGAGCTCACATTATTATGCTTTAATGAGAAACACCTAACACAACTGAATAAAGTTGATGATTTAACAGGGGACTTTCATGAAAAGGTGGGTAGGCTGGGTTCAACAGTAATTCTGGCAATTACCTTGGAATCTTAATTGCATAAAAATAATACTGGAAACACAACAGAAAGTGTTATATTGACTGCAGGTTACCAAATGCAAAGAAATGAATCTTCAAGATATTACCTTTTGCTTTAAGTTTGAAAGAGCAAACAGCAAGAGATGACACTGAAGGCAGTGAAGCCTTTTTTTCCTTCTTAGATCACAGCAAGGCCCTGGCACAGAGCAGCTGTGGCTGCCCCATCCCTGGCAGTGCCCAAGGCCAGCTTGGACGGGGTCCTGAACAACCTGGGACAGTGGAAGGTGTCCCTGCCCATGGCAAGGGGGTGGAATGGGATGATTCTTAGGGACACTTCTAACCCAAACCATTCTATGGTTGTGTCTTTGGTGAGTGAAAGCGGAATTCAAGCATCATTGCATGAAAGTTTCCACTGTCCTCCTTTCTAATAAGACCTCATGCTATTCTGCCATTTCCACATCTACAACCATTTATGGCTACACACACTAAAAAGGCCACGTTAAAGCCTCTGAACATATGTACAACAGTCCTCATGAAGAAATGTCACTATCCACAAAAATGTGGATACCTCAGCATCCTCCATCCCCTCCATGTTTATAAACTAGCATGTTTCCAGCTGTAGGATTAAAATAACTTCCCTTAAATTTTCACCCTCCTACAGCCTATGGATGAGAGAAGTGCTTAAGTGGCACAGCTAAGTACAGAGAAATGTTGCTTTTGCTGGATGTTGAAGCTGCTAATAGGAAGCCCATGGATGCAACCTATGACACTCCAGAGCAATCAGTCCTGCTGAGCATTTCAGCACTGCAGTGTGCTCCAAATAAACAGTGGGAAGTGTCAAAAGACTACACACATTCTTTAGTGGCATGAACAAATTTTTGATGAAGATGCAAAAGCATCTTCAGGATTTATTTTTCTTAGGATACCTGCAAAATTTCGTGAGAGGTAACAGGCTACGTTCTTGTAGCAGTTTGACAGATCATCTGTCAAAGGTAATTGTTGAGGCAAGAGCAGACTGCCCCCATGTATTACCTCATTAACATGTTCCTAGCATGCCTCCTAGAGGAGATGGAGCCTGACTGGACCTGTCTGGTATGACCTAGGAGACAATTTATGAAGTTTATCAGGGTCATGGTGTCAGAAAGACATTAAGGTTTAAATAACAATCAAAACACTATATCCAGATGAAAATACCACATTTGTTAATGTTTAGTCACATTCTGCAGTGCAGTTTATTTGCACTGAAGGCCAGCATATTTCTCACCAACTGCTAGAACACAGCAATACAAAAGAATTTGAAGCACATACAAAAAATGCAGTCAGACCTTAGAAACACATCATAGAAGTACCTGAAATCGTATTTCAAGATATGTATCATATTTCTGTTTAATGTGTAATCTTCAGTTTCAAGTACAAGGCACAAAGAAATAGTGCTTACAGATTTCTAACATCTACCTTTATCAGTGACAGGTAATTACCCTCTTTTTTATGCAACAGATTTCATGCATTAGGTGTAACTTACACTGTCACAAGGTGTAATTCTCCCCAGCAGACAAACCAACCACTGACAAAAGTAATACACAAAGGAAAAAAAAATGGAGGGAAAATAAAAAAGAAAAAAGCACTGCATGCCTCAAAGGCCATGTGGACAGAATTTAGGTAAATACATCTGAAAATGCTATTGCATCATTTTAGTAATGGTTTAGGAGTGATATTGCCCAAAGAGTGTTTCCACTGAAACACCTGACATCACAAGCTGCTCACTCACTCTCTCCTTCCTCTGAGGCAGGGTGGAGAAGAGGACTGGAGGCATGAAAGGCAAACATCAGGGAGTGATGTAAGGCCAATTTAATGGAAACAGCAATAAGATAAGAAAATGAAACAGTAGCAGTAACAATATTAACAGAAGAGTGTACAAGAGACAAACAACTCATTCTCCAGTGCTCATCTCCATGAAAAACCCAACTGCAATGCCCCACTCTGCAACCCAGAAGGGACCCCTTCCCCCCTTCCCAGAAAATGATGTGAGCTAGTATGAAATAACCTTCATGTCCTAGCCTAGCTCCTTCCTGGCCACTGTAAAAAATTAACCCTGTCCTGGCTGGAATCAGGCTATTAACCACCTCTTGCCCTGTACCACCTATGTCATACCCATATCCTACACCTTCTAATTAGCTAGCTGGACATATATATATATATATATATATATATATATATATATATATATATATATATATATATGTATACACACACACACACACAAAAAGAATGGGTATCATTTCCATAGCCAGTAGCCATGTCTCCAAGCTGTCTGTTGAGCTCATTTAGTGCGTGGCTGTGGGTTCTACCCACCCCAGCTGTCTCCCAGGACAGGAGGGCTGCTGTGCTGCTGGCTGGCTGCTGCCCCAGGAGCTCAGACTGGTGTGTGTGGAGCAGCCCATCCTCACTGCCCATGGCAGCCATGGCATACAGGGACAGTGCCATGCAGCAGCCAGTATTATATGTACAGTTCAACAGCACAGACTGTTCTTATCCAAAAATCAAATCCTTGGGACTGCTGGTTACAGCAAGTGGCCATAAGATGGTAAGAATATTGCCTGTTCTCTACTCCAGCTGCATGCAGGTGCTTATTTGATTCTTTTACTTTCACCTGATGAACACTTAATGCAAGGGGCACAAGTACTGGGTGGATGAAACCTTAACATCTGAGCTATTTCTGAATTTCAGGGCTTTCAGAGCAGTAGAAGTATAAATAAATAATGGAGCACTAAAAATCACTTGGCAATAACCATTAGCAATTGCTTATAGATTCCCACTCATTTTTATTTTGGCTTTAACTACTTCTCTGTGATGTCACTGAAAATTAGTTTCTAAATCTTCCTCTAAGCCCACTCTATTTGCCAAGGATTCAAAGACAAGCAATAGGTGGGCCTGGCTACTCAGTTCTCTCTTCAGAAATTATGAATTGAACCTGCCCTTGATACCCTCAGTGGAAGAGGAATGCTTGTTGTCTGTGTTTATTCTGTGTTTGATATAAACACAGCAAAGCATATTCAGCACGAAACAGAAAAACTCAGTGCCTAATTACATAAGTAGTCTCATTGGAGTCAATCACTTACTTTTAGTTAGACACATACCTTGCTCAGTGAGGTGTAAAATTAACACATTAACAATTGTCTCTCTTGCCTCTCTCTGAAGGCTCAGGGAACACTGTCCTGTGCAGGCAGACTGATTTGATTGCCTCCATCTTTTATTGAGAAATAACGTGTGTCATGGCAATATCAGATGGCTGTTGTTTCCTTTGTCCTCTTCAGGGGGAGGAATAATGGGTGTCAGGAAAAAGTACAGCCGTGTGTCTGGGTAATAAAAGTGGCCCATTAGTGAGCATGGGCAAACCACTACAATTAACACAGGGAAATGGATGCTGCCTGCTTAAACTCTGCAAGAGCTCCAGCAGCTCCACACCCAGCTGCCATTTGGTTCCATCCCAGGGCTTTCCACCAGCAGCAGCTCCTTCACAAAGCCATCAGACGCTGTGAAATCATATGCTCAAGGGAATGGGTGGAGACTTTCTCATAGTGTGAGTGACTGTTGAGAACAGTTATTCAGTCTGTTCATCAGTGGCAGCAAATGCATCCCATAATCTACACCCTCAAGGCTGCAATATAATTAAAAGACTACAGAGGAAGACAGGTAAGAGGGATGTGAACAAAGGTATGGATGTGTACTGCTTTCACAGTTTTGAAAGACAAAAGGTAAGTTTCTCAATTTTACTTAATTTTAAAATTTCAAACCCTGCTTGATGTGCCTATGTATAATAAAGTCATATAAATAAATATTTTTAAAGTTCAGCTTCAAAAATCCAGATTGACAATTCCCCTCCTAATGCTCAACCAGAAAAAAGAAAAGGGGGCTGGAAGGGGACTGGGGAAACTGCAGGCACCACATCAAGGTGACACACTAAGATGTTTGAGTATTTATTGACAGAATAACAACATGGGTCACACAGCTCTGGCCCTTCAGGAATACTTATATAAAAACTCTTCGGTTTTATGACATACAAATTGTTCATTTTTACTTTTGGATGACTGAATTTTAAATTATGTTGAAAAGCAGGACACCTTCAATTCCCACTTCTGCTTGGTTTACTTTAACTTGTAATTCCCTCTGCACATCATGTGTTCTGAGCTATTTTAATTCACGTTATTCCTGCAATTTGTGTACTGAGTTCACCTAATAATTCATTTTGATGATACAATCTTCAAAGCATCATTTGTTGGTTTTTTTAGTAGGTTCCAGAATAGATTGTTTTTCTTTGCAACATCTCTTTCAGGTACCATTCTGAGTATAGAGTTTAAACTTGCTGTTAGTCTTGTACTTAGCATATGCTCACTTAGCATAGCCACATTCATTATTTTTATTGTTGAACACTTTAGATAAGAGCTCCATACACACACAGGGGTGCCTCAACTTTTCAGCACGTTGCAGAGGCTAAAACACCAGCACCACTGTGAAACAGCTGAACTGTAGAATCTTTCCAGCTAAAATTATGCAAATTGTCCCATCAAACATCCTGCACAGCTTCCAGATTTGCCATTCCCAGTGTTCAAAAAATAAATGCAATCTCCAAAACTAGCAAGCCAACCAATGTAACTCACACAAAGTGAGCCATACCTACATACAGGGCAATCCAAGCTTTATTACTATAAAATACCATTTTCAGTAATGTGGTCAAGTGAACAGTTTGTAGTACGTTTCTTCTCTGATATCTACCAGAAGCTCCACTGTAGAAAAAAAAGCCCAGATATTCCTCAATATAAGTAACAGGTAGTTGGGGTTTTTGGTTTTTTTTACTGGCCAAGGACCCCCACCTTGGTACAAGAAACGTGAAGGATATGCCTTGTCCTATATCTGTGGAAAAAACTCAGTTTGTAAATGTTGAATCACACACTATTAATCTTACAGCATGTTTCAAAGTGGTGCTTGAGCCAGGAGAGGACAAATAAAGAGAAGAAAGAACAGAGGGAGTGGGAAGACAAGAGGTCTCTGCAGGAGCAGCAGAAAGGAAAGTCAGCTGTGATACACTCACCTGGGAACCTGGGACCCAGCCCCTTTTCCCCACATCCCCCTCCAGTGTCAAAACCACAGAGTAATATCCTACTCCTCAAGTGATGGGAAAATGGGAGGGTGAGAGCCACAGGCCTGAAAACCTGGACAACTCCTCAAACTCATCACTGCACCACACCAGAGAGCTCATGCAAGGGCAGACAAACTGCATGCTCACTCCACTGCAAGCATTTGATAAAAACAGTTTATACTGGTTTCTGAAGGACCTGCTAATGCCTTAAATTCAGTACAAATACTGGGACAGTAACTAACAGAAATAGGGTCACACAATGAACAATAAAAATAATAAACACAGAACATGCATTTTCAGGACTTTGTCTCCTTGGCTGATTTATGTGTCTGTACTGTGCACTGAATGAGGCAGAGGGACCAAAAACCTCACAACACCTGAGATTTTATTAGCATGGACTGTAGGCATGGGACTGAACACTGAATAAGTAACCTAAATTTTCCATATTCACAAGTGCTTGATTTTGGAGTCTTCCTCTTTGATTCCTTAGGTATTTTAAAAATTGTTTTGATAGTTTCCATGGAGAAATCACAGCCCAGTGGTTTAAGACCAGACTTATCAGAGTGGGAACAGAATCTGAGTCCTGGATCAGGTACCAATCATGGATGTCACATTTGACAAATCACTTAATGGCTTTGCTTTGATGTATTGCAGTGGGGAAAATTATTAGGAAGAGGAGGCTGAAAAGAGTTTTCTGGATGGTGCCTATTCAACTGCTGTGGCAAATAGCCCCTCCAAAAAAAACTTTTGTACAAATAGAACACACATAAATATTATCCTCACCCAAAAGAGATTGCTCTAATAATAATTCCATCTAGAAAAACATCAAAATCAATCAACCAGGTTATTTCAGAAGCCCTATTAGCTCAGCATCCTCTCTCCAACTACAGCCCAAAGCAAACATCAAGGAGAAGAACAGGGAAAGGATCTGGTGAATAAAGATTACTCATCACCCTTCTCAAACCAAATATGTTGCTTTCCCTGTTTGGGCTGTTCTTCGTACATACAGCAGTTTTTCTGTCTACCATCCTCACCACCCTGTGACCAAGGACTCTCCAGATTAATTATGTGCTGTGTGAGAGGCTGCTTTCTTTGGCACTGGGGTGCCAGCACAGTGTTACCAAAAACTGTTGCCAAAACCAACTGCAAGACCCTTATTTTACATTTGAGTAAGATATTTATATTCAGTGTTCAAAATTGTTTAGTCATGTTCTATAGGGAGTAGAAAGAGTTGCATGTTATTTGGCCTCTCCTTGCCTTTTAATGTGCTTATTCCATAAACATGAATGCTGACATGGTTGCACACTGTAACTGATTTCACAAAAAGGAAACTCTGCTCTGCTATTGTACTGTGCTCTGATTGCTGCTCTGAGCTAAGCCCAGGCTGCAGCCAGCTTTGTGCAATGATATATTTCAAGATGCTCTTAATGAACTGATTTTTCTCAGCCACCAACAAAAAATACGCAATTTGTTCCAAATAACTGCACGTCAATCTTGCAGGGCAGGCCAGGAGAATCTCAGATACAAACAGACAGGGTTTCACTCTTGAGGATTACAAGGTTAGGGCAGTCAGCACTGCTGGCCAAACCACCGTCCACGTGTCTATTGCTCTCCTGTCAAAAAAGCAGCAGAGCACAGAGAACGAGTTCTTTCAATTAAGGATCTGTTTAAGGGCTAATGATTGATAATTTTAGATTTCAACACCACAGGAAGAAAAAGAAAAGTATGAGGTTGTGTAACACAAATGAACCATTCCAGTAGCATTAGAAAGCTCCATCTTAACTTCAGGAGGCTCCAAATTGGGCTCTTCAGTATTTTTGGTGACAGTGACCTGGGAGGAGATACATCTGCTGCAAACAGCAGTATTGACTAAGGTGATCTCAAACACAATGTCGAAAATGAGTACAATGTATGGAGCAGAAATTAATTATCAAGTGACACCTTCACATTTTTGCTTTTATTAACTATGCTCTTAAAAGAGAAAGCAAAGAATACTGAAATAGTCTCATGCTTCTACACAGTTTTACTGGCCAGGAGATTGTGGGAAACATATCTGTTAACTTGTCATCACCTGGCAATTCTTCTGTGTGCATGCTGCACAGGACATGACCCCAGAGTGAACAGCTGACCTGAAAACAATGAATGCAAGCCCAAGCAATAGGAGACAATAAGCAACTCGAGTCAACAAGAGACTCTCCACTTTGGGATGTGATCCTAGAAACCCTCATAAGCACTCATGACTAGGTCTGATGAGCCCTTTGCACTTACTCATACAGGCAGAAAAACCTGTCAGATTAAGTTTCAAAATACTCCACATAACTATAGCTTTTCCTTCCTTTTATACAGATACAACAGTTCTCTGGACTAGACCACTTCTCCAGCAAGCACAAATCACTGCTACACTCCTTTCAAATTAGTTATAAATCTACAGCAGTGAGAAAGTCTGTGACAGCACAGAGATCAGGATCTGGATTCTGACAGGTTACATGAATCATGGGTTTTAACTGAGCTATTTCCATAACTGATGTGCATTCTAAATCACCTTGGACAGTCCCATGCACACAGCAGAGCACTGTGCCCTCGGAGAGGCTGTAGCACTGGGCTGCACACTGCAGATGGGCACAGCTCAGCCTTCAGTACAATGCAGGGGGTGAGAGGCACCCACCCAGCAGGGCTGCTCTGTCACTGCCTCTCTGGCCAGGGGGAGGAAATAGAACCAAGGGCTCATGGGCTGAGACCAGGACTGAGAGAGAGATCACCCCCTGAATACCTGCGTGGGCAAAACAGACTCAACCTGCAGACATAACTGAATTTATTACCAATTACTGAATTATTTATTACTAATTACTGAATTTATTGCTAACAAAATCAGAGGATAATGAGAAATGAATTAAACCTTAATAAATCTTTCTCCCAGTTCTCACTCCTTCCCAGGCTTTATCTCCTCCTCTCCAGCAGCACAAACAGATGGGGAGTAGCCCCCAACTTCCAAGGCCTGCTCACACAAACCCAACACATACAAAAATCTGAATTTCAACACGTCATCACACAACTAAATCTATGCAATGAAACTAAGAACAACACTAGAGTTGTTCTTAGAGTTTAAAAAGTACGTGGCAAATTTACAAAGAGTTTAAAAAGTACGTGGCAAATTGAAAAAGTGAGTTTATATAACCCAAAATCCAAACACAAACATAGCCATTGCAATGAATGTACCACATTTGATAAATATCTAATCATGAACAAAAATACAAAGATTCTTATGTTAAAATTTCAAATTCTCATTTTTATTAGTACAGTGGATTTAGGACTACAGAAAATTTAGAGGCTTCAATAATACTGTCTCGAGTCTTTGTCCAGCCATGCTAGTTTTAGAATGAAAAAAATGATAATAATTCTAATTGCACTGCTGTACAAGTACATACTGGTTTAAAATTATTAAATCAATTATATCTAGAATGCCTCACCCAAAAAGTGTGACTATCCCAGCGTCTTACACTGGCATTTTCCTCGTGTGCCATGTGACACAGGTGAATGTGTCACATGCCTGGTGAATGCACATGCCTGCTTTTGCAGTGATTTATTCGCTGTATATTAGCTATAAAAAATATACAAAGCTCAAGACTGTGAAGAATGAAGATAAAAATCTCAGCATGAGTCAAAACTCCCATATTCTTTGATGAGACTGGTGAATATTCCACCAGAGCAGCAATTAAAGCCATAATAAGGCACATCAAGCATTCAAAGCCTTATAGCCACAAAAAATTCCAAGGCTATGGGAAAGTCATGTTTGTTTCTTTCCATCTTGGCCTACATTTTATTCATAATTCACTCCAATGCTTCATAAAGGCTTTCAACTCCACTTCCAGCAGACACGCCTGCATGCAAAAAACATAAACCTAAGAGGCAGCATGAGTGATCTGATCTGCTTTAATATCAAGCTATCAGCACGTCTGACTCTCTCCCATTGCTGACATTTAAAGTTAATCTACCTTAGCTTTTCTGATGTCAGTGCAAAAGGGACCCAAAAGAGCAGACTCAGTATAGAAATAACCAAAGAGAATAATATTTTTTTCCTTCTTTAGCTCTTATTAAAAATACTCTGGAGTATTTTTCCTATCAGGAGAAATTCTATAACACATAAAAATTATTTTATCTTTAATCATCTGTTTACTACACTATCACTATACTGCCTACACATTGGAAGACACACAACTTCTTTCGTGGACATATCTTTCAGATTATTAAATATATTTCAGACTAAGAAATATAAAAAATACCTGCTTTGAAACAAAGAAAACAGCAGTGCAAGACAGCTCTCAGAGTGCCATTGGCTAAAGCAACATGTCCACCCAATTATAATTTGTGATTAAAACAATGTAAAAGAGGCCAACTTATTGACTGACATCAAAGAGAAGCAATTGTTAAGTCTGAGAGGTATTCTTGTTGCCAGGAAACATTCTATGTGTATTATGAATAAAGACTCCCTCTGATTATCCCCAGTACCATACAAAAAAATAAGAGTAATTATTCAAAATCTGGTTGCATTTTATATTAAGAATCCAAAGAATTTATTCCTGAATTAAGCAGTAAGTCCACCAGTAACAATCCCACTCCTAAATACACATCCCAAAGCAAAAATACATAAGAACCCACAGTGCAATTAAGAAACCAAATTCCAGATTACACTAGAATTGAGTCACTTAGAAATAGCAGCTCTATTCTTTAAGACTCCACCATATATTGAGTTTTAATCCCTTAAGTGTCTCCTGTGTAGTGTTGCAGAAAAATGTAACAGAGGAAAAAAATTGGAGTCTTTGCTCTGGCAGAAATAAGCCATTATACAGCCTAAATATTAATTAGAATAAACACTGTTTTGATTTTTATTTCACAATACCTGATGGTTTTCTGCCCAAGCATCAGTCACATTGCACACATTTGCTTTATGGTGTATGATTGTAACTAAATCCACCTCATTTAATCATTCCAATAAATCTGCACCTCAGTGGAAACCACTAAATGAGATGTTAATAGCACACTAAATATACCTGTTAGACAGATTGTACATGTAAAATATGAAAGTACAGTGAACAGTATTTGCACTTGATTAAGTGCTAGGCTTCTGTTCATTCTCCATGAAAAAGATTAGCAAACACACCTTGTCCATGTTTCTGAGGAACTCCTTTTCTTTAGCATCTGAATATGTTCAAGGCCACTTCTATCTTTCTGACAGTATATAAGGATGTCTGTGGGTAGAATTTATGCTTTAGAACAAACATTTTCAACAAAATACCAAGAGTTAGGACAAGGCTTGTATACCGACTACATCTAAATCTCCTTGTAAAAGGAAAACAACTCATTGCAACAAAACCTGGGGGGCAACTTGCACATTGTTCCTCGTAAAGTATGATGGGTGGGGGCTTATTTAAGCCATTTCATCCTAAATACTATCAATTACTTGAAGAAACCTTATGATGCATCTTTGGTTCTTTTGTTTGGCTTCAGTGTGTGGTACAGGGCACAAGCTCAAGGCTAAACTCTGCTAAGCTGCAGGACTGTACATCCCACAGCAAGTGTTCCCTGCCTGCCCTCTCACTGAGGCACAGGAGACTGTGGGGCACAAAGTCTTCTATGTTTTACACAAATGGCACATATTACTTCAGCATGGCACTGCCACAGCATGTGGTGCAAGGCTGCCAAGCAGAACTGGAACTTAGCAGGACAAAAAGCAGAGAAAGACATTTTCCCCTGATAGATTTTCCAGCCTCCCAGATTCAAGCCCTGTCAAGATTACACACAGAAACACTGCAACAAAACACAGACCAAGAGCCTCTAAGGTCTAAAAATGGTATTTATATCTGTATTCACTACCCCTGGTTCTTCAGCTGAAGCCATGACAGTGAGTTTTACTCATTTTATAGATGCCAGTGTTTTATGTTCACACACACAATCCTGTCTATGGGTGAGGAGTTATTCACACACCTGGTTGTCCCAGGAACCCCAAACTGGAAACTGGAACTTTCCTCTAGCTGCTGCCACAAAGCACTGACTCCCCACGAGGTCCATCCTGACAGGCACACTTCAAAGTACCATGCTGTACCAAGTAGGCACCATTTGCCCACCACAGCTCTTTTTAACTGGAGCACTCAGTTGCTAAACCAATTTTGATCACCTTTCCCTTCCACCTGAAGTGCAGCCTTAATGCTGCACTATTACATCCTGTCCTGAAGTTTAGTGAAATTGCTCCAGTTGTCCTTATTCTACCCCCACCTATGAATTCTAAAATTCATTCAGAGAATTCAAGTAGAAGGGCATGACATGTCTTCCAGCACCCACCTATAACATTTTCTATGTCCCAAATCACTCCTACTTCTTTTTATTTTTTCCCAAGTTTCCTTCAGAGAAAAGAGCCATTTAACAAATCTGTAGAATCAGAATCTCTCTCTATTCAAGTAGTTATACCTCCGTCCTCTGCTTTTGATGCTGTAATTTCTTCCAGGATCTCTGCTTTCCTTACCATTTTCTGAAGAAATCCTGATATATAATCTACCTGATTGTGGGTCCATTGCTCTGTCCAGTTTACTGATGGTGATGGTACAGCATTCTCCTGCCTTGTCATTTTAGCTCACCTCAGCTTCATTCTGCTCTCATCTCTCACCCAAATTTCAGGGTCTGCCTGAGATGCTGAAGTTTGCTTCTTAAAGTGAAATTGAGAGTATCCACAGGAAATCTTGTCTCTAGTTTCTTGTCTCACTGTCTACATATAAATAACTCTGTGTTTGTAGAGTTTTTATTGCATTCATCTCCACTTCTCTTTCCATTTTCAGTGTCACTTAAACTATGGCAGTATCTCTTAATGCTGAAGCCCCTGCAAGTCTTGGTCTGTGCCCTTTCTGCACCATCCTCCTCCTTGACCATTTCCACATCTTTGACACAATCTGGTCTTTAATTAAACAGCCAGTGTCCTGCATTTACAGTAATACAGTTCCTTATGCACAAGATCTTTTGCTAGTCAAAATGTGTGATTGTCTGATTATACAGGTTTGGGGGTTTTTTATATATTCTATTTCCTCTTAAATATTTGGGGTTTGTTTGGTTTGTTGGTTTTTTTTTTTCCCATAAATCCCCAGCAATCATTATATTCATGTCCATATTACTTCTGCTCCTTTTTATTTCTCTGTGCTTTTCACAAAAATGGCAAACAACACAAATTCCTGCCAGAGTAATTGAGTTGTATTTGCCAGTAGCCCACAATACAATTTAATTCAACTACATATGTATTCTTTTCTAAAACAAATATAACAGTATCCTGGGTTTTTTATAAAGACTATCAGTGTCTTATTCACTAAATCCAAAGAGGATCATTACTCTGTTTTTACTTTTTATAACACTGCTAAAATAAATTGTTGAAATGGAATGCAGAATCATGCACAAAGTCAGTCCTTTTCTCTCATCATAAAACCATCATTTTTGCGTTTATGGTTTTGCTGAACAATATTAATAAGATTTCCTACTGAACCACGGAGATCTATTATTTCAGGAGTAGTTGGAACCACTGTCTTGTGTGTGTACACATCTCCAACATGTAAACATTTATAAAGCACTTGCAGGTGTCTCAAGGAGAATAGAAACATTTATCTTATCTTCAGGTGGTATTACAGCAAACATATCACCTTGACTTTTATCTATGTTTTTCCAATCTGTGTTGCCTGAAGATAAAGCCCTAAAATACGACAAGCCAACAGCAGTTTATAGCTGTCCTGACATGCTCACACCTTTTTCCTTGTGCCAGCATTTGTGCAAGGAAACCCTGTGGCAGGTAAGGGACCACTATGGAGCTTAGTAAAAAAGAGGCAGAAGTGGTGTTTCTGCTATCATGGGCAAAAGGGGAACATTTCTTCAATTAGCATCCAAACTTGTGAAAACCTCATGGAACCACAGAACCACAGGCTCAGAAAACCAAACCCAGTACTTCATATTGCATGTTTTATAATTCACTAAAATGCAGATGACTCTAATAGTATCTTGTTAGCAGTAATGACTATTCCATGCAGTGCTGGATTATTCTTGTCCTTGGTGACTTCAATAACTATTAGACTGCAAACCCCTTTCTATACTCTCCAGTTGTCTTTCCAATTTATGCTTCCTAGTCAGAATATAAGAACACATATCCCTGGATTTCCATGCATACCTATCTCAAAAAGGCAACTGTCACTACACCTGCATGTGCAATTCAAGGCATACTAAACATATATATCTATATATACATATATATATAGAAATATATACACACAATATGTAATATTTCTATATACAAAAATATATATTTTAGTAGCTCAGGTTGCAATAGAACTTTGAGAGTAGAAACATTATCGCATTTCTTTAGTGCCATTTCATTACTACAACGTTAATGGATTAATAAATGTGCAGTAGGAGTTTCACTTCGAGTTTTTGGCACATTAAAGGTATGCAAATGAAGAAAACCAGTGTGAAAACATAGATTTTATGAACTAATCCAAACATCCCAATTTCAAAGAAATATAAATATAAATATAAATATAAATATAAATATAAATATAAATATAAATATAAATATAAATATAAATATAAATATAAATAATAATAAAATTACAGTCAGGCTGTTTAGTACCCAGGCTTCTCTGAAACTCAAGTTGTCTGTGCTACAGTTGATATTTACTGTAATCCAAGAGTACAGTGAGTTTCTCCCTGGTACCACCTGTTGATCTTCAATTCAGACAGGCCAAGGTTTTTTAACTTGCCCAACACTTCCAGTACATTTTTCTATTCTTTATTCAATCCTTAACTAACCATTTTAGTTTTAAGTGCAGGGATGTTCTGGCATTGGTGGAAAGTACCCAGATAAAAGTCCTATCAAAACCAATCTGATGGTTGCTAATTCAGCAGCTGACAGGACAATCTTGGTGAAGGACTTCAGCTTGAAACAGGAATGACATCAAAGCTCATTGTCCTTTAAGGAATTGTTTGGCCCATTTACAAGAGTCTGAAAAATTAATATTCAGCCTCTTGTGCCCAAAATTGTAAAGAACATTTTATCCAGTACATTCCTCAGTTTCAATTGTTGTCATTAAAAAAAAATAAAAATTCAGTTTTCTATAACTGTAACTCTGTTCAGGAAGTATGAAAACCCAGAAAAGACAAGAATCAGCTTTTTCTGAGACAAATATAATTCATAAATGCATGAGTTACAACTCAGTAGTACTTCAAGACAGAGCCCTCACCAATCCAACCCTCCTCTGTCCTTTCATGAGATATTTCCTTCTCTCTCTACCGAAAGAAAAACATAAAACCAATGCTAAATAAAGGACATGCCATAAATGAATACTTCACAGTAAGCATGGCTGGCTATCATGATTTCTTGTTTACAAAACTAAGAAATCTTCAAAATACACATTTAAAGATTTATATGTTAAAAAAAAGTCATGATTCTGATGCAACTAGTCAAATAACAACCACATGATGCTAGCATAAAATACAATTATCCTAATTTGAAATGCATCTCATTAAAACTTAAAAGCCAAAGGTGACAGCACAGAGCATCCAGATTTTATAAAAGATGAACACCACTCAAAAGCTGAATTACACTAGCTCAAATGACAGTATTCAGTGCAGCAAATATAAAGTTCTTTTCTCCTTCCATTCCAAAAATATTCCTTCTTCCTAAGAAGTCAAGCACAAACCAATTCCCATCATTTGCCAGAGGATGTCCCAAAGCACCGCCCTGCAAAATGCAGCCCTGCTAAGTTCCCAGAGTGCAGGTGAGTGGCAGCAGATGTGACAAATCACAACGTGGCAGGTGTGTGGTGTCCCCACGGGGACAGACTCACCTCGGCAGATGGTCCCGTTGCCCACGTAGCCGGGCTTGCAGGTGCAGCTGTGGCCCCTGATGGTGTTGGTGCAGATTGCATTCTCATCACACTTGTGCTGCCCACTGCCACACTCATCGTGCTCTAAGTGGGGAGGGGGAAAAGGGAAAAAAACAAAAAGCAATTTACAAGATGCATTTGCAACAATTTACAAGATTTGTTTATTTATGTTTTATTTATGTTTAATGTGAAAAACGCCAATCACTTGTTTTTAAAATGTTAAAAGTTTAATAGTAATAAAATGGTTATAAAAATAGTAATACAATTAGAGTAATAATAATTTGGACAATTTGAATTAGGACAATATGAGACAATAGAGACAAAGAGTTATGGACAGTCCAGGTACCTTTTTCTGGGCAGCACGAGCCCGAAAATGGACCCACGTTAACAGAGGATTTACCCTTAAAAACAGCAGCCTGTTGCATATTCATACACCTCATCCATGATGCATAAATTCCATTCAAACACAGGATTCTGTCTGGGCACTGTCAGCTTCTTCCTCTCAATCCTGACAGCGCCTTTGAGGCGGGAAGAAGTTCATTTCTTCTGATAATGGGGCAATAAATTCTCTTTCTCTGAAAGATTCAGGTGTCCTGTGGCTGCTACCTCACTGCGAGTCCTTTCTTTAAAAAAAGTATCCTACATAGCACAGTTTCTATTTTAACATTGTGTTATAACCTAAAACTATATTTACCACACTACTTAAAAGAATTAATACAGCATCACTTTCTAACACAACACTTATAATATTCATTTTAATATTTGTGAAAAGCCAATCATAAGATACATGCATTTTTCACATTTTATGTTTTATGTTTTTCTTTTCATGAGCTTTGCAGTGAGCTGATGTGGCATTTGGAAACCAATGGGAGAAGAAGCAGGATGCTGCAGTGGCTGAGTGCTGGGGGCTTGGCATGGGAGTCAGCTATGGGCTTGCTGCTGTTCAGGAATCCAGTATGAGCATGGCAACAGGAGATTATTTAGGGTTAAAAACAGAAACAAAAAAAGAATGGGTGAGGAGGCAAAGTAGGGCTGTGACAAAAAGCTATGAAGAAGATTATCAGGGAAGAATATCTGCTGTGAAGATTAACCTTTACATCACTGTCCATCATCAGCAGCACTGATCACAAATACAAGCTAAGTAACACAAGAGGGGCCCTACCAGCCTGCCCTTTAACTACACAGTTCAGCTGTCACAACTGCTTGCTCTAATTCATGTAGAACTGACTCTTGCTCTGATAGCATGTAGTAACATTTCACATTTTTAGAGCACCAATCATACCATGGAGCCTCAAAGAGGCTCCCAGACAAACAGGCCACATTCTGCTTTCATCCAGCAACTCCAGCTGCTACCCAGAGCCAAATTTGCTACAGCTGCTGCACTTCAATCTCCTGCTGCCTTTTTGTTCTTGTAGAGCACCAGTTAGAGGTGATAAGCTACCTGACCCCAAAGCTCTCTGCTTCTTCCTGCAATTACAAGGAGCTTCCCTCATATAGGATTGCACAAAGAAAGTCTGAATATTTTACACTTTTGCACCGGTGCCTTTACAGTTTTCTTCAGCGGAACCAAAAGAATGCAATGACTTTTCTTAAAACCACATTGAAAAATCAGAATCTGGAACCCTTCTTTGTAGCCTTCATTTATGCAACTGCAATCATGGGGTTGATATCCATATGCTGAGAGGTAAAAGCTGTGCTTTCCTGGAATTGGGATTTGCTTAAGCTTTTTACCAGTGCATCAAGGTGTTCAAAGGACTAGAGACTAAGCCTGGCCTTCTACAGATCACAGAGAGGCAGTGCCTCAAAAACACGAGCAAAATACTCATTTTTGCAGACTAAACTGAGCCCTTTGGAAGAGTCTCTCCATTGAGAAGAGCAGCATCACAGGCTCTGACAGGCTGCAATTAACCTCTGCAATGCTCTCACTCTGCCACAGTAAAGAACAACAGGCAGTTTCAAGATCATTCAAGACATGTAAGATTTGAATGGTGAATTCTAAAGAATCCACTAAACCAAATACTTCTGGAACACTGTTGATAACTATTTGCAGAACATATATCCAACATGTTTTCCATTTTTCAAATACATTTGACAGCAAAATGATATGGATTGCAAGTATTTTCTCTTAAATACCATCAAAGCAATATATCAGCCTCTCACTCTTTGCTTTTAGCAAGAAACACACACACTCTCACATGTGCCTGGCTTCAGCTGATAAACTCAGGCTTGAATTTATACTTGTTAGTTTATGTTGGTCCCTAGCTCTGCTTAGTAATTCACTGCAGCTTCTTGCAAGCTTTCAGAGGCCTTACATATTCAGAATGCCAGGGTTCTCCAAGGGCTGCCTGTTCTCCCCTTCATCTTTAAGGAAACTGTACCACAGGCTGATTCTTTGCTGCTTTGGTCTCATGGTGCTCAGGCTGCTGGGTCAGACACAAAAAGGATCAAGCTATCCTCCAAGGAGGCATTCTACAGCTGCTGAAGCTGAGTTATGCTTTCTTTTAAAAGAGACACTCTCTCCATAATCTCTCCCTACTTCTATTGCCTTGAGCTTTCCTGGGTCAGTATTCTCTGTAATGAGCATGTCTTTGCAATAGGCCCATGTGTGTACACAAGATCATTCCTACTCCAACAATTGCCAAAATTAGTCTGTTACTTTCTCAGCACTTCAAGTATAAATAAAGACTTCACAGTGGTACCAGATGTGTTTTTTCCAAAATACACAGGAGAGGATGAGTCTGCTATGTTGTTCTAGGACTCTGACAATGTAAATCACCATTTAGCATTTCTGCAGATATACAGACGCTGGAAATGTCAAAAGATTTAGCACTGACAGAGCAGCTATCCCACAGTAATATTTTGTAAACAAGAAGTCAGTTTTATCAAAGCTGATATAATTTAAAGAGTCAGCAACAAATCTGAACATGGGAACCTGCCCTTCATGAGACACCCTGACACTGCTAGCACAAGGAGGACTAAGGGAACTTCATCTGCATGAGAATCCCAAGATTTCTTAGCAGCAATATGGCTGCAAGGATGGGAACTTCAAATGAAGTTTTCCCTGGAGTAGAGATGTCTATAGCTGATGTTGCTACAGGCCTAATAAGAATGAGAAAGCATTGATTTCCTGCCAAGGTACAAAATTCTTTTCATCCAGATGAAAAATCCTTAAGAATATCCCAGTACTAAGTTTTCCTGGGTTTTATGTGCCCTCACAGGAGCTCATCTTTTGGAACATTTGTGTGATCACAATGGGAAGGGAGCATGGAAATGCTCATGCTCTGCTTAAACTGAAATAAAATTGTGACTAATTTGCAAAGAACATTGCTTTCATACACACACTGCTTTCCAAAAATCCCCATTCCAGCACATCAAACAGAGCCTGCTTTTGCTTTAATGTTACAGTAAATACTGCCTAGGCACCAAACAAAACTGGCAGAGAAGGACCCTGCACAGCAAGAGAAAGGAGTCACAAACAGCATCATTCCAAAGCACCAAAGAGGGCAGAGGCAAGACAAACAGCCCAAAGTTGTCTTGTTCTGACTATTCCCCTTGTAGCTGGCAATGAGAAGCACAAGAAAGGGACTCTAGCAAACGAAAACAAAAGCAACTTTTAGTTTCTTATGCACACATATATATGTATATATAAACAAATGAGCTGCCATGCTCAGGAATGACACTGTCACCATGAATTTGACTGAAGTCATCCATCTCCCTGAGTTCTATTTGCTATACAATACACACTAAATGAGTTCATGATCAAAGATGAACAGATCAAAAGAACAGGCTTACTGAAAAGGACAGAGTTCCTCGGCCCAACTCTCATTCAGCTGGATTATTAATGCTCATTTCAAGAACAGCTACCACTGCTGATGAACAGCCACAGCAGCAGCACCATTCTTTTCTTACAGGCAAGTTAATTTGTTTATGAAATCTCTGTGAACTGCCTTCAACATCAGCATTTCTGTTACTCAGGATGGTTGCATCTATTTCAGGCTTTATGGCAAAGACACAAGCTCAGTTAGTTTATTAAGCCTTTTTCCCTCTTCTCTATAAAACAAGGATATTACAAGATTTTGCTTTTTACCTAGCATTTATCTTTCTTCTGAAATCCTCAATAGTGAAGGTTTTTCAGAAAATTAAAGGATATCAATCTTCTATAGCAAAAAAAGGGAAGAGTCAAATGTCCACTGCTCATTTCCTTTGTATTTTATTTATTCTCCCTGTAAGTAGAGATGAGGGATGGAAGGATACATCATCTCTGACACTTCAACTCTCCTGGCCATATTTCCTACCCACCAAGCTACTGCTAAGGCCAGAAAAATACACATGTAAGCTTAATATTTTCTTTCTGGACAAAAACTGCCTAACATTTTCAAAAGCTTTCATGAACTTTTCCAAAATGTTACAGAGGATCTTCTGAGAATTTTCTGAGTTCAACACCTAGGTCAGGCTATCTTGGGAAGAAATGAAGTTCATTTCTCCTTTAGCCTTCACCTGAGAATGGCCATCCAAAAGCCTTTATAAGAAATTAATGCCTCCAAAAGCATTTCTAAGAAATCAATCATCCTTTTACTAAAACACACCATGTTGTATGATTCTATACATCACCTTGGAAGTCTACACCAGCAGTATCACAGCTCTGATGTTTCTGTGTGGGTAGTTTTACACCAACACATGCACAGCTGGAGAAGACAAGTATTATAGTTACCTCTGCTTTGTTCAGAAGCAGCCTAGTCCAAGTTTATCTGGACAGTGACAGAATTCATTTCAGTACTACATGGTCTTAGAGAGGTAACCATCACATAAAAAGTGGAGTTAATTCACCAGAAAATAGCTTCCAGTAGCTGGTGAAGGATTGCACATCCTGTTACGAGAAGCCCCAAGGCATCCCACAGGCAGCAGAGAACCCCAAAGAACCAAACACAGCCTGGTCTGAGCATGCTGAGAGCAGAGAACCCCAATGAACCAAACACAGCCTGGTCTGAGCATGCTGAGAGCAGAGAAACCCCAAAGAACCAAACATAGCCTGGTCTGAGCATGCTGAGAGCAGAGAACCCCCAATGAACCAAACACAGCCTGGACTGAGCATGCTGAGAGCAGAGAACCCCAATGAACCAAAACACAGCCTGGTCTGAGCATGCTGAGAGCAGAGAAACCCCAAAGAACCAAACATAGCCTGGTCTGAGCATGCTGAGAGCAGAGAACCCCAAAGAACCAAACATAGCCTGGTCTGAGCATGCTGAGAGCAGAGAAACCCCAATGAACCAAACACAGCCTGGACTGAGCATGCTGAGAGCAGAGAATCCCCAATGAACCAAACACAGCCTGGATTGAGCATGCTGAGAGCAGAGAATCCCCCTGAACCAAACACAGCCTGGTCTGAGCATGCTGAGAGCAGAGAAACCCCAATGAACCAAACACAGCCTGGTCTGAGCATGCTGAGAGCAGAGAAACCCCAATGAACCAAACACAGCCTGGATTGAGCATGCTGAGAGCAGAGAAACCCCAATGAACCAAACACAGCCTGTTCTGAGCATGCTGAGAGCAGAGAAACCCCAATGAACCAAAACACAGCCTGGATTGAGCATGCTGAGAGCAGAGAAACCCCAAAGAACCAAACACAGCCTGGATTGAGCATGCTGAGAGCAGAGAACCCCAAAGAACCAAACACAGCCTGGTCTGAGCATGCTGAGAGCAGAGCACACCCAGCAGCTCCTCAGGGTCAGTACAGTGGGCAAACCCTTCCCATGGAAGATATGAGGACATGAAATTAGTAAGAAATTGCTGAAACAAGCACAATGACCAGGCTGCCAAGACAGCTGTGACTGTTGCTGTCATATTTTCTGGAAAATTCCCTTTGCAAGGATTTCTCTCCTGGGAAGCTGAGAAGCCTCAGAGAAAAAGGAAAACAATATTATCTCATTTGCTTCTGCTGTGTTTTGCTGCTTTGGAATGTGGCTGGAGATTGTTTATGCAACAGGTGCATCTTTGATCGTTTTCATGTGAATTGTTTTGTCTCAATGGCCAATCACCATCAGCTGTGTCAGACTCTGAGGAGTCAGACACGAGTTTTTGTTAATATCTTGTTAAACCTTCTGTCTGTATCCTTTCACTATTCTTTAGTATAGTCTTAGTATAGCATTGTATAATATAATAAATATAATATAATATCATATCATATATAACGTAACATAATAATATAATAATAAATTAGCCTCCTATGAACATGGAGTCAGATTCACTCTTTCCTTCCAACAACAGGGACCCCAGAAGACACCTGATGTGACCACTCTGCGTCCCCCTCAAGTGTGTGCTGAAGGAGATGGACCCAAACCAGGCAGGGAGCCCAGCACACCAACCCTTGCCATGCACTTGTTCAAACCAACAAATGAGCCACACCTGGGGCACAAGGAGAGCAGAACACAAGTTCCAACAGGAGAACTGCTGTGAAAGGTCAAGGCTCCCCACCAGCTGTACCAGCTCCCCCTTCAGCAGCAGCAGCAGCAGACCATTCAACCACGCTGTGCAATCACTTGTTTAAATTTCAACTAAACTTTCAGCTGTCCTCAAAACACAAGGCTAAGGAAGTTAACCCAGACCCGGCTGGAGCAGCTCCTGCACACCTCAAATAAGTTCTCATTCCAGCTGCTGGTGGCTGATCACTTGGGTGTGAAGTATAAATTGAAATATTCAAACAAGGACAAAAAAAAAGTCAACAACCTTCATGTACACATATTTCTGTCACATCCTTTTTACCACAACTTTTCCAGACTAATCTCTGTCTGGAAGGAACCACAAAAATACTTTTGTTTCGTGGTACTTAAAAAATACCTTCTTTTGTGGGCTAAACTGAACTGGAAGAATGCAGGAGGAAAAGCAGTGGGGGCAGAAGGAAAGGTGCCAGACAAAGGTTTTGCTTGCCTGAGGTAATACATTCTGCATAAAGCCACCCACATGACACTGCAAAACTGATTGTAAGTAAAAACAACCACAAAAAAATAATTGTGAACACATGCAAGGTACAAAAAAGGATCTGTCATGTAATTATGAAAGCAAATGGAAATAGATCTAAACAAACATATAAACAATTCCAAAAAAATGCTAATTTTCTCCCTTCATATGTACATGAAATGCAGTGTTTGTGAAGAGCTCTAGGCAGCTCTAACAATTAACATCAGAAGCATCAGTCAAAAATAACACAGTTCTACACTTTTGAAGTTCTGGGTACTATAAATACCCACATTCTTACGAAAGAGATCTTTTCAATAAAATAATTTTCTATCCATTATCTAGGAGGAATATGGCCTTTGCTTATATTCTGTTTGTATATTCTTTTAATGCATTTTCCAGAAGTACCACAGAATTTATGGGATGCCTCTACTTTCCCATGTTGAAAGACACAACAGTGTCAGCACTTACTAGATTTGTATGGGCTATAAAGGCAGCATCTAGACAACTTTAGCTTTCTCCTTATTTTTTTTTCTGTGCATGCTTGGAATAACTCTAGAATTTGTACTGTTTGTGCTTTGTCTAAAATATTGAATTGAAAATTAGAACCCTACGTTGAAAATATACAGCAAAAACACATAGTGAAGATAAGAATCTTTTGGTCAAGAGTCATAAAATCAGGATAGCTTTCCTTTGTGCAAAAGGATAAAGGATTTCAAACCTATAATTTCTACAAGATATACTTAACACAGGATTTATTTTTAAGCAAGAATGCTGAAATTTTTATCTTCATTTTCTTTAAATAAAGATGCTCTTCAAAAAAAGATGGGATGGAATTATAGGAGACATTCCATTGTAGGGTCTTTCACTATAGCTACTTTCACTTCTCATTACAAGAAAAGGCCCCAATTTAAACTTGCTTACAAGATGGAAACAATTTTCTTATTGTAAGAATTCTCTTTCATTACTTCCTCAAAGCTTCATACTTCAATAATACAGCATTCATCTTTGGAATACACTCTGCAAAGATTCTGACTATCCATTTATTAATATTTTCATAGCACTGAAAAGAAATCTAAGTTGTTCTCTAAATTGTTGAGACAACAGCCAGCTTGTGGGGTGTAGAACCACAAATTCAGCAAACATTTCTATGACCAAGAGATTTAAGAGAGACAACTCACAGAACAGCAAGGTCATTGGATGCCACCACTTTTTATTAATACAGATACCATTTGTACAGAGTACATGGCCTAATGTAAAATTAATTATTGGCAGCCATTAAGCAATGCTCATTGAAAACTCAGAAAGGAGAAAGCCAACTCTCCAAATACTTCTAAAAAGCCAATACTTCTAAAAAACTAATTCTTTGTTGCATGTCATTAGAATTCTATGTAATAACTAAGGCTTTTAAAATGATAGATTAAAAAAAATTAATTTAGGCAGAATTATGGACTTAGTGGAATCAGGATTTCAGCTCATAAGAAGTTGTGATGAAACAAAAGAAACAGCTTTTAAACAGATTGAATAAAAGGAAGCTTTATTCTGAACACACAGGAAGAATGTCCCACAGAAAACCAAGGCAATTAGAAACAAGATGCATACATCAAACAAGAAATTACATGGGAGATAGATGGTAAGCTGGTGAATGATAATAGCTATTTGTGAATTCAGGAAACTCGGGGTAAAAAACCAAAATAAATGTGTTTTTCTACTCATGAGAATCAAAGAAACAAATTATTTTATCTATACCCATTCCCAACTTCAGCATCCAAGCTTACCCTGACCCTGCCCATTTCCACAAGGAAACGGAAGAAGGAACAGGGTGCAGAACAGAAAAGTCCCACTTCTTCCTTCTTCCCACTGTTTCCTTCTGCAACTCTATCCCTATGAGCACTTAAACATCCAAAATGCTGGCTGAAGTTGTAACAAGAAAAAATTAATTTTTTAATTTTTTTTTTACATTACTCTCCTGTAATAAGAAAAAAGTAATTTATATTTCAGCCAGAAAAAGCTTTTCTAATTGATAGGGCATCCTAAAGAGTATTCACATTGAGAAAGATGAAGATGTCACCAAGTCTTGTCACCAGTGACCATAAAGTACCCCCTTTGCCATTCTTTTAATAAGAAACTAAAATGCCTTTGCAATTTATGACACAACAAACACCTTCTGGTGTTAAACATGAAATTATTTAGACTACATTCTAAAAGAGTAGACACATGCTACTCTTGGGTAATTAGGAAGAAATAGTGGGATTTAATTTGAATATAAAATTCCAAACGTGCCTGCAGTTGCCTCTTGGAATCAAAGTCCTTCTACAACCTGAAGGAAATTGCACTCTACCACACCCCCTCTTGCCCTGAAGTTCTCCATGAGATCACTCAGTCTGGGAGATGGGCAGGCCAGAGGCACACACAGGATTCAAGACACCAGAACATCATGAATTTATACAACAGCATAATAATATTTATCAACCTGTTCTCAATGCCTTTCCCAAAGGATCTCACTGTTCTGCTCAGCTCTGACCACAGCTGAGCAGTGAGCTGACACTTTCAGTATCTCTTCTCTGAATGGTAATGGCTAATTTAGAACATTTGTGTATGCACCTATTTTTTCCCCCTCAAGGGAAAGGTATTTTATACTTGATCCTCTGTTCTGCCTCACTACTTTATAAAAACAACTGCCAATAGTACCCATTTGAATTTCCATGAGATGAGTTCACTGAGCAGTGAAGAAATTCTAAAATGTTGTAATAAAAAAGTTTATTTTTGACTAAATCAAGATGAATAATAGGTAGCCTTGCTGACAGCAACACTGCATTTGTTTTCTGCAAGAGGAGAAGGAAAAAACCATTGATCTCTTGCTAGCACACTATAAAATATTTGCACATATACCTTAAATGCCTATATAACGTTTTGTAAGGAAGTGAGAAGAGAGACATTTGGTTTTACTGTTTTCTGAATACAATCATAAAAAAGAAAACAAGAAATCAAAGAAGTGGAAAAGCTGGAGAAGTGGAAATCTTGAAAAATCCTGTTTTAGATTTAGGGACACATTTCACCCCAATCAGAAGCTCACCAAGGTTAAAGAAAAACAGCACTGTACAAACTAGATCAAATCTCTGAAAATGCAAGAATCACTGGAAGTGTACATGGTTGTTTTATCTTTATACTTACATATTATTTCCCTAGTCTTTGAAGTGCATTTAGATTGAGTAGACATGTCAAATTAGTAAATAATATTTAAATTATCAAAACCAGCTTATAAATTATTATGTGAAGAGTCACAGTATAAAGGGTAATCCTTTGCATTGAATTTTCATGCCCTTTATAATATCATTTAGTATATATATATAATAGTATATAGTATCATTTTAGTATATAGTATAATACAGTATATATAGTATATATATTATATATACTATATATACTATATATTATATAGTATAATATAGTATATAGTATAATTAGTACATATATACATATAATATCAATTAGTAATATTGATATACACAGAAATTTCAAAACAGATCCTTATCAGAGGCTGATAATAAAATGGCAATCTGCATGACATACTCAACTGGATACTCTGCTGCAGTTTTGTGGACTTATTTTTGACAGCCAGATTATTCATGTCATTAGCAATGTGCATCTTTAATTCTCAAACTTGCCAGCAAACTTTGAGCCCAATTGTGGAGACAAGTATTGGA
This sequence comes from Molothrus aeneus, assembly GCF_037042795.1. Taxonomy (NCBI): domain Eukaryota; kingdom Metazoa; phylum Chordata; class Aves; order Passeriformes; family Icteridae; genus Molothrus; species Molothrus aeneus. Next base: position 2,761,052 of record NC_089651.1, on the reverse strand, counting down.
TGCAATTCAGACAGGATCTACACAAAATATTCATTACAAAAGTTTCAAGAGCTGCATATTGCATACTTAGAGGTGCAAACAAAAAATTCCATAAGGGAGAAACCACACTTCATTGTCAAACAAATCCTGTGTTAGCTTTTTGATGGCAAATCCTGCCATCAAAGGAAGGAGCTCTTCTGCAAGAGCAGTTTTGCACTGAGCAAAGAGCTGGCATGTGCAACCACTCAGAGTCTGCAGAGCAAGGCTGAACTCCACAAACACCAGATGATTTTTCAGAACCAAAATTTAGTAAGGATTGCACACAACTACCTTACAGACCCTTAGTAATCCCTAAATTAAATGGTAATAGAACGCATAGGAGCTTCACTTCTGGTCCTACAAGCTCAGAATTAATCTCTCAAATTCTTCCACAGGTTGAAGGAAGTATACAACCTATTGCTCCAATATAAAACCATTTTTAAGACTAAGGGATATCAATTATTAAGACAAAGCCTTGGAGGAACAGGAAATTATTCACAAAGTCAACAAAAATGTGACACTGTACACATGGGAAATGTGTTGAAAAGCAAACAGATATATCCTCATCTGCAAGAACAAAAACATCTAAAAACTCTTTCTCTTTACCAGATTTATGTATCAGAATAACCAGTTTATGCACTGTTACTTCTAGAGATATGCAGTAACCTAGTGTGCATGTCTTTCTCTAATTCACTTATTTATTTACTTAAGAAATCCCAAAGAAATTCCAGATTTCATAAAAGACAAGAAATGGCCTTGAGGTGCAATGTCAGTCAGAGCACACATCCATGTGCTGGGATTCTGTTCTGAGCTCTCCCTCACACACAGTACCTCACACAAGTCATCCTGACAGAATTAGAAAGCAGAACAGTGGTTTTAAATTGGAACATGCTAAGCAGTATGATCACCTTGATAATTACTATGGGATGTTAAACTTCTAATTCAATCCCTTGCTTTTTCATAAACCAGTTAAGCATCAAGGCACTGGACTTTTATGAGGCACCTTGATTGCATACATTGATTTGTGTATTTATAAATCACTAGTTATTCCAAATTTCTCTATGCAGTTATTGCTTTTCTCGACATAGTTACAAAGTAGGTAATTTCATATAGAAAGCAAATAAAGCCTTGAATTCCATGTGGTGTGCCATGCTGAAAGAAAGCAGCTCAACATCTCCAACTAGACTGCAGCATGGCATTAATAGATAGACAAGAACGCACCAGTTCTGTGGAGTTCTCCATTTCTCTAAATCATAAGACATTCACTTAGGAAAATAAAGAAATCACACGTGATGACAGTATCTGAAGTGCCTGAGCCACTAGCAAGTGCCACTGCCTAATTTACAGCTTTCAGGAGAGATGCTTGTTAACATGCAATCTTAAAACACTGTGCTTCATTTATTTTGCTTCATTGTTGTAAAAAGCTGAATATGTTCCAAGCACCTGCACTGGGTCAGGAAAAAAGCCCTCAAGCAATATGCTTCATTTTATTTATATAGCAATATAACAGGACAGGCTGCTTTTTATCCATAAAATTGTGAAAGCTGCGTACTTCTGTCAAGTTGATATCAGAATCTCATCTTTCAGGTGTTTTCAGTTCAACAATACCTGAAAGCTTTACTCTGCAGAAATCTCAAAATCAGTAATACAGAAAGAATGTAATAGACCTTTGGATGCAATTTTTAGCCAACATTTCATCATGGCTTCATGAACTTAGATTGGTGATAAAAATTCTGTAGCGCTTCAGTTTCCAGCACTCTGCAATGCTTTAACTACCATATGAAAAAGAATTTCAAAAAGCAACGCACACCCCATCTCAAACAAGCACAAAATTCCCTTAGGCTCTTGCAATACAGTGAGGTGGAATCATTTCTAAGTGAACTTGCACGTGTGACAGATGTGGCAATTTGCTGACACAAGAGCTCATAAAATCACATGTAGGGCTCTGTAGCAGAGTTCAAGCTAATCAGAGTTCCTGATTATTCAGGACAGGACATGCATTCATTCTCTGCACCCATCACAGATCCAAAGAAAAGACTTTAGGAATGCTGGAGTGGATGTAACAGGTGATACAAAAGTCAAAAAGAGTTAGCACACTCCTCCTGATTTTCTGGTCACAAAGTTAGACATAATCGAGCCATTAGGTTTTCCTTTGTGTTTTATCTACTGCTTTTTAAATAGGCAAATGCTGCCAGAACATTTTAAGCTTTTAGCTAAGCAAAGATGGGATCTTGCTTCTCACTGAAAGTAAACAGGAAATGTCAAATCATACAATCATTTAGGCTGCAAAAGACCCCTAAGATCAGTGAGTCCAACTATCAACCCAGCATTGCCAAACCTACCACTAAACCATACCCCCAGGTGCCACATCTCCCCATCTTTTAAATACCTCCAGGAGGGTGACTCAACTACTTCCCCGGATAAACAACATCGTAAAAATACATGAATCTGACCAAAAAAAAAAAATACCCTGGTGTCACATTCACATTTTCTGAAAAATCCCTTTGCCCAGGATTTTTCCCCTGGAAAGCTGAGAAGCCTCAGAGAAAAAGGAAAACAATATCTCATTTGTTTCTGCTGTGTTTTGCTCACATGTGGATGTGTTTGGAGATTGTTTACCCACAGGTGATTGTTTCATTGGATTCTGCTGTGAGTTGTTTTCACTCATTGGCCAATCAGTGCCAAGCTGTGTCAGGACTCTGGAAAGAGTCAGGAGTTTTTATTATTATCTTTTTAGCCTTTTGTCTGTATCCTTTCTGTACTTAGTATAGTTTAGTTTAGTATTCTTTACTATAATATAGTATCATAAAATAATAAATTAGCCTTCTGAGAACATGGAGTCAGATTCATCATTCCTTCTTTCATATGAGGGCAACCCAAATACAATACCCTGGTTGTAACTACTGCAAGAAAGCCAGTGAGTGCTGATTGACATTCTCAAAAATGGATGTTGAAAAAATCAATTTTAGGTATTTAGGTATCTAAATTACTAAAAGGTTTATTCTCTCAGAGTGCTGAAAACCTAACTTCCCCCAGTGGATTTAACTAGGATAAATGGGTTCTCAGCACTTTAAAAAATTTTAAAAACAGAAAAAATCAAAACAAGTAAGGTTAGTTCTTTATGTCACTCCTGTGTGCAAATCTTCAGTTAACTCCTTTAGCCTCACAAAAATACTACAGAGCTTTAACATGGAATGAATTGATCAAATTACTCCTCAAGATGTGCAAATTCAGCATCATATATACTCTCGACTCACAGAATTAATTTTTATTTGAAAGCAGAAATAGAAACTAGTGCATCATCATTTCATGGGGCATCTGTTTTTCCCTGCAGATATTCTACCACAACAGTGATCACAATAGGCCCATACTTGCCTTATGAGACCTGACAAGATCACAGCCTGGGCTCCTTTGGCTGCACCTACACCCTCTTACATCAGCAAAACAGTGCCCAGCTTGAGGATCCTGCTGCTAAGACAAAAGATGGGTCAAACAGAATTTATATACCACACATTGTACAGGCTTCCACAACTAACTTAGCAGAGGACACTCACAGTAGAACAAAAAAAGGGACTTCAAATACAAGGATTTTACAAGGGACCTGGTGATGAGGCAAGAAAGGAGTATTTTCCCCAAGAAACTTAGAAGATAATTTTGGGGATGAAGAGGCAGTAAATTGAAGTACCTAAAACCACCAAAGACCACCGAAAGCATTGCAGAAATGTGCTGGAGGTTCAGAGCAGGAGCCCCCAGAGCATGAAGCCACATTCACCTCCAGGCTCCCTTCTCTGTGTTACTGACTCAGAGAGTGCTACCCAAAATCTCTCTGCTGGGATAGCACAGGTGAGAAACTGGGGCTACATTATCACAAATCACAAAGGAAGCATTAAATTCAGGGTTAGAATGTTTCTCCAGAAAATATGACCTAAGTCAAACAAGAGAAAATATGAGAGATGAGACTCAAGTAAGGGTGAACTTGGAAAGAACAATTTTCATGTTCACAAGGAACCACCTCCACAAAACACATGTACCTATGCACACCACATGGTAATGTACTGCTTAAAAATTAATTCCAGTGCGTGTTTCAGCAAAGAAAAGCAGCATTACATAAAGCATTCCAGTTCAGAAAAGGGAGAAATAATTCTGTTAGCTAAACTCATCACAGGTCTTCCTGTAGAGCATGCTCAAAGGAGAAAGCACAATCTAGGGGTGAGAACATCTGGCACAACCTGAATTCCAGCCCTCTCTCTCATTAACTGACTGCCCAATGGGGATCCTTTCATGAAGAAATGGTGAGAAAGGTGTTATGAGCCACAGAAAAGCTCATCTAACACAATGAAATGGTTCACCAGCAGACAAGAATGAAAAAGAGATTGGATTTGGAATATTTGAACCATTTGAAACAAAATATTAGAATCTAAGAGAAACCAGACATTTTTTACTGTTGGGTGACAGGTAAATATTTTGACATGCTGGAGCACCACTGACATTTCAGGACTGGCTTGCAAGGACAAGCACTATAAAATAATCAAGAGACTATTTGAAACAGGTTGCTGATAACTACAAACAAGGAATGGCTGAAACAAATCTGATAAAAGCCCATTAGGAAAATTGTCACAGACATCTTTTATGAAAAATCCTTTCCTTAGGATTTTTCCTCCTGAGAAACTGAGAGGCCTCAGGAAAAAAATGTAACCAATGGTTATCTGCTGCTGTGGGATGCAACAGGTGCATCTGGGATTGGCACATGTTAGATGTTTCTAATTAATGGCCAATCACAGTCAGCTGGCTCAGACAGAGAGCCCAAGCCACAAAGCCTTTGTTATCATTCTTTCCTGTTCTATTCTTAGCCAGCCTTCTGATGAAATCCTTTCTTCTATTCTTTTAGTATAGTTTTAATGTAATATATATCATAAAATAATAAATCAGTCTTCTGGAACATGGAGTCAGATCCTCATCTCTTCCCTCAACCTGAGACCCCTGTGAACACGGTCACACAAAATGAGAGATCTAAACTTACTGCCACAGGTTAAGCATCAAAAAGACAATCAATGGAAAATTATTTGGAGGAAGGTGTCAGGAGGTACATGCCCAGACATTACTCCTCACAGAATTTCAAGAAATGGAAAGATCAAACTAATTGAACCCAGAATCACAGAACACGCCGTGTTGGAAGGGATCCACAAGAATCATCCAAGTCCAGCTCCTGGCCCTGCACAGCACCATTCCCAAGAGTCACACCAAGTGCTGGAGAGTGTTGTCCTAATGCTGAACTCTGCCAGGCTTGGTGCCCTCACCACTTCTCTGGGCAGCCAACCAGAGAAGTTGGGCAGTTCCAGTGCCCAGCACCCTCTGGGGGAAGAGCATTTTTTGAACGTCCAACCTGAACTTCCCCCGACACAACTTCAGGCCATCCCCAGGTCCTGGCACTTGTCACCAGAGAGAAAACCAAAGGCATGTCTTACACATCAAATCACATTCCTGCTCTGGGTACTGTCCCTAATCCCTGCAAAGGCATTTTGTGCCTTCATTCTTTCCCAGAAGAACACCCCTATTGAGAGAAGGAAAGGCAAGGTTCCTTGGTCCCCTGCCTGCTCCTGTCCCACAGTTAGGGAAAGGGAGGAAAGGGATATAAGTATGGCTTGCACATAATTTTGATAAAGACTGTAATTTCAGTCCTTTTAACATCTTCCATTTAGGGGCTCAAATCCAATTACAGTCATTAACAATCAGTATCTCATGTGTCACTTCTTTGACAGATGACAAATGTCTACAAGTAACAGCAAATACTGTCACAGGAAAAGAGGAAATTGTCTTTCCATCAGCCCCCTGAGCTGTGCTGCACAATGCTGAAATCAGCATTAAATTAGCATTAGAGTAATTGAGTAACTTTGCCCATAGAGAACCGTGGAGCTTTTTAGTTTCACCTATTCCTCAGAAAACCCGAGCCCAGAGAGAGCCTGCAGCATCACAGTGACAAATTCCCTGTAGGAAAGCTCCTGCCGCCAGCTCCCATGCATACAGATGGGATGGATGGCAGCTGGGAGCCTCCATCTGATCTCCCTCTTGCAGCAACAGAAGCAGGAGCCTTCTGCAGAACACTCACAAGCACTCCAATGCCACAGAAAGAGATCATTCAATTAACATGTTAAAAATTAGGAGCAATTTGAATAATTAAATATTAATAGTTTAATTTGGAAGGAGAAAAAGGGATTTCTTCTGATAGTAATTTGACCCTGTGTCCTAGGTGACAGCATGAAAAAGATGCCAGGTGAATAAAATTAGTGTAACAAAACAATTGCCTGGAACCACAAATTGAATTTCAATGGGATACCTCATGCTGCTGCAACCCAAGGAAGTCATCTTGTGAGGCACACCTCGCTGGATTCACATGCAGCTCAGAAAATTAAAAGGATAGAAATGCATTTCAAATATTTATTAGAAGCAAGATAAGGTCAACCAGGAATAATCTTAGAGCTGAAAAATTATACATATGTATAGTTTCTTTTTGCTCTCCTGTAATAAGAAAAAAGTAATTTATTTCAGCCAGAAAAAGCTTTTCTAATTGATAGGGCATCCTAAAGAGCATTCACATTGAGAAAGATGAACAATATGTCACCAAGTCTTGTCACCAGTGACCACACCAACACTGACAAAACTGCTGTATTTTCCAAGAGCTTTTGGAAAGCAGCTACACAGAACAGAGAAAAAACCTTCAGTGCAGTTAACCCTGTAAGAGGCCTGAATTACAATGCAAAGTTCCTATCCCTACTCATAACTGAATTATTCAGAATTCCAGCAAGGACTGTGTGAGCCTTTGGAAACAGCCCAGCAGATCCCTGCTGAAGGACTGACACTGAGGGAATACAAGGGGAAAATAAGCTTTGGGAGACCCCTCCTCTTCTTTTCACCAAAAAGCTGTGAATAAATAACTATGGCATAATGCAGAGAAAATGTGTCTCACAAATGGAGTGTGTTTCACATGGACAGAGGGCACCTTGAGACCAGCCTGTGGTGAAGAGCCAGCCAAACAAGGCATCTTCCACACTGGAATGTTCCCCTAAAATTTCACTTGCCCCTATGGGAAAGGGGCACATTTGGACTGGGGGAACCAGTCACTAGCTCCAGACCCACAGCAATTCCCATCTTTTGTTTCTAACATAAAGAACAATGACTACCTTAGCTTGTGATCCTATTTTTCATTCTTTTTCTGAATGATTAATGGGCAAGGTTCATATTTTAGGCTTATTGCCTTTGAAATACTTACTTGGCATTATTACAACCTATGGCATTGTGTTGCAAAGTTTTCAAAACCCTTTGAAAGGGAAACACTTATTATTCTGTGATGCTCACTGAGAACCATTTCTTGCCTGAGAAGGCACAATGTGTGTGTATATATATATATATATATATATATAGTAGTATAATAATAACAATTATTATTGGTTTTTTTAAATTTTATTCTGTATCAAGAGATGGTTGTTAAGTACAGTAGGATTATCTCCTCATCTTGGACAGGCCTTTCTCATTTTCTGTGTAGGCTGGAACAGATCAGTGCTAGTATGATCACCACAGGGCCAGGCACAGAAATACAAAAGGGATTAAAAATGATGAACAGCAATAATGGCAATAAACCAAACCAAACCAGAAAATGGTGGGGGGGGGGGAGGGTCTTGAATCACATGTACAGAGGAAGAAATCTTGTAACTCAGATTTCTATCATCTCTACACAGAAAGAGAAGGCAGCAGGGGAATAAGATATCAACTAGTTTCACTTGCCACTGAGAAAAGATACAGGAGGACAAAGACATGGAACATAACACAGTAGCATGAAAATAGCTTTAGATTCTCTGGGAAAAGGAAACAAACAAAAAAACTCGCTAAGGAGGAACAAATGTAACTCAGGAAAATAAATAAGAGTTAATAATGGCACTCAGAAAGAATAAACTCTACAGAAAATTCATTGAGATTAGCTAGAACATAATATTTAACAGGATTTTTCTGTAAAGCCAGGAAGTGTATGCTTCATATATTAAATAAATAATTTAGAAATTATTTTATTTTAAATTTATAAATTAATAATTTTTAAAAAGCAAGAATGCATCACTACAAGAGAAACTGTAATTTTTACCAAGTTTCTCATATTCTTTCCATACTATAAGAGATAGCTTTTAAATGGTGGAGGAGAACCAGGAGCATCATGGTCTGCACCAGATCACAAATGTCAAGAAACTACAGGAAAAAAATGGCAATGTCATAATTATACAACATCTGAAATTGGTATTTCATGAAGTCTAAACTTTCCTGCCCTCACACTGCAGTAACATGGTTTAAGGATTAAAATGCTCATGGACAGGAAAGGAAAAAAAAATTAAAAAAAGAGAAGCTCATAAACATTTACCAAAGGAAAAACCACTTGCAATAACATCTTGTGTGCTATCTGTGCCCTACTGTAAAACCAAGGTAACTGATTCACAATAATGCCAAGGTACTTAACACATTCTTGAAGTATCCCGAAGGATGCAAAGGCAAACATCTAATGATTAGTGATGGTGGTGCTGTTCAATACTCTCTGACTTTACTCTCCTTTGCCTGAGGGTAGGTTTGGATCAGGAACTGGGCACAAATCCTGCTCTGTGAGGGTGCTGAGGCCCTGCACAGGCTGCCCACAGCAGCTGTGGCTGCCCCATCCCTGGAAGTGCCCAAGGCCAGGCTGAACAGCCTGGGACAGTGGAAGGTGGAAGTGTGGAAGGAGTGGAAGGTTTCCCTGCCCATGGCAGGGAGGGGGGCATGAGATGAGCTTTAAGGCCCTTTCCAACCCAAACTATTCTAACATTCCTTGGTGCCTCTGCCAGATTGGTTTCAATCACAGCAAGCTCAGTTAATCTAATTAGATTAGATATTTCATAATAACCTGACTGCCTTTCCAGAGACAATCTCATTTTTATCATCTCTAAAGCAATCACATTTTTATATTAAGCTTAAAATGTAAGGACATTGGAAATAATGTATTGTGGCCATTTGAAATTATACCAACAAATAGCATTTGAGGGATTTAAATAGATAGCAGCAATTATCCTCTTCTTTGTAGAGCGTGGAAGTGATAAAAATTATTATTTCTTCAATATCACTACAATATTCATGTATCTGCTTAACTTTCTTCCTTGGAAGGCCCCATTTGTTTTCTTTAGAATTGAATAAAAATATTTTAAGGATTATGACTATTCAGTACTTATGAGAAAATTAATAGCAGCTATGACAAAGGTATGTAAAATGAGTAACAATGTAAAATACTCTTACCCAGTATTAATAAAAATGCTCTCTTGCTTAGTGAGATTAAAGGGGAAAAACTCAGGGGGGACAGATAGATAGAAACAGTCATTTTACAGAATAGGTCCAACTGATAAAATACTTTAGGCAGTATTGAATTTAAGTCAAATAATATTCAAAATAGTAGTCCCTTTATGAACATGAATAGCACAAATCATCCTGCCAGCTAGAATTTAATTATGAAATTATTGATTCTTATGGTTCAAGGCACAAAATCATCATTAGATGGAACCAAGGGAAGGGATTCCTTGCATGATATATTATAGTTTCAGGGAGGTCTGTGTTTTCTCTGAAACAACCAACTCTGCTGACAGAGAATAAATACAAGGTCAACTGCAGGTGAAGATGCCAGGTTCTAATAAAAAGGCAATTAATTTTATCTGACAGAAGAAACCCATGGAGTTTGCTATCTGAAGAGATCTTGGGCAGGAGGGTATCCAGGATTGCTGTCTGCAGCAGTGAGCCTCCCAACTTACACCACTTTAATTACCTGCTCTTCCTGAGTTCAGCTGATAAAAGCCACATTTAGGCTCGGTTTGCTGGTGGGGTGGAGGAAGAATGGGCAGTTGGCCTTTCTGCCTTCACCTGGGCCAGTTCCTGCAGGGCTGCAGGAGGACTCCAAGCCATTCCAGCAGGGTCACACAGGAGGAGACTGAGCTTGCACCCCATGCTGCTGCTGAAGGGCAGTGTGGCTACCATGGACCAGCACACACACACATCCCTGAGGGCTAAAGGATGAGGGTGGATACCCTGCAGCTGCTGCTTCTTCAGCTCTCTGTATCAGGAACACTTCAGTAAAGGATGCTCAGAGGGCTGGGGCACTCTCCTGTGAAGACAGGCTGAGCAAACTGGGGCTGCTCAGTCTGGAGAAGAAAAGGCCCTGGGGAGACCTTGACTCCCTCCCAGTACCTCAGGGGGCCACCAGACAGCTGGAGAGGTGTTGGAACCCCAAACATTCCTCTGACCGCCCGGGATAGCTCGAGACCCTGGCAAAAAGCTCAGAGACCTTGGCACACAATCAAAGACACCTGTGCCTTTGATTTTAACCCGTGGAGAAAATTACCAGCCTTGTGTGAGGATTTACAAGCCACAAAAGTTTGAGTAGAATGATAGCTAACTTGTCACAAAGCGAAAAAGTAGAATTTTAGAGATTTAGAATGAGAGTTCAAGAAGAAAGATAGAAGAATCTGATTGTGTCCTGTCCTTCTTCTTCTTCTTGTCCTCCATCTTCTGCTGTCATAGTAACACTTTTAAATTAGTTTAGGATAGAAGCAAACTGTCTAACATAAGTGATAAGTATTAGAAAATTATTGTAAATAAAGTACACGTAAGTTTTAGTATAAAAAGCCAACACCACCCGAAGGGCAGGGACTGTGCCACAGCCCAACCTGCTGGACAGATCTCAGCAGGTCAGAGAAGGAATGGAATAGATAAGGGAAAATAAACAACCTTGAGAACCAAAACCAAAAAATCTCAACTTCTTCAGTCGCAGGGCTGAGAAAGAAAAAAACCTTTAATACCTTGGGAGCCATTTCAGCAACACAAAACCCGAGGCAGAGGGACTTGGTACCAGGACATGGAGTGACAGGACACAGGAGAATGACTTCAAACTGGCAGAGGGCAGGTTCAGATTGATGCCAGTAAGAAATTCTTTCCTGTGAGGGAGGTGAGGCACTGGAGGTTGTCCAGGTAAGTTGTGGATGCCCCATCTCTGGAAGTGTCCCCAGTAATGTTTCACTTTTAGCAGCAGCAACAAGAAAAAATGTAAAGGAACCTACATTATCAGATGCCATATACAGTTTAGTTGATCTTGGAAAGGTTAGAAACCCCAGATCCAGGGAGAGAAGAGCCGCCTGGACCGTGGATTTTGAACTTTCTCTGAGGAATAGAATAAATCTAGTTTCCTAAATGTGGAGTGAATCAATCAAAAGATTTTTGTAAGTGATTTAACATGCCAGCCAGAGAAACAGGGAATGTGGTTTACATACATTTAACTACCCCCATGTGAACACCAGAGGGTTTGTGGGACTCTTGAAAGCATGCAGAGTGAAGTAAAGGGTACTGAGCAGGCACTACCAGCACATTCAGAAAAGAGTAACTTTACATGTTGTGCTAGAATGGAACTACCTTTGGAATGTCTTTGCTTTAGTGCAAAGCTGGTTTTGTGGCCCAATTATAATAAAGGATGCAGTTCAGAATTGGATAAATACCAAGGAATCTATCTGAGACCAAGTCTCCAAAGATCAGAGGATTCCTCTGCCCCTCTGGGGAGTGTGTGTGCCTAAATATGCACATCCTTCATTTACTGTTTGAAGAATTTGCTGTGTCAGACCTTCCACAGAACACCACTTTTAACATTTGTGCTATTTTGAAAGCAAAAGGCCAACAACAAACCAGCCAAAAAATAGCATAAAGGACAATAGTTGGTAGATAGTTCAGCATTATGAAAAATTCTATTCATTAAACTTTATGAAACAGAAACCTCTGTTATGACAAGCACAAAGCAGACTAAACCAAATCCCTGGGATCCTGAAAACATGGAAACTTTTCTTCTTCATAAATAAATAGGAAAAACATATTTTTGCCTTAGAGGCCATTAAGCTGCCTCTCCACTGACATCCTTATCGTTTACTTGGCAGCCCTGTTTTCTGGCCCCTTCTGCAAAGCCTTCCCCAAAACACCTGATTATCTCAGTCTAGCAGCATGAACTGTATTTTGTAAAAATGAACTTTATTTGTAAACTCTGAAAAGGGAAAGAAAAAAATCTAAGCACACAGAAATTGCAATAGACTGTTCTAATGGGAACACAATTAGCAGGACTGTGTCATTCATTTGCCCAGCTCTGTCCCACTTCTCTGACAATGAAGAATGAGAGCTATTTCTGTGAGAGTCATAAAAATCCCCAGTTTGAGCAATTATTACATGCAATCATGTAACTAAATAGGAAGTTTCATACTGGGAGGCAAAAAGCCTACAGTAGAAAGGATGAAAATATTAACTACAAAGTGATAGATCAAAGCACCTCTCCTTTCCCCCATCCCTGTACTCTTCCCAAAGGCTGTATTTCTTAAGGACCAAGCAAGCCTACCTGCCAGTGTCAGCTCCTCTACAACCTTTAAAATTATTTCACAAATACGTCAGGAAGGCAGCACTACCAGATTCATGGTTATTGACTAATGTTTACAAACACAGAAATAAATTTAGGAGTCCAGGATATCTAGTTATCAAATACACTGACATTCACCTGCAGTATTACCCACACTGTATCTCAATATTCTTGCTCACAGACAGAACATAAAGGTCCTCCAAAACCAAAATTAGGCTATCCACCAAGAGACAAATCACACTTCACACCTTCAGAGCCACAGGCACTCTTCCCCATCCCCTTAATGTACATATTTCTCCTGAAAAAAGCATTTTTTAACTTATCTGTGAACATGCAGAACCAGCAAAGAGTTGGATGATCTACAACGCATTTCTAAACAGTGCTCACACCGAACCCCAGCCACTTCAAACAAATTACAGGTGCCCATCATTGAACCAGGGTCCTGAGGTCTTTTCAGTATGTCAGATTGCTCAGAAGGTGATCCTTTGATCACCTGTATACAGTAATAGACATTCGAGAATCAATAGTTGTTAATAAAATATTAGCTTTCTCCCAATCAATATACACACAACTATGAAATATTCAGCACAGGTATAAAAATGAGATCATGGCAAAATGAGAATAATTAATACATTGTTTCATGGTGTATAAAGTGCAGATTTAAAAAAGGAAAAAAAACAAGACATGCTAAAGCCTTTGTCACACATATTTCTCATGGTCAGAAAAGCCCATCAGATGTAAGAACCACAAACTTCATGGAAAATTTTCTGTTCAGCTTAACAAGTTTTATGGAATTCCTTTGTTTCATAAGTAAAAGCCTGACTCTGGAAATCATAAATCCAAGCAGCAAACACAAAGATACAACAGCAGAGCAGCAAAGTGCTGCACATTTCACAGATATGTCACTCCTAACCCACCAGGCTGTTTTCATCCATCATGACACAGTGCCTTTCAGGAGATACACACCTGTCAAATCCAAATAAATACACTGCAAGTTCTTGGCCTTCCTACAGGTCCAGTGATTGCGTCCCAGATCATTTCCACCATTCCTTAAATTGAAGTCCTAGGAATTTGGCACTGCTGTGATCCAATGTGAATGGGCTCCTCTCCCTGTGTTGGGGATTTCTCTGGGAGAAATGCACACGGATGTGCCACACCCTGCACACTCATTGGTCACTGTCCCAGACTGCAAGGCAAGATGTATTTTTTCTATTTGCCATCTGTATGGCAGTTGTCTTCTGCTCAGTGGGCAGCTTTCCTTATCTCTTCCCCAACTGGGGAGATGTCTGCTGATAACAGCTATTGAATGTCACTGCATGGCTGATCAGAACTACAGCATCCCATTGGGAGATGTGAGCCCAGAGGGAGGAGCCAAGCATTCCTACCCAGATATAATCTGGAGATTCTGGAACACCAGCACGGCTTCTCCACTGGATTTCCCAGAGGAGCAGCAGCTGCCTCTTGCCCTGGATCTTCAGAGGAAGAGACGGCACCTTTCTCCAGGATCCCTGCTCCAGCAGAACCAGCCCTGACACTGCAGGAGGGCTGAGCCACAATTCCAATGGGACTGCTGCCAACAGCCTGACCCACAGGGTGTCAGGTTGGGTTCTGACTCTGGCAGTGTTGGTTTAGTGTACTGCATTGTTTATTTGATCCTTTTATTTTCTTCCCTAGTAAAGAACTGTTATTCCTGCTCCCATATTTTTTGCCTGAGAGCCCCTTAATTTAAAATTTACAGCAATTCGGAGGGAGGGGGTTTACATTTCCCATTTCAGGGGAGGCTCCTGCCTTCCTTAGCAGACACCTGTTTTCCAAACCAAGACAGTCACACAGGAGACACACACTGCAAAACACACACAGGCATGCTGGGAGAGCATTGGAGCATTTTCTCCTGACATTTTCCAGCAGCCACGTGCTCATTGTTACTCAAATCAGACAAGCCATGGAATCTAATGGAGCACCAAAAGCAAACACCATAGATATTCTGTACTTGGCAATTAGTCATCTGACAGCTCTTCTTTGTATAGCTGAATGATGTTTGGACAGAAAAAAAGAGGACGCAGCAGGGCAAATAGAGAACTCCTCTCTAGCAAGGCCAGCACTGGGCCTGGCTCCACCAGCCTTTGGCTGCAGACATTAACACAGCCTGGGACTCTGGGAATCAGCATGGGAGGTTTAAGCCACATTTATCCATCTGACTTGCCAGCCTCACACACATTGCACCTCCTCTTACTGGGACCATTCTTGAGAGCACCTTCCTTGACACACATGAACAATCTTGCTGTTCACTGTGAAAAATACTTCTGTAAAGACACTGAAATTCTGGGGGCAAAGACCCAGAATCTTTTCAAAAGAAGATGTGAAGTTAAGAAGAGTTCGAGTATTGCTGTACTGCTCAGCCCCAAAACTAAAAATAGGCTTTTAGGTTTCAGATGAGAAGATTAAAGCATACTCATGAAAAGGTATTTCAAATATTAAAATGGAGTGCAAATAGAAAGGTCAAAGTATTCACTGTGTTCACTGAGAATATGACAAGAGGTGACAGGCTTAAACTGTGGCAAGAGAGATTTAAGGGAGCCATTAAGGAAACCTTTCTAAAGGGCTGAGGAAGGGGGGACACACACAAAAAGGGAATTAAAGTGTTTCCCTCAGTGAAATTGCCTGTGTTTTTTAAGAACAGATAAGACAAAGGATGTTTCAGAGTCCATGGATCCTGCCTTGAGGAATGGTGAGCCTGATGCCCTTCTCTATGATTCAGTTACTTCCTTGATTTAGTAGGAGAGTTCAATTCTGTGTCTGAAGAACAAAGAGTTTGTTACAAATGGTATCTACAAACAGAATAGAGATTGGGAAATTTTTTACATGTTTGGACAAAGGAGATGACAAACCCTGGCAGTTATATCTCCAAAAAGATCAGAACTTGATTGAGTAAACTCTTTCTGAAAAGCAAGTTGCACTCCTTAAGGCATTCTCCCTTACTGTGGGAGCAGATGACTAAAACATGAGAGCTTTTTGCTTCCAGCCACTGGCATCGATCCTGCAGCTGCTGCATGTTTGTGAGATAGCACATTCCCACTAAGAAATGAGCGTGGTGGCTCTCCTTCTATCCCTCACCTCCCTGACTGTTTGTAGGAATTGCCACATTTAGGAATGTAGAGTTCTTATGCCATAAAAATGGATTTAGTCCTATTTATCAAGGAGAAATCCTTCAGTGAGAGAACTCAGGACAAATGCTGGCCAGGAGACATGGCTTGCCCTTGATGTCTCTTTAGATATACAGCTTCGTTCATTAATCCTGACTGAGTATTAAATATATAATATTATTTTTATGCTTAATGCTTAAGTTTATGCATAAGCATGAACATACATAGGCAAAACAATTTTAAACACTGCATTTTTATGACAGTTTATACACCAGCACAAAAGGCTGCAGCTAAGAAATAATGTAAAAATGCTAATTATGCCTATGTCAAGAAATACAACCATCAGCATGATTTGCGGTCAGCTGTTTAATTAATTTTAGTATTAATAAAGTTACAGAAAATCAATGTGTCAAAAGGACTTGAAAGGATTACCAACTACTCTGGACAAATTAGCAACACTTCCATGCCTAGAGCACAGGAAAGCACAAAGATGTTTAATTAAACTATTTGCCAGTGAGGAATTTAAATCACTGTAAATATTGCATTTTTAGTACTTTTTTTTCCTCAGATTGAAAGTACTTAGGAGCAAGTAATATTCTGTTTTCCTGTGCTATTTTTTTAAAGGAAGGAATGTAAAAAATGTTGCAGTCAAACCCAGTAAGCCCATAAAATGAAGGTGAAGTCAGGAACAAAAGAATGTAACATGGCATTTAAAATTAGAGGACTGGGGAATAATTCAGCTCCAAAGCAACAAAAGATGTTACAAAACTGCATGGAAAAAGGAAGGAGAAGATTTATAACATAAAGGCCACATGGTTACTCAGGGCTCATGCACACTGTGCTTCAATGAACTGCTATTGTTTCTTGTGAAAATGTCAATATCTATAAAAATAAACCTCACTGTTCACTGAATTCTTGCTGCTCTAAGTCTGTGTTTTTCCCATATTTAATTTATCTGACTCTTTACTAGACTCCCCAATGCTTGTCACTGTGTCTGCATGAATTTGGCTAAAATGCTCCAACTCTCTGTGCCTCAGCTTCCCTTTTCCAAAAGAGCAATTAAATACTTCTCAGGCTTCAAGGGATGCATTGAGAAGCCACATTATCTGTGTTAGTACAGCATTCTCTGACAACACAGAGGAATCAGCCTTTTTAGTATTGTTAAAGACAGAGCTTCCCTATGGCAATAGTGCAGCAGTTATCTCTCTGTGGGACTTATCTAAAGCCAAAATGAATGCCACTGAAAGCTTTCTCCTGTGTTAATGGGGTTTGAGCCAAAACCTCTGTGGCTGTCAGTCAGCTGGTGTGCAGCTGCTTCAGCTTCTGTTGTGCTGGATTGATTTAATACACTTCCAGCCTGCTGCTGACTTGTCCTGCAGAGCAAAGAAATGCTCTCTGATGCAGGCAATGCCCACCAGCACACACATTACCTGCTGCTCAACTCGGCCAACAGCCCTCCAAGGGACCTGGAACAAATGTTTCTGCATTTCAAGGCACCTCAAACTAAATCACATTTCCCTTCACAGGTCTGGGAACAGAGCTGCTGTTGACTGCAGGTCAAACAAAGGAGTCCTGCTTAGCACCAGGAGCTGAGTCCTGCCTTGCCTCAGAGCACCTCCCATTAAAGGACTCAGTTGAGTAGAGATCAGCATAAAAATATCTTGTGTCTGCTGAGTTAACAGAAGCAAAGCATCATCCATTCAGGTTGGCTTACAACCAATGTCCAAGTGCATCTGAAAATGCCTGAGTGCTGTCCTGAAGATGTGCAGTGACATGCACACAGATCACAATGGGCTCCAAGAAAGACCATGGTGTGTCTTCAAGTTGTTGTGACAGAGTGAATTTCAAAGAAGGAAACATATTTTGGTTCCAAGCAGAATCAGGGGATCCAGATCTACCTGAGGGGCTCAGCCCCAGCCTGTGGTGGTGTTCACAGGCGCCCCAGGATGAGGGAAGAGATGAGAATCTTGACTCCATGTTTCAGAAGGCTGATTTATTATTTTATGATATATATTATATTAAAGAAAATGAGATATTAAAACTATACTAAAAGAATAGAAGAAAAGGACTTCATCAGAAGGCAAGCAAGGAAGAGAAAGGAATGATAACAAAAGCTCATGACTCTCAGTGAATCCAAGCCAGCTGGGCTGTGATTGGTCATTAATTAGAAACAACCAACATGGACCAATCAAAGATGCACCTGTTGCATTCCATAGCAGCAGATCATTCTTGTTTTTCTTTTCCTCTGAGGCTTCTCAGCTTCTCAGGAGAGAAATCCTGCCAAAGGGATTTTTCAGAAAATATCACGGCGACACCAGTCAAACCTATTGTGTTAAATATCTGACCCCTATTCTATAAACAGTGACATCATTATGACCCCAACACAATTGATATTTTCATCATTTTTCTAGGAAAGTTTGGCAAGTTTGCTGATGACATCAAGCTGGGGAAGGGATGCCATTCTGGAGGACCTTGACAGCCTTGAGAGGTGTGCACCTCCGAACTTCATGATGTTCAACAAGCCCATGTCCTGCACCCAGGCCAAATGCCCTCTCTCTGGGCAGAGAATGGATTGAGAGCAGCCTTCAGTAGGAGGATTTGGGTGTGCTGGTGGAGGAGGAGCTCACCATGACCCAGCAATGTGCACCTGCAGCCTGGAAAGCCAACCACATCCTGGGCTGCATGAAGAGCACTGTGAGGAGGAGGTCGAGAAGGAAGTGCCTTCCCTCTGCTCTTGTGACACCCCAGCAGGAGCCCTGTGCACAGCTCTGGGGCCCCAACATGAGAAGGACAGACCTGATGGAGAGTCCAGAGGGGCCCCCAGAGATGCTCAGAGGTTGCAGAAGCTCTCCTATGAAGACAGGCTGAGAGATTTCAGGTTGTTCAGCCTGGAGAAGAAAAGGCTCCAGGGAGACCTTCCAGCTCTTTCCAGCACCTAAAGAGGGCCTGTAAGAACTGGAAAGAGACTTTTTACAGGGAGACATAGTGACAGAGCAAGGGGAAATAGCTTAAAACTGAAAGAGGGAAGTTTTAGATTAGACATTAGGAAGAAACTCTTCACTGCAAAGTTGATGGGGCCCTGGCACAGGCTGCCCAGAGAAGCTGTGGCTGTTCCATCCTTGGAGGTGTTCAAGGCCAGGTTGGGCTCTGAGCAACCTGGTCTAGTGGAAAGTGTCCCTGCCCATGGCAGGAGGAGGTGGAACTGGATGATCTTTAAGGTCCTTTAGAACCCAAACCATTCTATGATGCTATAAAAAATTATGTGGTTATTAGGCAAGTGTATTAGATTTGTGAGGCCAGATTTTGGTAGCAGGGGATCTACATGGGTGGCTCTTGTGAGAAGCTGCCTGAAGCTTCCCCCATGTCCAGAAGTGCCAGACAGCTCCAGGATGGACCTGCTGAATCAAGAATGATGATAATGCTTCTTAGATTTAAGAAGAAAACAAAAAGTTATTGCTCAGATGTAATTGCAGCCAGAGAAGAGCAGGGTGAGAATATGGGAGAGGAACAACTCTGCAGACAGCCTGGTCAGGGCTGAAGGAGGGGCAGGAGCTGCTCCAGTGTTGGAGCAGAGATTCCCTGCAGACTGTGGGGCAGCCCAGGGTGAGGCAGCCGTGGAGGGCCCTAGGGGTGCAGAGATCCACCTGCAGCCCATGGAGGAGCTCCCACCAAAGCCCCTGGATGCCTGAGAGGAGGCTGGGAACCCATGGGAGGCGCATCCTGGAGCAGAATTCTGGCAGGGATCTGCTGACATGTGGAGAGAGGCGCTCACACTGGAGCAGGTTTCCTGGTAGCACTTGTGACCCTGTGAGGAACTCACACAGGAGCAGCCTGTCCTGGAAGGACTGCACCCCATGGAGCAGTGACCCACACTGCAGCACTCTGGAGAAGCCTTGCCTCTGGGATGGACTCATGCTGGAGAAGGTGATGGAGAACTGTCTCCCATGGGAGGGGAACGGCTCCTGTCCCTGAGCAATGTCACAGTGACCATCTGACCATAGCCCCACTGCCACCTCCCTGCACCACTGGTGGGAGGAGCTCCGGAAGGAAGGAGGGATGGGGAGGAAGTGGTTTTATGGCCTGATTTTACTTCTCATTATCCTGCTCCAATTTCATTAGTAATGAATTCAATTAATATCTCTAAATTGAGTCTTTTTTGCCCATGACAGTATTTGGTGAGTGTCTTAGGTTGGAAATGCAAGATGTGGCTGGGGTGTGTGTTCTATTGCCATCTGTTTGATGTGGGGCAGTTATCTTCTCTTCATTGGGCCACCTGTTACAGTTTTCTTTATCTCTTCCACAACCAATCCTCCCTCCAGAAAGTATCTTCTGTTCATGGCCAGTGAGTGTCCCTGTATGGCTGATAAAATTACACCATCCCATGGGGAGATGCTCTGCCCGCGGGGAGGAGCCAAGCATTCCTACCTGGATATGATCTGAGATTTGGAACAGCACAGCAGCCTTTGCCCACTGCATTCCCAGGGGAGCAGCTTTCTTTTTCACTAGATTCCCAGAGGGAGACCAGGCCCATCCACACCACTACTGGACCTTCAAAAGAAAACTCCACCCTTTTACAAGATCACTGCTTCACCAGAACCACATTTGTCACTCCTGGAGGGCTGCAGCCACCATGGAATGGGACTGCTGCCAACACCCTCACCCACAGGGAGTCAGGTCATTCTGACTCTGTCAGTGTTGTTTTGTATTACTGCATTTTTATTTTATTTTTATTTTTCCCTGATAAAAAAGTGTCATTCCTACTGCCAGATCTTTGCCTGAGAGTGTCTTAATTTCAAAATTATAACAATTCAGAGGGAGGGGGTTTACATTCTTCATTTCAAGGGAAGTTCCTGCCTTCCTTAGCAGACACCTGTCCTTTCAAACCAAGACATTGAGTAATCTCTCCTGGTCTTCATCTGAAACTAACTTTATCTCTGCTATATTTTCTCTCCCCTACCCAGCTGCACAGGGAAAAGACAGAGAGGCTTTGGTGGGTACCAGGAATGCAGACAGGGTCACCCCACTACAGCCAGATCCTAATGGTATCCTTTAGAACAGCGAGATCTAAAGAGAGCTCTAGCACAAAACAAACCTGAAAACTATTCCACCACAGACCTGCCTGCAGTGCCTGCTGCCCCAGAGTGCTGTTTTCAGACAAACCTCTCAATTCACCAGCCCCAGCCCATCACAGGAGCAGCTGTAACATTTGTTTACTGACCTCCCTGAACACCCGAGACCCTGTGCAGCACTTTGAAAGTGCAAGTGCCACACCAAAAATAACAAGGTTGCTTTCTGGAATGCTAATTCAGTTCACAAAGAAGAAATAGTGGAAAAGGTCACTAGATTAGATTCCAGAAAACAGCACTATCTTTCAAAGAGTGACCATATTATCAATTGCCTGCCTAAAGGCTTTCATTCAGGTCTTTTACAAACACACACACACTGATTCTGGATGTGAGGCCACTAACCTGCCCTTTGAGATTGCCACTTCACTCTAGCCAAACTTGCTGCATTATTAGCATCATTATGGGGTCAACTGCACCACCTTGAACCTGACAGGTAAAGCCCAGCAACAAAAATACTAAGGCATCAATTTTAGTAATAGCAAACAATTTGAGCATTTGTTCTAACCATAGCAGGGACCTTCTGCAGTTGAGCTGCCTTTCACAGACAGGGGAGGGGAAGAAGGGAAGAGCAGGAGAGGTTCTGGTTTTTTCTCTTGAAAATGAGATTTCTCAGAGCTCTTACATTCCTCTATGCTTTAAGCACAACTTTTCTAATAACGTGATGGAGAAGGGCTTGTTCTGAGAAGTTCAGTACATTCAAAACTGAATATGGGCCCAGAAATCACACAGGATGGATGTTACAGTTTAACCAGTCAAAATCATTAGCTTTTCTTACCTCCTCTTCTCTACCCATACTGTAAATCAAATTAGAATATAAACTCAAGACTAAGATTTATATTCTAAGATTTCTAAATATTATATTTCTATGTAACATCTATTTTTTCACAGAATTAGAATACCGAACTATGTGTTTTGAAAATACTTCCTCTTTCTCTGGTAGATAAAGACTTATTTTTTGCAAGTAACACACAAATATTTTAGTGACTCATTGCTTCGAGAAACCAAAGGTCAAAGAAATTCTGGGAACGTCATCACAGCAAATGAGGACTGAAAGAGGGTAAAAGCACAGTCCACTATTGAAACACCATGCAGACCAGTAAAATGTGGAGGTGGATCATTTTCACAGAGAAAAACATCTTGCCAGCATAGCTTTGGTGCATGAAGAGGAGGATGCTTGCACAGGTCTCACCATATTTTGACAGAAGGGCTACTCCTGACATGTTGGATGGCCAGATAACTTTCCATGAAAGTTCTATTTCTACTTCTTGAAAAGATAAAACTTGGACAAAATGGGCTGAGACATTCCCAAGTCCAAAGGAGGCTTCTTCAGTTAGAAGAATGGCTGTGAGTAACACATGGAAATAGAGAATGAAAAATCTCCTGGCACTCTCATTTGAAAAGTTCTTTAAGCTTTATGACATAATCAGTGAATATTCATAGTAAATTCTTTAAAAAACAAACAAACAAAAAACAAACACAAGCATACAAGAAAACCCCAAGTCAAACAAAATACAGTGTTCAAGCCCAGTAGTGATCAAATAAAATGAAACTTATTCTTTGAATGACTGCAGGATTTGAGACAGTTTTTGGTGTTCCATGCAGACACAAGAAGAAAATTGCAAAATTAGCCATTATGTTTTAAATGGCTATCATAGCTGTTAAAGGCCAGGAATCTTTTTTGTGATCATTGTCTTCATAGAAAATGCCAACCTTATGCAAAGAGAGATGAAACCTACCCACACTGTTTTCCCTTCCTAGCAGCATGATATATGTGGTCATTCCAGGTAATTTATAGCTTATTAAGATGAAAAAGCATTAGCATACTTGATTGAATGGCAGTGAGATTTAGGAACTATGTATTCTAGTTTCAAACAGAAAATCATATGCATGAATTTTTAACATGATACCAGAGAACAGATGAAGCCCATCAAAAATAAAAGTATTATATTCTTATTGTGTAATTTGTAAGGCTTTAAAAGCATAAAATGAAATAATGCACTTCTGAAGCAAACTCCCAAACTGCTATGTTATAGGAAATCAACCCAAGAGAATTAATTTTTCAACAAGCAACCAGGGCCAATACATGTGAGAATCAATCAAACGCTTTAAATCAGTAGATTCCAGCAAATGAGAACATCTGGAGCAGCAAATCTTCCTGCCAGTTTCAGAATGGACAAGACTGTGATTTACTAGAGAACAGATAAACAATCTGTCAGTGCCACAGGAAGAGACTGAAAAGCAGGTTCCTATTCCAGGGTAACTCTTTTTAATAAAACCATCTTTCACTCAACAAGTTAATTAACATTCAGTGCACAAAGCCCTAGGAACAGGTAAGCAGAAAACCACTGATGTTCCTTTCTTGGTGAGCACAGGTTGAAGTTATTGCTAGGCTGACTAATCTGTCTCATCATCCCAGGTCTTCTCCTTACATGAGACTGAACACTGATTATTTATCAAAATAGTCAGCACTTGATTTTCAGTCATAGGTGAGAGTTTAATATCATGGTAGACTTCATCCAGAATAATGTTTTAGTCACTCTGTTTGTATGAG
This sequence comes from Molothrus aeneus, assembly GCF_037042795.1. Classification (NCBI taxonomy): domain Eukaryota; kingdom Metazoa; phylum Chordata; class Aves; order Passeriformes; family Icteridae; genus Molothrus; species Molothrus aeneus. Next base: position 2,737,778 of record NC_089651.1, on the reverse strand, counting down.
TGCATTTCCTGTGCAGTCAGCACATCTTCCAACACAGCAGCTCCTTATTGATAACCACAGAAGTTTCTACTTCACAGTTGGAAACTATTATCCAAAAATTGTTTTGGGGAAAAAAACTTTCAGCAACATCAAGTCTGTACAAATTAGTTTAATTTCACTAAGATCCAGTGCCTTAAAGAAAATACTGGAAGCAGCATATTTAAAATTCATCAATAGCCAAATGAATTTTATTTTGCTCAATTCAAATTGACATAGCATTCCAGCAATCACTCCATTTCCTTTTATAAAGATAAAATCCCCTCAATATCAAATGGAAACATTTCATTCAGCTTAGAAATTGTTTCTGATTTATACCTTCCATACAGAGATTTACACCTTCCACATACTTTCCACCTTTTGAAAGCCACAAGAGCTGGGGGATCAGCCACCAAGCATATGCTTGCCCAGCAACACACAGAACTGCTCAAATGCTCAACTTTACACCTTGATGAACTAGACTCAGGCTGCCCAAAACAAGATACCTCCTGCTCTGTAGAAAAATTCTGCTTTGGGCTCAGCAGTGTACAAAATACATGCAATACATGCATGTGCCTCAAGCACTTACATCTGAAACTTCATCTTTATCCTGAACCCATCAGAGCCTTACCCCATACACACACAATTTTAATCAAAACACCAACCCATCTCAGGCTTTCAGATTTGTCTTCAAATACATAGTTCAATAACAAGAAAATTTCTCATCTATTCGGTTTGAATAAAGAGTAACAAAATTTTAAAGACCTGAGTAATAGCTACAGTCTATGGTGACTGCTCAACATTTGTTGTCAGTATAAGGGGAAATTACTTAAGTATTTCCTGCCTGGTTTTTTTTAATTGATTTTTTTTTAATCATTACTATTACTACTAAAAGTCTGTTTAAGCATAATGCAAAGTCTGTTTAAGCAAAATACAAAGACAGGATTAGTGCTTCTATTGCACAGGCTTTATCCTTACTCCATTTAATATTATAACAAACACTTATTTCTAAATACAACAGGCAATGAACCAAGTTTCTCCTGATCTATGTAACACACTTGCTGTGCTTTTTAACGACCGTGTCAAAAATGAAGTGTTTTTTGCAAGAAAATAAACCTGCAAGAAATAGTTGTCTCTCTCATTCCATTATCTGTTCTTTTACCTGCTCTGGATTCTTTGTGTGCGTGCACTTTTAGTGAATGTTCCCTCATTACTGTCAAGCAACTTGTCTTGCTATTTCACACTTTCTGGGTGTATCACAAATACCTTTCCTGCTCAACCCTTTGCATGCCTAATGATAGTACCTTGCTGGAAAGAAAGGCACATTAGGAAATTATTTGAGCATACATGGAAAAGAAAGAGTCAGATTATCAAAACCACTCTCCCCATCACTGTGAAGGTTGATATCTCACACAGCACAGAATTTAAGGTTTGAATCTGTCATGTCACATTGTAAAAGATCAAGAAAAAGTGAAAAGAGACAGATTACACAGAAATAATGACTCTTTGGGCAAAATAAAAATCAGCTTCCCGACAGCTGTTTAGTATCAGCATCTCTCAAGAGGTGGGCAGGACTTTCCTACAGTTTCATAAAGCATATAATATTAGCTAAAAGACATGCTGTCATCATGAAAGTCAACATTTCCTATGACCTTCCCTAAGGATAACATACTTTACAATGTAGTTATTCCAGGCTGAAAATCATTCTGATATTGAATATTCCTGTGCCATCTTTCCACTTCAGAGAACAGCTCACCCAACACCATTCTAAACATGTGTCAAGCTGATTTATATCCATTTCCATAAACCTACCTAATATTTTCCTCCTTTGCATGACAGGTGTACCATCAAAATAATCCCAAAATCAGACTTTCTGGAGCGTTGTCATTGAAAGATGTTACTCAGATAGATAGAGTTGGGATGAGCAGCTCAGCAGCTTCTCACATTTTTCTGAGACTCCCAGAAAGAGTTTCTTCAAAACCCCTAAATGGCAATGAGGCCCTAGCTACTTTCCATTAGGAATTTTTAGAGCTCATTTACAGGTAGATATCTTTAAAAACACCAACTAGATTCATTGTCTAATGCTATCCTTTGCTGTCTTTTCTAAACAACAGGTCATAGTTCCTGAGACTTTAATTCTCAGCATTAAGAACAATAGAAAAATTTCCAAACCACCTAACAATAGCTGGATTTAAGAACTTTACATATTTCCATTTTTGTTTTGCATGTTTGTCTGTCCAGAAACCTTCTCCTCCTATGTAACTTCTCATGTTTCACTCCACTGACCAGTTTCAGACCACAGCTGATGAAATCTTATGTCACTGTCACATTTTCTGGAAAATCCCTTCACCAGGATTTCTTCTCCTGGGAAGCTGAGAAGCCTCAGAGAGAAATGAAAGCAATAATTATCTGATTGCTTCTCCTGTGTTTTGCTGCTTTGGAATGTGTTTGGACATTGTTTACCAACTGGTCATTGTTTGATTGGTTCCATGTGAATTGTTGTGACTTAATGACCAATCACCATCAGCTGTGTCAGACTCTCTGAGTCAGGCATGAGTTTTTATTATTCATTCTTGTTAACCCTTCTGTCTGTATCCTTTTCTCTTTCTTTAGTATAGTTTTGGCATAGCATTCTTTAATATAATATCATATAATAAAAATGAGCCTTCTGAGAACATGGAGTCAGATTCTCCATTCCTCCTTCGTCCTGGGGACCTCAAATACCACAGTCTTATTTCTTCTCACAACCTACATGATCTCAGCCCCTGCACCTCACCCAGAAGGCAGATGTGGGACACACAGGGACTGTGTCTTGGCTGGCAAGAGCCCTCAGTGGCCTTCTTCAGCCACCTCCCAAGCTAACCCCAAAGCATCCACACAGGGGAAAGGCACTTCCTACCACATTTACCCACCCTACCTGTGCCTAAATGTCATCCTGGCAAAGGGCCAGCTGCTGAGTGGCCTTTGGGACTGGACAGAAGGTGGGGATTCCCACAGGACAAGCGTGGCAGTGCCCGGGCTGCAGCTGAAGCTCACCTGTGCAGGAGAAGTCGTCCACGCGCACGTAGCCCGCGACGCAGTCGCAGCGGTAGGAGCCCGGCAGGTTCACACACACGGTGTTGGCGTGGCAGTAGTGCATCTTGGCAGCACACTCATCAATGTCTGCAGGACAAAAACACCCAGGGAAGCTACAGTCAGACTCAGTGAAATGAGTAACGTGACGTCACAGAAAATAAAGTCCATTTACAACGCCAAAGGCAATCTGCTTACACGCTAGTACTGAAAAACAAGGCAAACTCAGTAAAAAATTCTCCTTAAAATAGATTTAATAAGTAAGTAATAGATTATATAAAATCTATAAATAATAGATAAAACTACAATATATAGATAATAATATAGATAATAGATTATTAATAATACTATATATCTAATATATATCGTATATATAATGCATCTAATATATATAGATATATATCTATTATATGTATAATGTATCTAATATATAGATAATACAATATATATCTAATATCGTGACATTACAGAAAATAAAGTCCATTTACAACGCCAAAGGCAATCTGCTTAAACGCTAGTACTGAAAAACAAGGCAAATTCAGTAAAAAATTCTCCTTAAAATAGATTTAATAAATAAATAAATAGATTAGATAAAATCTATGAATAAGAGATAAATCTATAATATATAGATAATAATATGGATAATCTATAGATAATAGATTATTACTAAAAATATATATCTAATACATATTATATATATAATGTATCTAATAAATATATATCTATTATATATATAATATATCTAATATATAGACAATATATATCTAATAACGTGACATATATATCTAATAACGTGATATTACAGAAAATAAATTCCATTTACAACGCCAAAGGCAATCTGTTTAAATGCTAGTACTGAAAAACAAGGCAAATTTAGTAAAAATATTCCTTTAAATAGATTTATTAAATAAATAAATAGATTAGATAAAATCTATAAATAAGAGATAAATCTATAATATATAGATAATAATATAGAGTAATCTATAGATAATAGATTATTAATAATAATATATCTAATATATATAATATATAATGTATCTAATATATAGATATATATCTAATATTATATATATATAATATCTAATATATAGATAATATAATATATATCTAATAATGTCACATATAATATATATATAATAATGTGACATTACAGAAAATAAATTCCATTTACAATGCCAAAGGCAATCTGTTTCAATGCTAGTACTGAAAAACAAGGCAAATTCAGTAAAACATTCTCTTTAAAATAGTTTTAATAAATAAATAAATAGATTATATAAAATCTATAAATAAGAGATAAATCTATAAATATATCGGTAATAATATAAATAATCTATAGATAATAGATTATTAATAAAAATATATATCTAATACATATTATATATATAATGTATCTAATAAATATATATATCTATTATATATATAATATATCTAATATATAGATAATATAATATATATCTAATAACGTGACATATATATCTAATAACGTGACATTACAGAAAATAAATTCCATTTACAAAGCCAAAGGCAATCTGTTTAAATACTAGTACTGAAAAACAAGGCAAATTTAGTAAAAATATTACTTTAAATAGATTTATTAAATAAATCAATAGATTAGATAAAATCTATAAATAAGAGATAAATCTATAAATATATCGGTAATAATATAGATAATCTACAGATAATAGATTATTAATAAAGATACATAAAAATATAAATATAAATATTATATAATGTATCTAATATATATCTCATATTTATAGATATATATCTAATATATTATTTGTATAATGAATATATTGATAATATTATATATCTAATATATAGATAATATCATATATAATATATATCTTATATAGATAACATAATATATATCTTATATAGATAATAATATAGATAAATCTATAAATATAGATAATCTATAAATAATAGATTTAATAATTAAATAAATAAATTCCAGTAAGAAAATTCCTTAAAACTCCTGTATCATAGCAATGTCTTCCTTCCCACTGTTCTTCATGAAACGCTATTTCTTTTTTTAATTCCTGCAAAGCAATCTGCCGGAGCAGATTCCAGTGCCCAGTTGCACAGTGAGTTCTTCACCTCTCCAGACTCACCCAAGTGCTCTGGCAATGCCCTGGACACACACACACAGCTGCTGCAGGAGGTACTGGCCAGGGCTCTCTGCCACCTCCACATGTCACACAAGGAGACTGAACCAGTCACCTAAGCCCATTTTATGGTTTGCATCACGTCAAAGCAAAAAAAAAAAAACATTATTAAGGAGCAGCAAAAGTTTGACCTCATGTCTCTGCTTAAGCAATCTCTATTGCTGCTGCAAATCCAAAATCCAAAACTGTTTTCACAACAGTGACTCAAACCTGTCATTTATGTGCCTGTTTAAATATCTCAGAGCTCTGTCATATTGTAAACTGTAACATCTTCTCCCTTCCTTTTTGACAAAACCAGATATTACACTGAAGAATTGTGTACACTTTATTTTTTTCTCAGCAGGATAGATTTTCTGCTTAGCAGCGCAGATTTTACATGAAGTAATTCATGGTTTTCAAAATATTAATTCTAGTGTTACATATGTCCAACACAAGGAACGATGAATCAGAGACATTTTTCCCCCTATTCCTTTCTTTTTGTTATTGATTGCTCACACTCTGGAAAGGTATCAATTGCCAGCAGAGCTGAAGAACCTCCTTGGCTCGTGGAGCGGCCACCCCACAGTGCAGCCTCCTGTCACACCCCTCTGCACCCCATCTACAGTGTCCCTTCTCCCTCCACACCGTGCTTGTGGAAACAGCACCAGAACAGCAGCATTCAGCCCCAGAATGGGGTGGGGGGAAGTTTAATTCTGCACATGCTGGGTTCTTGGTTACCTAAAACCAGGTATCTTGTTCAACCTTCCTAAACTGAGGCAGCTGCAGTTGAGATGCACCCCCATTTTCCAGGCTCTGAAAATGAAACACATGCCAGCTACACTCACGCTTTCTACATTACAGACATCTGTCCAGCAGGAGCTACCAGCTAAATCTCTTTGTGCTGGCCAGCAAACAGCTGGCAGCTGGCAGCACTTTCTGACTGCTGCCAACTTGGGATGAATTAGAAATGATGGCCTGGAGGCAAAATACTTTGTATACCACTGCAAACACCTTAAACTATCTCGTTCTTGCATTTCTGTTGTTTCAGTTGCAGTGCCACTTGATGAAATGAATTTTAAAAAGTCAGGAGCATCAGTATATGAAAGATAAAAGCCAGGAAAAATCCTCCCACATGTCTTGTTATCACACCACTGAGTGCATGAGCCACTTGGGAAACTCTCAGGTGTTGACGTGTGTTCACACTGATCTGCTTGCAGACTATTTTTAATAGGCTTTTGGAGCATAGCTTTGAGGAGTTTTGCTCTTGCATATCTAATAATTTTCTAGCATAAAAGGAAAAGGAATGAAAAGAGGTCTGCAAAGAAAGCAAGAATGTCAAACCAGCAAAGAATTCACCTGAAAATTAACCTTATGCACTACCCTTCATCTCCTGCTCCCTCACTACACTTCTCTTTATTCCCCCAAGGGGAAGTGAGAGGATTAAAAGTCTCAGAGGTGAAGGAATTTGAACTTAGATTCATTGCAAAAACAGCCCAGGTTGCTGCAACAAAAAATATGAGAATACCCAGAGATAAAAAGAAAATTCACTGCCTACATGAAAATACTGCCATGAGAGAATATCTCAAAAGGAGACTAACGACTTCAAGTGATGACTTGACTATAAATAGAAAAATTGAGAAAATCTGGCACTGGGTCACTGCAGAAGTTCCAGAGCCCAGGAAGAAAAAGCCTGAGCCTAACAAAGAAAGCAGAAGTAAAAAATAAAAGCAAAAAAGATCTGTCTCTTCAAACTTTGTTCATTTATTTAACTGTCTTTGCAATCTTTAGGGGTTACATTTTCCATAAACCCTTTCAGCATTTCAGATTTTCTTTTACCTTTGCAGTATTAGCCTTTCACTAATACATGCATTTTCTTTAGAGAGAACAATATTGAGAGGTCAAAACTGGCAGCAGAATTTTCTTACTAAAGCCTGTAGGGCAACACTAAATCTGTTGCTCTGGACCACAATGCTACAAATACTTGTAAAAGGTTAGGTATTCATCACAAAAAGCTTTGGGTTTTTTACTTAATATTGTTAGAGTAAAAGCCATAAAGCACACAGTGGTATATATCAGCTCAGCTGTAATGGAGCTCAAATTGTGATTCATGTGTATGGATTGCTTGTCGCATTTGAAATATTAAAGCTCATCTTCTAGTGGTCTTTGGAGGTGACAAAAATACATGATTTATGCTTCTCTCCAGGCTGGTGAAGTAGTTTGTTTTTCTTTTAAAAAGGTATACTTATGGTCTTTAAAATGAGACTTGGCACAGCATAATTATCACACACATATCGGCAGCTTCCACCTACATCAGCTCACACTCTGCACCAACAGAGACACTTGGGCTCCAGCTTTCACCGAGGTCTGGGCTGGCCTGGGAAGGGACTGGGACACCACTGGGCTCCAGTGTCTCCCCAGCAGCCAGTGAAGCAGGGTTCACCATCAGTGCAGAGCTCTCCTTGCACACCCCATAGCTAATTAGCATCTCCATGACTCTGCTGCAATAAACAGAGAATGTCAGCTCAGAGGCAATAATAAAATACCTGTCACTGGCTGTGCCAGTGCACTCAGCAGTGCTGTGAGCACACTGGGATGTAAAACACAAGGACAGGATCTCAGAGGAGCTGCCTGCTCAGCACCTGACAGGTCAGCACCTCATACCAACCAACGAAACCAGGTGGGAGGGGAAGACAATACAAATGGTGTTCAACCATGGAAACCAAGGAAAGAGGTTTTCTCATCTGCAAATGTACTTTACTAACTGTCCAAACCACTTAAGCCTCTTTATGCTTGATTTAGAATCCCATTACTACATATCTGTGATGATAAAGATGACAACAAGACACCAGATCTCAACTAGAGCATCTCTTTATTGTTTGTCCTCCCCAATAAGTCACATCAAACCAAAATAATTTCAGCTGTAAAGAAGGCACAATAGCTATGGATGGCAATGGCAGTTCTGTCCATTCAGCCCAAGGTGAAATGGAACTATTGGTTTTTAAACTGTTAGTCCTGTAATAACCATGAGGGAACAATTCTGAAACAAAGCAATCTCTGCCTCTGGAATTGTACACCACTCCTTCCATGCACTTAACAATAATCCCTTTACACATCAGTATTGTCATCACCTGTTGTCTGGGGCTTCCTTTTCAGTTTAACTGCTGAAAGACAGTAACATACAAATCAAAACAAAATGAAACAAACTATGAAGTGTTCCAGAGCAGTAACAGATTATGGTTTTTATCATAATCAATTTTTCCATTTGCAGCTATCTCCCAGTTACTCGCTTTCCAGTTGGGGACTATACCAAATAAAATTAGAATTTTTGGGAACTCTGTAGGGAAGCAAAGGCAGAAAATCAAAAACAGGGAAAAAAACCCCAGCTTTGCAGAAAGCTCTGATGTCTAATTCATGTTTATTAATGCGGGGGAGGATTCCCCTCCCCTCTTTTTATTCCAGCCAGCGCTATGCATTTACTTGAACAGTATTAGACCCTGGTGTACATAATCAGGGTTCTTAAAAATGTGAAATCAAACAGTGTTACTATTTAAGTAATGTCAAACCTTAAAGTATGTTCACAAGCTGATGGAATCATATCAATGAAGTGTCCAAAACAGCAGAGAGCAGCAGTATTGGAGCACGAGACAGGTCCTAAAATTTCAGCCACCCTGTGCTTCTGCTAAAATGAACACATGCCATTTCCACTGCACTGGCTTACTGCTCCTTGTTCATTATACCTGCCTGCTCTCCAGATTCTCCCTGATTCTGCCCTCCCCTGCTCTTATCTCCTTTCCACTGTCAAACTCACTTGACTTCAGCTCCACTTGCCTTTCTAGTTTTCCTTTTCATCCTCCCTCTGCCTGTCTCCTTTCTCATACATCTCATGCTTCTAACATAGCCCACACCTGGTTTTTACCTTTAGCACCAGCCTGGTTTCTCAGATTGTGCCCCAGAACCCTCAGGGAGCCATACAGCACCAGACACAGCAGTCAGCAGTTCCCCATGAGCTGGCAGCAGCTCAGCCTCCCCCAGCTGCCTGAGTGAGACGAGACTCATTGCTGGCAGCAAATGTTTAGGCTGGCCTTAAAACTGTTTACCAACAACTGTTCACCAGCTTCCATGGTGGCAAATCATCTCCTCCAGGGCAGGGCAGCAGCACAACTCTGCCTTGGGGATGGAGCTACTGCCCATTCAGAGGCAGGCAAAGAGCCCAAAAGAGGAGCAGATGAGCCAAAGAAAAATGTCCCTTTCAACAGGGCTGAGAAATATTAGCCTAATGTCATTAAGTAACTAACTAGTCAAAAATGCATTCATAAATTAGGGCTGGTGTAGCATCACCTGGGAATCCAAAGGCAATAAAATAACTATCAATATAATAATATCAGGAAGCATTATCATTTTGACTTTTAGAGCATCATTAAAAGGGTGCAGCCTCTTCCTCTGCACACAGCAGAAAAGTGCTTTACACTGATGTACCCACTTAATGATCAGTGCAAGAGGATCAATATTCCAAATCTGCTTTCTGTCTATTTAACTGCTGCTCTAGGGATGGAAACTGTACAACTATCAGGTTAAACAACTAAACAAATAAGTATTTTAAAGCACAGATTCTCATGCAAATCACACTTGAACAGTCACATTTTCCAGTGCAGACCAGCCCTCAAAAAAGCATTCCCCCAAAAATAAAAATTCAGGGGAAGGTTCCTGGTCTTTATTTCAACAATATTAAGCTTAAATACTTTCACCATTCACACTCAAGGAAGAAACTGATTATTCTCAAAAAGAGATCACAACATTTTGCTACCTGTTTCTCAGCTACAGTAGTAAACTGCTCAGGAACGTGGTTGTTTCCTGAACTCTGTCCTAGGGAAGCCTTAGATGTTAAAATTCCTAGGTACAACACAATCCCTACTCCATCCTAGTTATTGCTTACAATAATACACAAGTCATCAGCTTCTTTACTTGAGCTTATGACTTTTTGCTGAAAAAATGAAAATTTTAAAAAAACACCTGATTTGCACAGCCTGAATCTGCAATGATCTGACCAATTCCCTGACTCTCTGGAGTGAGAGAATTTCATCTATAGTCTTTTTTGGTCATCATTCCTCAAAACAACACAATCCTATCTTGAAGGGCAGCACTCAGCCCTTTAAAAATCCCTTTAAAAATCTTGCTGTTCAGACAACCTAGTGTCCCTCTCAGCAAGAAGTTTTTTCCTTTCATTATGCTGATAAATTCTGCTTCTCTCTAAGGAAAACTGAAAATTTGCAGTTCCACTCTCCTTTATGCTTTCCATCATTTCCATCATTACACTGGCAAATTATGTGCACTGGTTTGGTGGGAGGGTCCCAAAGAACCTTGAGATCTCTTAGGATAAACCAGTTTATTTAAATTGAATCTCTCCTAAAAGATCATTTCAATCAGTTCAAAAGCTGCCATTGATGTGTTAATATCAAAGAAAAGTAATGTGGTGTTGTTTTTAACATAAAGGAACTGTTTTCTTAACCCTAAGTGCATTCATTTGACAAATACATTAATAGAAAATGTTCACAGAGTTAATACTTTCTTTAAAATGTTTGCAGCTATAGCTCTTAGGGATGGTTGATAATTTATTCATAAGGTATCTCTGACAGTTGCAAATAAGTCATTTTAAAAAATATGCAGCCAGAATTCACATATGATAACACAGCTTAAGAGAATGCAGATTAAAAATAATCACAGAAAGCAGAATGAAACATTTGGGGAAACAGGTTTTGGCTAACAGCAGCAGCTCAGTCATTTGCTCCAACATGCCAAAGCAACTAGGAAAAACAAGTCAAAATTCTGCTTGTTCTGCTGTAGCAGCTGCTGTGATGTTTAGAACTAAGTGAAGTTTAAAAAGATTGCTTTATCTGGGATTACTCAAGCCTTTTAATTTTTTCCTTCTAATTATTCTTTGAAACTATACTGATATTTCTATTTAGAATGCACAGCAGCAGAACAGGCTACTAAGGAGTGTGCCTGAGTGGGTGTAAGGATTTTTCATCAAAGATGCTGCTGGATTTGCTCTTCCCCTCAGTGGCTTATGAGAGACCATGTAACAAGCAAGTCACTTCTCATTTTGGGGCCTGCCTGGCCAGCAGGATTCAGGACTTTTACCCAAGGCAGTGCCACCTTCCTTCCCTGCTCTCCAGCTACTCCCTGGCCCCTTGGACTCCATCAAGGCAGGTCAATGATGCCTCTGAGGACACTCTGCTGTGAGGGATTCCTGGATTCCGAGGAACATTCATTGCATCCTCTCATGGACATTATGGCACACAGGTTCTTGGACACCCCCAGGTATTTGAACATACTCAGGAATACCAGCAGCTGCTTGAAGTAAGAATTTTGTATTTCAGGGAAACGACCTGGTGTCCTTCAGAAAGGAAAAAAAAAAAAGACAATGATGACTGCTGCCTCTTGAACTGTATTAAGTGCTCTGCAAAGAGCAAGATGTAATGACAGGTAGATGAGAAATACTGAGAAACTGCTTCATTCTGAGCCTTCAAACTGACAGAGGGTGGCTTTAGATTAGACATTGGGAAGAAATTCTTTCATGTGAGGGTGGTGAGGCAAGAGCAGCACGCCCAGAGGGGTTGTGGTGCCCCATCCCTGGAGGTGTTCTAGGGGAAGGTGTCCTTCCCCATGGCAGGGGAGCTGGAAATAGGTGCTCTGTAAGGCCCCTTCCATCCCAAACCATTCTGTGACCCTTTGCAACTTCTGCTGATTATAACCAGACCACTTGAACTAAAGTGGAGGTAATCCCATATAAACTGGGGCTGGCCCTGCAGGAGCTGGTGGGTGTCAGAACTTTGCAGGAGAAGATGTTTGCTCTTTGTAGAGTTGCACCCAGGAGATTTCAGGGGTCATAGAGCTCTGGCTGTATCCCCCAGGAACTGCACTACATCACAAACCAGCAGAGACCTGGGCTCTCTCTACCCACAGTCAGAGCCATGGTCCTGGCAATGGTGCCAAGCACTCTGCAGCAGGGGACAGCTAAATTCAGTGAAAGGTAAGAGAGAAGCTCAGAAAAAGAATGCCTTTCAAATAGAATGCATTTTGAAAGCTTCTCTTATAAAAAATATTGAATGAGAAATAAACTCATGTAGCTGTAAGTCTCATAATGATGTTAGGGTTTTTTCATGCATATTTTATCTTAAAAACAGCTCCAAAATTGCTGTTCTTTTTATTATTTTTATGAAAGATGTTGTGTTCAATATTTTACATTGTAAATGCTTTCATCCATCAGCCATACTTTTCCAAAGGTAGTAAATAATCATACTTGGACATGTTATCTTTTTCAGAAGAGTTTTCTTAAGGCTACTCTGCAAGTGTTAATTTAGGAATAAATAAACATTTCTACAGATGTGATAAGCAAAATGTTGGTGTTCCTTGTAGATATAATAAATGCTTGCATAGGCATTGCAACATGTAGCCAATAAAGAAAATATTGCTTAAATTCACCATAATAATCACGTTTGGCAGTGCAACAGAAATTAAACAGCACCGAAAACATCAAAAACCACTGGCTTTTCCTGTCCTGCCTCAGGTATGGTGTATATTTTTTCTAGAAAGCAGGAGATGTTATTGCAATCTCCTAGCTGCTGAGGAGAAGATAGTGGGGGAAAAAAGGCTTATCACACCAATCCTTTCCCCCCAAGATGGTTTGGTAAGGAAAACAGTAAATGGTGAGCTATTCTGTCACCCTCTGCCAGCACAGCACATCCCCAGGCAGCTGCAAGCTTTGGGGTTTGCCATCAGCTGCAAGCTTTGGGGTTTGCAATCAGGATTTGCAATCTGGAGCAAGCTTTGGGGTTTGCCATCAGCTGCAAGCTTTGGGGTTTGCCATCAGGATTTGCCATCAGCTGCAAGCTTTGGGGTTTGCCATCAGCTGCAAGCTTTGGGGTTTGCAATCAGGATTTGCAATCTGCTGCAAGCTTTGGGCTTTGCAATCAGGATTTGGACACTTCCCCACCACCCCCCTGTTGAAACCTGGAGCAATGGCAGGGTCTGATCTGAGCGTGTTCCCTCACAAATCCACACAGACCAACAAATATGTCAGTATCTGGGAAGGCCCTTCCCTTACAGAAGTGGTGCTCACAATTTGCTTCCCTGGGACACAGAGGGACCTAACTGCTTTGCCCTGGCTAGAGCCCAGGATAGAAACCTCACCAAATTACCCCAGGGAAAGAAGTGGGAAGAGTTATATGTAATAAATCTAACTGGACTACTCTCCCTTAGTAGTACTCTTCCTTAGTACCACTCTTTCACCCATTTTTCTTCTTCAAAGGCTCTTAATGCACAAGAATTCATTCTAAATCTAACTACTGCATGCTTAGCTGTAAGAGTCACCATTACATAAGTCTACTACAAATAAAAGGTTATGCTGCTACTGCTCACAAATATATTATTGCTCATTAGAAAACAAAGCAAAATAATCACCTCCTTCTCAGGAAAATAGCTCTGTTCCCTAGAATGACTGCTCCTACTTTACTACATAAATGTACTCCCAAAGCCAGGCTTGCTTTGGCTTTGATTTCACTTTTGAAAGAAACTCCTGGATCTCAGCAAGCAATGATGAAATAAATTCTGCTATCCAAAAAAAAGGAATGCAAGATTTCTGTAACAGATTCACCCCCTTATTTATTGGTATTTTTTAATCTTTCCAAACAGTCTGAGAGATACCAGTGAATGCTTACACAGAGGGAGGGTGGAAGGGAAGAGATGAGGGTTTGTTTTTTTTCTGATCTTCCCTTTACCTGTATTAGCCAAGCAGTACAATACATTGAAATAACTCTATCCATTTTCATCCAGCTCATACCTTACCTTTTCAACCCCCTCCATCTGATTTTACTAATGGCTGGGGCTGAACAATGGATCATTATATCAAAATGAGCAATTCTTTCTTCATGCCATTATACTGAGAGTAATTATAGTAAATATCTCATTCCATCAGCATGTGTGTCATGCCATCATCCACCATTTTTCTTTCACTCTCTATTTTTTGTCCAATACTCTTACCCAGTTTTTCTCCTTCTATATACATCCTGCCATATTGACTGGCTTACTCTTTCAAATCCACACAGATGCTATCTTCAAATGATGAATTGTAGAAGGCTGCCCATGTAATTGATCTAGAATCCCTGTGCCCACAGCAACATTTTATTGTGGCATTTTGAAGGATGCTGTAGCTCTCTGAAAAATTAAATGCTTATGAAAACTGTATGGGGCTTTTTTGGGGTGGTGTCTTTATCATGCTTGAAAAAGCCCCTGGACAACTACTAGTCTAGTATTTTGTAATGACTTTAGGTATATATTGTCACAATAAATGAGATAGATAATATGTTAGTAGCAAAAATCATTTCCAATTAATATTCCACAATTTTGCACCGAAGCAATTTTTTCACTCAAGGACTATTTGTGCAGAACAATATTGTCCCACGCTGCCAAACACCAACTGTGCCCTATCTTCTCTATTTATGGCCTTCATTTTCCTAACTATTCTCTTAACATCTTTTCAGCAATTCATTATTCAGCTGTTTCCATCACATCTTGTTCCCCTATCCAGCTCTGCTGAAAAATCCATGAGGAAGCAGTGAAGTGGCAGAGTCATCACCGCTGCTGAGCTGGCAGCACTGCCTCCTCACTCAAACCAGGTGCTTCCACATGATAGAGGATTTACTGGTTTATTTTCATGGCTCCAGATCATTCCCTGTTAATCACGTTCCACAGAGGATAAAGACTAATATCATATTCAGATAAGGAAATTATGGATCATTGCAAAACAGTTCCTTTCCAGGATCCCTCAGAGCCATGCTAAACACGTTTCAGTGTTCCACATCCTTGCTATGCAATCTAGTCTTATTGTCTGTGCCTTTTTAAATTTAATTTCATCTATAATGTAAAAATAAACAATGAAACATCAGCAGAATAAAACCACCTAATTTTAGATATTATAAATATTTTTCCCTATGAACACAATCCTAATTGACATAAGTGAAAAGTGCAAGATGGATCTCCCATCAGCAAATATGATAATCAGGTGTGATTTATAGCACTAGTTACTAAAGGAGGCATTTCTGGTCTGGAAATTGCAATAGTACTGCATTCCTTAGGCATAACCTGAGGTGAAACAAGTAAGAGGAGCAGTAAGAAGGGGTGGGGGGAATCCAACAGCTGATCATAAAAATTTTCCTCACCTGCAACCTAAAGTCCTGCCTCAACACTTAGGATGAATTTTATTTTAATTGCTTTGCTTTTGGCTATGAAATTGAACTGGTGATTTAATGCTTTCCCCTTTGATAACATAGTTACATGCTTAGCTGCAGTTAAAAAAAGAAGAAATTGGAACACTCACGTCCTTAATATTTCATTTTTAGTAACTCTTCATCTAAATTACTACATAGCCCATCATCATGGAGTGTTTTGCAATACATGTTTTAGACACATTTCCTTTCTCAGTGTCAGCTGCTGAGGAATGCATGCACAGATTCCCTTGGGTTCCACCAAGGCAAGTGGTCAGAGCACCAAGAAAGGCTGGAGCAGAGAGGTGCAGAGCCAGCCAGGAAAGCCATGGGATGTGAGGGATGTGCAGCCTCCTCCACGCTTTAATGGAAAACCTTGGGGGGGCACGTGCCCTCCTGCCAAGAGCCCTACTGCAAACAAGCTTCCTGAGCCTTCCAGAAGCAGGGTTTAGTTTGTAGGACACAGCACACCTTTGGGAGTAGAGATGGGGAACAGAGGCAGCATTATGTTGCTAATTGGGATAGTGAATTACTATTTTATTGCCAGCATCGTTTCATAAATTTCAGAGCATGTTATCAGTAATAAGACCCAATTCCAGCATGGCCATGGCTGGCTTTTACCAAAAGTTCTTCCAAAACCCAGCAAAATTCTCTGTGAAATACAGGACTGCACAGCAGGGCAGTGCCAAAGACATACTTTAACATAGGTTAAAGTAATCCCAGTGAAAGGGAGCAGAAAGCCCAGAAATGAATAATGAATTGTTGAAAGCCCAGAAATGGTCTTTGAACCAACCTACTGAATAGTCTCTGTGTGTATCTACTTATTTGTACACTGCAGAGGAAGGTGAATCAACAAAGATCTCACCCTGAATGAAGAGAAAGAAAAGGAAGGTTGAATGAGCATTACTGATTCCAATTGCTGTGTTCTGACTCAAATTTTTATGCTAGATTAAACTTTATTTAATAGCAAAATTGTAACTCTTAAATTGCTGTTGATGAAACATTCATGTATTTTGTCTCTGCAGAGAACCATTATGAAAACCATGTGAGATTCCATTATCAATATAAAGAAGGGAACTTCTATAGATATCTAATGCATTTTCATCATCTTGATTAAGAAGCAAATTCTGGCCTGATTTCATTGGTAATTCTACATTAGTTGCAAATACATGATAAAAAAAATAAAGACAGCAAAACTAGACAAGCTGTGGATAGAAAGTCAATACCAAAATCAATGCAAAATACTCCTCATCCCAATGGTTTCCAATGCCTTCACCTCCCTCCACATGTATTTCAAGCTCTTGTTGAGTTTTTATTAACAGCAATGTAATCTCATCACATTGTGGCACACAGCATGAGGTCACCCACAGAGTAAAGCCAGACAGGATGCCATGAAAACACACTCCCACTGCTAGGGACTTTGAAAAACATGAAGAGATAATTGTCAAAGCAAACCTACTCCACACAGAATTCATGAGATTATATAATAAAGACCCTACTTTGAAGAGTCTCTGAGATTTTTCCTGCACCAAAGTTCTAATTTTTGTAAATGAAAAAAGTACTGAGAATACAAATCTCTCATTGATGCAAATCAATGCCTATACCAGCATAATTGTAGCTGCCAAGTGCAGAAGAGAGCTTGCAGGCACTGGAGGGACCTGGTCCCCCAACACACCCAGTTGCTGCAGAGTACTACATGAAGCTTAAATTCCAGACAAAAATGTGTTTAAAAAAGTAATTAACACCTCTTACTTTAGTACATTAGTACTCATTTAGTACCTCTTACTTTAGCACACTGTTCCACCAACCTGTGCTCTGTGCCCGTGTCACTGTCCTGAATATCCTTTGCTTTCCTGCACAGCAGCAGCAAAAGAATCACCTCCAGAAAGGTAGGGACCATGAAAGCCTCCACTTTACCCACAAGTGGAATAACAACACTTCTAGGATTGCTGCAAACAGAAGTGAAGGGAGAAGACATTGCCTGTATTTCCCTCCTTATGATGGATGTCTGCCCTTTGATGGAAAGCAAAGGGAGAGCCTCAAAAAGGTTCAGAGTAACAAGGCTGGCAAAATAAAAGACATTTCCTTACTGTTGGGAAAAGAGGAGATGAAACTGAGCTTCAGAGGGAAGTAAGGGCCTAGATGTTAACATACACATACATGTTAGAGAACAACATGGACAGGCTAGAGCTCCTGCTGATGGGCTGGAACACAAGACCAAGATGACTGTAAAACTGACAGGAGAAAAGCACAAAACATTACTTTTCCAGAACAGTCAAACACCCTTGTATCACATTCCAAAGGTGGTCATCCTTCTCAAAACAAACAGAACAGCTCCTTCTGCTGAGAAAGTATAGAAAGAGAATTTCAGAATCTATGCCATTGTCACGTGTACCGCACTCCTCCCTCCAGAAAAGAAACCCTCATTGCACTGTACTGAGTTGGCATGGCAAAGTTTTGGCAGCAGGGGGTGGACTCTGTGACAAGATGCCAGATGCAGCCCCTATGTTCATGGAGCCAAGGCCTGCCAGCTCCAGGACAGACCCATCACTCACCAAAGCTGAGTGCATCACCAACACCAGCAGCACCTCTGTGAGCGTGTCCTTTAGGAAGGGTAAAAAGCCTTGCACAAAAGCAGCTGGCAGAGAGGACTGAGAACATGAGAGGAACAGCCCTGCAGATGCCCAGGGCAGGGCAGAAAGAGGGGCAGGAGCTGCTCCAGGTGCTGGAACTGAGATTCCCCTGCAGCCCCTGGAGAGGCAGCTGTGACCCTGCAGCCCCTGGAGGGCACAGGGATGCACAGACCCACCTGCAGCCCATGGAGGGAGGGCACAGGGATGCACAGACCCACCTGCAGCCCATGGAGGGCACAGGGATGCACAGACCCACCTGCAGCCCATGCAGGGAGGGCACAGGGATGCACAGACCCACCTGCAGCCCATGGAGGGCACAGGGATGCACAGACCCACCTGCAGCCCATGGAATGAGGGCACAGGGATGCACAGACCCACCTGCAGCCCATGGAGGGAGGGCACAGGGATGCACAGACCCACCTGCAGCCCATGCAGGGAGGGCACAGGGATGCACAGACCCACCTGCAGCCCATGGAGGGCACAGGGATGCACAGACCCACCTGCAGCCCATGGAATGAGGGCACAGGGATGCACAGACCCACCTGCAGCCCATGGAGGGAGGGCACAGGGATGCACAGACCCACCTGCAGCCCATGGAGGGAGGGCACAGGGATGCACAGACCCACCTGCAGCCCATGGAGGGCAGGCACAGGGATGCACAGACCCACCTGCAGCCCATGGAATGAGGGCACAGGGATGCACAGACCCACCTGCAGCCCATGGAGGTGACCCACAGGAGAACACGTGGATATGCCCTGGAGGAAGCTGTGACTTTATGGACATCCTGCAATGGGGAAGGTCCTGCTGGGACCTGTCCCCCCATGGAGAGGAGCCCACACTGGAGCAAATTTGGTGGCAGGACTTGTGACCCCACAGAAGGGACCCACACTGAAGCAGCTCACAAGGAACTGCAGCCCTTGGAAGGACCCACATTGGAACAGGTCCCAAGGGACTTTCTCCTGCAGAAAGGGCATCATGCTGGAGCAGATGAGGAGTGTGAGGAGGAAAGGATAGCAGAAACAAGGTGCTATAGACTGAGGATAACTCCCATTCCACATCCTCCTCTATTGCCTAGGGCAAGGAGGTAGAAGAGTCAGGAGCAAAGTTCAGACTGGGAAGGGGGAGGATGGGGAGATTTAAATTGGTTCTTATTTTTTTATTATCCTACTCTGATTTGATTGGCTGTAAATTAAATTTATTTCCTCAAGTCAAGTCTGTTTTGCCTATGATGTTAATTGCTGAGTGGTATCTCCCTGTCCTTATCTTGACCCATGAGCCTTTTGTTATATTTTCTCTCCTGTGTTGGTGGGGAAGGGAGTGATAACGCAGTTTGGCAGTCACCTGGCAGGTAGCCAAGGTCAACCCACTTAATTTACTTATTGTACACTAAGAATTTTATTTCCTTTAGCATAAAAAAAATGTAAGTAATTTTATCACTACATTTGTTATGTCTTATGTACTAAAAAATGAAGAATCAGACACACATTTATTATGGTAAGGCAAAATCAAGATTTTTCAAGTTTCCACTCCACTTAAGCCCTTAAGAATGGTGCTAGTAGCAGTCATTTAACAGCTGATAGGTGCAATTTTAATTAATTAGGCATTGTTTTTCATTAAGGTGAGTGAGGTACTGAAACCTTTCGAGTCATAAACCCATCATTTAACACAGCTTTTTGAGTCAATTCACTTGACATTCTATGAAATCAAAGGAAAGGAGCGACTTCTATCTTGACTGCATTCCTGTTTCTGGGTATAATAAATGTCAAGAAAGAATTAGTAATTCACAATAACAAGACTTGTACACAGAGCACATGCTGTTTTCTCACAAAGCATTGATATTCAAGATTTTAAAAGACTTTTTTAAAAAGTCATGCATCTTCTTCCAATAAAGCTTCTCATCCTCCTGTAGTGCTCTCACAAACCCAAATAACAAAGAAGTGAAATAATCTACTGACACAATAGACTGACCAGCTTAACAAAGCTGAATATGTGTATATACCTATATTTTCTCTTTAATAATCAGTTTCTATTTACCTTGCAGTTTTTCGCAGATCTTAACTTTGTTCCATAGTTCCTCCCTCTTATTATCTTGACAGCCCTGATACACCTCTTTTGTCTGGTCCACAGCCCTGAATGCACAAAAAGCTCCTCTTTGCTCATGCACAGATCTGAAGACACGTTCAGCCCATCCATTCAACCAACCCCTACTTATCTAACTTCTGTTCTTGCCTCATAAATCAGTTTCTACAAGCTGTTCATCATTTTTAGAGTGCTTTCTGAATGGCTCTCTATTTATTAATTTTACATTTTCTAACCCAATGTGTCACATGCTCTGAACTCTGCTTCTGAATCATCACAAAGATTTTTGAAGGGTAAAATCATATGCTGCTTTGACCTTGTTAAACTATCCCAGAACTGTTAAAAACAGTTTTAGAGAAAGCATGAAGGAAAAAAAAAACATACAGGAATAGTGAAATCACTGTCATTGAGCTACTTTTAGGTCTATGCAGGGCCATAAAGACTGCCCAAACAAAAGAAGACAGATATGAATTTCTTATAAATACAATTACATAGCATACCATGGACACTGATTCTAGGTTATGCAAATCTTCTTGATGTTTTCCAATAGGTAATAGATTCTTGTATTTTGATAAATCCCCCATAAATGTGCTATTACTTAAAATAAAAGGAAGACACATCATCATGGATGATGGGTACAGGATATTTTCCTTGGCTTAAGGACAAGACCCAGCTCATGGGGTGCACTAGAACACCTGCACACCCAATTTTCAGCTGATAAAACCCCAAATATTTGACATCCATTCTGTTTCAAAAACTGCTATTCATGCATGTATCCATATATAAAAATTCAAAATAAATTAAAACAGCCCCTAGTTCCCCCATGCAGATCCAGAAGGGGCTATGTTCCTTGAGCATGCTGTGTTTATCCTGCTTATTCAGGAATCAGTAACAAAACACAAGGCAGATAAAAATTCCAAAGCATCCAACTTCATTCAGTCACAGGCAGTTCTTAAGACTTGACTGGTAAATACCAAAAGTTTATCCAGGGTATCATTATCCATGTGCTAAAATCTGTATTTGGTTCTATGTTAGAAAATTAGTGTGTTATAATATCACATATTAAAACATCTGATTAAGCATGTTATTGATGTAATAACAAAATATTTTAATAATAATTCAAATATCTAATAACATGAACAGCTTGTTTCCAAGGTGACCAAAGTGAATCATATTTCTTACCAAATTTCCCTTAGGTACAGCCAGCTTATTACTACTTTGAAAAAATAGTTTTTTCTCCTACTGACAGCATCCCTCACTAGCTGTCTTCTGCTGTCAGTGTTGCAATTCATCAATGTTGCTTTTAATCTGCCATTTTATCTGGTGTCTGTGTAAATAAATACTGATCCTCGATGTCTTACAACCCACCCAAAAGGCCCAGACATCTTGAAGACATAAAGGAATTGATGGTTTGACAATATCTTGATGCAAGCTGATCTACAATATGAAGAAATATGTATTTTGGCTTGAAAGAATCATCTCTCTGACTATTCTGCTGAACTTCTGAATTAACTATACACCACAGAAGACATTTCTTAACTCAAAAGCACTTTTTGGACAGATATAATTGTCTTTGTTTCAGGATAGGTAATTGTAAGCAGTTTTGTGCCTGAAAGTAAAAAGAAGAGTGGAGAGCAAAGCAATGAAGGCTGCCATGACAAGGGGCACAAAGGGCTGCAGAAGAAAGCAATGATGTTCTTTGGAGAGAGCCAGGCTCTTCAGCATGGCATCTTCCATCCAGCTGGACTGGAACATCCAGCCAGCCAGAGATGTTAGGTCAGCATTGCACCTGAACAGCTCCCCTGCAGTGTATTGTACCCACAAAGGCAAGCTGAGATGTGCACAGTCTGGGGTTTGATACTATTAAACATAATACCATCCTATTGCATCATTAGAGAGAAAAGCTGCACCATTAAAAACTATTTGCTTCACTCCTATGAGCCTCCTGTTTGCCCCAACCAGCAAAGACACAGCAAAAAACCAAGGAACAAAAGACAAAGTGTAATAACAAACCCACTGGCCAGCATTCCCACCATAAATAAGTAAAGCCCTGACAGTCAGCCTGTCACTGACATATTTTATGAAAATCCTTTTGCTAGGATTTTACTTCTGAAAAGCTGAGAGGCCTCAGAAACAAAATTGGTTCCATGTGAATTGTTTCTACTTGATAAGCAGTCATGGTCCAGCTGTGTCAAGGCTCTGGTCTGTCACGAGATTTTATTATTTATTCCTTTCTTTTCTAGCCTTCTGATGTCTCCTTTCTCTCTATTTCTTTAGTAAAGTTTTAGTATGTCATTTTCTTTTAATATAATATCATAAAATAATAAATCAGCCTTCTGAAACATGGAGTCAAAATTTTCATTTCTTCCCTTGTCCTGGGAACCCTCAAACACCACCACATCTGCCTGCCCTTGCAGCAATGTAATTCACACCAGCAGAGCCCTCCCAGACATGGATTTGACAGGCTGCAGCACGTGGTGACCAGCTGAATCCCAGCTTGGCTGGGATGTTCTGTCCAGCCTGAAAGGAGAGCAGTTGCGTGGCCATATCTGCCCCTCCTCCTTTCTTCCCTCATCAGCCACATCCTTCAATTCCCTCAGCACTGAAGAGCCCTGGGGCCATGATGGCAGGAGGCTGCAGATCATCAGATTCCTTTGGAAACCACCAGGAACAGCCCAACAAATCATGGTGTCTCAGACAACTGAGGAGAAAATTAGGCTAACTCCTTCCAAAGTTGAGAGAGAGAAAAGGCAACCTACACATATGTTACATTCACACTCTCTGGAAAAATCCCCTCGTCCAGGATTTTTCTCCTGGGAAGCTGAGAAGCCTCAGAGAAAAATGAAAACAATAATTATCTCATTTGCTTCCCCTGTGTTGTGCTCATGTGGAATGTGTTTGGAGATTGCTTATCCACAGGTGATTGTTTCATTGGTTTCATGGGAGTTGTTTTGACTCTTTGGCCAATCAGGGCCAAGCTGTGTCAGGACTCTGGAGAGAGTCATGAGTTTTCATTATCAGCTTTTTAGCCTTCTGTCTGTATCCTTTCTGTATTCTTTAATATAACATAGTATCATAAAACAATAAGTTAGCCTTCTGAGAACATGGAGTCAGATTCATCATTCCTGCCTTCACCAGAGCACCCTGCATATACAACACACATGGAATCAAAGAGCTGCTTGGGAAATCAGTCTGTAAGTCTCCCCTGATGTCTGACAAGAGCCTAGGCCATCACCCTGGACTGTAAAAGCACTTCTGAACATCAGGCTGTCCCTGCCCATGTGTCTCAACCCTAGAGCTCAAAGAAATACCCTGCCTGCAATGTCTCATAGGAAGTGACAACTTCTGAAAGCACATCAACAAGTGGTTTTTACACTGGGAAACGATTTCACATGCAATGACCAGTCCTTTGGTAAAGTGTATTTGCCTCAGTGTTCAGATGCCATTTTCGCCATCAGCCTCTGAAAGAAAAACTGTGCTCATTTATAGAAAAAGAGGGAGGTCAAGACTAAAAGCTTCAACATTGTCCAGTCCTTCACGCTCACACACTGCCATTATTGCTTTTTCTCAGTGGCAAAGACAGATGGGGAAATTTCTCTCTTCACAGCTGGCGAGTTCTCAAATTCTTAAGCTGACAGCAATTTGTGTTTAGAATACAGACTTAATCTTGGATCTTAATCTTTTTAAGTAAATGCCACTATACACATATGAAAGCAGTCAGGGAGCAGCAATATCCTGTTTTATTTCTCCACCCGTATATTCCCATAGCTTTTCTTCAGAGGCTGTAAGGGTCACAGTCTACTGCAGCATGTGGTACTATAGCTGTGGCAACAAAGTGTGAAAAGATCATTATACTACACTAATTTCTTCTTACCTGTTAGTTATGCCAAAAGTACCCATGAAAAAGAAAATATAGAAGATGTAAAGGCTAAATACAGGCAAAATGAAAAATTATTTATTCCCTGCCCAGCTTATATCCCCAGTTTGTACTGTTAGGAATAGTGAGATTTTTGTCAGTCATTTTCAGACTCCTAAATATTTTAGACAGCTTTCCAAAGACTACAGATATAACTTGGGAGTTTCTCCCTAAGGAATGAAAGCAGACAAATTTGGTACTAGAAAAGCAGATCAGGAATGCAGAACAGGCAGCTTTTCAGGAACAGAGAGGTCACAGAACTTGACTTGCTCACAAATCAAAAAAAGCAAGTAAATCCAGTACTAGAAATCATTCACTGGGGTTTTGGGAGGTGTTTAGCAGAGATTGATGACTTGTTTTTATGTTAAATAAATAGATCAGATGACAAAAATACAGTTTTGACTTACCAGAAAGTATTCATTAATTTACAGCAAATTAAGAAAGCAGAGCTGAGGTAATATGAATAAAATCTTTTTTGAAAAGTGTGGTATTTCTGAAATAGCACTTTTCAGCTTTGCATTGCAAGGGAACAAGTGCCACACACAGAAGATGACATGGAGAGGTCTGAACATGTGTCTCTCCCACCAGAAGACCATCCCAATCAGAGTTTGGAGAAGCACAAATAGAGGCAACATCAAAGTCCTGTTTGAGGGGGTGTGTTTCCTCTCTTGGGATTTTTTTGTTTGCTTTACAGCACTCCCCAAACATTTGTGACTCTTCACCCCACTTCTGTCTATCTCATAACATCTTAATAATTGTTAATTACTCTATAACTTGTTAATAACTCTCCAACTGTTAATTACTCTATAAACAGCTGAAACACTGGCTCCTGCTTCTGAAGAACTACTTTAAATGTAGTAGCTTGAGGTACATTTTCTGATACCTCATTCAGAGATACTAATTCCAATGCAAACATGTGGATCCCTAACAGGTTTTATACAACCAAACAAACATAAGTCAAATTCTAAAAGAAAAAAAATAAAATTACAACCACCACTACTAGAAGTAGGAGGTTGGCCTTCTTATGACACCAAGTTACAGCTTTTCGAGCACACATTATTCAGGTGATCTTTTAGTTCTTGTTTCTCTCCCAGGAGCAGATTTTTTTTTGAGCCCACAGTGTCATCCAACATTCCAGGCTCGCCGATCCCCCAACCTGCACATTACATTGCTTGCAACGTCAGTGAGCTTTTACTAAATGTGACAATAATTTCTCTTAGGAAATACTGAATTTCAAGCTCTTAGGAGTACTGAATCATCCCTTTCTTCCCCTCAACCTGAGCCTATCTTCACAGGTAATCTTGCCCCTGTATTCTTCACCCTCTTGTCCAATCCATAGTTAAGAGTGTTAATTTAAAATGTAAGACATTCCCTAAAGCTAATGCCTAAAACATGACTGTTTAAATTCCCTAGAGGAGGCCAAATGCAGGGCACTTGGGCACTTGGGCAATTTCTATGATCAGGTATTTCTCCAGAAATTTATTATGTATTTCATTTTGGAATATATTTTAACATTTAGAGTTTGTCACTAACTCAGTCTTCAAAACAAGACATATGCAGAACAACTGTGGCAAACTTACACAAAAAACCAAAAACCTTTGTACATATACTTGCATGATCCACAACCTCAAGCAGAAAAATCAGAATATACTGGGAAAGCTTCACAAAATATCGGCAGAAAAATCAGAATTTCTAAGGAAGACTTCAAAAAATATATGAATGAAACAGTATGTTGGGACACCAGCATGCAATGAGAAAAAGAGCTGTCCTGGTTCTGGGAATGAGCTCCCTTAGGCAGGCAATTAACTTAAAAAGCTAATAAGAAACAATGGGTTTTTTTTCTTTTTGCCACACTTGTGTGACAGCAGCTGATTTTCAAATTGTGACTTCATTAGGGTTTGGCATGTTTTACAACAGGAAACAAAAATTATGCATCATAGACATGGAGTTGTTACACCTTGGCTAGCCATGGTCTTCCACAAAATTGCACCAATTTGCACCAGTTTGATTGTGGATACAATAATTACACAGAAAGATGCCATTATAAATTTTTTTCTACTTTAGCAGCACATCAAACAGGTCTGTATATCATTTCTCCTCACTTATCTCATTTTTATTATGTGTTTCAGCACTAAAAAGCATGCCCACAATATATGAGATGTTTCTCTTTAAAATTACAGGCAGTTCAACCAAAGAGGTTCTTTTGCATGTCCAAAATTTAAAAATTCATAATCTTGTTACTAAAAATTATTTTAAAGTTAACTAAGGTGCAATTAAATTTGATTAACTACTGTTATAAATCTGAACTAAAATGAAGATAGCTCTAAATCAAATCAAATGCCTTATTAAAAGTTATAACATTAGGTAGTCATCAATCTCCAGAAATAAAGAGTAGAAAACAGAAAGCTATATCATGCATATGAAGTCTGGAGTAATTAATCCTGTCATCATATGCTATTGACTGGGAGTAAATCAAAAACAAAAACAAACTGAAAACCTCATCTTTTTTTATAGTGATTTTCCTAATGTCAGTTTGCAATTTTTTAACTCATGCTGTAAATTCTTCAGGCTCGTTCTTTACCTCCAATCACAGCTGAGCCTCACTGGAGACAACATCAGGGTGAAGAACTTAAAAGCAACAGAAAATCTGACCCTACAGAAAATCTGGTTAAATTAAGAAATTAATCAAATGGTTGTGACCAACTCATCTTTTGACAAGTTGATATATAACAATATATATAAAAATAAGCCTACAAAGAAGGTCTGGGATTCAACAGAGCCAACTCTGAGTGCATAAGAAAGTTAACACAACTGATAATCCTACACTGAGCTCAAGAATATAGAGATATAACTTTAACAAAAGGTTGAAACTGTTTGGAATGAAATTTAAAAAGAACATCAAGGATAAGAAGCACTTCAAAGAAGATATCAGGAGTAAGCAAAAAACTTACAAGGACAGAAAAAGAGAGATTGATTAACAAGGTAAGGCAGGTGTCCTAAATTAGTCACACAATAAAAATAGCACCTCTGCTCAATCTTTCAAAGAAAGACTGAACATGAAAAGCTCATTTCACCTAGGCAGAAGGGAGAGATTAAAATACAGAGAAGAACTAGTTAAGACTTACTCTCATATAGATTCAATGAAAAGTTAACTGTGCATCCCCCAAACCTGGACAAATGTTCCATTTTCTCATAAGAATAATGCCACAAGGACAGGAACATTTGCAGCATACTAGAAGAGCCAGAAGATAGAAATACAAATTCACTGGCAAATTTTTTTAATGAAATTTATAACCCAATAGGAACTAAAGTTTTCCCCATATACCAGTTAGTTTCATAAACCTTTACTCAAAAACTTTGGGCATCCCTGCTCATCAGTGCTAAAGCAGAAATAAAACCAGGAAATACTAAACACAGATGCACCCCAAGAAAGGAGAAGTGATAAACACATATTCATGTGATTTTGACACTGACTACAGCAGACTTTGGAACAGGCAGTAATGGAGGGCACGGAGGTAGGCCTGAAGTAGCATAAAAAGAAATATATTCTCATTACTAATAGACCACCTGAGAGACATGATGAGTTTCTTAGTAAAACGGATGACTACTTAGACAAGGGCAATATAGTGCAACTAATACATCTATGTCTGAATTAAGCATCTGGCAGTGTTCTCTAGGAAATCTTTATTTAAAAGGCAGACAATGAGGAGCAATATAAGAATACATCATAATATGGTAGAAAACTATGGGAGGCATAGAGTCTATGGGAGGCACCACAAGAATATGTAGTGAAAAAAAACCAGTTCTAAAGATGGAGAAATATTACTAAGAGAAATATTACTTTCTCAGGAACAAGTCTTGGGATGGATCCTGCTTAATACATTCATTAGGAACCTTGATCCAAGGACTGGATTATGAAATGCAAAGATGATATAATTATGAGCATGGAAGAGGACAGATCATCACACAGAGAGAATGAGATGACCTTGTGAGGTAGAAAACTGAACAGGATGAAGTTTAAAAGCAAAAAGTACATCATGACAAGACAAGCTAATGAGGATTTCTGCTTTAAACTGAAGGTTCATCAGATTTAAGAAATTAAGAAGAAAGCTGGTGGATAGAATGATTAAGTGGTACCTATTTGTTATCTACCAGCTGTAAAAAGGTCTAATGAATTTCTGGGAATATCAGACATTTTCAGTCAACTCAGAGGATTACTTGGACCTCATCTGAAATAGTGGACTGATTCATGATTCTTATAGACATATTTACTGAAAAATCTTTTTGCTAAGATTTTTCTCTTGAGAAGCTGAGAAGTTTCAGAAACAAAGTGTAAACAATAATTATCTGTTGCTGTAGAATGTAGCAAGTGCATCTTTGATTGCTCTCATGTAGTTGTTTTTAATTAATAACCAATCACAAGTTTAGCCGTGTGGAGACTCTGAGCAATCATAAGATTTTATTACTCATTCCTTTCTTTTCTAGCCTTCTGATGTCTCCTTTCTCTTTTCTTTAATATAGTTTAGGTATATAATTTTCTTTTAATATAATAAATATCATAAAATAATAAATCAGCCTTCTAAAACATAGAATCAAAATTCTCATCTCTTCCCTCATCCTAAAAACCCACAAACACCACCACACATGATCACCTGTTTTCAAAACAAAACTGTAAGTATGCCCAGAAAAGGGTTTCTGAGGAGATTACAAGAATGGGAAAATAACTTTCTTGACAAGAAGCAAGGAAACCTTGGTCCTTCCAGCCTAGTTAGCAAAAACTGAGAATACATTTAAGTATATCTGATTATTGTTATACATAACCTTGCTATGCTTAGCTTCTTCTCATGGCTAGCTCTGGATGTGGGCAGCATGCAAAGGAATCCACGTGGAAGCTGGGGCAGGGCCCAGCAGTGCTGCCAAGCCCGTCACTGGGGGCACAGTCAGAAGTGTGGCTCCAGCTGTGGTTCCCCAGCCCAGGTGTGCATTGCCAGCCCTGGAACTGTGCAGTGCACACCTGCAGGCTGTGTGTGAAGCTGCCTCCAGACGGAGCAAGGCAGGAGAGAGCACCAACTACACCAGTGTCCTAGGGTGACAATGTCCTAGGGTGACATTGTGATGCTTGTATCCCCATTCCTGTGTTCTGTTCATGTTGGATATCATGTTCTGTGCCTTCAAGGCTGGCTCTGAAGAGCGAATGTTTTGTTTTGGTTTTGCTACCAGCCACTCCCCCACGGCTGGCGGGACACACAGATAGGGCAGTACATGGGTGCTGCTTTTGCTTTTTGCTTGGCTTTTGCTTCTGCTTTGCTCTTGCTTTTTGCTTCTGCTCATTAGTTAGTTTAGCTAAGCAGCCCAAATTTTCCCTGGACTGTTTCTCCTTTCCCTTTTTTGGAGCCACTCGAGCCTGCTCCGGACGGGGACCTGGGAAACACCGAGAGTTTGCACCTTGTGGCTGCAGCAGCTGCCCCAGCACAGGAGGGACTGAGAACAGAGCAACCACCCCCAAGAGAGACTTTCTGAATTTGTTATCTATTTCAGAGCAGTGACAGAGTGGTGTCACCTGGTATTGTTCATTCTGTGTGCTGGGGCTGCTGTGCCTGTTAAATAAACAGGTTCTTTCCACTTCTCTCTGAGGAATCCTTCTCGACCCGGCTGGAGGGAGGGGCTGTGTGGGTTTGCTTTCTGGAGGGGCTGTTTGGGTTTGCTTTCTGGAGGGCCCCCTTTGGAGGCTTTCTCCCAGGACAAAATTTGGCGCCCAATGTGAGGCTCAAGAGAGAGTGGAGAAAACCCTGTTTTGAGTGCGTTTTGGTTGCCATTACTCTGTGTTGGTATAAAGCAGTTAATAGCCAACAAACAATCCCTCACACATATGGTAACAATGAGTCTCTCACAGCAGCTCAAGAGTTACTGAGCACAAGATGGGAATCCATTCTATGATTTTTAGTGATATACATTCCTCCAAGCAACAGCTTGGATTATGTGATGCAACAGAACCCTTTCACACAGAAATATATCCCATGGCAGCTGATATAAGGTTTGTCTCAATAACCTGTTCAGCCATCAAGTGTCACCTTTTTGGCTAATGGTTTATATCAAAGGAAAGAACACACCTCATAATGTACATAACCAACTGTGAAATGCTGCTCAGCAGGGAAATATCCCTCCTGTAACGCTGCAGTGATTACCTTATGCCTTGAGGCATGAGAGCTGATGATCTTTATCTTACCTTTCATAACTAAAAATGCTACTATTGGTCATAAAATTATCCAAGCACTTGAAAAACTCAGCCACAATATTTGATTTGATGACCCTCTGCACTGGGGACTAGCACAACCTCACTAGGTGTTCAATGTCTGCCAAGTCATTTGTTTTAAATTACACCCTTATTTTCATATTGCAGAACAGGATTAGAATAACCTTCTGAATAAGTTTCACTACAGCATTCATTAAAAAAAAAATCTGAGTAGCTAAAGCAAACCTTGCTTAAGGGCCTGAGTGTGACTTTTCCTTATGCTGTATGTCATAATAAACCCTCTCACGCAATAGATGCCAACACCTTCCCACCCAGAGCAGGTGGACTAGAAATGTGGAGGATGTGCAGAGACAATGGCTTGTCAGGCTTTCCACAGCAGCCAGCACAACCCTCACAATTTGCTGCAAGTGTGTCAGCACTTCCCTGCTGCTTGCAGAGCCCTGAGACACAGGAACAAGGTCTCAGGAGGAGAGAGAGGTCCCTGGGCCACGACACCTCTTGTGATAATCCTGAGTTTGAGCAGCACTTCTCCTTCAGACAAGTGCCAAAAGGTGCAGTTTAGCCTTAAGTCCTTTCATTTGTATTCCATTTTATCAGATGCTTAGGTGTGAAGAATACCAATATATTCATTGTCAAAAGACATCCTCACATCTTTTCCTTTACTTATTAATTCCCAGCACTACCCAAGACTCTTGTCTGAAGAAAACTCTTTTTAAATAAAACCAAACCAAAAAAACCCCCCCCACAACTACCTTTGGGCTGCTCAGAAGAAAACAAACAAACAAACAAACAAACAAACAAAAAACAAGCAAAAAAAACCAACAAAAAACCCCAACCCAACAGAATCAGTTATTAAAGAGCAAGTAGCTCACTTGTACTATACCCACCCTCTCTACCCACACAAGCACTCAGGCACACAAGACTGTTCTGCTTTACAGCCCAGAACCTGACAAGGAAAAAAGGACAGATTCCAAACAGAATTAAAGCAGGTATTCTCAATAAGCAAAGCATATTTTTGAAAATCAATTTCTGAGTAAGTTTATGTAAACAAAGCCAGATAGGCTCAATCACACTTGCATATCAGCTGCCAAAACAGCTTCTAAAATGAGGTTCAAAGATAGGAGGTTTATTTTTTATACTATTTTTTTAAAGTATCCCTAGCTCAAAAAAGAACTTATTAAAAAGTAATGACATTTCAGGGGACAGAAAATGACATTTTATCCCCAAAATCTAACCATTCTGGGTGGACTGTTCTACAAAATGAGCATCTGGAAAAAAGATGAAAAAGACACCATTTCTTTGCCAGTAGTAACATATTTAAGAGATTGCTTGCTAGCAAACTGCCATGGCAACAACAGTAGCACCTGGGGTACAGCGTTCTCCTGAGAAACAGCACGCCTTCCCTTGAGAAACAAAGTCATTTTGCAACAGTGCAACAGAAAAGTAATTTTTAAACCAGATAAGGAGCTCCAGTGACTGGGGAGTCACCGAACTCCAGGATCAGGCTTTCAATAACTGTTTCTTTACCCAAAAACATCCATATTAAACATCTCTATTAAAATAGTAGCTCTAAATACGTCACAGCAAAATGCATGCTTTAGACTTACACCTGCCACTCTCCACTTCTATATCTGACTTCCCTTAGAATGGCACAACTGAGGGGCAGCCCAATATCCTTTCCAAATGTTTTTTGGAAAGAAGTCAGTAATAATGAATGTCACTTCAGTGTCAAAAGCAGAGCGAAATGGGTCACAATGAAATGGTCAAGCCCCTCTTCCGGCCAAGACACTGAGCCTTGCACTCCCTAAAAAAGGAGCCAGGAGTGCTCATGTGCCTCCCTTCCTAGCTGCAAATGTAGCCTAAATTGAAAAATATAAGCTACACTTCTTTCTGCAATTTAGAAATTTTATATCCAGAAATAGCCTAATCCAATCTAATTACCAAGGGACGGAGGAAAGAAAAGAAAAAGGAAAATATCAGCCATAGATCTCTCTGCATGTAAGAACATTTTTATGCTATGAAAAAATAAAAACACTGGAATGAGAGTTTTTGATGTCAAATTGACCAATAGTGCACTTGCCTTAGCTCAGCTCTTTTCTACAGAAGACTGCACATAGTGATTAAGTCAACTTTTGAGAAAAAGCAATTCTAAACTTATGTTATTCTGAAAAATAATTTTATATAATGCATTATTTTTGAGTGCAGCCTATCTCAGCCATCATTTTAGAAGACTTGCATTATTGTATTTTTAGATACCACTAGTGGCAGGGGAGGAGGGGAGAGGGTTGAAACACATCACTCTAACACATCTTCCCTTGCTTTTTCTGGCTTTTCTTCTGTTCTGATTTCTCAAGGCTATGGGAGAAAAAAATTACACAGATCATCTCAACCAATAAAAGGGAAAACAGTGAAGATAAGCAACACTACTGACAATGGCAGACACCTTATTTTTCTGATATCAAAAAAGCTTCCAGTGCTTTTAACTAGCAATTTAGGAGTGTCACCCACTGACATTCAACTTTTGTGTTTCCAGCAGACACACTTATTGTCATGCTAATACTTTATTAAGATTTTTTTTCTTTCCCCCCTCTTTCACCTGAACTTTAAACCCTTGCCTGGAATCACTGTGCAGAAGGTAACAAAGACAAGCTGGGACCCAAGAGATGAAGCACTCCTAGCAATGCCCACCTCCCACCTCCTTTTAGATGAAGCTATTGCTGGTGTGTTTTCAAAAGGTAAAACAATAATTTTCCTACCATGCATTTGGGAATAGCTTTCACTTATAATGGTTAAAATATTTCTTAGCCTCTTTTCCTTCCCTTGGTCTTCATTTAAAACCACAGCTTTACATTCTATTAGACACCCGCAGGTACCATAGATTAAAGAAGATTAATCTATTCAACTAATGTGTTGGCTGATTCTCTTACTAGTGCCAAAAACCTACAATTAAATATTTTCCTTCAACAATATTATAGTATGCAATTCTTGAATCAAGCAGTCATAATTTAATTTATAAATGGAAAAAGCTTAAGCCACACAAGATGGTGAACACTGAAAAAACCTATTTATAGGAACTGCTTTTCATGTAGTTATTATTTTAAATTATTTTTCTCATATGTAGTCCAAATTCTGTTTAACTTGCAAGTGTCCTATCTGTCTCACACATTATTAAAGATGTGTCTGACATCCACAATAAAAACCACTTGCTTGTATAGAATATAGAAAGGTGGGGGTTTTTATTTTCTTTATTTTAACAATGTAATGATTTGGTTTGCTCCAAATGTAAACCAACTGCCAGAAGGGTTTTCTCCAAGACTGACAGCCATGACCAGTCAGACTTCAATAAGAACAAGGATATCTGGTCATCTTCACCAATATCTGCAATCAAGTTGCTTTAATTCCTTTGTAACACAATGCTTTACATTCCAAACTGCACCCAGGAGTGATCTAAAATGCTAAAATGCTGGTGACAAATACAACATAGTTCAACAATGAATGAAAGAGCAGAAGGGAAGTAAATGAAGCTTCTTCATAGAATGCAAATGGCCCCAGCTCTCCCTGCACCACGATTAAAGGAGGTGTTATAGCAAGAGCTAAGCAGCCAGTAAGAGTTGCAAGCTATTTAGAGTTTCATGGACAAAAGAGATTTCTAATAGCAGAAGCTCAGGAAGTCAGGATCCCAACAAAGCTCAAGATTTTGATGACAAGTCAGGCTGCAATATGAACAAGGATCTCTAGTCATCTTCACCAATATGTGCAATCAATTTGCTTTAATTCCTTTGTAACACAATAATTTACATTCCAAACTTCACCCAGGTGTGAACTTGTTTGATCTAAAATGCTAAAATGCTGGTGACAAATACAACATAGTTCAACAATGAATGAAAGAGCAGAAGGGAAGTAAATGAAGCTTCTTCATAGAATGCAAATGGCCCCAGCTCTCTCTGCACCACTATTAAAGGAGGTTTTATAGCAAGAGCTAAGCAGCCAGTAAGAGTTGCAAGCTATTTAGAGTTTCATGGACAAAAGAGATTTCTAATGGCAAAGCTCAGGAAGTCAGGATCCCAACAAAGCTCAAGATTTTGATGACAATATCTTCATTCAAAGGGAATTGCTTCAAAGCATTTCACTGTCACAAAGTGCAAAGGCACAGACTGGTGAAGCACCTCATGTTTTCAACTTCAAGTACCTCAGTACATGCAGGTAACTCAGTGGGACTGCTCCCAGCACTAAAAGCTGAGCTGAGGCTGCTTCTCTGGCTATCCTGGGACACGAGAGTCAGGTGCTGAAGCCATGGTTTGGTTCCATGGGCAGAGCTTCCTCCTCCACAACAGTCAGAAGATGGTGTGGCCAAATTCAGGGAAGAGAATGGTCATGGCTGGATGGTGTGTTCAGTGTTCAGTTGGTTTAATCTTGCACCAACACAGAGAGAATTTCTGAAGATAGGTGTGTACATACTGATTGGTGTCACAGTCCCTTTAATATTTGTGCCATGTCTACTTTAGTGTATCTGGCAGATGCACTAAAGTAGACATGTCACAAATATTAAAGGCTGTGACATGATGTGGCTGTCAAAGGAGTGGATTTGGTACAAAGAGAAGGGGGAGATGTGGAAGCCCAGGGCACTGGCAATATTTCTGTGTCTGCTCTGGGGTGCCCTGACCCCCAGGGCAGTACTGACTCTGACCCTCATCCATGGAGAAAGTTTCCCAGACTTCAAGATAGACTGGAATCCACCAAAGTGTGAAATAGATTATAGAGAGCAGTGTGGGTGCATCACTGGGTGAGAAATTGAGGTTTTGGGATTTTTAGTGTGTTGTGCAAGATGGAGGGCACAGGGTGCTATCCTGGGTTTCTTCTTCATGCTTCTTCTTCCTTCTTCTCCATGGGTTTGGGTGGCATTTTGTAATTGGGCAGAAAAGTCCCCATTGCAGCTCTTTGGGACAAGTTATTGGGTTAAAAGGGAAAATAATCCAGATGTCAGCTCTCAATTGGATAGTTTAGTCTTAAAAGCCCTTGGAACAAGAGTTTGTTGGCGATTTGTGCCTTCTAATGAAAAGCTGCTGAACTCACAGTAGTGAGACTGTTTCACTGATAAGAAATAATAAACACCTGAGTCTGAATTACTGTCTCAAGTGCCTTCAATCCAGACCCAGAGAAACCCACAGCTGGTACCCCCATACCCAAAGGATGCAGTGATCAGCAGGAGCACTGACACAGCCAACACCAAGTCTATTTTGGGCTGAGAATGAGCAGAATTGGGAAGCCCTAGTGCAGCTGTTGTTTTGTTCACTGTGGCATGAGGGAGCTTTTAGCCCTTTTCCTTTTTCATTTGTCAAGGAAGACCCCGAGTTATTTCAAGACACTAACAGAGCAAATATGAATCTAAGGATATTTTGTGATATACACTGTGTTCTAAAAGGATTTCTGGGCTGTGTGTGAAGCATGTATTTGTTTTACTAATCAAATTTAATATTATTAAGCACCATTCCTACAGGGTCTGTCCTGACTGATATTATTCAGTGCTTTTACCTGGATGATGAAAGAAGGAGTATGCAGACAAAATTTGCTAAGAGACAAAACAGTGCTAACCTGGCAGGAACTATGAAAATATTGGTGCATATAAGAATTTGAAGGTATTCTGACAAATTGGAGGCACAATTCTTCCAAAACAGAACACAATTTGAAAAGGGCAAGATTAGACACCTACACGGAAATAAGAAACTGCACTGATACTAAGTGGGAGCAACAAATGAAATTGATAAATCAGTTGCTTTTCCAGAAAACAGCTTACAAAACAAAACAAAACACCCAACATCTCAAATACAAGGGTTAAAAAGCACTATTTCATGCTGCTTTGCAGCAGCCTTTTATGCATTTGAAGATGATTATGGTGCATCCTCTTCTTCAAATGCCTAACACCACCAGCTCTGTGAATGAAGATTATGTTAGCTCAACATCTGCTTATTCCTTGGACTTTTTCCAGCAAATCCAAATCTGTCCAGATCTGAAGGAAATGCTTTAATTGATGCGTTGCAATGCAGAAAGGAGCAAAAAATTTACTATGTTTGGTACTTCCTTCACAATGGAGCGTGCCTAATTTTGCAAAAATATGATAGTGACTCATTGGACCCTCAGATAGAACAGTGACTCTCTTGAACACTCTTTTATTTTCTTTTTTGAACCATCCTTTGAAATTAGGATTGAGACTGCAGCACAGGTTAGGTATTACAAAAGGTCTTCTCATGGTAAGAGCACCAAAGCACTGGAACAGCTTTCCACATGGAAGCTGCAATGTTTCCATCTCTAGGGGAGGGTTTTAAGACAATGTTAGGCAAATTTCTGTCGGGAATCATTTTGTTAAGCTAATCTATTGCTGAGCAAGCAAAACGTACTGTACTGATCTCTCAGATCAGTTTTCTACCTTTCAGCACTGGCTTTTCACATAAAAGCATTTTTTAGAGATACAGAAATATAGGAGTGAAATGACAAGAGAAACAGGTTAATATTATTTCTCATTTGTCACAGCTACATGCCTGTGCCAGTGCATCTGAGCATTCTAATCCTTAACAGGGAAAACTCAGACTCACAACCAGCTCTTGAAATCTTGTACATCTCATGAAATTTAACCCAAACATACTAAAGGAAAAGCAAATGGAGAAGCAACAGCACTGACCTGAAAAAACAGAGCTTCCATGTAACATTACATAATCACAAACAGATTTTTTTTTTTTCCCGGAACACAGAATTCTGTCTTTAAATTCTCCTTGAAGAAGATCCACAAAAGATCTTTTGAGGTAATAATTTCAAAAAATCATGGGTAACTGTATTCAGCTCCTCAGGACCTGATTCCAGTGTCTCAGGATCTACCTTCAACACAAAGATATTTCTGATGTGTGGTGGAACATCTATGGGAATTTCCAAAAGCTCAGATCTCATTATGGAGGTGAGATCACACAAGTAGTGAAGGGTTTGCTAATTTGTGAGAAAAGGTACAAAATCTTAGGTGCCAGTGATGGTTCTGCCTAGACATCATTGTAATGGGTAAAACACAGAACAGACAAGAATTCCAGGCTGTAAAATTGTCCCCAATTCTCTATTACACATGATCCACAAAAAATCTGGAAGGAGTTCTAAAAGACCTTGGACCTCTGTAGGTAGTAACAAACAACACTTATAAATCTGGTCCTTGGAACCTGCCAGTAAGAGCATCCTGTTCTCAAAGGGAATAAGAGAATTCAGACAACCAAGCTTATAAACTCTCTGAGCCAAACAATTTTCAATTTTACTTTTGGAGCCTTTTTTAGATTAGGATATCAAGCCAGTAAATGAAGCATGAGCTATAAACCAGCTGAATATTATAGATGAATGATGAATTTTTTTTTCCCCTTCTAACATACCACATTCCAGTGTCTTCTATTCCAACATGATGTTTCTACTTTCTTTTGTTCTGATATCAGCAACCAGAATACTCATCCACCCATCAGATCATCGGTGCAGGTAATTAAAACATTGTCTTTTCAGACAAGAAATTCCAGGACACAGAGAATACACATATCTTGTTTTCTGTCACTGGTTTTAACACTTTTTATGAGCTGTATGACAAAAGATTGAGGACAAAAATGAAGTAGAGCACAGGACATTTTCTTCATTTTTGCACTAAGAAAGCAACTGGACTTTGTACTTATTTCCTATTATCATCTTCTTTCAATAATATGAGAAAAGATGCCAAGTTACAAGGATCTCAAGGATTTTACTACAGGCTTAGAAGTTAAACTAGCAAACATGAACAACCTTTCATGGGTCATCACTCATTTATCTGAGTCTTTCATCACCCGCATATAAACTGGAGGACTCCTCCTTGTTCTTAAAATGGATCTAAGTGTTACATAAAATTCTTCAAGAAATTATGATGCAATTTTATTGGGATCTTACATTGTGCACCTAATTTAAGATGTTAAATTAGGACTAGTCTCAAGTGCATTCATCTCTCATATGGAAAAAACAGTTTGTGCATCAGCTTATAGCATAAACACAAATCTAAATCACATCTATTGAATGTATTGATAGGTACATTTATGAAATTTTACTGCTGGATTGTTCAGATACCACCTCAGCAAAAGCTTGGCTTGCTTCATCTTGGTTCCCCCACCTTTAAGGATATAGACACTTACTTCCCTAAGCCAGTACCCACATTTTGTTCTTTCTTCTGAACTGGGCAAGAGTGACACACTGTGAGATCTTCAAATAATTATGGAACGTTTACACCTTGTGGTATTAAGAAGAACAATTCATCTCATATGCACATAGCTTTTCCAAATATTAAAATTTAGTCAGCTAACATAGCTGTAGACAGAAAAGCTGGGGTCCAAACAGCAATTTAGCAGGCACAACTTCCATATAACTATTCCTGGCTCCCTAAAATATACAAGTGTCTGGTTCCTTGACCAAAACCTATCACCCTGAGGTGGATGGCAAGGTCCATGTGTAAGAGCAGGACAATCCACGGCATGGGATTCACATCGGTGAGCCTGCTGAGCAGAAACCTGACCATGTTAGCTGACAAAAAAATGCAATTCCAAGAGTTTAGCTCAAATCCCACCTCTCCTGCAGGCTTAGAGGTCTTGCTCTATTTGACAGGGAGACACTTACCTCCACCTCACATTTTCCTGAGAACACAGGCACAAAGGGCCAAAGCATATATGCTCCTAATTCCTTCTTAAGCCCTTAAAACACCCACTAAAGTCAGGAGAATCTCAGGATTTAAACTGGAGATTAAGAGCTGAAGCATCTTTAGGGATTGATCCTCTATTTCAAAAGGAAACAACCTTCTATCTTTTTTTTCTTTTTTTTTTTTTTCTGGTTCCACCAGACAGCAGAGAAAGAAACAGCTTCTTCCTTTTGTGCAACAGCCCAACCATTAAATGTGTTCTGACACACTGAGCATCCAGATAACCCCTCCACTTTACAGGATTCACACTGCCATTTCCCTGGCCACCATCCCAGCAACCAGTGCAAACTCATCTGCAGGTGAAGCACAAAGCATCTGGAGTTTGCTCAGAAAAGGGATTCATCAGGACACAGTGAGATTTCCCTTGTAAGGCCAGTGGTAAAGATACCAAGGCAAACAGAGAAGAGCAAACAGCTGATCTCTAACAGGAGAACTGTGAATTTTCTTTACCTTGTGCTTGCTTTCATACCTTGCTGGAACGCTTTTGTACACAAGAAATACTCAACTATTTTGTCCTCTTCCACTGCAACTTTTACAGGACACAAACAGTTTTGCCCTAAGAGGGCTGTGGGCTCCTGGAGAAACAAAACAGTGACTGCTTAACTGAGGAGCCTAAAAACTCTTTTGCAGAAGTTTGGGGTTTTTACAAAGATCCAGACCCACATGTTTCAAAACACTGGAATACTGATGATGAGGGGAAGGAACATAAAACAGAACTGAGAATTACTTAATTCCAACTGCCCCTCAGGAAGCTGTCATTAGACATGTCCTCTTATTATTTAATAATAATTTCTTCTCATATAACACATTCCCACCTTACAAAAAGTTTTCTGACCTCAGAAGCAGTCTGCCATGACTTTTAATTTTAAACCAACATTCAGTGACCCAGGCTGTCACCTGAGATGTGATGATTGCTGTCATTTAAAGTGCCATAATAACTTTCAGGTACCTTGATTCAAGTCTGCCTTAGTGACTTGTAAGAGTCATGCTCATGGAGTGTTTCCTTAATTTTTTTGTCACTGCTTAATGTCTGCAATGGCCATTTATACCCTTAAGTAGAGTTTCCTTTTGTGAAAACATATACTTTGCAAACAGAAGAGATGGGATTTTTATCTGTTGTTGGTGAGCATTGCTCCTGCCTCTGTGGCAATGGACAAGTCTGTGGGTCATTCCTGCTTTGTGAAGTTGGCTCCTGGGAGCCTGGGAAATGCATTCCTGGGTTCCAGCATGGGGGGAACTGTGGCAACCCCTCAATGCTGCACCCCAGCAATCAGCTGCTGCTTCTGGGGGCTCACTCTGAGCTCTGCTTCCACTGCAAGGGGAATTTAAGGAGCCCACAGGGAGACCAGGAAACCTTTTCAGTAACTTTGAACAATGAGACATTAGAAAAATAATGCCAATGCACGGATAGAGGAAAAAAATTATAAAAGGCTCAGAAAAGCACCCCTATTCTGTTTAAACCACTTTCATCTCTCACACCACACCAACACAGAGGCAGCAAGGCAAGCACAGTTGAAATCTGAATATTTAACTATTCACTTCTAGTTCTAGTGCCAGGAACTGAAACTGCTGTTCTAAGCTTCAGAAAAAACATACACGGATCACAGGATGCAGCAAAGTGCTCAGAAATCTCAGCAAAAATCAAGGAGCCTATTGAAGAGGTAAAAAGTGATGGAGAGTCTACACAGCTAAACTCTCCAAACAAGTAACAAGAATCAACCCCACAGTGAGAGCCTGGGATTTGCATCAAATTTGATGAGACATTTAGGAAAAAACAGGATTGGCACCTTTTGAAAGGAAAGATAGTATTTACAGTAAATGAGAATTTAGTAAGCCGTGCATGAGTTACCAGGCTTTGTTCAAATAATGCAGCCTCTTAGTACAACAAGACACCAGAAGGGAGCAAACAAAAAAATCCAAATCTGTGGCGTGTCAGTACATGCCACACAGTTCAAGTGCACTTATTGTCTCCTCAATGCACAGTTCAGCCAGCACAGTCTTGATAAAAACTGTTGTAGTATGCTTTTCATGCGAAAAATTAATTACTTCTATCTGTCAGGCATCATAAGCCCCACTGCACTAAAATGGGGTTTTGTTTGTTTGTTCCTCTGATATTTTAATTATTGCAACATGATTACAACAGACTAAACAACAGCCTAAAGGTACAGATGTAGCTAACATCTAAAATACACTCGTGTATAAATATGTATGAGCACACACACAGCTATGGACGATGCTTCTTTCCATAAACAAGTAACTCACATCAGCAAAGCTTAGAACACTTTTGTGGTACCTTCCTGTTATTAACATCCTCCAAAATTGCTCCTAATCATAACAAACTGGCTTCCAGGTAATGATAAACATCACTCATTCTTTTACAGGGTAAAAATGTGATGAGGTGACAGAGCCCAGGACGTTGCTCTGGCTGCCCTGGAGGACTCCAGACCCTGGCAGGGGGCTCAGGGACCTTGGCACGGAGTCACAAACACCTGTGCCTTTGATTTTAGCCCATGGAAACAATTCCCAACTTTGTGTGAGGAGTTACAAGCCACAAGGGTTTGAGTAGAATGATAGTGAATTTGTCACAGGGTGGAAAAGTAGAATTTTGGGGATTTAGAATGGGGGTTCAAGAGGCAAGATGGAGGAATCTGGGTGTGTGCAGCCTTTCTCCTTCTCCTTCTTCTTGTCCTCCATCTTCTGCTGTGATGGTGACACTTCTGGATTGGTTTAGGGTAGAGACAGACTGTCTAACATAGGTGATGGGTATTGGGAAATTATTGTAAATAAAGCACAGGTAATTCTTAGCATAAAAAGCCAACACCGCCCAAGGGTGGGTGGTGTGCCATGAACTGACCTGCTGGACATATCCCAGCAGGTCAGAGAAGGAATGGAATAGATAAGAGAAGATAAACAACCTTGAAAAACAAAACCAACACATCCCAACTTCTTCTTCAGTCACAGGGCTGGGAAAAAAAGAGACTTTTTAACACCTCAGGAGCCATTTCAACCACAGAAACCCAAGAATGAGGGAAACACAGCAAACTTGGTGAGAGATACTTGCAGTCATCCAATGCACAACACAAACTGTGAAGAACAACAACTGATCATACCCTATCACTTATCCTCATCCTTCCATCTCACTATTCACATGTCATTCAAGTCAATCTGATGGTTAAATATTAATCATAGACTCATTTAAACAGGGAAAGACCTTTAAAACCACCGAGTCCAGCTGCTGTCTTAGACAACCAATACAGAGTCAGTCACCTCCAGCTGACAAACTCCTGCCTTCCCTCTATGCATATGTGGATATAGAAAGTTGGGGGGGTGAGGTTGATCAGCTATTTAAAGGACTCTAAAACCTCAATATTTTCCACTTCAGAAAGAATTTTGGTACCCAAATATGAACAAACCAATTATCAAAATAGGCAGGATTATAAAGTTGCAATTTAAAGATGGAGAGTGTCAAAAAGAAGTAATGCCTCATCTTATTCTGTAAGGAACAGGTTTGATTTCCAAGAGTTATGACCACTGAAACATCCTGTCCAAAAATATAATATAGTAATGAATATAATACAGTAATTCTCAGTAATGAAGAGATCCACCTATTGCAGTAGAGTTAGACTAGATACAAACTTGTTTTACTACTGGTATTATTATTGCTACTGATGTTGGGGTGTCATGTGGAATTGCACACGACTGTCAGGCCACAACCTATGGAACAGGCTCTGGGAAAGGAGCAGCAATAAGTGCTCTCTGCACAAGAGAGTGGGGAGAATACCTGGAGTTTTGTCTACTGGATGGATGATGAGCCTCCCTCCCTTTACAGTTGGTGGCTGTAAAAATGGAGGGTGGTAAAAGATGTAATCCTTTCACAGGTTAGTGAAAATAGAGTGTTTAAGCTGACAAAACTCCTCCCCGCCCTCGAGCAGGAATATCAAATATTCCTTCTGAGCAGGAATAGCAAAGAACAGCATCTGATGCTGCTGCACTTACAACATTCCAACCTCAGACTGTAATCAGTTTACCTGATGATGCAGTCTGTCACTCTACAGGACAAAATAGCTCCTACTGCAATATATGTTGTTTTTCAGGAAATAACAGTGCCAGCTCTCATGCTAGTTGTAGGATACTTATTCTTATGTCACAACAGAATCATTTCAATATCATCTCTTCAGGTAACACTTTTTTCCAAGACTGGAACCAAGAAATTGTACCAATCAACCAAAATTTTTCTTCCCAAAATTCTTTTTCCAGCTAATTCATTGAAAAGAGAATAGACAGCTCATGTTCCCTGTATCCTTAAACCAGATTGAGGGTATAAGGCCCCTGTCCCAACCCTCCAGTCTCAGAAGGATGATTTCAGTCTCCTTTTTCTTTTGAAGGGTCAGGAGTTATCACCTGTAACAGGAACTCATACAATTTCAAATAAAGAAAATCATTTACTACAAAGTCAGTTGGTTTTCCCTCAAGATTTCTGATTTTCTCGTAGTTTCTAATTTTGGCACCTTCTGGCTGTCTCAGGTTTTTTGAGCTTCACCAGTTCTTGAGAATTCTATATACCTACAGATTCCACAGGGGTCAGAGTGAGGCTGTGAAGAAAATAAGGGAGAATTTACCTGGCTTAGTATTAATATTGAAGGAAGAGTTCCCAAGCCAGTCAGCTGAGATTTAATTAAAACACAGGAGAAACTATCAGGGAATGATTTATATTCAAAGGGGATTATGGCTAACACTAAACTGTTTACAAAATCAATGGGAACCCAGCACAAAACAGATATAGCTCAGGGGAATACACATTGATTAGATTCCTCTGTCCAAGATGCAGTCCTCTTTTCCATGTTCCTCATTAATTCATTTCAAGATTTATGTGAATTGCAAAATAGATGTTCCAAGCTGTACCGAGCTCCAGTTATTTATATTCTGTTAAATAAGGGAAAAAAATTCCTATTCATCTGAAACTAAAATTCATTTGTCTCCAAACATTTAATGAGAGAGGATGGTTCAGCTCATCTCCAAATTCATCATCTGCTGCACATTATTGAATATCCAATAATGCCAATACTAACCAAGAAACGACTGGCACAATCTGTTAGCTCTCAGACTGAGCTGACAATTTCCTGATGTACCCAAAACACAAACCTGGGTACTCCTGACAACCAAAACAGTGCTTGGTAAAAGCTCTACATCTTCACAATATTCAGTGTTCTGTAGCCTTTTATGTAAAATTAGCAGGGTTCTAATTGCTAAAAAGGACCTTGGTGCACTGCAGCTCCAGTTTTGTCAAGCCTCAGCTGCCCACCAGCCACGAGGCAGGTCATGTTTGAGCCAAATTTGGTATTGTTTGTACAGAAAAATCATCAGATGATAACCAGACACAGTGGCAGTGTCAGGCTCTGAATTGATTTTCATAGAAAAGAACAACTGAAAATTGTGCCTTACATCATTCCACAAACTAGATGCACTTCAGATGGCCACTGACCTTTTCAACAGCACTGATTGAGCTAACTAGACTGAAAGTTAGAAAGCAAATAAAGTCACCAAAGGGGTAATGGGTTAAAAAAACCTCCAGAAGAGAGCAGAAGGCCTGACCTTCAAAGGTTAATGTCACTTGTGCCCAAGTAAATGGAGGAAATGTTTCATGATCAAAACAGTGGTTCTTAAACAGACATTATATAATTCCAGTGAAACAAAGTGCTTAACTAAAAAAATAACTCACATGCATGAGTG
Source organism: Molothrus aeneus (assembly GCF_037042795.1). Classification (NCBI taxonomy): domain Eukaryota; kingdom Metazoa; phylum Chordata; class Aves; order Passeriformes; family Icteridae; genus Molothrus; species Molothrus aeneus. Next base: position 2,692,940 of record NC_089651.1, on the reverse strand, counting down.
ATGGTCATAACTCTCGGAAATCAGACCTGTTCCTTAGAGAATAAGATGAGGCATTACTTTTTTTTTGACACTCTCCATGAACTGGTGTCTTAAGAGACTGAACCAATGGGTTACACAGATCCCAATTTTTAACAACGATCTCCATCTTCCCACAGGCTTGCCCGGTTCACCATTTTGTCAGTTAAGTGACAACAAAAGTCCATGTAAGTACTGCAAAATTCCTCTTGCCTAAAAAACTCACAGTGGAAAACAATGCCCATATTCTAGGAAGAGCTTTGTGGAGAAAAACTAATCAGGACCATTCCAACTCCTGGAGGCAGGAATGCATCAGCAACAATCTCATTGCCATGGCACCCACATGTGTGCCAGCTAACAGCTCAGACCTGCCACTGGGGAGGGAGCACCGAATCAACTCTGCACAAAACTGGTTTACTGCCTCATGGACGGGGGACTCAAAAGCCAGGAAACACAACCTCAGTGATCTTCTCCCGAGGGAACAGAAAAAGTGGGAATGGCCACAGCTGCTCCTTGAACACCCACCACGATGGCTGGCAGGTCTCAGTGCATCTCCTGCTCCCTGGGAAGCACCAGCAGGCACGGAGGCCTGCTGTCACAGACATATTTTCTGAAAAATCCTTTCCTTACGATGTTTCTCCTGAGAAGCTGAGAGGCCTCAGAGGACAAGAAAAACAATGATTATCTGCTGCTGTGGAATGCAACAGGTGCATTTGGGATCGGTCTCATGTGCTTATTTCTAATTAATGCCAGTCACAGTCCAGCTGTCTCGGACTGTCTGGTCAGTCACAAGATTTTATTATCATTCCATTCTTCTCCTTGCCAGCCTTCTGATGACATCCTTTCTTCTATTCTTTTAGTATAGGTTTAATATAATATAGATCATAAAATAATAAATCAGCCTTCTGAACGATAGAGTTGAGATCCTCCTCTCTTCCCTCGTCCTGGGGAACCTCAAACACCACCACAGGGCAGCTTGGCCACTCTGCTTGCCCAGTGCTGGTGCCAGGATGTGGTGGTGCTCACAGGGGTCCCAGGACGAGGGAAGAGATGAGAACCTTGACTCCATGGTTCAGAAGGTTGATTTATTATTTTATGATATATATTATATTAAAAGAAAATGATATATTAAAACTATACTAAAAGAATAGAAGAAAGGATTTCATCAGAAGGTTAGCAAGGAATAGAAAAGAATGGTAATAAAATCTTGTGACTGCTCACAGCCTCAACACAGCTGGACTGGGATTGGTCATCAAGTAAAAACAATTCACATGCTGGGTAAACCACATTCCAAAGCAGCAAAACACGGAGAAGCTGAAGCTACAGGAGAAAAAATCCTAGCAAAAGGATTTTTCAGAAAATATGTCAGTGACACTGGAATCCACCCCCTGTGCCCACCCAGAGCCACCCCAAGGCACACAGGCATTGCTCAGTGCAAACTCTTGGCAAGCTGGATGTTCTCTGGTTTTGCAGAACGCAGCAATCTCTGAGCTAACACTAACTCACAGTCAAATAAGATGTTGCTGTGTATTCCTATAATTATCTCAGTTACTAATAGCTACCAAGATGTACAGACACAGCCTCTGGTGAAAGCTTGAAGGGATAAGTCATAAAAATTAGGGAAACAAAATAATAAAACAAAAGAGAGAAGTAAACAATCCTAAGGAAGATGAGAGACAAAAAGGAGTTTGCATTTTTGCATTGTCAATTTTATCCCAATTATTTTCAAGCACTTCCTTAAGCCTGTAAGTGGAGAGAAAATAATATTCTACTGTTAAACACAGTGACCCCTACAGGGACACGCCTCATTCATATAAGGCATGCACAGCTTCAGCAAGTGAGCTCAGGACAAGATAGAAACAACACAAGATACAAGCACTGCAAACATCTTCAACAAAAGCAATTAAAAACATTAGGTTAATATAATGCAGTTAGTCAGAAAATATCCATAGCAGGAAGGAAAACTAAGATTCTAATTTAGAAATTAAAATTTTAAAAAAAGTGATAAGGACAGATAGTGAAAAATTTTCTAGTGAACACTCAAAGAGTATTTTGAAATTTACCTTTTAGACATGAAGAACAGATACACCAACTGGAAAAATGAGAAGTTATCATTTTTGGAAAAAAAACCCTGAATACTAAAACTATTATAAGAGTCAGCAAATCAACAGGAAACTAACATCAATATAAGGATTACCTTTGTAGATGCTGTACATACATCTGTACTGATTTCAATTATTTAAATCAAAGTCTCACTAACTTTCTTTATAACTCTTTTTATCAGCCTCCAAAAAGATACAGGTACACAGAAGCAGATCATCAAATAGGGGTAGCTGCATCAGAAAAATACATTTTTGAGATTTTTTTTTTTTAGAGGCAGCTACCTACTAAAATGAAATTGATTTGTCTGTCAAAAATCTTACAGACTAAGAGGAATTCTCTTTCTAAAAATTAAATATGTACATGAATATTTTATAGAATGTCTGCCTTCAGCTGTCAATAACACTTAGAAAATAAAACTGGGAAAAAACCCAACAACTTATTTCTTGCTGTGTAAGCAGTTTGATTACTTTTCTACACTTACTTTGGCTGGTTTTGTGGTATCATTGTGCTATTCCTTGTACAATCCTGCACCCAGTAAACTGCACAATACCCTGGCGAAACAACAGAGGATGCTGCTACCACTATTATCCCAGATTTTAGGCAGTAAAGCAAACCAGACAAACCTGCCCAGATACACAGCACTATACACACAGATCTTACAGACAACTGGACTCAGCTTCCTCTTCTTACTGGAACCATGCAAGGGGAAAAAATCAGCCTCAATTTTAGTTTCAATTAAAATACATGTCCTCGTGCAACACAATAAATAATATGTTGTTGTTTTGCTTAAATAAATCAATAAATGTGTTTCCATAAATGAACTGGATTGAAAAAAACCCCCAAGTAAATGAATTTTTATTTGAAAATAAAACTTGATACAAATACGTAGAAGCAAAATGTCTACAGATATTAGATTTGTTGTCTAAAATTGTCTAAATATATTAAAATTGTTATATGCCAGTGTATCCCTGCTACATTTGGATAATGTCAAAAGCTCAATGCCTTTTAATAAATTCAGAATAGACTGCACTGGTACAGACATAGCCTGTACAATCAGCACACAACTCAATTCCAAATTATCTGAACACAAGCTGTAAGGAGAAATGCTGGTCAAGGATGACAAATATGCATGCTGAAATAGCAAAAAAAAGAGTAGAGAGCAAACCAGATAGCAAAGCCTGAGGTTAGTAATAATGCCTTTTCCAATCATTTCTTAACTTCTGTGCTTTGTTTTTCACATGCACATTAACTTTGGGTACCCAGAACTGAATCAGTAAGTCCCTTACTAAATCCTGCAGGGGAAAATGTGTCAGTATAAACTGACATTTGCCATGGGTTTAGAGACTCTTGTACTTTTAGAACCAATTTTATTTACCTTCTACTGGAAACAAAATATATTCACACAAGGGAAAAAACAATAGTAATATTTTCTGGAGCAGCCTCCAGCTATGCTATTGCCATGGGCAAAACATACTCGCTACTAAAAATAATTTTTAAAAATATTTTAATATTAAGCCAAATTATATCTTCCATTTGTTTTTGGTGTTTTGCTTGTTGAGGTTTTTTTCTAGTGAAGGATAAAATCCTAATTTCCTTCAGTACTTTCAAATACAAAAAATGGCTTTAAAGCTTTATTTAAAAAACTTGAAAAGCCATGGCACTGAGACCAGTTTCTGAGGAATTTAATGCTATTTTTTTCCCCAAGATCCCTAAATCTATACACAAACCTGAACAAAGTGATTTTCTACACTCACTTCACTGCATCTGTTACCTCTGGTCTCTACATTCCCTAGCCTTAGATCAGTGCTCCACATCCTTCATGTGGGTTTCTCCAGCAAATCAGGTTTTTTTTTTTCTTATGTTCTCAAAATTGAGGAGGGTGGAGGCTGTTCTTTTCAATCTGTAAGAGATCCTGCTGTAGGACAAGAGCTTTTGTTTCTCTCTTCTGACCCACCCATGCCAACATTCAGGCAGCCTCCAAACCAGCTCTGTTGCTCTACTGCTGGCAGCACAGCCTTTGGAGCAAGCAGATGACTTTGAAGCAAGCAGGACCTTTTACAAAATGCAATTTTACACAGCCAGAATCAAGCCCAAGCCAACATGTTATCTCTAAACTGGCTGTGAGAACTCCCATTTGGAAAAGGGACGCCATGCCCCCCGACCATTCTTCAAGAGTATCAGAGAGACAGACTGAGCACCAAATTCACACATCAAGTTTCTTCAAAGTAGCTGAAAAAAATGTTAAGCACCAGCATTTCAAAGAAATTGTGTTTTTCTCATTTCAAAACATTAAACAATGCAAAATAATTGCCCTCTCTGCAAACCCAAGCACTGCCAAAGGTTACCACAGAGACTCAACAGCATCTAAAGTGACCCTCCAGTGCTCTTGATGCAGGTCTTTTGGGTTTTTGTGGTTGAGATGACTTTTGAGGTATTAGAAAGTCTTTTTTTTTAGCTTTGTGACTGAAGAAGTTGAGATTTGTTGGTTTTGTTTTTTAAGGGTTTTTTTTAATTTTTTTTTTGGTTGAGATTGGTTTAGCAGGTCAGGTTGTGGCACAGCATTTGGTTTTGGGGTGGTGTTAACTTTTTATATTATAAATTACATGTACTTTATTTACAATATTTTTTTAATACTTCTTACTTATATTAAACAGTTTGTTTTTATTTTAAACTCATTGAAAAGTGTTACTATTATAGCAGAAGATGGAGGAGAAGAAGAAGGAGAAGGACAGGACATGCTTAGATTCTTTTGTTTTTTGAATTCTTATTTTAAAACTTTAAAATTCTATTCTTTTTTTACTTTGTGACAAATTCACTATCAATCTATTCAAAGTCCTGTGGCTTGTAACTCCTCACACAAAGTTGGTAATTGTTTCCATGGGCTAAAATCAAAGGCACAGGTGTTTGTGACTCCATGCCAAGGTCTCTGAGCCCCCTGCCAGGGTCTGGAGTCCTCCAGGGCAGTCAGAGCAATGTCCTGGGTCCTGACAACAGGTCAAGATGACAGAATCAGAAAAAAATTAGGTTGGAATTTACCTGGAGGTTTTCTATGCCAACTCCCTTTTGAAGTTCCTAGGCACCTGAGAGAGGTGCAGCTGTCAGACCCTGGGTAACCAAAGGCAATGGGAAAACTCCATTCCCATGGATACATAAACACACATCACTTTTTAAACCATTCCAGTTATGCTCCAGACTTTTGAAAAGGTAGAACTTCAACCTTCAGGTTTTGAGGGCTAAGCACACAATTTTTAGCAGCTTGTATAAAAATACTGGCAAGCGGCTTCCATCCAAGTGCAAGCAGAACCTCCTCAATTTTATACAAATATTTCTCAGTATTCTTCAGTCCTGCTCAACCCAACCAAACTTCTGATCATCACTGGAAGGACCATGCTGATTTTTTTCTTTCCTTTGCTGCCAAATGTTTGATGCAAGGACTTGCATCAAACCACCAGAATTCCATCAAAACTCTTTCAAATCTTTCCCTTTTTCATTCATGCCAGCAGGAATGTGACATGAGCTATACTGTATCATAATGTGGGAAAAAAAAAAAAAGGGATTTTGGAAATATCAGGATCAATACAAGGGCTTAATGAGTAAAGACCAGCAAAAGCTCTTTCTGCTGACAGGGTGGAGGACATACCCACCCACACTGATTGCATGGATTTCTCCCTCTTGCACTGCTGGGACAGCTATGGGGACAATTTGCTGTAAAGGTGTAGCAGGATGCTGTGCCTGGAGTGGGGTAAACCAACTGGAACAATGCCCTGTTTACAGAGTTGTCTGGGGCAGAAGAAGAAGGGGCCTCTTGCTGCTTTTGGTGTTGAACAACGCTGAAACCAGCCTGGCTCACCAAGGGCAGAGCTCAACCTCCCCACAGGGAGGGGAAGATGGGGCAGACCTGGTAAAGCACCTGAGAAAGGAACCGACAACGACACCACTGATAACTGGGGATGCTGGGCTGGCACAGCTGGCCAGGACACACGTGGCTGATGTCATTTTGTACTAGAAAAGGCCAGGACACACATCACTGATGTCATTTTGTACTAGAAAAGGCCAGGACACACGTGGCTGATGTCATTTTGTACTAGAAAAGGCCAGGACACACGTGGCTGATGTCATTTTGTACTAGAAAAGGCCAGGACACACGTGGCTGATGTCATTTTGTACTAGAAAAGGCCAGGACACACATCACTGATGTCATTTTGTACTAGAAAAGGCCAGGACACACGTGGCTGATGTCATTTTGTACTAGAAAAGGCCAGGACACACGTGGCTGATGTCATTTTGTACTAGAAAAGGCCAGGACACACGTGGCTGATGTCATTTTGTACTAGAAAAGGCCAGGACACACGTGGCTGATGTCATTTTGTACTAGAAAAGGCCAGGACACACATCACTGATGTCATTTTGTACTAGAAAAGGCCAATCCCACTCTTTATTGGCAAGGTCTTCTAAACACACCCCTCCTTGGAGTGTGTGCAGGGTCCTCCTGGAGTGGGGACATCCTGCAGGGTGAGCAAAAGAGATGTGCTCACATTGGTATGGGTGAATAACATCAATCTCTACTGAATAATTGCTTTTAATATAACTTCAACATCATTGCTTTGATATTGATTCAAAAATAGTTAATTATACTATACTAGTAATCATGGCTGCCTGTACTGTGTAGTAAACAATTCTGATTAACATCTTTTAATCTAAGCACTATCATTATAAATAATTTCTTTTTGTTTAAATATTTATATTTATATAATATATATATAATATAAATATATTTTATATATAATATACATAATTTAGAAATAATTACAATTTAGAAATAATTATAAATAGAAGTATTTATAAATGTTTATAATTATATATAATTAAACATATTTATAAATATAAAATAATTGCAAATAGTATAATAACTATAAATAATTTATTTTATATAAATATTTGTGTTTATACAATATATAATATCTATAATATATTATAGGAAAATATGATATAAATATGATATAAATATAAATATAAATATAAATATAAATATAAATATAAATATAAATATAAATATAAATATAAATATAAATATAAATATAAATATAAACAAATATTTATAAATATTATAAATAAATATTGTCCTGACTAAACAGGAGGGTTTCTCTAATAAACCTTGTCTGAAGCTCCCATTCTGCACACAGTGAAAGGTCATTACAGTGCAAAAGATAATTACACTGGTGCTGAATGAACATGCAATAGTATTTTTTTCTCTACTGGTCAGCTTTTAAGTCAGATTCTACTATGATTAGTAGCCAACAGCATGGCAATGGGTTTTCATTAACCCATCTATCAAATTATATCCTGTTACAATTCAGGAGAATGCAACCCTAACATTTATTGATTTGGGGACACAAGATCTCCAATCTCTTCATGTGAACAAAAATTTCAACATCTTCAGAGCAAGATTTTCATTGCCATCCTGCAGGAATGAGGATTTTTTTTCCTTTAATAGCAATGATTATAATTTGTTCAAATGTGAGTTACTAACACAAGAATTGACAGTTGCAAGCCTGAATTCCTTGGGAGCCATAATTATTTATGACACTTTATTACAACAACACCAAAACATATGGTTACCTTATTAGAAATTAGAATTTATTTTCATATAAATCTCAGCACGACATTGCACCAAAAGAACTAAAGTTACTCCAGGGGATGGCAAGTAATTCCACTTTCCAGCTTTCTGGAGCTGCAATATGATTTTAAACTAATCAACTTGTAAATATAAAAGCAGCTTTGATAACAGAAATAATCTATCCAGAGCCATATAAGGCACAAACATCACTTCCAAAAAACTCTTGAATCTTCTTAGGATAAAAATTTTAGTATTTTGCTTGAACTCTTTCTGTTCACTGGCAAGAACATAATCTCTGCCTTGAATTTACCACCATCCAATGCACTTGAGAGGGAAAGGGTCTATTTTGGGTTTAATTCAGTCTCCTCCACTAGCAGCTCATAGCACAAGGAATTTGCAGTCTCACTTATTAAAGTCCATATACCCACAAAGGCAGGACAGCAACTGACAAGTGCCTGCCTTTGGATTATGTTATAAAAGATGATTTTGAGTTCATGTGATGCTTAAGGGTATAATTTTAAATACAAAGTCTCTCTCTCTCTGGAAACAGTAGGCAGGACAAACATTATTTGTATTATAGCACCAGGAGAAATGACTTTCACCGATAAACAGGATTACCTACATAGTAAAAGTTTAAATTTGACACCATTAGGTAACTGAAATCTTAAAAAGTAGGTTAACAAGTGTCTTTCAAAGAAAACTTTTTAAAAAGCAACCTGGCATCAAGTTCCATGCTTATAAAGGTGTGGGGGGGTTGTTTGGACTTTTGGCATTTCAGGGGGGCGTTTGGGTTTTGCTTTGTAAATCCCCATGAGAACTTTGTTCCATCTGAACCACTGCCCTCTTTGTCCTGGAGACAGAGATGATGCTTTGACTGTAACATTTTCAGATTCTTCTCCCACCCTCCCCTTTTCTATGGATTCTGGCTAGAGAAAAAAAGAAAATCAGTGCATTTGCCATCAATATTTGTCCCAGCTCCTTAACTTCATGAAATCACCTGGAACCTGCCCAGTTCTGTAGATGTATCTGTATCCTCACACATCTGCACATCCTGCAGATGTTCTGTGTGCTGTGATAAACCTACATTTGTAAGTTTATCACAGCACACAGAACACCTGCAGGACACAGACATTCTTGTGATGCAGGTTTTCTGGGAGTACAGCAAGCAGAAGGATTCTCATTAAAAGCTGATCCAGCCAGTCAAGTCAATGGAGCCCATCCAAAAGCACAGTTGTACATCACTGCCACACAGAAGGTTTATATGGTACCACATAATGTTAATGTCACCTCCCAAGCCACAGTGCAGTGAAATTAGAACAGCTGCAGTGAAATCACTACAGAGGAGGAGGGGAAAACTCAACAAAATTCACCTTATTTTATAGAGCAAGAAAAACAGCAGCTGTGAAAACTCAGTGGATTGCCAGCAGACTTCTACTTTGAGGGCCATATGCAGGACTGGGTTTATTCTTTTTCAGCTCAAATGGCTTGAGAAAAGTTCTGCACACTGAACAGTTATTTATGCACAGAATGTGATGGGTCAAAGGATTCAATATTAGAGGTAAGCTTTATGAAGCTCTCTCATCTTCAAAACTGTAACAGAAGCCCCACTTTATGATGAAAGGGTTTTTTTGTTCCACTACGTTTTGCCACTGAAGTAAACTTTTTTTTTTCTCGCTAAAGCATGCTGATAGTTATGTCTTTGCATTTGGAACTAAATCATTAATCTAAAAAGGTTAATTTTTCCTGATTTCTGCAACAATGGGAAAAAAACCCATCATCTTCTGTGTGTTGCAGTTTTTTTTGTAAGTGACTTTCAGAAAAGAAATATTTTTTGACAAAACCTACACTAATGTACCTTCAGAACAGATATTTTCAATATATTTAGGTATCTATCTTTCTGTAAAGGATTTACTGACTACATGTGGTATCAAGTTCAAAGGAAAAGAAAGTGAAAGCAATAAAGACCACTGTATGTGTCTGCAATGTACTTGCAAATTACAAGGAAATTAAATATGGTTTTATTTTACAATAGCTAGCAACCAAGTCCTGAGATTTCAAGCACACCAGGCAGTCATTCTGCCAGGCCCCCATGCTGCATGCTTGGATCCATGCACAGTGGAAAATGAGCACTCAGTTTTCTCCCTAAGCTTTCATTCGTCTTTATTTCATCTTCCCAAAATCTGCCAAGCCCAGTAAAATTATCATAACTCTTCCTTAGGCAGATTTTCTGAATTTGGCTAGCATTTCAGAGCTTATGTGACATCTTTTAGAAATGAGCAATAATTTGTTAACAACAGATTAAATAACACTTTAGGAGCACAGAAGGGAAAGAGCATGTTCCTCCTGAAAGTCATGTGTGCCTCTAGAGCATTCCATCAAGGTCAAAAATTGCATAAATTTTCACAAATGCTAAGGAATTTAATTCATCACTCTTTAAGCTGATGTAACAGTGCTAAGGTGAGGGTCAGGTCATACAAGAAGCATCCTAGAGAGCATACTTAGCTACAGAGGGAAAGAATACAATAGTCATAAAATGAGAATATTCATCTTGCAGGTCCACTTTAGTGAATGGATCTTTTCTTGTATGACACCTGTCACCACAGACCATTCCCTGGTGACACTGGCTGAGCACATGCTGTGTAACATGACAAAACACCTTGTGCTATGCCAATGCACCCCTTCCAAGAGATGCTTCTTGGAGGTGTAAAGGATGGCTCAGGTAAACACTGATTTTCTTGTTCCATGCACTCTTGTCAGTGAGAAGAAGCATGCATTTGTCCTGTATATCCCAGATAGATCAGATTTTAGCAGTACTCACAATGGATCAGACCTCAACAGCACCAAGGTAAAAATCAATTTTGTACCAACATAACTTTGCAGGTGGAAAGGGCTGTAAATGCTTCAAGTGAAGAAAGTAATAAAGAATGGGGAGCTGAAATGTGGCAGAGAAACACTATTCTTTTCCCCTTCGCTGTGAAATATATATAACAGAAATTCTTTTCAGAAGAGATGGCCCTTTGCCTGTTATGTAAAAGTGAGCATCAGCATGCTAGCTAGCAACAACCCTGGCTGCCAGCTGATGAGCCTTGATTTTCCTGTATCATCTCTGAACTCCAGGCTCCCCACGTGCTGACCCTTTCCTGCCTCTTGGTTCATAGTGCTGTGCTATTATTTGCAAAGTAGGCATTGGTTGCAGGTTTTTTTCAGCTCTGAAGAAGTACATAGAAGTATAAATATTTGCAGGTCTGCTGCACACATCACACAACACATCTGGAACAATCAGCATCACACAGACTCAGAGTCCCCATTTTGGTGCTGGCTCTGCCACAAGCTGCTGTCCATGTGGCACTAACATACATGTTATGTGAAGGAGTGCATGAACAGAGACAACGGGTGAGGAGGGTGGTGGTGCCCTCCATCTTCAGGGAAGAAGAAGAAGATCTCTGTTCTTGAGACCCCTCGGCCCCAGGGGCTGAATTTGAGGGGGACAGGTGTCCCGAAGGTGAGAGACTGTGCTCTTTTTGGAACTGGACAAAGCACCCTTAAAAGGGGAACCCTAGAAGCAGCTCTGGTGCATGTGCAGTGGTGAGAGCACTGGGCATGGAAGGAAGATGTCACGATGGCAAATGATCTCTGGGTGGTGCCACGTGTGACAGGAAACACAGGAGTCTCAACTGTGTTTCCAGGGGAAGCCTATGGCACAAGAGGGACTCCTCTCTCCTTGATGAGCTGAGAATTGATTATCTAAAGGGTGGTGATGGACTGAGAGCTGGCGATCTGAGGGGTGGTAACTGAATTGAGAATCCAAGGTTTTGTACTACTGTGATGTATTTGGAATTTGGTGTGGCGAGGAGGAATGTTTGGAAGGTTTTCATGCTGAGTTCTGTGTGTTTCTTTTATATATTGTAAGTTTATAAAGTTTTTTTTCCTTTATTCCTAAGCTGGAGCCTGCTTTGCTCTATTCCTGGTCCCATCTCACAGCAGACACCAGGGAGAATGTATTTTCATGGGGGCACTGGCATTGCACCAGCCTCAAACCATGACACTAGGTAAACCTTAGACCACATGATCAATAGAAATGTTTCTACACATCTCTTCTCAAAAAGACCAATGCTGTAATTATGTCTTATATGCATGACAAGCAGCCAAATGTCAGAAAATCAGAAAAAGCCCAACTTTTCTGGTTTTAAGTAAAATATATTGCTTTTATATAACACAGAGAATCTCCACTTATCTCCTTCATCACAAGCTTCATTACTTGTTTGCTTCCAGAAACAGCTTCCCCTCAATACATCTATTATTTCAAAAATGGAATGCGTATAGTGAGTGGTTATCTTATATGTACATCTTGACATAAGAAGCTTCTAAGTACTTGAAAAGTACTTGCTGAGAATGAATAGTGAAAGCCTCTCAGGTTTAAATTATTTATTTTACAAATCTGTTAATGTCAATTCTTCGATAAAAGTTAGAATCTTTTTAATTCTTTTTTCCACTGTACTGCTAATGTGACTATGCAAAGTTTAAAAAGAGACAAATGCTCATCAAAAAGCAGAGCAGACTCAAACACAATACTTCAGAGATCTTACAAAATGGAAATGATGCCAAACTCCAGCAGGATAAAACTGTGAGTGAGAGCAAGCAGAAATAGCATTAAAATCATATGTAAGGTAAAATAATACTAGACATCACAATTGACATGCACAACTACTTCAAGTACACTGGAAGAGATCAGAAATCTGGAAAGCTCCAAGTTAATGATTTGGAGCACTCTAAACTGAGGTGCCACTTACTAGCACATATCACAAGTGTGAAATAATTTAACCTTCCATCTCAAAGGAAAGAGTAATCTTACACGTCCAGAGTTTAAAGTATTAGCAAAAACAAAGACAAATTCAGAGCTACAGCTGAGCATGAGCTCTTCCTTGCTTCCACAGGTGGTTTGGATGTTCAGTATTTGTTGCTCAGGTGTTTTGAGCATTTAATCCTTACACACAGAAATTCAAAACAGTAAAAGAAAATCCATACTATTTCAACCTCCTGCTGAACTGTACCTTCAGACATGTGCCTTTGCTCTCATTTGTTTAAATCACAGCTTCACCATGCATATTGTACAGCCAGCTATGAAATGATTCTATGTAGGAAATTAAATATGTGGATGAGAGGAATGAGGTTAGAGAGGCATAAAAAGAAATTCTGCAGAAAGCAGAGGAAGGAGGAGTGGAAGGAAGCTCTTCACAGGGCTGAAAGGGGTCACCTCTTGGCTAATCAATTTGTCAGTCTGCAGCTCCCTTGCTCAAGGGCCTCTCTCCTGTGTTACCTGCAGAGAACTGCACTCCTTGTAGCAAATACATAATTTCATAAAATGCAGAGAGCAACCCTCTCCTCTATCCCACGGTCTCCAGCAGCAAAAGCAGCTGTTTCTTCTGCTGCCTCATGTTTCACCCACACAGTGGGTCAAAGTCAGGGATTTAATTTGCCCTTCCAAAAATTTATGCAACATAGACCCAGGTATGTTGCAGTTCCTGCTTATTTCTTTTTAAAAGCTCTTTTTTCCATGATCACTACCACTAATGTACTGCCAATATCTCCAAAATCACTCAGGTCAAGATGTTTGAAAAAAAAAGGGTAAATAGAAACACTAAAAAAAAAAAAAGGGTAAATAGAAACACTAAGCACTGTAATTATTTAAAACAGCAAAGAAGAGCCCAGCTAACACTGGGTTATGTATCACAGCTGATAAACAGCTTGTCCTCTGATGTGCAAGAAGTCCTTGCAGTATGTAAAAAGCAGTTGTTCAGTTTATTGTACCTAAAAAGTTTCTCTCTATACACAATATATCTGCTGCCTACCTTTAAGAGCACATGTGGGAACTGTTTTTCCAGTCACTGAAAGTGAATATAACAGACCATTCAAATTAATGTTTGCAGAGAAATTATTAAATACCAAAAGATTTAAAGCTGCACTTTAGTGAACATATTTATAAAATGCTATTTCAAGCCATCCTGTTGACTTGTATACACTAAAAGGCCCTTTTATGAATGCAGGTTCATTTAAGCACAATCCCCACACATCTTTTTTTATTCTTTCATCCTTAGCCCTCAGTATTTCAATTCTTATGCTATATTTTAACAGCTTGTCAAAAATGCCATCCCCTTCCATCACCAGCACTATTGCAAAAACAATCAAGGGAAATATTTTTTACAGAGTAGCTCAAAAACGTCCTACGATGGTCAAAAAATAAAATATTGCAGCCTGACATGCAAGAGCATTAAAAAAAACCCAACCCACAATGCAAAGGCAGGAAGGAATGTGGTACACATTGAATCATCCATTTATTTTTTAAGAAGTACATCGCAGCTCTGAATAACAAGCTCTAGAAAACACTGGGAAACAAGAAGGAGAGTAATACTCCACTGCATTCATTCCTGTGATGGCATAACCCATGAACAGAAGTACCTCAGCTACAATCTTCAGAAATAGGTCTCTCATGTACCATAGGAAAGGCATTTCAGCAAAGTACCTGTCCCACAGAAGTGCTTCAGGAAGGACTGCATGTCATCATTTTTAGATCCGAGCCACAGCACTCCTTCACACTTACCATTCTCACAAATGCCTGCACAATTCCCACCTCCTAAGTTAATGCATCTTATGGAGACACTGTTCTCTAAGAAACATTTTAGAAGGTAGGTGCTATTGTCTGAAAAACAGTGGTTTAAAATTTGTCCTGACAGCATGACCATGGTGCACAAAGACCCAACTGCAGCAATGCAAGACACCTACAGACAGGGGGGCCAAGCACCACCTGGAACCTTCAATTCATGAACACAAAAAGGGGCCCTGTCATATTCACCACCAGGAAACTGAACTCTGCAAGGAAATGCATTCACCTACCGTTTATTTCATATTACATATTCATATGTAATGAATATGTAATGAATGTTCATTTCATATTACATATTCCATATTCATCTACATATTTATCTCATGTTTTTGAATAAGTTGTTCAGGGAATGGGTCTTTGAATATTTTGTTTACCTTCACAATATGCAGAGTCTCCTTGGACAGAGAGATAACCGTTCTTGCATTCACAAGTGGCTTTTGTGTTCCAGTTTTTGCACTCTGAGTTTTCACCACACCTGTGTCCCTCTGCACAGAAGTTATGGCCTAAAATACAAGGAACACACAACAAGCTTTTAAAACATGTTTAGTTCAGATATTCAGGTATTTACATTGACTGTATCACTCAAAAACTTAGGCATTTTACATTCCAAATTCTCTCTATAAACATAGTTGGTGCACAGAGACTTTTTTTGGATTTCTCCATCAATTCCTTCTCAGAAAAAACATTTTCTTCGAGAAGATATTTGTGTGACTAATTTTATTCAGGAAAAAAGACAACTCCAAAGCAGGAAGCAATGACAGTTCATTACTGTTCTACTGAACCCACGTAGCATTAAGTCTCTGATTGTCAGGAAGTGCAATGCTAATAAAATAACTTACATCAAAAGGACAATGAAGTGTAATATAAGAAAAAAAGCCCTCAAAATTCTCTTATTACGCACAGCCATGTGTGCTTTTAGTAGACCAAAATGAGACACTGCACAAAATTGTAGCAGTAGTCAAAGCAACCACATACACTGCCTTGTAATTCTGTCACCAAAAACCAGCTCAATTGTTTCTACAGTTAACAATTATTCCATGCATCATGTTCTATCGAGGGGAAGTTTTATTAATCTCTCCTTTTTCCTTCACACAAGTTCTCAGTAATTTCTTTGTGAACAGTTTCTCTTATTCCTTATTTCTAGAAATAGGATGAACTTGCCCACCTCCTTCTGTAAAGGTAGAAGTGGCTGAAATCTTTCTTTCTGACTTTCAGTATTTCTCAGAGACATGTCAACATATTTCTCTGCTTAAGTCTAAATTGAAAGTAATTGTAACTTCATCTCTAAAGGCACTCCACTGGAAGCTAAGAAATAACTTACAGAATTTGACAACAGGAATTGTTTTTCCTCCCTCCACTGATGAATGTTTTATGGATTTTCTCTATTAATATCCAAGAGTCCATTTCTATCTGTCTGAGATCTATAAGCAGTCATTTTGGTAAATCCTATTTTCTATCCATTTTCTGTCCTGGAAGGAGGAAAAGCAGAAACCCACACATCTATTGGTATTCCAGCTTGTGCTGATCTGAATACCAGAACAGTTTCTGCCAGTTACACCTGGTCATAAAGGAGCAAACTAAAAGTTCTTGTTCATTGATCATAAACTTCCTAACACCCCCTAAAAACACCTAAGAAAAACACAACGCAGACTTTAACATCTAAATGCCAGATTCAGGTCTCTATTTATGTCCCTTGCTTTGATATAATATTTAATGTATTTTTAGTTGTCTATCCCTTGCTTGATATCATATTTTAATGTATTTTTAGTTGGCTATCCCTTGCTTTGATATCATATTTTAATGTATTTTTAGTTGGCTATCCCTTGCTTTGATGTCATATTTTAATGCATTTTTAGTTGGCTATCCCTTGCTTTGATATCATATTTTAATGCATTTTTAGTTGGCTATCCCTTGCTTTGTATTATATTTTAATGTATTTTTAGTTGGCTATCCCTTGCTTTGATATCATATTTTAATGTATTTTTACACACACACTTCTGTTGTGTACTAATTTAACACTCAGGTTGTGCCAGCTTAATGCACTCCAGATTTGTGTCTGATCATCTAATGCTGAGTTCTGAGGTAATTTTTTTTAAATATTAACACCTGTTAGCAGTGTCAACATCCAATTCTACACTTAAAGTTCAAATTCATTTTATTAACATCCAAGGTATCTTCCTTGTCCTCAGCTGGCTCCTTCTTTCATTGCAATCCAGCTTGAGAAAAAGAACCAATTCCCTTAATGAAACCTTCAGTTATCCCTTTTAGTCTTTATTCATTTCACAGTCTGGTAAAAACAACTCAAGTATTCCAGACCCAGCCTTGTGAAGCCCAGGTACATTTTAGACTGGTAAAATAGGGTGCCAATACACTGCCTTTAGCCATTTATGCAATCACAGTATTTGACTTCTCATTTTTGCCTTTATAACTATAATTGAAACTGAACAGTGGAACCCATCTCCTCAAACTCACCCATTCAGCATCTGATTTATGCTCTCCACACAGGATTCCTATTCTACTGGCATTCCAGATAACATCCAAGAGACAGTAAGTTTTATAATATTTTCTTTGTTTCCCCTAAGACTATGACATCCTGGTCTGTTTTCTGCTTCTTTGGAATCATAATTCTCCTTTGAGCTCATATGCAGTATGAGCTTGATTTGATTATTATTGGGTCAGAATGGATTGTTACTCTGTCTCAGGGTATTTGGTTTATATTTAGCTCTATTTCCCTCTCATCCAAACCTGTAAAAAAAATTTCATCTTTATCAGGATGTTTTAGTCACAAGTGTGCTGGTATGCAGCATCATGCAACTTTCTGCAACAAAATTCTGTTTCCAGGCTCTTTTTATCCCAGTGAGTCAACATTTTACCTTATGATCAGCCCATGGCAAAATTAAGACAATTAGCCAAGGCTTCTCAGAGTTAACTCTAACCACAAGTCCCAGGTCTCAGATCCACCACTCTAACAGCACTTTTTCCCAGGCACAAGCCAGTGATTTTCACATCACAGCCCTGTGAATCCTTCATTGTTTATTTGCCCCCTCTGAACCCTATCTGTAGATATGATGGCCACCCTACCTATCCATTTTTTGCCACTAGAGCTGTCACCTGTTTTTAAAAAAAAATCTCTGGAAAAATCTGCATTGATTTTGTTTCCTTTATCAACTCAAATATGAACAGTCTCCATCCAGGATCAGCTTTTAAGCTTGAAGGCTATTAAAAGAGCATTACATTAAAAAATGTAAAAAATTATTTTAATGTCTATTTTATATTTAAATAATACTTTTAATAATAATTTCAATATTTAATTTTTAAAATTACCTTTTAAAATTAACTCCAGTTCTGTAAGAAAATAAAGGCTCTAAAAGACATTCCATTTTTCTCCTGTCATTAGGAATACACAATCATAGAACATCCACTACACCTCTAAACTGTCTTGGCATTTATTATCACAAAATACCTGTGAAACACTGATTTCTACCTGTTAAAACTGCTGTCTAGAAGTGACTCCACTTCACTTTCCAACAGCATTTCAGCAAAATTGTTCAATACCTCTGTAAGTGGACAGTGGAAGCCATTCCTGCTAAGAGCACACATGGTGCTACAATATATTATGTCACCAAGCTTTTCCAAAACAACTGTAATTTAAGGTTAACCAGCAGAAAAAAATGTACTTGAGAGAACAGAAGTGCAAGGGTTCACTGTGCCTCTGTCAGAAAAAGGACACCATTGCTTGGATCAGAGGTTTGTCCAGAGATACTTTTTTTTTTCCCAGCAAAAATGCAAAATTAGCACTACAAAAGAGCCAAAAGATGATTATCAAGGATGTGTGGTTCTTGGATTTCTTAAACATTGGTCCAAATTCTCCCCAGCAGGAGTTTTAGAGCCAAATATCTGATTTTTATTAATTCTTTGGTGTGAAATGGCTGATAGGATTCCTTAAAAATACCTCCAGAGATGCCAAAAGCACCCACTGATCCTGCAGTGGGATCCCTAAATCCCACATGGGTGGGAGATAGCAGAGGGCATGCATCTCCACTGCCCAGGCAAAATAACAATTCATTCAGAATATTCAGCAAAGGCTTATCTGACACAGTCAGCTCCTCTCTAAATATAAGAATGGCTTAAAATAGAATCATCACAGCAAGAGGCAATTGGAGAGGATTTAACAAAACCACAGAAAATCTTAAACAGTTCTGATAATCTTAACGAATTTCAGGCCAGCACAGATGACAAGGCAAGCATGAATTAAAATTACAGATGACTGCATTCAGAACAGATGCCAGAAACATCTTCCCTGCACATACACACAATCATAAACGTGCACAACAGCCCTTCAAAGTCATCCAAAACACAATTAGATACTACCAGGGGAATGAAATATTGAAGAGTGTGTTTAGATTTTTATAGGCCTGATGACCTCTGTTCATTCCCCAGACATTTCTGATAACATTGCTCTCTTCCTTCATCAAAGCTGCTGAAATGTTTGCTCCATCTTTTTCTTAGGAAATACAAGTTTCTTTCTACTCCTTCATTCTGAATATAGAATGACCATTAATAAATGTACTAAGACAATTAGGAAAAGAACCAGACACATGCTAGCAGCCATAAAACCATCATGGTTTCTTCTGAAGCATCTGGAACTGCACAACTGGGTAGGCCTTAGTGGCCTCAAGTCAGATATCTCAAATTAAAAACTTATTCCATTTTGGGCTGTTGGGACCCAGGACATTGCTCTGGCTGCCCTGGAGGACTCCAGACCCTGGCAGGGGCTCAGGGACCTTGGCACAGAGTCACAAACACCTGTGCCTTGAATTTTAGCCCATGGAAACAATTCCCAACTTTGTGTGAGGAGTTACAAGCCACAAGGGTTTGAATAGAATGATAGTGAATTTGTCACAGGGTGGAAAAGTAGAATTTTGGGGATTTAGAATGGGGGTTCAAGAGGCAAGATGGAGGAATCTGGGTGTGTGCAGCCTTTCTCCTTCTTCTTCTTCTTGTCCTCCATCTTCTGCTGTGATGGTGACACTTCTGGATTGGTTTAGGGTAGAGACAGACTGTCTAACAGAGGTGATGGGTATTGGAAAATTATTGTAAATAAAGTACACGTGGTTCTTAGTATAAAAAGACAGCACTGCCCTGAGGGCGGGTGGTGTGCCACGGACTGACCTGCTGAATGGACCTCAGCAGGTCAGAGAAAGAATTTTATAGATAACAGAAAATAAACAACATTGAAAACCAGAACAGAAGAATCCTGACTCCTTCATCAGCTGTTGGGCTGGGAAAAGAGACTCTCTAACACATCTCGGGGTCATCCTGACCACAGAGACTCTGAGACTGGGACACCTGAACATTGCTCCCATTTGTCCAAGCAACATCTTCCCAGTACCTGCTTTTGCAGAGCAGCACACTAAGCTGTTTCGTGCTGGCATCCAGTTTTTTACATACTTGGTAATTTGGCTTAATAATTGATTGTAAAATGCAAGAACTGATTCAAGACTTCAGCTGCAATCAATACATTTTAGACCCGCATCTCTTCCTACTTTTTTTATGGTCAACACTGATGTGCCTCTCCTTGTTTCTGAGGGTTTCCTTCTAACTTCTGGACAATTTTCTGTATTTCTTACAATAGCCTTAGCTGTTCACATCAAAAACTCTAAAACCCATGCTCTCTTGCTTTTCATCCTCCATTTCATTGTTTTATACTGAGAAATCTCTAAATGTGAAAACAAAAATTGCTATAATTCTTCTGTTAAAGCACCAGCAAATGTTCAAAAATCCAAGGTAGTTCCAATCTCAAAATCTTTTCTACTGTTAGGATTTAACCCCACAGTTACAATATAATTATGTAAGGTAAATCTGAGGGAGAAGTCATGGAAGAGTGTTAAAATTTGCATTACCAATTATGTCTTTCCATGATCTGAATCAGTTTTTAATGAGTCATATGTGCAAAGCAGCACTTTGAACAGCAGCTTTTACACCTTCAGAGACTGTGGACAGAACTCAGTTGTCTGACATAAAACAGCAACTTCATACATTCTTTCAAGCTGCTCTATGAATGCAGAGCTTATTACAAAGTGCTTATCAGTGTGCAATAGCATAATGGTAACTACACAGCCTAACAAGCTTAAAAAGATTTCTTCTTTTTCAGATAGAAAGCTCTTCTAAATCCTAAGTAATGCTACAACTATGTTTAGAAATAAACTAATTCATATTTATCAACTGCCATTAAATCTTAATAAATCTAAAACCTTGAAATAACTCCTACCTCACAGCAATAAATGGGAAAAATTCAATTTCTGAAGAGTCAAATAGTTTCACAGCCAGGCAGGAAGAGATGAGAAACATGCACAACTGAAGAGCCTTCTCACCCTCTAACTGAAAAACTAAAAACCTTCCCAAAGCAGCACAAAGAAGGGTGGCAGAAGCCCCAGTCTTAGAATTAAATGCTGCTCCTGGCTGTAAAATGTATATTTCAGCTCATCAATAAGATTCTCCCTTTCCTCCTAACGAGTATCAGCAGGCAATCTAAATCCATCAGTCCCACCATCCTGCAGGACAGCAAATAATTATTTTCTCTAGAAAGAAACCCACTCTCACCACTTCATTATTTCATCACACTCTTTCTTTTAAGAAGAGCACATCTGAAGTTGCTAAGGCTGTTAAGGCTATTTTTACGTATTTAAAAATGTGAGCACAACAACATAAAAATTCTCTCATGATGTTTTATTTGAATCACTCATGCAAAAGAGAAAAAAAAATCCACTCTTTCTAAATTATACACTGTCTTTGGCAAGGAGAAAAACAGCTAAAGGGAACAATAAAACACTTTCATGACACTGTTTTTTATATTAGTTTTGTCCCTGGGCTATAAAAAATGTAGCAGGCATGCTGTAAGAAAAATGAGTGATTCTCAAAAGTAGCAAAAAATGTATTTTGTGACACGATTCTTTGTGAAACTTGAAAATTAACTAAATTTTCTGTAAGCCTTAAAGACAGTTTAATAACACCATATTGTCCTGTTGGAAAGTATAAAGTGGCCACATAGTTAAAGCAGACATTTATATTAAAGCACAGAGATGAAAGGAAAAACTGGATATACTCTACATGACAGCCAAGGATAGATCCCATATACAGATTTGGTGAGGTTCATGCATTCAGTACATGAAATCAGAAAAATAAACTGTCATTTTAAAGCAGAGTTCTTCCATACTGCTCTCACCTTGCTGTACACCTCACACAACCACCTCCCTGAAATCTGGAAATTGCCTTTTAGCAATGTGCTATTACCTTCTGCTGCACTATAAACCCATGGGGCAAGCCTAAAGAAGAGCAGGCATTATTTGCTGTCTTTATTTTCCCTATCATTTACAAGCAATAATGACTATCTAGGAAGGCCACCAGCCCTGTACATAACAGTATTCAACTCTTTTCTTTGCTGACTCACAATTTCCATCTCCATAAACACCTCAGATTTATGTTTTACCCTGCAGAAGCTATGGCACTCATCTGTTATTGTGGGAAGTACTTCAGAGGGTACAGTCTCATACCACAGCATCATGAAGATTCTGTATTTCTGTGGTTTTCTTTCCGTCTGCTGATCCCCTCATATTTATCCTTTCATTACATGGAAATTCCTTTGCTGCAGCTAGAAAAGCACAAGATGCAACCCTTTCAACCCTTGCCCAAATCAGCAAATATATTCTGTAATTCTACAGAACATGAAATTCAGTAGAAGGCTTCTGTTTCCACATCTACAAATTCTACAAAGCCCACACCAACATGCACTGATAAACTTAACACAGAAATAATATTCTCATTTAACATTGCTAGTAAATGTTTGCTAAATATTCTGTTGAATAACTTAAGGCTTAGCTAAGGACTAATGCAACAAATTACCTGCACCATCATTCATACAAAGTGGAATTTGCATGTGATGTGCAAATGATCCGTGTCGCCTTCCAACAAATAATTTTGCTTATTCAGGACAGCAATTATTACAATATGTCTTCCTTACTACTTTGGCTTGGACAAAAAGAAGCTGAATACAGTCTCTGAAAGAAGTCAGTTTTGCAAACAAGACAAGCAATCTATCCTTTCCCAGTAAAGGATATGTTGGCACTTGACAGGATCAGAAACTGTGGCCTGCTTGCCATATCAGAGAGCACCTGTTTGCTGGATAAAACCCACACCAAATATGGAATTCTTAATAAATATCCATTTTTAACAACAGCACATGATAAAATTATATACTACCACTTTGGGTTGCATGCAACTGAAGCAAAGTGTCAAGCAGCATATATTCTACTTCAAGATACAAAAGCAACTTATGAGTGCTAAATTGAATTTATGCCTTTGTAAAGTTGACAAAATTAATCATATCTTTAGGCATCATTTTCAAAAGAATTTTAAAAAGCCATGATGAAATACAAAAAGAGGTGGTGCTGTTTAAGCAGTCAGCTAAAGCAGAACTGAAGTGAAAGTTTAATGTGTCAAATTGAATGCATCATGTACCAGAATTCCTGGGAAGGGAAAATACAATTTCTTCCCTTGCTTCTAGAGATCATCACATAAATATACATATTCATCTTATATTATAAATAATGAAGCCAGTTTGGGCATGAATATCTAAAAAGAGGACCTATCACTAACAATAATATGGAAGTGAATAATTATGGAACTTTATCTTCCATCAACTTTGAAGCTTTCATATTTCTAATCCTTTTAAGTAATGAATACATTCTTTTTCAGCACTGCACTACATCAAACTGGGCCATCTGTTAAGAAGTATCATTAAGACATCCAGTCCTCTGAGGGACAGAGAAGCAACATTTACTGCTTGCTTAAATAGTTGCAGATGTTTCTAGAAACTGCTAAAATAAAATTAATGTGTATATTCTTAGACCATGACCCAACAGGGAGTCTCAAGCATGCTGGTCCCTGCAACCACATGCATGTGTTTTTTAAGTTCAAGGCCTCAGTAAATATTTAACCATGCACATTTATTAATTAATATTTACTGGCAGAGGGAGAGGTTTAGAGCCTCCTCACTGCCATCTGCAATGGCACTGGAGGTATTTATACACAGGCAAGACAAATATTCCAGGAGACCTCAATAACCATCTAAGCCTGCAGGTGTTTAATGCTCATTTGGCACATCTCCTGCTTGAATTTCTCAGGTGCATCACTAAAGGCTGACATGTGAGTCCTGAGAGGCTCCCCTTGAGCTCAGCTGAGACTCAGCACCAAGGGAGAGATGAGGAACACATACAATACACAGGGAATGATTATTCACCCAGCAATGCACTGATTAGAACACATTTTAAAAAGAAAGCTTGCTCAAGTCTTAACCTTGTGCTACCTGCACGTT
Organism: Molothrus aeneus; assembly: GCF_037042795.1. Lineage (NCBI taxonomy): Eukaryota > Metazoa > Chordata > Aves > Passeriformes > Icteridae > Molothrus > Molothrus aeneus. The sequence goes on along the minus strand of NC_089651.1, from coordinate 2,669,171 downwards.
CCTCATTTAAGGGAATTTCCTCAATTAAGATTTTAGTTATTGCCTGTTCAGTCTGGTCCAGCCTACAACCTGGTGAAAGGAAGAGGAACCTGCATCTCAATATCCTCTGGAAGGAGGAAAAATGAGGTTCTGGGCTCTAGCATTATTTGTTTAATTTTTGGTTTGCATTGGTACTATTTCATTGTCCAGCTTAATTCATAAATTAGTCCTGAGAGTGCTCAGCTCTAAATCAACCTCCTAATATCCATCCAACTAGAATCTTAATGCTATTTTTGAGATTTTAAAATAGAGACCTTGACAAAACACTTTCAAAACCCTGCAGTTGCAGGCATAAGGAACAAAATATATTTATTTTTCAAGTACAACATCCTTTTAATAGGATGTTTTAGGAGATAATGGTTCCCTTCTCCTCCAGCTCTTCCTTTTCTCCCTCCTCCTGCCTAAATCAGTTCAATTACAGATTTATATCTGCTAAGTCTTCTAACCAAAGGAGTATCACAGAGTGGTTTTAGGATCATGGTTATGGAGGTACTTAATATCTTATTGAAAAGGAATTGCTCTTTTCAACGTATTCCCATATTCCTTCCAGGCTGGCTTACCTCTACAAACACTGCAGCACTGGTTCTCTGGAAGAACATGATCTTTTTCTGAGCAGTTCAGTGGTGGACAGGTCTCTGTTACTTTGACTAAAACTCCATTCTGAAAAAAACCAACATTTTAAAAAAAAATTACATTGGTGAAAATACATGCAATGGCAAGGATCACATACTTTTCCATCCACAGCACTAGTAATCTCCTGTAACAACACTGGTAAATTGGCAAGAAGCAAGTTAAATTCATTTGTTCCACCATAACATCAAATCTGGAGTGATCTACTGTGCATTTCTCTGCCCAGCATAAAAAATAGATTAAAAGCCAAGGCACTTCAGCTCAAAATTCTATGCTAGTTTTACCAAATATGTAGTCTCACATTTGGTAAAAGCCTCAATATGTAGTCTCATATTTGGTAAAAGGCTCATTTTACCAATATGTAGTTGTCTTCTTTTCAAGTATTCGAAGGAATTTAAGAATTTCAGTCCAGCTTAAAGATAGTCTTCCTGCTTTCTGCAAATGTGAGCTTTATTCCTCTTATTTCCCAGTCTACATGCATCACTGATAAGTTATTCAGCTCCAATTTGCACAGCAGCACCAGTATTTTCAAGTGTTGTGTTGTTGTGTCACGTCCAAGAGTCCGTTCTTTAGAATTACTGATCACCTTATTTCCAACGTGAGATCCTTCAGAGAAGACAGCTCATCTTGGGAGAGCCCTACAGAAACTGCTGTGGAAAAATCAAGCTAAAGACATTGCTATGATTTTGATTTCTAGATTTAGAATAAGACTGTGATAGGAGGTCCAGATGCTGGTAGAAACTTTCTGTAATCACAGACACAGAGCCTTCAGGCGGAGATTTTTCCACCAGATTTTACTCCATCTTCTCCCATCCAGCAGATCAGCCTCACTATGTCTGCAGCCCAAACAGCTCTCCAGCACTTAATTCCTTGTTTCTTATCATCTTGTCCCAAAATAGCCTCCTCTTTTACCTTATCCCCTCCTCCAGCCTTCTCCATACCATAATTTACTTGTTCAGCACCCCTTCTGCAGCTATGCCATCACTGAAAACTAGCAAGTGGAGCAAAAATTAACAACTAGGACTTGTGCTCAGTAGGAACTACAGTAACTACCCCACAGGACTGTCCACACCTGAGTAATCTCATTTTCCAAGCTATGAAACTCCACTAAGAAAGCAGGCAGCCTGCTATGTTGCCAAAACCCCTTTCTAACATCAGTCTAGTCCTCACTCCTCCCAGAACATTTTTCATGACATCTCAGATGTCAGAACAAAAAGGTGGAATAAGAATTTCTGCTTTCCTCAAATGAAGAAATTTCACTTTCCAGCTATCATGCCTGCAGAGACAAGTTTAAAAATATGATCCAAACATATCTAGGGCTAGGAAAGCAGAGGGAAACCAATACCAAAAAATAGACAAAACCTCATTAAAGTGAGCATTCTCATAACCTGAAGGACCAAATGTGGTGTTTGTGAGGGTCCCCAGGATGAGGTGAGAGATGAGAATCTGATTCCATGTACTCAGAAGGCTGATTTATTATTCTATGATATGATATTATTGTAAAGAATGCTATACTAAAACTAAACTAAAGAAAGAGAAAGGATACATCAGAAGGCATAAAAAGAATGATAATGAAAGCTTGTGACTGAGTCAGAGTCTGACACAGCTGGTCTGGGATTGGTCATTGAGTTAAAACAATTCACATGGCACCAATCAAAGATGCACCTGTTGGTGAGCAACCTCCAGACCACATTCCAAAGCAATCAGATAATCATTGTTTTCATTCTTTTCTGAGGCTTCTCAGCTCAGGAGAAGAAATCCTGGGGAAGGGATTTTTCAGAAAATATCACGGTGACAACCAGATACATGACTTTGTCAGAGGATATTGAAATTACCTGTGAGTGAGGGATATTGAGGATATTGAAATTACCTGCATGAAGAAAGAGCCAGTGCAGAAGCTTGCCCTGATAGCTACACAACACCGTGCCACAGCACACTGCAGCCCAGGCTCACACGGGTAAAAACCTCTGCTGGTCATCAGCCCTGCCACCTCACCTCAGCAACTCAGCTCTGCCCCTCCAGGCCCCAGAAGGAGATCTCACCTACACACTTAGGAAATGCCTGCTGGGTTTACAAGGCACAGCTGATGTGCCCGAGGTGCCCAGCAGCTTGCAGAACCTCCAGCTGAGGAGTGCAGCCGAGCCAGGGAACGCAAATCTGTAATTCTGGAACCGCCACCCGTCACTGCCCCTGACGCTGCAATCTTCAGGCTAAGCAGGACCAATTGCCTTCACTGGCAAGCTGCACCAGTTGCTGTCGTGAATAATGCTAAAAAAACCCCACAGGCATCTGCTTTTCTTATTTTTTTGTGAGAAAAAGCAGCTACAGAGGGCACACATCATCAGAGCAAGAGCAGTGGAGTTAATGGAGGCATTCGGTCTCCTCCTGATCTCACTTGCACAGGGGAAAGGCAGGAATCCCCCACGGCTGTCTGTGCAACTGCAGGATCAAAGGTGATAAAAGAACCAGACACTGAGCCATCACTTACCAGCACGTTATCAAACAAGCAGCTAGAACAGCTCTGGCTGTAACTCATTGCCTATTTAAGCTCAGACAGGACAATTACAGCACAAAGAGTAAAGAATGTCAGCACACCACAAAAAGTGTTGACTGACAATAAATCTGGCCAGAAAAATATGGCAAGAAACGGTATGAAAGTCAAATGAGTGTCAGGATGAGTCAAAAAGCTAAAGACAAATGTATTCCAAGCTCACTGCTTCTTTAGTGACTCACAAGGAGATTAAACAACACAAATTGAGAATTCCATTAATTTAACGACAGTAAGATTTTATTTCCTTAAGTCTTCTATTTTCTGCAGAATTTGCATCTTGGGAAAACAAATTAAATTTATTTGTAATTAAGTTTTAAAACAATTAAAACATTTCCATGTTGAGTATTCTTTGGGTTAAAATTAATTTGTTATAAACTAGTACAGATCCAATTATAAAAATTATCATCATCAGATTTCAGATTTTATCCACTGAGATAAGTAAGAAGAGTTCCCACTTTAGAATTATTGCTTCAGGCAGCCTTAGAAAAATTATTCCTTTTTATATTCAATTCACATATGTAGTAGTCATAGAAAGTGAATAGAAATAGATGTCAAAAAGACTTTTTTTCTGGAATAAATATATCAAGCCTCAGTTGTGACATACAATCCACAAAGAATGAGATCTGGAGTCAAAAATTTACAAGAAGATAATTAAATTTCTTGTAATTACCAAGGTAAGTACATACAAAAAAGGATTGGATGTAAGCCTAAGCAGTGACATACAGTGAAAATCTGAACAATAAACAGCTCATCTCACATGATCGGCTTCGAAAATTATTTGCAAGAGTTCAGATAAGGCTATTTTGGTGGGGGTTTTTTCCTGTCTGAATTTATCTCTGCCCTGGTTCCAGACAAGACAGGGTTGATCTCTGCAGTAGCCAGAAGGGGCATGGCCAGGACAGGAGGTTGTCCTACTCCACCTCTCTCTGAGGTTGTTGGAACTCAGTAGAACCCTCCGGGTGTCCAGACTTGCCAAGGACCCCGCCGGGGGGCTCAGAGACCCTGGCATGCTGCCCAGAACACCTGGGGATTTGATTCTGACCCCTGGAGCAAGTTGCCAGCTTTGTATGAGGACATGAAAGTCACACAGGTTTGAATGGTGTAATAACAAAATGATCACAGGGTGAAAATGTAGATTTTAGGATTTTTGGTATGGGGGTTATGGGGACAAGATGGAGGAATCTGGGCGTGTCCAGCCTTTCTTCTTCTTGTTCTCCACTTTCTGCAGTGCTGTTGGCACTTTGGGGTTGGTTTAGAGTAGAGGTGCACTGTCTAACATGGGTGATAGGTATTGGGAATTCAGTGTCAATATGTTATACGTAGTTTGTAGTATAAAAGGACAACAGCACCTTGGGGGCTGTCACAGTGCCTGTGGCTGCCCTGCTGAGCAGATCTCCCCTGGGCAGAAAGGAAATTTTATAGATAAGAATTAATAAACAACCTCAAGACCAAAGAGTGAAGAGTCCAGACTCGTTCTTCAGTTGTGTGGGCTGGAGCAGAGACATCCTGCACATCTTGGGGCAGCAATTATCAACCAAAACCAACCCAAGATGAGGTGGGGCTGCTGGGGCAGAGAGGGAGCAGTCAGGTTTTGTTGTTCCCTGTGAAATGATCACCTCTTCCCTGTACCCTTTGTCATTACTATTATTGCTGTTACTGTTTATTTTCTTATGTCCTTGCTGATTCCAATAAACTGTTCTTACCTCAACCCATGATCTTTACCTTTTGCATACCTCCAGTTCTCTCCATCCCACCCAGGGAAGTGAGAGATGTGGTTTCAGGGGGAGCACCACATGCAGGAGTATCACTCCTAAGCCACAACAAGCTGGTATTGATCAGTCTCTTAGGACACAGCTTCAAACAGCAGCCTCAGTTGTCACTCTGAAGAAGACCATCATTCCTTATCTTTACAAAAAAAATTTTAGTCAACCTTCCTGAAAGCTGTGGGCCCTGTCCATCTTGTATGGCACACTGTGACTGCCTGCTCCCAGCATTAATGAAGAGGCATTTATTTTTGTACCCTTTACTGTCAAGCATGTCATCTGTTTATGAACAGGCATCGTGTCATTCACAGGCAGCTGATCAACTGCAAATTCTCATTCCAAAAGAAGTTATAGAAATCTTTCCATTGGCATTCAATGGCCCACATCACCATACGGGTGAAACCCAAAAAAACCCCTAAACAAACCAACAAACAAAAAATCAAACACTTATTGCATGCAGAAAGGTGCAGTTATCAAAAGCTCATACACACTTGCACTTTCTGGTCTTCTCACCACAAGAGAGGAATGGAAAAGCTGGGAGAGATCAGCCATGGACCATGAGGATAAATAATAGACTGGAGCATCTCACAGGAGGAAAGGCTGAGAGGGCTGAGCCTATTTAGGCTGGAGAGGAGAAGGCTCAGAGGGATCCTACAGACACATAAGAGTACCCAAGGGTGCCAAGAGGCGGGAGCCAGGCTCCTCTGAGCAGTGCCCAGTGACAGGAGCAGGGCCCAGGGGCACAAAGTGAAACACAGCAGGGCCCATGTGAGCATCAGGAAACACTCCTGCAGTGTGGGGCTGCTGTGCAGTCTCCATCCCTGGGGACACCCAACATCTGCACGTGGTCCTGAGCAGCTGGCTCCAGGCAACCCTGCTCGAGCAGGTGAGTTGGACAAGATGACCTCCAGAGGTCCCTTCCAGCCTGAACTGTCCTATGATTGTTAGAAATACCTGTGCGCTCCTTTTGTCATTGTAGATTCATCTAAAGAGTGTTTGTGGGCAGGATTCCAGCTGGGAATGGTTGTTCATGAATAACATCTGTGCTCATGCTTAAGAGGATGTGCATCATAAATATTTTCAGTCTGGATTAGTTTTGAAAAATTAAAAAAAGGTCTCTCTGCTGATGAAGAAAATCTTTGCTCTGGCTGGATCCATCAGCAGTATTATTTTTTTTTGGATGGAAAAATCAATACAAGTTAAAAGCCTCTTAAGTTTGGATCAGTACCATGCAAAGAGTAAGGAATCTATCGTCAAATAAAAATTGAAATGTGGAATTTCAATTTAATCTTGTTGACGTTGCTCCACTTACAAATATATCCTCCTTTACAGACACAAAGATTTCTAAGTTACCTTTATCAACACTATTACATTGACAGTAGAGGTGTACCCTCCACTGTATTCCTTCATGGATCAGTAGCTTTTGAAACTTGATGTCAGTTTTTCAAGTCTGGAAAATGAAACCATATTACATTTTGTATGGTCCTCTCCTATGACAAAGTCCCTCCTTTTCTCATACAACACCTTGTCCACACAGGACAGAAAACAATGACACAGCCACAGTTTGTCTCATCATCATCCATCCTTCATCCAGGGAGCATTCCCACCTGAGCAGCAGACAAGTAGGTCAGATTTAGGAGGTCATGCTGAAGACACACTGAATGAACCTCCTGCACAGACACACATCAGCCCACAGAAACAGATGCAAGCATCCTTCCTCTTAAAAACTCTCCTCAGGCCAGTGAGGTTTAATCTTTTGTTGAAGCACACTTGTGGACAGAACTTCAGATTGCTGGGGTTTTTCTGAAGGCATGTATCAAATGATTTTTTTAAGGTGTAACATTCACAGATGCCATTTTGAATATTTATCAAAACTGTCAATTAAGATGCAAATACCAACTGCAATGTTACTGTAATTAACATTGCCATATCATTTTCCTTTTAACAAAAAGCAAAATACAAAAGCTGTTTTCATTATTTTACTTATTCCTAATGACAGATATTTGATGGTTGGTATTTGCTTTTAATCTTCCTGAATGTATTACCATACTCCTAATGATGAATATAACACTCTTATTTAGAGTACAGAGATGTTCCACAGACATAATTCAGATCACCCTCTCTGGTTTCACTTTAACTTGAAAATACTCCTGTTCTCATTTTATACATGTACTTCCACTCTCAAATAAGCATCCTATGTCATTTTATAAATGACAGGCATCTCAGTCTGCCTTCCAAGGCAACAACCTTGCCCACATATTTGTACAGGCAGTGCTGAGCACCCCATACAGCTCAACAGGAACAACAGCAAAGTAATTCTGCATAACAAGCTGTTTTCACAACATCTGCAACCAGCTACTGTCCACTTCCATTAGTGAACAAAAAATTGCTACTCTGTACATTGAGCTCCAAACACAACAATATCCAGATCACTGTAATATTTTCCAATGCACACTCACCAACACCCCCCTGAACAGATCTAACGTGATCTCCATTCACCTGTGCTCTTAAATACTGACTGTCATAGTCCAAATGTCATGAATTTGCCAAAAAGAATTCAGTCCACTCCAATATTCTGTAATTTACCTCAATTATTAGAAGAACTATATATAGTTTGAACAACAGTAGGGAAAATACAGAGTATGTCACACAATGTAACAAGAAGGTTGCTTCAGATTTTAGCAATTTGGCTGAAATAAGTAATTTGCCCAAGAGGCTGTTACTTTTTTCTAAAGCTCATGAAAGCACAGATAAGAGAAAACATTCTTCCAAATCATTTTGCCCATATTTCTCTTATCCTGCAAGGGTCATATTCCTGCCTTGTTTTCATATTTGTGGCTTTCCGTGACTTCAAGGTCACCTTTTTTGAGACAACAGATGTCACATTTGCATGAAGGAAGCCTAAAGAAATGCACTAACTTTTCACTGTCACTTCTGAACACCACAGATACATTTAAAAACAGGAAAGGTTTATACAACTGAAACTTACTCGACATTCTCTGCAGCTCTTGGTTAACACCCGTTGACCTTCTGCTAGCACTTTGCCTCCATAGATACACTTTGCTGTAATTCAAGAGGAGGAGGGAGATTAAAAACTCATTAAATCAGTGTTTAAGCAGCAAATAAATGCAAGGACTAACGAAGAAGTAAAACCAGTATACACATGCACTGAAAAAATATCAATACATTAAAAACATGATTCATTTTGCTTTCATCAGAAGTCAGTATCACATATAATTACAAACAAAGTAACAAACAATAAATTCATTGTAAGAGAAAGTAGCCTCTTTACCCAAACTAAAGAGAGAGAATAGGAACATAAACAATATGTCCTGGACTAAATAACCTATCATTCAATAGAAAATGTTTTCACTACCAACATCATGTAGAGTAGTTACAGTATTTGTGTTACCAGAGGTCCTCATGACTCACTTCAAGAACTGGAGACATTTATTAGCATCCAGTTCATCACAAGAATAATGTAAGCACAGATTTCAATTAAGCCTTCACATTTTTTGTGGGCCCAAAGGTGAACTCTTCAACTTACTGGAGGACTGCAGGAACAGATTGGATGCAGTGAATGACTACTGAATCAACAAACTGCAAAAATCTATTTCAGGAAAATATTCTTCAGGCACACGTGAAATATGTAGGATTTTCCCAGGAAACTGAGAACTCCTACTGCAAAACTCTTGCCTGAAATTTTGACCCTTCTGCCAAAGATAAGTGGCTCTACAAATGATCCAACAGACTGGAACATTCCTCGCTCGCTTCGCGGCAAAGTCACCTGGCTTGGGACTCCTGCCACCATGAAGAAGGCAACAGGCATCAGGGCCACAGCAGCAAACAGCTTGGTCAATTATGACCAGAGTTATCACAGTCCCCATGCAACTGCAAGTCTAAATTCCAATTGCAGAGAAGGACAGTAAATCCATCAATTAAAGAGAGCAGCTGGACTGTTACGATCTCACACAAATCAAGTATCCGCCATAAAAGCGCCCTGCATTACAAAGCAGATCGATGGTAAACACTGATAAAACAACTTTCTGCTGTGCTATTCAGCTCTTTCTGTACTTGGCCACTAAAAGTCTGACCTGTGACCCTGAAAGGAAAGCTAAAAGGTCTGAATCCTATGCTGCAATTGAACAGTGCTTTAAGGTTTTGAGAGTCAAGGCACTTGCACAGTGCAAGTGTTCAGAGCAATCTGTTCTCAAAACACAGACTCTATCTAGGACTGTTTTACCTGAATTTCCCTCCTGAGTGCCCGAATTTCCTGGGTAAACCCCCAGGCAGGGGAAGCACTCACAGGTGCCAGTGTGTCCCCCTTAGAGGTGATGCCAACAGTTCCACAGCAGCAGCTGCCATAGCCAAATTGATTCCCAAATTTTAAGCAGAAGAGACTGCTAGATCAATCTTCATGAACCTTCAGACATAAATTTGCTTCTAATGACTCTTTGTGAAAATGCTCATTTCTTAAAAAAAAAAAGAGAATGATTTACGATTTTCAGGCTAACTCAGTTTTCATCATCACTAAAGCATTTGAAAAGAGGTGTCTTCCTTTTGGCATCCTAGTTTTCCTTGTTTATCAAAAGCTGCCCTAGTTTTTATGCCTTACTTGTTGTGATCTCACTTCTGAAGAAAACTTCAGATGAGGAAGCTTTCTTTAAATTAGGAATCCCGTAACTATTTTTAGGAGAATTTGAAATAGAGACATTTTCTTCTTTCTGTCTGTTTTCCTGACATGACTGCTTTTTACAAAAGAATGGACACACTGGAAAGCAAGTTAATGTATGATTCAGAAAAATTATATCTAAAATTACAGTCTTTTGCCAAATATTATTTGAAATGCTAACACAAGGTGGCAGGGATCAAAACTGAACTGCCTAAACCTCTTAACATATCAGACATTAGAGCTTTGCTCATTAACCCTTAGCTATGATGGGAAAGTGTTCAATAACCCAGCCATTCAATAATCCCTAGAGACAGCAAATTACAACTGATGGTTCTATCAGAGCTAAATAGAAAAGGCACAGAGAAAATAACACCTGCAGTGCAGCTCTTTGGAAAACCTCTGCAATTACTACTATCTACCTAGAGGTGACCAACTGTGGTCCTAGCACATCATTTTGTCAAGGAGCTGGCATTTACAATCAATTTCAATCAACTTCCACATGTCTCTTCCCATTGACTGACATGCTGAGTTCTTGTCAGAATAACGAGTCAAGTTTGTGCCAATCACTGACAAAAGGCAAGTTTGATTGTTCATCTTCCCATTACAAATCACAGGAACAGTTCCCTCATGAGGGTATACACTGAATCTACAATTTTGTGCCTTACAATTTCTTTGTGTCAGATTTTGACTCTTGTGCATACATCCAGTTTCATGAGAGAACTTCCTAGACTTTCAGTGTTACAAATAAAAATATTTTAAGACAAATAATACAGGCCAGCATGGCCACTTTACCAACCAAGTACTCTGTTCATGAGTATCTTTCAGTATGCAGAATATTCATGCTGACACACAGCCCAGAGAAATGAGATTACATGAGAAACAAGAGCAAGTGCAAGATCACAGCTAAAGGATATTTGTGCATGGAACTAACGAATTCAATGACTGAAGAAGGGTGACAGACTGCTAAAAAAGTGTCATTATTTTCCTAATAAATCCTAAAATAATTCAACATCCCTGTGCTAATAAATTATTGAAAAGCTCATGCATGAAGTTTACTCATCTTCCAGAACAGATCAGGGGAAAGAGAATTTGTGCTTCTCAAGGTACAGCTGGCATTAGTATACAGCTAAAATTTTCATACATAAATTGCCTTTGTTCCTTGTACTGCTATTAAAGTAACAAATATTGAATATTCCTTCCATGAATGTTACTTAACAGCTTTCATTCCCACTAAAAGGAACTGAAAGCTGATAATAACACCAATCACAAAATGTACTTAGCTTTTCTTTCTTCTCATTAATTTATTTGGAAATTAATTACAGCAAACTACGGCTCCACACAGGGATATTAAGCCAGGGTCTGATATACTGTCATGTTTATTTTAAAGAACAGCCTTTTAACTTGAAATAAAAGACAGGCAAAAAGATAACAGCTTGGTTAGTTACTCATCACAAAAGAAAGTTCAGACCATGGGCTTGATGCTCCTCAACACATCAAGAGGAGATACCAACTGGAGCCAAGTCAGCCTTCCCAACTCCCAGCAGGGTGAATAATTTTACACTAACAATAGGTAAAAACAGTACCTCAGAAACTTGCAATGCTTGTTCATTTCTCAGCAATTATTCATTTTCGTCCTAAATCGCGTTTGCTGCTATGGCTCGTGTTACCTGAACTACCAGGAGCTCTGAAAACCACCCCAAAACGTGCGTGGTGGCAGGAGAAGAAGGCGGAGCAGCCAGGTGCGTGTGCTGTACTCACCCTTGCACACCTTGCAGCACTGAGTGTCCACGTGCACGGGCAGAGCATCGGGGGGACACTCCAGAGGGGGACAGGACATCCTCCTGCACTCCACAGCTCCTCCCTGAGCAAAGGGGGCAGGACAGCAATCAGCTGCATTTTATACACACCACTAAGAACCATTTCAGTAAATGAAAGCACCATTCTGGATTACAAACCTTTCCTTCAGCAACAGATTTAATCCCACCCAACTACAAAATAAATCAAAGTGCAGCTGAAGGTGAACTGCCTTCAGTATTTTTATACATGTTACTGATTTTGCCCCCAAACCTAGAGCAAAATGCATTAACTGGAAAACATAAGTCAAGAACATAAGCCCTACCTTCTGTATGCTGTTCCTATCATCTTTGAGTTTTTTAACAATCAGGCTTCTATTTTCCTGAGCAAACAAAGGCTCTCTTCAGATATTTATCAAATAATTTCAAAGATACAAGTTTTGCATACTAATCCTCTTTCTGTCCCTTGTATTTTTCAGTCTGATAAATGCTGAAAACGAATCTGCAAGTTGTTACCATGCAAGATGCAACTAAGCATCTATGAATGCTATTAAGATAATGCCTCCTTTTTGAAAAAGCTACTGCAGTGAAAACAATTCCAAAGCAAACACAGACAATGCCACTCCTTCACCCCAAAACCACAAAGTCCTCACAGCTATAATTAGAACAAGTAGAAAAGCATTGTCAAGGGAAGGCAGATTTTATGTATGAAGCTTACAAATAAGTAATGCCAAAATTTTATTTATTTTACCACTTCCCTCTCTATTGTCCATGCTGCCACTAGATGCATACTAAAAACACAGGAATTCTCTGAGTGAACGTTATGTATTCAAAGGCCATTTTCACATTTTCATTAGATCCTATCCTTCAAACTCTCCAGAAATTCTTACTTTGCATGTGCAATTCCTGCAGTGATCATCTTCAACCCATGAGTCTTTGTCTCTGTAGATCAATCCATTTACTTGACAAGTCTTCTCACAATGACAGTCTTCCAATTGACTCAGCCTCGTTTCTGCATAATTTAACTATAAATGAAAGTAACTTGATGAGATTTCTGCAATTCAAGCACGTGATTTAAAAAAGCAAAAACCAGTACACTTATTTTTAGCAAAACCAACTTTGACCACAACCTTTGAAACACTGAACCAGGAAATCAGCAGGTAAAAACTAACCCTATTCCTTAGATTTTGATGGAGTTAGTATACATGGTCATCCCAAACTATGATCAATGGAGAAACCATGCTCCTGGAGCAAACCCTGGGCTTGTGGCTGGCTCTGAACACTCCTTGTTCTTACAACAGAAATACAAGCTTAATATTGAGCAGTAAATATGTGCATTCCTTCCCTGCCCATACAAATAACTGAAAGATGACAGGCCTCTGTTCAAATATATTTATTTTCTGGCAAAATAAATACAAGAAATTTTTAAAAATAAATCAAAACTTACAAGGAAAATTTTGTGATTCGTGAAAGTATTCCTGGCTGTATAAACCCACGATGTAAATAAACCAGATTGCCTAGTCCATAAATTAAGTCAATTACTTGGTTTTTCTTGATTTTAATCAAAGCCAAGTCTGAACCTTTTTGACTTCCAGCAAGGAAAGACTCAGTAGAAATTTCTGTGCTGGAAGTCTCCATGTAACAAACACATCTGAATACAAAGCACACCCTAGTGGAGGCTCATAATTTACCAAAAAGAAGTTATATTCCATCAAAGAAGTGCAGGAGATTCCCAGGCCGATTTCAGCAGATTGTTAAAGCCACATGAATTATTTTAGCTATTATATTTAGAGGAACTAACAGTACTCTAGCCCAGTGGGGAATGCTGCAATGCAACACAACCCTTTTCTCCTGCAGCAAATTAACATTTTAGCCAGACTGTAACACCCTGACTTACAGTGTGCCTCTATTTAAGGACACAAAATTAAATCAACTGAACATATCTACTGGAGAGATTCAGAATCATTCAAATTATGACAAAAATAAAATAAGCTTTAAAAGCTAGGATTTATTAGTCTGTAAAAGCAATGTCTTCACAAAGCCCAGGTAGGAAGAGGACGTAAGGGTGGTTAGCTTGCTACAAGTCATGATCAAATGCTCCTTTCATAGCACTCTGTGACAATCTGGCATAGCCAGGCTCTGCTGGACCATTCACAGGGGCCTGTGTCCCACCCTGAGCCCACCAGACTCAGGAGAGGAACAGCCCAAGCAGGAGGGTGTGGTGTTTGTGAGGGTCCCCAGGACGAGGTGATAGATGAGAATCTGGCTCCATGTTCTCAGAAGGCTGATATTATATTATATTAATTATATATTGTATTATATCATATTATACATTAATTATATATTATATTATAATTTATATCATATTATATTATAATTTATATTATATTATATTATATTATATTATATTATATTATATTATATTATATTATATTATATTATATTATATTATGCCATACTAAAGAAAGAGAAAGGATACATCAGAAGGCTTAACAAGAATGAATAATAAAAACTCGAGACTGACTCAGAGCCTCACCACAGCTGGACCACGATTGGTCATTAAATTAAAGCAATTCACGTGGAACCAATCAAACATTCACCTGTTGGTAAACAATGCCCAAGCCACATTCCAAAGCAGCAAACACAGGAGCAGCAATCAGATAATTATTGTTTTCATTCCTCCCTGAGGCTTCTCAGCTTCCCAGGAGAAAGTCCTCTTTCAGAGGGCTTTTCAGAAAATATCATGGTGACAGGAGGGAGCCTCCCTTTCCTGCTCTCATTCTGCACAACTTGCACAGCTACTAAAATTACTGGAGCCTGAAACCAGTGGCTGGATTTTTCCTTCCCAGCTCTGAGTCTCCATAATTTTAATTTCTATAAACTGCACATACACATTCATGGCAAACAACACTTGCTCTTCTGTTCAATGCTGTGATACAGCTGTAACCAAACACGGACTGAGAGGGAAGCTGAAATCTGCCTACAGTGGAGCCTAAAAGCAACAATGAGACACCAAGACACTTTTCCAAGCCATGGTGTCCATGCTCTGCATCTCCTGGTGCAGGATCAGGGGCTGGGGTGCTGTCCATGAGCAAGCCTGCTGTAGTGTGTTTTTCTTTATTTGTCATTCTCTGAGCAGCTGCCAGGCCACACAGCATCTCTGCAGGCAGCCCTTCAAAGCCTTGACGTGCATCATCCCCACAAAATACACCTGTGTCTACATTAGTCACTCTTGCCTGTTGTGGTTAGGACTTCAAAGGCAGATACAAACCTCCAGACCCCCCATTTTTAACTTGCATTTTTCTACCAAGTTAATTTCCTTTCCTGTAGCATGCATTTTGCCTGGACAACAGGAAACAACTGCAAGAATAAACAGTCAGTGGACTGCTGTTACAGAAAAGGAATTTGCAATGAAAGATTATGCCAGCACCACTTTATGAAAGTGCAGAGTCTTTGCAGTACAAATAGGGTGTTATTGGCTTCCCCTCATAAAGTACTAGCAAGCAAAAATATAATTAACATCAGAGAAAGCAAGTTACTCAGTACACTGCATAATTGGAACTTGCTCATACCACCAGCAGGGCTCAAAATAATTGCCTCTCTTTCATAGTACCAGCAGAAAACTGAACTAAAAGCTTCACATTTTTCATATGGATGCAGCCTGTCCAAAGCACGTCAGCTGAGTAAGAGGATTGCCAGCATAATGCACTCACTCTCCAAAAAAACAGTTTCCCCTTTCCTGTGGGGAAGGGAAAGAGCATTTGAAGGCACTGCATTAAAAAGTATCATTTTTTTACACAAATTTGCTATGCAAATCCTGGTTTGGAAATTCCTACAATAACTACACTGAGAGTAAGGGCATCTACAGGTTGGTTGCATCTGCACTTGAATCTAAGTAAGTAACACCTAAGTGCTGTTTCAAAAGAGACAATTAACATCCCTCTACCACAAACCAGATCGTTCGCCAACAGTAACCTCAAAAAGTGTTCACATTCTCCTTTTAACACAGATCAGGGGTTTGGTCACCTCTAAAACACAGTTTCCTACCCCAAAACTTCAGCACAGCCTTACTGAATGGCCTTGGCTTAACACTGAGGTTGCCTGTGTATTGTAGGAGCAGAACCTAAAGAAAACTTCAAACATTTCAAACAAACCAAAAAAAAAAAACCCCAACATTATAGATTCCCATTCACCCTGTTCATGATCCAAAGCTGGGGGGGAAAAGAACAAATAAAAAACCACAAACCCAAGCACACAGCACATCACCTGGAGCTGATGAAAACTGATAAAAACACTGATAAAAGCCATTGATCAAAGGTGCTGTCAAGGTCAGCACAGTCAGCAGGTTCACAGGCATTTTCATTTTGGGGCCTCATTTCAATTCCCAACAAGGAGACTCCACCAGTCCTGAAGACTTCACAGGACCTCCCACAAGGAAACATTCTCCCTCTGACAGCCTCACATGGTGAGGCAATTGTTGAGGGGTTTCACTCTTTTGTTTCTGCATTTATCCCTCAATGTGAAAAGGGAAATCAAGCTAAGGCTTCTTACAAAAAAATCAGACTCTGGGTATTTTGTAACATCCTGACAAATAATAAAGCAGACAACAGGAACATTATTGAGCTTAAGAAACAACCACAGAACTATGTCCACAAGACTACTGCAGACAGCAAGAAAAGAATTGGCTCTACTATGAAAATTTAGAATCATTTTCATGGTATAAGAAACGGCATCTAGAATAAATACTTTCATTTTTGTCTTATGGAAGGAAAGGAAGGAAAGGGGCAACTAAAAAAAAGCTTAGGTACCTACTTTTGCAGTCATTTTTGCCAGGAGTTCTTGCAAATCCATGATTCCTTGCACCAGACTTAAGAAATCACTGCAGGTTGGGCATGCTCAATAGAGAAAGATTAAAAAGAAACAGAAAAGAAGGAAAGACACAATAACCCATAAATAAACAACAATCTATCATACTAGATTTATCTGAACATAAAATGCAATCTGTTTATACAGAATTCTTGCCTTCTGGAAGTCAGCACATGCAAAAATAACAAGCCTGAAAGTATTATTTTTAAAGCAGAGAAACAATCTGTATGAAAAATCTAAACTAGAGACAATAAAAAGATTGCTACTTACTGCGATTCAGATTAGGACACTGTGTTATATATCCATTAGGGATAAAGATGATTTTCACATCTTGAATAACACCCTTTGCAAAAGAAGAGAAAACTGGTAATACAGATTACAAACATTCACTTCAATCTGTACAAGCTCTTTCACAAGTCATTTCTTCAGTGGATACAAACAAAAATTACCAGCTTACTCTACTTGTGAGGAAAATAACTGAAGGTGAACAAAATAGAACTCCTCCTATGTCTCTGTGTGTTTGGAATATTACAGTGATAATACTGCTTTCTCTTTTGTAATCACCAAATATAAGCTGCTTAAACCCTTTAAATGGGGTGAGCCTGCTGAAAGAAGCAGTGCAATAATATAGTGCAATAATATCCATTGCTCAAGCCGATGACACACTTTTCCAAAAGATGAAATAAAACACAGCAAAACTCTTTATTTTTTTTAACCAAGGAAGACTGTGAGATCAAATACTGAAAAGACAAGTGCCTAGTGCCAGATGTAAGTAAGTTCACACTTGGTTCCATGAAGGCCCCTAGCTCTGTATCTCAACAGGCAGTGGGGTCATCGTGCCACCAGGCAGAATCCAGCCCAGGCAGGCAGAGGTGCCCTGGCAGGACTGGCAGGAGGGCAGGGCAGCTTCTCTGGGGCTCCTGAGCCAAAGCAGGACAGGGGAGCTTCTCTGGGGCTCCTGAACCAAAGCAGGGCAGGGGAGCTTCTCTGGGGCTCCTGAACCAAAGCAGGACAGGGACAGCTTCTCTGGGGCTCCTGAACCAAAGCAGGGCAGGGGAGCTTCTCTGGGGCTCCTGAACCAAAGCAGGACAGGGACAGCTTCTCTGGGGCTCCTGAACCAAAGCAGGACAGGGGAGCTTGTTTGGGGCTCCTGAACCAAAGCAGGACAGGGGAGCTTCTCTGGGGCCCCTGAACCAAAGCAGGACAGGGGAGCTTCTCTGGGGCTCCTGAGCCAAAGCAGGACAGAGGAGCTTGTTTGGGGCTCCTGAACCAAAGCAGGACAGGGACAGCTTCTCTGGGGCTCCTGAACCAAAGCAGGACAGGGACAGCAGGACCTAGAGGTCAGTGCCTGCCCTGCAAGGAAAGCCCCAGGGGAGGCTGCAGATGCCCAGTGCTCCTGCACACCTGGGCCCTGAAGCACCCCAGAGACTTCAGACAGGGCAGAAAATGCTGAAGCTTGTGTTTGTTCTCCTTAGCTCAGGATGAAGCATTTGCTGCATCTGTGGCTCTGCAATGTTCTTACTTCACAGGATCCACTGCTTCAATAATGTCATGGCCACTAAGGGACAGGAGCAGGGGAAATCAAGGACCTCTAGTGCTGACGTTTGCACTTCCCCTGACTGCTAATCACATGTTGTGACACAGCTCTACCTCCTCACAGACAGAAAAATTTCTTTAAACTGAAAAGAAATATATCATGGCAGCAGTTATTATCTAATTAAATTACTGATTTGCCAGACTGTGCTTTAATTTTCAGTTAAATTGCAATAGGGTGAATTTTGCAGGGCAAGGACATCATCACTTGCTCACATGCCACCCATATGCCACATGCACTCACATGCCACCCATAAATAGAGGCCTCAGACAGTCCTTGAAAGCCTGGCAAGGCAAGTCCCATTTACATGCTCATCTGTTCAAAGAGCACAATGTAATCAGCAAGCACTGTTTCCTGCTTACTGTCTCATGATCAAATATTAACTGAAAATATTAACAGAGATAATCAGATCACCCTGTCTTTCTTGCAGCAGAACATACATTTATTGACCTTTTCACTTATGAGAATAATGAAACCATAAGTAATAAGTAATATTGTAACTGGAAATGGAACATCCTGAAAGCCATTTTACACATTTTCTGTCAGCAGTCATCAGTGAGAAATTAGAAGGTGAGGCATAAAAATATACTTCCAACACTTAATCCTCTGCAGTGAAAAGCTCAACCAAGAGTAAATGAGATTACAGAGTTCCACCACACCATATTGCCTAGCTAATGAGACACCATCCAAAAAGAAGTGATTTTTCTTCAGCCTTTTTTTTTAAGGTGCATCTTCTTCAAATGTGTTTGTTGCTTTAGAGTCACATTACTCCATTGTCTTTTGGGCAGATTTGCATTTAGACATAGCCTGAAGAGGAAACACAACTATTTTATGTCTTAATTTCTGCTACTGAAAGCATATTACCATGTAATAACATAGGAATATGAACTTCAGTAACATAGATGACTTCTAGGTCTATAAAACATTTGAAATTTAATTATTACGATCAAACATAGAAGTAAACTTTCCAAGGGCAGAAATTTTGCTGATGTATTTTTTTAATAGAGAATTCATTGTAGGCAAACACTTATTACAGCCATAATTATTGTAACAAATATGAAAAAACTCTGGTTTTTCCTGCTTCAGCATTAAGTCTGGGCTGCCAAGAGCATGGATTTGTCCCTAACAGTGTGATGTCAGTGGTCAAAATCTTTCCAGTTTTTCCCATCCCAAGCAGACATGACCTTTATATTATCAATAAAAACATTTGGCTAATGACATCCAAAGCTTCAGCTCAGCATCAGGACTTGCTAGCTTGAAGAGCCTTCATCTGGTGCAGGCAGATTACCAGCTACACGATGAAATTCAGCTTCTGCAGCACTAAAAATCAAGCCCATCCCATGAGGACATAATACAAAAAGCCCAGTGAATTGCACTTCTCAGATATCCACCACGCAGAACAGTCCTCCCACATTCTGTGAAAAGGCTCATCTATTCCATGAGCTCCCCACTTGTGCATTTTCATTTCCTCCATTGCCTTTCATCCTCTTTAAAACCTACTTCTCCCACAGAGATAATATCACCCACACAGCTGTGCAAGTTGCCCTGGCCAGGGCTGGGAAGGCTCTACATGGTGGCACCAGCAGATGTGCCTGAAATTGCTGTGCCCTGGCAAAGCCATGCCAGCAGCTTTGCTATAAATTTTATATATGTGTGTATATATATATATATATATGTGTGTGTGTGTATATGTACATATATAATTTATAATATATATATTTTATATATATTAAATATATATGACATATATTATATAATATATAAATTATATATATAATTGTATATAATTTTATCTGTATTATTTTATATATATTATATATATATAACTATATATATAATTATATATATATAATTATACATATAATTATAGTCATATGACTGTAAAAATGATACACCTGATACTGTGCAATAAAAACACCAATATGCTTCTCATATGCTTCTCAGGCACCTCATATAGAATCCCCAGGCACAAGCAGGATCAATAGAGCCTGCTCCAGTAGTTATGAAAACTACTGTCTTGCAACATAAATCACCTTCTCACCAAGGCATTAATAAGCTCATTTTTGCACTAGCTCTTTGGAGGGACCCTTAGGGGGAAGGGTTCTCCTCAGCAATAAAACAAATTTTTCAGATAATTCTGATCCTGCCAGCAATCAGATCCATCCTAGAGAGTGTTCCATAGATATCTGGCATCAATCTTTTTCTCCCTTTGGTTGCATTTTCTTCAGCTTTCTAACCTGATGATAATGGTTATTATCAGCCCTTAGCCCTGAAACAAACCCTGGGTTTGTCTGGCTGTCCTGGCTCTGTCCAGCACAGGGTTAATTTTTGCAGTAGCCAGGAGAGAGCATGGCTGGGACGTGGTAATTATAATTTTTTTTTTCATATTTTATATATAATTTATAATTTACATATTATAATATATATATTATAATATAGTATATATTATATATTATAATATATTTTATAATTTATATATATATATATAAAATTCTACAGCACTCACACCACTACAGAGGGCAGGGGAAGGGACTCTTTTCCATGGAGCAAGAGTTCCTTATGGTCAAGAGACTGTGGAGGAGAGAACCATCCAGTACCATCTATTATCAGGAATGTGTAAATAATTCATTCTCCTATATCTTTTGATAATAATATTGTTGCTGTTACTGTTCATTTTGTTATCTCATCCTTCTTTCCAGTAAATTGTTCTTATCTACACCCATCAACTTCACCTTTTGTGCCTCTACATTGCACCACAGTGGGAAGGGAGAAGGAAAGGAGGAGTGAGAGAGAGCAAGGTGTGATTTGAGAGAGCCTTGGCAGGGGGGGTACTGAATTGGTGAGAACCACTCATAAACCATGACAGCCTTAATTTTCTATAACCCCTTATTCTATATCACTTATGTCCCACCCAGATCCTTCACCTTCCAACTCCATAGCTATTTATATATACACAATCACAGGTATCATTTCCATAGCCAGTAGCCATGTCTCCAAGCTGTCTGTTGAGCTCATTTAGTGCGTGGCTGTGGGTTCTACCCACCCCAGCTGTCTCCCAGGACAGGAGGGCTGCTGTGCTGCTGGCTGGCTGCTGCCCCAGGAGCTCAGACTGGTGTGTGTGGAGCAGCCCATCCTCACTGCCCATGGCAGCCATGGCATACAGGGACAGTGCCATGCAGCAGCCAGTATTATATGTACAGTTCAACAGCACAGACTGTTCTTATCCAAAAATCAAATCCCCTTGTGGTACACATTGTGTTTCCCTGCCTCTCTCCATTACCCACCAAGTGGACCCAGGTCCTTGAGCAAAAACAATTCCTTGGAGGGGTTTGCCTTTGGTTGAGTTGCTCCAGTCTGGAGTTGCCATCAGCATTCTTCTTGCAAGTACTGTCACTTTATCAGAGTCCTGTAGTTGTCCAGGGGTGAGCTCCCAAAACTCTGGAGCAGAGAATTCCTCTAAGTACCAGCCCAATTTCTCCCACATTCCATGACACTCATGATTATTCCCCCTCATGGGAGATCTCTGAATGACACTCCTAGAAATCTCTGTCCTGACTCTAAACACAGTACTGTAGACCATACTGAGAAAACATGGCAGACACAGCAACAAGAACATGCTTTCCTTAACATCCAAATGAAATTACAAATTCTCAAATTCTCTGTTTTAACAGGCCTGAAGGAGGAAAAGGGGGTGAAAAGCTGTGGAAAACCATCATCCCCTCCAAACCATATCCCCTCCCCTGCTTTACCCCACAGACTATATATGATTATTAATGGACTCCCCACAGAAGAACCCGAGGTAAGGGTAGGAGAACAACACTGAACTCATATCCAAAATAACTCTCATTGCCCTTGATGTTATCAAGCAGATATCACACAGATCAGCAACAAAGTAATCCTGATCCCTCTCCCCCACTTAAGAGCTTAAATGAGGGATGTGGGACTCCAGGGGCTCTCCAAAATGCAGTTTATTCCATCCAAGATGTTACAGCAGTCCAGGGTCGTGGGTGACAGAGCTGTGCCTACAGCTGTCAGCTCCAGCTGCACCCTTAGCTTAGGTTACAATGCATTATTTACTTTTCTTTTGGTTACATTGCATTCTAGACTTTTCTTTGCTGAGCATCTTAATACAGTAGATCTATATCTAAACTTTTACCTATAGCCTATCATAACTCCTGTAATTACCATATTCATGTCACTGTTCTCCAATCACCAACAGTCAGTACATTACAGTTTAAGCTAGAAGTCGGTTTTCAGTTTTCTTGCAGTGGAAAATTCTGAGACCTTTTTCTACCTGCAGCATTTGCTGCCTTGTTTGCCTGTGCTCTCTTTGTGCTTGGTAAAAACATCTTCTTGTTTGGGGTGGGTTTATCCTTTGCTCTAAGCCATAAAAACCCCTTCTAACTAACACACCCTTTGCTCCTTGGTTATCCAGTGAGACTGGCTCAGCAATTCTTTTCTTCTGTATCAAAACTTGCTTCCATCTCTATTCCTTCTTCAGACTCTACATTCAAAAATCTTTCTGCCAAGCATACATATCTGTGAGACTTCTTGTCAAACTTTCATCCTTCCCAGCAGCCACTGGGAAGAAGAAGACCCTTGTGAGGGGCACATTAGGGAACAAACACAGGGTTAGGCACCACGTCCCCGTGAACAAGCCAGGCAACACTGCGGCCAGTGCTCCACACCTCATACCACAGCAAATAAATCATCCACCAGCTCTGACTCTTGTTATTTCCACCCTTCCTGCCACACTTTAGCCACCAATGAGGGCTGTCCTGGTTTGGGAATGGCCCTTCCCAGTTCAGTGTCCCCACTCCCAAACCCCAGGCTGTTCCCTCTCCATCCCCCTTTCCTCTACCCCTCCCTGCTGTTGCAGGATGGAGTGGAGAACTGGAGGTACAAAAGGTGAAGATCACAGGTATAGGCAGGCACAATTTACTGGAAAGAGTGGTGAGGTATGAAAATGAACAGTATCAAGATCAATAACAAAAGGTACAAAAAAAAATTATTCACGCAACAAGCTTGCTTTTCCTTACACACATTTTCATGGCTCCAACACACATACAAGAATGCTAATTCTTTTTTAATGCTCTTATTTCCCTGCAGATCTCTGTTTACATTAAGGAAAATATATCTATTTTTTATATGCTAAAACAGTGAAACAAATTGCTCTGAAAAAGAAAGGGAAATCCTGCTGAGCATATAAATATATGGAAAGAGATGTGTACTCTTTCCAAACTGGCAAAATCCCAAGTTTTTGCAACAAGAAACGTAAAAAAAGTAAGATTTCTGGAACTCTCAAGCAGGATTAAAAAAACCACAACCAATTATATTTCTCCCCTGAAGAAAGTTAGTAAAATATTCAAGCACACATAAAGCAAAGTAAGGCACTTGTCAGCTTTCATTATGATCAATAAAAATGGTCAGCCCATTAGCATATCATTAGCTACCCTGCTGTTTCCAAAGTGTTAACACGTAGAAATATTAATTTACAAACATATAATATCCCAGAGCTCTGAGGCTCTGACTGCCTGTACAAAATAAGAATTTAAGATGGGGACTCCAATATAACTTCTTCCTTTTCCTATGTAGCTATAAACATATGTTTACCATCTGTGGAATAGTGGGAAGCAGCTGAGGTAAAAAACCAACAGCTGTAGGATAAAATAATATTATCAATTTCACTTCACACTGACAGCTCAGCTGCTGGAGGATGAAATGCACTGTAGGTTCAGAGCAACCCTCAGACTATCATTTAAGTCCAAAGTTGGCTTTTACCTCTGTTTCACAATTAAAATTGCTAGCTCCTATGCTGAAATAAGCTCAGTGTAATTGCCCTAGCTTGTTGGAAATCTAGGGACATCCTCAGAAAACAGGCAAATTGTAAAATTGTCTTAGGAGCTGAGAGCTTCACATGGAAACCGAGTGGGTGGTAAATCACCTTGGCAACAAATCCATGCCCAGATTGAGGAGAGGCAGATTGGCCTCTTGCTGCTCTACGGACTCCTTTCACAATAAACACTCATACTGTGCCTTGTTAGCCAAAACTGGAATAAATATCAGGAACTTTCACCTTGTAAACAGGTATAGGCAGGTATAAACAGGTATCAACAAGCTGTTTACAAACTGTCCACAGTTTGTACCAAATTTCATGCATATCGTGTTTCATGAACCTAAGACAACTGATTGGAAGTACCTTATTGACTATTATTAATTTCCTACCTCACATGCCATTTCATATCTGCTTACCTTAAAGAAACCATGTTTCCTGTTTCTCTGTCCAAGCCATAAATTGCTTTCAGGTGTCAAATTCGTTTCTGGGGGATCAATGACACGTTCATAAATCCTGTAGAGGGAAGACATTGCATTTACTTGAATTTTCTCTTTCCCCTGAAAACTTCCTTGACAGAATCAGGTAACAATAAAAGATGGAAAACAGAACCAAAAATAAAACCCCTAAAAATTTTCATTAAACACAGTATTTGTCACTGATTGTGGTGAAGAAAGTATATTACAACTTTAAAGTTAAAAAAAATTAAAATCACAAACATATGAAGACTCCTTAAAATTGAAACTCTCCTCGTGCAGCTGTGCAGCACTAAACTAAAGAAATAACAGCACCAGAGTGGAGCAACTCTGGTGGAGAAGTAGGGCAAAAAAAAGTAAAATAGGACCATCTTAGTCTAGGGATGTCTCTTAAAATCTACCCTAGAGAAAAACTGCAATCACACACAAGATCCAACCAAATCCAACAACCCCTTGAGGTGTTCAGACTGTTAGAATTTTGAACAGACTTCACAAAAGAACTTTATGCCACTCCATCCCTTTTTTTTTCCACTCTACATCTGTGTTATTCATCCTTGCACATGGAACCTTCTCCCCTTCTTATTGGATTTCCTCAGGGTGGGTGCTCACGTGTGGTGCCTCTACTGCACATCCACCTTGTGTCTGTCACCAGCACAGGTCTGGCACAGAATGGTACATCTCTGTGGTATCTAACAGTGACAGCAAGTAATACAAGGTCCATAACAACCTTTATGTACTGCATAAACTCGCACGTGACTGCAGCAATCTGCATACCAAATTTCTAAAATGAACCGATGAAAAAATTGCTGTAACACAATTTTTAAATTAACAAAGTATTTGGAGTTCTAAACAGGTTTTGCTTGGGGTTTTGTTTGCTTATTTTTAGAAAAGCTGTAATGAAGTTTCCATAACAACTTTTCCAGGAACACAGACCGCTACAATGATATCATCGTTCCAGAACATGAAAAATTCAAGGCCAGAGTTACTGATCCTGGGTTCTCATATTGCTGTGTCACATCAGAGGGAGCCATGAACTTCCTGCTTCATAACAAAAATAGCATGCTTAATAAGAATTATGGAGGAGATGATGAAATCTATTTCTATTACTGTCCGGTTTACAGGGAGTATGCATGGCTATGCAATCACAGCAGCATGACAGCCAAGAGAAGAAACTCTGAGTCTGCCAAAACCCCTAGCTTAAAGAGGTGAAATTATCTGTGGTCAAATTGGTTTTCTTTCTTTAAAGCTATGGCTTGAAAACAAACCTGAAAAACAGCCACTAAAAAAAAAACAGAAGTGTCACTATAGGACACAAAAGAACACAAGTGCACACCACTGTTCTCAAGGTGAAGAAAAAAGGGAAGTTTATTTTCTGACTCCAACATTTAGAGTTTTCCAAAAGTGACAGTGGATTGGAGGGTGACAATGCCACCTCTCCAATGACACTGGACAAACCAACAGTCCATCAGCTTTCTCCTCCTCCATAAAGGAATGCAAAACAATGAGTTATTTACAGAAAGTGTGTGAGAAAGCTCATTACAAGAATGTAAACATCAGAAGGCTTAAAAAGTCTTAAAAAACCAGGGTGACACAGAAGTTGATCAACTGAACTTCTCTTCACAATTACACTCCACGTATTTCTGCCAGAGGCTCGCCAAGTGTAATCAGTGATTTTTCAAGTTGCAAGTTGCCATGGCTATTGGGTTTGTATTGACTGCAAGGGTGGCTTCTGTGAGAAGCTGCTAGAAACACCCCCCATGTCTGACAGAGCCAGTGCCAGCTGCCTCCAGGATGGATCCGGCGCTGGCCAAGGCTGAGCCCATCACTGATGGTGGCAGCACCTTTGGAATAACGCTTTGAGGAGGGGGCAAAGTTACTGAGCAACAGCAATTCCATCCAGGGAGAGGGCTGAGAACACTGAGTGAGGGGAGCAGCTCTGCAGACAGCCAGGGCAGGGCAGGAGGAGGGAGAGGGGATGCTCCAGCACGGGAGCAGAGATTCCATGGGGAGGCAGGTGCTCCCTGGAGCTCCATTCCCCGTCCCCTCTGAGCCATCTGTGGGGACCAGGCAGAGGAACATCAGGAGTGAAATAAGCACAGGAAGAAGAAAAGGGTGGGTGGAAGGGATTTGGGTTTACTTCTCTGCCTTACTGTGATTTAACTGAGCAAATTAAACTCATTTTCCTGAGTAGTCCGTTTTGCCCTCAGCTGTAATGGGTGAGTGATCTCTCCCTGCCTGTATCTAGACCCACAAGCCTTTCATTATCTATATAGCCTATCACTATCTTCATTATCTATTTGTTGGGCACCTGGTGTCCAGCCAGTGTCAAAGCCACCATATCACACTATTGGAAAATTCATTTATTTCCAGGGGCCTAGAATAACATCCCAGTATTAAAGAACTTCTAGAAAGATCTACAAAGTTATGTTAAAGTACAGAGTCCTATATCCCACCCACTTTTGCTTATCAAAAAGGAGTATAAACCATTTGTCAAGATGAAATAGAAGCGATATATAACAAAACCAAAGTCTAACACTACTTTTTTTTTTAAAGAAACAGCAAGAAACATCTCAAACCTAATAACAAAAAATATGAAAATTACAGCTAAAGAATGTGAGTACAGGAGTCAGACTTCTTGTAATATTCATAATTTCATTGCTAAAGTTTATTATAATTATCATCAGCCCTAACTCATCACATTTCATGCACATGATGCATTCAGAGCTCTAGGAAAATTCTATCTCTAGTATTTAATTAGGTCTATCTATAAAATTACCATGCTGAGCTGTTTTACCTGCCCAAACAGCAGAACAAGCTCATATTCTTTTAAAGCAGGTTTTGAGAATTAGAGGATTTTTGCATGCACTGTCCCTATCAATAATTTAAAGTATAAGTAGAAGCTTTCTGTCATACCTCATGCAAAATTGAACTACACAAATGCAAAATTGAACTACACAAATGCAAAACTGCAGCAAAATACTGAATGAGAAACAAAGAATTGACATGGTCCTTGAGCATGAACTCCTTGAGAGCATGTACACTGAACTGCTCTATCATATGAGGAATTTATCTTTGCATATATAGCATAGCTTTATTCATGATTTTGGTTAATAACGCCCCCACAGGAAAATTCCTCATCTCCTGAAAAGGCTAAACAATATCCAATAAATAACTGCATTTCTCCCATTATATAAAATCCCAGTGCTGACCAGGTTCAAAAACAGTACTTATTGAAGAATATTTGATTTTTATTCACCTGGCCTAGTTAAAGTTGATGAAAGAACTCCACAATATCTATCTGCAATTGCATATAAAAAAAATCAAAACCTGACGCTGTT
This sequence comes from Molothrus aeneus, assembly GCF_037042795.1. Taxonomy (NCBI): domain Eukaryota; kingdom Metazoa; phylum Chordata; class Aves; order Passeriformes; family Icteridae; genus Molothrus; species Molothrus aeneus. The sequence goes on along the minus strand of NC_089651.1, from coordinate 2,641,616 downwards.
ATATGACAGTTCAACAACTGCAAGTTAGGAAGACAAATCAGAGACAGGCTAATGTGGCTTATCTTGTCTTTTCTGATGATTTAACACTCTTTCAGCCTATGTGGACAGGGCTGTTGTCACCTTCTTTCCACTCTCTTCACAAAGGGCCATCCTTAACACACAAAAGCTCAAGATTCCCCATATTTCTCCACTGTTCTACTCTAATTCAAATTGCATTTACCTTAAATCAAGGGGTTGATCAGGGTTAGTTTGTACCTTATTCCACATCTGTCAACAAGGCTGGATTGTTTTCCTCAGATCTGCCTATAAAGTAACAGGCTTAGGAGTCAAGAGAGGGCATGAAATGCAGATCAGTCCTTGATTATCTTTTTATGCCAAAAGATGTTTTGGTTGACACCATCTGATTCACAAACTATGTCAATTTACTTTATTGTTGTATGCTGTTAAACACAATCAGAAAAAAAAAGCCTGGCAAGTATACACACAACATATTGCTACTCCTGTAAGCCCCTCTATACTCTTGGGAAATGAAAAGGGGGGAAAGCACATCAGTTAAAAAAAAAAAACAACACAGAAACCCCAAACAAACAGAATATCCACATTAAGCTTCCACATCACTCACTTTCCCTTACCCACCTTTCTGGGCTGAGCTGTGCCACCTTCCTTGGCTTTTTACCCATGTGACCAATATTCTGTATTTGGCATATGAATAGCTGAAGTACACACTTCAGCTTACGAAGTGCTGGTCTAGAGCTCCTTGGAGACCAGTTTCCAGCACATTTGGCTTTGATGCCAACACAGAGAAATGCACAATACACTTCACAAGAAAAGGAATGCTCAGAAAGAAGACTCGGGGGAGCTGTGGTCACTAAAACTGCTGCAGAGTGAATAGCCCCTCCAACATGAGGAGACCCAGGTCTCCAGGTTAATGGAAGCTCTCCTACAAACTCCAGGCTTCCAGATTTATCATTGCTGCAGTTACTTTCCAAGAGAAAGCTTGATTTGCCCCTATTTTACACCAACATATTTCAAAGAAGTTAAACTATAAAACCAGGATAATAGAACAATGAACCAATCCTAGTGTCTTGAAATGTTCATGCTCAGAATACATTCAGTAACCACTGACCCATTGAGCAAAATACAGTAAGAAATATAACTGTTAATACACCTGTTAATCAATAAATACCCAAATATTCTTGTGGTTTGTATCTATATCTCTACCCTGTCTGCATGCTTTGATTTATTAAGTATTCTTGTGCAATCATGAGAATCACCTCTCTCAAGGACACATTTCAAACATGCATCTCTGCCATAATTAGGACAATATACAGAAAATAGAGAATCTATAAAATAATCAGTGTATTCCTGAAAGGAGACATATCTAAAATATTTGCATCCTAACACACACACACACACACACACACACACACACACACATTTTGTTCTGCATAGAGGGAGAGCTCCTCTAGAAATCAAGCTCTGTTGGACAAGGAGAGAGCTCCAGTCCATGTACTCAATATGTAGCAATATGGCCGATGATAAATAAAACAAAACAAAACAAACAAAAAAATAAATAAAATACCTTTCAGGCTTACCCCTCCAGATTAATCAACATAAATTAACTCAATATAAATTATTTTTAGCATCCTTGTAATGTGTACATATACAATGGTACAATGGTATATATCTAATATAGAATGGTAGCACAGGAAAATACCCTCATTCTATACATGAGTAGACTGAAACACAGACAGATTAACCAAGATCACAAAGACAGTGTCTCTGCCCAAGATCTAAGCCTTTAGACTGGGCATGACTGAAGCTTAACTGCCTCTCATACTGGGTCCCACTCCCTCTGGAAAAAATGTGATATGGAATTGTCTCTTGCAGTGAAGATGATTTCTTACACACAACTTTTATAAGCAGAAGTTAGCACTTTATTTCCACTTTTGTGGAGATGCAGCTCTACATCATACATAGAGTATTTGCCATGCCAGATGGATTTTTGAAGCTGCTGAAATATTTAGCAGAACATGAAAATAAACTTTGAAAATAAACTAAATGTCTGCTCACATTAGGATACATCAGCCAGTATGGACTGATCAGGAGGCACCGCTGCCTAAAATTCTGAACCATAAAATAGACTGCAACTCAGCAGTCACTACAGAGCAGCACACCAAATCATGCTATTTTCAAATTCTTCCGTGTCTAAAATACGAGTGGGTTACTAAAATAGGAACATTCCTTCTTCTGGTTGCAGGCTGGATATGAAAACTGTGAGATCAGCTCAGTTAGTTAGAGCATGGTGCTAAACAACACCAAAGTTGAGGGCTTGATCCTCACTCAGGCCATTCATTACAGAGCTGGACTCAGGTCCTTGTGGGTCCCTCCCAGCTCAGAACATTCTCTGAAATTTGTGAACATACACAGCCCTGAACTGCATTAAACAGGCTTTAAACAGAGATTTAGACTGAGGGTACAAAAGCCATGGGGGTCCTTTGTTTGGGATTCCTCCTCAGGGAAGCTCTAAATTTCCATGTAGAGAACAGGTGTTGAATTCATCACACCAAATTTTAAATGTCTCAAAAGTTCATACCTATAGTGGAGCTGGTCCTCTAGACTCATTTAAGGAAGAGACATAAGTGTTTCTAGGATGTGATTCATCTTACAGTAAATTATTCACTCTCTAAAGGCCCCTCCAACAGCTGCACAGGAGCCCTTCCTGACATCAGGGTGAATCATCAAAACAGATTTTTGCAATTCAAAGCCTGATGCTCAAAAATTACACTCTCCTGCAACCATTCATTACCCTGTATACATCCATCTGGATCTTCAGATCCTTTAAATACACTGAAGGGCATAGAAAAGTTCTGTTCATGACAGTCTTTGACACAGCACTCTCAACTTCTGTAAAGAGAGGCAGAGAAGGAAGTTCCCTGTGTTTTGCATCAGTCTTTTCCCTAATCAAATTTGCAGAGGTGTGGACCACCTTTGACCCTTGCTATCATCTCCAGCTGAGCCTGAAAAAACACAGTACACCTCTGAAATAGCAAATGAGGCCTCCTAACACAGCCCGTTGTATAAAAACAATCAGCTGCTTCAAAAAGTTTCTCCAACAAGTTCTCTGAACCCACCAATAGAGAAATTGATTGCTTATATCAGTTCCTAGCTTTAAGATACAGTATTGGCATTTGTCTTTATCTCTATACTTCCAAAGAGATTAAGAATTTATTTTAAAAATAAATACTAGGATATTTTTACATATTTCTCTTTCAACCCATTTTCTCTATGCTTCCCAATGTAAATGTGTCAATACCAATGTGATTGGATTTTCTTGATAGTGTTTACAGATAGGATGCATTACTTGACATGTATTCAGTTTGGAGCAACTTCAACTGAATTATTCATTCAGTTTCCAGTGTTTTGTTTCAGAAAAATAAACTTCCTGAGGGAAATTTGGATTTTTTTTTTTGTTGTTCTTATCTCCTCTGCCATACTATAGGAGTTCATAATCATTTAACAGAGGAAAGCAATCTAGATTAAAATCTTGGGGTATGAAGGAAGCCTTTTCCTATTAAATTTTGAATGTACAATAGTAACTGCCAACCATTTAATCAAGTTATTGTTCAGCTTTGGGAGAAAAAAAATAGGTGTCCAGTAATAGCATATGTCAAGTAAAAGACTCAAGAGTGCATGCTCAGTTTACATTCTCTTCAAGGTCTGTCACCCAAATGATTTCATTGATTTTCCTGTATAATCACAGAGACAAAGTTAATGTACTCTATTTTTCACTTTAATTATTCCAAATAACAAATCTAAATTTAAAAATAAAAATCCATCTAAATAAAATTCTGCTTTAAAAATCTCTTTTTTTCATTCAAGAAAAATTCAAAGTAGCTAACAAACAGGAGGAAACTACACAAATGCAAGTGGAGATGGTCACAAGAGTCCATTTTCACTGTCAGGTTTTGGGGGTTTACTCTCCACACATCAATTGTGTAAGGGTGAATTCACAGAGATATTATCTGCCTGTACAGGGGCTTTTGTTACAAAATATATTACACTCCTCAGTTTCCTACAAACTTATCCATTTAGTTTATCAGAATTTCCTAAGCACTAAATTAAAATAAATCATTCTTATCGACCCGAAGTAGAGGACTGGACCTATTATATGACACAGCAGTGGCCCCAAGAAGGGCAGAAGTGCATCTGTCATGAAATGCATCTGTAGTTTAGGGCAAACGGCCCCAAGAAGGGCAGAAGTGCATCTGTCAGAGTTCCCTCTATGGCAACTTTCATCAGGAGAAAATCTACCTGAGGTAGATTGCAACACCTTTACAAACAAGGTCAATATTATGAACTTTACTTGCAAATGACAAAACAGATACAAATGGTTCCTGACAGCAACAGTGCAAAGAGTGCCTAAGCCCTAACAGCCTGTCTGCCAGGCTGCAATGTTTGCCCGTCCTCATGTAACAAAAACAGCACTTCTGAAAGTGTGAAAAACCCAGAAAATAGGCTGAGTCAGACTCTAAGCACAAATAGAAATTTGGCCATTTGCTTAGGATTGTCACAAGTTATACAGAAAAAATTTTATGCCAAACCATGAGGTCAACTGTACCTTACATGTATGGATCCAGAGTAGGGCTTTTAGTGTCAAGACAGTTGGTCTGACACCCAAATAGTGGTCACATTTCTCAGCTTAGGCAACTGCTCCTTTTGGCTAGGACAGACTCATTTTCTGCAAAGCAGCTGGTGTGGTGCCCCGTGCAGGATTTGTGACCTGTCCTGGTTTAAGGCAAATTTGGGAGAGAATCTCCAAAAGGGGCCCCTCCAGAAAGCAAAACCACACAGCCCCTCCCTCCAAGCAGGTCAGGAAGGATTCCTCGGAGAGAAGTGGAAAGAACCTGTTTATTTAACAGGCACAGCACCCCCAGCACACAAAATGAACAATACCAGGTGACACCACTCTGTCACCGCTCTGACAAAGATGACAAATTCAGAAAGTCTCTCTTGGGGGTGGTTGCTCTGTTCTCAGTCCCTCCTGTGCTGGGGCAGCTGCTGCAGCCACAAGGTGCAAACTCTCGGTGTTTCCACGTCCCAGCCCAGAGCAGGCTCGAGTGACTCCAAAAAAGGGAAAGGAGAAACAGTCCAGGGAAAAATTTGAACTGCTTAGCTAAACTAACCAGCAGAAGTGAAGAGCAAGAGCAAAGCAGAAGCAAAAGCCAAGCAAAAAGCAAAAGCAGCACCCATGTACTGCCCTGTCTGTGTGTCCCGCCAGCCGTGGGGGAGTGGCTGGTAGCAAAACCAAAACAAAACATTGGCTCTTCAGAGCCAGCCTTGAAGGCACAGAACATGATATCCAGCATGAACAGAACACAGGAATGGGGATACAGGATCACAACATCACCCTAGGACATGGCCAAAAAGGGTGGGGATCACTCCTGTGCTGTAGCTGATGGTCAGCAGCACCAGGGCCTCTCCTGCTCCTCGCACTGCCCCACCAGCCAGGGGCTGGGGACACACGAGAGCCTGGGAGGGGACACAGCCAGCACAGCAGAGCCCAGCTGAGCCCAGGGACACCCCATGCCTCAACACATCACACTCAGCAACACAAGCTGGGGGAAAGCAGAAAGGGCATGGGGATGTTTGGAATTATGGCATTTGTCAGGGACCATGGTGTGAGACAAACCCCTGCTTCTTCCAGGAAAACAGCTAAACACCTGCCAGCTGATGGGAGATGTGAATTAATTCTTTGTTTTGCTTTGCTTTAGCTGTTAAACTGTCTTTATTTCAACTTGCATCCTCCTGAATCCCTTCCCCATCCCACTGCAGAGGCAGCAGCTGTGTGCTGCTCAGCTGCCTAACACCACTAAACCACGCTGCAACCTTTTTCTTTTAGGTAAAGCTGAGCTCAATAAATAGCATGTGGCTCCTGGCCCTGTCATTGCCCTTAAAACTTGTACATAATCCACAGGTAGCAGGAGCACACAAGGATATTTCTCACGGGTTTTGGTGAACATGATAATTTTTTGCCATATTCAGCAGAACTTAAGGTGGTGTCTAGGTCAAAAGAATTCTTCCTCTGAAGTGCTGAGGTGAATGTCATCTGCATATACAGGCTTTTCCTACAAAAATCAATGTGCTCAACTTCTATGGATTAATGTGAATTCAGGACTTTAAACATCTCCATACAGAGCTGAGAGCTACATAGATCAAATGCCACTTTTCAAACAAATATCTGACTCTCCAAAGGCATTTTAGCATCTCTTTATCACTTGTGAGCAACTATCACTATCTGGTTTATACCAGAGCATAAACCACAAAGCAGGAGGGTTTTTATGATGCACACAAGTATCCACGACAGTCAAGGAGACAAATACACTTATTAAAAGAGGACAAAACTAAAACTCACAGGGTCCCTAAAAGACACCCTTTAACCTCAGCAAACTTTGAAGCTCAGGTTCTAAACCAGAATACTGAATAAAGCAAACTGTTAACAAGAAAGCTTAAAGCACACTCATTTGTTACCATACCAAGTATCATACCAAAAGCCCATCTCACATGAACCAAATGTTCAGAGTACATCCCAGATGCAAAACATCATCAAACCAAGCCTGAGCAATTAAAAGCAGATTCTAGAAATAAGAGGGAGAAATTAATTCAATGGGTTCTTTCAAGATATCAAAAGAAGAAAAGCTCCTCTCCCACAAATTAAACAAGAAACCCTTAGAGCAAGATACATCTGAGATAAAAAACTGTATTAGAATATCTATGAAACAAGTAGTAGCCAATTAAGCCTATCTTACAATCAGAAAACAAAACAGGAAGAATATGCATCAAAATGTGCACAAATAAGGCCTTGCAGCAAAATGAACCCCAAAATAAAATGCTATCAGAACAAAGAGGTAAAACCATGATTAAATGGCTAATGCCATTTCTATTTTGTCATTAATTACAACCATTATTAAATGGCTAATGCCATCTCTATTTTGTCATGAAAATTCTAAAAAAAATACAAACTAAGATTGCTTCTGGGGTTTGTCCCAAGGTGTTTATTGAGTAAGAACTGGCAGTTCTGAATTCTGCTTCTATTCCATCTGCCTGCCGCAGAGGGATGCGCTGGTCTCTGGCCCAAGACCTGCAGAACAGGGATCTTCACTCTGGCACTTACAGAACCTGAGGCATGATAAGCCTTTACGGCTTTGGAACAGCCCCTCTTCACAAAATACATGCAGCCTTTGTGTTTCCTTTGTTTTCCCTTTGTCTCAGGCTCCTCTCAACCCCAAAGTTGATTTATCTAGTACAATAAGATAGGTGCAATTGTGAAAAGAACGAGGCTTTTGATTTCAACTCTTTCTGCACTGCTACAAAAGCTAAATTTAAAATTCAGTCAAGCCACAAGAAACCTTTTTTTCTAAACAGCTTCTGCCCCCCTTCCAAAACCACATCTGCTGAGAAGTTAATTGCTTTACAGGGTATCTTGTCACAGGATCATCTCATCAAGGGGTTCATGTCATCACTGGAGGATTTGTACGTAATCATAAAATAACCTCATCCATATTCCAGAGCCAATTTGCTGCAGTGATGGAAGGCAAGTGCAGGCTGAGGATGGAGCTTTGCCTTTGCTGCCAGGCTCATGCCAGGGCCCTGCCCCTGGTGCTGCCTCAGCTCTGTGCAAAGGCACTCTGCCCTCCCTGGAGCTGCCACGGCCTCTGGAACACCAGGGCCTCTTTCCCTGCTCCTCAGCTCTTCCTGCAGGTTCTTCCAATAGCCCACATTTCCCTTTTCCCATGGTGTTTTCCAACTGTCCAGTTTAGTCTTGGTTGTTTGAAAGATAACATTGCAGTCCCTCCACAAATAACTAATTGGCCATGACTGGGGAGGTGTATGAAACAGACAGTAAACATAGAACAAGCCATTATATTGGTTCTAAAATTAAATTTAGATGGAAACTGCCAGCAGACAGGCAGAAAAGCACTCTGCAGGGACAGCACATTTCTCACAACATCTGACACACTGGGGAGGTGAAAGCATGGTTCTGCTCAAGTCAATGAGAGTTCTCACTGCAGACTGCACTGGGGTGTTCCCCAGGGATGCTGCATGGCACATCTCTCAGACAAGTTTAAGGTGAGTAGCTGGTGTGACAGAGAAAAATTCAGCTTGGGCTGAAAAACTCCAAGTTGCCTTAGTTAGCACAGTGGTAGTTATTAGTTATTTGCTTTCACTACTGTTGTGCTGAAGAGGATGCCATTAAAACTGTAGCCCAATTAAGTAATGCAGTTTCCACTGATTCTTTCATTTACTGCCTGCTCTCAGATCCAAGGACAAGTTACAGGACTGGCAATTGCATGTTACCTTACTCCTGTGCCAAGGATCAAGCTACCAACCTCCTCCCTACTGCTTCTTCCATGCATCCTTCCATTGGCAAGACAGATCACAAAACAAGGATTCTTCATATCATTAAAATATTTGAAGTGGAAGCCACTTTAATGGAATATTTTAAAATATTAAAATATTATATAAAATATTAAAATATTATATTAAAAATATTATATTAAAAATATTTAAAGTGGAAGAGGAAGCCACTGCCCCAGAGCCCCCTTGGTGTTCCCAAGCCCTGCCACCTTCCACCTCTGAGCACCCCACATGCCTCCAGCTCCTCAGAGCCAAGGAACAAATGTGACTGATCCTGCACCACTGCCCTTTAGAGAGCTGTCAGTTTTGTGTCACCCAATCATGAAATAATGAGAACTGTCAGGTTCTGGGGTATTAAGAAATTCAATCAAGCAGACTCTACCTCCCTGCAGCCAGCTTGAGGATTTTGTAAAGATTGGATTCCTAGAATAATTACCTTCTGGGTAACAGTGCTAAACTGCCAAAGAAAGACACCTCAAGTGTTAAAGCACTCCATAAAGCTCTGGGCTGGTTTCACAGCTCTCAGCAGCCTCAGCCCTGTTTGAACAATCGCCCTCTCAAGCCCCACCACACTCAGGAGGTTTCAGATCTTTTGGAAAGACTCTGCACTATTTGCTACATGGAGACTCAGGTCTCAAGTCTGCTGTTGAATAGTTCAGAGGGGTTCTCACCTGTTCTTTGGCAAAGATCTAAAAGTATTTAACTAGAATTGGGCTATACTTTTCTCAATTCTGCTCCAATATTATCCTATGTGATTTGTAGTTCTAAACTCCAGAATTAAGCTAACTACTTCAAATGGAAGAGTTCATTTATTTCTTAGATCTCAGTTAATCTGTCTGTCTGGAGCAAGATAATTGTTTTTACAATCTGACAAGAAAAAGCTCAAAACATTTGCTTTACCTGGCTGACTCCTAAATTACTATGATCATCCCTCTGTCCATATGAACCCCACATCAACAAATAAAAAAGAAATAGAGCCAAGTAATAGGAGACTTCTCCCGAAAAAAGTTCACAGAAAAATATCCAAGTACATTTCAAACTGTGCAAGCTAAATTTTCAGAGACTGCTTTTGTAACTAACCAAACCAATTTAAAGATTTACTGCTTTATACATGCCTACATGTATATTGGACCAATATACAAATATTTGAGAATTTGGTAATACAACTAGTCACACACTTTTGGAAACTACTAAACCACCTAAGGCTTGCCAGTCTTGATTTAAGATCATTTCCTCTGCCATTATCCATCCTCTCCCTCTGACACACCCAGAGCATGAAAGTACAAGGAATGCAAGGTGGCAAAGGTAAAGCATAACACAATATTCCTGTCCTGTTGAAGCCACCAACCTGTCTACCAACACTGACAATTCAACAGAAAGCACCACAAGTCCCTGTGGCATTCACATTCTCTGAAAAATCCCTTCACCCAGGATTTTGCTCCTGGGAAGCTGAGAAGCCTCAGAGAAAAGAAAAACAATTCTTCTCTCATTTGCTTCTCCTGTGCTGTGCTCCTGTGGAATGTGTTTGGAGATTGTTTACCCACAGGTGATTGTTTCATTGGTTTCATGTGAGTTGTTTTCACTCTTTGGCCAATCAGTGCCAACCTGTGTCAGGACTCTGGAAAGTCAGGAGTTTCCATTATTATCTTTTCAGCCTTCTGTAAGTATCCTTTCTGTATTCTTTAGTATAGTTTAGTATAGTATTCTTTAATATAATATAGTATCATAAAGTAAAAAAATTAGCCTTCTGAGAACATGGAGTCAGATCCATCATTCCTCCCTGCCATGGGGCACCCACAAATACAATAAGTCCCCAGTTCTGACTGGGGGAGGGGGGACCAAAACCATTGCTGAGTCTACATTCAGCAGGATATTGGGCTTTGCAGGCACCAAACCCTGCCCCGAGCTCCTATGGAAGACCCTTAATCAAACGCCAGGAGAATGATTCTGCTCCTCTCCTGACATCAGCAGCAGCTGGAGCAGCTCCCAAAAGGAGCCCAAAGCAGATTCCATGCTGAACAGGAGCTTGTGAGGCCTCTCTGCTGAAGCTCAGTGCCCAGGTACCTGTGCAAGTGATGTCTGCCTTCTGGGGGTGGCCAAAGGGTCTCAGACAGGTAGGAACAGATATGGATTGTTACCTTTTTTGTCCTCAACTACTTTTTCAGCACTTTCATAAATATTCATGCATTCTCACAATTTTATCAATGCAGTATACAAAGGAGCTCAAAATATTTTTGGGGGATTAAAAATAAATTTTCATCATAATTGAGGACTGGATTAAAACATATCATTCAGTCTTTGGTCACACCCATGCCACCATTCTGCTGATGCATTAGCTATTCAGTGAAAAACCCTAGCTATTTAAAAGCTCCTTTAAAAAGAAAATAATGCTGACTGTATCCTCAACATTTCCTTGCAGCTAACTGCAGTAACTGTGATGATGGAGACTGATGGCAGCTGATGTGGTATGCCAGCTGGAGATCTCCCTCATGCTAAACATTTTACAGCCTTTCTGCCAAACAAAAGAAAGAACTCGTAGGTGACAATGAACCAGTCCACAATTCCACAGTTCTGAGGTTGGGTGCACCCATGATGCACAATTACACCACTCTACCCAAGTAAACATTTCTCTGGCAGCTTTTGCAATACAGCTTGGAGAGCAGAGAAGCAATCTGGGTCACAAACTCATATTCAAGCAGCGAGACTGAATTACCTAGCTGCACAGCACTGTCACCACACCATTTTCCCTCTCAAGAGAAAGTGTTTTACAGTAACTAAAGCAGCAAATCCCTCTTTTAAATGCATCATTTAACCTTCTTTAAATTTATTACACTTTAATTAAAGTCACGGAACTTTGTTTAGATCAGTTGAAAACCTCAGGTTGGCAGCCACAATATCTCATTTATAAGAACTCGGACGTCTTGGATTCCCGTATTTGGAGGATGTTACTTTAATTTATTTATTTTTCCAATTAAAAAGTTCTCACTGCTCATGCATTTTTTATTCCCTAATGCGCTGTTCTAACATAAAAGAAGCAGACAACATGTTTTTTCAGTTGGAGACTACTTCCAAGCCTGCTCCAGTTTTATAATCTATTCTCTTATGCTCTTACCAACCCCCTCCATCAAACAGCTAAGATATCCATCAAAACCACAGGATGTATTCCCAGCAAAAGGCACTCCAGCACGGATTTCCACTGGAAGAACATTAATTTTTTCATCAAAACATCTTTCTCTCCCTTCTATGCCCACAGAGTTCAAGAAAAGGAAGATGGATACTGTCTGAATAGATGAGTACCTTTGTATCAATATGGCTGATGATAAGTAAAACAGAAAACAACAAAAAAAAAAGAATAAATGAAATACCTTTCAGGCTTACCCCTCCAGATTAATCAGCTACACTGAGAACAACTTGGAATTTCTATTTTGCAACAAATTAAATTTTCAATAAATACATTTTGATACAGTACCTGCCACCTCCTAACTTGTAGGCTCCATGTTATTCCCGCACTCTTCTCAACACCATTGAATGTTTCTGTGTTTCAAATAACATATTTCTGTGCTATTGCTGCCATAGGGGACAAACATCTCAGGGGACAGTCAGGTGCCATAGGAAACCATACAGACTCTACAGCTAAAACTAATTCCCAGAGAAAACAACCATCCCAGATATTGACAGCCTCTTGGGTTGCAAATCTCCCAACAGCACAGGTATGAACAGAGGCCCAAGCTGAGGAAAAGCATGGCAGAGTTAATTTGATCATACATACATATACAGAAATATCTATTGGTACTACTGGTTATTTAAGGATAATGATGCAGTTTCTCTAGCTGGATCTAAACATTCACCAGAAAATCCTTGACAACCCCTTTTTGCCTAGAGCAGGGAGGCACAGATCCTACCAAAAGCAGCAAAATTAATTTTCATGTCGCTTTGAGCACAGGTTTTACTTGTGCATCAGTAGGTGCATTTATAATTAATGCAGTCTTTTCATTTTTCTAAGCCTTCAGAACCTTACTAGACTGTGAAATGCATGTTAGCAAGGGCACCCACAGCTTCTCATGTCAGTTTTCTGAGACATTCCTGGCTAGCACAAAAGCTCTTCAAGTCAGTAAGGAGAGTCCAGGGATGCTCAGCAGGTTTCTAGTCTGGACTCCAAGGTATCTTTTTTCTGTCCATGAAGAAGGGCTGAGAAATCTGGGGCTGCTCAGCCTTGGGAAAGCTCCTTGCTCAGATGTCCTTGCAGCAGCTTCCAGTTCCTAAAGGGGCCACAAGAGAACTGGAGAGGGACTTTGGACAAGGAAACAAAGTGATAGGACAAGGGAAAATGGCTTCAAATCAAAGTGGGGTGGGTTTAGATTAGGTAAATGGGAAGAAATTCTTCACTGTGAGGTCCTGGCATGGGCTGCCCTGAGAAGCTGTGGCTGACCCATCCCTGAAGTGTCCAAGGCCAGCTTGGATGGGGCTTGGAGCCACCTGGGATAGTGAAAGGTGTCCCTGCCCATGGCAGGGGACTGGAACAAGATGATCTTTAAAAGCCCTTCCAACCCAAACCATTCTATGATTCCTGAGTCAGCAGTTCCAAGCTCTAACATCAAACTCAGCTGCAATTCCCACTCCTTGTTCTTGAAGGAGCACTAAAAGGAGCCAGCGAGATGCAGCAGGAGCTGATTTCAAAAGGACCTGTACTTGGGCAAATAAACCTCCTTTGATACATGTGCTTCCCCCTCCACATGACACCTCATTAGAACAGAGACAACTGCACTGTTTTAAAGGTGATGCTTTAAAGCACTACAGGTCTTTGCTATTTCCCAAGTACTTTTTCCCCTAGCCTACCAAGGTCTGAAAAACAAAGCTGGCTTTGAATTGAATCCAAAAGATAATCAAGTACAAATGTCAAAAAAATTTCACAAATCAGAGTAATGCAGGTGATAGGGCTGGGAAGAGAAAAAGTAGATTTGACTATCTGTTTACAAATTAAAAGCTTCTTCTCCAATGCTTTCTGATCAGCTGCAGTTCTTGGAGGCCAGAGTACCACAGTATGAATCCTGTAGCAAAACTAGGCTGTGACTGGATATTTTTCCCAATGCAAACACTTGCAATGCACTCTCAGGTACAGATTAACTTTAGTAACACTGCATTCACAAATCCTTCCCTCACAATAGCCTTCCAAATATATAACACATTACCACAGTCCTAAACAAAAGAAACAATGCATTTGTGCAAATTCAGCCATGTCTGTAAGGAAGCCATGTTGCCAGCCCCTAAAGAAATACAAGTCATTAATTTTGGCAGTCAGTTGTTTTTTTTTTTTCTTTTCCCTTTTTGTTTTGCTGGCAAACAAAGTAAACAAAAAGCTGCGAACTTTAACTAGATAGGTAGACAGGAAGCTAAATTCTTGTTCTGATGACTCAAACCTCTGCAGGAGGTGGGACAGGTGACTATATTGACTGCACTCATATCCTGTTTCCTCCTGTTCATTCAAGTCTGCAGAAGCATCACTTCTCACTGGGCATCCTGAACCAGCCTAAAATGGTGATATTTACACACAGAGTCCACAGCCCTTCACGTGGGACTCTCTCACACTTCCAGCTGAGCTTCCCTAACATTAACGTGAAGAAGGCTGAGGGTTTCCAGTAGTGCTCAGAAGTACCCCTCATTGACTTGCTCTTCATTTTCAAAGCTCTGACATTTCTTGCACTGTCCTAAGAAAATGCCATGATAAACAAGATGTTGACTCCTTTTCTGAGTGCAAAGATATAAAGGGTTTTAAGATTCAATCAAAGTAACACCCACATTCACAAAATTCTCTAATTAATTGAACAGTGATGCTTCAGCTGACTCAGGAACTTAGACTTCCTATTTTTTCCCCATCTCGTTTAAACTTCCACTATGATCTGTCCTCAAGTCATGCTTTCAGAACTATTTCCATTACTCTTCCACAGGAGTTGCCATAAAACACCATAATACATAAAATACACCACAATGCACAGCCAAACACAGACATCCTGGAATGGATTTATGCTGGGAGCAACCTTAGGATGTAGCACCTTAAGGGACATGGCTGGATGGACCAGCCCTGTTTAGGGCTACCTGACAGAGATGGCTGGACACATTTGTCACCTCATATGACAGCACAGCTCATTCCATAATTGTATTTATCTATTTCTTGTTTACTGTAAAGAAAATCAGGTCACAACCATGGCTCTGTGCAGTTCTCCTGTCCCCAGAAAGAATTCTGCACCAGACAGCCATTTTGTGTTGTCTTCATTTTAAATCCTGTACAAGAAAGCAGCCAGATAAACAATTTGCTAAAAAGGGTCTTCCCAAAACACATTTGCTGTTCAAAAAAAAAAAAAAAAAAATCAAAGTAGATAACAAAGAACCTGTACCAAAACCCAGTATGTCAATAAACAAAGAAAGAAGCATTCTGTTGAAAGCAAAGAAATAGTATAACAGATAAATAATGGGAACATAAATAAATCAAATGACTGAAATTAAGAGAATCTTTGCAAACTGTGGATTTCATGCCCCAATGAACTTAAAATTACTCTCAGCATTTAATTGCTTCTAAGGTCCAAATAAGGTCCAATAAGCAACATTCCTTCAGATTAGATTTTTCAGTAGTTAATGGAGTTGCAGAAAATGGTTGTAACATTCCTCTCAAAACAGTATCTCATAATTACTTGAGTCAAAATTCAAACTTTTTCAAATGTTCCTTTAACTCCTATAATACTCATCTAACTTTATTCTGCCTGTCTTCACAAAATGAAGACTTTGAAAAAAATATCTGCTACCATCACCCAATCCTTTAAGTGCCACGATCCCAAAATTTACATGCTGATCCTCTCACTGAATGTGAAGGATTTTTTTTTCCCTTCATTTTGGTGCAATAAGATACAAAAGTAATGGTTTGTTTTCCTCATTCATAAAGACTATCATCAAAGTCCCAATTTCAAGCTCTCTGAATTTCTTCCTCATCAGTTGCTAAGCCTGAAGTCTACAATACATTGTGAGATCAAGTCCCAAGGCAAGAGAGATTCTAGGTTTGATGATTTTCATTCTCTGAAATCCTGGCAATATGCCATCTCACCACAACTTCTAATGGAAAAGACAGAATAACCTTCAGAAAACAAAAAACTCTGGTTCCAGTCATGCAAAAAGAAGCTTTCAGGTTTCTCAGAAGTTTCCAAATGCGGCAGCACGTGGAAAAATCAGTAAAAGCTACATTGTCTGATTATGCAAAATAAAATTAAAGTGTCTCTGATGCATCTATCTATCCTTCAGGCTCTCAGGTACGCTGAGTGAAGCAGCTCACAACAGAACAGACTGCACACCCATCCATCACACTTAAATGCAATCACTGGCAAACATAACTGCTCAGCTACTGCCTAAACTACAGAGATGCATTTAATACTCCCCCATCAGCAATCAACCTTTTCCACATTTGTTCATAATCACAATGAATTGTTCCATTTTAATACCTGGTTTTCCTTCTCTTATCCCAGGGCAGTTCAGCATACTTCTAGAATGAGACATTTTCCAATTTGATTCCCGTCACTAGAGATTACTTTTCAAAGGATTCCAGATGACAGAAAGTGTTTGCTTACCTGTTGCAGTCCACGTGGAGCAGCAGGTGAGAGGCACTTAGGGACACAGCAATCCTGTGCCACTGCCCATCTGCCAGGCGGTAGGGGAACACCTCTGTCCTCATCTTCCCATGAAACCTGTAGTGGTACCTGATCTCATCCCGCAGGCCACTGCTCTCCAGCTCAAAATAGCTGCAGTGAAAAGATGGAGAATCAGTTCCACTTTTGGGATATGCCCTCTGAAAGAGACTGTCGCTTTCTTCTGAACTGGCAAGACTTCTTTAAACAAATGCCACAATCTAAAGAGGTTACTCAGCATGGATTAGCTACTAATTATTTTTTTTTAAAAGGAGCAGAGAGACAAGGCTATACATTCAGAGCATACAAAACCAGCAATACTAATTACTGAAAACAGCTCCAAGTACCACTCGTTAGCCAAGGAAACTGAAGTCCTCTTTTCACCCATAGAAAACTACAAGAAACCAAGCCTTATTCTTTTCACCAAAATATTTTGTATGACTGCAGGCTTTGTAAGAAATTGAAAAATAAAGAACAGTACATATATCACTACCACAAACAAATAAAAAGCCATTAAGGTAAGAAACCACCTGGTAATCATTAAATTTGTATTTACTACTTGCAAATCCAGTTAAAATACCACAACTGTTTATTTTTAGGACTCCCCTACATGCAATTGTGCTTAACTCATTTTCTGACTTTTATTGTTACTGCCGTTATCGTTCAGCTTTACAAGGAAAGGACAAAACCTCTTGGCTGGATTAGGTGTCTCCAAATCTGGCATAAAGCATCCAACAATCAAAACCTTCACACAGCTGTCAGACTCACAGGAGAGCTAATGAAATGGGGTTATTAATTGACTTCACAGGGCTGTGGGGGGAGCCAGTTCTTTCTCCAGGATGAATTTATACACTGACAGTATAAATAGTGAAGTCTTCTCTTGGACCTCACCAAGTATTTGCATCATATCGAATCTTTTTCCTGCTAAAATGAAGCTGTGTCTATAGAAACAGGTGATGCAGACCTCCCTTCATGGTAGAAATAGCTCTACAAGAAAGTAAAGATGTCAGATTGTCCAGATAGTCCTTTCCCCCATCTGCCTCCACAGTGTTTTGTTTTTCCCCGTTGGCCAATACCAATTTAACATGGCATTTGAGAGATAGGTGCTGATTTGGGGCAGGATGGGAAAAATTACAGTAATGAAATCCACTTCCAAAAAAATAAATGTAACACAAACCAATAAATATTGGAGTGCCAATTTTCATTTTCCCACAAGCCTTTTACACTGCTTGGCCCTACCAGCCTGTGTGCACAATCATTACATGGGGGCTGTGCACTTCTTCAAGATTAGATCTTACCAATGAAGCTGAGGGTTTCCAACATAACTGGAAAAAAAGAGTTTCTTGGGAGGAAACTTAGGTGATAAAACACATGTGCAAGACATCACAACAGGCTGGGAAAGGGAACACAAAGACAGTAAGTCTTCACCAAATGTGAAATTCAAGCCCTCCTCCATCCTGCCAATCATATTTTTCATGCAACATAAAAGCATTACTGGGTCATATGAATCAAAGGCTCGAGTGACAAAGTAAAACACACAAGGAGGTAAAGGTAAAATCAGTGCTGAATAAAAACACAGCAGGCATAGGTACAAACAAAATGCATGCAGTACAGAGTGGAAAAAAAGACTGGTGTTGTGAAGGAACTGGTACAAGGAGAGCAGAAAAGGAGGGGTTTTCTAAATAGTAGAGTGTTGATTAACTACAGCCAACACCCATTAAAATACCTAAATAACATTCACAGGAAATCTGGAGAAGATTTATTATTTCAATGCTCAGTAACAGTATAGTCAATATCCAGAAGATTCTGCTGCTGGTGTTCCTAAGCAAGAAGAGCACTACAGGAAAAGTACTGTCAGTGATGTCATACTTAAACATTTTGTAATTTCCATCTGCTGTCATAGCACAAAAGGAAGTGAGACAGGAAACTGGAAAAAAAATTAAAATGATGGAGAAGTACATAACATCCACACACAAAGTATTTGTATGTATATACATAGAGATATAGGGTTGATCACAGAGGCTTAAGAGCCCAAAAACAAGACAATCTCCTGTTGCAGGAAGCAAATTGCTTCCTGAGGTCATTCTTCATAATCTCCAATAGCCACAGAGCTGATCACTCACCACACAATGATTTCTTTGTTAATGTAAAGGAAACAGTGCAGCCCTGGAAAGGTCAGTCTGATACTGCAGTTAATCACATCAGTGCTCTATTATTTGTACAGCACAGGGAATTGCAAAGCTTCTCACCTGACAAGCTTTAGTGTCAATAGTTACCTCAGGACTGAGAACAGCTTGTTGCTTAGGAATCGAGCTTGTTGTCAACCTCCTGACTAATTTATATAGTACAGAACAGATTACTTAAAATTTCATGTAATAGCTAGTGCTAACATTTTTATAGATGTGCACCTAATGCTGGAAGTGCCACGGGACTGTATTAAACACCATGTTTTACCTCTTCAGCGGCAGGAAAAGGAGGGTGACAGCAGACAAATTCTGCACCTACTCTTCACCACCCTTCAACAAGTGCAAATCACAAACAGTTACACCCAGAGAGACATCAGTGAACAGCAGCCAACATAATCCCAACAGCAGAAACTACTGGGTTACCCCAGCACATCGCTCTCTCTCTTGTATTTAAAAAAACTAAAGGCAATGTAAACCAACACTCTTGTGTTGGTTTTTTTTTAAAGATGCAGAAATTCACACAGAGACCTTGATTACACTAACACTTCACGATGTTCTGGGTTCAGAAGTTGTCTTTTCTCTACCAGAATAGAAGTCACATGCAAACAGATTTCTCTTTTTTTTCCTCCTTCCACGATACTCTGGGGGAAAGGAGCCTCTTCCAAAGCAGTGGCACAAAGGCCAGTGCACATGCTCTGCTTCAGAGCTCTAATCTGAAAATTGGGGAATGGAAGACAAATGAGGGGAAAAACAAACTCAGGCAAGTAATCATCAACTGGTGAAAAAATAATTAGTAAACACAGAGGAAATAAATGGAATTTTTTTTAATCGCTATCTTATCTTCAGATGCCATTGTACATTTTTTTATCCACGATAAAACAACAGATAAAAATGGGGAGGGGGAAAAATTAATAGAAGGTACCATACAAGAGACAGGAAAATTGACTGATGTCTACCAGGTGTTTTGAAGATACTTTCCAGTATTTTGTCAGGAACACCAAGAAAACAGAGGATTGGAATAAATCAGGGTTCCTGAACAGACTGCAACACCTGGGACCACCTGAATATATGTATCATGATTCAGTGTGAACTTCCAGTGCTGCCATGAAATGCACTCCAAAAGCCCAAGAAAGAACCCTGAGTGTTGTGACAATCTCTGATTCTGCATCACACCTGCATGCAGCCTGTGTCAGGGCCCTGCCACCCTCCTCCAGACCTTTTGCAGGGAAAAAAGGTGTGAGACAGTAATCTCCATGTCAACTTCTTGGCACTGAGTGATGGTTTCTTGTTTTATTTGTTATTTCTCAGTAACAATTTGTACTTTCATATATTTTAAATAAGGCATGATCAGAAGTTAACATGTATTTTGACAGATGAAGTTCTCAGAACACGGGTATTAAGAAAGCTTGATTTTTATGGAACAGCAATACAATTTGACCTTGGCTGAAATTCTCCCACTAGTAGAATTTCTCTGTTTGCTAAGCATGTAAATTACTGCTGGCTTCTTTCATACAATTATAGAATTCAAATGCTTTTTATAGGTCTATCTGCAGTCTCTCATTCAAACCCCAATGTATAAGAGAAAAACACTGCTAAATTCCAACTGATTTTATGCACATCAAAAAAAGTTGGGATATTTCAAGGTCATGCAATGTGCTTTCTGTGAAGAACAGTATTATTCCACATTAGATTCAAGATATTTTACAATTATTTCTGACATTTTTTGCAACCCCTACGTACCTCACACAAAAATATTGTTTGGAGAGGATAAAGCTTGACACAGGTACGTTTAATGACATTTTTTTTCTTTCCCCTTTCTTTTAGTCACCACCACAGTGACTAAATTGTACATTTGACTGCTAATTTCACTTCCAGATCAGGAGAGAAAGGTATACTTTCAGTTGGAATCACCGGCTGTGGATGTAATGACCAAAAAATATGGAAAAGTCGCTATCAACATTAAATAAGTGTGACCGTGTTCGCAGGGGTCCCAGGATGAGGGAAGAGATGAGGATCTGACTCCATGTTTCAGAAGGCTTGATTTATTATTTTATGATATATATTATATTAAAACTATACTAAAAGAATAGAAGAAAGGATTTCATCAGAAGGCTGGCTAAGAATAGAAAAAGAAAGAATGATAACAAAGGCTTCTGGCCTGGACCCTCTGTCTGAGCCAGCTGACTGTGATTGGCCATTAACTACAAACATCCAACATGGGCCAATCCCAGATGCACCTGTTGCATTCCACAGCAGCAGATAACCATTGGTTACATTTTGTTCCTGAGGCCTCTCAGCTTCTCAGGAGGAAAAATCCTAAGGAAAGGATTTTTCATAAAAGATGTCTGTGACAAACAAGAACATGTACAACACCTGAAGCAGAAAAGGCAAAGTACTTCTATAAGGTGAGTTGGCCTAATCCACCATCTCCATTAAAGAAACATATTCACCTATTCACCATCTCAACCCACAGAAGAGATCTTACCCTGTGGCAAACACCACCACGTTTCATTCAGAGATTTCACTGCTGTTAGATTGTGCAAGTGCCCAAAGGAATGACAGCCCACACACTGTGGATCCCAAGACAGGGTCCAACAAGAACTGTGGAATTGGTGTCCTCCAGAACATCCTTAGGGTACACAGCACTTTATTTCTTGATCTTCACCACCCAATAGCTATCACCAATCACTAAAATATCCCACAATGAAGACAGCAGCACAATGGGTAAGCAGATTAAATGCTCCTGTAAGAGCTCCAGGAACTAACACAGAACTACTTTTTGCATTCAGTTCTGGCAACCCTCCTCCTTACCACATTCAAACATAAATAAAGCAGAGTTATCATTCTGACTTTACAACTTCCATTGTCCTTGATCAAGTGCCAAATGAAGCCCCACAGCCTCTTTCAAGGAGCAGCACCAGCGCTTAGAGCAGATGCTCTTACAGCTACTGAACAGATGTCCCAGGGCAAAGCAGCAGGCACAGATGGCAGGCCTGCAAATATGTACAAACTTGGGGTTGCCATCTAGTCAAAACACTGTGCATCTGCTCACCATTGTATGGGAGAAGGTCACAAAGCCACGGGAGTTCAAGGATGGAAGCCCCATCCAACTCACACGTGCTGCAGCCACACTACCATGTGGGGCTTCCCAAATGCTGGGGAAAAAAATCACTGCCATAAAAATCAGACTGTTACTGCACAGAAACTTCTGGAAAATATCTGTGAGTCTGGCCAAGGCACAGCTTTTAATTTTGTCAATAACAATGCAAATTCAGGAAAAGTCCAGAGACAGTCATTTTGATGTCATCAGCTATAAATTGTAAATTCAGCAAGCTTCTGAAAAAAAATCAGTATATTTGGACTTGTTTGTGCACATAGCTTTTTCATTTCACAATAGCATTGTGCTATTTCATGATAAAAACGGCTTCAGGCAAGACTGTGCTTTAGCATCTTTGTAGAAACACTTCTTGATGTGTTTAGAGACAGGCAAAAAATCTGCATCCATTATCATAGGGATCTCAGGATTTTCTATCTACAGGGATTCTGTGATGAATCACAGGCCATTACTCCTTTGGCCTTTTGCTGCTCCTTACCACCAAGTGAGTGCACAGTGGGGCACACTGTGGTGGGTGTGCCAAGTGGCTCAGCCTGCACAGAGACATCAAATAACTGAGATTTTGTTTTAACATCCTCAGTGCAAAGCAAACCAGGCCAGGAGCAGGCACTGGGCACTGTGCTGCAGATAAGCTGGCAGGCATCCGCCCAGGCACTGCCCCTGTTGGTGATGAAGCCGTGGTGAAAAAAAGCAGTGCCTCTCAGAGAAAAGATCCATCTCCTCAAAGGAAAGGAAACACTCACTTTGCAGCTGTCACCACAGCTCTGTGTGGATGCAAAACCAGAACAAGTTACACCTGCCAAGGCAAATATTTCAAATATTTCAGTCGCTTCCACGGGCGCTGCTCCTGTACCCTAGTTACTATAAAGTGACAGGGCACAATCCCAAGCTCTGCAGCATTAACCACTGTGAAACATTGGATTTTGAAGAAATGCTCTCAACAGGCTCAAGCACACAGATCTACTCCTCTTAAGGAACACGTCTGGTGCAGCAGGAGTCTTGTGTGCCATGACTGTCACTGCCACAGTGGCCCTGGATGGTGAGACAGGGAAGCTTCCCTTGAGACATAAACTTTAAAGAATTTAGGGATTTTAGAGGAGCTGAGGTTTTAGTTAGAGATAAGCTTTATTGGAGTTAATCAAAATAAATGAGTAGGCCTTGATGAAGTTAAGAGTTAGTAGTTAACTAATAACTGATTGCTTGTCAACACAATGTTTGGTTAGCTGGGTTTATAATGAAGAATGTAGAAACTGATAAATATCTTTTAGGAACATAAGACAATTGTGGCCTCCTCTGTTCTGAAACCAACTGAAGATGGGGAATGGGAGTCCTACCAAGGGTTCATTTGTCAGATTTGCATTGAAAAGGCAGAAAGTTCAGAACGAGAAAGACTTCATTTACTTCCTCATTTTGGGACCCCTCCCCATGAAAGGGACCACCGACCCATTTCAAGGAACAAACTACTCATGCTTAATGGCTTTAGAACTAATTACCATAGGAAGAGGGGAATGGGATGTACCAAAATCATGAATATGCATTTGTATTTTGGGTATTCAATACCTGTACAGATAAAAGGGCTCTGTAATCACCTGTAAATTGTGGTGTGTATTTGGGAGCTATCCCACAATAAACACACACTTTCTAACTTTAA
The DNA here is from genome assembly GCF_037042795.1 of Molothrus aeneus. NCBI lineage: Eukaryota > Metazoa > Chordata > Aves > Passeriformes > Icteridae > Molothrus > Molothrus aeneus. The sequence goes on along the minus strand of NC_089651.1, from coordinate 2,618,579 downwards.
ACTGTTAGAGAGTCTTTGTCCATCACAGCTGAATATGGGTACTAGACCAATATCCATATTTTTAATAAATCACCCTAACATCCACACCTACAAACCATTCAAAGCTGCTTTTTACAGCTGGTTTGAATACAGACAGACCCAGAGGCTGCACAGCAAAGCCATACATGGCAAATGAAGCAATAAAGACTCACTGCTGTGGCAGAGATTGCACACTGATATCACGAAAGTCAGGCTGACATCAGGCAGCACAAAAGGTGCCATGAATAGAAGCATTACCTGTGACAAAGAAATTGGTTGCTAAAAATCAGATTAATTTTCTACAAAGGGAAACACAAAAGGTGAATGCCATATATTGGCATCACCTACTCCATTCCAAAAGTATTCCCTCTATGCAGGAAAATCCAATATAGCCAAAATGTGATACTAAACACTTTCAAACTTCACAAGTAAAAGCCTGAAAGTGCAACATCACTGTGCTACTGGCTACCTAAATGAGGTTCTTCCAAACATTTCTATCCTTTCATTTCAAGCAAAAGGAACTCAGTCAATTAAGTGACTTTATTTTTCTATTCAGACCACTCTGAGGACAAGAGTAATTGTGTTCTACCAGCATAGTTTGAAACATTTAACAATAAAAACTCCCACACTGACATCTTCTATTAGTACAGAATATTTATTAACATTTTGTCTTTTGTTCTGCCCATCTTATACATGACAGCTGGGCATGCAAGCTGCAAGGCATAAAGCATTTATGATGTGTTTGTGTACCTGCAACTAGGCAGAGGTCACCCTAATACAAATTTACTTTCCTCTTTGATCAGATAAAGAAAAAAGTAACCCCAACATCTGCCTGCCAAGTAAAAGACAGCTGGAGTCAGAGCTGGTACAAAGCAGCTACAGATTTCCATGGCATGTGTTGTGAGGATTGACCTTCAGCATTTTTGTTTTCATTTTATATGTCTAAAAATCTACCTTCACCATGGCTGAAACCTGCCTACTGGCTGAAATAAAAAAAAAAAAAAAGAAAAGCCTGGTTTCTCACCTAGTCCTAATAAACCAAGTAGGAAGTTTCACACTGCACCTAAAAATAGAGCAGCATGTTGGCAGGCTTCAGAGCTAGCCCAGTCAGCAGGACAGGAAAGAGTCTGGCTGGAGTCAGCTGAAGTTAAGGCTCCTTAAATGTATCTCAAAAAAAACCAAGAGAAATTTTTTTTAACTAATGAGGTCTGTCACCTGAGTAAAAGTACTCAGTTGAAAAGTATTTGAAAACAAATTACCCTAATTGCAGTGTCCCTAGAAGAAAGATTCTTCCCTCTAATCCCTGAAATTCAGCAGCTCTTCGGTGATTTCTTACATTATGACAAATTCCACACGTTGCAAAACATGGAATATGCCAAAATCATCTTAGGCCTGGCCTGGTCAGTATTCTTTAGACACTTTAAGCTGGCTTGTTAAGACTTTTCTAATCAGCAAGAAAGGAAACTTAATCAGTGGAACAATTACCTACCCTAATTGAAGAGCAGGCTAGAACTAATAAACTATAAGGATGTAGTAAATCAGTATGTCCTTGTATGCCTATTTATACATTACCAACTTGGCAAAAACCTCAAGGTCCATGCATCCCTTAGCTGAACTATCTCCATTGTAACATTAAAAAATCACACCCAGAGCTCATGAAGCCACCTGCCCAGGAAGACCCTTCCCTTGGACAGGCCCAGAAGTTAGCTGAGATTACAAAACCTGCATGGAAACTACTAACCAGTAGTAAATACTAACCAGTACCAGGGCTGTACTTGGGAAGTTACCAAATCTGGATTTCTGTGCACAAATAACAGTGTGGGAAGCCCTGTTGGTGCACTTGGTTTGTGTGAAACCATGGAGTGCCCAGGCTCGTGCAGATCTGAAATAAATAATTGACGTCTTGTCACAGACATCTTTTATGAAAAATCCTTTCCTTAGGACTTTTTCCTCCTGAGTAGCTAAGAGGCCTCAGGAACCAAATGTAACCAATGGTTATCTGCTGCTGTGGAATGCAACAGGTGCATCTGGGATTGGGCTCATGTGGTTTTTTCTCATTAATGGCAAATCACAGTCAGCTGGCTCTGACAGAGAGTCTGAGGCAGCTGCCTTTGTTATTCATTCTTTTCTGTTCTATTCTTAGCCAGCCTTCTGAGATGAAATCCTTTCTTCTATTCTTTTAGTGTAGTTTGAATGTAATATATATCCTAAAATAATAAATCAGCCTTGTGAAACATGGAGTCAGATGCTCGTCTCTTCCCTCAACATAAGACCCCTGTGAACACGGTCACAGATGTCTCTCTCAAGTGTGTAATTATTGACTTGTTGCACACTGGGTAGCAGACAACAAACACATTTCTCCTGGATTCTCTGGGAAAAAAAAAAAGAAAATCTCTTCATTTGCCCTCTCTCAAGGTCCAGTCCATGTCTGCCCTCAGTCCCAGGGGCCTCCACCTTCCCTGCCCCACTGCCACGAGCTCTGGCAGCTTTCCACAGCCAGCAATCATCAGGGCAGGCACTGCCACCCCCTCCCTTTCTGGAGACAGTGCCTGGAGCAAAGAGAGCACGCAGGCATCATTAAAAAACTGCAAATAAAACCCAAAAAAGCAGACATGTCACCAGACTACCGTCAACCACGCAAAGGAACATTAATAACATGGTGCAGACATCTAAATGTCTTATTAACCAGGGGAGTTAACATTCCAAACCAGCAGCCCAAACTCAGCAGACAGTTTTCAGAAAGTTGCATTTAGTGTAAGTTTGAGACATTCTGGTTCTTTGCCTGGATCAGAGGGTCATAAAACAATCAAACAGAATAACTCAGCATGTTGGAGGAGGCTCCTGGGGGACCCACACATCCCGCTCCTGGCTGACCATAACATTTCTGCACTGTCCAAATTCGGGTTTTAACAGTTTCAAACTGTCAGCCATTCTCCTCCAATTGCCAGCATGGTCCAATGGATGTGTTTCTACAGCTGGTTATGAGCAGCATGTTAATGCTTCAGAGAGACAACAATTGTCAGCCTAGTGTCCATAAAACACCTGCTCTCAGCAGGAAGCCACAGGATGGAAGGTAACTCCTCCAGTAGTAACTCCTCTCTCACAATGCTTAAATCAGTGGAAGATTTATGTAACAGTGTATACATTCTTCTTCACTTTAACCTTTCAGGTACTTTAACCCCAAGAACAGAAGCAGGTGAGCACAATGCTATTTGCATTTGCATCTCTAAAGACCTTCTGAGAAGGAAAACATGTAAATGCCTCACATATTTCACATCAGCTCATTCAGAGGGGTGGAAGTAAGGCTCAGTCTTCAGCTATTCTCCTTACAGCTTTCCAGTTTAGCAACTCCACATATAAATATTCATAAAGATGTGCCCTTTACCCTAAAAGAAAAAGGTTAATGGATACATCTGCAGAGTTTTTCCTTCCCTTTCTGAATCCTGGGCATCTTGGAATCCAATATTCATATTGGAATATTATTCTCCGTCTTGCAGAGAATAATCTAAAACATAGCAGGGAGTAAATCCAATTTTTCAGGTTTACTACTAGGGTCAGAAGTCATTTGCAGAGGCTTCTCTTCATCAGCGAGGTTTCAGTGAATAATTTAACTAGCTTATTACTCCTTTGTGTTTTTAATTAAACATATAATGGCCTGGTAGCTTTCCAGCTGTTATTTGTGAACATACAGCTTTCTATCTGCTCCTCAACAGCCTCAGGAGGCATTCATGGTGTCACCTGGGGCAAGTACCCAACAACGGACTGGAGTCTCATCCTATTTCGCCTCCCCACCCAAAACTGACCTGCAAGGAATGAAAGTCTCACTATGAGCCTGGCACATTTATCAGACTCCTCCTGAATATTTATATCAACACAGCTTGCTGCTACATAGTGAAGGGGCAGATTTTGGACTCAGTAAATCCATTTCACTGTAGCAGTACAAGCAGCTTACAGGTTTCCAGATATTTGGCATGGCATCAAGTTTCTGAATTTCAGGTCCTGGACGTAGAGGTTACAAGCATATTAAAAAAAGGAAAACAAAAAAAAAAGGAAAAATTTAGGAAAAAAGTTTTTTAATGCTTCCTGTAACAAAATCTTTGAAACAATCATCTTATGACTCAGTTCTTTGTTCTGTCATGGTGACATCTCCCATTATGAAACACTCTTCAGAAAGAATGACATATGGGACCCTGAACATCCTTGACACATTTCTCCAGATGCTGATCTTGGCCAGTGGTGGAGAAGAACCATCAGCATATCTCAAACTCGGAGATTAAACAGCTGAAAGGCAATGCTGACTCCATCTAATTTATGTCCTTGGGCGCTGGACCATGCGAGGCCAGAGCAGCTAAGGAGCAGGCAGACACAGCTTCAGGTGAAACTCTATTAAATCACTGTTGAAATGAGGAATTCATTGTGGGTGGCATTTTAAATATCTTGGTGGCCTTTTCTCAGTGTTTTGGTGGTCTAAAGAGTCAAAGGTTGTGAGCAAAATAGCTCACAAAGCTCATCTGGGAAGAACTGGCTAGCACAACTCAGTGATCAAAACAGTTTCCACCTTCTGCATCCCCAAGTAACATGTCTGTCCATTCTATATTATTTTTTATTACCTCTGATTTAGGAAAGAAACCATAATCCTCAGATTTACCACTATATTCCACATAACTATACACACAGACCGCACAAACTATCAGACTCTCCAATTAGAATTTCTCTGCATTAATTAAGATTTCGATTTTACAAGATTTATTTTAATACATTTGAAGCATGAAAACAAAGTCTTTATCATCATTAAACTGATTCAACAAAATGTTAACAAAGATGCATTGTAATCATTGTCCTGCCCATCAAATGATGACACAAATTAACAGCAGATCTCTAATTGCTACAAAATATCCATTCAGAACAACAAAATAGTATATCTAAATGACTGACTTCAAGAAAAGTTGTATTAATCTTATTTTATGATCTTCAGTTTAAGAGCTCCATTCTCTTGGAAAATAAAAATCTGCTAAAACTTATTAGAGAAATTAAATTTACAGCGGGCATTCTAAGCCTTACTACCTTAGGACAATCATCTCCACTACATCAAAAAACAGAATATATGCACACACATTTTCATTGCTTGGAATAACACCTATTTCTCATCTATTAAATCTGTGTACAACAAAAAAAGATATTTCCCATAGAGATATGAACTCCACAGCTAACAGAGCTTCTTTTTGTCACTTGTTGCTGAAGGCTTGAACTTTTAATTTGGCCACTTTTGGTATGTTGGTAAGTTTCAAAAAGCAAGCCTTTAACTATAATATCTCCTATTTTGCACAAAGAAAAGAAATTGAGAAGAGTTCTTGGGTTTTCCATGGTCAAAACTATACTGGTTAGGGAACAATTGCACCCTTACACTTGTTCCCACACATCTTGCTCCTGATGAAATAAAGATACTCTTTATTGTCCTCTTTGCAGTGTCTGTTTTCATAGACATGGGGAAAATTGAAAAAGATTGACCAAAAAATGTGATGTCATCAAGAACAGAGCCATGATAATTATCAGAAGCTTAGCAGGAGCCACAATTAATAAAAGGCTTGCCCTGTGTCTGCACCCACTTCAGTTCCCACGCAAAGCTACAGAGTGGAGCTGCTAGAGAAACACTAAAAATTATCAGCCTGAAAGTTCTGATTTAATGTAAGCATGGTGCTCTTCAGTAGTGCCCCAAATCTTTGCTCTCTGCTTCTCATCCATGTTAAAAAATACTTTCTCCATTGTCATCCACTTTATTGATTTCTGTCATCACAGATCTGGGGTCTGAAGCAGGATCCTTACCAAGGTCTGAGCAGCAGCCTGACAAACAAACAATGGCTTTAAGGGATAAACAATGAGCCCAAAAAAGAAGGATAGCCACAGTAATCCACCTGAAGTAACAGGAGTCAGGAGCAACACCAGACATGCCTGTTCTGACTCCTGCATGGAATTACAGAGACTGAAACTTCCTGTTACTACACAGAGCTACAAAGGTTCAACTGAGACCAGCAGGCAATCCTTCAACTCTATGTATTTTTAAGCAGATGTCATAATTTTAAATATTATAGATATCCTCAGCACCAGAGAGGACAACAGCAGTGTATTTTGTTCAACCAAGATTACTCCTGCAGAGCACATCTCCCTACAAGCCTCTGCCTGTCAAGATAGAGGACTCCAGGAGCTGCATTCAGTAGATGCCATATCTAAAAATCCATGTGCCTTGCATTGTATAATCACCAATGCCTGTCTAGTTTGACCTTGGATTTTGCTAAGTGCAGGCATGTGATAGCATTTTTCTGTTCCATGGCTGTCCTCAATGTCCCCTTTCTCAAATAAATAATAAACAAACTCTTAACATGGCAAACTGATCCTGTTAACCATGACTTCAAAAGGCCTGAAAAAGCTTGGAGAAATTAAGAAGTAATGCAAAAGGAATGATAGAGTAAGAGAAGGAGAACAGGAAGAGATGGAGGGAGGGATCCCTCTCTAATGTAAAACAATATTCTTCTAGACTGAGACAGTGGCCTGAAAATTGTAAAAAGGAATAAAGTGAAAGAAAGAGCAATAAGAACGAGTGGTGACAGAAAAGTACAGCAAAGTCCTCCCCTTAACTGGGGAGCCCTGTCTGGACATCTCTGCTGCTGCACTAGCAAAAGGCACCACTGACAATCTGGCCATGATGAAGTCACTGCCTTCTCCTTCATACACTTTCTCCACAAAAAGGCCAACTGGGGTAACAACTGAGTATCAAGTACATGATTAAGAGAAATATCAGTAGGACTTTTTTTAATAGAAGTGCTGCAGAATAACTAATATTAGATTTGAAATGGGAGCAACCAAAGAATGTCCCATTACTTTAATTACAACAGAAAAGACCAGCACTAATCCTTTTTGTGTCACACTAGACACAAAGGTCCTTCAAGACCTAAGAAATTACCAAAAAAGCATTCACAAAGTTACAAACAGCAGACTATAAGAGACATACATGAAATAGGAGTACAATGTATTTATGTAGGGAAGAAAAGATACACAGTATTGCATGGAAGCACAAGTAACTTAATTGCTTAATAGCTTAGTTACTGCATCTCAAAGAAAATGTATTCTTTTATAATGTGATAAAACATAGTGAAGCAAGAAAAGTGCAAGTTTAACTTTTATGAAAAAGCAAACTCCTAAAGCACATATAATAAACTAGCCAGGAAAATTGCATTACAAGGTTTGTAACTTCCAAAGTGCATTGCATCTACACTACATTGGTTTTGATCTTTCTGTTTAAGTTATTTTACAGATTGGGATACATAAATAATTAATTCCTCCTATAACAAAAAAAAAAAAAAAATAAGAGCTAGAAAAAAGTAGCAAATTGCAAACTGTGAAGAAAGGCTCTAACTTGCATGTTAGATTTTACATCTACCATTTCAACACATTGTCCAAACAGAGCACTGAGCATTCAGAATCTTTTATGTTGCTGCTGCAAGAGAGAGAAATAAATTGCTCTTACCTGTGCTCCAACTCTCGGATGGACAAGATAACTCCAGAAGTCGATGCCTTTTGTTGCAGAGTGGCCAGAAATGTGAACTCACTTCTATTCTGGAAGAGCTGGATTAACTTCTCAGTCACGTGGGGTGCTGCATGGATTTCTCTTTCTGTATCTAAGAATTTTATTTTTAATAGGAAACAAAAAAAAAAAAGGGAAATAACAGTCTAGTAAAAGTGCTGAGTCAGAAAGATTCAGATTACATTTTTCATTTTCACAGCAATATTTTTTATTTTTGAGAGTCATCCACCATGGTGCACCACTGCATTTTATTCAATGAAAAAACCCAAATGCCATCTCTGTCAGCATGCCCACTTGTCAATTTGACAAGTTCACAACTGGTCAGCTACTGATTTTCTGATGGATTTTTTGACGGGATGCTGAGCCATTTGTGTCTGCTGCGAGCAGATTAAGTTGCTGTAAATAAGGTGTGCTGCAGTCAAATAAACAGACCCCTAAATTCAGAGATCTCAGGCACTGCCTCTCCCAACACAATTCAGCAAGCTCCAATTTCAGTTTTCACCAGTGACTCTGTTTCCACCTCTCCCTCGTACATCACAGGAAATCTGTCCTTGCACAGTGTAAGGCAGAGATGTATTATTGCTAATAATGCTATATGGCTGTGCTCCTGCCTGAGAAATAAATACAAGACACGCTTGCAATCCATGGCTGTTTCAGGGATTTCTCTCTTTAAACAAGCAAAGTATGACAGCTCATACAATATTTATTAAACTACAGCCTGACCAGGCCGATGCAGAAACATTCCAGCCTCGCCAGTCCTGACGATGGCCAAGCAGCATCACACCTTCTCACAGCTGATCTTCTAAGATTCAAATGCATCATCCCCCACCACATTCATTTTTAACTCATCCTTTTATTCACTATACATCATCATTACAAAGGACAATTAATGACAAAGCGGAGAAATCACGGCATTTCACCTTCCCACTCATTGCCATGTCTCTCATGCTGGGCTTTTTCACATTTTTGCAAGACCTGAGCCACTTGCAGTTCCTGGATGTCATAACCAATTAGAAACCCTCTGTGCTTGCTTTCCAAAGGTTTTACTGGGAAGCCAAAAATGCTGGCACAAAGTCTCAGCTAGTAGAAAACCAGAGAAACTCCAGTGAATGCTGAGAATCCAGCCCAGCATGCATGATGTAACACACAAAGGAGTGATGAAAATTACAATTCAGAATTTCACTGTAGAAGGAGGAAAAAAAAATCCTCAACACTTTAAAAAGGCTCCATTGTGTCATTGAATGAGGCTTTGCAGACAGAAAGGAGAGAGACTGGCTTGGAAAACAACCAAAAGCCTCAAACACACCACTACTGAGGGGATGCCATGGACTGAAACCAAACTCCAGGGAAAAAGCATTCAAGCATGTTTGGTAATTGGGTGTCTCCATTTGTCCTGTGCAGCCTAAAGCCCTCCAAAGGAGCTTGCACACCAAGACTTGGACTCTGAAAGGCTTACTGGTGAAAAGTACCAGTTTTAAGACATCCAAAATCACTAGGCATCATTTAAAAATCTTTTCCAGGGGCTCAAATTCCCCTGATAAAAAATATATAGTGCCCACTTTACAGCAACAAACTATTTATCCACTTTTACCAGAGCAGAGGATAAAGCTTCCAGGAGCAGAAACCATCTCCACTGCCATCCTATAGTGGAATAGAAAAAAAAAAAAACAATCCAGCACAGAAGACCAGATTTTGTCTTTATCTATTAGCTTTTTCTATCTGCATCATTATCTTTACCTAGCAGGTGTTATTACTGGTCATAAATATCATGCAGTTTCTTTTTAAAAAGCTGACACAAGAGATACAAAACTATGTCTCCCACAGACCCATAAATTCACCAATATCCAGTTTGCTATCTACAGAAACAGGCAACACACTGGTAGCCTGTTCCAAGGCACAAGTAAGACTCAGAGGTAAAATGTCCCAAGACCTGACAGATTAAGATTATTATCATTTTTTGAAGGTTAAAAACCTTCATATCTTACTTTTTTTTTTCCTTGAAGGTGTTACCAGAAATAAAATATGACTTAACAAAGCTTTCAAAAATTCTTTCACATGAAAGAATCTGCCTTTCGCAGGCAGTGCTGTCAGTGGAACATATATGTTTAAACTTCAGTCAAGCCTTGCAAAGTACAACAGCTTCCCATTATAGGAAGGCCCACATCCCACCACCCATCCATCAAACTTTATACAAAAATATAGGGCTCCTTGCTCAGAATCATCCATGGTTCATCAGTGCACTGACTATTTCAGTTAGAAACACACTTTGAAATATTTTGCTCTTCTCTACCACCTCTTCATAGATAAGAGTACACCAAAACCACATGAAACACAGATATTCATTCTCTGCTGATTAAAATCAGTAAGATCCAGAGTTCTGAAACTCCAGAATGTTGGGCCAAAACCACTGGGTAACAAATAGTATTTACTAAGTGCTTGCAACTCTGTGCCAGTGTAATTGGTGCAAAGGGAGTTACACAACCAGGCTTTTAGAAAATTGACACACATCTAAGTATACTGTGTATATATACATATATATACACACACATATATATATATATATATGTTTATATATATATATGTTTATATATGTATGTATGTATTTGGGAAACAAGTCCAGCCATTACCAGCATCCTGGGACATCCCTAATGCAAGCCAGGTGAAAAATGTACTTGCTGATGCAAAAATGTCCATAGAAGTGCTGCTTTCCCAGCCTGATCTCAGTGCCTCCAAGGGGACTCTCCCACTAGCTCCATGGTGAGATGCTAAATGCAATTGCACCCATGAGCGGGGAAGGGCAGCAAGGCTGGGGGGATCCAGAGGGCACAGAGCCTGGGATTCTGGAGCTGAGCACAGCCTGGGCTTGCAGCTGGAGCCCCAGGGCTGGGAAGGGGAGGTTTTGAGGCCAGCACTGCCACAGCCCAGCTCCTGTGCCATGGCACAGCCACCTGCCCTCACACACAGCATCCCCAGGAACACTGGGTTTGTGTTCTGCTTGGTTTCTGCAGAAAACACCGTACAAATGAGCTGGGAGTACAACCCATTTAGAATAAGAGCCTTCTATTTTCAGGTAGATTTTCCCACTTCAAATAGAAAAAAAAAAAAAAAAGAAAAAAAAAAATTGAGAATGCATACACCCCCTCACCACAGGCACCTGAAAGGTAAAATACTTTTTATGCTCTCTATAAAAATAACTGTCTGCTTGTAATGAAATGTCATATTTCCTACATAATATAGAACAATATAGGTTTATACAGCAATCTTCAGTGAAACATCGCTTCATGCTTGAATGATAATGCAATCTCAGCAAAATAAATAAACAGAGATACGACTTTCATATGCCCTTCTATGTGATTATATTTTCTTAATTTGAAATAGTGACTGTCTGGAGGGTTTTTTAAAACATACCAGGGTGTTTCTAAAATTAATCAAGGAAAGAAAGCAAGCATATTTGCAAGTCCAAGAGGCAGAAATCATCTCAGAGCATCAAGTAAAGGCAACTTTCTACCTTCAGCAGAACAAAAGCACAAGACGCACCTATATCAGAGAGAGCATATGCGCAGCTTGATTTTAATTCTTAAGCTGTGGGTCCAAAGAAGAAGAGCCAAACACCAACCAAAGGTCCAGTTTGCCAGAACAGACAACAGTAACCATTTAGGTACTGACACCTTCCCTCCCTAGCACCATGTCCCCCACCACCAGGGATGCTACTGTAGGGCGATAGAACATAAGTAAATAAAGGGAGTTTAAAACGTAATTTACCTCCTCCTAAAGAGTTGCAGCTGAGCTAATTATTGAGTATTAGGAGCAGGCCTGATGTTAACAGGCTGCAGCTGTGGCCAATCAGAAGAGTGTTATAAAAGAGTGGATTGGTTGGCCAAGGGGGAACTGGAGCCAGTTGGCTGCTGTGAGGGCAAGGAAGAGTCAGTGCCTAGAGGAGGTACAAAACTCTGGCTATATGGAACCCTTGCAGTGTAATGACAATAGAAATCTTGCACTATGATGACAACCAATGGTGACCCTGATGTGACTTGGGAGAAAAAGGGCTTTAATACTAAACTATGTGACCTAGCAGTGATTTGGGGAAAAAGGACTCAACTATATGACCCCGTAGATTTGTGAAAAAGAGCTCAACTATATGACCCTGTGGATTTTGGGAAAAGGACTTAAATACTAAACTCTTGGTAAAATATATCAATTGCAGATATTAGTGTTTGTTAAATATGAGTCTAAAAGATTTTGAAGATAGGTACTTGGTAAACTGAGAAAAGCTGCAACACTGAACCAACACTCAGGAATATATATATATTTGTACCATAATATGTTGTCTGAACATTTGCATAACTCTCAGCTCTAAATGAAATAGATGAATGTGTCATTATGTTAATTTATTTGAACATGTCCTTCTAGAAATGCTGCAACTCGCTAATTAAAAGAGAAAGGGGGAATTGTAGGGGGATAGAACATAAGTAAATAAAGGAAGTATAGAATGTAATCTTATCCCCTAAAGAGTTGGTTGAGGGGAACTGGAGCCAGTTGGCTACTGCAAGGACAAGGAAGAGTCAGTGCCTAGAGGAGCTGCCTATGAAACTCTGGCCATATGGAACCCTTGCAATGTAATGACAATAGAACTCTTGTAATATAATGACAGCATGCCACCTTGCCTTGTCCTGGATGCCCTGTCCCCTGAGAGCCCATTCAGCCCCCACAGCCCTGCCAAGCCAAAAAGAGCTCCAGGAGGAAGCAGCAGCCAGGGCTGCCCTGCCACAGGGGCTCAGCACCCACAGCACCCTGAGCCACACAGAGAGATCTCACCCACACTGGAAGTACTCCCAACACTCACCAGCAGCACCTTCAAAAGAAGTCTCAAATTTAGGGGGGTTTTCACTTCCCCATAAAACCAAAGGAATGGCGATGCTGCTCTGGGGGCAGTGATGTTGGGCCAGACTTTACCTCATTCATACAAACCATTCACACATTTCAGGGCACACTAACCCTAAATGCCAAATGGAATTAGGTACAATAATGTGAAAAATGCATGTATTTTATGATTGGCTTTTTGCAAATATTAAAATGAATATTATATGCGTTGTGTTAGAAAGTGATGCTGTATTAATTCTCTTAAGTGCTGTGTTAAATATAGTTTTAGGTTATAAAAAATGTTAAAATAGAAACTGTGCTATGTAGGATACTTTTTTTTACAGAAAGGACTCGCACTGAGATAGCAGCCACAGGACACCTGAATCCTTCAGAGAAAGAGAATTTATTGCTCCATTATCAGGAGAAATGAACTTCTTCCTGCCTCGAAGGTGCTGTCAGGATTCAGAGGAAGAAGCTGACACTGCCCAGACAGAATCCTGTGTTTGAATGGAATTTATGCATCATGGATGAGGTGTATGAATATGCAACATGTTATTGTTTTTAAGGGTTAATCCTCTGTTAACGTGGGTCCTTTTTTGGGCTCGTTCTGCCCAGAAAAAGGTACCCGGACATCCATAACTCTTTGTTTTTATTGTCTCATATTGTCCTAATCCAAATTGTCCAAATTATTATTAATTGCATTACTATTTTTATAACCATTTTATTACTATTAAACTTTTAAAATTTTAAAAACAAGTGATTGGCATTTTTCACAATAAGTCAGGATCAGCATCAGTCCTCACCCCGCCTGATTTAGACCTTCAAGTCACATCTTCGTGTGTGGATTCAACACTCTTTGCATCACCTGCTCTAGCAACTCAAAATTAAACCTCAGGCTTCTGCCATTTGTAACCCTGAACACATCAGAAACCCCAGTTAGGAGAAATTCAGGAGTTGGCATCAGCTCCATTAATTAAGTGTAATAAAATCACCACCACACAGAAGGAGAAAAAATGAGTTAGAGAAGGAGCAGGACAATGCTAGGAAAGAAAGCAAAGGTCTTGCCAAGTCTCCTTTGACAGTGGCAACAATCCACAGCACAAAGGGAAATACATGACCATTTGGGATGGAATTTTAAGTGATGAGAAATGTGCACCAGTTGTTAAAAGCCACATACCAATCCATCTGGAGAATAATTTTTCTTTAATAGATGCTTCCATTAGCGGAAAAATACTAAAATTCACTTCTGAATCAACTCATTTTCTAAAGCAATAGGTACATTTTATCATTCACTAGCCTGCTTGAATACCTTTTACTTCCCTTGGCAGAGAACATACTGCAGAACACATTGCTTTATTGGGAACTTCAATCATTTTTAAAGCTATTTGCTTCAACATGCTTTCATTAGAACCATTGAACAGTCACTCTGGACAAGCAAGTAGAAATTAATCCTGCAACGGCAGAAAATCCAGATTTAAGCTATAGCAATTAAAGAATTGAATGTTACAGGTTTTTTTGCTTTTACCTTGCTATGGGCAAAATCAAATAAAATGAAAACTGTATTTAAAAAAACAAAACAAACAGAAAATCATCCTGGTTCCCCACTTTTTCTTAAGTCACCAGCTTTACAAAAATGAGACCAAGATTAGAAGGATGATCCAAAACTAGCAACACTCAGTGTAGGCAGTCCCTAACACTTGCTGAGGATGAAAACACACAACAGCATCACAAAAACATTCTTGTTCACTGAAGCAGGTGCTTCACCAAAGCCTCTGAGTCAAGTGGGATCCAATGCACCAACCCCCTTCCTGCACACTGGTCTCACAAAACATCTTTTGAAGAACTGGTAAAAAACACAAAAAACCACAAAAAAACCCACGAACACCAACAGTGCAAAACACTAGTGATAAATGCCCATTCCCACTCACTTCCACTCTTCTAAAAGCACTCCTCAGTCCACACAAGTCACAAACAGATACAAAAATCCCCAGAAGGATGATAACACTAATTATGGGGATCATCTCCAAAAAGAATCATTTCACTGCCAAGCAGAGAAATGCTTCAGGTACTTGACCCTGCCTCCCTACCAAGGGCAAAATGTAGATGTCTGCAGATACCACCAATTTTTTGGTTTGAGCTATGGGGATAAATTCACATAAATTTCTCTTGATATGCTAAGAAAATAGAAGACTTCACCTGCCAGCAACCTAAAAGAGAGGGGTCAAAACACCTCCCCCTTCTCTGAAAATCTCTGCTACCAGGGAGCACCAAAGAGGGCATGATGTATTCTCATAAGCACGTCTCTGCTTCTGAGCATTCTCGCCAGCATGAAAAGACACTGTAAATGTTTTTGCCTTGCTAGCTCCACTCAGAGTCAGTAATAAACAGTAGGAAATCATGTTCAACAGCACAGCTTCCTAAATAATGATTATTCATTGTAAATCACTTTTTACATGTTGCTTCAAACAGTGTTTCTCAAGAATAAGATCCGTCTGCAGTGAAATGCTTGGTGATTTTAATATGCAAGCCTCCTACAGAGATGATGTCTCATTTTAATTATTGTTTCGGTTTAATGGGTTTTCATTAAATTAGAGGATGGAGCAATTACCAGGGTGAACTGCTAATGTCACAAAGGTAAGTTCCCATGACTATACAGCAAAAGCAGTTCCACTAGAGAAGGTGGAAAAATAGTGTTATTCCATGTAAACTCTGCTTTTGCATCATGCCAAACTACCCCTGGCTATACGTGCTCATTTATTGCTGTCATTTTGATAAACATGTTTGTAAACTAGTTTACAAATAGGTCTCCCCTAACAAAATTCACCTAGCATTTAAAATTATATATGCACCTATAAATAAAAATCCTTTCAGGAAGCCACTGCAAACCCAGCCCTAAAACTCCAGTTGCCAGGAGCAGGAGAATTTTGAGTCACTGAAATCAAACAGAGAATACTTATCAAATCATAGTTTCTCCTCAACCACTAATTTAGCTGATTTAGTGGCTTAGTATCACACTCTTCACTTCTTGAAAATTGCCTTGACTTGAGCACCAGCTAGAGTGACCACACTCATGCTAATTAAGTAGATGTCAGAGAGTCTTAAGTCCTTTGTTTGCTTTATCAGCGTTTCAAACTGCACCGGTGCAGAAGAGATGAGAATCTTCACTCCATGTTTCAGAAGGCTGATTTATTATTTTATGATATATATTGTATTAAAAGAAAATGATATACTGAAACTATACTAAAGAAAGAGAAAGGAGACATGAGAAAGCTAGCAAAGAATGATTATACAAAACCTGTGACTGACCAGAGTCCTGACACAGCTGGCTGTGATTGGCCATTAATTAAAAACAATTCCCATGGAACCAATCAAAGATGCACCTGTTGGTAAACCATCCCCAGACCACATTCCACAGCCAGCAGATAATCATTGTTTACATTTCTTTTCTGAGCCTTCTCAGCTCCTCAGGAGAAAAGTCCTAGCAGAAGGATTTCCATAAAATATGTCAGTGACAGCAGCCAGCCACAGGTGCCTGACGTGGCTGGGCAAGCACAGCAGCAGAGCCTGTAGCGAGAAAATTCCCGTGGGCCTCCTCCCTCCAGGGCTTCCTCCTTGGCTTTTCCACCCACAGAGGCAGAAAGAGCAAGGGAAGCACTGGAAGGAAAGCAAGGGAAGCTCTCCAGCAGCACAAGGAGAAGCAGCAGCCTGGTTCCACTCGAAGGCCAGCTGAGGACTGGCACTGTCACCAACCCAAGTGGCTGCCATGGACCAACACCAGACACCTGCAGGCAGCCAAGGGCCTTGGAGCAGCTCTCCTGCTGTCACCAACAGCCACCACTGTGCTCAGGCTACACTTCACCTGTTGCTCAAGGCAGCCACTTGAACCTTATTTCAAGTATTTTAAGCAGCTGCTGAGCTCATCTTCTCAAGTAGGCTCCGTTCCTTCCTCAAGGGATTCATGCTGAAATCAAGACTGTTTACAAATGGTTGATCCCTTAAATTAAACGCTTTGTTGAAATGCTCCAGAAGTTCACTATCACTAAAAGCACATAATCTGCTCTTAAATCATGTGAGTTAATCAAATTACATGTGTTGTCAGTTAATTAGTTCAGGAGTCACTGATTGTATCAACTTTCCCACTGCTTACCTACATTAGATAAGGTTATCGTGTTACTGTTCCTGTAAAGATTGCTCTTTGCCAATTTGTAAAATAACATTTTAACAGAAAGAACGTGGACTTACACCAGCAACACTGTGAACAGAGCCAGTAGCAACACTGGGAAAATTCAGGAATTGCCAAGAACCATTCCCAGGGTGCTATCCATTTTGCTGGAGGAATACTGGCCATTCCAAGGACCTATTTCAAGAATATATTAAATACTAATGTCACACACAAATAATGAGCCACTCGAAAATATGGCTTCATGAAAAAGCAAGATAAACAGTTTTTTCCTCCCCTTCTACAAAGCATTTTTAAATATGCTTGAAGTCACACAAAAATATTAGAGATTACTTTTAAAAAATTATAATATATATCAAAACTTGACAAAATACAATCTGCATTTGTTTAAAGGAAACTTACGGTGGCACCAGAAGGTGAGGAGCCCCTAGAACTAAAAATCAGAAACAGGAGATAAGTTTTGCAAAAAACTACTAATTGTAGGTTTGGTCTTATTTTCTCCCATTATAACTCCATGTGTGTTTGTAATCCAGAAATAAAATATAAAGTTAACAGAAGAGAGAGACAGATCCACTTACATTTTTGAGCAGTAGGTAATAATTCTGATTTCTCATTGAGCACTATTCTTTCTTCCAGGTAATAACAAATACTGGTCCAATAATGGCAACAATGTTTAGAAAAAAAACCCACAAGTACTTCTGAAGTGCTTTATGATTCCTAAGTTTTCTATGAATTTAACAGATACAATCAACAAATAACCCATTTCAACAAAATTTTAAGATCCAGATTCCACAGGAGCAGGAAACAAGGAGAATGCTAAGTTACTCTGACTTTGTTGAAAATCCCAGTCTAACTTCAGCAAAGCCATACAGAAATTAAAATTTGCCTCCCTAGTGAAAACCTGCACTCTTAAATGTGTAAATCAAAATACTACTTGAAATAGTTCATTAAAAGGGAAGTTTCAGCTAAGCAGAAATCTGACTTGGTTTCTTCACTGTGGAAAGAGGTTACTATCCTAATGCAGCTAACAGACCTGGGTACACCCACACACAGGTTTTAATTTCCAGTCATTTTATCACATGAATAATCCAACTAAAGGCAATGAAATTATCCTTGGAGTTGGAAGCAAGCATATGCTGAAGTGCTCTCTTGGTTCACAAACTCTCAAAGACTTGACAGTCTAAATAGTTTTTTAATTACTTTTAAAGCATAGGTCATGTATTGCTAAAAAGTTATGATTTCAGGGGTTTTTTTATACTCTATAAATGATTTATACAAGCATTAAACAGCACATGTTTCATGAACTAATTCTCCCTTTTGTTTTCTTACCCCGAGGAAAAAAATCACTTCCATGTTATTGCTAAAGCAAATTAAATCCTGGGTGTCTGTTTTATTTATTAACTGCATGATAATAACATGAGGCATAATACATTTGTGAGAGCCCTTCTCTACTGAAGTATAATTTCTGCTGTCAGCCTCTTTATGTTTATATTCAATATTCTAGATGTCTTTGTTTCTTGGAACGTACATAGGCACACATTTATATTTTCTCCCAAAATAAATATAAATGCTATTGGTGAAATGTTTCACAACACCCACAACAAAGATCCATAAATAACTAACATACTTAGTCATTCTCCAGGAGTTTTACATGATTTGAGAGATTTGATAATTTCTTTTAAAAAGTCACAATAATAACTGTTTTATCTTTTTACACCATAATTATGATTTGGACCATTGCTTTTCTTATTTCACCCAAGCATACCACAACTCATGAATAAAATATGACAACTTTGATAGCATCCATTGCTGTGGGTTCATCCGTAACAGGAAACGTGATTGGGGTACTAAGAGCTCCCTTTTCTCCATAAGCCTTTGTTTCTGAAAATAAGCTTTTATTTAAATAGAAATGCCTCATGTCCCTTCTCTTCTGCATTTCTTGCTGTTAGCAGTAACACCAGCAATAATGTTTACTTTTATTTTTAATGATCACATTTTGAAGCGATTAGCATGGCACGAAGCAAGGTGGGCAGTATATCCCATCTGAAAGCTGCCATTCACAAGACATCAAAAAACATTAAAAGCATGCCAGTATCAGAGAACAAAAAGCTAAAGCAGAGGACATGACTTAGACATGAGAGAAATATGAGCAAAACTCTTCTTTTTCTGACTCCATAATTATTTACAATAAAGGAAACCTAAATTTCTTCCACTATTTCCCAAACAAGATCACTGTAACTAATACTGCAGGGTCCTCCTACCACAGCTTGTCAGTACATTCCCTGAAAAGGAAGGTTGGGATAAATGCAACACATGAGGTTTCCAAATCATCAGCATTTACCAAATTATTCTACAAATGTCATGTTTTAAGGCTGTGCTGCTTGGCTTTCGAAACAGCATGATGAGCATCTGTGGAGACCTCCACAGACCACGAAAAATCATGACACATACACACACAAATCCCACTCCCCTCCCACACATCTTGGCTTTGTTTTCCCCAGTCCCCAGGAAGAGGCTTTAAAGTTTCAGAATTATTCACAATGAGCTGAAGTAGAGAGAGAGAAACAGAGGCAGATATGAATGCCATCTGTAGCCAGTCCATCTTAGAAGCAACAAGTATTTAAACTCCAAGATCCAGTTCTTGTATGTGTTTCGCTCTAAAGTGATCTTTATGTTCTGTATATCTTTATGTCACATTCCAGTTCGCAAAAAGTTTTAAAAAATGAAAATAAAGACGTAAAAGAAGGGGGCTACACAATACAGAACTAAGCTTTACAGCACAAATTGATCTCCTCTGGGAGTGTCTGTTCCCACGGATGCCAAATGGAAACCTCACAGCTTCAGAGGAGGAGTCACCTGGATGTGCAAGGGAAGACAGACCCTAAAACAGCCCCTGCAGCTGCAGTGATCCTGTACAATTTGTCCTATTTACAGTACAGGGGACCCACAGCGAGCTCCATTGTAATTTAAGAAATGTTACCACAAAGGAGGGAGGATGAGGGACAGAAAAACTGTAATGAGAGGCTTTTAGGAAGCAAAACCAATTCTGAGCTGCTGGACTTACTGCTCTAAAATAGTGATTCACAGATCCCTGTCATAGAATTACAGGACCAGCTATGTTATTTTAGCAGATATGCAGCCTATAACTAAGGACATCATCCCATGTTGGAGTGGGCATCAGGCACCAAAATCAATTTTTGCCCATTCTATTAAAAAAAATAAAAACCTAATGCACTCTGTATCTTTGAATAGGCCAAAAAAAGCAAGACAATCACATGATATAACACCATAAAACCAGCACAGTACGACATGAATACTTTGTGCCATTTATGTGGTGAAAATGAAAAAATAACAGAAAAAACGTCCCCCCTCGTGTATCATTTATACACCCACACCACAGGTGGCAGGATTGTTCTAGAATTTGGCACAGAAGAAGTAGGTTGAGGTCTCAAGTAGCATCTACTCTTTATTCTTGATAGACAGTTCCAAGACAGCAGGATTTTTCATCACAGGAAATGGTCCATTCCTGGCTCCTTCATTAGGTCTGGTTGTATATGCCTTTGTGTATTTCTTTAAGGTACAAAATCTTAAAAAGAAAACTCGTGAAAGTAATTACAAATAACACCACTTCCTTTTAGGCAAAAGATGTCGCTGTGTTTAGAAGTAATTTCATCAAGTAGGCCAAATGTAAATATTTTGCTCAGTTATTAACAAGTTCCTACTAAAATTGGTATAAAATGTAAGATATCACCACCCTTGGGCTCAAAATACACAATAATAGGCCGCTTTGTTTCACTGCCTACAGTAAGAACACAATTCTTGAGCAGTGCTTTTCCCATCCTCTGCATTTCAAGCAGCTGTAGCTCAGCAGTGCCCTACAAATGCTCCAGTTCTGCCCTCTTTTGATGCAGCATCTGTCCAGCAAACCAGAGCTGCATATGAGGGGCAGGATTCTTCACCCAGGACCACTCAGGCACTTGCCCCAAGGCATGAGAGCTCAGGTGCCAACCCTGCTTCACCCCAACTTCCCACAGCTCTGACCAGCACCTGGGCCCATCTGACAAGATGCTATAGAATATTCCTCCTCCATTTTAATGCTTGTTTAATAAACAAGGAGCTAATTACAGGATGGTAAGACTGAAGAGTACCCATTTGCCAAAATCTTTGCATGGAAAAGACAGTTTTTGTCATCGTCTTATTTTGATGAGGATACAAGAAACTCAAACTGTTAGTCCTGCTTTTATCTGAGTTACTTTCACTGTAAGGACCACATGGTGTAGAACACCCTTACTAGCAGTATCAGAAACTAATTTCTGCATCCCCCCTCAGCCCATTAAAGAGTAAAGAGCTTTTCTTCCTTTTCTGCTTATCTTCATGACAGGACTTTGTCAACAGGTTGCCAGAAGCATTCAAGGCTTTTAGCACACTCCAGAAGTACTTATCCCACTTCCCCTCTGTACTTCCCATCGTGGCAAATGAAGATAGATAAGCAGCACAATTATTGTCTCCCAGGAAAGCAAAAATAACTGTCAAGGACAGAGGCAATATGTGCTCAGAACTCTCTCCTAATCATGACAGACATGATGGGAAATCCAAAAAATGTCAAGTAACAGAAGGCAGCATGACAGCATTCAGGATGGGGGAGGGGGAAAAGGTAAAAGTAGAAATTGGTCACTGTTGTTTAATGTGACTAGGTTTCTATTTTAGTCTACACTTGCTTGGAAGCAGGGGGCAAGGGTGTTTTAAACAAAGAAATACTGAAGGAGAAACTCTGAAATTATTCACAAGCTATACTTTCATATCAATATGTTGGATAAATTTTACACCTGGACAGGTTTCTAACATAATTCAGACATTAAACAAGAAACAGCCAAGACAGGATGGGTATATAAGAGTATTTTAAAAACTACCTCTGGGAACTAACAAAATTAATAGCATTTTATGTACCTTTGAAGCATCAAAGCATTGTTTAATAATTATGTCTCAAGTGATCTTTAATTTCCTCCACTGAAGATGATTCATCTCACTCAACCCTTCCTAGCTCATTGGATTCAATTGCAGATTCTTTCTGTGTTCTGAAAATGGTTTTTGCAATGGAAAGTAGCCTCACTTAGACTAACCATTAAATTGAAAGAAAAAATTTTGTAGTGTGTATACAAAACAAAAGATTAGCTATATTAAAAGATTAGTTATATTAATATATATATATATAATTTATAAGTTAGGCAGATGTCTGAATTAAAGTATCACAGGAAATCCTTGCTCAACCCTCTGGGGATGAATATTCCAAAACCTTTCTTAATTACAGCATCCCACAGCCAGTGATCACAGGTCACAGTCAGTGCACAAAGGAAAGAACAAAGAGGAAAAAACTAACAAACAAGGATCTTAAGTGTTGCTTCATCTTTACTGTTCAGGACTCACCTTGAACAGTAAATCCACCATATCCAAATCCTTCTCTGAAGGCAGAACACACCAAGCTAATTACTCCAGCACAGTACTTGAGCCTGCTACAAATATTAGTGAATTCTGTAACACTGTTAGAGGAATGGGCATTTTTACAGCAAAAGTAAGGTTCTAATTCACTGACACAAACCCCCACATTCTCCAAGCTGCATCCTCCAAAGACACTTGTGAAATCTCAGTACACATCAGGGGTACTTTACAGCAACCCCAAATCTAAACTTGCTGTGCTTTTCCTGATTATGCTGCCTTAATGCTGCCTGTAGAAAAAGCAAACCTTCACCTAATCCTGCTCTCCTGGCCCAGGACTGCAGACTTTGTGTTTCCCATCCAGCCACAGCCCCGTGCCCCTCTCTCCAGGTTGCTTCTCCAGCTGCTGGGCACAGCCCCCTTTACTCTGCACCTCTCTCCACCACGCCTCAAGTTAAAGTCCTTGTGTTATGAATTGGTACGAGGCCAGATTTTGAGCAGGAAACAGGCTCTCGTTTATTAAAACAAACTACAGAGGACAGGGAGTTTGAGATAAGCCCCAGCTCCCACACAACAACCCAAAGATAACAACGTGTCCCAAACATGCTGGGTTCTCCCCCAGACAGTAGGTCCTTCAGAAGGAGAAGAACCCCAAACCCACCTGAAGCCCTCATTTTGTAACCCCTCTCAGGTCCAGGATTGGTGGGTTTGGATCCATGCATTCACCTCCCACCCCCACCAAACCCTGGACCTCCCCTCCCCAGGACCCACAACAAACACCCATCAACTCACCCCAAAACAACAATTCCCAACCCAGCCCCAAGTCAACACAAATGGAACACCATTTATAACACTTGTATTGTCCTCATCACAATTTGCCATCAGCTGCTTCCTTCTTGGCCTCCAGCTCCTCCACAGAGCTCTCCCTCACCTCTCCCCTCCTCTGAGGCCATTTGTGGCCCTGCCTGTCAGATCTCACCTCATCCCCTGCTCCCCCTGCCAGAGCTCACCTTCCCTTGCCCATCCAGGTGACTCCTCCTCTGAAGCTGTGAGGTTTCCATTTGGCATCTGTGGGAACAGACACTCCCAGAGGAGATCAATTTGTGCTGTAAAGCTTAGTTCTGTATTATGTAGCCCCCTTCTTTTATGTCTTTATTTTCATTTTTTAAAAACTTTTTGCGAACTGGAATGTGACATAAAGATATACAGAACATAAAGATCACTTTAGAGCGAAACACATACAAGAACTGGATCTTGGAGTTTAAATACTTGTTGCTTCTAAGATGGACTGGCTACAGATGGCATTCATATCTGCCTCTGTTTCTCCTGTTTTCCCCCTGTGCCCAGCACCAGCCTGGGTCCTGCTGGCTCCCAGGGGAACCTGCCCATCCCAACCACGTCCTTGTCACTCACACACTCACTCCTTGCTCCTACACTGTGGGAATCCACAAAATCAGAGGGTTTTGGGAAAGCTGCAAAAGGCAGGCCCTCAGAGACAGCAGAGCTGGGATTAGAGCTGAGCAGCAGCCATGAGATTGGTCAGCAGAAAAATTATGTAAAAAGTAGAAAAGCAAGGACAACTAGAACAATGGTCTGTGTATTAATGCTTGTCTAGAATAACTCTCTAAGCTACAGAAAAGTTTATCTAGTGAGATATTAGGCAGTTTGAAGCTTAATAACGGAGCTCTGTGCATTGTGTTTTAAGGCTCACAAGCAGGTATTGTATTCAAAATAAGCAAGCATTGTTTAACCAAAGGTACCTGTGCTTATAGTGGTTGGATAGAACTACTGTCAATGTGCTTTTGCTTTGTGGGATTGGGCAAAAAGCTTATAAAGTGAGTTGTAGCATTGAGTTCTTGGTCTGCTGCCTGGGATGTGAGCTGGTGGCATCTTCCCATTGTCATAGCCATGGAATGAGAGTGATGCTGAAAATCAAACAGCTCAAGGCACGTTCCCAGCAGCCCTGTCCTGTTGGTGATTTGTACACAAACCCCGGCTGGTGATGCTGCACCTCCAGCTTTGAGTCCCCCTCACTCCCAGCTCCTACAGAGGGAAGGGCTGAGAAGCAGGGAAGGAAGGAAGGGGTGAGGAACAGGACAAGCACTCAAGGCCCCAAGAAGAGCTCAATCCTGCTGCTGGACACAAGCCCAGAAACCATCTCCAGCAGGGAAGTCCCACTTCCCTCCATCCTGCCAGGTGCAGGCAGCCCAGGTGCTGGCATCCTATTTAAATCCTTATTTTAGCAGTGCTTCACTGACTCTGACAAAGGGCTAACACCTCTGTCAGCACTCCAGAACGGTGGGCAGCTGCCATGGCTTCTAAGGACCAGGCTGGAGCTGGGAAACACAGGGGAACATCTCCAGGGATGAGTGTGGAGCACCAGTGAGGATCCCACTCTCCAAGGGATGGGCTGGGCCCTGTTGCTCACAACCCCCCAAGCCTCCAGCCCAGGGACAGAGAGACACTGGCAGAAGAGGTGTCCATGAGTGCCTGCAGAACCAGCCCTGAAAGCAGGTGAGCTCTGAGTAAAGCTCCAATTCTGCCCTGCCCAGGGGAGAGGGGGATTCTCAGAAGGGTAAAGCACCAATTCTGCCATGCACAGATGAGAGGGGGATTCTCAGAAGGGTAAAGCTCCAATTCTGCCATGCCCAGATGAGAAGGGGATTCTCAGAAGGGTAAAGCACCAATTCTGCCATGCCCAGAGGAGAGGGGGATTCTCAGAAGGGTAAAGCACCAATTCTGCCATGCACAGATGAGAGGGGGATTCTCAGAAGGGTAAAGCTCCAATTCTGCCATGCACAGATGAGAGGGGGATTCTCAGAAGGGTAAAGCACCAATTCTGCCATGCACAGATGAGAGGGGGATTCTCAGAAGGGTAAAGCTCCAATTCTGCCCTGCCCAGGGGAGAGGGGGATTCTCAGAAGGGTAAAGCACCAATTCTGCAATGCCCAGATGAGAGGGGGATTCTCAGAAGGGAAAAGCACCAATTCTGCCATGCCCAGATGAGAGGGGGATTCTCAGAAGGGTAAAGCTCCAATTCTGCCCTGCCCAGATGAGAGGGGGATTCTCAGAAGGATAAAGCACCAATTCTGCCCTGCCCAGGGGAGAGGGGGATTCTCAGAAGGGTAAAGCACCAATTCTGCCATGCACAGGGGAGAGGGGGATTCTCAGAAGGGTAAAGCACCAATTCTGCAATGCCCAGGGGAGAGGGGGATTCTCAGAAGGGTAAAGCTCCAATTCTACCCTGCCCAGATGAGAGGGGGATTCTCAGAAGGATAAAGCACCAATTCTGCCCTGCCCAGGGGAGAGGGGGATTCTCAGAAGGGTAAAGCACCAATTCTGCCATGCCCAGGGGAGAGGGGGATTCTCAGAAGGGTAAAGCACCAATTCTGCCCTGCCCAGGGGAGAGGGGGATTCTCAGAAGGGTAAAGCACCAATTCTGCCATGCCCAGGGGAGAGGGGGATTCTCAGAAGGGTAAAGCTCCAATTCTGCCATGCCCAGGGGAGAGGGGGATACCTCAGTGGACAGCCAAGAGGAACAGCCCAAATGAAGCAGCACAGAATGCTGCCACACCTGAATGGTACCACAGGATGGGGCAAGAGGCTGATCCACACCTCAAGGTGTTTTTACTGACAAATACAAGGGGTTTTTATCTGATGGAAGCTGCCTCTCCTTCATGAACTCATGACCCTTGCACTGTTGGAAAGGAATTATTATTTCTATTTTTTTTTCACCCGGTATTGCCCACCATCACTTGAAGCCTAGGACAGGCAACATGGGGTAAAACCCCAAATTAACCCCCCCCTTACAGGAAGCAGAGCAGGCCTGCACAGTGTGGCACATCAATGGCAAAATACCTCGCGCTGACCTTTAAAAAATAAAATCAAAGCTCACAGGTTCAAGGAGCTTGCAGAGTTTCCACAGAGATAAAGCTCTGGTGAGCTGCAGGACACCTCTGTGAGTGGACACACTGCTGGTTCTGGCCAGCCCCACCCCAGAGGGCAGCCCAGCCCCATGCCCAGGCCAGCAGCACCTCAGGCAAAGTGGACTTTAAAAGGGAAAAAACAAAATCTCATCCAGCTGGAGGGGGGCAGCTGCACAGACACACACCCAAGTGCCAGTGGGCAAGACCTGGTGAAAAAAAAAATAAAAATAAAAACAGCCATTCCTTTCCAACAGTGCAAGGGTCATCAGCTGCTCTGCCAAGTGTCCCAAAGCAGGAGGGGGTTGCCCCAAAAACCCCGGTGTTCCCACCAGAGGGGATATTTGGATGCACCACCAAGGGAAGGTACCAGAGCTGCTCTCTCCATGACACCTGAAGGCAGAGCTAAGATTTCCAGCCACCATGTTGTGCCTTCCTAATTTTTCTGCTGCTGTAAGATTTGTGCTCTGTAAAAACAATACTGCTGATATTTAATATTTGCCATAAAGGTAGCAGGAGAGATCCCACAAAAAGCAATGACTCTTGTCTCATTATCTCACGTAAAGAGGGACTGACGCCTGCATTCCAAAATTAAAGTTTATCTCTCCTGCCCACTGCAGACCTCCCACCCCCTGCCCCAGGAAGAGCAATGGCATGTTTGCTCCCTGAGCTGTTCTCTGCTCCCTCTCACCCAGCCCCTGGCTCTGTCCTGAGCCCTGCAGCTCCCACACCTTGCACATCATGCTGCCATAACAGAGTTTAACACTTGGAGAGGATTCCAACCCTGGCCACAGCACCCAGGCCACTGGGACTGAGGGTGAGAAGCTCAGGCCTGTGACCGTGTTCACAGGGGCCCCAGGATGAGGGAAGAGACGAGGATCTGACTCCATGTTCCAGAAGGCTGATTTATTATTTTATCATATATATTACATTAAAAGTATACTAAAGAATAGAAGAAAAGGTTTCATCAGAAGGCCAGCTAAGCTAAGAATAGAAAGGAATAAAATGATAACAAAGCTTCTGTGTCAGACAGAGTCCAAGCCAGCTGGGCTGTGATTGGCCATTAATTAGAAACAACCACATGAGCCCAATCCCAGATGCACCTGTTGCATTCCACAGCAGCAGATAACCATTGGTTACATTTTGTTCCTGAGGCCTCTCAGCTTCTCAGGAGGAAAAATCCTAAGGAAAGGATTTTTCATAAAAGATGTCTGTGACACAGCACACTGGCCCTGGAATTCAGTGAGCACAGCTCAGTGCTGAGCTGCTGCCCCAAAAGCATTGCCAGGGCACAAGAAGCATTTCCTGAAGACTGCCCCACCAGAGACAGAGGTATTTTGTTCTGATAAAAAGGGGTGTGTGCTTATCCCACCTCCCCTCTACACTCCTGATGACAAGATCAATTTAGGCAGTTGTTCTTATCCACCAGCCTAAGACACAGCAAAGCTGGCCAGCATCCAAACCTCTTTCAGTTCAGCACTGCAAAACCTGACTGAAATTCCTGGAGTGGAATCTGGAAACACTTCCACTCTCTAAGTGAGGAATTAGTCTTAAAAAAGCCAGGATTTGTAAAACACTGAAGGAAAACACCAACAGAGAGGAGTGCACTTCTTCTGGAAGTTCAAGGGTCTCCTGGGACTCACCTCCACCCGCCTTGGAAGTGCAGCTTTGATCTCTCTTTTGGCCTGAAGCAGGACAGTCCTTTTTTTCCAGGAACTCAACAACTATCACTCTTTTTCTCACAAAAACATTGCCTTTCTCTACACTTTAAGGCACTTGTTATTCTTTCACCTTTCCTGTAGGAGCCACGAGAGTACAGAAAAGCACTCAGCAGTGTCTGGCACAAAGTGGGAAAAAGGAGCATGACTGAACCCTGAGCTGCAGCAGCTCCAGGCCAGGTGTTTCTCTTAAATCCAGTGGCTGTGTAATACAAGTCAAGAAATGGTCAAGAACAAAGCACTGCAGATCTCCAGACTTTGAACAGTACTCAGTGGTTTCTTTTGCTGAGTGCTAAACATAGAACATGTAGTAAAAAGACCATTCCTAATTTAAAGGCTAAGTTGAAAAATAGTGCCAGATTGCCAGTAAAGGAAACAGCAAAGCCTTAATAAACTTTCAGGGCTGGGGGGGGACTGTTATGTAAATAAAGGCTTTAAGTCTCTGTTAACTCCAAAGAGATGTTGCAGGAAGAATTAAAAAGAAATAGGCATAGCTGACAGGTTGTAAAGGGAATAAAATCTCACTTCCACAACACAAACTGAGCATGGAACAAAAGTCAGACTGGTTGAAGTAATCCCATCATTTAACAGCTAGGCTAAAAACTGGTCCCAGTCTACCCAGAAACAGGATGGCCAGTTTTGCCTTATTTTTGCCCCCTTTTGCCTTAGTTTTCATCAGAGCTTTCCTCTGCTACTGAATTCAAGATCCTGGTAAGCCAAAGTCAGGACAAGCCCTGCTTGCCTGGTATCTGAAACAGGGAACAGGGCTGAGCCCCAGCAAGGGAGCCATAGCTCAGGGTTTCTTAGTGCACTATTTACAATATTTACTATTTGCATTAATTGTATTATCTACAGTTTACAGTATAATCCTGTTCTGATCCTGTTCATCTCTCATGCCTGTAAGACACCATTTGTAGATCTCTTACATTCCATGTTTGTCAGATGTTATTGTAAGGCACATTATTAGGTGAGAAGTTCGTCTTTTCAGTATATTTCTTTGAGGCAGATTTTCCACCCAGCCCCACAACCATTTCCTTGACTTCCCTGGCCTCCTAGCTGAAGATGTGGGTCAGATATCGGGGTCTTGGGTGCCCCATTGCCCAAAAGCACCCATCAAGAATCTCCACTCACCCTCCTTTGCCCTTTCATGCTAGAGCAAATCATCTGCCCACCAAGACATCCTCTCCCATGTTTGTGTGTGAAAGTTAATAAAAGACAAATAATTAAGACACCAGAATGCTATGGATCTTAAGAATCAGACTGTTTGCAGAATTGCAATTATGAGTTCTATATCTACATTTCCTCTAATGCACATTGTCAGCACTTACACTGCTCTGGTTTTTTCCTTCCTCATCCCCCTTTCACAGAGAATGGAACTGAAAAATTCAAATAATGGAACTGATCAATCAAAAATCCAGCTGAAATACTCTAACAATCAAAGCCCATGCCCAGCAGGACAACTCAGATGACTACACTTAATTATAGGTTTCTATGCTTTTCTGAATTAGGAACAGATTTGCTTGCCCAAAGGCAACCCACATTTCTCAATTGCCACTTTGGTTCTACCATGCTGTCACACAACTTGCAACAGAGCTGAATTTGTTTCTTAGCCTATAAATCTGCTTCACTCAGAAATCTGAGGTTTGGCTGTTCATACCAATATTATTAAAAAATCAGAATACTCCACCAGCTTTACTGGGATGGTCTCAGACTGAAATCACAAACTCTTCAATGAAAATTCTTTCTGCATCTTCTCTAGGATAAATTAAATAATGACACCACTTCCCAGAAACTCTGTAACAAAGAGTATGTCATTTACTGTAAGAGAGCTATCACTGATGAAAAGTCAAATTAAAAATAATATTTTCCCTTTTTTTTGTGCATATTTTCATATCACCCCCCTTTTCCATTTCAAGAATGCTCAAAACTTACAGAGCTTTCTCTTTCAAATAGTTTAATTCACAAAAAGAATAATTGCTTAGGAGAACATTCCATATTTCCCTGAACTTACCCTGGACACAAAACTGTCTGGATTGGGGAAAAAATTACTATTTCTCTACCTCCAAGATGCAAACTTGCTGGAACACTCTCAGTTTGAACAGCTCCAGTATAGCCATTTTAGAAAATTCATCTCACAAGACAGAAAATGTTCCACAGGGAGCTTTTATGTAAGCTCAGAGCCCCCATACACGCTGTCAAAGGCGGCAGGCAAAACTGCCACTGTGAAAATGTGGTAAGGACTAACCAGAGCAGAGCTGTGCTGAAAGCACCACACCTTCCACCTGGAATAGCTGCTCCAAGAGGATACAGTCATTTTGAAAGTCAGTGCTAACTTCCAGGCTTTCTCTCCTCTGCGAGTGTGTCACCACGGTTTGAGGCTGGTGCAATGCCAGTGAATGCCCCCATGAAAATACATTCTCCCTGGTGTCTGCTGTGAGATGGGACCAGGAATAGAGCAAAGCAGGCTCCAGCTTAGGAATAAAGAAGAGAAAACTTTATTAACCTACAACCACATGTAAAAAGAAACACACAGAAATAATGAAAACCTGCCAAAAACATTTCCTCCTCCTCCCACCAAATTTCCAATACATCTGTCTCTCAGATCACCAGCTCTCAGTCCAGCACCACCCTTTAGATAATCAATTCTCAGCTCATCGAGGAGAGAGGAGTCCCCCTTGTGCCATAGGCTTCCCCTGGAAACACAGTTGAGACTCCTGTGTTTCCTGTCACACGTGGCACCACCCAGAGATCATTTGCCATCGTGACATCTTCCTTCCATGCCCAGTGCTCTCACCACTGCACATGCACCAGAGCTGCTTCTAGGGTTCCCCTTTTAAGGGTGCTTTGTCCAGTTCCAAAAAAGCACAGTCTCTCACCTTTGGGACACCTGTCCCCCCCCAAATTCACCCCTGGGGCCGAGGGGTCTCAAGAACAGAGATCTTCTTCTCCTCCACTGAAGATCGAGGGCACCACCACCCTCCTCAGCTGTTGTCTCTGTCCATGCACTCCTTCACATAACATCACTGAACTCTCTTGTCTCTGAGCCATTGCCTCCCCCTAGATGCAGTCTCTGTGTCACAGGAAAAATGGTTCTGTCCATGGCTATACAAGAAAAGTCCAGCCAAAGGCCACTCCATCACCTCCTCCCTCCCAAGATTCTTTTCCACTTCTCTGGTGGCCCATTTCCTCTTATCTCATCTCTATCTCTCTTCTCATTCAGCTCCTGGAGGATCAGCATTTGTAAGGTTTCCATTCATCCATCATCATCAAAAGGGTTAAAAATCTCAGGCTCTGCCTGTCCAGAACTCCCAAGGCTGCCCTGCGTCCCCCCCTTCTCCTCGGCCGGCCGTGCTATCCAATTTCAAGGTGGCACAGGCACACCACAGGCTGGCTCTCTCCCTCTCTGTCTCTCTCTCCTGGGAGAGCTGCCTGATGCCTCTCAGTGCTCCTCCACCCTTCCATCCTCAGGGCCAGCCAGGCAGGGCAGCTCTGAACCTTTCACCCACCAGAATTAAGAGAAAGTTTTCCTGGGAGTTCTCTGCTTTTAACCCCTGTGTTCTCAGAGGCGTAGCCATGTCCCCAGTGGCCACGCCAGGTGCCAATATTCAAATCTGAGCACCGACTGGTTTGACCACAGCATCCCAAAAAAATCTCACTTCCTCTCAAACCACAACAGTGTCATGTTGGACCAGCGGTTTTTTTGTGGATCTCTGTGGAATAAAGTATTACTTCTGTCTTAGACATAGCAATCTCCCATACACTCCAAGTTCCATCCTGGTTTTACTGTATGGCAAGATAAAAATCCAAATTGAGTAGAGTATCTCCTGGTTCCAGCCAAAGGACATGGCCCACAGCCAGACTGTAGCTGTAAAGTCACCTCTGCTACTGAAAGGGAATCCCTACAGCTGCCAACACACTGCTGACATTTAACAAGTAACAGATAGGAACAAGAAGGGCAGAAGACAACAGGGCAGCTTCAGATTCCATCCCAGCTGACAGCAAAGGCCTTCAGTCTTCTCACAACCCAAGGGCTGATGAGCTTTACCAAAGAGAGCCACTTTCCTGAGCCACCTTCCAGGAAGTTTTACACTAGAGGCTTTACTCAAGAAGAGAGCTATTCCTGTGTGCATTAGCAAAAAGCATTTCTGTTCTGGGAATTAAAACAAGCTTTATGTACCTAACTACAGTCTTCAAATTATTTATTCATTTCATACTGTGAATGTTTGTTTATTGCTTCCCATGAGCATCTATCTTTCAGCATATCCATTCATATGGATTTTGTAAGTCCCACCTTTCTTACACCAGTCCTAAGTTCCCAAATTACAAATGGACAAAAGAACATAATATCCAAAACATCTTCACCATTAACATTTCAAAGCTACTTTCAGTATCAGTGGTCTCAATCCAAGTCCTGACAAACACATCTCAGACTTCTTCCCTACAGCTCTGACCACCAGTCTGTGAAAACTCACATTGCAACTCATCAGTGTGGTTGCAATTAACTGCATGAAATAGCAATTGGAACCATTAACATATTTAGGCCACTGCAGTCCTTAGAGGATTGACTATAATGTATTATTTGTCCATAATACACAAACCTGGACTCAGGGTATCAAGAGAAAAAAAACTGATACCTTTAAATGAAAAGAACCAATGCTGCTCTTTTGGACACTAATTTGGGAATCAGTGAAAATTAAGCTGCTTGTTGTATCATAAAAGACAGAAAACAACTCCTGAGGTGGTCTCCAGAAGCAGCTCTGCTCTGACTCCTAAACTGGCCTTGACCAGATAAAGAATGAAGCAAGATTGCAGACCCACTTCCCTGCACTGCAGATCCAGAACTGAAGCTGAATGAGATCATAATCATTTGCCTCTAAAAACAGCTACAGAAGACAGATAAGAAAAAGGGTCTTCAACATTGACTGAAGCACAGTAAAGGAAAAACACAGGAAGCCTCCACAATAAAAATGTTTCCAATAGTGCCTTAAAATTCACATGTTAATCTCAAATCATATAAATGTCTTTCCTGCCTAATTAGCATATTGTAGCAACTCAGTGCTTCCACCCCATGGGACACTGTCCCTTAATCTAGGCCTTACCTAAACACATTGAAAAACTACATCCAGAATCTCACTCAGTAAAAATACAAAAGAAAAAACCCAACATAATTTTCAAACACTTCACAAACTTTACGTTAGAATACTTAATGAAGGGGGAAAAAAACCACAAAGTGACTTATCTTGCCCTTGACTTAAACACAAAAGCATTCTATTTGGCCCCCTTAGCAGTTTTCACAACGTTGATGAAAGATTTGCTACATTACCAATCAGTGTTAACACATTAAATGCCTTCTCATAGTCACACAGCTTTAGCTGTGTGCCTCTCTGCATGTATATGACCACAGAGAAAAAAACCCACAAGTCCACCCATTGGAACCACTCTGACATATTTAGTGAGAAATAAATATCAGGGAGTATTGAAAACACACCCAAAATTCCCTTGCCACTACCTGACAGCACACACACACAAAATAGCATCTGTATTTCAAGAACTAATTCCAAGAAACAGACATACAAGAAAGCAATAATTAGGTAAGACCACCATTACAGGGAACCCTTTAAGCATCAAAGCTGTCCTGAGCTCATGCAGACAGAAGCAAGATAAGAAAGCAGAGGATGTTTCTCTCACCTTGGAATAAGAAGGCTTTGCTGGCATTGTGTAGTCCTGACACTTGTGTTACCCCCAGGGTTGTATTCACCAGATCCAGCTCTGTGATGATATCAATTTGTAAGCCAGGATCCATTCCAAATCCTACAGCTGTTGGAGGCAGAGAGAGTTAGATCAATTTTCATTTCAAATCAGGTAACGGAAAGAATAGAGAAGAACATCTAGCACAGACATTTCTAGTGCCTTCCCACTCACACACACACAGTACACAGTAATTACTTATAAGACAGTAACTGAGAGGCAGGAAAGAGAAGATATTCTATTCCAAGTCTTTCAATTAAGCTATTTCCTTCCCAGAGATTTTCCTGTGCACATGTTAAAACATTCTAGAGCTGATACATTTATCCAGTATCTTCAAAAGGTTCAAGAGTAACAAATAAAGAAAAGCATAACCACCTAGGCAAAACCATGAGAGAGATTTGCAGCATTCATCTGTTGGCCACATGATTTCCAGGGAGATGTAAGGGCTGAAAACTCCTCTCACATTTCCTGCCTGGCTGTGACCAACTGAGCAGGCCCACTGTTCATCACCTAAACCCAATCCCTTTTCCCAAGTGGACCAAAGGAGCATGGAGCAGATGTGGAAGCAGGGCAAAGAGCAGCCTCCTGTAGGCTAAGAGCCTTGGGTGGCTCACCAAGGTATTTGCCACTGCCTCTGCTGCTGCCAAAGCCCACATTCACTCACCCCAGCCAGCTGCAGCACCCCTGGGCTGCAGGAGCACCTGCTGGGAAAGCAGAAATCTAAACCTGAAATTCATAAAAGGCTTGTGCCCAGGAAAAGCCTGGGTACCCCTCAATCTACCTGGTGGGATTGACATAAAAGACACAGACTCCAAAATTCTGAAAATGCTGTGTTGAAGAGTGCAGGGCAACATGATGGTTAGCACACCAAATTCATCAAAGATAGCTCATTTTTCCTAGGGATGGGAAGAGAGCAGCCTGCCCTCAGTGTTTCTCTCAACACAGCAGGAAGAGTGACATGAGATCTGTGCCTGAGACACAGGTCAAATAGCTCGTGTGGAATCCAAACACTTTCCTAATTACATTTTTCACTAACATCATTAGTAACAGGCTCCAAGAATGAAATCCTGACACAGCTGAAGTCAATGCTAAAAGTCCCATTGACTTCCATGGAGCAAGGACATTACCTGTAAAGCACGTCCAGATTGATTTCCACTAAGTAGACTTCACATTCAGGTCTAAATTGATTGATTTGTTATTCCAGGACTATACTTCTGGATCATTTAAGCAGCAAGTACTCTAGTTTGATTCTTTGAAAGGCTCTGAGAAATTACTGAGGTGTACAGAATGAACAAGAAGTTACATACACTACTCATAAATCTTCTGTACTCCAGAACTTTCTCTTTTCCTCAAGGATGAAACGTTGATGGAATAACATGCTGTGCTAACATAGAGGATTCTACTCCACAAGGGACAGAGCATTAAAAAATACTGAAAATACAGCTTAGGAGGTCTCTAGCAACCTTACTCTACAAGGAAAATTAAGATCTAGAGGCATTTGATGGAACTGAAGCTCCAAGAGTGCTGACACATCCACACACACAGTGCTTACATAAGGATATGGGGATAACCACATTTTTGTAGAAAATTGGAATTGGGACAATATTAGCGAACCCAGATAAACTTCTCCAAAGGTAAAAACTTCCCAGATAATCAGCAACTTCATCAGGCTTTTTGTACCATCTTTGACTTCCACTGTAGGCACTGAATGACCACAAGTGACAACATCCACACTGGTGGACTAAAAACACCTCCCCCTCCTGGAATAAAGACCAGAACCAAAACAATAAAGGACTTGTTGTTCTTCTAAGGTTTTCATTGAGCACAAAAGCAGCACAATGTAAATTGTGTGAATTTACCTACCAGCAAAGCCAAGTGTTTGCTGTCCCTGTGAGAAACAGAGTATGCTGTCCCTCATTAGAAAGGGCTTACATCTATTCAAATCAGCAGTAATCTACTGATATGAAGGGAGGTCAAGTAGGTACTAAAACTTGCTCAACAGAAAGGACAAACTGTGTTCAGTAAGACAAATCTCAAACCCATTAAAGTAAGTGAAAGCTCTGTCACAGCCATCAACAGGGTGGGGACAGAAACCACAGCGAGCAAGTGTAGGCACTCCCATAAATCACAGTAGCTCCACTGCTCTATTAAAGCTGTTTATTCCACCCTGAATACCCAGGGCTCAACAAGTATACATCACTGTAGCTCCACAGGCTTCGATTTATGCCAGCAAAGGATCCTGTGTGACAGCTTCAGTGTGTTCTCGTCCAGCTTTTAAAATACTTTTGAAAACAGAGACCGTTTCTTATGTCACAGTAACTATTTAGCAAGAGCCTACACTGCTTTAAATACCTAGTCATTTTCCTGAGCTGGGTCTTCAAACGGCAGCAGGCACTCGAATGCCGAGTTAATAATTAATAAACAACAAATCAGCAGCCTCAGTATGATAAGCAAGTCTCCTTTTCCCCTGTGGTCTCCCCCAGTCTATCAGAAAGATACCACATGCATATCAACCACACTTGCATCTAGCATTTCACGCTGTCTCTCTCCAGTGGAACAAGTAGCTGGAAATGCCATCTCTTTCTAAAGTAAAAATTAAGCATCAAGCAGTCTGCTCTCGCTGGAGAGCTGTGCAATGCCTGGGCCCGATTCTGGATGATGTTGGTTTCAATTCCTATTTAAAGTAATTGGGCCATTCCCCTTAAATCAGTGGCTTACACAAGCAACAGTCCAAGTGCTTCAGGCAGGTGGGCGGGAGTAGAAATCATCTCAGGACTTGGTGGATTCAGCCCAATGTGAACTGAAGGCACTACAGTAGATTAGAGGATTAAGCCATATAATTATGAATGATGTCACTAGGAAATCCCTAAAAGAAATTAATTCTGCCTTACAGCTCTGACAGCTTTTATTCTCTGCTTCTGCCTTTATCACTTACACCCAAGCACCAGCAATCATGCCATGCTCCATCTAGCTAATGTGCAGCCATGCAACATATGCAGCACATTTATAACGCCCTCGACATGTGTAATGTGCTGTCTGGGGATGGAAAAACTTTTCCTTAAAGCACACTCAACACAATCAAGCCATTTGCACGTACCCACGTGAAATCAGTAAAATAGTAAAGAAGAGGTTCTAGAACAGGCATTTTGCTCTCTCCTCTCACAACTTCGATGGCAATTGTTGCACACAGAGAACTTTCCAAGTAGCAGAGTTTTGGGTCCCTGCTGACCATCTAAAATCTCCGTATGCACTATCAGGGGTAACACCACTATGAAAGGGACGGGCAGTAATTTCTTCCAACTATTTTTATGTCGCATCTCTCTGTAGATTTTGATGAGCTTATAATTACTATAAGAATTTAATTACAAAACATTAATTCCTTTGCATTTTGATAATTGTGCCGGGTGGTTTCCCTGAGAACAGCTAGAAAGCAGAAAGGAGAAACGTGTTCCTCAGCAGCTCCAGCCGAGGAGGAGCGCTACCCGGGGACCAAGAACAAAGCCTCCGCAAGGAACAAGAAGCGCTACTCGGGTCGCGCAAGGCTGGAGAGACAGCGGAGCCGGCTGGAATAACGCGCTGCCAGCCGCATCACGCCCATAGCGCCGCGCCCCGCGCCCGGCACCGCGGGCAGCACCGCGGACAGCACCGCCCGGGCACGGACACGGACCCGGACCCGGACCCGGACCCGGAGCCTCGCCGGCCGCCGCTCCGTTCCCGGTCCCCGCGGGGCTCAGCCCGCTCGCCGCTCTCGCAAAACTTTCCCACGCCCGCCCCACAGAGCCCCGAGCCCGGCTGCGCCCCGCGGAGCCCCGAGCCCGGCTGCGCCCCGCGGAGCCCCGAGCCCGGCCCGCCCGGCGCAGCACGGCACGGCACGGCGGGGGATGCCCGGCCCCGCACGGCCGGGGCGGCTCCCGCTGCCGCCGCCGCCGCCTCTCCGCAAAGTTTCCGCCCGCCACCGGCGCGCCCCGGGCGGCGGCCCCGGCCCTCGCTCCCCGGGGAGGCGGCCGGGGCGGACCCCGACCCCGCCACGGAGCCCAGCCCCGCTACGGACCCCGGCCCGGCCCCTCACCTGCCCCGGCGGCGGCCGCACACGCCCAGAGGAGCAGGAGGAGACCCATCGGCGCGGCGCGGG
Source organism: Molothrus aeneus (assembly GCF_037042795.1). Lineage (NCBI taxonomy): Eukaryota > Metazoa > Chordata > Aves > Passeriformes > Icteridae > Molothrus > Molothrus aeneus. Next base: position 2,580,988 of record NC_089651.1, on the reverse strand, counting down.
CGGCGGCGCCCGCTCGCTCGCTCCCTCCCCGGCCGCCGGCAGCTGCTGCGGAGCCGCACCGAGCCCAGCGGAGCCGAGCGCAGCCTCCGACGCGCGGAGCGGCTCCGGCAGGAGGCGGCGGCGGCGGCTCCGCCCGCTGCCCAGGCGCGGCCCCGACGCCCCCGCAGCGGGGGCTCCCCGCCCGCCCCCCGCCGTGACGCGCACCGGCCCCCCCGGGCCTCGCCAGCGCCGCCGCCCGGCCACGGCTGCGCTCCGAGCGGAGCGGCCCCGGGCCGGGAGCCCCGCACCGCAAACCGGGCCCGATCCCATAACGGGAACCCCCGGGCCGGGAGCCCCGCACTGCAAACCGGGCCCGCTCCCGCAACGGGAACCCCCGGGCCGGGAGCCCCGCACCGCAAACCGGGCCCGATCCCATAACGGGAACCCCCCGGGCCGGGAGCCCCACACCGCAAACCGGGTCCGCTCCCATAACGGGAACCCCAAGGGCTGGGAGCCCTGCACCGCAAACCAGGCCCGCTCCCATAACGGGAACCCCCCGGGCCCGCTCCCACAACGGGAACCCCCCGGGCCGGGAGCCCCGCACTGCAAACCGGGCCTGCTCCCATAACGGGAACCCCCGGGCCGGGAGCCCCGCACTGAGCACCGGGCCCGATCCCATAACGGGAACCCCAAGGGCCGGGAGCCCCGGACTGAGCACCGGGCCTGCTCCCATAACGGGAACCCCCCGGGCCAGGAGCCCCGCACTGAGCACCGGGCCCGATCCCATAACGGGAACCCCCCGGGCGAGAGGGGCCCCGCACTGCTGCAGCACGTCCCGGCCGGTGTGCAGTGCCTCCAGGGCACCTTGTCCTTCTTCCCGTGCCTAAGAATCGACCCTCATCAAGTATTTACTCTGAGTAATAATTTATGCCACGTATGAATAAACAAAAAGAAGTTCTGAGGTCTGATACAGAAAGCTGCGCCGTTCCTCGGCTTCTTGCGTGTCCTTGCTCAACTCCCTTAACTGTGCTTTAAGCCTCTAACATGTAAAAGGGAGGTAAAGTATTTAAAGATACTCGTGAGCCATGAGAATCTGCTCTGATAAGCTGTTCTAAAACCTGTCTTCAAGTATTTCTTCACTCCAGCCTTTTAATTTGGCTCGGTGCTTGGCAAGGAGCACGCTACCACATGCCTCTGTTAAATGCAATACTCTTCCCTGCAGAACACCTGATTTAATTTGGAAGGACAGTTTAGTGGCCCCAGATGATGTTCCCACCCTACAGAACAGGAACAGAATGGGATTTCCAGTCGATCTACAGCTGCAAGCTCCAGGACCATCCTCTCTTCTGCTTCCCCTCATCGTGATTTTGTGCTGCACAGTGCAAATTCCAACCATTTTCTAATGTTAAATAATAAGCTGTACATTTGGACAAAGTTAGGATGACACCATAAAAATCATGCCCATCTTAGGGGTGCAGTTGGAGTCGTAGACATTTACATTGGCAAGAGCAAACAGTCTGACTTGGTTGCCTAATTACTTAATTAGTGAGATGTCTGGAAACAGCTGTTCCTGGCTGCCAGCAAGGTAATGCACTCCAGGAAACCTCTGGGGTGGCCACTCAGAAAGCACATCAGTAATTTATCTCCAGTGTATCGAAACACCTTTTTTTTTCCTTCAAATGTAACTTTTTGCAGCTTCTCCCCTTTGGCTCTAGGGTGCCCCACCACCAGCCCCTGGGCGAGAGGAGGGGCACACACATGGTACACAGGAGTGTGTGGCTATGCACAGATATTCTATATAACCATAGCAACAGGAGAAAGAGGCAATGGTACCTCAGCCTGTGAAGACACACCCTTCTATTCCATCCTAGTGACATCAGGGTTCTGCACAGCAGTTACTATCTGATTTTAGAGATTTCTTTTTGGGGAACAGGTCTGTGTATCCAATTCCTGTTAGTTTAGATCTGTTTGTGCTTATCTGGTAGTAAAACCAGACACCAAATTGAATCTAACTCAAGTTTTCCATTTTCCACTTGATGCAGAGTCTTAAGTGGATATATGGTTTAAACTGGTCATAGATAGATTCTCAAACTGATCTGTTTAACCTAAGCCTAGATTAAATGCTGTTTATAAAAAAATTACTGTGGGTACATGCAAAAATTTGTGCCGTGTTACCAGCTGTAAAGCACAGTTTCAAACACATCTTGAGCAATCTCATGGAAAAGAATATCCATAGTATTCCATGTATGGATACAAATACAATATAAATTGTATTGTATTTATTTGTACAAAACAAATAATACAAATTCCATGTGTGGAAAAGAATAATCATTACACAAGCAGCCTGGTAAAAAGTGCTCTGGAAAAAGCTGGTCCCACAGTTGTAGCTCTTCCTGTAGTCCAGCTTAATGCCCAAATGATTTGGAGAGCATTTGGAGAGCACATATGTTCAGCTGTTCATATGGAGAAAGGATAGGGCAAATGGATGGAAAACAAAAAATCCCCTTCTTGCAGCCAACACTATTCTTACACCTCCCCTAATGGCAATAAATCATCTCCCTTTATCACCAGAAAATCTGACTTTCTGGTATGTTCTTATGGGAAGCATAAATAGCTGAAAAGCTGACTTCCAAGTAAGAATTAAAACTGTGTTCCTGAGTATTTTTAAAAAAATTTAAAAAGGCATTTAAAAAAATCTGAAGGTACTTTTGCAAGAGTGAAGCATCTGTCCTGGAAACTGAGCTGGATTTCAGCTCAGATAATATTCCTGTGAATACTGTTCTTGCACTCTCCATTGGGCATGGAATGCTTCGTGGTTTTGACCTAAATTATTGTGGAGTTGCTAACTGTGTGGTGTTAAACTGTTAGTCCTGCCAGCCACAAAGCTTGTGACATTTTGTAGTTTGAGGAAGGATTTTTGAGTAGGCCCAATGTCTCTCTGAACAGCTGTAGGGCTGTCTGCGTGCCACAGCTAAAATGCAATTAAAGGCATTGCTACTGCAAGAGTGTCTGTGTGGACTCAGTTGCCAGCTACACTGCAAATGCTGGAAAACAGCAGTGCTTCCACCTGGGAGAAAAAATAAAAAGAAAAATTTGAAAAACAAAAAGGGAGAAAGAGACGAGAAAGGGAAAGAGAAAGAGGGAACGGGTAAAGAAAAGAAAAAGGGAGAAAGAGATGAGAAAGGAAAAGAGAAAGAGGGAAAGGGTAAAGGAGAGAGGAGAGGAGAGGAGAAAAGAAAAAAGAAAAGAAAAGAAAAGAAAAAAGAAAAGAAAAGAAAAGAAAAGAAAAGAAAAGAAAAGAAAAGAAAAGAAAAGAAAAGAAAAGAAAAGAAAAGAAAAGAAAAGAAAAGAAAGCCCACCACTTGTAGCTCGTGGGGTAGAAAGCCTCCTGGATTCCCAAATGAAGCTCACGTCCCTGGGAAGCCTGGCTCCACGGGGACACTGGCGATCCATCCGAGCCAAGTTTGCTTTGCCGCCAGTAGAGGGCAAGAATTAGCAGCAGCACTCACACCTGAGCACTGGGAAGAAGAATAGGTGGAAAGGAAGGCGGGATTACTGTATGCTGTGCTTGCCTTAACCAACAAATACTTGGAAAGGACTATATAATCAGTTCAGCAGGCTAAAAGTACCCATTTAGGGTTTACAATTACATAACTAACTAACAAACCCATCAGAGTGAAGCCTTAAGAAAAGAAATCATTTGTCTACTTTTGTTTGCAGTCATGGAGCAATACTTACTGCTCTTTTTTTAAATTATTTTTAATTCCCAAACACATAGTTAGCTAATGTTTGAAGACTGAGAATCTAAACTAAACTTTACAGCTGATTAATCCATTTGGTATAAGATGTACCCTTCAACCTCCATGCTGACCATAGGAATTTCAGCACCAAAAGAGTAAAATTATTTCAGACTAAACACATCTGTAAGCAGTGTAGTAGAACATGTGCCTGTCTTCCAGCTGTTAAGTAACATGCATTGGTTGAAATTCTAGCCATGATCAGTCCATTTTAACTTTAACCAAAGTTAAAATGGTCCTTTTAACTTTAATCCAGTTAAAAGGACACGGATTTTTATCTGTTCCCATGAGTTTAAAGATTTGATGCAGTAGATGCCTAATGGTGACAGCAAATGACTGTCCCTTACTCCCAGAATCAATGTGTTGTATCATTAACTTACACTGGGTGACTCTGGGAGTCTGACACATTCCATATGCCTCAGTTTCTCCTCCTGAAAAGGGCATTAATGGCACTCAGCTTTCTCTCAGGACTCTCACGATGCCCTCTGGTAACTTCAGACTTCCCCAAAATGAAATCCGCCTGTCGCAGACATCTTTTATGGAAAATCCTTTCCTTAGGACTTTTCCTCCTGAGAAGCTGAGAGGCCTCAGGAACAAAATGTAACCAATGATTATCTGCTGCTGTGGAATGCAACAGGTGCATCTGGGATTGGCTCATGTGGTTGTTTCTAATTAATGGCCAATCACAGCCCAGCTGGCTCAGACAGAGAGCCCGAGCCACAAACCTTTGCTATCATTCTTTCCTTGCTATTCTTAGCTGGCCTTCTGATGAAATCCTTTCTTCTATTCTTTTAGTGTAGTTTGAATGTAATATATATCATAAAATAATAAATCAGCCTTCTGAAACATGGAGTCAGATCCTCATCTCTTCCCTCATCCAAGCACCCCTGTGAACACGGTCACATCCGCCTGCACAGGCAATGTGCAAAGAACGATTGTAGTCTTCCATCACCAGGTCCTAGCACCTCCTTCACCCATGCATGCACATTTCAGAGCAACAGGAGCTTAGAGGCAGAGCAGAGTGAAACATCCTGCCCCTCAGGTACAGAGCAGTGCTCAGGCTCAGGCCCTCTCCTGGAAGGAATCCTGCTCTTGGCACGAGTATCTCCTGTGACACCACTTTTGGTGACACGTCGGGACATCGTGCTTCAGCTGCTGTATTTGGGGAAAGTTTCTCCAGAGCTCGTGGCTGCCAACAGTGAAACAGCTTGGACCAGAACCATTTCCATGGCAGGCTGGGAAGGGGAGAAGCTGCTTTGCAAACCAGTGTTGTGGCACATGGCCTCACCACACGGCAGGAATTCAAACACAAGGTACAATAACACCAGAAACTGTTCCTTACACTTTCCTTCCTCACTTGCTCCTGCTTTCAGCCTCCCATTTGCATCTCCAGCAGATGTGAGCCTCTCTTGTTTTTAACAGTCTAACAACCCTTGGGATAATTGAATTGATAGGATAAGAAGGATTTAAACAAATCCAGTTGGTCCTGTGTTAAGCAATCAATAGTTCCACAGGGTACAGAACACTCAATAGTTAAGGAACCAGCCATTTAAATGGTGCTTGTTTCTGCAGCTGTGCAGCATGTCTGTTTCCCAGGAGGGCTGTTTCCAGCCGCTGCTCAATGTTTCTAACAATCAAATGGATCAATTCTGAAGACACCTTAAGTCTGTGTGTTAAGTAAGAATGATGTTTGTGGTGTGTGCTGGGTGGGGAAGGAGGTGGTGGGAAAAGAGACATTTCATTCACCAGGGAAATTGATGTCATTTCAGTTTTAAACACTGGACATTTATTTAGAGTCTTTAGAGCCCATACATTATTGAATAATTTTAATTTATCACATTCAAATATATTAGGCAAATATATAGTACAATAAATTGCATTTTTACACATAAATACAAAATCTGAGGTAGGGCCTCAAGAATAATGATTTCTGAAATTAACAACATACAGCAACATAATATGTACTACATGAGATACATATGATGCATTCTTTGTAACAATATATCTTTTGCACATACAGCTAATGAATAAATCATAATGATCTGGTTAGGGTACAAATCTTTATCCATAGGCAGCAGTACCCCATAGAATGCCTGTAAATATATATATATATATATTTATATATGACATTACGCAAGTAATTAAGATTTAACCCATCAGTGATGGGTCTGTAATAAAGTGCCATAGGACACAGGGAGCAAATTCTCAGCTGGTGTAAATTGTCACAGCTCCAGACAAAGCTGTGACAATTTATACCAGCCAAGCATCTACCTTAGAAGGTAATACTACATAATATAAAGGACAGATAACAACATGTTTTAGTCAATTTTCCTAACAATGGAAGATAGCTATAAGGCAAATGGTTACCTGAAGATGTATTTAAATGTTATGGGCAAATAAAATATTGCAAGCATTAAGATCCAACCTAGTTCTCAGATTATGATACACCCCTCAGGAAAACCTTCTTTCTTTGGTGATAGGCTGCCTGAGGGTGCCAAGGCAGGACCCCCAGCACCTCTCCCCTCCTGCCTCAAGTCACCCACCCGAGCCCCTCAGGAACATCAAGCTCTGACCATTTCCCAGGTACCTCATGTGCACACCACCCAATTGCAAACCAGGAAACGAGTGTCTCTTACAACAGCAGAACAGAGAAGCTTTCTGGGATGCCTCTGGTCAAAAAGCTCTGCTGTCTGCAGCCCACAGTCCCTACAAGTCTGTTCTTGATTGCAAGGAGAAGTGGAGCTGCAGAAAAAGAAACCAACAGGACACCAATGACTGCCATACATAAACATTGTTTTAACACAGGCAAAAAGAAATCATATTCTCCAAACAACTGTACACAACAAAAAGACCAAAGGTGTTTAAAATCAATCAGGTGTTGGGATTTGATGGTGAGAGACAGTCACACAGTGTATCAGAAGCAATGATCTTCAGTGTGGAGGCACGTCTAATGTGGTCATTGGAGCAGAAATGAATCAAAAGACTACTTGGACTCAATTGAAACATCATATAAAGACAATCCAAGTCTTTCTCAATTAAAGGTCATTTTGTTAAACCCTTCTTTTGGAAACAAAGTGCTGCCTTGTCTAGCTGAAACACAGGTTTTGAACGTTGCATATTAAAAACACTAGGAAGACCCCAAAGAATTTGAAGATGGCAAGCATTTGCATTAGGTATAATCTTTAATGCATACAATAATGCATCTCAGCTCATCCAGAAATTCAATTTAATTTCAAAGAAAAAATATGCATCAGAGTTTCACCAAATTTAAACATTTTTTTACTCACAAGATAGATAGATCTGAAAGTACATACATCACATTTTTACTAATATGGCTTTTTCCCCTCCTTTTTTTCTTTTAAAGTTCTTTACTGTTATGCTATTAGTTACTAAATTTATTTTTAGAAAATTATCAAAGTGCATGCAAACTTTCCTTAGAACATGGTAAATGAAGTGCATTCCCAAACTTTAAGGTAACTTCTCATTTAAAGAAGACACTGCTGGTTAATTTAATCTCAACTTTCAGATTTGGACAGTAAAATACTTCAGAAAAAGTCTCATGTGACCAAAATAAAACCCTGCCTTTCACATTTAGTGAAAACTTTACATCTTCTGTGATTTTTGTATGCATCTCTCCCCTTTTCCAAAGGTTTTTGCAAGCCTAGCAATGGGGTCAAAGCTGAAGACAAAGATCAGCTAGCAAAAAAGTCACAATCATCTGTTTACAGGGTTTCAAATTCAAGCCTAATCCTGTGCTAATGACTTAGCAGGCACAGGAACAACATCTAAATTAAAAGCAAGCAGATTAATTACATAAATCATGGAAAGCAATTCAGTTGCAATTTCATATGCAGTCTGGTTTGGTAATCCAAGCCAAAAGATATCACATCCCAGGAGTATTCCTTCAAACGATATCTCTCTCACAATTCAGGTAGGCAGTGACTGACATCCTCACCCTGAGGGAGCTCCATGGCAATGTGCAATCCCAGTGCCAAGGCATGCCTTGAGACAAGCCACTGAGGGAAAGGATTCAGTGCTCCCAAACCATTGGACTGTCTTGTCTCTTTTTCAAAGAGGACCAAACCTACAGATAGATGTTGTTGTTGGTTTTAAATTACAGTATTAGCGAGGACAAATTGGCTCAGACTCCAAAAATCAAACCAAGGCGCGAGGGAATATTGGTTAAGAGGGACACAGAGTGATTTATCCCAACAGAAACACATAATTCCCAAGAGAGATGCTGACTTGGGTTCCTTTTGCACCCAGGGAAGGTCCCTCAACCCCACCCAGACGTGGGAACCAAATTTCCAGCTCATCCTTATGGACCTTCATGAGGCCAAACAGAGCACAGCTTCTCAAACCTGTCTCTGCCAGGAAAATAAAAGCCAGAGGTAAGAATAGCAAGTCTTTTATTAAAATAGCAGGCAAAGCTGAAGCAAGGGGAACAGCTTTAAGGCAGAGAAGGCCACGGGAGGGTCCTGTCCTGCTGCTGTGTGAGACAGGGACCAACAAGAGCCCATGGAGCAGAGATTCAGGGGTCAGTGTAAAATACTGTGGAACCTGCCCTCCCTGCCCTGCTTGACAACCCCTGATAGTGCTTCACTTGTCCTGTGTGAGGATTAAAGATTTCCAGCAGTGCCTAGGACTGGCAACACTAATTGCCCCGTGAAAGAGGAAGTTCAGCAAAATGATTATTAATATATTTCATATACATATATATATACACACACACACAGAGAAAAGGAGTTAACAATTTGTGGAAGTGTTACTTTAAGGTTTAGCTTTTTGTTTTCTTCGACAGGATGAAAACAACACACCTACTGATCTACAGACACACGTGAACTGAGGATTTACCTGAGACCCTGTAGAATGAAGACAGACAGACAAAAAACCGGGATAGAAACAGCCCCCTGAAAGGAAAGAACATTTACAGGCTACTACAGCAGTGTCTGTGGGGAGGAAAAAACTAGCTAAACTACTAAGCTCATTATTTCTACACTGATTGGTAAGATATTTATAGGGACATAAAACATCACTAGCACACACTACATGAACACTGATCACCATTAAAAAATATCATATATGTATGTATAGGATATAACAAGATAATAAAGGTTAAGTTTTGCCAATTATTGAAGATATATTTTTCTCTCTCGTTCTAGTGCATTTACAATAAGTTGGGCTAATTTTCTATTTAGGTAAATAAATGTACTCTTTAAAAGCTCTATTTTTTACTCTGTCCAATAGGTAACAAAACTATTTAAGTCTAATATTCATATGATTGCATATATCTGATTTCTAAAATGTAATGATTTAGGATGCTATGCAATGCTATGATGGCCCTCTACTAAATTGTCCCTTTCCCCCTCAACCCTTGCATTTTCTACGTCTAATGTTGCATCCGTGTAGATAACTGCAGTGGTTAATTATTGTGGATTTGAGTATTTTTATTTAATGAAAAGGTTCTAATGAAAAAAATACCCTATGCATGTTTCAGAGAGAATACTGCTTTAAAGAATTGACGTGCTATATATATAATTTATAGACAAGTGGGGTCCTGCTATTTCCCTATTGGTTGAAAGAGAAGAATACACCATCTAAAGGTTACAGGTTATATAAAGGTGCTTAGAGGCAAATGAACGGGGAGTCACAAAGTTGAACAGCACATCCAATAACTGTTTTCAGGTGGTAACTAGACTACACTTACCACTGTAAGAATACAAAGTTAGGCACAAATTATATGATGGCTTTTTGAGGAGATACTGTAAACAAAAGCAGAGAAACAAGGAAAATTATATTCAGAGTATTGGAGTGAGGTGAGTAAAATCACAGTTGTATTTGGCATGGAGCAAGTTTCAGATACTTCGTGTAACTGAGGCATTCCTAGTTGAAATGACAGATGTCAAATTATCAAAAGAAACATATGAGAGGACTTCAAGCAGTGATGCCCATACAGCTCATTCTGACACCATTTCCGAACCGCTTCTAGACTCAAATGCAGTTTAGTCTCTCAACTGATCATTTTTAAACACTTTGTTCTTATTTTTCTACAAATGGATTATCGTGTTTCTGTTCTCACCTCATACATTGCTTCCTGGTGTGCTGTTTCAAGGTTCTCCACTTGTTTAAATAACATAACAATCCCTCCAAGTTAGTACAAATCATGAAGGAGGTGTGCAGACATGATGGGTCAAGGTTGGCTGTCAGTGTAGAAGAAGCAACCCCATTGCTACAGGAGCCTTGTGCTGGATTTACATCAGGACTACAGGAGATCCCATTCTTTGCTCACTTCCATCCTATTTGAGGGATGAACCTTCCTTGCAATACACTGGTAGCAAAATCCTAGTCCCACGCCAGCCTCCTGTTGGAAAGGGTGTTAGTGGGAAGTGGGCCAAACTGCACACCTCATTTCCTCTAAAGATTTTTTGGTTTGGTTCTGTTTATTCCTACATCACCTGACAACACCTGACTGTGTCACCTGTCACACACAGGGCTTTTGCTGCGTCCCCAGGTACAGAACATGTCACAGGCATCACCCACACCTGGAAGTGGTCTAGTTAGGCCTCCCCTATGGCATGCAACAACAAGTCCTGCTTTCCTAAGCAACCACTTTCAGGCACTGCGGAAAAGAAGAAGCGGTGGGTGAAAACAGAAATGCGAAAAATAAACTCAGAGAAGGCTGACAGTGTGATCGCCACCCTTTTGTAACAATCATTAGCACTGGGTCCCCAGTTCCATGTCCTTGACTGGCAGTTTCAGCCCCAGGGAGGAGGTTCCCAGCGGATCAATCATGTTCCTGTACCGTTCGCCGCGGTGCTTGGCCAGGAAGGGGCCCCAGTCGGGCTGTGGGGAGCACACCAGCTTGAGCCTCTGCCAGGGAGAGAAAAGAGAGTCTCACTGGGTGCCATGGGGCAGAATCAGTGCAGAGCAAGTGAGCATGGGCTCACTAAGGTTATTGATGACAGCCTGGCAATGCGCTGCTGCTCTCAGAATCTCTGCTGGTCACAGTGACTCTGAGATATGTACAAGCCTCTTTTTCCCAGCCCGGCAGTCGAAGAAGGAGTCAGGATTTTTCCATTCTCATTCTCAAGGTTGTTTGTTATTTCTTATCTCTAACGTTCTTTCTCTGACCCACCAAGGTCTGTCTGGCAGGTCAGGCTGAGGCACACTGCCTGTCCTTGGGGCGGTGTTGTCCTTTTATACTAAAAACTACATGTACGTTATTTACCATAACTTCCCAATACCTATCACCTATGTTAGACAGTGAGCTTCTACTCTAAACCAACCCAAAAGTGCCAGCATCACCCAGAAGATGGAGGCTAGGAAGAAGAAAGAAGGACAAGGCACGCCCAAATTCCTCCATCTTGGGACCCCAAGCCCCCATTCTACAACCTCAACATTCTACTTCTCACCCTGTGATAAACTAACTATTATTCTACTTAAACTCTCTTGACTTGTAATTCTTCATATAAAGGTGGTGATTTGCTCCATGGGTGAAGATCAAAGGCACAGGGGTCTTGGGCTCTGTGCCAAGGTCTCTGAGCCCCCGGGCAGGGGCTGGAGCCATCCAGGGCAGCCAGAGGAATTTCCTGGGTTCCAACACACTGCTCAGCATTTGATTGGCACAAGGTTTTCAAGACTATTAGGGGATCAAGTGGCCAGGTTTAAATTATACATTCTACCCCACACCATATGAGGGGAGCTCAGAACCACTGCTACAGACTGTGAGGCTCTCTGACTGAAGGACATGTGCACAATTACTCAGCCCAATGGTCTAAGCAGTGGGTAAGTGCATTAGAATAATTGGATTTATAGTTAGCATATTTCCCCAAAGTAAACAAATGACCAAAAAGTACTATATCACTAGGAAAGATTTTAATTTTGAGATGACAAAATGTTTTGTTTCTATCTGCGGGAAAAGAGAAAGAGGAGAACGTCAACCTGGCAAACAACGAAAATTTTCTGATCTTTCCACTGAGTTCTTTATTGAATATATAATTTGATTGGTGCATTCAGATATAAAAAGGAAAGAAAACATATTTTTGATGACTTAAGAGGGAACAATTATATGTTTATTACCTAATAAAGTGAATCAGACCTCTCTATCAGTTATTTTAATCTCTGCTTAATTTCCAGTTTGCAACTTTTACCTCCCAAATCAACCATAATAATTTTATGCAGCAGACTCAATATTGAGGAAACACCAGACTACAGCTGAAATATCTCGAGCAAAAGCCCTTACAAAACAGATCCAACTCTTGGGTGTTCCTTTGGGTGCACACCTGGAAACACAGTAAGGGAAGTACCCTGTTTTTGTGGCAATTTGTGTGCCAGTTTTAGGCATGAGAAGTTTTGAAGCATTTGTGTCAGCGAGAGAAGCTGATGAGGCAAGGAAGAAGTAAATCTAATTGCACATTAGGTCATTTCCAGTCGGGGCAGTTGTCTCCTGACCAGGCCCTGCAGTCTGCTCTACACAAGAGCTGAATGACCCTTTAGACAAGTGGCCTCATTGCTGCTTGGATGCTCTCCCTAGGATGTCCCACCACTGTGAAAATTCCTCTCCTACAAAATTCCTTTCCTCTATGGATAGCAGAGAAGCATGGTCTTTTCCCTCAGGCATGTGTAGTGTGACATATTGAGAGACCAAAAAGATTATGCTATTTTAGCACATTTTCTCTCCTTTTCATTTTTTGAAGCAAGAAACAGCCCCGGTGGGATTTGCAGGGAAGCTGAACTGTAAAAGCAGCTACAGAAAGGGGAGAGAGTGTCTGTTCCTTCTCCCAAGGTGGGAGCAGCACAAGCAGCAGGCAGTGATGAGAAGGCAGAACTGAGAAAGCCTCAAAGACCTAAAATAAGAGCTCTGAGCTTCTCCAGAAAACAGGGGCAAGGCAATGAAGGGATGAAATACTGACATTGCTCATCCTGCCAGGGGCTGAGGAGCCAGAGGGATGGGAACAGCCAGGGAGAGGGGGTGACAGGCAGGGACAGGGCTCAGGGATGCAGAGAAGTAGGTGGCCACCGCATTTCTGAAGCAGTGGGGGAAAGCGTCAGGAATCCAATTAGCAAAATAAACAAAAGAACCTTAAATTAAAAGTAAATTGTCACCTGGAATTATTTTAAGCCCAGGTGCCAGAAAAGATCAGCCAATTCAGGAAGAATAAAGAGCTGAAAGGTGAAAGCAGAGATTGCCAGCTGGGTTTTGTAATGAGTATCTTGAGATGTATGAAAGGCCTTCCTGGGTGAATCCAGGACCCAAATTTGCACACAGCAACTCCTGATTGACCACTCCTGCTGCTGATTAAACTCTCCTGGTAGTGAGTGCCCTCTCCTGGTGCTGATTAAAATCTCCTGGTGCTGATTCCCCTCTCCTGGTGCTGAGTGCCCTCTCCTGGTGCTGATTCCCCTCTCCTGGTGCTGATTCCCCTCTCCTGGTGCTGAGTGCCCTCTCCTGGTGCTGAGTGCCCTCTCCTGGTGCTGATTGACCTCTCCTGGTGCTGACTGACCTTTCCTGGTGCTGATTCCCCTCTCCTGGTGCTGACTGACCTTTCCTGGTGCTGATTCTCCTCTCCTGGTGCTGAGTGCCCTCTCCTGGTGCTGACTGACCTTTCCTGGTGCTGATTCTCCTCTCCTGGTGCTGATTCCCCTCTCCTGGTGCTGACTGACCTTTCCTGGTGCTGATTCTCCTCTCCTAGTGCTGATTCCCCTCTCCTGGTGCTGACTGACCTCTCCTGGTGCTGAGTGCCCTCTCCTGGTGCTGATTGACCTCTCCTGGTGCTGACTGACCTCTCCTGGTGCTGATTCTCCTCTCCTGGTGCTGAGTGCCCTCTCCTGGTGCTGAGTGCCCTCTCCTGGTGCTGATTCCCCTCTCCTGGTGCTGACTGACCTCTCCTGGTGCTGAGTGCCCTCTCCTGGTGCTGATTGACCTCTCCTGGTGCTGACTGACCTCTCCTGGTGCTGATTCCCCTCTCCTGGTGCTGAGTGCCCTCTCCTGGTGCTGACTCTCCTCTCCTGGTGCTGATTCCCCTCTCCTGGTGCTGACTGACCTCTCCTGGTGCTGATTCCCCTCTCCTGGTGCTGACTGACCTTTCCTGGTGCTGATTCCCCTCTCCTGGTGCTGATTCCCCTCTCCTGGTGCTGATTCTCCTCTCCTGGTGCTGAGTGCCCTCTCCTGGTGCTGATTCTCCTCTCCTGGTGCTGAGTGCCCTCTCCTGGTGCTGATTCCCCTCTCCTGGTGCTGACTGACCTCTCCTGGTGCTGATTCCCCTCTCCTGGTGCTGATTCCCCTCTCCTGGTGCTGAGTGCCCTCTCCTGGTGCTGATTCCCCTCTCCTGGTGCTGATTCCCCTCTCCTGGTGCTGAGTGCCCTCTCCTGGTGCTGACTGACCTCTCCTGGTGCTGATTCTCCTCTCCTGGTGCTGATTCCCCTCTCCTGGTGCTGATTCCCCTGTCCTGGTGCTGATTCCCCTGTCCTGGTGCTGATTGTCAGGCTCCCTGGGCACAACACACGCCAGCAGCTGAGGCTTCCTGTGTGTGTGTGCTGCTTTCACAAAAAGGCCAACAAATCTAGAACAGCTTTCTTCCAATGAAGCCATACAAAACCTCATGAAATTTATCTAGAGCTCATAAAACAAAGCACTCCACAATTTAGGACCGTGTTATTTGAAAAATTGGGAATAGAAGTTCTACAATTTAAATCAACTGAACATCTTGCAACACAATAACTGGCTTACCAGAAAGTAATCTGAGCAGTATGAGACATTCAATATCACAAAAATCCGTGTAAAATGAAAGATACAGTCTCCTGTGGCCATATTTTTAAACAGCAAAAAGACAGAAGCGTTACCTCAATAAATTTTCCTGGGGCTAGATGCATTTTTATCACAAACATGACTGGGATCCAGATGACTGAGCAGGCCAGCATCAGCCAGCCGAGCACCATGGACCAGCCTGGGTAGTGGTAAGCTCCGTAAGTCATGGGTTCCCACTGGTAAAAACTGAAGCACAGGATAAACTGGGAACAAGAAAGGAAAACAAATATGTTTGAGTAAGCAAAACAAGCCTGCTGTGCCACCAGTGGTGGGTATCCTCACACAGAGCTGGTGTCTATGGAATACAGATAAAACCACATACACCTAAGGCAGGGTGCTGCCACCAGCTCTAATAAATGGGTCAGAGCCTGAGTCTAATGAGTTTCTAGGAAATCTTGCAAAATCCCTCAAAAATCACTGTATTTGTGCCAGAATAATTGAAATAGAATCTTGTCCCTAGAGTAACATGCTTTATTACATGGTCTATTGGCAGTTTTACTTAATGTGATTATGGTAAGTTCTCCATTTCACTTACTGTGTGAACAGCAATACATCTGCTTACATTTGTGCATAATTCAGTAACTTTTGGAAAATGCCTGTGCTTGCAATAATTGCACACAGAAGAGTTACAGAAGTACAACAAGGTGAAGGCACATACAAAAATGATCAGCTTTAGTTCCAGAGATGTGGAGTCTACAAAAGTCTAATGTTAGGCTATCCAAATGTATCAAATATTAGCTTTACAGAGGCAATAATAGAAAAGAATTCGTTGCTTGGTCTGTTTCCATTGCATAAAAATTGAATTATAACTGATCAGTGTCAATTTATTTCTCACTGTGAGTTCACTAAATATTGCATTTGCAGGGAACAACAACAGAACATGCAAGTTTAGAGAGTAAACATGGTCAGTTCAAATTTATTTTCCTTAACAAACAACATAATTTCCTATTTCCTGGTTGTGATTACTGATCGAGCTACGAGCACAAGTCTGATTAGTAAAGGATCTGAGCAATTTGCAGAAAAGCCTTAGAGTTCCCTTCAGAAGTGTAAAATGGGGTCTAAGGCAGCATCTTGAAAATAACCACTGGAAAAAAAGCAAAGAGCTAAAACAATCCCATGTGCACACGCCTTCATCTTAAAAAAGGTCCCCAAGAGAAGATAAATACCGTTGATGTCATCCTAACTCTATAAACTGGAATATGTCTTCAAACTTTTTAAAAGTGATCTGCACACTGCAGGCCTACATTGTCACAATCAAACAACAGGTGGGTAAGACAGATTGCTCTGGCTTTCACACAGAGCAATGCTGTAGGGCAGTGCAGACAACAGGTAAAGAAAATCTATGCAAGAAAAGTAGAACTACCTTCATTTCACCCATTGGAGAAATCATTCTCACTGGAGAAAATTTCATTTCTTCACAACTCAGGATTTTGTTGAGCTCACCAAAACTCACTGCTCCCTTCACACAGGCATTACTGTCTGTGAAAACTAAGCCTTTTCCAGTTTTCAGGGAAAAAAATGTCCTCATTTGTGAGTTAACAATACTGAAAATAAGTTGTTAACTTCAGCCAGTGCCTTTTTCTTCCCCCTCCAGGGAGAAGAAGATTTGCCAGCACTGACGCTGCACTAAAGAACAGAATCTTGCTGCACCTGGGGTTCACGCTTGAGAATTTCCAAGGGCAGCTACATGCACTCAAACAGAAGATACTGGTGAAACAAGGCTCTGTTGTTTTGTTTTGTCAAGCTGGAAGCTTTTGAAACTGCTGAAGTAATGATTTCATTCTTGTGCCAAAAAAAAACATAAAATAAAAAAAAATGTGATTGCAGATTGTATCTGCACCGAGGTTAAAATGTAAAGGAAGCACTGTGTTAGAAACCTAGATGGCAAACGTAGATACAGCTATTGGATTTGGTCCCCTGGCCTTGAAAAAACTTTCATAGCAATGGTGAAATTGAGAACATGACTTTTTTTTATTAAACGGAGAACTAAACGTGAAGCAAATGCTAACTGAATTTGAAGGAAGGTGTTGGGGAGGAAATAAAAATGAAAGGAAAATAGGAAGAATAATAAAAATAGACCAAAGTCGCTCTGTTTTTAGATTTCAGGGCTCCTCTCAGGGCTCCTGTCCGGGCGCTGTCCCGCAGCGCCACCTCCCGGGCCCGGGGACGGGACAGTCCCGCTCCTCCTCATCCTCATCCTCATCCTCATCCTCATCCTCTCCTTCTGCCGCCCGGTTCCACCTCAGCCTTTCCAAAGCACCCCTCTTACACCAGCTTCTGTGGCAATAAAATAGCTTCTGTCCCTAGCTCAGTCTGACAGCACACAGGAGGACCTTGTCTTTTCCCTGTGCATACATAAATATCACACACAGATATATAGATATATACAGATATTAGTATGTATTAAATATTATATAGATATAGATATGTATAGATAGATATAGATATTTATAAAATCTTATATTATATTTATATTTATATTTATATTCATCAATCATGTCTATTTATTATATATTTTAAATATTTTTCTTTTTTAAAACATATATTTTAAATATTTTTAATTTTTTATTTTCTTGTATTTCTATATATTTTTTATATCTACATATTTATATACAATAATCTATAATGTTGCAGTGCAATGGTGTGCCACAGCAGCATTTTGCATGGCCAGGAAAAGGCCACCCTTTTCCTGGAGGACTCACCATCCCTCTCCACCAAAACCACCATTCCTTACACTGTTTCTACTACATAGCCATGGCAAAAACACCTGTGCTGTCATCCAAGTTCTGGCTACTAACACCCAGAAACATCATGCATAATGAACAAAAACCAGCAAAACTCTTAGGAGAAGATGTTAATTTTTTTTTCCCTTACTGTTAAAATAGTTGGGGTCACAAATGCCCAACAGACTCTCCAGAATTTACTTGGCTGGAATCCAATCATCATTTCTATATCTTCACAAAATCTTTGCAGACCTGTAAACAGCAAAAGGAAGAGCAGTTAGGTGTGAAAGAAACCAGCTGCAGTCTGCAGCAGAGCTCTGGTGCCCTCCCTTGTGTCCAACTATGAAAACAAACTCCAAATTTTTGTTTGAAAGCTTCCTTAGAGCACCTAACTACACAGTAAAAATGGGATTAATAGAGTGGGAACCATTCCAATATAATATTTCCTTCTTAGGGATTAAAGCAATTGAGCTTTTACATTGAGATTAGGTGTTTAGTACGTTTTGTGTTAAAGCATTACTGATATGTACTGGGTAGCTGCAATTATTTGTCTGTTTGTTTTATTCCCCTGTGAAGATCAGCCTTATTGATATCCAGGCAGTATTTCAGCTTCTCTTTACCTGCTACATGACTGCATTACAGCTGTACCCCTCAGCACTGCAACTGGTGATGTCCTGCTCTTTTTCCCCTCATGAATAAATGATACTTAAAGTCCCTAAAAAGCACCTGTTGTAAATATTTTGAATTATATTCAATGTTGTCTGAACAAAAAGGTCAGCTGATATGTTAACCTTCATTAGGTTACTTGAGTTAATAAAAGATGCAAGATTGGGAAATGTTATTTCAGCAAAATGCAACATTTCAGAAAATGTTATTTTCATTCTGCAGCTCCTCCCTGGCCATGCCATGTGCCAGGAAAGGTGTGTTGGTCAGCAGCTGCTATTCCTGGTGGTTATTAGTAAGTTAGTTGTTAGCAATTTCATCATTAGTAATTTATCCAAAAGTTTAAAAAACCCTAAAATTGATTCCAGCTTTCCTAGAAGGGGAGAGGTCAGAGCTCATCTGTTCACATAAATGTTTAAAATTTGGGCCGATTTTATCTAAATTTTGCAAAGCATTATTCTGTAGCATTTTGTCTAACTTGCATGATGTGGGGAAAGCTTAAATACTGGACAAAAGGCACTGAGTAAGGGAAGAAATGCTTGTAACAAAAGTAATAAACTACTTTATTCCTTATTGTATAGACTCAGCTGCTGCAGCTGCTGAGTGTAAGAGGGGATAATCCCAGGCTTGATCCTCCTCGTTTGGAAGCCTTTCTGCTGATATCAAGGAGAAATGGATCTCTCCACCTGATTGTTCTGAGAGTTAAGAAAGTGAAACACTAGCACTGGTCCATCCTCAGTGCCCTGTGATGCAGGAGAAGGCAGCAGGGCTGGGGGATGCTTGGCAGCCCCCCAGGGCCAGCTCAGGGGGCAGCACACAGAAACCCAGCTCAGGCACCCAGCATGGGAGAGAAGAGCTAAAGAACCCTGTTATCATAGGGAACAGAGAAAAAAATACAGAAATTAAACAGGAAAGTGGCACTGCAAGGACTGGATTTAAAATCTGCATTGGATGTAAGCTCAGAACACTGAGCCAAGGTAACTCAGATGTTGCTAAAGAACACACGCTCACACTGTTCTCAAGATGAAAGAGAAAAAAGGGCAGTTTATTTTCTGATTCTAACATTTATAGTTTTCTAAAAGTGACAGTGGATTGGAGGATGACAGTGGCACTTCTCCAATGCCATTGGTTGAACCAACAGTCCATCAACTTTTTTTTCTTCTATAAAAGAATACAAAACAATGAGTTATTTACAGAAAGTGTGTGAGAAAATTTACTACAAAAATGTCAACATCAGAAAGTTTAGAAAATTTTAAAAAACCAGGGTGACACTCAGAGGTCACTTTTTTCCTTCTGTAATTTCTTTCCTTCTTTTTCTCTTTTATTGACTACCACAAGTTTTCTTCCTCAGCAAGCCTCTTCTGTGTAAAATACATGTAATTTTTATGACCCATGGAATCACTGTACTTCAGCACCAGGCTGACTAATTGGGTCCTTCTCTACTTGGTAATAGAAGTTTGTATAGAAGAATAGAATAGAAGTTTGTCTGGACAAAATGTACCCTCCAAGGTCATCGTGTGATGGAGCTGGAAGGAGATTTTTGCTGCAATTGAACGATTTGTCCCTGTGTTTTATTTACCTGCAGTGAGTGTGAGGGAGGTGCTCACACAGCAGCCATCCCTGTGCTCTGCTGGCAACAAAGCTGGGCTTTAATTGCAGCAGCACAAGGCTGATGGGTATTTCCACGAAGTTTAAATCTCATTTAAAGTGTCTCCTTCAGCCACACTTGCTGCTGCAAAGAAGGGATACCTAACTGGATATTTACCAAGGGTTTCTGCCTCCAAAATTCATGCTGGCTTCATGAAAACCTGCACAGATTTGTTTGAAACTCTAATTTTAAAAATAAAAAAGAAATTCCTTTTAGGAATGGTCAGTAGATATTCACAGTGTAAGGCACTCTTAAATATTAGCAATTCAGGAGTCAAATGTATATAACAGATGGAGGGATTAGACATTGCTTATCTCTTTCCAGTGGAAGTTGCACAGAAAAAATGCAAAGGATATTTTAGTTTACAGAACACCAACTTTTTTTCCCAGATCTTAGTAAATCTGATCTCCCTCTCAGATCAGCCAGGCCTGCTGAATAACTCTGGGAAATAAACAACACATGATATTCCATATCTGATTTTTCCCTCTCTAAAGTAGAATGATGTATTCATAGGTGCTGACATATAAAATCCATTTAAAAGGAGGCTGCAAACCTAGCCAGACAACTACTTCACTATTCTGCTACAGGTAAAATGTTCAAAATGACCAATGCTTTCCACAAATACACAGCAGCAGTTTCCACTCACTCTGACAACAAACCTTCCCAAAAACAAACTGACAAAAAGCAGTTCTGGATGGAGCATAAACAAAGTTTCCATCATGTATTTTCAGTTTCCAGCAGTGCTTCACTCAAACACAGGGATTTTTGTCTTTAGCTTCATGCTACAAAATGCAACAGTGGGAATTATGCTGGTGATTAAATTAATACCCCCACCTCTAAGCTGTTCTTTACTAATCATTCATCATAATCTAAACAATCAGAGAATACACATCTAAACCAGCGTGTGAAGTAAAAATCTGCATTTGATTGTATCATGAAGCACTGACTCTACTGAAAAATAAGTGATCACAAGGAAATAACCATGTGTGTCTCTTTTTAATTTAAAAATCTCAGCAAGCTCAGCAAGCAGAACATGTAACAAGAACTAAAGACAAATTTATTTCATCATAACAGCACCTGCCACTGCTGTGCCAACCTGCTTGCCATGAAGAGTACAAGTGCACAGAGAAAGGTGGCAGTGGAGTGTAAAACAGCAGTTGTCACACCTTGAAAATGTATTATGCCAATTTTGAGCGCTGCTTGAAGGGATACAACACGAGCAGCAGCTTTGCTTGCATTTGCAACACACAAATCACAAATGCACAAGATGTATTTCTGTGCCCAGTCCTTGCAAAAGCAGCTTTAGCACAGTAAAAGTCGCTCTGGCACATTAGTCAAACAGGCAATGATTCTAATGTCTTTCCTTTTTATTTGCACAAAAGGAAGCTCCTCAGTCTAGCAAAGGGTTAATTCCTTTGAAATAGATTGCAGCCAAGGTTTTGCCAACATCTGTTGATGAACAATCAGTTGTACAGAAAGCACAAAAAGAATAATTGGTAATTTGTCAAACCTTTTCCACATCTGATTACACTGAAGTAATAACTCACTAAAAAAGCCTTCTCCCCCATTCAGGCCCTTCCTTTGCAGAGCTATTATTATTTCTGCATCGTTTTGTGTTTTTCATAAGTGTTAATGCTTCAAGGGATACTGGAATTGCTGGGCAAAGCAAACACTGGCCAGAGCAGTTTTTTCTTCCAAACCTACTAAGATGTCATTCCACAAAGGCTGGTTTGCAGTGCTTCTGCCACACAGTGTTCAGAGGAGGAACAGAGCCAGTTCTTGCTCCCTGTTTACCTTCATCCTTCTCTAAAGTCATGCAGAGCAAAGAAATTTCACAGATTTAAGTAGGTTTTAAAATATTAAAAATATTTTAAGCACAGAACTTTTTCACACTAATAGCAATGGCTTTAAAGGGGGCAATATTTGGCACAGAGCAGGTGATGCTGTCGATGCTGGTGGCCATGAAGAGTGAAAACATCTAGCACAGGATGGCTCAGGCATGCTGTCAGCAAAGTGAGGAGGAAAAATCCCCAGCAAAACCTTAAAATCTTTGTAAGTCTCCCCACTCATCACTGCCTATGAAATTGCATTGATTTTAGAGAAGCTGGGTTTCATTTCACCTCTAAACCAACTCTACTTGAATTATTTACATTCTGGGGACATAAAAAGCAAAGAATTTTGTTCAACCAAAACATGACTTTTCTCTTTGTGTTTTGAGTATTTCCATAATATTCTATAGCATTTCCTCACTAGGTCATGTCTGGCTTAGCAGCCAATCTCTCAGGTGTACCCACTGAATTGGATGTCAGTGTAGGTTAAAATACACTGCTGAATTTCCATGAAACCAGAGAAAACAAGGAAGGGCTGGTTCCCTGTCCTGTCTATAACATTTATTTCTCCAGCAAGAGCACCAAATTCTGCATGATTTGAAACCTGGACTATATTTTAAATTCACCAGGATTTGAAACCTGGACTATATTTTAAATTCTGCATTATTTGAAACCTGGACTATATTTTAAATTCTGCATGATGTGAAACCTGGACTATATTTTAAATTCACCAGGATTTGAAACCTGGACTATATTTTAAATTCTGCATGATTTGAAACCTGGACTATAATTTAAATTCACCAAAATTTGAAACCTGGACTATATTTAAAAGCACTTATATTACAGAGTGGACTCCACAACACAGGCAGGTACAAGTATTCAGTGAAAAGGGCCAGAACCCAAAGTCAGTGGCTACACAAGCAGCTTCAGCAGAACATCTTGGATTTTTATGCCTAGCTGATTAAACTATATAATCCATTCCTCTCCACAGCAACAGCAGAAACAGCCTTCCATTACAGGCATAAATTATTTTTTTATGGTATGTGGGAAGATCTTTCCATTTCCAAGAATCAGCCTCCTGAAAACACTGGGCAAGTCTGGGAGCACATCAGCAGCTGGTATCAATTGTTGCAACTACAGCAGCTTTGTGATGATTGCACTGTTTCATACTAGCTGAGGATGCACAATTTAATGTACATCAAGAGGGATCAACATCCCTGGTGTGACCACTGTGGATAATTAATCATCCTGAGGAGCTGCCCAGTCTTGAGTCTACATTATGGACAAATAAGAAGGAGGGAAGTTGGATGTGCACATGGGGAAAAAGCCTTCAGAAGTTGTTAAATGCTGTGTTGGGTTTGCAGGGACAGTTTTTGGTAGCAGTGGGGCTACAGGGGTGGTTTCTGTGAGAAGCTGTAAAAGCTTCCCCTGTGTCTGACAGAGACAATCCCTGGAGGCTCCAGGGCAGATCCACCACTGGCCAAATCAGAGCCAATCAGGAATGGCAGCAACATCCCTGAGAAGAGATTTTAAAAGGATAAAAAAAAGTTATTGTACAGGTGTTATTTCAGCAGAGAAGAGCAGGCTGAGAACATGTGAGGGGAAGAGCCCTGCAGATGCCCAGGGCAGGGCAGAAGGAGGGGCAGGAGCTGCTCCAGGTGCTGGAGCTGAGATTCCCCTGCAGCCCCCGGAGAGGCAGCTGTGACCCTGCAGCCCATGGAGGGCACAGGGATGCACAGACCCACCTGCAGCCCATGGAGGGAGGGCACAGGGATGCACAGACCCACCTGCAGCCCATGGAATGAGGGCACAGGGATGCACAGACCCACCTGCAGCCCATGGAGGGCACAGGGATGCACAGACCCACCTGCAGCCCATGGAGGGAGGGCACAGGGATGCACAGACCCACCTGCAGCCCATGGAATGAGGGCACAGGGATGCACAGACCCACCTGCAGCCCATGGAATGAGGGCACAGGGATGCACAGACCCACCTGCAGCCCATGGAATGAGGGCACAGGGATGCACAGACCCACCTGCAGCCCATGGAATGAGGGCACAGGGATGCACAGACCCACCTGCAGCCCATGGAATGAGGGCACAGGGATGCACAGACCCACCTGCAGCCCATGGAATGAGGGCACAGGGATGCACAGACTCACCTGCAGCCCATGGAGGGAGGGCACAGGGATGCACAGACCCACCTGCAGCCCATGGATGGAGGGCACAGGGATGCACAGACCCACCTGCAGCCCATGGAATGAGGGCACAGGGATGCACAGACCCACCTGCAGCCCATGGAGGGCACAGGGATGCACAGACCCACCTGCAGCCCATGGAATGAGGGCACAGGGATGCACAGACCCACCTGCAGCCCATGGAATGAGGGCACAGGGATGCACAGACCCACCTGCAGCCCATGGAGGGAGGGCACAGGGATGCACAGACCCACCTGCAGCCCATGGAATGAGGGCACAGGGATGCACAGACCCACCTGCAGCCCATGGAGGAGCCCACAGCAGAGCAGGGGGTGCCCAGAGGAGGCTGTGAACCTGTGGGAAGCCCAGGCTGGGGCAGGGACCTGGCAGGGACCTGCAGACCCAAGGAGAGGGGACTCCATGCTGGGACTCTCCACGCTGGTAGGAGTTGTGACCCTGTAGGGACCCCCACTGAAGGAGTTGTGACCCTGTGACAGCCCCATACAGGCTGTCCCTGAAGCACTGCACCCCATGGCAGAGTGGCCCACATTACAGACATTCATGGACAACTGCTGCTCATGGAATGGACTCATATTAGAGGGGTTCATGGAGAACTGCCCTGTGGGAATAACCCCATCCTGGGGCAGGGGAAGGACTCCTCTCCTGAGCAGCAGCTGGAACAACCTGTGATGAACTCACCATAACTCCCATTCCCCATCTCCCTGTGCTCCTGTGGGGATGAGATAGAGCTGGGAAGGAGGGAGTGGTGGAGGCAAAGTGTTCTTAGGATTTATTTTTATCTCATTATTCTGCTCTGTTTTTCTTAGCAATAAGTGCAATTAATATCCCCAAACTGGGTTTGTTTTGCCCATGGCAGTATTGGTTGAACAACCTGCCTCAGTCCTTATCTCAACCCATGAACATTTGTTATATTTTCTCTCCCATGCCCAGTTGCAGAAGGCAGTGATAGAGCAGCTCTGGTGGGTGCCTGGCATCCAGCTAGGGCCACCCTAAAATAGTAATAGTAATAAATAAACAAATAAATAAATAGATAAATTGGATATAAATATATATTTAATGTATATATTTTGTGTATGTGTATATATATATATATATATATTAAAAATATATATATAATATATTATATATATATAAAACTCTATTGGCTCAGGAGGTCTCTGTCCCTAAAACTGTTGAAGCACAAAAGCACCCCTGGAAAAGTGTCAGCAAATGTTTGCTCTATTCTCATACTCATATCATTGAGCTCTTGGTGGAAAATGACTTGAGACTGTATGAAAGTCTTTTGAATACATGCATTTAAAGGGATCCTGAAGTCCTGTCATGCTTCTGTCCAAACTAAGAGTGTTTTGGGGCTTTTATTACAGAGAAAAATTATTCCTTTCCTTAAGAATTTCACTTCTCATTCTCTAAAATGTCGCTTTGACAGAGGCTGTCCAATAACAAGGTTTTTTCTTACCGTAGATGTAGGAAACTCCAACAAGCTCAAAGATGGCAATAATGACAAGAGAGTAAGAGGCTGCATAAGTGTCCACAAGCTGCAACATGTACATTCCACCCTGAGGAGAGAAAGAGAAAGGATTACCCCTGGCACTGAGGCGGGCAGACTGGAGAGGAGCAGGAGCCAAGGCAGCATCCACACATCAGCTGGAGCCAGGCTCTTCCTTCTGCCTCAATGAATATCAAATCCAACAGGAAAAAAGCAGAGGGCACGCCTGATTCTGCTAGCTAGGACAGCTTGGGAAGACTTTGAATTCAGTCCTTTAAGATGAAGGACTGAACTGTGATCAGAACTTCCACCTGCAGTGTCTCAAAACACAGAATACCACAACAAAATCAAAATCACCATTGGAAGCACAGCTGCCACAATAATGAGTCCAGTTCATCTGTTTGGAAAGGATTTAATATCCTGTCTCCATGATGGAGTTTAGATGCATAATTCAAGTGAATAAAGGACTGAATCCTTCCTGGGCTTTGGAACAGCAAAGTTGGGCTAGTAGGCGATGAGGTAAGGGGGAAGAAAAGAAAGAAAAAAGGGTGGAAGCATTGATAAAATATTAAGATTTTGTCCATCTCATCTTGAAATTATATATCATGCTGAAGGTATTAGTGAAGAAGACACTGAAGTTTATCAGTAGTAGATGGGAGTTCCAATATTAACTCCACAGTTTGCAGAGAGCATCAGTATGTGTCTAGTCTCAGAGGAAAGGCACTCAAAACAGGTGTGCATATCTATATCACATTCAAAATTGGGGTTTTTTCCTTTATTCATAGAATGGGTTGGGAGAAACCTTAAAGATTATTTCATTCCAGCCCCCCTGCCATGGGCAGGGACATCTCCCACTATCCCAGGCTGCTCCAAGCCCCATCCAGACTGACCTTGGACACTTCCAGGGGTCCAGGGGCAGCCACAGCTTCTCTGAGCACCCTGTGCCAGGGCCTCCCCACTCTCACAGGGAAGGATTTCTTCCTAATGTCTGATCTAAACCTGCCTTCTGTCAGTGTGGGTTGAATACTTAATTTATTGCTATACTTTATATATATAAATATATATGTGTATATATATATATATATATATATATATATATATATATATATATATATATATATATATATATATTTGTTTATTTATTACTATTACTATTTATTTATTACTATTTATTACTATTGCTATTATTACTATTGCTATTATTACTATTACTAATTTATATATTTATTTATTTATTACTTTACAAAATGTTACTATTTCGGAGATGTTTGGCTGGAGAAAAATTTAAAGGCCTGTTTCTCAGAAAGACTTGAACAGCAAAGTCTTTTAAGAATATCTCAGTCAGAGCATCCTTTTTGTTTGTTTGTTTTTGTTTGTTTTAATAAGGTTTTCAGACACAGCATGTGTCGCTTGTGGCAGAATTCAGCCAAACACTCTGCAGCCTGTGCAGGAGAAAAGCAGCCAGCAGAGGGGGACTGGGGCCAGGCAGTGATGCTCAAAGCCAGCGTGGTTACCTGAGTGATCATAGGAAAGCCCATGATGAAGAAGGACACGCAGCAGCCCAGGGTGAACAGAGCCTTGTGTGTCCGGAGGTACTTGGGGAACTCGTCTGACACCGAGGTCACGATGGTCTCGATGGTGGCAAACTGACAAACAAACAGAAGGGTTCATTTCAGTGCACACAGACTGCTCCAACTGCATAGAAAACATTAGAATCTGAACATTATTTTGAGTCCTAGGTGTTAAGTGCTCAGATGGCAGCACCAAAGCTCTGCCAAAATGATTTCAGCATTGATGGCCTTACTGCATTCCTCTTTTTTTTCATGAGTCGCTGCTCACACATGTTGCAGACATCTTTTATGGAAAATCCTTAGGATTTTTCCTCCTGAGAAGCTGAGAGGCCTCAGGAACAAGATGTAACCAATGGTTATCTGCTGCTGTGGGATGCAACAGGTGCATCTGGGATTGGCCCATCTTAGATGTTTGTAATTAATGGCCAATCACAGCCCAGCTGGCTCGGACAGAGAGTCCAGACACAAGCCTTTGTTATCATTCTTTCTGATTCTATTCTTAGCCAGCCTTCTGATGAAACCTTTTCTTCTATTCTTTTAGTATAGTTTGAATGTAATATATATCATAAAATAATAAATCAGCCTTCTGAAACATGGAGTCAGATCCTCGTCTTTTCCCTTATCCAAGAACCCCTGTGAACACGGTCACACACACGGGAAATAGCAATCAATTGCATGGTCCTCCAAACAAATAAATAGAAAAATCAAAAGGAAAAGAATGGGACACAAAAGCAGTTTACCATGGTGTCTAATCCAAGAGTTAGAAGCATCAAAAAGAATATTATAGCCCAGAAGGGAGAGAGGGGCAGCCTAGTTAGGGCTTCTGGGTAAACCACAAAAGCAATCCCAGGACCTAGAAATAAGAAAAATAAAGATTATCACATTCAATCATTCCTATTTACAAAAAGGCTCAAACATTACAGAGTTTAGCATTACCTGATTGATTTCTATTTACACTGTAAATTTCAAATCACTTACTTAGTCCAACTTTCCAGGCAGAATGCATTTTCAACCACTATACAAACACACTGATCCAAAAGTTATAAAAAATAGCAAAAATTGCACACTGCAGCAATGTTTCTGTGATCAAATTCCTGCAATTTCCCTGCCAATTAGAAACCCATGGCAAACACTCACACTTCAGTGCTACAACATGAATGGAAATGCAAACACTCTTCTTCAGCTCATTGCCACGCTGTTAAATGAAGAGAGAATATAAAACATGCCCAGACCTGACAGCAGACAGAAGGTAATAACTGCTGTGATTCTAAAAAAGTCCACAAGAAAAGCCAAAATAATGCAGAGCACAAGAAATAAAGAGATGGAATCTTTTAAAGCCTAAATCAGGAATTTCCCATCCTTTTGGGTTTTTTTTGTTTGGGGTTTTTTATATATATTGGGCTTTAATATCTATTGATCATAAAGAAAAAGTATTTTGTAATTGCTTAGATTTTATATATATATATATATATATATATATATAGGGCTTTAATTTCTATTGATCATAAAGAAAAAGTATTTTTGTAAGTGCTTAGATTTTATATATATATATATATCTGCACATGCTGCTTGTGCTCAGGAGAGAGCTGCTGCTTGCTCATGTACTGAGAAAAATCCAGTTTCAGCAGCAGAAAAATCATCTCCTTGGGTAGCTTGTGCAGTGCTCGGGGTTCAATTCTGAACAACAGGCAAATACAGGAGTTAAAACACAGTAAAAAAACAAAACAAAACAAAACAAAACAAACTCTGTACATGACTCAGTAAGTGCTGCTTCCTTTAAAATGTGCTGCAAAAAAATTACTTTTTGCATGTGGAACCTCTGTTTTATTAATAAACACCTCTTTAATCTCTTAATGAAAAAAGATTTCTTCTTGGCTGGTGGAGATAAGGACTCCGTTTAAACTCACTGCCTGCATATAGAAGTTTAATTAAGTCTCAGAATAATGAGTTCCCATGAATCACACCTTTAGGAAAAGTTAAATTATAGAATATGAGCATGTCTCCAGGTCAGCCCCTCCTAGATAACACACACCTGGTAGCGTCCAACCACAGGAAATAGTCACAAGCTCCCATTCCTTCCATCTTCCAAGATTTGGTGGGTATGAACTCTTTATAAAAGTTATTAATGCCAGGAAAACTCCAAGTACTTTATATGTCTTAAAAAGTAAAATTACCTTGAACTTTCATTTTAAGGTACCCTTTTCAACTACACTATGCTCTTAATCAGAGAGTAGAACAAAAAGAGGTTGTGCTGTCTTTCCCTCCATGTTTTATTTCTTCATCAGATAAATGAGTTTTTCCTGAAAAGAAAACTCTAAATGAAAAAAAAAAATACTATGTTTTTCAGATTAATAATTTAGGAGAAAAAAAAGGAAAAAAAAATTAAAACCCTTTGTATTTCCATTAACATTTTCATTCAAGGTTTTGAAAACTTGAAAGGAGATTATGCTTCATCATCATTTTGGCTTTTTTTTCCTTCACTGCAAAAAGAAATACAACTTTAGAATTTAAAAAAAATAATAATTAGGCGATGACAAGGGCTGTTCTTTTCACAAGTTCTTGGGTTTGCTTTTTAACTACTATTATGCAATATGCATAATGCACCTCAGTCCACAATTACCCCTTCATCTTCACTCTCTTCCTATTGCAAATCCATCTTCTATTACTTCACTAAATTTTGTTTCCCCCTGTCATGGAGAGCAGCAAAGCCTCACCCTCATGAAATAATTCCACATTATCTGAACAGGCTCTTACAAATGCCCCCACAGCTGCCCCCACATCCCCTGGGACAGCTGGGAACAGAGAGCTCCAGCCTGGGACGAGGTGCTCACTCCAAGACACCAAGCAGAAAAGGGGTTTTGACCTCCTGTGCTGAGTATTTCACATCTCCAGAGAGAGGTACCAGCTGAGCCAGGTGTCCCTCCACCATGCCTGGCAGTCCCATCCCTCAGCCCCTCTCCACATCTCTTGGGAGCTTCCTCTGCAGCCCCTCTCAAGCTCAGCTCCTTTAGCTCCATCTCCTCACAAATCATTTTGGTGAGTGCAGTGTGGTTGAGATTTTGGGGCTGCTTTCGTTGTTTGTTCCAGAATGGAGGTAAAGTCTAAAATATTCATGTAGACATTACTCCTAAAAACTGACTGGCACTCAGAGCTATGGTTCTGTGGGCATAGTGGTGCTCAGCTCTACCAATTAAGCTCAGCACTACCAATTCAGACCTCTCAGATCCCCACAAATGACCACCTCTCTTCACTAACCAAGATGTTCTGAGCAGTTCTTCAGAAATGTTTTTCTTGTCTGAGGAGGCATCTCCTTGCTCCCCACAGCTCAGAAGCACAATCCACCCCTCGCGCCAGATTTCTCCCACCCTCCTCTCATCCAAAATTCCCGCCACCAGAGATAACTTTTACCTTGTCAAATCCTCCTCAAACGGCAGCAGAGACCAATGAGAAGGCCAATAACCACCCCACCCTACCCTCCACCAGTCATTCACACAAAGGCTTAAAATGAGTCTCAATTTCCTTCCTTCTCTTACCAAACAAGTGATTAACAGGCTTTAATTAAAATCTTGACTTCTCGGGCTACCTTCTCCTATGCAGAAATGCCTGCACATGGTTTAGTAATCCACACCATGAAGTCATCATTCCCACCTCCAATATCAATGACACTGGAGCCATCATATATCAGATACCTGTGATCATTAATAACAGAGCTGGAAGTGCCACAGGGTGCCTGTCTAAGTAATGAAATGCCAGTGAGCCCTACCTTGGTCTGCCACAGCTTCAATATTCACTTTGAGCTCATTTGCCATGAAGCCAATGACTGAGAAGATGACAAAGCCTGCAAATATACTCGTGGCACTGTTGGTACACGTGACTATCAGTGTGTCCCTGCAAAGAAAGCACAAGAAGCCTGTTGGGATACACACGAGGAAGGTTTTGTACATGTATTTGTATTTCAGGAGTTTCTCATCAGCACACACAGCTTGTGGGGGTGCTGGTGAAGGCACACTTTTACACCCCTCAGGTGCCTTTGGTGCTGATCAGAGAGCACAGAAGTCTCCACAGCAGCACCAGGAATCACCTCTGCAAGCTTCCATCACCCACGTGCTGTGCAGGAACCACAGGCCAAGCACATCTGCTCTTGGCCTCCTCAAGAACAGAGACAGCCATGGTGACTTCATTTGTGACACATTTTTTAACTCTTTGCCTCACAGGACATCTGCTCTCCACATTGGGTATGGACTAACCACTGCTGCCCAGCTGAGATGATTTTTGTCTTGTCTTTCTTGTGCTTATACACGAAATTCCAGGGTTAAGCTTTCCGTACGTTGCAGAGCTTGCTCAATCACCTTCCTGTCTGTAGAGGGAGGACTCCTTGGTACCTTTTTCCATGGTTGTAATTATCAAAGGAATCTCAAGAAATCTTCAGCTGAACATCTCACTATGCTGGATATGTCAAGACTTGACAGCAAACCAGCCCTCCATAGTTATTGCATTCTTAGGAATGTAATAGGATCTTTCAATAGGATTTCTATAGGATTTTTTTCAATAGGATTTTTCTTTAAACAATATGCATGTCCAGAGAACTTCCCCATAAACTACTACATCTTCAGAAAAACAAATCCCTCACTTTAAATGTTTAGGGGGTTTATGTTGGCTAGAATTGTTTATTCCTACTGATATTGTTTTGTCAGGAAGAGAATGAAACACAACTCGAAAAGCTGTCAAAGAACCTCACTGAGCTGGCAAACTTCTAGAATGTCCAACAGAGCATGTGTTAACAGGAATTATTTTGTTAATTCTTTGGGTCTACAGAAAAAAATAATGACAGTGTGCTGTTTGGAATCACCATGTGTTAACCTTCCAAAACCTAGATAGCTTTGAAATATTTCAGGTATTCATTATGAAGTCAATTTATGTAAATTTATATTTACATAAATTTATATTTACTGCAATTAAATTTTTGTAAATTTATATTTACTGCAATTAAATTTATGTAAATTTATATTTACTGCAATTATAGATTTTGGACTATGTTTAAAATCAATGTGTGACTGAAAATTACAATTTATGTATTAAAATGTAATGAATATAGAAATTGAAAAAGAAAATAGTCATACTTCATTTCAATATTCAAGGTTGTGTCGTAAAATTTAAAATACTGTGAGTAACTAAGCTTTTCTAATTATTTCTACTTTGGTCTCTCAGATCACTCCCTAACAGAGGCAAAGCATTTATCAGGTATTAGAACTGGGATATTTTTATACTTCATTACCATGTATTCCCTTCAAAATTTTCATTATGATCTTCCAAACGCCACAAAAGATTGTTAAGTTACTGCAGTAAGGTAGCATGATGCTTCCTCCATTTTTCCCCCTGATATTCTGATTGCAATTATTCATTAAAAAAAAAAAGGCTCAGGAATAGTGTTTTCAAAAATAGGACCCAAAGGATTGCTGGGTGGGAGTTACTGTGTATGCAACACTGTTAGCTTTCATCCATATTTTGGGATAATTTCATTAAATTACTTTTGAGCACTATTAAAATAATTTTTTTAAATTTATTTTTAATATCCTCATCCACATTTCTTTTTAGGTTAAGTACTCTGTATTCTGTACTTAGAAGCCGTAGGAGATGGCAGTGGAAATCCCCAGGAGTGTTTGCCTTGAAATCTTGACTGGGGAAAGTTTTTGAGCATCTCTTGGGGGAGTCCCTGTGCATGCTGCTGGCTGTCCTGAATCAGCACCTCTGGCACTGCAAGAATTGGAAAAGCTTTGCTTCAGACTGACTTTAAAAACTGTAAAATAGCAGGGAAGCACTCCACCAGTGCCACTTGCTTTTGTGTTTTCCATCTGCAGACATTTTAGCTGGCAGGCTTTTGCATGAAAAATTACACACTATGACTTTTTCCCATGAAAAAATAGCTCTCAAAGAAGTGATTTTAGATTTCATAGCATGGAATAACTTTTTGCATGTAATTGGAAAAACTGGAAAAAGAAAGAACGTTTAGGGGATGTAGGAATCCCATCAATGGAAGTTGCCAGTTAAAGTCCTGCATGTTTCACTCTGCTCGTGGGCTGTCCTCCAGCAGAGCTGCCAAGTGATTCTGTCTCACTGCCCACAGCTCCTGATACATCCCAGGCTGCCCTTCAGCCTCAGCCTGCCCATTCTGAAAGTGGGCAGCCAGCAGGAACTGTAACAAGCCTAAATGATCATCTTGAGACTAGTAGATTAGGATCTGGGGAGAGGAAAAAATACACAAAAATGGTTAAATGTAAACGAAACCCACGCACACCAAAAAAAAAAAATAGGAAAGGAAACAGAAGAGAGGAAAAGAGAAAAAATACCAGAGAGGAAGAAAGGACAAAAGGGCAGCAGGGGAAAAAAGACAAGGGAGAAAAAGACAAGAGATAGGGGTCTTGCAAACCAGATTTCTGGAAGATGAAGGATAACTGGTTTTGGACAAACCTGTTTAATAACACAGATGTATTTCACTCTTACACACCTGTAGCAGTTATTATGGAATTTGTTGTATGAAGAGAGGGTAATTAGACCTCCCCATGCTGCAGATAAGGAGAAAAAAATCTGAGTGGCAGCATCCTTCCAAACCTAAGTAGGAAAGAAAATGAAAGAGTGTTAGACCAATGGATGTCAATAGAATATTTAAAAGCAAAATCCTGCCACTGAATGAGCCACATCAGGCTCATTTGATAAGGAGCACTGTTCTTGCTGAGTCCATGTGAAAGGACACCATAAACCTTGCTGTATATGGGAGACACAAATATAAAAACCATATTGTTTGATACATATCAGTTCAAATACATTCAGAAACAAAAAATACAAGTCAAGAGGGAAAACCTGCATCAGATACTGATGTTTTCTCTGCCAGTGACCCTAAATAATACTTTACCCATGTAAGAGGAAGAACAAGTTTCCACAGATGACAACACCACTTCTGCACATGGAAAATGCTTGCAGCAGACCCCCAGGAGATCTGGGATTATTATTATTATTATTATTATTATTATTATTATTATTATTATTATTATTATTATTATTATTATTATTATTATTATTATTATATTACATTATATTACATTATATTACATTATATTACATTATATTACATTATATTACATTATATTACATTATATTACATATATATATAATATATGTGAAATATATATCATAATATAATATATATCATTTATCACCCCAGCAGCTCTGAGTGCAACAGCAAACCCACCATAGCATCAATCAGCTTCTCCCACTTGGGTGTGATGAAGTACCAGATGCCATCCCCAGCTCCAGGCAGAGTTACTCCTCTTATGAGCAGGATGATGAGAACCACGTAGGGGAATGTGGCTGTGAAGTACACAACCTGCACAGGGCAGAGAAGAGGTTACTGAAAGAGTAAGGAGAGAGGAGGGGAAATGGAAATGCCACTATTGCCAGAAGAAGGCAATTACTCAATCTCAGAGACAGCAGTCGGGGTTATGATAAACTAAGAAAACAACAGGGTTATTTCCCTGGAAATCTGAAGTTTTACAGCTCTTCTTGCTGCTGGGAACAGGAGTAACATCAATAACAGTGGCAAGAGCTGGAATTCTAGGCAGAGAAAGGAGGATTCCTCTCTCCATCTGGAGAGGAACAAGAGGAATTTAAAGCTAAAGGAAAATCCTGCTTTTGATCATTCCCCAGCGGGAACTATCCCAGTTCAGTGGAAATGAAATAAGAAATGCCATTCAGTAAAACATTTCTGTAGTTTCTTCTATATTTTTCTGTATTTAACTAAAAAAAAAAAAAGCCTAAAGAATTTTTATTACTGTTTGTACCTCTTAATAATTACGTATCACCATGATGATAGCTATGGTCCAAGTTCAAAACAAAAGGAAAGTCTGCAGCTAGCTAGACAGACCTAATCATCATGATGTCTAAATACACAACAGAGGCTGTGTGTTTAATGTTTTAATAATTATGTAGAACACAGCTCAAATAAAATGGTTGGATTATGGCCAGTTAAGCTTTACATTCGACACAAAATAATTTCAAATATTTTTCACATCAACGTCCGGTCCTAAACAAAACAGAATCATAACACATGATGGAATTATATCATGGAATGGCTTGGGCTGGAAGGGACCTGAAAGATCATTTCATTCCAACCCCTGCCATGGACAGGGACACCTTCCCCTAAGGCCAGGATGATCCAAACCCAGCCCAGCCTGGCCTTGAACGTTTCCAGGGATGGGGCAGCCACAGCTTCTCTGGGCAACCCCTGCCAGGACCTCACCATCTTTACAGAGGAGATTTTCTTCCTTATCTCTAATCTAAACCCTCCCTCTGTCAGTCTGAAGCCATTTGTCCTTGTCCTATCACTCCATGTCCTTGTCCCAAGCCCCTCTCCACTCTCCTGTGGCCCCTTTAGGTGGTGAAGGGTCTTTCTCTTCCCCAGCTGAGCAGCCCCAGCTCCCTCAGCTGTCTCTGTAGCAGAGGGGTTCCAGCCCTCTGAGCACCTTCGTGGCCTCCTCTGGACTCATTCCAAGAGATCCTTCTGGTGTTGTGGGCTCCAGAGCTGGACACAGGGCTCCAGGTGGCTCCTCAGCAGAGGAGAGGGGGAGAATCACCTCCCTCAGCCTGTGGCTTGAGCTGAAGTGACTTCTGAAACTGCTTTTCAAACTTTTCTTGTTGTTTCAAGAGGTGTTTCAACAAGTTGCCACGATGAATTTCTGTACAGTCAAGATACTGAACTAATCTCTACATAATTACAGGATTTCTATTTCTAACACCAAGGAGTCAATATTTTTCTCTCTGGCATCAGTGTCAGTATTTTTCCTGGCCACAAAGAGTCACTTAGAGAAATATCCATTGCCACATCCAAACCCACATTATTATCCAGTCTCTTGCCTTTCATGAAATATTTTTTCCTATCCCACTAGGGTAAGGGGAAAAAAAAATCTCAACTTTCCCCTGGCACTCTGCATCCCTGGATTTTCTGTTAATTGCCAGGTGACCTCCCAAGAGGTGAAGTCAGCTTCTAGGAGCAAAGGGGTGGCTTCAAACTCTCTGACCAGCTCTAGAAAATTATTCACATCTCCATTTCCACTGTCTTTATCCCAGGAAATACCCAGTGGTGTTGATCACACACACACACACACTGAGTTTTTTTAAAAAGTTCAGTTCTGGTTTTCAAATATGTTACTTAACATCTTAATTCACATCCAAATTTCCCGAATTCCAGTGAAACGGGAGACGACTGCAGAATTTTTATGAACATCATGCAGAATAGGGAAGGCTGGAAAGTACCATTTGTGCCATCCCACTGCTGAGTGCAGCTGAAGAGGTCATTTTAAATTTATTGAAGGTTAGAGAAAAAAATAGTTGAACAAAAATAGTTTCTGTTTTGACTAGAAAGGAAAAAGGCATTTCAATTAATACTTAGTCATTTACTGAAAATATTTTCAATAATTCATCCCTTAAATGAGAGTGTGAGTTCCTAAAAACCAGCACCCTGCTTTCTTGTGAGTGTACAATCACAAATATTGTTCTTACTTTTCCTGATGACTTGATTCCTTTAGCAAGGGAGGCATAAACAATCACCCAAGCTAGGAAAAGAGATAATGCCAAGGGCCATCTAATCTCACCAGGATATTCAATCCCTGCTGAAATCTTCAATACAAAGTACCTAAGAATAAGAAGGAAAAAAAGAAATTAAAAAATTTTGGAAAAAAAAAATAACGGAAGCAGCCACAGGCAGCAATTCAGTGCAAGTTCCTTTTTTGTTCTGCCTCAGTGTCCTCAGCAGTTTCTCTAGATGGTTCCAGTGATTCTCCCCATGTATTATTTTATTTATCTGCATTGCAGTAGTAGATAAAACTGCCGGGCATGGGCCAACACCCCAGCTGTGCTAAGCACCACAGGAACAGAAAACAAGTAATCCAGCATTTCAATTCTGCTCTCATCATTCCTAAGCACAAAAAAAGAGCATCATTTGCTGCCCTTCACTACTGTATTTCTGGTTTTCCAAGCCATGTTGTTGCCTGTTCCAGTGGATTTTACAGAGAGAACAACATAATTTTTCTAAACAAAGAAAGATCTTACTTGAAGTATTCTTCACTCCCACTGACAAATGTTTTGTTTCCTTCCCTGGTGAAGTTAACCATGGTTAGATTTGGATAGGCACTCATACAGAAAGTGGAGTTCTTGATTTGTATTTTTGGGTGGTCGCCAATGATGCAGGAATCTAGGAAGAAATGAGGTGAGGGAACAGGAAAATAAAGCGCACAGATTTGTTGTTGTTGTAAAGTGACAAGAATGCATTACATCACACCTAATTACTTGAACTTTTGTTCAGCTGCCGACGCCTTTTCCAAAAGGTCGTTAACTAGATAAACTTTTTTTCGTTTTCGTGTCATCGTGTATTTGGGACCGTTTGCAGAAACGGGTTTTGGGTTTTTTCGTTAAAGAGAAGCTTCTCTAAAGACATATCATTTGTCTTCAGCAGACACTCCAGGCTGCCAGCTGTGGTATTGTGTTGCCAACACAGAGTTTTCCTCCGGGGGAGGGGGGGATGGAGGGGGAATCGGCATTTTTAAAGCATTTAAATTAACAGATCTAATTTATGCTTGGTAAGGGATACTTTAAATAAAAGCAGGGGGAAGTGCCCATGGGACACAGATCGCTCTGCAGTGGTTTGGGAAGGGGCCGCTCCCCAGGGCCATCCGCACTCTCCTCTGGCATCTCCCAGGGGCGCAGCTGAGCTGCAGAAACCTCTGGAAAACCACCACGGCCACAGATTTTCAAACCAAACCAAATCCATCAACAAAAGAAGAGTACAAGCGCGTCCCGCCTTACCTAGCAAAAGTTTGTTTTTATCCTTGCAGTCGGGCGTGTTCCAGGGGTTGTTGCAGGAAGCCCAGGGCAGCACGGGCACGAAGGAGGCGAACAGGTAGAAGAGGGTGTAGCAGAGGATGATGTTGTAGTAAATGGCTATCAGCACCGAGATGATCAGCATGGCGATGCCACAGCCTGCGGACACACGGGGGGACAGCAGGGAAAGCCATTAACCGAGCATCGGTTCCTCTGCTGCAGACACAGCCACAGAGCCAGGGACGGACGGAGGGAGGCAGGGAGGGAGGGATGGAGAGATGGAGGGAGGGATGGACGGAGGGAGGGATGAATGGAGGGAGGGAGGCATGGAGGGAGGGAGGGGTGAATGGAGGGAGGGAGGGAGGGAGGCAGGGATGGAGGGAAGGAGGGAGGGAGGCATGGAGGGAAGCATGGAGGGAGGGATGGAGGCAGGGAGGGGTGGATGGAGGGAGGGATGGAGGCATGGAGGGAAGCATGGAGGGAGGGATGGAGGCAGGGAGGGGTGGATGGAGGGAGGGATGGAGGCATGGAGGGAGGGATGGAGGGAGGCATGGAGGGAGGCATGGAGGGAGGCATGGAGGGATGGAGGAATGGATGGAGGGAGGGATGGAGGCATGGATGAAGGCATGGAGGGAGGGATGGAGGCATGGAGGGAGGGATGGAGGCAGGGATGGAGGCATGGAGGGAGGCATAGAGGGATGGATGGATGGATGGATGGATGGATGGATGGATGGATGGATGGATGGATGGATGGATGGAGGCATGGAGGGAGGGATGGAGGGAGGGAGGGATGGAGGGAGGCATGGAGAGAGGCATGGAGGGATGGATGGATGGAGGCATGGAGGGAGGCATGGAGGGAGGGATGGAGGCATGGAGGGAGGGATGGAGGCATGGAGGGAGGGATGGAGGGAGACCCCGGCATGCGGCGGAGCGGGGCCGGGGCGGCTGAAGCCATGCGAGAGCCGCAGCGCGGGTCATGCTCCCCGAAGCGGCCCTGCCCCGCTCACCTTGCAGCGCGGGGATGGCTTTCCACACCGACACGGGGCCCTGACTAGCAAACTGCCCCAGGGAGACTTCCAGGAAGAAAATGGGGATCCCAGCTAGAGCCAACATCATCAAATAGGGGATGAGAAACGCACCTTGTGGCGGGCGGGAGGGGGAGAGAAGAGAGAGCAACCTGAATCACCCCGTGGTACTGGGGACAACTTAGTCAAGACATTTTTCTAACTTTTTTTAATTTTTCTATTAAAACGTTTCGGTTTGTTATCGATTCCCGGTGCCGACAGCCTCGGAAGGGGTGGAGGGGGGAAAGATAGGTGTCAGCTTTCTACATTTCCAGCGTTTTCTACAGGCAGTAAATCCTCACTATTGCTAAATGAGTATTTAACACCTCCCATTTAGAAGTGTCTACGTGTAAAATGAAAAGGAAAAGAAAAAAGCTCACAATGTTAAAACAGTTCTTTAAAATTGCCTCGTCCCTGGCAGAAAACGGCTGTTACGGGCTCTACAAAACTGCTTTCCGTGATCGCAGCACCACTCCCCTCAGCTGAGAGCCCTTTCGAGGAGGGAAGGGGTTTGCAGCTGCAGGGGTTTAACCCGGTAGCATCCACGGCTTCTCCGTTTCAGTGAGAGCCTCTGGTAGGAGAACCCCTGCAAATAAACTTCTTCTTCTTCTTCTTCTTCTTCATGCCCTTGTCAACTGCAAACGGCATAGCCCCTCTTCCAGCTTCTCCTCTATTCAGCTGATCGACATTCCCTCTATTTCAAACGATTATTTTTCAACCGGATCGCGGAGAGATTTAAGACAATTCCCCCAAGCCTCACGAAATAACGGGGTGTCCCGACTCGGGATCCCGACCCTAGAGTCCCTCCTGCTTCCCCACGGCACCGATTGCGGATTCAGAGCCTGTGTGTAACCAAGGACGGGGGTTCCGGAGCCCTGCCCCTGTGCTCATCACGCCTCCTCACATCCCTCCCTCTCCGGCCAGCACCAATTGCAGGGGTTTTTTTAAGAAAAGCGCTCCCTTTTAAGGAAATCTCGTCAGGGCTTGCCTGCTTTCGGAGGTGACCACCAAAAAAAAAAAAAAAAAAAAAAAACCAAAAAAAAAAAGAACCAAAAAACCACCAAAACCAAAAATAACGCGAACAGAAAAAAACCCAAACCAAATAAACTCAAAAAAAAAAAAAACCAAAAAAACCACCAAAACCAAAAATAACGCGAACAGAAAAAAACCCAAACCAACTCAAAAAAAAACCAAACAAAAACCCACCAAAACCAAAAATAACGCGAACAGAAAAAAACCCAAACCAAATAAACTAAAAAAAAAAAAAAACACCAAAACCAAAAATAACGCGAACAAAAACCCCCAAACCAAATCAAATAAATCAAATTAAAAAACCCACCTAAACCAAAAATAGCGCAAACAAAAAAACCAAACCAAATCAAGTTAAAAAAAAAAACCCAAAAAAACCCCAAAAAATAACGCGAACAAAAAAAACCCAAACCAAATCAAATCAAACAAAAAAAAAACCCAAAAAAACACCAAAACCAAAAATAACGCGAACAAAAAAAAAAAACCCAAACCAAATCAAATCAAACAAACAAACAAAAAAAACCCAAACCAAAAATAACGCAAACAAAAAAACCCCAAACAAAATCAAATCAAACAAAAAACCCCACAAACAAACAAACAAAAACAACCTAGGCGAATGTTTCCCCAGCGTGTCTGATGGTCTGAAGGTGCCCCCGCACCCCGGCTCAGCCCGGCCTGGCTGCCCGGCCATGGGAAGCCGCCGACCCCGCTTCCCTCGTGTTTCTCCCCGCCCAAAAGGCCGGGACTGGCTCAGCCCCGTACGGTTCTGCAGGTAGAGAGACAGGAAAAAGCCATCATACCTCCCCCATTCTTAAAGGCCAGGTACGGGAACCTCCAGACATTGCCCAGCCCCACTGCATAACCCACCATGGAGAGGATGAAATCCAGCTTGCTGGACCAGTTCCCTCGGGCTTTATTTTCATCCCCCACATCGTCTTCCTAAAAAGAAGGGGGGAAAAGGTGGGGGGAGAGAAGAGAGAGAGAGAGAGAGAGAGAGAGAGATGGGAAAGCAGCCCCGTTAGCAGCACAGGCTGCGGCTCCACCGTGAGGGAGCTCCCGGGCCGGGGGAGCCTCGGGCCTCGCTCCCCGGCCGCCCCCGCCAGGCCTCTCCTTCAGGGACAAACCGCACCAGAAAGGGTTTAAAGCACGGCCCTGCCCCGAGCGCTCGGGGTGGGTGTCCCTGCCCCTGATCCCCCGTGGCCAGGGGGGTCCCATCGCCTCCCCCGGGGCTGGAGCCCTCGGTGGCCTCTGGAGGGTCAGGACCGAGCGCCGGTTCCCAGCGCAGCCAGGAGAAGTGGAAATGGCTTTTACCGCAGCAGCAGCAGCGCCGGCCTGCAGGGTAAATGCGGGTGGGCAGGAGGAGAGCGGGGGGATTCACCACCGGCGGCATCCCCTCCCTCCCGGGACCTCTTATGGCATTGGGCTGCTTTATTTCGCCCGAATTTTGGTTATGGGGTGCGAGGTACGCAGCCCCCGGGGGTTTGGGCAGGCGGAGGAGCCTGGGGAGGGGAAGGGCAAGGCACCCTTCACGTGTGTGTGCTGCTGAGGACAGGAGCAGACCGCATGTAAGGGTGTGCGGGTCAGAGCCGCGCTGCACCCACAGGCACTGGAATGACACGGGATGCTCGTTCCTACCGCCAACACATCGTTGGCACTCGCACCACCGCTAACACATCCTCAGCACTGACTACTGGGGCTAAAATCCGCTCCCCCCTTCTTCCTTCCCCCCTCCATGCGGCATGGGCCCATCCCCGACTCATCGGCGCCTGAATTTAGAGCTTCCACCCCAAATCGGTGCTGAGCGGCAAAGACTCTCCCACGAGCCGCAGCGGGGCAAGGAAAAGCTGTAAGGAGACAACTCACCCCCTCCACTCTGCCGGGGAGAACAGAGGTGTTGCCATCGGCGCCCAGCACCACCGTGCTCTGGCTCAAGGTCACCCAGGCGTCCTTGGCGTTGTTCTGCTCCAGCGTGCTCTTGCCGAGGCTCAGGGCAGCGTCCCCGTCGGTGCTTTGCAAAGCGGGAATTTTGCAATGGGGGATCGCAGCCTGCCCGGCAATCCCTGCGCCGGGGCTCGGCTTGCAGGGGAAGCTTTCCGCAGGTTCCCTCCGGAGGGTGGAGTTGGCTTGCACCGGGGTGCTGCTGAGCTTGCAGATCCCCACTTTGGTCCTCTCCAACTCGTTCGGTTTCGCTTCTTCGGAGAGAAAGGCTTTGCTGTCGTTGGAGAGTGACCGGGGAAGGCTGGCGCTGGCGGGCGCTGGCAGAGGGGCGTTTTGCGGCTCATTCTCGGGGCCGCTTCTCACAACTCCCGCACCTTCGTTGGGTCCGGGAGCCACCGCTTCAGGATTGTTCACAAGCTGCTTGCTCATATCCCTTTGACTGGCGTAATCCTAAAATGAGAACGTCACATATTTTACCAAAAGGAGAAGAACGGGGGGTGGGGGGGGGGGGGGGGAAGTGTTGGCGCTGCGGAGATTGTACGAATTTTTGTCCTCGTGCAGGAAACGCATGCGCCAGAAAATCGGGATACAGGAGGGTTGCAGAATTTCGAGGAGCCACGGCTCTCCTGCTTGCCCTCCCATTCCACGTTAATACTCTGGGGGGAAATAGGGTACGGTACACAGAGAACCCCCACCCCAACCCAACCTCCCCCCCCCAAAACCCCCAAACAACAAACCTCAAACAAAAACCAACACTGGCATCTGCAAAACCGTAATTCAAGTTTAAATAAGTGTTTCTACAGCACTGCGCCGCCAGACCTCGTTAGATTTCACATCACGACTGTAGGATGCTCCCTTCCCTATCACCAGTGTAGAAAGATTCTTTAATTTTACGCCCCATTTCCTTTCTGTCATTCAACAATGCACATCGGCTTTTTTTTTTAATATATATGAGCAAGAGACAAGCTGCCCTGTAGGCAACCGGAGATGTTAAAAAACAAGTGAAATAGTGCTGGTGAAAATTTCTGAGCTGGCTGCTACGCTTCAAAGCCCGTCAGCAAGAGAGTGAAATGCAGAAAAACCCCAAAACATAACCGCACTGCCACAGAGGGATTAACGCCACTAACAGTAGCTTTCCCCTATTCTTTTTCTTATCTTTCCGATTCACATAATGCTAAAGATTTTATTTAAGCTTCATTAGATAGATTACTGACAACACTCAGACATTTAAAACTACAATTTAAAAAATATCTTCATTTTATACATTAAGCAACCTGAAGGCGAACCTCACCTTTTCCATCAGTTCAATGTTAGCTTTACATACACCCTTTATTTTTCTCACTGTCGCGCAAAACTCCCCATCACCATTTCCGCCACAAGTTTTCTCTCCACCGTAATCCCACTCTCCCGGCACCAGGGATAAAGTCTGCAGGGACTGGGTCACCAAACGAGGGCATTTTGGGGTGCCCCCGCTGTGCCCGCGCTCGCCCCTTCCCCGCAGCATCCCCCCGTACCCGGCCCGCGGGCGGCTCCGCCGGCAGCACCGCGGACAGCTCCCCCTGCTCCGCGCCTCCAGCCCCGCTCGGCGTCCCGCAGAAAAAACCCAGCACTCACCATGCCTTAAATAGCCGCAGATGGAGCCGACAGAGGTGAAAGGAGCAGTACGGGCAATTGTCAGACTGGATTTTGCCCAGTTCAGAGCAAAGCTTTCTATACTTCCTTGGGAAAGACCGGGTTTGCGTCAGTGCATAGCAAGGTGCCCTTCGCGTGACATTTTCTTGATAATAAGAGTTTGATAAATCATTAGCCTTGGTTTCGGGTTTTAAAGGGACACGGGAAGCCGGGCTGGCTGTCACTCCCGCGGCAGTGGCATTGCGTGCTCCCTGTGACTCATGTGGGGGCTGATCGCCAACCCGAAGCCCAGCACGGCAGAACTTTCCTCTGCTGATCAGAGGCAACATGTGAGAAACACGTACTGCTGCACCCGAGGCGGGAGAGAAATGGGGACAAAGCTTCCATTTCTACTCCTCTTCCTCCTCCCTCTCACTGTAGTGCAATCCAGCTCCCTTTTTAAAATCTGCATTTCTGCAGTTCGCAGATCAGGTGTTATAATAGCTCGTTTATATAGGTTATCAATTTATATTATATACATATATCATATTATATAAATGTGTATATACATATACATATATACATACATGTATACATATTATCAATTTATATTATATACATATATCATATATATCTTATTATATATATGTATATATATACACATGTACATACATATATACATGTTATCAATATATATTATATCGTATATAATATATAAAATTTACAAACATGGATATAAAAATAAAAACATAAACATTATCGGTTTTGTGTCTAACCACATACCTACACACGGAGTGAGAAATTCATTACTTATAAAGTACCCAAATACATTTAAATTGTGTCTTTCTTGGTCTCGTTGCACGAAATTGCATTGTATCGTTTATTTTTACTCTGCCTCATGGGGGAAACTCCAATTAAATTTAAACGATACACACAAGGAAACAAGCTTCTCTGTCATCAAAACTGTCTGAAGAGCAGCTAAGTGGGATCAGAGATGACGGCATCAGCCCTGAAGTTGCTGGTGTTCTTCTCTCACCCATCAAAGTTTGATTTTTGGGGGAGAAATTATTCGTCATGAAAAGTCAGGTGTTGACTGACAATCACTTTTTTGCAGCGAAGTGTTTCACACCTAATCACCTCTTGTAGGTGTGATTTGCTACTTGAGGGGCTTTCTCAAAGATTTGTTGAGCACAAGATGATTTTGTTCACGCCGACAAAAAAAAAAAAAAAAGAAAAAAGAAAAAGAAAAAGAAAAAGAAAAAAAAGCTAAAAAGCGCATTGGCGAATCGGGATGCTCCCTACGCAACCTTCCCAGTTATTTCAGCGTCAGCGACGCTGTTCATCCGCATAGACCCTGCCGGTGTCAGCTTCTCCGGAGAGTATTTCACACTTTAGCGTAAGCACAGTGGCGCCTATGCGGAGAGGGGCGGAGAGGGGGGGCTGAGCCCGCCGGCACCACACGCCTTTCTGCCTTTCTGCTGCGTCCTTGAGGCTTTTACGGCTTACGAGCCTTTGCTTCGGCGGCCGAAGTAAACAAAAAAAATT
Organism: Molothrus aeneus; assembly: GCF_037042795.1. Classification (NCBI taxonomy): domain Eukaryota; kingdom Metazoa; phylum Chordata; class Aves; order Passeriformes; family Icteridae; genus Molothrus; species Molothrus aeneus. The sequence goes on along the minus strand of NC_089651.1, from coordinate 2,536,211 downwards.
AAAAAGTCAATATAAGAAATTCGCGCAGGCGGTGCTGCAGAGCCGCTGGCTGCGCGGTGCCACCCGGAGCAGGGACAGGGACAGGACAGGGACAGGGACAGGGACAGGGACAGGGACAGGACAGGGACAGGGAGAGGGACAGGGACAGGGACAGGACAGGACAGCTTTGTTCCCCCGCTTCCCCCTCCCAGCCCGGCACTGCGGCGGCAGCTGAAACCACCGCCACAATTATTGACAGCCCCACGGAAACCGGGGGCCAGCAAAGCAGAACGACCAGAATCGCTTTTCGCCGAAGGGATCGGTCAGCCTCGCAGCTGAGAAATGCTCTTGGCTCCCGGCAGAGCTCCAGAACGCGCTCGCTGCGCTGCTCGGTCACCTGCGATGTTGCCTCGCACATCTCCGAGCACGGGGGTTACCTGTACCATGGGTGTATAATTGCTATATATTGCTGTATATATATATATATACCTGTACCGTGGGTGTATAATTGCTGTATATTGCTGTATATATATATATACCTGTACCGTGGGTATATAATTGCTGTATATTGCTGTATATACATATATATATATATATAGACCTGTACCATGGGTATATGGGTATATAATTGCTGTATATTGCTGTGTATATATATATATATATATACCTGTACCATGGGTATATAATTGTTGTATATTGCTGTATATATATATATATACCTGTACCGTGGGTGTATAATTGCTGTATATTGCTGTATATATATATATATATATATATATATATATATATATATATATATATATATATATATATACACCTGTACCATGGGTATATAATTGTTGTATATTGCTGTATATATATATATATATACCTGTACCATGGGTGTATAATTGCTGTATATTGCTGTATATATATATATATACCTGTACCATGGGTGTATAATTGCTGTATATTGCTGTATATATATATATATATATATATATATATATATATATATATATATACACCTGTACCATGGGTATATAATTGTTGTATATTGCTGTATATATATATATATATACCTGTACCATGGGTGTATAATTGCTGTTTTACACACACTGTCTGTGGATGGTTGCGCGTTCCTGTCTTTAAATCACTTTTCTGCCTCTGTTCTGTCGCGCAGAGCCGCAGCCTGGCCTGGGGGAGGTGTCCCTGCCCGTGGCAGGAGCGGAGCGGAGCTGGATGAGCCAAGCCATTCTGTGATTCCATGCACTCCCCCGGGGTTAGTGAGGAGTGGAGGGGCGCTGACAGGGGCTGGCTTTAGCAGGAGGGGGAGAGGCCGGTGGGGTTTGGCAGCGTGTCCTTCCCGAGTCGCCCTCCAGCCGCAGAGCGATCTGCTCCTCGTCAGCTCGGCCGTGCACATTAACGCCTCTAAAGGCCGAATTCAAAGCGACAGGACAGCAGTCCGAGAGACATTTTGGTCGGGAAGGCTCCTAAAAGTCTTCTAGAGTCATTGGATTGACTTTTTTTGTTTTTCCAAAATTCGGATAACTCACTCTTCACGTTTTCTTCCAAGTTACATTTTTGTTTTCTCCCATCAGCACTGAAACGTGAAATCGAAGTTTCACCCCCGGAAAAAGGGAGTCGATCTCCTTTACTTTCTGACAAGTCAGGAGTACCTCTCCTTCCCCTGTACCCCAGGGAAAGCTCTGGGAAGGGCACGGCCGGGGGCTCTCACTGGGCACCGGAGCCCGGGATCCACGCTCGGTCAAGAGGGAGACCCACGGAGCAACGCGGCTCGGTTTTCAAACATTTCCTTTGTCCCCCCCCGGCCCTCGGGGTCGCACAGCCCAGCTCCCTACCGCCCCTGCCTTCTCACACGCGATTTGGGATGGAAACACCTGCTTTGGTCCAACCTCCGAGCTTGGATTTATGGTTCTTTCCGAAACCAAACCAAATCCCTCCAATGTGGGGGTTTAATTAAACCAGCTAGTTTAATTAACCAGCTAGCAGCCGTCAGGTTCATTCAAATGATTTTTCTGAGCCCTTTGTCACCGTCGCTGCCTGTCCCGCAGGCGAGCCGCCCTCGCAGCCCACATCAGGGGCAGCAGGGATTCAGGAGCAGCAGGGATTCAGGAGCAGCAGCTCTCTGCAGCCCACATCAGGAGCAGCAGCTCTCCGCAGCCCACATCAGGGGTAGCAGGGATTCGGGAACAGCAGCTCTCTGCAGCCCACATCAGGGGTAGCAGGGATTTAGGAGCACCAGCTCCCTGTAGCCCACATCAGGGGTAGCAGGGATTCAGGAGCAGCAGGGATTCGGGAGCAGCAGGGATTCGGGAGCAGCAGGGATTCGGGAGCAGCAGGGATTCAGGAGTAGCAGGGATTCAGGAGCAGTAGCTCCCTGCAGCCCACATCAGGGGTAGCAGGGATTCAGGAGCAGCAGGGATTCAGGAGCAGCAGGGATTCAGGAGCAGCAGCTCCCTGTAGCCCACCCCCAGCACCGCCCGCCCCTCCGTCCCTGGGGGCTCTGGGGATGTCCCCCACCCCGACGTGGGACACCTCTGCCTGGAGGGATCCCTGTTTTCCTCCCAAAGGGAAGAGCTGGGAGGGACGGAGGGAGGGCGGTTTCTGCAGGGGGAGGGTGGCGGTGTTTCCAGCAGAAGGGGAAGGGGAGACATCGCTGCTCTCCCCGAGGGAGCCCCGGGGACCCCGGCGAGCGCTGCCCCCCGGGGAAGGGGCTGCCCCAAACCGGCCCCTCCGAGCGGGCGAGCGAGCCTTAATTACTTTGTCAAAGATGAAAAATGGCGATTGATTTATTTTTCTCCCCTCGTCGGCCATCTCTCCTCTTCCCCTGCCCCTTCTTTGCGGATAAGCAAAGGCACGAAGGGAGGCGGCGGAGCTGAGCCCCGGAGAGGCTCGGGGGCTGTGTCCGGCCCCGCGGGCTCCGGAGGTGCTGCTGCCTCCCTCCCCCGTCACAGGCGCTTTCCTGGCTTTGTGCCGCATTCGTGCCGTGCCTCAGTGGAGAAAAAGCCAAGTCACGACAGGAGCAAGCGATGACACCTCTCCACAACCACCCCGAACACGCCCACGGGCACCCATGCAGTTTTAATCCCTGCGTTAAAATCCCCCGTCCTGGCTTCTCTATGACGGAGTTAAGCATTGCAGCTATCGATCTTAAATCTTTCTCGTCCCTCGCCGCTGGAAAGTTTGCCTAAAAGGGATGGGGACAGCCGCCGCAAGAACCTGCGCCCTCTTCCCGGCTGGTTCCACGGCCCCAAGGCGCGGCCTTTGCGACCCCGCAAATGCCACCCTCTGAAATGCCACCCTCCGAAGTGCCACCCTCCGAAGTGCCACCCTCTGAAATGCCACCCTCCGAAGTGCCACCCTCCGAAGTGCCACCCTCTGAAATGCCACCCTCCGAAGTGCCACCCTCCGAAGTGCCACCCTCTGAAATGCCACCCTCCGAAGTCACAGCTTGTCCTGGGAAGTAATTCCCACAGCACAGGAATTTCTTCTTCCTTCCACAGGTTTCCTTCTTCCCTCCTCTCCTCGGGCTCTTTTTTTTTTGTTGTTGTTGTTTTTGTGGCAGGGAAATCTCGGCAAATCCAGGGAAAAACCCTTTGGCCGAAGTTCTCCCTAGGGACGGCCACTCGCACTCTTTTCTGCCTTAAACCCCAAAGGGAAATGCGATAGTGAGGGTGAGGATGAGTGTGAGGAGCCCGGGGATGCCTCTGAACATCCACTTGAGACTGCCAAAGAACGGCCTAAATAAAGGCAATTAGAGCAGAGGTGTTAAACGACAGCTGTGAAACGCACTGATTCAGGACCATGGTGGATCTGACTTGCAGTAAAATGTGTTTTTCACGCCATGGTGCCCCTTCCAAGGGGAGAGGAGCTGAATTCAGACAAGTCCTCAGCAAGCGCGAAGGGCTCTGCTGCAGCTCAGGAGCCCAAGAAACGGGCAGGGCTCCATCGGTTCTCTGGGCTTGCATTATCCCGGTGATAACAAACCTGAATAAACCTGCCCTCGCCCAGGGCTTGGGGGATCTTACAGAGAAATCACACTTTTGGATAATAACAGGGAGAAGCTAATGTGTGTGTGAAAAGGGTTATGCCTTTTCTCATAACCAAAAGTGGTTTGAAACCATTGTGATATAGAAATCCATAGTGCAAAGCCAAGAGCAATATTGCATTCGCTCAGCTGAGTTACACACATACACCAGCAAAAGTAGATGTCAATAAGCCACTCCTTGCAAGGGACACTTCAATTCCTTGTGTTTCCCTTTTAATTCTACCTATATGCAAAAAAAATTGTGCAGCCTTAATTCCAATGAACAGTTTTCCCATGCAAAGAGCACGGCCCCTTTCTAAAGGCAAAGATTCACCTCACCAGGCTGCAATATTTTACTTCTCTCAGTTAATTATATTCAAATAATGAAGAGACTGTAAAAATCTTTCAAGTGATAACTACCTGTTATTTTCATCCTCTGAAACGCCTCAGTCTCATCCCGTTATTTATTAGCTCTCCTGTACACTTTCCAATTGCCTTAACTCACATAACCTGCTTGAATGGCCCCTGGATTTCCAGATAATTATCAAAGTCTGGTATCCTGTTGTAAAAGGAGTCAGTTCCCTGAGAGGTTTAACTTCTTCTCTGGAGACCACTGTAAATAACAGAATTAAAAGAAAGGGGGATCAGGTGGGGGGAAAGCAGAAGCATCTGGAGGGAATTTCTGCACCACTGGCCAGGCATTTATGCTCCTGACAGCTATTTCCCCCAGATATACATGTTTCTTCATTTGTCTGGACACTTGCCTTAATCACAGGGCATAATCTCAGTATGGGATATAATAACCACAGCTTTGAACTTTCACTTTGCAGTAGAATGGGACATTAAAGAAAAAAATCCCATATATTTAATGAAAAAATGGTAAGTAAATGCTATTTAGAGCTGTAAATAGATTTCCATGATTTACCTATAAGCAATCAAATCAAGGATATTTTTTTCTTGTGCCACAGACTTAGCTTAGCCCAACCACTGAACTTAACAAGTTCTCCTCTTCAGGTAAAATTGCACCTGTCCTAACATTGCAAACAAAATAAAAATACATTTCTTTGACCTAGTATTGCCAGCTGGGGGCTGTGTACAAATCACAAATGGGACAGGACTGCTGTGGAACGTGCCTTGAGCTGTTTGATTTTCAGCATCAGTCCCATTCCATGGTTATTATGACAATGGGAAGATGCCACCAGCTCACATCCCAGGCAGCAGACACAGAACTTAATGTTACAACTCACTTTATAAGCTTTTTGCCCAATCACACAAAGCAAAAGCACATTGACAGTAGTTCTATCCAACCACTATAAGCACAGGTACCTTTGGTTAAACAATGCTTGCTTATTTCGAATACAATACCTGCTTGTGAGCCTTAAAACACAATGCACAGAGCTCCATTATTAAGCTTCAAAATGCCTAATATCTTGCTAGATAAACTTTTCTGCAGCTTAGAGAGTTATTCTAGACAAGCATTAATACACAGACCATTGTTCTACTTGTCCTTGCTTTTCTACAGTTTAAATAATTTTTCTGCTGACCAATCTCATGGCTGCTGCTTAGCTCTAATCCCAGCTCTGCTGTCTCTGAGGCCTGCCTTTTGCAGCTTTCCCAAAAGCTCTGATTTTGTGGGTTCCCACAGACAGAGAGGCTGGAGCAGCAGCAGATCCTGCTCAGAGTGGCAGCAGACTGGATGCTAGATGGAGCAGTGTGGTGTTTGTTGGGTCCCCAGGATGAAGGAGGAATTGAGAATCTGATTCCATGTCCTTAGAAGGCTAATTTAATATTTCATGATATTATATTATGTTAAAGAATGCTATACTAAACTATACTAAAGAATAGAGAAAGGATGCAGACAGAAGGTTACAAAGAGTGATAATAAAAACTCGTGACTGCTTCCAGAGTCCCAACACAGCCTGACTGTGATTGGTCATTGACTCAAAACAATTCACATGTTGGATAAACACTCTCCAAACCACATTCCAAAGCAGCAAAACACAGGAGCATCAATCAGATAATTATTGTTTTCATTTTTCTCTGAGGCTTCTCTGCTTCCCGGGAGAAGAAATCCTGGCAAAGGGATTTCTCCAGAAAATATGACAGTGACAGAGCAGGACAGGGAAACAGGGACAAGGAACAGAACATGGGGGCACATTCCATCACAGCACATTCACAGGGATGGTTCACCTGCAGAAAAGTGCCCAAACCACCTGCAGAGATGGGTTTGCTTGGCACACTGACTCAGTGCTGAACCATCAAGCATCAACTCAGCTGAATTTCAATATTAATGGAGATTAACACTCTAAACAACACTGCCTGAAAAGAACAAGTCCTCAAACTGTGCTATCTCAGTCACTTGTATCATGTAAAAGCACCACATGAAGGTTTGAACTCCTGATCACAAATTTGGAAAGAAAATGTCACAAATAGCACAAAATGAGGGAAAGTTGTTTTTCCAAGCTGGTGTTCAGCGAGGACACCACAAGTACCCACCCCACAGAGCAGATTCTAGCAGACAGCCAGTCCATTTTAGCACCTGTCACTCTCTGCCTTATCCACTTCTGACTGTTGAGTCAAAAGGAAAAATCACAGCGTGCACCTCTGTGAGGCTGTGTGATCCTTCTCCAGGGTCAGCAGCATGGACTACATGATCCCATTTAAAGAAAAAAAAAATAATAAGCATACTAATGCACCTGCTTCAGTGTTTCACAAGGCAAGTCATGACAGTCATTTGGATTCTGATTGGGAAAAAAAACCCCAAGCAAACCTTAAACGTTTTCTGTGGTCTCTCATGGGAAATTCTAACTTTGTCTAGGCATGGATTCTTCACATTGAATTTGTTTCCTCTTTCACTGTGAAAGGGGAAATCTCCCTACACACTGAAGTGGGTGTGGTGATTGTCATACAGAGACAGCAAAACTGTGATCTCTCTGTCAGCATGGAAAAATCCCACCCTCCATCCTGCAGAGTGCCAGCTGAAGAAACCCATCTGTCCAGGGCTGAAAACCCAGGGTAGGGATGTGAGGCCAAATCTGTGAGTGGTTTGTAGGACATTCATAGGCAGTGAGCCTTTCAGGTCAGAAGTTAAACCTAACATTATTTTGGCTGAAGAATAAATGTTAAGGACAAACTTTCAGCTACACCTTCTCTCACTGGGCCACCTATTTGGAGGACATTAGTAATGACTCCCCTTCCTGAATCAGTGGTCCCAGTACACTTGGAACAGCTCTGTGGGAATTTACTGGTGGAAGCATTTCCAGCCCTCCTCAGCAGAGTCCCAGAGTAAATCCAGAGGGAGATCCTACCCTGGGGTCTGAGCCTCAAACATTATTCACAACAGAGAAACTTCAATAGCCTCGGATGATCTGTGCATTCCACTTAGGGTGTGTGGTTTCAATCACAGATATTGAATTGTTTAAAAATTGAAAAAGCAAGTAAGCCTCTACCAGTTTATATACTGGAATCAGCTTTCTCTTGAGCATGAATTTCCAATTAGAATGACACTGTTCTCCCAAGCTACAAGATTCATTGTTTAAATGATCATTTTGTTAATTCCTATGCTTCATTATCTGAAATTCTGTGTAGCTTCAACAATGAGTTCTAAAAATACTTAATGCCTTGGACATATGAAAAATTCAAGGTGATCCACTATCTAAGATAATGGAAAATCAAACTCTGACTTCAGTGTCAAGATCATTTTCTTATCAAGGTTCTCAGCTCACTCCTATTTTGTCAATGAGATGGTAAGAGATGCAAAACAAAAAGATCACCAGAGGTACTTCAGTTGTCAGCTTCTCCCAAGTACCTTTTAAATCTAATCTTTCCTAATAAAGCCCCATTTATCTGGGGCACTCAAAAGATGTTTTCTCATCACATTGCTAAGAATTTAAGAAAATACAGCTAAAGAAGCAGACAAACAGGCCCAGCTCAGGCAGGCAGTGATGAACTGGAAAGGGAGGAACCTGTCCAGGATGCTGTGAGACTGGAGCTTAGCTCTGCCACAAGCCCCAGGTGACCTCAGACACATTGCTTCAACTGGGAATTTGAATGAGCATGGGCAGCAGCCTCCATCCTTTCTGCTCCTGCTCAGCAACATCTCCTCTGAGATCAGGTCTCATTCCAAGGGCTCCATCCAATTTCATATCTCCCTGCATGACCTCTCAGCAGCCCCCAACAGTCTGAGATAAAAGCATTTAGGTAAAAACTTCAAAACCTGTTAGAAGCCTTCATTTCAGGCAGAAGCACCAGGTTTGGTTGTGCTGGCAGCCAGAGGAGGTTTCACATGGTTAGGGAACTGGACCAAGAGCAAGTGGATAAGTGTAACAACAGAGACACTGCCCCAGACTGGCAGGGAATCTGAATCCTTTATTCAAAGCAAGGAGCTGGTTTGATACAGCTCCTCAAGGCACAGTATTACCTTCCATGGCAATTCTTGCTCTGTCACCTATCCCACGTTGCCATGTGAGCCCCACATGTTCTAAATGTCCTTCCATGGGCAGATGATGGGCTGTGCACCTGCCTTGCAGCTCCTGGTGGCTCCTCTCTGCAGGGCTCTGCTGTGTGACACTCCTGTCCCAAAGGCCAGGCAGGGACAAGCTGGGACAAGCTGCCCTGTGCTCCCTTGTGCTGCTCTGTTCTGCCATGTATTGCCCTGTGCTGCCCTGTGCTTGTTCAGTTTTGTCCCACGGCCTGCAGCTCAACTCTATCCCCTCTCTTTCCACAATTCCTTCTTTTTTGTTTTATACAAACAAGAACCAGTGTCACAGACATCTTTTATGAAAAATCCTTTCCTTGGGATTTTTCCTCCTGAGAAGCTGAGAGGCCTCAGGAACAAAATTTAACCAATGGTTATCTGCTGCTGTGGAATGCAACAGGTGCATCTGGGATTGGGCTCATGTGGTTGTTTCTAATTAATGGCCAATCACAGCCCAGCTGGCTCAGACAGAGAGCCCGAGCCACAAACCTTTGTTATTCATTCCTTCTTTTTCTATTCTTAGCCAGCCTTCTGATGAAATCCTTTCTTCTATTCTTTTAGTATAATTTTAATGTAATATATATGATAAAATAATAAATCAGCCTTCTGAAACATGGAGTCAGATCCTTGTCTCTTCCCTCATCCTGGGACCCCTGTGAACACGGTCACAAACCATGAAACAGAGCACTTCCAGCATTAGAGCACGTCTGGCCCACCACCTGAACCAAACAAGCTCCATTCCTCTTGTTTCCTTGGCTTCCCCACAAGCTGCTGATGAAGCTGGGGTCTTGTATTTGCAGGGTGCCCCATGGCAGGCAGGAATGATGAGTCTGACTCCATGTTCTCAGAAGGCTGATTTATTATTTTATGATACTATATTATTAAAGAATACTATACTAAACTATACTAAAGAATACAGAAAGGATACTTACAGAAGGCTAAAAAGATAATAATGAAAACTCCTGACTCTCTCTTCAGAGCCCCAACACAGCCTGACCCTGATTAGTCATTAAGTCAAAACAACTCACATGAAACCAATGAAACAATCACCTGCGGATAAACAATCTCCAAACAAATTCCAAGGCAGCAAAACACAGGAGAAGCAATCAGATAATTATTGTTTTCCTTTTTCTCAGAGGCTTCTCAGCTTCCCAGGAGAAGAAATCCTGGGCAAGGGGATTTTTCCAGAAAATGTGACAGTGACAGCTGGAGCAACCGAGGCTGGTTGGATCCCTCTTGCAGGGACCCATCATGGGCTGGAATCTGCAGAAACACAAGCAGATCTTTGCCCCCAGGTTAAGTGAGCTTGTGATTTAAAAAAATGTCATTGGACAGCTGTAAGGTCATTCTGAAGGCGATTCTAAAAATTAAGAACATATAAGGCTTTTGTGGGGGCACATCCCATCCCTGCACTCCCTCTTTTTTGTTTTAGCAACTGTAACATGAATATACTTCAACCTATTAAACTCAGGACAGTGTTTATTGTAACATGCACTTCTCTTACTATGAATGGTAGAACAATGCATCCAATAAAACAACAAGCACTGCTGAGCAAAAATCAGCAAGGTAATATCTTCAGCTGCCTGAATACTTCACCATCACCCAGAGTCTGCCATCACTGGGGAGCCCCATTTCACAGTGTGTGGGGGTATTATTTGTTGGTTTTTCTGGGTCTGGATTGAAGGCACTTGAGACAGTAATTCATGTTCAGACTCAGGTGTTTATTATTTCTTATCAGTGAAACAGTCTCACTACTGTGAGTTCAGCAGCTTTTCATTAGAAGGCACAAAATGGCCAACAATCTCTTGTTCCAAGGGCTTTTAAAGCTAAACTATCCAATTAAGAACTGACACCTGGATTATTTTCCCTTTTAACCTAATAACTGATCCCAAAGAGCTGCAATGGGGACTTTTCTGCCCAATTACAAAATGCCACCCAAACCCATGGAGAAGAAGGAAGAAGAAGCATGAAGAAGAAACCCAGGATGACACCCTGTGCCCTCCATCTTGCTTCCATCCACAGCATCCTAAAAATCCCAAAACCTCAATTTCCCACCCAGTGATACACGCACACACTACTCTCTATAATCTATTTCACACTTTGGTGGATTCCAGTCTGTCCTGAAGTCTGGGAAACTTTCTCCATGGATGAGGGTCAGAGTCAGTGCTGGCCCGGGGGTCAGGGCACCCCAGAGCAGACACAGAAATATTCCCTGTGGTGCCCTGGGTTTGCACAACAGTGAGGACTTGGAAAGCCTTTTCTGGACAAGGTTTCCAAGTTTACTTCAAAAGGGTCCAGCTTTTTTAAGACCAAACCAGCAAGTCAGAATGACCTGATTACACTTTCAGTGCAGAAACACCTGGGTCTGATGGCATATTTCCTGAACCAAGCCTTAACTGGGAGGGTTTCCCTAAAATACCTACAAGCAAACATTTATTAATATAACCAAAGGAATGCATATAAGTAACAATAAAAAATTATCTTACAACTAAATCCCTTTATAAAAACTTTATGTATTAATACTATCTGGATCCAGAAATATACTACACAGCTAACCTTAAATTTCTCTAACAAACAGTCATTTAGTGAAAATACAAAGTTAGTTTTTAGCAAAGGCAAGAAATGACTAAACAATACCTAAATTTGCCAATTTTCCTTCACAGAAGGTATATAAATCCAGGTCTGGGACATTGCAATTATATTAACTCCCTAAGTGGTTTCAAAAGATAACAAGCCCTTTTAAAAAAAGGTGGAAACACTGACAGGAGAGACATCTGTGCAAAAACAAAGAGACATCCAGAAGGCAAGCTTTTTCCCTTCCAAACACCCCAAAACAGGGCCTCAAAGTTTAATGGATTTATATTCATTTTTATGGTTGGTTTTGTTTTTTTTTTTTCTTCTTTTTAAGTCATGTGTGAAGTTTCATGTTTCTTGCTCTTCCCTACACTAAAATAACAGCTTCAGCCTACTTCTTGCTTCCTTAGCATTCAGCTTTTCCAGGCCTCTGCTTATATTTGTTAATCCACACTCCCCATTCCATCTTTTCCTAAAAAAAAGCCCCAAGACACTTACACATCACTACCTACAAACACAAAATAAAATGCAACTTCTAAAACACTTAAAGATTTTTGAGTGGGGTTAGAATCAAACAGTGCTAAGTTAGATGCCTACGCTCCTTAGAAAATGTAAAAATCCATCTTTATTGCAAACAAAGCTTGACAATGGAAGTTGAAATAATATCAAAAAGTTGTCCCTCTAATTCATTATTTTCGATATCTGTCTTTTAAAAATACATGTAACAACACAAGCCAGAAAATTCACTGTATATTTTTAGTTTGAACTTAGCAGATTTATAAGCAATTCAGTTTACTGGTGCTTGGGGAGATGGTAGTGCTATCCATTGCAACTACCAGTTTGCATATTATTTAAACATACTAAAATATTAGTCAAAGCTCACATATTTGAAGCATAATTCTCATTTTTCATCAATATGATTGCTGCTGTTATTGCACTCTCCATGTTACTATAGCTATGCCTTATGAGGTTTCCTTTTTCTGCATGATTTTATTCTAAAGTTAGAAGAATCTTGCTTGGTGATGTGTGTTTGACAGGCATCATTGGCTTGGTGTGCAATACAGTGACTGATTTCCTCCTTCATGTACCTCTGCACATGTGTTCTCCATTACAGATGCTGTAAAATCAAAGGAATCTTAGAATTTTTGAAAGACAATCCAAAATAGAAATTGTTCCACAGAATACTTCTTGAAGTAGTTGTGATACTTTAACCCAAACTTCCAGTCATTTCCATCGGAGATACTCCAAACATCTTAGTAAATGTTTCAACTAAAAAGAATAATTTAATACACAAGTCTCTTGACAAGGAATGATCCAGAGCTTGTGATTACTTCTAGTTCACCTCAACTTCACAGTTTCTAAGGAAATAAGATATTGCATCAAATTCTTCTTTGTTGGAGCCTTTAGGCATTTAGGACTTTTGTCGCAGACATCTTTTATGGAAAATCCTTTCCTTAGGATTTTTCTTCCTGAGAAGCTGAGAGGCCTCAGGAACAAAATGTAACCAATGGTTATCTGCTGCTGTGGAATGCAACAGGTGCATCTGGGATTGGTCCCATGTTGGATGTTTGTAATTAATGGCCAATCACAGCCCAGCTGGCTCAGACAGAGAGCCCAGACACAAGCTTTTGTTATCATCCCTTCCTATTCTATTCTTAGCTAGCCTTCTGATGAAACCTTTTCTTCTATTCTTTTAGTATAGTTTTAATGTAATATATATGATAAAATAATAAATCAGCCTTCTGAAACATGGAGTCAGATCCTTGTCTCTTCCCTCATCCTTGAACCCCTGTGAACACGGTCACAGACTTTGCTGAAACTTGGCACCTGAGCATCTCCAGGTGCCCTTGTTGCAGCACTGCAACTTTTTGGATTACAGCTACCAGTATGGTACTTCATTGAGGGACACTATGAAGAATTCTATTAGGCATTTTTATTTCCCTTCTCCTTTTCTTACTCTCTCTATGTTTAAAGTGTGTGACCGTGTTCACAGGGGTCCCAGGATGAGGGAAGAGATGAGGATCTGACTCCATGTTTCAGAAGGCTGATTTATTATTTTATCATATATATTACATTAAAACTCTACTAAAAGAATAGAAGAAAGGATTTCATCAGAAGGCCAGCTAAGAATAGAAAAAGAAGGAATGAATAACAAAGGCTCTGTCTTGGACTCTCTGTCTGAGCCAGCTGGGCTGTGATTGGCCATTAATTACAAACAACCACATGAGCCAATCCCAGATGCACCTGTTGCATTCCACAGCAGCAGATAACCATTGGGTACATTTTGTTCCTGAGGCCTCTCAGCTTCTCAGGAAGAAAAATCCTAAGGAAAGGATTTTCCATAAAAGATGTCTGTGACAAAAGTGTTTTGAGACTAACCCCTCAGTTCTCTTCAAGCTGATACAAAAACCTGAGAGAAGCCTTTTGTTCTCTTGTGCTACCTGCATTTTGACAATAACATCTCTCCAACAATCATAAACACATCCCTCCTTAATTGCAATGGGGCAGATGGATGGAAAGACATTTAGTGAGATGATGTCCTTTGAAGAGACTTTCTGCCAGTGGAAATACCTGGATTTCCATACTGCCCCCTCATCATGGGTGCAGGGCCCAGTCAGGTGAGATGAGGGGGGCTGAGCTGCCTTCTCCCCACTCTGGTTCCCAAGAAGGGAATGGCCATGAGGGTCAAACCCCAGACAAGTTGTGCCTGCCCAGATAACTGCAATATAACCACCTGGACCAACCAATTACTTCAATGTCAGCACACTCACCTCCCCTGTGTCAGAGGAGATTTTTCACTGCTTTGCAGGACTTGTTACAAAGCTGACAACACAGAGATATCTTAGATCTAGAAGATGAGTCCTGCCTCTTTCTATCCAATTTGTTCATCTTCAAGCAACACATCATCATTCAACTTTGAGCAATAACATTTAGACAGACAAATTAAATTGGTTTTGATGTCTGGAGACTTTAGCCTGGAGAATTTCACAGAACTTGGCCACATGTTCCTTTCTCCAACTTTCTGCTGGGATTGACAATTATTAGTGGTTGTTCTTCAGGCACGGGGGAAGCAAGCCAGCTTGGTCAGCAGCAGGCAGAGGAGCAAATTCCAGGTACCACCCAGCACTGATCCCTGGAAAAAGCAAAGAACCCCCCAAAAAGTGAAGGAGCATACAAACACCCACTTCATCTTTGAGACAACCACAATTTGGGAGCAGGTGTGAAATACAGGGAAAGAAACAAAAACAACAAAAAAACCCCCAGAATCAGACTGGAAATGGATATATTCTCCAAGGACATGAGGTAATAATCTGCAAACCAGAACTGTTTCCTCTGCAGAGATGATCTGAAAGCTACCAGCAGCTCCTGGTATCAGCTGACAGAGTCGGCAGTGCTCAAACAGGGCTGATCCAGAATCTCTAATTATTTTTTTTTCAGGCTATCAAGGCCACCACAACCTGCTTCAAAACTCAGATCTAGATACAACAGGCAGGAGGACTTGAGCATATGGCTTCCCCTTGGACGGTGTCAGGCAGCAAGGAGGGGCATGTGCATGCTCAGTATTTACCTTTGCTGTGATTATCACTGGACATACAAGTATGGAAAGCTCATATGTGAAGCCAGAATGGGATTAAAACCCATGGCAATATGGTATTATAATTATAAAAATATAAAAAAATATATGAAATATATTTTATATCAATAATATAAATAAATAGATAAATAATATATATATATATAAGTAATAAATAAAAATATAAAAATTATAAAAATATATAAAAAATAAACCCTGTGGTTTATTTATCCCTCTCAGATCCCACACAATGAGAGCAAAGCTCAGTCCCTGGAATGCACTGCAGGAAGATGAACATCACCTGCACCATCTCCCCCCTGGCCCTTCGTCAGATCCGCTGCAAAACCCTCCTGGTGCCAGCTCATCTCTCTCCCTTCCATTCCCCTGCTACTGGGCATGAGAAATGGCTTCACATTATGAGCTGCAACAGGCTGCAGGGAGTGAGGAGGAAAGAGAAATATGACCTGCAGAGGTGTCTGTGAAGCACAGGAAAATGTAATAGGATCTGGAGATGTTGTCTTAAACCAGCCGCTGCTCTAGGTCGAGGTAATTACTTTGCCAAGGTGCAGGTAGGTGTTTTACTGGCTTTTATTAACTTTTCCTGTCACCTACACTCTTGTTATCAGCTAGGATTATGCATTTCCCTCCTTAATTCAGCTTCATCTCTAGGGAAATCGTAAATTACACTTGGCCAACCCCATCTAAGGTTTTATTCCTTATGGAAGACGAGCAGAGGTGAGGCACTCTGGAAAGAGACTCTGTATTTAAAATATTTTATGCAAAATAAAATCTTTTAGCCAGCCTCTCTGGTTCTCCACCACAGCACCTTTCCTAAGAGCCTGGTGAGGCGTTGCTTAGTGCACAGCACACGTCAAACAAATCAAAGTTTGATGCTTGATCACTTCCCCTCCTCCCCAGATAACAACAGCTGCACATATCAAACAGTGAATGGAGAAGGAGATTTGAAAAGAAGTATTTGTCCTCTTCCAAAGGATCAGTACACTTCAGCATTTTAAAAATAGAGCCAGCAACATCAGAATATGCTGAAGAGCAAATTGATTGGCAATGACCTGAAGGTTTATTTGTAATATGTTAGCTGGGCATTCTGACTGATGGGAATGGCTTCATTTTGCTCTCAGTGCTCTAACATGAGGTACAAACACAGGAATTTATTAAAAACATTCAAGCACAGAGTGGTCCCAGAGGAGCAAGGACAGAACTCGGGCAAAGCAACCGTGTCCTGGCAGGCATATCAAAGACTAGCATTTTATCAAAAACCTAATAAACTCCCCTCTGAATTCTTTGAAAGTCTTTTCTCAGCTCTGTAGACTGTCTTGAAAATGTCTTGCTGGGAATAAATCCATGTGAGCAGAGAAATGGTGGGACTGGGGTAACAGCTCAGCCATTTCTTGCTTACTCCACTGACTGAAGCAAAGTGTTCAGATGGCAACGACAAAAGCTACAGGAGCACAGAATCACAGGGTTCTCTGGTGTGGAAGGGACCCTAGAGCTGTCCCTCTGCCAGGGACACCTCCCACTATCCCAGGTGGCTCCAAGCCCCACCCAGCCTGGCCTTGGACACTTCCAGGGATGGGGCATCCTCAGCTTTTCTGGGCAGCCTGTGCCAAATGATGCTACAATATTGATTTTGTGGAGGTTTTCCTGCTGACAGCTCTCTTACCCACTTCCTTCAATAATGTCTCAATTACTGCAAAAGTAATTAAGTGTCACATGCATGAATAAATCAGGCATGAAACATCTGATTCAGAAAATAGTTCCGTGTGAAAACCACAAAATTCCATTAAGGGCTGGGCTCAGCCACAACCCCAACTCTATTCCTTAGCCAGAGGTTGCATTTAGGTATTCACTTCAGAATTGACCAAAACAATGGATTAAAAGGTGATCAGAAGGCCATGAAAGATGGAGTATTTACTCCTGCACTCATACTGCATCATCTGCTTGTGGGCCTTTTTTTAACATAGAAAGACAAGAAAAAACATGGCATCTTTTAATATTAAAACACAGATCAACCTGTTCTGAAGAAATGACATTCAGGATGTCTGCTTTAGAGGAAAAAATCCTATCTGGCATTTAAGGCACTACAAAGGAAGTTGCCTTCATGTTTTTTGAGGAGCTTGCATTCAGAAAGGCAAACTTTTGTAAAAATATAAATCTCAGTTTCATCAGAGCAATTAAAAAAACAAAAAAGAAAATTAAAATCCCTAGTCACTTCAGAATATATTGATCAGAGCTGAATTGATAATTAAAGAAGGAGGTTGTAATACCTCCATATACTCTATTTTTGACAACATTAAATGACCTTGGGTAACCAAACCTCCTCTCCTTCCATTTTCCTCAGCTGGCAGTGTGCTCCCTGCTGTGGTTTGCTGTCATTTACCAGGGATGTTGGTTTGTTCCAAGTGAGAAGTTAGGAAGATTGGGGATATGTGTCCCCATAGGCTGCTCAGCCAAGGTCACTGTCACCTGGCACCCTAAAGGAGATCACAGTCACTGCAAACCAATGGTAACAGCATTATTTCCCCTAAAGGAGATCACAGTCACTGCAAACCAATGGTAACAGCATTATTTCCCCTAAAGGAGGCCACAGTCACTGCAAACCAATGGTAACAGCATTATTTCCATCTAAAGGAGGTCACAGTCACTGCAAACCAATGGTAACAGCATTATTTCCCCTAAAGGAGGCCACAGTCACTGCAAACCAATGGTAACAGCATTATTTCCATCTAAAGGAGATCACAGTCACTGCAAACCAATGGTAACAGCATTATTTCCCCTAAAGGAGATCACAGTCACTGCAAACCAATGGTAACAGCATTATTTCCATCTAAAGGAGGTCACAGTCACTGCAAACCAATGGTAACAGCATTATTTCCCCTAAAGGAGATCACAGTCACTGCAAACCAATGGTAACAGCATTATTTCCCCTAAAGGAGATCACAGTCACTGCAAACCAATGGTAACAGCATTATTTCCATCTAAAGGAGGTCACAGTCACTGCAAACCAATGGTAACAGCATTATTTCCATCTAAAGGAGATCACAGTCACTGCAAACCAATGGTAACAGCATTATTTCCATCTAAAGGAGGTCACAGTCACTGCAAACCAATGGTAACAGCATTATTTCCCCTAAAGGAGATCACAGTCACTGCAAACCAATGGTAACAGCATTATTTCCATCTAAAGGAGGTCACAGTCACTGCAAACCAATGGTAACAGCATTATTTCCATCTAAAGGAGGTCACAGTCACTGCAAACCAATGGTAACAGCATTATTTCCACCTCTGGGGACTGTTTTTCTCTCAGCCAAGTCCATTTTTTGGGGTCTCCACAAATACAAGGGCTGGGACTGTTCTAAAGGCAAAATGCTGCCAAAATTAACATCAGTGCATGTATCATTTTGAGGAAAGAATCTTAACTGTGCACTGCTTTTCTCTTTTGTGTTAATTCCCAAGCAAGCAAGCAAGCAGTGCAGCATAGTTTAACATCTGAGCCACAGAGGCCTTCTCCTCCTCCTCCTCCTCATATCCAATTTTCCAGCTGAGTAGCCTTTGTTCCAAGAATGTCCAGTGCTGTGACAGGAGTCAATACTATTAAGAAATTCCCTCTTTTCAGTGCTCCTCTCTTTGCATAACCCATGAGAAGGTCAAATCAAAATTCAGTTCTACTTACTGAATCCTACTTGTATTTCAGGCTTAATTACCTAAAGCATCATTACCCAAAGTGGATCAACCCTCCTTCAAGGAGCTCCCTGTGCCTCCCAGGACCTTTGGTTTTCTGCTGTGTCTCCCACCAGGTCACTTTTCCTCCTGCCCCCCCTCTTTCATCCAGGCAGTCTGCAACACTCAGGGAAATAGAAGCAAAAGCTAAAATTCTTAGCAAGGTTGACTTCATAATGAAAAGTACTGCAAAGAGAGAGTGACGGTTCTAAAGGGTGAAGCCAATAGGTATTAATTTGTTTGGACAGTACTGGATGAATGATGTCAGTTTTAGAGAGTTTTGTTATTTTCTTAGTAGGTTTTTAATTCTAGTCTATGAATATCACCTGCTCTAGTGGTGCAGTGATCCCACCTGGCACAGGTTCTATTCCAGCAGGACTGGCATTATGTCCACCAGAAGGGTTTTCACCAGTGGTAATTCCCAGATGTGGGTATCCTCTCAGCACTTGATTATTTTAGCATCTGCCAGTTGAATCCAAGGAGAGTAATTTCATTTGGGTGGTAGTTTTAACTTGTGAAAGGCAAACTTCAGCCAGTTTGGGTATCCTCTAAGCACTTGGGTCACTCACACCTTGCTCCTCACTGCACATTCCTCTGGGCTGCAGATGTGATCTCCCTCAGTTAATGCCAGCCACTTTGGAAAAAATCCATTCCTTCTTTTGTACAGGAAGGGATCATGCATCAAGATGCCAGAAAGGTAAGAAAAAAACCCCTGAAAAAATGGCTATCCCATTTCACCTGTTTTTCCTTGGAAGAAAACAAAGTAATTTGAAAAGCCTCTCAAATCACCATGTGAAGGGGGATTATTTTAGCATCTGCCAGCTGAATCCAAGGAGAGTAATTTTATTTGGGTAGTAGTTCTTACTTGTGAAAGGCTAACTTCAGCCAGCTTGCTTTCCAGGGGACATATTTGCACTGATGTTTTGAGTAGTACCCAAGTGGAAAATAGAATTAACATGTTGAGTAAGCTTTATTCCTCTTTAATTTGTTATCACTGCCATTAACAGCCTTTTATTTTACTTTGGTTAATTGTTAGAGGAACAGCAAGAGAAATGTTATAAATCCAGAAATTGATTGTTTAGTGGTAGAGTTTTTCCATGGGATGAGTGAGGCCTTTTCATTTACCATGGAGGAGTTCAGAGCTCTGGAACCTGGAGGCATTAGTAATTCAAAGAAACCCAGTAACACCCTTGCCATTCAGAAAGGGATAGAAATGAAGCCTGTTTCCATTTTGATATATGGGAATTAGCAAAGCAGGTAAAAATTCTGAGCCAATTGGGAACAAACTTTACACTCAGGTGTAAATGACACAGACATTACATTCAGGTGCTGAAAAAGCATGAGCTTTTAAAATATCCTATGAATTCCTGTGTGCATGGTCCCTCACCAGCAGGAAGGCTTCTCCTTCTCTCTTTGCTGCTCAACAATATCATTAAAGTAGTATTTACCAATACCACTTTTCCCTGTGAAGTTAGTTATCAACCTATGAATTTAATATAAGGTCAAAAATTGTATCAAACAGTATGTGTTTAAACTTTATTACTAAACTGGGAGGACTGAACCATCTTCAGGTTTCTGTCCAGTTATATAAAAGCAATTCAAACTGGATGTTTTCTACACCTATTTAATCACCTAAGTCCTTCTGCAAATTTGTCTGTAGTGCTCATAACGTTAAAAGCTAGATTTTCCCTCTAATTTCCCTTTCCATGTAATAAGGTATTTGTCTTTTAATTAGATGTCACTACTTCACCAGCTTTAACATCTGTCAATGCCTGGATAAACAAAATAATAAACAAAATGTCTTTGCCATTCCTTTCAAAGTTTGTGTACTCAGATATACACCCATGACTTTATTTTTGGTTGCCTTTGAAAACCCCTAAATGCTGTTACTATGCAGTTAATCCACACAGCAAAAGCAGTAGTGTCACAGACATCTTTTATGGAAAATCCTTTCCTTAGGATTTTTTGCTCCTGAGAAGCTGAGAGGCCTCAGGAACAAAATGTAACCAATGGTTATCTGCTGCTGTGGAATGCAACAGGTGCATCTGGGATTGGGCTCATGTGGTTGTTTCTAATTAATGGCCAATCAGAGCCCAGCTGGCTCAGACAGAGAGCCCGAGCCACAAACCTTTGTTATTCATTCCTTCTTTTTCTATTCTTAGCCAGCCTTCTGATGAAATCCTTTCTTCTGTTCTTTTAGTGTAGTTTTAATGTAATATATATGATAAAATAATAAATCAGCCTTCTGAAACATGGAGTCAGATCCTCGTCTCTTCCCTCATCCTGGACCCCTGTGAACACGGTCACAGCAGTAGCAAATTGTACTTCTAAACCTGGTTTCTAAAAATAAAATCATCACTTTAGTCTTCACACAAGTCTTCACTTTCAACCCTTGATCTTCCAACTCCCCCTCCTCCCTCTCCAGCCAGCCATAGCTGGGCTGTGTCATTCCACAAACCTGGGGGAAGACACACTTGTACAATTTCTCCTTCAGATAATTTCAAGCAGGGACAGAAAAAGTAAAGAGTCATTACTGCTGGGAACTTCAGGCACTATTAAACACAGAGCAGAGAAACATCCTTGAGATAAAACTCTTCAAACCTCACTAGCAGCCTACATTTTTAGTTAGAAGCTATATTTCCCAAACCAGCTCTCCCAATCCTCTGTAGAGCTTTATTTGAAATTGAGGCTTTGCTATTCTCTGGATCACAGAAGCTGGATCTGGCTCATTACAGCACAGCCCACAGGACAGAATTTAGAAGGTCAAACTAAGGTGTACACACAAAAATCCTATTAAGAGACCCCAGCATGGTGCTCACTGAAGAGTCATTCAGAAGCTTCCAGGTTTGTCAGTCTTGCTTAGCTGCTCTCCGATGGGCAGAAGCAGCAAGATAATTTTACAGCTTAGCAAAACATTTAAAAGCACTGCAGAAGACAAGATAAAAAAACCCCAAAAACTAACATACCATTAACATCTAAATGAGAAGTAGAGCTGTGAGCATCCATATAATTTTCAGGTGGGTTATTTATCTCCAAGTCCACAGATTTTGGGCACAGATTTGCAAGTAGAAGGCAGGCCAACCTTCAGGTTTTATCTGAATATTAAAAGAAGTTTTGTGAATCATGATCCATCTTAGCTCCTCTGACTTTGGGCTAAGTATAATGCAAATTGCTTTCAGCATGAATAGAGATTGAGAACTACTGGTAAAGAACATGCCTTGAAAAAAAGGTTAACTATGGGATTAAACATTAAAAACTTCTGTCCATGCAATTTCAGAACGTGCTGGACTTCATAACTGAGCATGGCAAAAACATATTTTCCAACAACAACCCCCCTGAATGCCCAAAACCCACTCCCATACACAAACTTACATGACACTGCTAATGCCTAACACACAGGTTTCCTGGTTCTGCAAATGAAGACACTTTCCCATTAAATTTGTAGCTGCCACCTGCAATTTGGGTCAGGCAAATTTTATCCTCTTAGAAAACAGACATGCCTTTACCCCCATGTATTCATTTGCCCTTTGCCGAGTGCAAGTTTCACAAAATGAATTTATAAAGTGAATTAAGGGTCCTAAATTTTCTGATGTCAAAGAAAAGGCTTTGTTTATGCATGAAACTACACATTAAGGAAGGTGTCATAATTCCATCTTGTATTTCTGACAACTAAACTGACCTGAAATTACCAATCATATTTATTTTTTCTTTATATCCTCCTAGGTATGCATCACAGACCCAATCAGATTTTTTAATGTGCTTTGGCAGTTCTCCATTAGCAACAACAACTGATCATACATTTCAAGGCCTGTGACAACCCTTTGTCTGTATCTGTCTTATTGCACCTGCATCCCCTTTCTGCTGTGCCTGCAAATCAAGCATGGCTGCTGAAGCAAAGATTAGATTTGTACAGGGCTTGTTGCACCTCCCAAGAATCAGCTGCACATCCAACATTTCAAATTAAAGGATCAGGGAGAAGAGGAGCACCATAGGATGGGACAGATCTGGTCATCAGAAATAGGAGAATGCTGTCAGGGCACATTAGGAAGTTCAAACAGAATGACAACCAACAAAAACCCCCAGAGCAGGAAAAACCCCAAAGTCAGAGACCAGAGATGCTCTGGAAAGGAGGCAGCAGCAAACAGCTCCATGGATCATGTCAGGCAAGGATCAGGAGGGGAAGAATGAGCACTGGAGAGCAGCAGCCTAGAGTGGGGTTTGCTTCTGCATCAGAAACTGCATCTGCCCACAGCAGCTCCAGGGAAGGAGAGGGAAGAACAGAAGAAAACAGAGCTCTAGGGCAGGTAAATAAATGCCTCATTTGAATTTCAAACTTACAGAGGTCTAACCCATAATTTTGATGCTGCTTAGCTGAGGAAAAAAAAAAGATTTTGTCATATAAAATGTTGTTGTTAAGGAAATAAATTCTGTGAGGTAAATTTAGACAAGCTGGTGTAACAAGCAAATGCTGTCAGATGATAAGTGAAATTCAGGCTCTCTACAACTTGCTTTTTTCTTTCTGTTCTCAATACAGGAGAACACACTGAAGTAATACATTTGGGTCTGAAATTGTGACTACCCCAATTGTTAAAAAATACTTAAAAATTTGATACACCAATGACTGATGAACAAGTTGTTCCTACCACCTGGACAAAGAAAAGTTTCCATGAACTGTGCAGAATACCAGCCATTTCTGCACCATTTTGTTTATTTATTTACTTATTTGTTTTTAATTCAGCTACAAATTATTTGTGTTTGGCCACATTGACCATGTGCCATAGAATAAAGAATCACATTTGTATGAAGGATTATTATCTCTCACTGGACAAATCCAGGGGCATTTCTACTCCAAATAGTTACTTTCTACTTTTCTGCCTCAGATTCAATCATTAGAATCCCTTTAAGTGAGTAATTATTGATCCCATTTCCTACAATATTTAATTGTTAGAGTTACCATTAGGAAATAACTCACTGTAAATAACTCACTGTGCTGTCAGATGAACCCCATATTATTCAACTGCTAGACTGAAAAAAGCCCCCTATAATTGATGGGTTATTTCCACAGCATGCTGTGAGACAACCACCATGAGATCAATGTCCACTTGTGTATTTGAAGTTCTTTGAAAATCCAGTGCCTTTATTAAATCCCCCTCCTCAGGCTTTACATTAATGGAAATCTTTTCAGAGTATTTTCCATCTGGCTAGATGATACCAAATCCTCATTTTTAGCAGAGTTGGTTTTTGGGGGGGGTTATTTATTTATTTATTTTAAGATAGCATTTACACATTCTCAAGCCTCTTTTATCTTTTAGCCCTGCAACCCAAGGCTACCCAAACTCTACCAGGCTTTGCACTGCTTTCTCCCTTTGCTTTCTTTTTCTTCTCTTCTTGCCTTCTACAGCAACATTTACACAAACAAAGAATCTGCAGAAGTATAAAAAGTTCAGATTGGAAGAGCTTTGAACAAGACCAAAATGGATATATGTCACCAAGCTAGACAAGTGTTAGCAGCTCACTGAGCCTCAGCCATGTTCATCACTGCAGAGCATTCCCACTTCTCAGATACTCCTGGGAAATAAAACTTGCATCTTTGACTTTTTCTGTGTGTGCAATTGTCTCATTTTTAATGAAGTTTTTTATAGTAAAGCCTATTCTGAGAACAGATAGGATTTAAGAACTGTGTGCAGTCTCATAAACTGAGGGATCTAAAATCAGTACCTGAGCATTCCTGTGAGTTGAGCTCCTGAACATCCACACGTTAACCAGGACATTTAAGGAGCCTAAAGGGAATTAAAATGAATCCCTCCATGCACACCCCCCTCCCCTGAACAGTCAACCCTTGAGTGTCCAGTGTTTCTGCAAGAAGCCAAACCAAAGCCACCCTTCCAGCAACTGCTTTTTGTTTGTTGTGTTTTTCCCAGAGCTGCTAAGATACACACTTCCATCCACCTATGCCCCAACAGGTTAGTAGAGAAAAAACTGTAGGCACAAATAAATGAGCCATCACAGGATAGACAGAATTTCCAATTACATAGGACACAAAGAAAGCAGCAACTGCATTATATATCACATTGGGTTCATTTATTTAGACAAATGTAACTGAAATGTGTACAACTTTTAAACTGCAGAAGTGTAGTAAAAATACCATCTTTGTTGCCCCCAATCTTGCAGTTGGAATTCAAAAATTATTCCCATTGGATTTTCCAGCTACTGTTGAGGTGCACTCACACATGACTAAGCTGCTTCTTTCACAAAAAAAAAATACTATACAAGGATTTTGCCAGTGGAAGAATAAAACATTTTTGAGATATCATATTTATTGTTCCTTACAGCAGGACTTCAGGCTCATTTTTCCTCACCTGGCAGTCTCAGGTAACCCAAACCCATCTTTCTTGCTTTCCTCACACCATGTGAAGTGGCAGATCTGAATCTCAGCTCCAGGGAACTTTTCCATATTCTTGTGTGTGTACACACACACACAAACACAGGAGTTTACTATTTTGGGCTATTCCAGAAGAGTTATCAGCAGTCAGGTGCAGCATTTGAAAGGGGCCCCTCCCAGCCATGGACAGAGTCTCACTGGAGGCTGTAGGTCTGCTGGGTGTCCCTCACTGAGAGGGTGATGAAGAGGGAGCGCGGATCCTTTCTGTTCCTGCGCACTGTGATCTTTCCTCTCAGGGCCTCTCCTGAAAAAACAAGCAGGAATTGCTCTGGTTACAGTATTGAATCACTCACAGTAACAGCAAAGATGCATTGCATCCATGTTGCATAAGAAACTGCTCCCAATTAACCAGAATTTTAAAAGTCTAAAGAAGTTTAAGTTTTCCACGGTCTTGACAACAAACTCAACTGCAGTTAAATCTGGAGAGGTGCCAAGTTGTGGCTGATGCTTCACTTCTCAGAGGTCCACCCAAATTACTGATATGCCAAATATTTCACTTGTGGCTGGGGAAAACCACTGTACCCCTGGGATATATTCACCATCTTGGATTAAAGCCATGTAGCCACAAAAGCATATTCCCTCCCTGCTGTATGGGCCATGTGCTCTGTATTTGCACTGCATTTCACTTAAATTCTGATCATGTATTTTTTAAATTTGACAGGAAACTACCACAGAAATCTCTGTGGCATTTCAAGTATATATATTATTAATTGCAGGTTTTGTTTTACAAGGTGTCAGCATCACAACAGTCGAGAGGTATGTCCTTCAGTTACACCCAGAACAAATGCTTTTACACAAAAGGAAAAAACCTAATCTCAATTTCTTTTCAGTCCTTACTAAGGCCTTTCATTTAAGGAATATTTGTAAATTAGGGAAATGCAACCCACAAAATATAAACACACACATTTGTAAATGTGTACATTTAGGAAGTCCACTGCTGGGCCACCCCATCCCACCATTTTAAACCTGCAAGAGCTACATCCTCACAGAGGATTCTGCTGAGGACATGAAAGCAGGCTGTGATCCCAATCTACAGCAGGAAGTCCCCTGCTACTCTTCCATCAGACCTCCCTTGCCCCACTCATCTTCATCACTCACACTGCTGCTACTTTTCTATCTCACTGGATCCAAGGCATTTTCCAGCTGCTCATTACCCACTGGGATTTTAAAAGCCACTGTTAATATCCTGATAAAAAGCTTCCTTATTACAAAAAAAACAAAACAAATAGTAATTTCAAAACGAAGCTGGTTTCAAATTCAGGAAGCATTTTGGGGGTCTCCATTTGGCACAATTTGCATCCGCAAGCACAAAACTGACAGAAAGTCCAAATTGTAAATTATAAATGCAGGACATTTTGTTAAAGGTTGCAGTACAAATATCAAAGAAGGCTTATCTACAAGAATAACTGTGGTACCAAGGATCAGAAGAAAAAAGTAAATTCGATCATTCTGGGTTTTTTTTCATCATGTAACAGTTAGCTGGAGATACCACTACAGGACTGACATAACACAATGCAACTTGCAGAGAATTGTGAAAACAGTTTCACAGATTATTTAAACAGAGAGCAGGTTTGCCAGAGAGAAGGACAAAATAAAGGAAAAAAAGCATTATAGTCCACTCCAGCTAGGAAATTTAACCTGATTTGAACACATTGATTTTCAAAACTGCTACAAAATGACCTATTTATTTTAACATCCTGTGATAACAATTCAGTAAGACTAAAGAGCCTCTGTAACTAAAATTCCTTGATTTCAATTAATCCACACTTCAATCGTCCCATTTAAAACATTAATACAAAACAATAAAAATGAAGTAGAAACTTAAATATAATTTAATAAATAGCTGACTTCAGAGAACAAAACCTTCAGATTCTGTTTGTAAAGACAGTTAATGAAACAAAGCAATCCATTCATTTTTCCCAGCTATTCCTCATGCTGTAGCCACATTAAATGTGCTTTTTGGAGCAGCCTTTTCCAAGGGCTGAAGCAAACAACAGCAGTAACTGAAAGGCAGTTCTGAACAATTAATCAATGTCATGTAGATAGAAAATGACTGATGTTTTCCCCCATTCTCTGTCCTAGGAGCTGCCTGGAGGAAGCTGTCTCTGGGACTCAGCTGCATCACCTTGCTCTTATCACGTTCAGCTGAATGCAAGTAAACCACACAGTGCCACTGCAGTTTGATGAGGACAAAGCTGAATCCATTACCATCCCCTCCCTGCATTTTTATTAGCCCCCAGAGAGGCTTGAAATTTTCCCCCAAATGGAAAAAGCAGAAAAATTCAGGAGAAGTGCTGTGTAAGCTTGGCTAGTACGGGAAAAAAGACATCCCTATGTCCATCCTGACTCCCTGTCACATCATGCATGTCTGACTGCAGCCTCTGCAGTGCCTGTGCTCTGCACACTTCAACCAGTTTATTTTGATTGTGACTTTTACCACCAGTAAAACCATAAGCAATTGCATCTGTCACTTCTGTCTGTGCAAGACAGTCACACATGGGACCAGCCTGCAGTCTGTGAGCCAAGGTATCTCTCAGTGCAGAGATCCTCCAGCATCAAGAGTGTTCAGGTCCAAATCATGGCTTTTCAGTCTATAAAGGATTTGATCAAAACCAAACATTCTACACAGTCCCTTGCATGCATATCCATAGCATCCACTTAAAGCCTGGAATGACCCATGGCAATGAGTTTGTAATGTGAGGAACTACCCTGCCTTCCAATACAACTTGGTGTCTCCTCCCTCTTTGATCCCAAAAAAGACTCAAAAGAGTTACCAAAGGCAGCCAGCAATCAAGGTCTTTTAGGTTTCCCCTTCTTTTCTTTCCCTGGAAGAGTTTTATGAAGCTAACAGTGGGACAAGTAAGAACACAGTACTCAAACCATTATTTATTCTAAACACCATTAAAATTTAAGAATCTTATGAAAGAGCTCACTGGAATTGTTTCAGAGAGCTGCTAGAAAACTGCAGTGGGCTTTGGGCTGAACACACCTAAACTACTGCAGGGCTGGTGAAAAGAGCCTTTACAAATCCCCTACAATGTAAAGAACCACTGGGGGGTTCTGCCTTCCCAGTCACAAAGCAGCAGGATTTGATATGCTCTGCACAGCAAGGCTGTCCTTGCTGGAAGCTGACAATTTAAACACGATCTACTTTAAATAACTGATGCAACACTGACTTCTAGCATGCAACAGAAAGAACAGCAAGTCTCAAAAGCATTACTCTGGGTAGAAAATGGTTTCCACATACCACCTATCTCCTGACAATGGCAAACAAGGAAAGACTGGAACAGTCTGCAGTGGGACCAAGAGCATTTCCCTTAAACTCGGGAACTTACCCTTAATCTTCCCATTCATCCTCTCAAACTGCAGGCACTTGCAGCTGTGCCCAGACTGCCACCTTCCCCTCTGGCCACTTCTCCTACTGAATCTCCAACCCAGTGTGATCCAAGCAGCAGTTTCTGTTCTGAGCAGCAGCCACTGCCTTTTGGCATCACCCAGCTGACCTGTGGAACCCTTCTCCTCGGCTGGCTACTCTCATCAACTGTTTGCCAGCTCCTGGTGCATCACTGTTCACCCTCTGCTGAAACTGTCCCGAGGGTCTGTCTTCTCCATGCATGTTCTGAGTATAGTCTCTGAGGATTTTTTGGACCAAATTGACACTTTTCAACTGCTCAAGAAAGATGGCTGTGAGTTCTTTAAAACTGTTTTCATTTTACAGAGTAACCCCACTGTGGCAGATACAACCCATGCATATATTCACGATCCCTTTAAATACAGGGCAGTTCAGGAGGGCTACGAGGAATCCTGTGCAACCACTTGACAAATTTGATACTTCAGAATATTGGTAATGTCAAAATTAAGAGAATATCAATAGCAGTGTTCTGGTCTTACATTTTTCTGCATCAGAAATGCTTTGATACAGAACTTTTCTCACCAAAATTCCAGTATGCAGCTATACAAGTATAAGAGGCAGCTATACAATATAAGAGCTATGCCCACTTATAAGATACTTATGCACATATTTATGTATGATTTTAGACCAGGAACAAGGCTGCTGCAAAGAAGTCAGCACTGCCAGCTGAGTGAGGCAAGGCAGGCTTGTGTGGCTGCTCCAGGTAACGTGTGTGCACTGCAGAGATTCCCACACAGCTCGGGCAGCACAGAGAGCTGCCACAGGGAATGATGAAAGCCAGGCCCTCCACCATGCAGAGCTGCAGTGCCCAAACTCACTCACCTAGAACTAGCTTAATTCACCACTTCTTGTACTGGAGATTCTAAACTGTATGGTCTTGTCCCAAGCTTTCTCTCAGCAGCGTGACAAAATTCTGAGAACACCAGATTGTTGTTGCTGTCTGAACCACATTCCCCCACAGCTGATGAACTTGCAAAGGGAGGCACCCAAAATAGCACATCTGTGTCATCAGTCCATCCAATTTTTCCTGTCCAAATATGGGATTTCTATTATCTTTCAGTGAGACAGAACAGCTATGAGAAGAGATTCTCTCGATTTAGTGCCCTGAAACACACACCTAAAAACGTTCTTGAAAAGTCAGCATGATCATTTTAAAATGGAGATTTTGATAAATACAACATAAGACTTGCCAGACTTAGTGTGACCTCAAAATTCAGGTTTTAACATTTACTAGATTTTAAAAGCCAGCATCATTTTTGGAGGTGCCACTTGCAAATAAATGAGACAGATTTCTACAGACACCATGTTGCAGCTGTAGACAGGCAAAACAGACACTAAAATCTTAATTAGGAGCCAAATTATCCAACTGGGATGCACAATATTGAAGTATTTCAGTATAGGATCAAAACATTCAGACAGATTAATCGTGCTAGTGCTGTTTTCCTACTTTTAATAGTTCTGTCTAAGTAGACAAATCAACATTCTTTCAGTTTGTAAATTTACAAACAGCTTTCCAATTACAGAGACGAGGGAGCTAAAGATCATCAAGGATTTTACAGGAGCTTAGTCATGTGAGTTCTGCTCCAGCTTTGATGTGCTAGCCCCTTTAACACCATAGAAAAACAAATCAAGGTTTTATTTTCACTGCAAGGCAATATCAAAAGCACACAATGTTGACAATAGGCTGTTTAATTGCTAATAGAATTTGCCTGCATACAGAGCTGGGTTTTAACTTAAGGCATTGTTATTGAAAAGATTCTGTGAGCCCTTTAAAATAATTTTTGTAAGCATTTGATTTATTTAGTAAATTCTTGAGACAACCAAATGAGAATGATGTAATTTTTTGTTTGCTTAGCAGGAATATTTCAACAAACAGAAGGAAGAGACTCATTTTTGGACCATTGAGGAGAAAAAGATACTGCTTTGGATCTCAATTTCCATCTTCAAAATAAGGACATGTTCAAGCTATTAAAAGGGCTCTAAGAGAAGGTTTGTACCCTGTAGGGAATCTACAATACATCACTGTTTTGTCTGAGAAAACCCAGGATATATTGCTTCTTTCTCCAGTTTCATTTTAATTGCTTGCCAAACAGTTAAAGCATATCCAACACGCTGATGCTATTTCGTTTCACTTGACTGAAAATCAGCTTCAAGTCTCTTGTCACAGTCCATGAGGAAGAAAACTGGTTTTTCAGAACACATGAGTAGTGAGAGGCTATTCCCCAGTCACACATTATATCCACAGAAGTGAACAGCAATTAGCCATTAAATATATCAGTTTGCATATATCCATGATACACAAAGCTACCTACCACAGGTATCAAACTGAAACTCAGTGGCAAATAATCAGTGTTAATTAGGTGTGGATTTTATTGCCTCACTGTCCAGACCTTTGGACCCAGAATGAACCTCTCCCACTCCATCCCAGAGATGTACAAACATCATACATGGAGTGCAGGCTGCAGCAGGACCAGCAAAGGAGGCAGGATGAGCTCCAAGACCCATCCTTTGGCTTGCAACTGCTCAATTCTGCTATCAGTAGAATAGATCAAAACATTCAGTCCTTTTTATGGCTGAGAAAATAGATCTATTTTTACAACAAATACCCTAGCATCAAACAGCTGAGAAAATTAGCTAGTTCATACTGCAGAACAAAACAATTTTGCCATGGCATAAAAGAGCATTTCCAGTTAAATACCCAGCAGGTTTGGATATCTGAAAGCTCAACCTCTTTTACAGAGCAAAACCAAATACAATCAGTGCTTTATAACCACTCCAGGCATGGCCCCAAAAAGCTATAAAGCATCTGATAAGGGATGCTTTCAGTCAGCCATACTATTTTACTCAGAACTAAAAATCTGAGGGAACCATTTTTATTCACTGGGGAAAAACATCCACTGCCCTGTCTGAAAGATGCTTTCAAAACAAGAAAACAATTAAAATGTGTTTTCCATTAGCAAATTCTTCTTTCACAACCTATAAAAAAGCTACAAGTGAATGCCATCATGGTAACACTGGTCAAATTGCATTATTTCTGTTTATTTTCCAACATTTACTAGAAAAAAAGAAGAGTTTATCTTGACCAATGGCATTCTGGCTTGGATCTGCAGTAGTGTGGCCAGCAGGACCAGGGCAGTGACTGTCCCCCTGTTCTGGGCACTGCTGAGGCCCCACCTTGAATCCTGGGGTCAGTTTTTGGCTCCTCTCCACAAGAAAGACTTTGAGGTGCTGGAGTGTGTCCAGAGAGGAGATTGAGCTGGGGCAGGCTTTGGAGCACAAGTTTGATGAGGGGTGGCTGAGGGAGCTTGGGGGGGCCCAACCTAAAGGAAAGAAGGCTCAGGGCTCTCTACAGCCTTCTGGCTCTCTGCAACTCCCTGCAAGGAGCTTGTAGCCAGGTGGGAGCTGGTCTTCTCCCAGGTAATGAGCAACAGGACAAGAGCAAATGGCCTCAGGCTGCACCAGGAGAGGATTAGATTGGACATTAGGAAAAATTTGTTCATGGAAAGGGTTGTAAAGTACTGGAACAGGCTGCCCAGGGAACTGTAGATGTGTCACCCAGTGACATGGTTTAGTGGTGTGGTGGGAAGGATGAAAGTTTGACAAGGAAGTCTCACAGATATGGATGCTTGGCAGAAAGATTTTTAAATGTGGAGTCTGATGAAGGAATAGAGATGGAAGCAAGTTTTGATACAGAAGAAAAGAATTGCTGAGCCAGTCTCACTGGATAACCAAGGAGCAAAGGGTGTGTTAGTTAGAAGGGGTTTTTATGGCTTAGAGCAAAGGATAAACCCACCCCAAACAAGAAGATGTTTTTACCAAGCACAAAGAGAGCACAGGCAAACAAGGCAGCAAATGTTGCAGGTAGAAAAAAGGTCTCAGAATTTTCCACTGCAAGAAAACTGAAAAACAACTTCTAGCTTAAACTGTAATGTACTAACTGTTGGTGATTGGAGAACAGTGACATGAATATGGTAATTACAGGAGTTATGATAGGCTATAGGTAATAGTTAAGGTATAGATTGGTTCTACTGTATGAAGATGCTCAGCAAAGAAAAGTCTAGAAAGCAATGTAACCAAAAGAAAAGTCTAGAATGCATTGTAACCAAAAGAAAAGTCTAGAATGCATTGTAACCTAAACCAAAGGGTCTCCAGGCCTGCCTGCAGCTGGAGCTGACAGGTGTGAGCACAGCTCTGTCATCCACGACCCTGGACTGCTGTAAGCTCTTGGATGGAATAAACTGCATTTTGGATACAATAAACTGCATTTTGGAGAGCCCCTGAAGTCCCACATCCCCCATTCAGGCTCTTACAGTGGTGTCCTTGGAAGTGCTGGGTTAATGACTTGACTCAATGATCCTAAAGGTCTTTTCCAACCTTAATGATTCTATGAATATATTTAGTCAAAAGTGCATCTTCTTTGATGTTTCTCCAATTGCCATAATGTATTTCTGAATCTAAGAATTTCTACAGAGGGCTGATGAATACCAGTAAACACAGGGATGGATGGAAAGGCTTCAAATGATGCAAATATGTCTAATCTAATACAATTACTTTTGGCTCCAGTTCATTTGCACTGAGGAAAGCCCTTCTGAAGACAAGGCTTCCCTAAAAGCTCAGGGCACTCAGAGTGGAGCTCAGTCCAACGTGCCAGGCTCAATGAGGAGTGGTAACAAGCAGTGCTAATTCATGAACAAGTGGAACAAGAGAAACAGCTGGAAGTGCACGTTGAAATAGTCTGGAAAATGAGCTTGAACAGTTTGTTTAGTTGAGAAAACGGAAAGACTGAAGAAACAAAAAAAATTGGCTAATGACAAATTCTCAAGATGAATATTCAAGTCACTATTTAGACAAAGAGAAGAATATAAAAAAGGAAGATAGGGAAATCTGTACTTATAACAACATGTCTTGAGGAGAAATAGTTTTGGAGCAATGAAGGAGAAGGATCAAAGACCAGATATCAAGAGAGGGAATGGTTTTTCCAGAAAAATCATGTAAATTAACATGCATACTATGTTAGTATCAGGAAGCACCTTCTGCACGACGGGCTTATGTCATCAATGACCAACAAATATCCCACAGAAATGAGGACTGGGATTACAAAAGAAAAGGAAACTACATCAGGAGTTTCTCTCAATCTTCCTGAACACTAGAAGCAAAAGGCAGACAATCCTAGATATAAGTGGTAATTTCATGTAAGATATAAAACCAGACAGAATGGGCAAAAGGATGGCAAAGGGGAATTCAAGTAATTCGAAAGAGAAGGAGACAGGCAGAAAGAAAGAGCAACAGCTGTAACAAGATTTGTTATGGGAATCATGTTAAGAAATACGAGCTAATAAAAAGGAAGGAAGGAAGGAAGGAGTTACAGCACAAGTGATCTTGAAGGTCAAGTTGGTTGTGTTCACACAGGCAGAGCACATTGTTTCTGCAGCTGCCTTCACAAAGTCACCACACCCAGACCAGAACTCTAGGCTGGGGTACACCTCCCAGTAATTTCACACAGTTGAGAAATGTCAAATGATCTCTGTAATGTGAAATAATGTGCATATTTTAATAAATGTCATTGCGCTTTTAAAAAAATTCACTCTGTGACATTGAGATTTAATGAGCAGCAGCAAGGAGATCTTAGTCAGCCTTGTCTAGAAAGAGAATCTGAAGAGAACACAAGGCAAGTACAAAGAATGCACCAAAGCATGGGTGCACCCCAAGAAGTGACAGGACTTAAGAAAGTGCAAATAAAAATTGTTTAAGAATAAAAAGTCAAAGCATGAAAGACAGAAGTGATTTGTCAGATATGACAAAGCTCAGGGCCTCTAGGAAAGAAGCTCCTGGTAAAAAGTTGTCATGTCTGGTAGCTGGAAGAGGCAACTGTAAAAGCACTTCAATTGAGTGCAGAAGCATCCACACAACTTTTTCTATGCTTTCCTCCCAATATGCCTGATCTATTTACAAACTGTTCACGTCAGGGTCACACATTACCATGAGTTTATTAACTGACCAGCAAAAATGAGCCCCGTTCTGAGGCTCCTCCTTTGGTTCTGCTAGTCTGTAAAGAAAAGGGGCTCCCAAAGACAACTGATCCATCACTGGGTGAGAGTTTAACAGTGCTGAGTAAATATCTGGTGGCCAAATGGACACAAATAAAACAACAGCATCAAAATGTAACTGCTCCATTTCCTTGGATTGCAAGAAGTCTGTGAGAGTCTGAAAGAAAGTTCTACAGGAACAGGAGGTTAAGGCCTGTTGATCTGTTGCATGTCCATCCTCTTGCATGACCATTCAATGAGGGTCATGGATATACCTGTGTCTATAAAGCAAGGAATATTTGACTACTTGTACAAAATGTGCTTTCAAGACTTCAAGAATAGAACTAATTCAACCACTAACAAGCATCATTATAGTCTTCAAAACTTCACCTCAACAGTTTATCATCTGAATTTTGCTTATCCCTGATGACAACGAAAACCCTTCTACTTGCATCAAATTCAAGGTGAAACTTATTACAGTACTTGAACATTTTATAAAAATTTACAGTGTATCAAGCAAACCTATTCAATACTTCAAGTTCATGGCTGTGAGTTCTTTAAAACTGTTTTCATTTTACAGAGTAACTCCACTGTGGCACATACAACCCATGCATATATTCATAATATATGCATGGGTTTTAAATTAAAATTTTAAAATTTTAATTAAATACAGGACAGTTCAGGAGGGCTACAAGGAATCCTGTGCAACCACTTGACAAATTTGATACTTCAGAATATTGGTAATGTCAAAATTAAGAGAATATCAATAGCAGTGTTCTGGTCTTACATTTTTCTGCATCAGAAATGCTTTGATACAGAACTTTTCTCACCAAAATTCCAGTATGCAGCTATACAAGTATAAGAGATATGCCCACCTGCAAGATACTTATGCATATATTTATGTATAATTTGAAACCAGAATTTTGTATGCAGATACTTCCCTGGTTTGATGAGAGAAAAAAAATCCTTCAACAGCAGCTGAAAGATTTATTTACTAGCTCTTTTTGAACTTGAAATTTATGTAATTTTTGAAGTATTTTATATCTAGCTTTAATGGTAACAGCACTGTAACACAACTACTGTTGCACCCCAACTGAATTTAAATATACCTGCTTCTACAGGAATTGGCTTCTCCAGGAGAAAAATTGTCTGTTTCCAGTGTGTTTTGGTACACTGGGGACCAGTTGAAAATAAGACCTGCAATGGGAGAGTTCAAGAGTTTGATTAAAAACAATCTTTTTCATATCACACCACATCAATCAATTACCAAACACAGATGCATATGCAATCTTTGGTACAGCAAAACAGACTCACTGCCAAACACCTTGACACGAAATAAAATCCTCATCTCTCAAAGACATTTTTAAAATGCATAACTCCAAATGCTCACCTTGTTAGGGCAGTTCTTCTCAAAAAATACATCAAAGTAACCAGCAATTGCCTATAAAAAAGAGGTGAAAATGTAAATACGATAAAGGAATAACAGTGACACTCAAGAAAAATTCTGATTCATATATGCATTTATTGGGATTTCTACTTCTTTTCAAGTGTTTACCAAGAGGAACAAGCTTATATTTATGTTTTCAAGTATGCTAGAAATCCTAGGTTAAAAAAAAAAAAAGCTGCCATTATACCTTTTCTCTACTTGAGAATATTCAGCCCACTGTAAGTGCATTTTATTACACATCAGATCTTAGTATGAATTTCCAAAACAACCCACACACCTTAACTACAACCAGAAAAAAGCCTTTCAGATGTGCAAACCCACAAGCACAAAACTCAGTCCTTCTCCTGCCCATGACCCTCAGTAAACTCACACCAAGTGTCCCTCCCACAAGGGATTCTGCAGGATTTGTTCACTCCCTGTGTGGCTAAACAGGAATTTCCACAGAAGCTTCCTGGGAACAGAGGCAGAGCACAACCAGGCAGGGAATCCTTTTCTTCCTCTACTACACA
The DNA here is from genome assembly GCF_037042795.1 of Molothrus aeneus. Lineage (NCBI taxonomy): Eukaryota > Metazoa > Chordata > Aves > Passeriformes > Icteridae > Molothrus > Molothrus aeneus. The sequence continues at coordinate 2,500,003 of NC_089651.1, read as the reverse complement.
CACAGATAAGGAAAAACATTCACAAATGCTTCCTGCTGGCCCTTCCAGCAGCTAATCAATTCTAATAGTAACTCTCCATATGACTTCGTCTCTGTTCCTCCTGCCATCCCACTCCTAAGAGCCATAGCCTCTCTCTTCAGTGCCTAATTCATTAGTGGGACTTTTCTTCCAGTTTGAATAGGAAAAGAAATCATAGACTACTTTGGGTTGGAAGGGGCCTAAAAGATCATCTTGTTCCAAGCCCTGTGCTATGGGCAGGAACAACTTCCACCAAGCCAGGTTGCTCCATCCTCATCCAACCTCACCCTGAACACTTCTAGAGCTTCTCTGGGCAATCTGTGCCAGTCCCACACCACCCTCACAGGGAAGAATTTCTTCCTAATACTAAGAGATATAAAATGTTTACACACAAAACACTATATTGACACCATCCCTCAACTCAGTCTTTTAACACTGGACTGCTTTCTTGACAAGAAAATGCCTTGTTAGAGTCCCAGAAACCCAAATAAACAACGGGAAGATGCTAATAAAACAACCACTTCAGTTTCACCTGTGAAATCCTGTCCATGCTTACCTTTATTTGCTTTCTCCTGTCCTGTGAAAAGGCTAAAGCACATCAGACCCTGGTACCAAGGCAGTTGTGCTTTTCTATCACATCAGCCTGAAGAAATAACCCAAAGAGAGTTTTTGAGTAACCACAGTGAGCTGAAGTTACTCAGCTGGGGACTCTCTCCATCCCTGCCATGGGAGGAAGGGACTCTCCCCCATCAGCTGCATCCAAAGAAAGTATGTAATGCAATGATGGCAAGCCTGTCCCATGAAAACTCACTGCAAACAACCCACTGCAACCTCTCTCTTACTGCACCAGGCTTCTTCTCCTAGGCCAGCACCAGGAAACTGGTTGTTCTGAAAAGCTAAAAAGGACAGTTTCTGTAGCACATCCTTCATGTAGATTCACACAAGATAGAGATGGAAAAAAAAAGTAAAACATGTTTACAGAATTAGGGAACAGGGTTTTAGCACTATGTAATGTATCATATGAGGAAGTCATTCTGGTATTTTTCCTCTCTAGTCTAAATCCAAAACAGATGTTGCCAACACAATGAAGAATAAAATACATGAAACCAGTAAAACTATGCTAAAGTACCTGCTTTTCAACAAAGGGCACTCCAGACAAGCCTGGCAAGTTCCAAACTCCAGTGCGGCTAAAGGATTACAATACAAAACAAACCATGGAGACACTGAGAGCCCTTCATGACAAATGAGCATCAGACAGTGGAAACAGCAACTCTTCCTGCCCTTTAGTGAAGTCCTATCACTCAATCTGAGAATCTCATTCCTAAGTGAATTAAAGCCTTGTCTCTAATATGCCTTTTGAGTAAAGACTGAGAAGGTTTTGACAAAGTTCTATTGACCCATCAGACTACTTTTATTGATGCACAATCTTTTCTGGACATTAGTCAGAGATCTAGCAAGTCATATAAAATATTTTTCAACCGTCAGCTCAATACTGCTGGTACACTTACAAATAAGAATTAGGATGTGATTACTGCAGGAGAACAAAGTTGTGACAACAAAAATAAATTGAGGAGAAAAAAAAACCCCTGGCTTCCAGAGAAAACGAGCCAATCAAGCTACATCTTGGATCAAAGAGCCAAGAGCTCCAGGCAGACAGACCTAGCTAAGGTGGATGCAAATGTTCATACACTTGTAACAAGAGGTGACAGAAACACCCTACGTGCTACCCTGAGAAAAGGCTCCAGAGAACTAATTTTTGGGGTCAAGTTCAGGTTGAAAAGTTACAAGCAAAGAAAGTGTTCCCTGCTGCCTCTCCTGTGTTAAGGGAAACAGGATTTGTACCTTTTGTAAATTACTAGCTAAATAACTATTTTATTCTTTACAGTATCAGTGGTTTCCCTATCTGAAACAACCTGAAACACTGACTTTGAATAGCTAATCCAGAGTATTAATAATAATTACAACACATCACAAAGATCACCTTAATCAGAGCTCCAGGGATTACAGAGAACAAGAGCTCTACATTGACCCATTAATTTCTTCATGTTATGTTCCAAAATGGATAGTTATCCTTCAATATTGAACACTGAAATATTTGTTGAGCCAGAAGAAACCAAAAATAGAAAAATATTATTGCTCAAGTTCCTGAGGAAATGCTCCTATGAACAGCTCTGGGAATTCCTCAAAATTTTGTCAGTTAAAACTGGGCAGTGGAGGCACCCCAAAACTGAAACACACACTCAGGTGAGTTGTGTCAAGAGACAACTCCTGCCCTGTTTAGCTGAACAGAAATTATATTTTTTAAGTTAAATACATTGAGGGGAGAGCTTGAATGACATTTTGAAAACTAACTGTAAGAGCACATATTGCAATTGAGAAATCTAATGAGTATCTTTCATTAATAACTTTCAAAATGTTTTTGAGCCAATTCAAAGAACCAACCACAGACACACTTGTTTTGATGATTTCCTTCTGAAACTGGTTACAACTATACAATTAGTTTTTACCAACAGTGTGTTTAATCTCCATCTGTCATATTTTAAACCTTTGGGAAAATAAGAAATCTAATACCAAACCCAGTAGTTACTGACCACCTGCAGCTATTCTACAAGCCAATTACAGCTGAGGAAATCCAAAAAAGCAAAAAAAGCACTGAATTAATCTACTCCACCTTGATGCACATAGCCATGGCTTACCGTTTAAAAATAAAAAACTGAAAACGTTTAAAGCTGCTGTTCAACAAAGTTATCTGCAAATTTCCAGGGAACAATATCCATCTCAACTCCATGCCAAAGCCTCCCAGGAACATCCAGCCTTCTTTTCCTCTCCCTGATTTCACATGCAAGATTTTGTTTGATAGATTGCATGTGTTGCCCTGCCAGTAACATCACCCTGAATGGTACTCAATTTATCTAAATTAGACATTATTTTCATGAAGTAAGCTCAGTTTTATTTCTGAACATACACCCTATAGGAGGTATTAAATTCGCCAGCTGTTCTTGAGAAACTGATTGCTTTGTATGGTCCTCCATAGTCCGTGTATATTCATATATGCTCATTCAAACACAAGGCTATGCTTCAAATTTTAATTATATTGGCAGTGTTCTGAGATCTTTCTGCTTTTGAGCTGTTTTGTCATGTTTTGTCTGCCCCAAGGCAAAGGGATCTCAAGGCAGCTACACAGATACCTACAGACTCCTCCCAAAGAGCACACCCAGCCTTCCTAAACCCACCAGGTGGTTCTGCAGAATGACACAAGAAAGACTTGGAGGTACTGGAGAGGCTTCACAGAAAGGAATGGAGCTGGGCCAGGGTCTGGAGCACAAATCTGATCAGGAGGAGCTGAGGGGGCTGGGGGGGTTTAGTCTGGGAAAAAGGAAGCTCACAGGGGACATTCTCACTCTCTACAACTCCCTAAAAACAAGCCTTGAGAAAATGGCCCCAAGTGGCACCAAGGGAGTTTAGACTGGATATTAGGAAAATATCCTCACCAAAAGGGCTGTTGTCAGGACCCAGGACATTCTTCTGGCTGCCCTGGGTGATTCCAGACCCTGGCAGGGAGCTCAGGGACCTTGGCACAGAGTCACAAACACCTGTGCCTTTGATTTTAGCCCATGGAAACAATTCCCAACTTTGTGTGAGGAGCCACAAGGGTTTGAGTAGAATGATAGTGAATTTGTCACAGGGTGGAAAAGTAGAATTTTGGGGATTTAGAATGGGGGTTCAAGAGGCAAGATGGAGGAATCTGGGCATGTCCTGTCCTTCTTCTCCTTCTTCTTGTCCTCCATCTTCTGCTGTGATGGTGACACTTCTGGATTGGTTTAGAGTAGAGACAGACTGTCTAACAGAGGTGATGGGTATTGGAAAATTATTGTGAATAAAGCACACGTGGTTCTTAGTATAAAAAGCCAACACCACCCCAAGGGCAGGGACTGTGCCACAGCCCAACCTGCTGGACAGACCTCAGCAGGTCAGAGAAGGAATTTAATAGATAAGAGAAAATAAACAACCTTGAAAAGCAGAACCCAGGAATCCTGACTTCTTCTTTGGTTGCAGGGCTGGGAAAAAAGAGACTTTTTAATACCTTGGGGCAGAAACCCGAGAGGCTGTCAGGTATTGACTGGAACAGACAGTCCAGGGAAGTAGTGGGGTCACAATCCTGGAGTTATTAAAGTCATGTCAATGTGGCACCTGGGGACAGGGTTTAGGGCTGGACTTAGAAGTGCTGGGTTAGAGGTTGGACTCAATGATCTTGAAGGTCTTTTGCAATTAAAGAATTCTATGTATGCCTCCAGAAAAGTATCAAAGGGCACAGAGACACAACACAGTTCTAATTATTTGTCCTCTCAGCATTTTGCAAAAACCTTGATTAAAACCATTAGAATTTCTGCTTTTACATAAAGCAGTGGGAGTCACAGAATATTCTGGGCTGCAAGGGACACACAAGGATCATTGAGCTCATGGCCCATGTGGGATTAATGCCTCAAACTTGGCATTATGAGCACTGTTCCTGACCAACTGAGCCAATGGTTCAGTCTTCCTTGAAAGAGCTCTGCAAAACTAAAATCTCTGACAGCATCACACGGGTCTGTTTCAACACACTCCAAAAACCCCTAACCAAAACAACCACCACCACTCTCAAGCTGTATTAGTGAAAGCCCTGCACCACTTCAGAAACTGATGTGTTGCTAAAAACTGACACAAACCAAAGCTGGGTTTGTTTACTATCTTCTTTTAAGGAATTTATACCTTCCCTTCTTTCTTTTTGTAACTTGTTGATGTTTATGTTGAAGTGCACAATTATGCATCTTTTATGTTTAAGTGCATTTCAGAGAAATACTTCTTTAAAAGTGAAGTTCAAAAATATTTTCCTTTCATTAACTTTTGAACAGTATCCCAAATTACAGCAGCTATAATAATCACAAGCATCTATTACTTATGCAATACTATAAAAAAAAGAAATTCCCAATGTCTACCACTTGAAGTAAGATTCAGTCCTCCCTTCTTGTTGAGTAATTTATCACATGCAGCAAAATATAAGGGAAAAAAATCACAAGTGGCATACTAGAAGCAGTCACAGACACATGCATATTAAAATGAAATATAGGGCTGGCCAGACTTCCATTAAATATCTTTTTTACAAGTCAAACTAAACATCTTTTTTACAAGTCAAACTAAAGAAAAATAACTTCTCCATAAATTCTAAATGATGCTTTGCAACTACTGCCTTGGATTCTTTTTCTTCTTGTTTTTTATTTTTTTTAAGCCTAATGATAGCTGTTTTTTCTCCTACTGCAATTTCTCTCATCTTTTTGTGACACCTTTGACAGCTCATTTACAACTTCACCTACAACTAATCAGTAAGAATTTAAACCTTCTTTGGAAAAATCTTTCAAGTGCCAGTCTCCTGAACACCATGAAAGAGGAAAACAAAAAAAATTACTTCTAAACTGGTAATAAATACAACTCCAGCCTGACAAGGACAGTAAATATTAGAAAACATGACCAAAATATTATTCTTCCTGTTCTCCAATAACTTGCCAGGAGAAAAGGCAAGCTATGAGGACAAAAACTCCAAAACAAAGCCAAGGTATTCACCCAGGGAACTAAGGTGGCCAAATGAGGAATGAAGGAAACATTAAGGATTAGATATACATGAACAGATATACATTACTGAGGCTGCAGAGCAACATCCTACAAAGGTCAACAGAGAGTTCACTCAATTAGGAATAAAATATTCCTGAAATTAAAATAGCAGCCACAAACTCCTACTTGATTTTGTCAGCCCCACATTTTGATGAAAAGTTCATGTAGCTTAAGGTCTTCATTCATTACTGAGGGTTTCTAAGGTGTCCATGCAAACATATGAAATACCTGTAATTTAGGCAGGTCCTCCCAGTAAGATTCACTTGTCTGCAAACTGTTTTTCTTCCCTCCCAGATAAATGATTTCAAGACTATTTTTCTCCCCATTTATTCATGTAAGATGTACCAAATGCTTTAACATACAGTAAAAGAGTATGCATTATTTACAATCTTCCACTCAGAGCCTTTAGCTGAAATGCAAAGAAAAATCTAAATTTTAATTCAAATACATCTGAATACTAAGGCTTTTTTTCCTAAAGAAAATGGCTGGCTGTACATGCAGCATTTTAACAGGACAAAACAAATGAGACTGCTCCTCTCCTTATGAGAACTCAAGGCAGCCTTACCAATTCACTTAGGAACAAGGAAATTAAAAATTATCATCATCATCACTATCACCTACAGTGAGTAATTTATCATTCTTGCTCTTCACCAGTATCATGTTCCAACAGTGAGTGGCTACAACAAATACAATTAGACAGCTGGCCACAGAAGTGGGAGATAATGTGCTTTTGATGGAGTTTATCCAAGCATGGAGATGGAATGTTTGTCATCCATGCAGCAGAGCTGCTGCGTTTTTATCACAGGGAAAAGAAACCCCTGGCAATTAAAACCCAGCCATTTTGTGGTTTAAAGATTAATAATCTGGATGTCACTGCAGAGAAGGCTACAGAAAAGTAAGCAGATGAGAAGGAGAAAACCTGCTTTGTAACATGGTAGAGCAGCATTTCCTTTACTCAGAAATCAGGCACTCAAGGTGGATTTTACTGTGGTACCCAAACCAGATTTCTAACTTCTAGCTTAATAAATTTAGTTTCTCACCTAAGGTTGGAACCAAAGATTCATATGGTAATACTTCTAGTTGGCTCCCAAGTGGAAGACCTGATAGTAAGAAATGAAACTGCCAGAGACTTAAGAAAATTTAAACAAGCAAAGATTTTTTTCCTTAGTCAGAATAATTTTCTCTAGTCAACTCAACTTCCTTTTTCCTCCTGAAGGTTTTAGTACATCAGTCACGTCCTCTAGTTCATTATCCTTCTTTCACCCCCTTCCTCCCTCCCTCCCTCCCACTTTTTATACACATACCCTGCTCTTTGACAAAATCTCCTGGGAGCAATGAAGAGATACTGCCATTTTCCTCTCAGGGGATATTGTTATTCAGCTAGGAAAGATCAACCTTGATGGACTCCCAGGGGAAATGCTTGCAAACAAAAGAGAAAGTTTGTCAATTGATTTCTGTACTGAGGGTAATCACCATTATATTTTATCTCAAAAGCTCACACAGTGATCAACTTAGAATACAATTAATGGAGCATTTTTCTAGCAGCATCTACTAACTGATATTAGCCAGATGTCTCATTAAAATCAACAGTGACAAACTCTAGCTCTTTATTAGGAAAATGCACTTCTGCAGGGTAATTGATGGGTTTTTTTCTGCTATTATCTTTGTAGGACCAAAATCAAGTCAACTTGCAATAAAAGTACTTTGGAACAATTTCATATAATGATTCCATGCAACCATTTCACACTTTGAAAACCTTCAATCTTTGAAAGCTAAGATAATCATATATAAAATTAATGCTACAAAATGCTTCTTTGTGGCAAAGCATGCGAGGAACGGAGAAAAAAATTAACAGAAGCAATATATTCTCAGAAAAAAGCATTAACTACTTCACCACCCTGTCTCAAAACTTCTAAAAGACTAACCAGCACATAAAAGATCATAAAATGTTTATTTTTGCTCAAAAATTTGTTATTTCTTATGTGTATTAGACTTTTTTGGGGAAGGCTTATTTAATTTCTTGAACATCTGGAAGAAAAAAAAAAAAACTTTAGAGCCTCAATAATTTTTTAAGGCTATGGCTTAATGTATTACAGAAGCATCTGAAATACATTCAAGGTGCACCTACAGTAAGACATGAGATTCATCCCTTATGAGCATGACCTAATACTCTGCTAGGGGGTTTTTTGGTCACATAGAAGTATGAGAGTAGTTTCAAACAGGTGGAAGGACAAACAAATCAGATGTGTCAATGTTATGCTCTTAGTTTTGTGAACTGCACAGCTTTTCTGTTTTACACAAGCTCACCACAATGGCTGGGCATTCATGTCCTTAGTACTTTTAATCCAAACCCAGAAAACAGTCAGCTGAGGAAAAACTGAGCACAGATTTTAGAGGAATTTAACATTGTTTTACATGGGCAGATAGTGATAGGGCAAGGGGGAACGGTTTTAAACTAAAAGAGGAGAGATTTAGAGTTGGCATTAGGAGAAATTCTTACTGTGAAGATAGTGAGGCCCAGGCACAGGCTCCCCAGAGAAGCTGGGGATGGCCCAGCCCTGCAAGTTCAAGGCCAGGCTGGGTGGTGCTTGGAGCCACCTGATCCAAGGTGGGACCCCTTGGGCATGGCAGATCCGGGGGTGGAACCAGGGGATCTTTAGGATCCCTTCCAAGCCAAAGCATTCGAAGGTTTTGCCACAGAACCATGAAGGGCAGCCTCTCCTGCCTGAGGATCCTGGGGGTGTTCCAAGCCATGACTACAGCAAGTGTGGTGATGAGTTGCTAAAACGCTCCAATTATGGCTCTGACTCCTGTCAGCCTTTCCAGCATCTGTCCTGTTAGCAAAGACAGACAAACAGCTGATGGGAGGAAGCAGCAGACCCTGATAAGGCTGTTACTTCTAGAGATGCCAGCTGAGAGTTTAGCTGTTCAACTATTATGTTGCACACTCCAACCAGAAGAGCCCACAGCCCTTTTCTCCAACTACTTGCTAAATTACTCCCCATCAGTGCAAAGCTTCTACAAAACCAAGTTCAGCAAGAGCAGCTGTGCACTCCATGCTGCTGACACACCAGTGCAGCAATGCCTGCCTCACACTGCTCTGCATGCACACAGTGCATGGCAGGGAGCATGGAAACCCACCCACACAGCCAGGGACACTGCAAACCCCCAGCTGCTCTGCAAGGGGATCCCCAGAACAAACAACAGAACCCTACAGAACATGTACCCTCAATAACATGTGCCCCTACTTTTTTTTTGTCATCTTTTAATGACAAAAAATGTCTTAGAAGATGCCTTAGAAGATGCCTTAGAAGATGCCTTAAAAGATGCCTTAAAAGATGCCTTAAAAGATGCCTTAAAAGAATGTCTTAAAAGAATGTCTTAAAAGATGTCTTAAAAGATGTCTTAAAAGATGTCTAAAAAGATGTCTTAAAAGATGTCTTAAAAGATGTCTAAAAAGAAGTCTAAAAAGATGTCTAAAAAGAAGTCTAAAAAGAAGTCTAAAAAGATGTCTAAAAAGATGTCTAAAAAGATGTCTAAAAAGATGTCTAAAAAGATGTCTAAAAAGATGTCTAAAAAGATGTCTTAAAAGATGTCTTAAAAGATGTCTAAAAAGATGTCTAAAAAGATGTCTAAAAAGATGTCTAAAAAGATGCCTTAAAACATGTCTTAAAAGATGGCTAAAAAGATGGCTAAAAAGATGGCTAAAAAGATGGCTAATATAGACTTCCATTTAATAAACCCAAAAATGTTACTGTGTATTCACCTAATTCGGTGATCACTGACAAGTAAATATGAAGTATTTGTTCACAGCTACTAATTAAAAATGATAATGCTTTGCCTAGTTTCTAAGGACAGATTATTCAACAGAGACAGCCCTAGTTCTGATGGTAACACTGCTCTGCTATCAGCAATGTTGATGGCAACAGCAGGAATAAGACAACCAAATCTGCTTCCACACTTCCATGGCTGAGGAAAAGCTGCTTTAAAATGAAATACAAGCATAAAAAGATGGATTTCCAAATTGCTATTTTTGTGGAGTATTTTTTTGTAAATAAAGCAAAAGTATTTTAGTATGCTCATATTTAAAAAAAAAACCCTGAAAAATTCTAAGAGAGAAGTACCAAACTCTAGAATTTTGGGAAATGTAGGCAACTTTTGCTTTTTATGCAGCAAATTAAAAGCCAGTAGAACAACAAAACATATGCAAACAAGAAAAACATCAAATATTATTTTTAAAGGACAAATTGCAATCTTAAAGCATCTCCTCAAAAATTTCGACATAAATAATGGACTTTTATTGTTCATTTACTGCAAGGTTAGGCAGCCTGATATGATGGATGAACTGTCAACCTTCAACTAAACTTCTACAATCCATCATAGAAACTGTGGAATTTTCACTCCAAGTGTCAATAAACCTAAATGATGAAGTGCAAAATACTTTACAGCATTCTGATAATTTTTTAGAACCTGCATTTGCTGCAAAATTTCAGAAACACTGCTCTTGCCTCACTTCCCTCCCCTTCTTGGAAGTCATAAAATGCAGGGATACATCTTGATTTATAGGCCAATGATGCTACAGAATCACAGAACAGAAATTAAGTTTTTGTAAGAGCTTAGTGCTGGGGAAAACAATGTTTATAAAATAAGCTATTTTACTTTACCCAAACATCAGAAAGATGACCAACATTTTGTAAAGATTCCTGTTTAATCAGTTATTCAAATATGGCCAAATTAAGAAAATTAAACCAGGGCTGCAGTGGAGCTTGATCTCAAATCAAACCTGACTCTGCCCTGATGCAACTTGATTTATCCTATGATACCTTGAAACAGAAGGGGTTCCACTTGTATGCACAGTAAAATATAGACTTTCATTTAATAAACCCAAAAATGTTACTGTGTATTCACCTAATTTGGTGATAACTGACAAGTAAATATGAAATATTTGTACACACCTACTAATTAAAAATGATAATGATTTAAACTACATATGTGGGAATATTTCACTTTTTGACACCAACAAACTCTGATGCAGACTGCTACTCTGCAAAAACGTTGGCAAATGCAGCAGCATGACCTAACATCCAAACCAGGAATTCCATTGCCTGATGCAGGCATCCAAGATTCTGTCACCACCCTAAGCAGTTTATATCATACAGAAACATATTCTTTGTTTCCATGTCATAGGAAGCCTGCAGCTCTTCTTTGTATACTCATGCAAAATCCCAATACACCAGCTGTAGCAGAATTATCTCAATATATTAGAAGTAAGCTAAAAATTACTCCTTTACATTTGATTTTGTGATGTGACTTAAGCATGAAACTCCTAGAAGTTTCACAATGCTCCAGAGGGCAAAAATTTCAGTTTCTATTACTGATTTCAGAGCATAATGCTCTTTTGTCAAATTTGATGATGGAATTTTAATAAATTATTAGAAAGCATTTAGAATTTGTATTGCATATAAAAGAAAATTACTGAAAAATTAGGCTATCCTGCCTTTGCTTATAATGTAATGTTTGAAAGCTCAATGCATTACTTAGGCAAGCTAAGTAGTGCACCAGAATTTCTTGTATTTCAGGAGATGGGCTAGAGAACAAAACAGAAAGATCCCAATGCTCCTCACCCTTCCCTTTCTTCACCTACCTGCATTGCCCCATAACATCATTACTGCAGCTTTACATCCATCTCTCTTTACAGAAAGAGCTCATCTGACACCTCTGTACTGCAGAAATGAATGTTTCAAGGCAAGGACTGATGATAGATGAAGGATAATTAATGGATTGTCTCTTAGTCCAATGCAATACCAGCCATGGATGAAGAAACTGAAATTGTCTTACCGTACACTGTGTGCTCATTGTAATGCTCAGGGTGAAATCTGAAGAGAATTCCAGGTCTGGAGTGGATGCAGTATTGCAGTCAATATGCTGTCAAAAAGGATAATAAAATTCTGTCAGTAAAGGTGAGGAATGGCAATTAAGATCTCCCTTTAGACTAAGGTTTTTCAGTTGTTCTCATTATGAGACAACTTTTATAAGGCAATACTATTTCAGCTTTCCAAAAAACGGGAGGAGACTAAAAAACTGCCTAATCCCATGTGACAAAACACCTGAAACTCCTCTTCCTCACACACCCAAATAAACTAGACACTTTGAGTAGCAGTGGTATGGAACTACACACAGTAGCTCATTCTGTTCAGCAAGTTGCTTCTTGAAGGCAGCTGGCCCTTGTTGAGTAAGCAGCTTTCACAGGCATCTTGACCTGTTTTACCCCTTGTTCCTCTAGTCACAATGGTGAACTACAGCATCAAACTGCTGTGGGTCAAAACCAGGGGGTTTTCATTTGCCAGACTGCCTTTGTATCCATCTCAGAAGAACTGAGCTTGAAAAAGCCCTTTGGAGAAGCCCCTTTGCAGTCCTTTCACTGGACTCACTCCAGGACAGTCATCTCACTCCTGCCCTGGGTGGGGAACCTGAGACTGGACAGGGCACCCCAGAATTCATCTCCCTGGGGTGCAAGAGAAGATCAATCTCTCCTGAGCTGCTGGTGATCAGTCTTCTTCCTAATGGAGCCTAGGAGGCTCTGCCTCTGCCACATGGGTGTGTTTTACTGGCTCATGGTCAGCTTGGTGTCAACCAGAACCCAAAATTCCTCTCTGCAAAGGTCCCTTCCAGCCAGGAGGTGCCCAGCCTCTGTGGGTACATGGGGTTCTTCTTCCCTCCTCTCTGAGGGATTTCTGCATCCAGCTCTGGGGTCATCAGCACAAGAGGGACATGGAGCTGTTGGAGTGAGCCCAGAGGAGGCCACCAAGGTAATGCAGCACCTCTCCTGTCAGGAAGGGCTGAGAGAATTGGGATTGGCCAGCCTGGAAAAGAGAAGGCTCTGGGGTGACCTAACTGTGGCCTCCAGGACCTGAACAGAGCCTGCAGGAAAGATGGAGAGAGACTTTTTCAAAGAGCATGGAGTGACAGGGCAAGGGGGAATGGATCCAAACTAAAAGACAGCAGGTTTAGATTTGATATGAGGAAGAAATTCTTTACTGTAGGGTGGAGAAGACCTGGCACAGGCTGTCCAGGGGAGCTGTGGCTGCCCCATCCCTGGAATTGTTCAAGGCTGGCTTGGAGGGAGGTTTGAGCAAACCTGGGGTAGTGGAAGGTGTCCCTGCCCACAGCAGGGAGCTGGAACTGGATGATCTTTAACCCAGAGCCTTCTAGAAATTTTCATGCTGCCTTGTCTTTCTTTAGGGAATGTTCTGCATCTTGAAAACTTACATTATGAACTATATAGAACAAGCAGCACCTGATGTGAGCAAACACACCAAAGTACCTTCTGTAATAATCATAATGATGAATGGGAACATTTTTAAACTTCTCTACAAAATATAATCCATTTGTTCTGTGGGATAGCTATTGATTAAAACAATTTATCTATAATGCCACTGTTCCTCAACTCATTAATTTTACTGCTTTGTGCTGTAACTCCAGCAAACAAGCACATGCATTGATTTTGAGTTCTTTTAAAAAGCATGAGGGCTAGATGAGAACAAATGACTATAAATTCATTCAGCACAACAGTTATGCTACATGCTGCACGATGACAAAGTTTGATAAGCCCCTACATCTGAGCTGGACAGTGACTGCTCGTGACAGCATGGATTACAAAGGGATATGCATGCACTGTTACCAGTAGAGCATTGCCAAAGTAAATTTGGCTTTGGATAGAAGAAATCATAGAATAGAAGAGTCTAAATATGAGAAAAGTACCTTACTAAAAGCTCCAAGTCGGTAAAAAAAGCAGTTCATACAAACCTCCAGTCTTAGCAGCAAGAACCTTACTGCACTTTTATCATTTATAAATGCCAAAGTTTGTGTGTGCCATGTGAATTTTAGCCCTTCCTCCTCCATAAACCAAGGAAAATTCTCATCTGCCTCCCAAGCATAAAGTAATATGCTTAATGACAGCATACCTTAATGACACTGGCTGTAGATATCAGTGTGTTTGGATCCAGCACCTCCACAACAGCTTCTGGAATGACAGCTTTCTTCATGCAAGACATGTCAAAGCCATACACATCTTCCCAGAAAAGCAGCTTGTCCACATGTTTATTCATATCCCCAACAGCTACCAGACTGATGGTGCACAAGTCAGGATAAACTGTAACAACAGAAACAAGAGTAGTGAAATCTTATTTACACACACAGAGGATTTTTTATTCCTTTGTCTAAAAGTGGTAACATCTCAAAAGAATAAAAAAAGAACTTTTTTTAGCTCTTGGACAAGACACTTCTTCTGCTACTTTACTTTCTAGAGTCCCATTTGTCTACAGAAGGGACTACACACAAAAATTTAATTTTCACACACTAGTCTGGTACTTCCTATTCATAACAAAATATCTTTGTAGTTGAATCCCACTACCAGAAAATTACTGGAAACTTGATGTCTGAAGAAAATAATTTGGAACAGCCTATCTGGTTTCTATACAGACACTAACCTAAAATATATTCCATAACAGTAGAAGGACACCCAAACAGAAATTCAGGCAAGGGCTTTGTAATACCAGGAAACCTCTGGGAAAAGACCTTATTTTCAGAAAAAAGCATATCTTCTTACTCAAGAGTTTTATTCCTGTTTGCTATCAGCTCTGGCTAAACAACCTAAAAAATTATTTCTGTGTACTGGAAATAACCACTTTTCTGTCTGCATCTGAAGAGTTGGAAGTGACCCAACAGACAGAAGGGAACCTCATGGATTCCCTCCCTCCCACTTTCAGGATAAAGCTATCATTTTGCACTATTTTCACATTTGTGCTTGTCCTTCTCCCAAGAACATCTTCAGAACACGTAACTATTTACAGCTTTTACAAATAGTAGTGGAGGACTGACATTTGCCTTTTTAACAGCTGCCAACAAAGTCAGTCAGTCTCTTGGAAATCTCACCTGATGACTGGAAAACCCACAAAGAACAGCTGCTATGTACATGGCTGTCTATAACCCTAACAAATAGTAAAAGAAGCTCAATTTATATTTAGCCAGGTTTCTTTTCACAAAGAAATTCCCATGTTTTGTTCTTCAGAGTTTTAAAGTCTCTAAAGTCCTATACATTGAATTCTTGACCTGATTTCAGAAAAAAAGTGTCAACTAAAACATCCTATTGAATTTAATTTTATTTTATATTAATACATGAAAGGAGCAGTGTTAATACAACTGAAGGCAAGTGTCTCTCTTCCTCCCCAGAATCTGGTGAGCTGTAAAATTAATTTTGTCTTCAGCTCTGCTTGAAATTACGGTTTATCAAAATGAATAAATCATTGGTATAGCATGGTAGGTCAGAAAAGCGGTATTTTCTACCTTGCAAAATACTGAAGACAGAGGCAGCAAATTGAAATTAGACCTTTCATACAGTGAGCACAGTTTTAGGCCAAAGGAAATATAAATAGTGATTGTAAAGAATAACCTTCTCTAAAGAAGTTTTTATTGTTCTATGAAGACATTAAAGTAAGTACACTGCCATTTTTCTCACTTGCTGACTATTTCAAGCAGAATAAATAAGCATCAGCAAGCTGAAATTGGAATGCAGTTGGTAAACTATCATCACATCTACTTTGCAGCTGAGGAAACGGGAGCAGAAAGTGTCTCCAGGAACAGCCTACAACTCACTGAGCAGTACAGAGACAGCTTGATAAGAATCCTAACAGGAAGAAGACAGTTGGACTGTCCTGTCCAAAACAAATCACTTGGTTCCAGCACAGCTGACAGCTGTCACACACCATCTGTGGTGCTGGGAGGAGCTGCAGGTAGTTTCTGGAGCCACCACTGAATGAAGACTGTTCCTGCAAGCTTTCCCACTGCTGTTTGACAGTGTCTATGGACAACACCGGCCTTTGCCTCACAGCATTCACACCTTCAGCAGCAACCGCTGATGGTCCAAAAATTAAAAGATAGTGTGATACAAACAACAGAAAGCAAGGGCTAAGAGCCTTTGAGGAATTATTTTTTAGAGGAATGGGTTTCATAGGATGCAATGGCACAGTGAGAAGAGAGATGAAAAGACTGGCAGTCCTTGGTTACAGAACACACAGGAGCACTGTAGTTCCACTGGAAATGAAAATTAAACCCACAACAATACATGATTAATTATTTTATAAACTTTCTTCCTCTGACTAGCCCTAATTTCTGGGACATTCTGTAAACCAAAGAGAAATTTAATCACCTCTATCAAGCATATAATGTTTGAACTGGATCATAATCAGTTTTTATTAAGTCTTTGTTCTTACAGCAAATCCTTAAATCAGCAGTGGAACTCATGATCGATTATACAATGTGCTTAAGAACAAGGGAAAATGTAAACACAAAATGCTCCAATTTAATCTGCATTTTCACTATTAATAGCAGCAGAAGTAGACAATGTCTATTAAGACTTCACAAAAAGAAATCTGTGTTCCACCAACAGGGCTCAGGCAGAAGACTACAGGGATTCATTAATTTACAGACCCACCTATGTCCTATACACTGTACTGAGATTTGACTGAAAATGTAAGCAATGCTATCTGAATCATCTAAACACTCTAGAGTTCTGTACATATTTAAAAGCACCTGCATGAAACTGCATTTGCCATTTCCCATCTCCCTTGATTTCCCTGGAAATCCTCTGCTCTTTCTGTAACACTTTCCCGTGCAATCCTGACAGACTTGCCATTTTTTTCCCCATTAAGGCTATAATTCAGTAATGATTCCTCTCACAGGTGAAATGAGGAAAATGCTGATTGGCCAGGAGCACGCAGTGCTCCCAGCTCTCCCAGATTCATGGCTTTGACCATCTGTGTCCTTCTCGACTCGGTGCCCACGAGCCATCCGTCACCAGAGCAGCTCCGGGGCTGGGGACAGTGGGATGGGAACCCTCAGCCCCCACAGTGCCTCACTAACTGCAGCATGCTGAGGGGAGACAGCAACCCTCCAGATACACAGCAATGACTCCACGTCAATGCCATCATCATTCTGATGTGAAGGAGCACTGTGGTTTGCATGTATTATGTTTTGAATGACACCTTCCTTACCTTTGTCACCCCTCGACACTGCAAACTGGGCTCAAGCGTGTGAAAAAATCTCTACCTGAGCAACAGCTCTAAAGAACAAACAGATGGGCCCTGGGCAGCAAAAATGTTATGTTCCCAAACAAAGCTATTCTATACTGTACACATCACCCTAGACAGTTTGGCACAATCCACTCCAGCATGGCAATAGGCTGAGCTGAAGTAATGATGATGAACACCATTACTTCATGAACACATATCTGGAAATCTGGATTCTATTCCCAGCTCAGCCACTGAAAGATCTGGTCAAATTGCAGCTGCTGCTATTGCTTTTTTCAGCTTTCCAACATTCTCTGTAATAATGATCTTGGGCTCAATAGTACCAAGTGGCTTTAGACAAAATTAAGCAGATTCAGGAGTTTCTCTGGTAAGTCTTCACCTCAGAGTGAACTCTTAATTCTAGCTCATTTGGATTTGGATGTGCAATTCAGCTGTGCTGCAGGAGAGTCTGTGCTGCTGAGCAGCCTTCTCATGGACCCAGGGCACAGCCTGTCACCTGCTGGACAAGCTGGCAGAGGAACAGCAACTGCAAGCACCTTAAAGAAACTGTTGACAGAACTGAAAATCCCATCAGTGCCTGTAAAACACTCTGTGCTTTGTCATGAATGAAAGAAGGGCCCAGGACCATTGTCAGACCCCAAAGGATGAGTGTGCTGCAGAACCAGGACACCCCATCTCTCAAAGGAATCTCTTGGACTTACAAACCAAGAGCAAACCCACCCACAATACAGTTTAAACAGAGGTCAGAAATTTCTGGCCCTTTTCAGAAGGCTTTGGAAGTAGTAGCTAAAGATAAAATGTTTCCTTTTGATTTTAGGGAATGTCCCTGGATTTAATTGTATTGCAGTGTAAAATTATCAGCACATATCTACAGAGAGTACACACCTATGTTCCTGATGTGGCTGCATTCTGCATTACTGAAAACAAAAAAAGCTCTTATTCTGTCACATTACTCAAATGGCTACTAAATATTCTAAGACATAGCTTGCTTGTATATTCAGCTTTGTGAACAAATGCATAGAGCCCATTTTTCCTGCAGCAGTCAATAGTATACAAAAACTCACTGCAACCAGAGGGAAGCACTGCAGCAAGCACTGTGACACAGTCATTAATCCAATCATTAGGTCAGTGTAGTGAAACTGTGTGCATGGTTAGCACAAAAGGGGAAAAAACCCCAGACTGATGACTACAATTGAAAAGGTCAATATGAAATACAGTACTGACAAAGGAATTAAGCACATGCAGAACTCATGCACAAAACTGCACCACATATGGAATAAACACTTACAGACATTTAAACACTGCTTGAGATAACATTATCTAAGCTACTTAAATGTGTAAAAGAACTCCAAAGCAAACACTTTTGTTTTGTCACAACCCTACCCTCAAGCCATAAAAATTAAGACCATATTACCACCAGAATAAATATGCTGAACTGACACAGTGTAATTCCATTTGTTATTTCATGTTTGAAAATATGTCCTCCCTACACAACTTCCCTCCCTCAGGAAAACACCCTATCCACTTTCCCTCAAATCCACAGCAGCTTACTCAAACAGCATCACATCTTACAAGATAAAGCTTATTTTCCTCTGCTCATATTTATGCAGAAACTTGGATTTCAGGGGGGGAAAACAAATACCCACATGTGTGGGAAGAAATAGGGAGGAAAAATTTAGTCTGTACTTAAGAATAAATTGCCCCCTCTATTCTTAAAAACATCATTAACTTGAGACCTTGGTACCCCATCTAATGTTCTCCTATTGCCCATACAGTAAATTAATGTCTTGAAGCTCCTACTAATGGAAACATTTTTCACCGAGACTGGCAACTTTCTCATCCATGCACAGCTTATTCCAAGTCTCTGAGTTCATTTAGCTTCCCCCAGAGCTGAATTTATTAAAAGAACTGAGCACCAACCTGAGCCTCCCTCTGCCAGGTACTTGTCCTTTGCATAGATGACAGAATCCAGCATTGACTCAAAGAGAAGGAAATAACCCTGTTTACAGAAAAGGGAAAGAATTTAGAAATCATTGTGGTTCTTATACCTGGTCATTCTACAGAGAGGCTTTATCAACACAGTTTAAGAACATCATAAACCCATATACCCAAAGAGTTTTACAACAACAGCATCGTCACTTTAAAACTTGTTTTATAAAGTATCATCTTTAATTTCCCAAACTGCGAGCATGTAGCACGCAGAGAAAATAAATCCACCATCTACACCAACAATTACCCAACAACAGTCCTACAACAACAAAAGACATTGAATTCAACTCAAAGTAAGTGAAAAGCTGCATGTATTGATTTTTTAGTAATAACTGGGAGGTTCCAAGAAAAATAAAAATAAAAGAATAAAAATAAAAGCCCTTCCCCTTCAGATCTGCAAGTAGCACTGAAACTATTGTCAGAGAAAGGTCAAATGGAATGCATCTTTGCTTCTCCATATTTGCAACCTCATGGTGCCCTGCATCACCCTTGGCAGTGCTCACTAAGAGAGGTGCAAATAAATCATGTACCAAACATTGGTTCTCTGGGTGTTCTACATCATCTAGCAGCACCCAGACTTGCCAAATTTCCAGGATAAAAATGGTAACAACTAGATTTGCACAGGGCTTTTTTTGTGTTGGAATTAATTTTATGGCATAGGATACTGCTATTGATGTTTAGAATAATTTATTGTAAACTTCAGTGAGTCATTTGCTGAAACAGGGAAACATTCCTTATTTGAATATTTGAGATACTAAAAAACTCAAATAGAAGTATCAAACAAAATTAGCATTTTATAGAGAACATCCCCTTTCTCAACTACTTCTAAACAAACTGCACATTGATGAGATTTATAGCCCTTTGTTTTCCCATTGATATACTGATTTTATACCCTTCCTGTCCTCCATGTTTGAGCATCATTGTGAGTCAATACTGTAACATATTTCATCTACATCCTCACAACACCAAGTCAATTAAGACAAACACCAACAAAGGTTTTGAATTTTCATTCAGCAGCCTCATTTTCATTTTACTTAAAACACAGCTTAGCCACGTGGTTTGATTTAGTTGGCAAGAACAAAATGGACAACTGAAGTCCAGACTTTGCAGTCATTTACCAAAGAAAAGCTAGGAAGCTGCAGCAGAGAAGTTTCAGATTGGATGTTAGGAAAAATTTCTTCACTGAAATGGTTATCAAGCACTGGACCAGGCTTGCCCAGAGCAGTCCTGGAGGGATCTAAAAGTCATGTGAATGTGACACCTGGGGACATGGTTTAGTGCTGGACTTTGAAGTGCTGGGTTGGACTCAATGATCTTAACAAAATGCTTAAACTTCAGAATTGCTTAGAAGTGCCATTTTCTGCAGCCTTCAGAACAAGAAACCAAAACTGAAAACCCCAGAAACTTGAAGCATGACATATTTGTAATCAAAGAGAACACAGTGTGAAAATAATGGCCGTGTCATTTTCTCAATCTGTTTCTTCTGGTAATAGTGCTTCACTGAAAATTTTTCTTCCCAGTCTTGTCTGTTCTTCTACTTTACTGCCCAACTTCTGTACATCCTTAGAATAAGTCCCAGAAGGAAGACCACTGCTTTGTGAGCAATTGTTGTTAGTAAGCTTTGCTGAACAGCTGAAAAGGCCAGGAGCTCCAGTTGCATCAGGCAGGAATCATGTGATGCCCACAGCAAGCCAAAAGCACAGCATGGAACCACAGCTTTCTTTTTTATACAGTTAAAAATAGAATATGTTTAGCTCACAAAAAGTATTTTTAGACACCTTAAACTGAAAATGAGCTGTTTTCATAGTATTTTAAAGGTAACCTCTAAGACATATTGAAGACTGATCACTACCAAGAGTCAGTAATTCACAAAATGACATCTTTATGGATTAGGTCTTCAGTTCCCTCTTTCTGCCCTCTACCTATGCCTGCCAGCCTGTGCAAGGAGTACAGCTGGAAAACTCTCTCAGGAGAAATACAGAGAAATTGTCACCATTCTTCCCCTGACCTTTTCCCTCTGGCACTGCTGGTTCTCCCCCCACTCCCAGTGTTCTCTCTCCCCATTCATTCTAGCACTCCTGTAAGTTACACAAACCACCAACGGTACTGAATCAAGTCATTTACTAGTTACACCAAAACACTTTACTCAGTGTGCTGTGATCATCTGTAGTACAAGTTAGGATGCAATTTCACAGCCTACTGCCCCATCTGTAGGGGAGCTTTCTGGAAAGACAATTACACCTGACATTTTGTCCTGGGATGCTGTGGGGAACTCTTGCTTCACCCCCAAAAACGATCAAGGGTTGATTTTTACTTAAGCATGTAGTGACATCCTCAAAATCAATCCCTGCAAAGAGATCTCTATGATACAAATCTGTGAGCTGCATATTATTAGTACAATCTTGAATGTCACATAAAAGGTGACATTCTCTGTTAAAGCCAACCTGAATGTACAGAACTCCTTAAATTTTATGCTGTCCCATGACATGTTTTCTACTAAAGAGCTGGCCATTTCCTTCTCAGAAGAAACATAAACTCCTTATTTTTTGGATTTGCAAAGCTGAAATGCTCTCCAGCTGCCAACAAATAAACAGATGTGGACAGGAACAGAGATACAGCACTGTCAGTAACTCTGTTCAAGCACTCTGCTCTGCCTCATGTCAGCCCAAGGAGACACCCACTGAGCCCCTCGAATCCATTAGGAATGTGAATATTGCTACATTTCTTATATATCCTTGGTATCTGTACTCTGCATTCCTAACAGAATTATAAAAGGCTCCCAGATCTCTGATGCCTTCCTATTTTGCATTTTGTATTTTCCCTATTATTCAAATATACTACAGTATTGTCATTTTAATTCAAAGCTACATAAAAATATTTTACCAATTGATCAAAATATAAGTATTCAAGTACTTTTAGCTTCAGTGTTTCAGTATTTACATGATAATCTTCATAGAGAAAAAAAGTTTAAATTCTTTAAAAGCATCAAAAAGTGGATTAGCATGTTTACAACAGCAAGAATTAGCAGAATTGTTGGTGCAGCTGAAAAAACCTGTGTAAAGATAGAATTTAGAAGCATTGTTTAACTACTTGAATAAGCATTGTTTTTCCCCTCCACTTGCTATCCAAGATGCATTTTATTATTTTCTATAACATTACTGAACCTGGTCAAGTTCTCCAGATTTAGTAAGGCCCAATACTGAACATTTAATGAAATGAAAAACAGCTATCAAATCATGGGCCCAGAGAGTCAACTTCATCTTTTTTAATCCCCAGTGGTATAAAAAAAAGTGCATTATTGTCGTAAACTGAAGTTTTCAACAACAAGATTTCCACTGGCCTACACAGTAAAGCAAGCTACAGAAGGTATGCAACACAGATTAGACAACAGATTCTGATCTCTGACACAAAATTTAATCTGGCATTAACAAATGCACAAAACTGATGTGGCACACTCTAGGTCATGAAAAAATCTTTTTTATTTGACAAAATTCCCTCCAAACCTGCAGCACAGTTAAATGACAAGCAGCAGCCACTCATAAACACTTGAGCATGCTCTGCTGCTGCACCATCTCCCACATGCCAAGTTTGCCCTCATGCTGATCTCTCATGTACATTTTAATTTAAAAAATAAGAGGAAGTAATTCATCACTGACAGAGCAAGCTCACAAATGTCAGTGTCACAGCTTGACTTTGTCATTCTGCACACCCTGTTGTTTCCTTAAACCAATACAAGAACACCAAATGGGAAGATGTGAAGAGCAGAAATGTGATCCCCATTACTAGTGCTGACAAAAAAAAAATCATGCAAGGAAATAACTGTGTATCTCTCACAGAAATAGAGGAAAGGAGGAAGGAGAGAGAAGATGGTTTCCAGTGCTTTAGGCATGCTCACTTCCTTGTCCTTTCCCTAGATCTTGAATGCCTCTGCTCACAGCCCATCCACATGTATTTTCAAAATTAGTTTTTAAAAAAGAGAAAGAAATAACAAGAAAGAGAAGAAAAAGGAGAAAAGAAAAGGGTTAACTATCTGCCCAATGACAAGATTAAAAGACAAGTACTGGGTTGTATCCTAAGTGTATTTTAATCTGACAGTCCATCTCTTCCCCAGTTTTATCTTGTATAACTCTGCTGCATATTCAGTACCATAAAGCACTGCATTTAAAAAAACCCAATTTATGAGTCCATGCTGTATATTAACATTGTATTTGAGACAACCATCTCAGGCAATTGTATCTCATAGCAGAGCCCCTTTACAAACAAGAAATGCAGATATTCTCAAGGTAATAAAACTAGCAACCTTTAGCTTTCTAGTTTTAGCTAGAGAAAGGAAGCAAAAACAATACTGATGGCAAGAAAAATCTGCACACAGATGCAGCTGTGCAAGAACATTCCAGAAAAGCATTGCATACATTTTGTTTCTTTCTGCACTCATCTTTTCAATAAGCAGCCTATGAAGTTTACAATTACCTTACCTAAATATGGGGGCAATAATTCAGTCACTTTTGTATGTCATATTTTCCTGCCCAGGAATACATTAATTCTACACCTTGAATAAGAAGTAAGGGATTTATCTGTAGGTGACTTATGATACAAGCAGACAAGTAACAAAATATGGGAGCCTGGTATACACCTCTTTAGTTACACAAATTAGGGTTTTTAAAGGTTTCACATATCAGAGCTCTAGGCAGGCAGGCAGGATGATGTGTTGGGAAGGAGGAAAGTTTGACAAGAAAGTCTCACAGATATGGATGCTTGGCAGAAAGATTTTTGAATGTGGAGTCTGATGAAGGAATAGAGATGGAAGCAAGTTTTGATACAGAAGAAAAGAATTGCTGAGCCAGTCTCACTGGATAACCAAGGAGCAAAGGGTGTGTTAGTTAGAAGGGGTTTTTATGGCTTAGAGCACAGGATAAACCCACCCCAAACAAGAAGATGTTTTTACCAAGCACAAAGATAGCACAGGCAAACAAGGCAGCAAACGTTGCAGGTAGAAAAAAGGTCTCAGAATTTTCCACTGCAAGAAAACTGAAAAACAACTTCTAGCTTAAACTGTAATGTACTGACTGTTGGTGATTGGAGAACAGTGACATGAATATGGTAATTACAGGAGTTATGATAGGCTATAGGTAATAGTCAAGGTATAGATTGGTTCTACTGTATGAAGATGCTCAGCAAAGAAAAGTCTAGAATGCATTGTAACCAAAAGAAAAGTCTAGAATGCAATGTAACCAAAAGAAAAGTCTAGAATGCATTGTAACCAAAAGAAAAGTCTAGAATGCATTGTAACCAAAAGAAAAGTCAGGAATGCATTGTAACCAAAAGAAAAGTATAGAATGCATTGTAACCTAAACCAAAGGGTCTCCAGGCCTGCCTGCAGCTGGAGCTGACAGCTGTGGGCACAGCTCCGTCACCCACGACCCTGGACTGCTGTAACCTCTTGGATACAATAAACTGCATCTTGGATACAATAAACTGCATTTTGGATATAATAAACTGCATTTTGGAGAGCCCCTGGAGTCCCACATCCCTCATTTAAGCCCTTACAATGATGCATCAGAAGCTTGCAGCCCTGCTACAAACCATCAAACAGTCCTGCACAGGGAAACCTCCACAAAAACAAGGCCAGCAGTAGTATTTTATATAAAATCCACCTGTTCTTACTTCCAAAAACCCTTCTCCAAGAACTGACAGATTTTCTCCCTAGAGGATCTGTTTGGTTACTGGCACAGACTATTCCCTGGCCATTCTTGTACTGTTTCTCAAGGCAATGTGGTTCACTGGGTGAAGTGGCCCTTCAGCCACTGCTCTCCCTTGTGCTCCTGGCTCACAGCACACAAGAAGCCCCTTGGGTCAGGTTGCAGACTTCACTGAAGTTTTGGCACAAACAGTGTCCAGCTGTCTCTGCAGTGAAAGCCTGAACAGCTGTATCTGGGCCTCTGAAGTCCAAGGAGCCCTCAATCTTCAGCAAGCTGCCTTTTGGACACCAAGAGAACAGCTCACAGCTCTTCACACCTCCCACTGCCTTCCTCTGTGTCTTATACACTGGGTTGAATTGAACACAGTCACAGAAATGCCCTGCTCTGATGTTGACACTGTCAAACACACAAACTTCAGATGTCACAAGCTGAATTTAGAATGTTACAAACATGTTCACTGCTAATTTCTTTCACAGGCTTAAATAAAACCACTGAAGGTACAGCTGCTCTTCATTCAGCCTCTAAACCTGGAACATGAACAGAACATATCCAGAGGAATTTAAACAGGGAAACTATTATTTTGGAAGATGGTGAGTATGCATTTGAAATACAAATTTCTATGAAGACACACGTGCACTCACACATACACCTGCCCACTGTGTAGTATTTAAGATGCTTCTCCCATTTTTCCATAATTTAAGGGAACAAATTTATTAATGAAAGAGAGGGAATAAGAGCAAGCAGTTTGTGGCAGTCATAGGTCACTTCCACAATTAAGTAAATGATCATTAGAAACTATCACACTGAGATGCTCATAATGCAATGCTGTACCTTTCACAAGACACTGCTCTATGTGACAGCTTTTTCAGAAAGCCTAATCTAAAAACAATCCTGGGAGACTGCAGTATTTTTCCTCTCTCTTGCCTCATACTTGTTTTTAATTTTCTGATGTTCCAGACACAGCTCTACAAAAAAAAAAAACCAAGCTTATTGTGTACTGGTCTTAAGCAGCATTCTCTATCAAGCAAAACAAAGCTATGGCTCCACCAAAGGTTTGATATTCACTAATCTAAAAGCACTTTGTTTTCTAAACAGAAACAGCAACTTTTCATATTTTTGTTACAAAGAAAAGCATGAGAATTTTCCTGCCAGTCCACACAGATTCTCTGCATAAAGAGGCAAAATCTGACATATACTGAATTCTTTTTCACTCTCATGTTCACATATTAAGAACTGATTTCACACTATAAAATGTAGGGAAGAAAATGAAAAAGCAAATTCACAAAAGAAAGCCAGATAAAGAAGAATCTTCATCTGCATTAGACAACATAATGTTCCTTTCTGGACAGTGTTGGAACATTGGGTACCCTGTCCAACTATCAATCTTACTTCCACAGAATTGTCCTCTTTATCTCTGTCATGCAGTAACCTATAAAAATCCTAACACTCCGAAATATTTAGAATACCTAATTAACTGAAGTGCACGTGGCTATGTAATTTTCACATTAAAAAAAGGTAAATTAGCACACAAAAGAAAAATATCCAACACCCAATACTTTGTTTCTTACAAGAGCTGAGTCCTGAAATCCTTTAGTTCATCTTAGAGGCACTGATTTACAACATGACTTCAGCTCACCTGTCCAGGTTCCCTTTAAAACCAAATCTTGGGCTCCAGAAGGAGAAATGTGATTTTGGGAACATTAATCTTGGTGCACATATTAGGAGGCTGATCAGAAGTTTCTCTGAAAAAACTAAAATTACATTTCTAGTGAAGCCACCATACTGTCAGAAATCACCAACCATAATGTGCTGTTTTTAAAAAATCACTGGTTTAAGCCAATGGCTTAAACTATCCTTGAAACTAGTGACCTCAACACTAAATTAAGCTCATGCTTCAAATAACATACATCACAGCAGGGCAGGAAAAACTGCAGATTTCTAATTTCTAGTTCACTGACACATGTAATATTAAACAAATATATACAAAAAAGTCAAACCAGTTTATTTTCATCTTTCCCTGAAAAACAGGTAGATACATATGGATTCACAGATGAGTGCATGACCTCCCCACCAAAGGCCATAACAGAACAGCCACAGTTTATTAAAAAAAAAAATAAGCAAACCCCACAAAGAAACAAGTAACATTGAATAAAAGCTTTCATTCCTGATCTTAAATTTCAGGCAGAAAGGAATTTTTAAGTCCCAGCAGCTGGAAGTAACATGAAGAAAACCTGTGCTTTGAAGTGCTTTTTGAAGTCCTGTAATATGAGGATACTGAATAGCAGAAGTTCACAAAAAACCAGTTCAAAGAGATGTTTCCTACCACATTTTTGATAGGGAGCAGGCGTTCCTATGTCACTACGACACTCAGGCTGGCACTGGGTTTTGTAACACAGATTTCTTTATTAGGATTAATAATAATTGGCAGGTAGCAAGGACAGGGGTGTAACCACCTGGCCACCACACAAAAATGGTAACAGGCCAACAGCTGAAACCCAATGGATTCCAGGAGATGGCTCACTTACACACTGCTGTCCATCACACTTCTTCTGTACTTCTGAATCAGTGTTTTTACTGCCATGCTGAAACCCAGCAATGAAAAGCAACATTGTTTTCAAGCTCTCCCAGTATTTGCAGATTTCCAGAGGCAGCCCTTCCCCTCCTTATCACCTTTCCTGCACTGTCAGGAGAGTCCTTAGCTGAATTTGCAGACTGAAGGTATTTTACCTATCAGAGTGAGCTGGCTAGATGACTAATACAATATTTCTCCATTGTTTTCACCTGAGCAGCCACAACAGTATGACTTAGTGCTTTATAGATTTCCAAACCAACTTCATAACTGAAACTTGCTGCACCTGGAGCAGCTCAACTGTACTTAGAGAAGCTTGACTTGAAAGAGCTTGAGCAAGAGGGACCAGGAACTGTGTCCAAGTACCACATAATCAGGACTGTCATCCCATCTCTGACATTGTCAAAGACACTGCTGGAATCATGATAAATGCTTGGTTAAAAAAATCCAACTTTTCAAATGAAATAAAACACATCTCTTTCCTGAAAATAACTTGAAAAGAATAGCCATGCACCTTACCATCCACTCAGATATAATTACATCCACTTTTTCCAAAGGCAGATCAACTTCCTCAATTCTTCCTTTGACTAATGTAATAATCTTTTCAAGTTTATTTAATCTGCAAGTCAAAACATACACAAATTAGTTTCTATTTCCAATTTATGCTGTCAAGAGAGCCATACTGACATCTATATTTCGCATTCTTCCCCTCACAAACTTTTTGGTTTAACTAATCAAGAAGCACTAGAATGTACTATTCCTCAGTTTTATTTCAGAGGGAACATTTCCAAGTGGCTAAAAATTGCAGCAGATTTAGTGCTGGGAGAAGATGGCAGGCAGTACATCTGTATACCTCCAACGTGCCATGCATGCAAATAGGCAAGCTTCAGAAAGCAGGAAAACAGAGAAGAAGACAATTTAAAACTGCTGCTCCTCTTTATTTAGAAGTTGCTTGTTTCCATTTCCCCTCCTCTGACCTCCACAGCACTCAGAGCCTACTCACCACACCAGGACGGCAGTGGAAATTAACTTCCTTACAAAGCTGTTTTGCATGGCTCGTTCTTTTATTTAACCAAACCAGCTGCAAAGTCACTGAGAACAGAGCTTCCCTCTAAATCAGTACTACACTTATTGCACAGTAAATCCCCACTGGGGTTTGGGCAAAAGCACCTGCAATGTCTGGTACCTGCAGCGATCAGGGATTAGCTCACATGCACGTCATGGTACAAGCATCCTGCGTAAGGAGGGAGGGACTGGGACAGGACTACAGCTTTTGAAACAAGAACTGCATGATGGTGAAATTAGTCAGGGTGTAAATGCTTCAAATGTACTGCTTCTCTTCTTGGCAAACCATATTAGTCTTCTTGCACTTATCTTTATTACCATGGCTGTTGTTAGAGAGGGCAGAAAAGTGTTCTCACCACAGAAATTTATCTTCCCGCTGCAGTTCTTATCTCTGGCCCTTCCCTCCCTCTCCTGATATCTTACTCTTACATTCTGGCTGCCTTTCAATGCAGACCAGTAATGACATTAAAAATTCCATCCAAGAGACAATGGAAGAACAATCAGTATGAAGGGAGGGGAAAGGAAAAGGTCAAAGGGCTCCCTTAACACTTGGGCTGTTGCAAGGCAAATTAAATCCTCTACACAAGACAGTTTTCTCTTAGAGGATAGCAGTTCATTACTAATATCATATTCAATGGTCTAAACAGAAGTAAAATGAGAAGTTCCAAGTGAGGAATGTTAAAGAGCTACCACCCACAACAATAATTTAAGAAGAACTAAAAGAGATCTAAAGATAACTTTCTAAATGACCACATCCAAGGACATGATTTAAAACAACAGAGAGGAAAAGGATTCATTCACTACATACTTGTTTTCAATTATAATGTTTAAAAAAACCCAAACCAACCAATGTAGTTTACACATTGTAGGAAAAACTGAGATGTTATTTAGGAAGTCTATTTCAACTTCCTATTCTAGCTTAACAGTGATGAATGACAAAAATCAAGTAATTCACTGTGCTAGAAATCTTACAGGGACTATTCCCAGCAAGAAAAAGAAAAGGCAATCATTTAGTTTAAAGTAAGTTTATTTTTAATGCTACTCAGGCTATGTATTCTGGTTCACTTACACACATGGGTTGCACTGTTTCCAGTAATTAGCATGCTAGAAATTAACCTGAATTCTGGGAAGGACAAAAGCATTGAGCACACACTTGAAGCACAGATGGAAGTGTGCCCCAACAGTAATTTTTTAAGCTACAGAGTTGTTTAGTGTTCCAATAAATATTTGTTATTCCACTGCAACTTTGTCAGCTTGATTCCTTTAGGAAAAGTAGCTTTAAACAGACAAATATAAATTGTTTTGATGTGAACTGCAGACTTTAATGTGAATTGAACCTTGTATAGGAGAAAGTACCTCTAAATGTGCAGCCTTACTGATTATTTGCTGCATACTTCAAGTGGCAATTCATCACTCTTAAGAGTTTTGAGTCATTGCTTTTCTTAGAGGCCTGCCCTTCTCCTCCCCAAAGAATAATACATACTGACTGTTACTTCTACTCTCCCCTAAGTATAAATAACACTCAAAAGACTTTATGTACTTGTTGAAAGTTAAAACAGCCCTAAATTTGTAATCTAGTTCATTAGATATAAAACACTATTTCACATCTGCAAGCATTCTGAAGATGTCAGGAACTCAGAGGAAAGGTTCTGTTTAAGGAATGAGCTCTTGTGCCAGAGAAGTATTTTAGTCAAACATGCACTTAAGGTTCAACATGGTGCTTTTCCCAAGCAGATATTTGAGGAATTTTACAGCATCCAAGTGTGCAGTGCTGCACCACCAATGTGTGAGTGGTACCTAACAAATTTCCCACAGACAACATTACTTCACTCCCAAATTCTTCAGTATCTACCTGGATTTTATTCTCACAGTTGCTATTACAAAATCATCCTCAATGAAAAAACATAGAGGCTTCAGCTATCAACAGTGCACATGGACATTACACTCCTCCTACCTCATCCTAGGAAATCCTTTGTAAGTCTTCAGATGTCACTGCTTGATTTTTACACATGCTCAGCCTCCCGAAATATCCTCCAGAGGCAAATTAGTGACATGTGGAGTGGATGAATGAATGAGGAGTTGGGTCTAGGCCACGAGGTTCAAGAGTTGGGAAGAGGAGTACAAATCCCAACTGGTACCAGAGGTGTCCCTCAGGCTCAGTGCTAGTTCTGATACTAATGAACATCTTTAGAGACCTAACTGGACAAGATGCACCCTCAGCACTCCTGGATTAGGGGAGAGCAGTTGACAGGGTAGGCCCTTTATTTTCTGTAACACAGACAAATTATAGAAATTGTTTTAAATTCCTATAAAGAAACAGAAAACTAACAACCACAACTTCTCCTACCTAATGATGTCCATGGCCTGATAGATGATTTCAGATTGGTCCACTCCAATCACCTTCTTGGCACCCGCTTTGGCAGCAAACATGGAGAGAATTCCAGTTCCACAGCCAACATCCAAAACCACCTGAAAGGAATAAATGAAAGCAAAACAATCTTATTTCCCTTGCTATGATTTTTCTACACTTCTTGCTACATCAGTGAGATGGCATATTCCAACAGAAGGCATAAAGTCTTACTGTTACATGCAGAGACATCCAAGTCAAACTGCAGTTCTAACTCCCACTCTACCACCTTTTCCAGGCACACAATGAAGCCCACTAATTCCAGCTGCAGATTAACCCTGTCCCATGGGAAACAGCAGCAAGCAAGAATGTGGGAAACACCTAAAATGTTATATGAAGAGAAAAAAAGGAAATTATAGCCTGAGCAATTTTAATCACTGAATCACTAATAATTGAACTGAGAAAAAATATTCTAGCTGCAGCTTTTAATTAAAAGCCTATTCAGAAACTTTATTTAGGAATCCTCTGCCAGACATGGTCACACTGCCTCAAAACAGTGTGTCTATGGCCCTAGATGACTAAATTTTAAAATGGTCACTGGCACAGTTTTAACACCTGAAACTATTTTCTGTTTAGCACTATTTATAATCAAAAAAGAGTAAAAAAAAAAAATCCAGTTAAGATGGAATCCCTAGAGTTTTCATGAAAGAGTGAATTTCACCACTACAGCTGGAAAGAGTATGCCATAAGATCCATGGAAATGCATGGGTTTTTCTATATGTATCAGCTACTACAGGAAGACTGAAAAGTTCAAAAATGTGAAGCAACCAGGAAAACAGTCCTGAATTTATGACTAAGTGGAGTTGAGTGGCCAGCAGTTTGAAAAGCTTCACAGATATTTTACTAAGTGGCATTCCTCAGGCCTTGCTATTGTAACAGTGTATTTCTTGTAACTGCTGGAAATTCTCAACAGCTACAAACCTAATGAATGTGCTACAGTAGATTTTTAAGCTGAGTTCCAGGCTTGATGCTTTCACATCATTATTGGGGCTGAAAGGCATCTCTGGAGATTCTGAGGGTGCATTTTATTGCATTGGCCAGATCATCAATGGTCTTATTGTTAGACTCATATCTGATATAGCTAAGCTTTACTAATGGTGTTAAAAAACTCACAGCACTAAACCCAAAAAAGTTCTGAAATCTGAAAATCAAAATAAGTTTTTTAAACACTACGTAGAGCCACTCATCTCATATACAGCATTTAAGCATGAACAGAACCAGAACTGTAAAGAAAGAACTTACTTTCCCATACATAAAACCTAAAATGAAAGTACAACTTAAAACATACTTAACAAGAACACTGAGTCAGAATTACCAGTCACAGCAAGAATTTATTAGAAAGGAAAACTGATTTCACCATCTCTTTCTCCTCACAGCACAGAGTGCTGTTAAACATACCCTCACACCTTTCATTACATTAAACATTTTTCCAAAGAAGGCATCAAATCCCTCACTGACCAATCCCATATTTGAGAACTACAATCCCATTTTACAAAATATTTTAAAAAATACAAAAAAATAAAGCAATAATGCACCCTGCTGCTGATACACTTTCCAGCTTATCATCTACTGATCACTCTTGCTTTGGCACAGGAAAACCTTGCATTTCACCTGACCAAGAGCAGCAGAGCAAATACTGGAATGCTCTGCACCTCAGGTCTGCCTGCCTCCCTCGTATACAATTCTGTACATTCTGAGGATGCACACGGAACAATGATCCTGAAGCCAGCATGAACAAAACCAGCTGTTCATCCTTAGCAGTACAGCATAAGGGAGCTGCTGCTGTGGTGGTCTGGGAAGCAGGGACTGCAGCACTGACTACCACCTGTCTCTGTAGAGCCACTTAAAACCTGGAAACAGACTAAAAACCATCAGTATTATGGCCTTTTACAGCAGCTTGTGCAGAGGGAAGCTGTGGATAGAGTTACTTGTTCCACCTGCAACTCTTTTGTAGCCTTGTTTCAAAAGGAGTCAACTCTGCAACTCAGAAATGAGAGAAATCCCTAAACTGTGAATCTGCTGGAGACAGGAATAGAAAATAAAAATCAATATTCTTGCAGCTGCTGAAATCTCACACCCTCCAACATCACCTAACATTTCACCTATGGTAGTTAACAAAATCACTGAGCCATGACAGCTGGAAGTCACAGCCAAAAATAAACCACTGTGAAAGAATCATCTGGATGTACAGTTGCATGAAAGAGAGCAATCACCACAAATTGGGAAAAAATCAAAACAGACACCATGCTGGACAGCTGCCCCAGTCACTTAAAAACCCAGATGGAACTCATCTAGCCTTAGGCAGGGGATGGGATGGAAAAGAGGCACTGGAGGGAAACAGACAAGCTGGAATACGTGTGAGGAAGGGAAAGACAAGCAGGGTGATCATCAATTAGCCTAAGGACAAGGGCCTACAGCCCACGTGTTCTTGCAGTGATCACATATGGCCTCTCAGCAAAGGCCTGAGCAGCTGCACAGGTGATTTCACTACACCACCACACACTGCAGCTTCACATGCTCCTCTGCAGTCTGAGCAGAACTCATGTCCTGCTTTCAGTGACAGCCTACCTTAAACTCAGAAAAACAGGAGGCCAGGGACTTTGGCCAACTAAATTCATTTCATCAATGAACTCTTAGTAGGACAGTAGTTTAAAAGTTTATTTTATTCCCTGAATATGGCACTGATGCTTGCCTCAGATTTCAGTCTTACAATGAAAACTAAGCATGGCAACAGCACTTTACTAAATTATTTTTCCACCCAAAACTACTCTCATTGTAAAATGGACCACACTTCCTTTTACTGAGTACAGCCACCTTCATTACTCCTACCAGGTAATCTGAATTGTCCCGTTCTCATCTCAAATACATTTGACAGGTTGAAAACAAAGGCAGCAAGCAGGATTTGTTCAAGTTTTAATTTATTTTGAAAGCTGAGACAGAACAAACAAATTGGCTGGTTCTGAATAAAATATGCATAATAAACAAACCTAGATAGTCTGTTATCATCTATCAGCATGCAATCACACCTCTTCTTTAGTATCCTAAAGGTTAGGATGCAGACTTGCATCAAAAGTGAGTATAAAAATTCAGCTTTTTGAACAAGCTACTTCCAAACTACCTCACAATTGTCCATTCAGAAAAAACCAAAAACCATTAGTATGTATTTTCCAGGGAGGAATACCATAAGAGAGTTCTAAGAAATGCAGTATCAGACTTTTCCCTCTTTTTTTTTTTTTTTGAATTGTTATTAAAATTAAAGGGAAAACAGCCTTTGGAATTTTCACTCATTAGTATAGTCCTGAGAGCATTATACAATACATTAAGCTGAACAAAGTATTCTACATAGCTCCTTCAGCAGAAGCCTGTAACAGATGTCACTTTAAAGCCAGATTTCTGCAGAAAACTTCATTTATTCTCTGTAGCAATGTACCAAGAGAAAGCTGCATCATGTGGCCAGACACACAAGTTAAGCAGGACACTGGTCACATGGGTGGGGCACACTAGGAACTCAAAGCAATTGAGATTCTGTCTTTCAGTTCAACCTCAACACACCATGATGGCTTTGGATGCACCATGAATTTGAGGTAACCTTGATCCAATAAACTGCTGCAAAAACCACGTTCAGAAATCAGTTTGTGTATGTTGGGATACTTGAGCTTTTCTTCAGAGCAGCTGAATGCTTTTACAGCAGAGTAAGCACACACACTGCCAAAGCTGTTTCCTGAGCATGGGTATCTACTCCTGGGGCTGAAGCATCACTGACTCTAACTCTTACTCCATGTTTTGTTTTGAATGTTCCCAGAGTGTCCATACGGCACAGGAGACACATTTCAATCATGAAAAATTACTGTTCCACAAGGCCTCACATTCTGTGTAATTTCAGATCAGTCTTAACCTGCAAAACCCTGCAGTTATCAATTTTAGGGGCATCTGTGAAAGCTTTCTTTCCTTTATTGATCTTTCTGCTTTGTTGGATGAGCTGCCCACCGACACAGTCACCTAGTGGCAGAACTCTGTGACACTTTTGCTTGTTCTCTCACTATAATCAAAGAGTTCAGAAATGTTTAGTAGAAACAGGCTTGTGACATGAATTGAGGCAAAAAAGGGAAGAAAACTATTTACTTTTTTTTTTTCTGCTATAGTTGCCAATTGAAAACTAAGGTGAGACATACAAGGAATAGGCACTATCAAACACTGAAATACTTTCTGTCAGGACAGAACTGCTCTCTCATCTCTCCTACAAAGAAAGGCTCAGAGGATGGGGATTGTTCAGCCTGAAAAAGAGAATGCTTTGGGGTGACCTAATTGTTGCCTTCCAGTACCTGAAAAGAGCCTAAAAGAAAGATGAAGAGACTCTCTACAAGGGCCTAGAGTGACAGAACAAGGGGGAATGGATTTAAATGAAAGAGAGTAGGCTTAGATAGGATACTAGGAAAAAATTCTTCCCTGTGAGGGTGATGAGGGCCCAGCACAGGTCACCTAGAAAAAGTGTGAATGCCCCATCCCTGAAGAAAACCATTCAAGGCCAGGTTGGATGGGGCTCTGAGCAACCTGGTCTAGTGGAAAGTGTCCCTAGCTAGGGCAGAAGGATTGGAATTGCATGATCCTGCAGGCCCCTTTCAACCCACACCATCCTATGGTTCTATAAGCTCAAAACACAACAAACTCATTAGAAACAGCCAGCAGAGATACAAAAGACAAGAGGATTATTACTGTACAGGGGTCATAACCACTGTAAGATCCTATCACTGAAATGCCTCCTCACTGCAAATGAAGGACTAGCTCACAGTTCCAAGCCCTTTAACAATAACCACCCAGTCTGGAGACATGAAACAGCACTAATTCAAAAAAATCAGTTCCACATGAATTCTTTCCCAGCCCTAATTACACAGGGCTTCCAGGACATTTTTACTGTATCAGGCATACATAGAAATTCACTTAATCCTGGTGAAGAGCCCTCAGAGAGATTGCACCTAATATCCTCGACAAGAGAGGCTCAACTTCACCCTGCCAAGATAATGAATGAGCTCCCTGCCACGGCACACAGCACAATGACAATAGAGATCAGCACTGCTCTTATCAGCACGCTGCACCCTCCAGCAGCTCTCCACCACCTAAACCAGCCAGAGCGCATCAGATCAAATCCTGCCACTGGAATCTCCATTCCCAGAGCTACAGACTAGCTAACCTGCAGCTTTTCTACCATTTGAGACAAAATAAACCAGAGAAATGACTGGATCTTCTGGGCAGTGGTACCCACCTTGTCCTTGAAGATATGTGGGTTTTGATAGATGAAGTCGCGATAGCTCTCCGTACGGACTTTATCCTGGCAGTCAAAGAACAAACAGGGTTCACTTTTTCTGCTTAGGTACAGCAGAAAGTTCAAAAATGCTGAACAACTTGCTTTCCAGCTTGGCTACAGATGCTTTGCACATGCTGTACTTACATGGGCACTGCAATCATGACACTTCTGTATGATAATATTGCAGAATTTACTGCAGCAAATGAAGCCAGTTGCCTCAGCTGGAGGAAAAATAAGGAACTATTTTATGATTTCCTGATTCTGCCTTTTCTTTTGAATGTTTCAAAGATCTTAACACCTGTTCATCACTATCAAGGAACAGCAGTAATAGAGTGACAATATTACACCAACTTAAATAGAAAATTGTGAACATTTGAATCACGTGCTCATAAAATGTTTTGTATCATTTTGTTCTCTGACACCCCTGTGACATGGAGATTTCTGTAAAAAAAAAGTTATGCATCAAATTAACTTGGTTTTACTTCTGAACAAGCTGCAGATTTGCAATCCTGATGGCAAGCTAGTAGTGAAAGCTATACAGCCCATTTGATGAAAGTCCAACACAGTAAATAAGTTTGATTGAAATACAAACAGGGCCAGAGAAGCTGCAATATTTTCAAGCCTAGAACAAAACATATACAGTATCTTAGTATAAAAAAGCCTGCAGCATAGCTCAGTTTACCTGCAAGGTAATCTGTTAAAACATTGATTCTCTTAACATGCATCAGCAGGTACACAAATTGACAGCCAAGTATAGGCTTTGGAGTTACTGTCACAGTTCAAGTGTTAGAGACAAATAAAAAAATCAGCAATTTTTTGTCTAGTGTTAAAAATGCTGAAGTATAAAATCCCAGTACTTTTACTAAATCTAGGGGATTTTTCTACTACAGCAAGTTAAGAATTTCTAGAAATAACAGAGAACAGAAATTTTCTACAGTGAGAAAGAACAAAGTCTATTTTAATAAAAGAAAAAGATCAAAAACAGTGACAGGAACATTTTTATGATAATAAAAATTTTGGAGACAAAAAATTATTTTAAGGCTTGAAAATCCTAAAATCCAGCTCTATGTGTAAAAGTACAATCACACACACAACCCAAAGAAGCAGCTGGGGTTTATTTTAGAGAATTCTGCTTTAAAATCCTGCATAATTAATGGTAATAACAGAACCCTGACCCTTTAAAACCATATTGGTTTGCTATGATGTTCAGAGCAACTATTTTTAGTACTTCAACTACTGCAGTATATACTAGGATTTGCTGGGAGGACCAAAGAAGTGTAAAAATAAATTATCAATTGAGAAAGCAGCCAGCTGGAAAGCTTTCAGCCTTGCCTCCTGCCCCTCACATGGCTTCAGCACTGCCCCAACTCAAAGCAGCCAAGCACTCTGGGATTCTATTGACCAATCCCCTTCTCCACTCAACTTTTCCATGTAATGCTTTCTTGGTTTAAGTAAAATGGTGAAAAAAATTATTAAGATGACAGCCAAGAAATTCTCAAACAAAAAGGTAGAGTAAGGGAAACACCAGTGACTCGGCAAGTGTGAAGTAACAATGTTCTTGCTCCACCTCTCAAGTGTTTGCAGACAAATACCCCAAACTGAAATGTTGTCTTACCACTGCCAGGCATAAGGACAAAAAAGGTTTCAGAAATGGGCTTACATTCAGACAGCAAGACTGCTTTCTTAAAAATGTTCATGTAGTAAGCCACTATATTTATGTAAATAAGGTAAACAGGAAAAAAACCCAAAGTGAATGCCTTGCATAAAGAACAAATTTCAATGTGCACACAATAAAAGCAATCCTTATCCTACGTTTTGGAAAGTCAAAAGTCTTCTTAAATGCATTCTGACAAACATACCCTTAAATCAGTAAAATACAATTTTGTACCAATCTCCTTGCGCAGAGATGCAGATTTACTGTACACTTTATTTGCCAACAGAAAGGCTTCCTCATCCTCTACCTACATTATCTCAAATGACAGCTTTATAAAGCTGTAAAACCAAACACCTATCTTTTTATTTATCTTCAAGTTACATTGCAGTTGTATTTCTACAGACCATACATTTCAGAAAACATTCTTCTAGTTCTGCAGCCATCTCTGTGCTTCTGTAAAATCTCCTCCCCTTAATAATAACCTCCCAGTCACACTACTCTTAACACATATTCATGTGTATTTCTGCATTGGAGCCACTAAATGATTTACAAAGCTGAAAGCTTTATATGCTAGCTGCAGGCACAAATTCACTTCACAGCTCTGTATTCTGCCTTGACTTTAGACAGGAATTTTTATTTATTTATGCCTTAAAATGATAAAACTGCTTATAACTCTCACAACTATGACATCTTCTCTGAAAGGAAGCATTAAGACTTTTTAATTTACAAGTTAATTTTAAGCTGTTGGGCTTTCTGCTTGTTTTTTCTTATTTTAAAGTTAAAAGGGCATACATAGGTTTGCCTTTGAGAATTTTGAGCATAAACATTTTTTAATCTTTAGCATATGAAAGGAGCTGCTCCAGCATGTTCATGAACGTGACACTTCATTGTCATGCTATCAATACACCAAACCATGCACAAGTAACATTTTCTGTTTACAAAGTGCAAGAGAAAACCACAATATTTGAGAAATGGTCCTGCCTAAGAAATTTCAATTATAAGGAAAACGTAAAACTGAAGAAAAATATTCACTGTCTGTATTATGTTTTATCCTTCATGTTTTAAACAACAGGAAAAAGCTGCTTTTGGCAAGGTAGGGCTGTGGCACAGGTATTGTACTATCAAGCATAACAGTAAATGATTTTCTGCTCCTGACCCTTCCTGTAAATAGAGCTTACACAAAGGAAATAAAACTGAAAAATGATCTCTTAGCCTAAGTACCACCAAAAAACCTCTCCTGGACAGAAGGGGTTAAAAATGCAGCTGCTCTGCAGTATATTTATGGGCACACAGCCCACTTCATTCCACCTCTCCTCTTCAGCCCTAGGAAGGTGCAGTGGCGATGACTTTCTGACCTTTAGCATCTCCTCGTGTATCCCATAATGCCCATAGGAGCTGAAGTAAACGCCATCCTCGTCCTCCTGAAGGTCTGCAATGGTGCTGCACGACGAGCTGCTCCTGACATCTGTGTTCATCACAAAGTCCTGAGCAAATTGTCTGTAATCAGTTTGAAATATACCCTTGAGACGTGTTTATGGGACCACGGCAAGGAGGCTGGGCAGGGGGGAAGGCCTTGGGAGAAGCAGGAATGAATGCAGGCTGCCCTGGGGCTGGGCAACAGCAGCAGCAGCTTTAGGTGTGCACATCCTCCCTCTGCAGGCTCCTGGCGGCTGCTGCAGCCCCCCCCGGCAAGCCCAGCCTTCTGCTGACAGCAAGCAACTATCAGCAGTGAAATATTGGGGAGTAGTTTCTATTTTTAAGGCAGAAGTATCTATTTTGAACTTGCTGGCATAAAAGCTAGCACTGCAGTGTCAAGGTGTTTCAGGCTGTGTAATGCAGATATGGACTAAACACAAAGAGCACAAGAACTGCAGCCCACACAACACTGGGTGACTACTGGAAGGGAGAAGGAAGCATTTGAAAACTGAGGCATTTGGGTGAAAAGAAAGAAAGAGATTAAAATTCAATTTATTACTTGAATTTTATGCTGCTTATTTTCCCTCCTCCCTGCTCTTGCATTCCTTCAACACATAAAGAAAGGCTGAGAGAGTTGGGATTGCTCAGCCTGGGGAAAAGAAGCCTCCAGGGTGAACCCACTGTGCCTCTTAGTTCCTAAAAGGGCTACAAGAAATATGGACAGGGACTTTGGACGAGGACAAATGGCTTTTAAACCCAAAGACTGTAGGTTTAGACTGGATATTAGGATGAAATTTTTTACTGTGAGGGCAGTGAGGCCCCAGCACAGGGTTCCCAGAGCAGCTGTGGATGCCCCTGGATCCCTGGAAGTGTCCAAGGCCAGGCTGGATGGGGCTCTGTGCAACCTGGGAGGTGCTCCTGTTCAGAACTGGATGAGCTTTAAGGTCCCCTCCAACTCAACCATTCTGTAATTCCATGTTCTCATTCCCCAAAGCAGGTCTGATGACAAAATACACAAATCAAGAGGTTTATCATGAAAACACTATTAGACATTAACAAGCAGATCATACTACACCCACAATGAAGAGAAAAAGCAAACACACTTCAGCCAGACAACTTTCCTCCAGGGTCTACAGTCCAACAGCAACAGAAGCTGCATCCTAGACCACCCCAAAGCCTCTGACACTCACCTTTAACAGTGACCATACTTTCTTAAATGGGAACTTCACATATAGAAACTGTAGGGAACAGTCTCATTACCAATATCTTCCTTAGAGAAGAGCAAAACTGAAAATA
This sequence comes from Molothrus aeneus, assembly GCF_037042795.1. Lineage (NCBI taxonomy): Eukaryota > Metazoa > Chordata > Aves > Passeriformes > Icteridae > Molothrus > Molothrus aeneus. Next base: position 2,459,855 of record NC_089651.1, on the reverse strand, counting down.
TTCACTCCTGATATTTCAAATACCTCCCTGCTCAGCTACTTTGGATGGGGAGGAGAACATGGTAAGGGATTTTGTATTGAAATTTTGTCAGTTTCAGAAACTTCCTATATTTTTTTACACAGAAATGGTCTGGATCTTTTTTTAATACTGCTCTTTACCACAGTACTTTGCATTTTCTTTACTTTCATACAAATATCTACATGATACAATTTTAAACTTTCATAAAATGGATTCTGTGACAATTATGTATAATTAGCACTGTGTGAGATTTAAATGATTTAATTCAAAATTATTTAAGCCAAAAATTCCTCTAATATATGCATGCAACACAAGCACCAAAGAAATTCCAAAGACAGAGCTGTCCTGCTGGCTTCTTAGTCAAGAAAAAAGATAAGTAAAACCAAAAGCCATCACCTCCAAGGAGGTGACAGATTAAAAAACTCAGTATAGACAAGCTGTGCTCTGAAATCCCTAAGTTACATCTAATGCTAGAGGTGATCTGATTTATGGAAATGTCACTGTCATTATTTCACAGAGGTTTACCTGAAAGGGAGCAGGTGGAATATTCTGTGCAATAACCTCCAGCACGAACCACTGAATAACAGCATTTACACTACTACAGTGCAACTGACTCCTCTGTCCATAATTTAAAACTGTGCTGCTTCATCAGATCTACATCTGGATATTTTTGCTGCCAGCTGACCTCTGCTGAATTGAAGAGGTTGCATTGAGAAAGAAAAATTAAAGGCTCCCGCTTACAAGAGCAGATAAATTGATATGCTTACTTTAAAAAAAAATCTGTAAGCCTCACTGAAGTTTAGAGAGCTCAAAAGAAATTGCTACTGATAACCTGCAAGGGTTTTTTTTCTTTTAAATGAAAATGAATGGAACACAATAAAGCAAAAAGACACACAGAAAATACCCCCAAGCTTTTAAAGCACAACGATAAATTTCCTTAATTCTTGCTGTTTATGATCAATTAAAGCATAGAGATACCAGAAAAGCACTGTGTGCAAAATTCAAACTCACCTGAAGACAAAATGGATCCTTTTTGACATAAATAATTGTTCACAGCTGAGGGGATTTGAATACATTAAATATTCTGGTGTACTTAGTTACCTGTAGCTCCAAGTGTGTACTGTCAAAATGTACAACAAAAACTCAAATCTGTTTACAACACAAGGGTTTTCTGATTAACTTCTCACCCAAAAGAACGTGAATTATTTTTCCAAGTCTCTTAAATATAATTTCAGTTCCTCAGTGCCCAGTCAGTGTGATCTCACGCTTGTAGGGGATTTAAATGAAGTTTATATTTTGTGTTATCCATGAGCATCACCAATCCATATGCAGACCTCAAGACTTAGAAGTAGCTACAGGGATGTCCTGACTGATAGTGAAATCAAAAGTAGCTGAAAAAAAGCTGATTTATTAATTCCACTGAGAGTTTCTCCAAACTGCAAATGAACTCTACTAAAACTAACTGTTTGAAGCCAATTCTGAACATCTCTGGAGTTCTGTATTTAATTTGCCAGTCTCTCTCTCCTCTCCAATGTGTGCATCCTCAGTGTTGAAATTACTATCTAAAGAACTAACAGAAAGGTATCTCAAAAACAAAGAGCAATCTGAAGGAAAAAACCTGAGTGATGTGCTTGCTTAGCTCTCCTAAACATACTTTGTCCTTTCAATCTGTGCAGGTTTTTGTGCAGTTTTTACTAACCACTACAAGACATTTACTAACCATCTACAACAGACAAGTCAAACCTACAGTCCCACCCCAAGGTTTATTTCATAGTTACATTCTACTACTTCCTTCCATTTCTATTTGTCTTCAAACATGAACATCTTCTATAAAACACATCAAACAAAAACAGCCCAAAACTTCAGTTCAGACACTTACTTCATTTTCTGAAGATCATCTTGTGCTCTAGCCAAGGCTGCTTCTGCAGCTCTGGCTCTCTGTTCCGCATGTTTTAATTGTTCCAGGAGCACCATGCTGTCACTTAAGCCATTAGAAGGCAAAACTTTTACAGGTTCACAAAGATCTTCTATGTCTGATGAAACAGGGAGGAAAAAGAATACCTACCAATCATGTTTCTGATCTGTTTGCAGCAGATCATAAACACTTCATGCTCTTTCTGTCTTTGGATGCTTTGTACAAGCTGGTTGTTTTACAAAAGGCACAACTGAATTTGACAGGGCTAACTACAAAACACAAGCCCAGGCAGAAGAAGCAAATATGCTAGAAGCAGGGTCTAAGTTAAGGCAAATAAATCCAGAATTCAGGCTTCCTTAAATACCAGTGTTTGATTATTTCTAGAAGGGATATTTGGTTTAGATATAATTAAATTAGATATAATTAGTATGTGGACTTTCTCAGACACATAAATCAAGTAACAGTGACAGTGCTTTACAGATCACAAACTCTAACAATACCACATTTACCCCAAAATGCAGGAGCCATACTGAAGCAGTTATTTACCAAACTGAAGAAGGAGATCATCTTCAAGTTCTGGTTTCAAATATTCCTCTCCTTCCCAAGGCAGTGGGCTGCTGAGAGAACTCAAATATGCCCCAGTTGGTTTCTAGACAGGAGAAGAACATGTACACTAAGTTTCCTTGAAAACACCAACACTTCAATTTCATTCAAGAAAACAAGGCAATCTTTCACACAGTAAAATATGCAGGGTATTATTGAAGGAGCTTCGTAGCAAAGGCTGGGAAAGCCCAGGCAGCTCCAGGACCAAGAAATTCTGTGCAAGCAGTAACAGATCTTGAAGGATACCTGCAGGATTGCACTGCTCTCAGCAACCAAGTCCACTCAGGTGTTTGGCTAATCAAAAAATCCAAGATACTAATCCTGTCAGGTTCTTACATGAACAGTGCTGTAGGAACAGAAGGCAGAAACACTGTATTGTCTCTCCTGTTTCCATCCAGTTAATATTTGGTTAAGAAAAGAGAAGTCAGTTTTGGACTCCAGCTTTTGCCTTTCTGTGTTTACACAGTTATGCATTAAATAAGATTTAAATCTTATTTAAGATTTAAATCTTAAATAAGATTTAAGATTGGAAGACTGAAGTAAAAACTACTTAGGAAGATAAGATGGTATTGAGTTTTAACCTAAACTTTAAGGGAATAATGAAGGAACAAAGTCACAAAACACACAAAATATATGGAAGCCTATCTTAAAACTGTAGGTTCCCATTGACTCAGGTATAACTTTAGCAGAGTTTTAAGCTCTGTAACTTGAGAGATCAGCTATTGTCTTTACTAAGTAGGGGTCTGGCCAGCTCATACCCTCAGGAAAGGTTTTTACATCAACACACATGCAAGGACTGAGAAACTTCAGTTCTTGAGAAGTGAACCCATTTCTGAAGTGAGACAGCAGAGTCAAAGGCCCACAAAACCTGAATAGAACAAGATGATACTACACAGCATGGAGGCTTTATGCAAGTCTCAACATCCCCTTCTGAAAATAAAATTTCACATTAATTACATATATTTACAATTAAAACAGACCAACAGCTACTTTAATTCCCATGATTTCTTTTTCTAAAACTTCAATACAAAATCTCACACAATTATTAGAAATGGGCAAACTGAAAGCACATCACTATTCTCCAGAGTCAGAAAAAAGAAGTAGTAGGTGCCACACCTACCTTTAATCTGACAAAGTTTATTAGTTTAATGTATCCATAAAAATCGAGTCCTGAGTGGAAAAAAAAACAAAGAGAGCATTTGTATTACAGAAAAGACCACATGTTTTACAGTTATGTGAATACTAATTACCTGTTCAATTGGTAATTGTTTCAAACTTCCCCTTGGTTGTACATCACTATCTCGTGCACTCTTCCTATCTTAAGTTTGCCATCTGTGTTTTTCTTCTCTTTAGGGCTAACCCAGGAAAATCCTCACCCTCAGGGCAAATACATTTGCCACAAATTAAGAATGGAACACATCTAAACGGGAACTATGGACAGGGATTTCATCCATTGGGCAAGCAAGTATATCAGGACAGCCTCTCTTATCTCCTACCAGCTACCTTGATGACATTTTAGGCTGCTGTGCTCCCCTGTTCATATTCTTAGCTTTCTGCTTAAAAGAATGTAAACTGATACTACTCATCAAGAATACCCACCAATATTGATTTAAAATTGCCACCCTGGCAAAAGTAATAGTAGTTTAACTGTGTTCTCTCCCCAGGAACAGCAAAGATAAACTCAAAATACTTTTTCTTGGATTTTAGACAAAAAACAGACCAGACTAGATCTTACCATATATAATGACTAGTTCAAGTGACAGCCAACCTTAAACTTGACTAAAAAGAATTTAACAGACATGGGAGGGAAGGCCTTCCTGTGATCACCTGAAGGACACAAGCCATGGGGCTCTGCTAAATCCTGAGCCCAACAACAGTATCACTGGTCAGGCAAGAGCTCCCAGCAGATCAGATCAGATCAGATCAATCATGCAGTGTCTGGTTCAGGTCAATCAAGTAGGCAGTGAGGAATCAGCAAAAGCCAGCAAAGATCAATCTCACTTTTGTCACTGGTTGAGAGCTTTACCGGTAGAAAAGGCATGCAGGAAGCAGCCAGCATAAAGGAAATTTATAAGCATTTTTCTACAATAGCTCATCTTATTCGATCTTGGAAGCTTCAGCTGTGAACCATGAGATCAGATAGAAACAAATTAATATTTGCAATTTATTTTAAATGAGACACTCATACACAAAAGGAAATGACACATCATGAAAAAAACTTACCATGTTTCTGGATCACATCACTAACATCAAACTGATGCTCTGTTTTGCAGTGGGAGAACACAGCTTCAGCAGAACTAAACAACCTGTAAATAACAAACTATTAAATATGCAATATTGACACATTAAGTTCCAACTTAGGAGTGCTATATGCTCTGTTCTGACTTACTGGGGAATTCAGAACACATTTCCTGCCTTTGAGAAAGGATGACCAGGCACTGGCTCACATGCCTCACAAAGCTTTTACCTTGTTTGTCAAACATTTTGAAACAAAAGCCAGGGAACACAAAAATTCTGTTTGATAAAACCACAGATCCTGTTAACTTCCAAACACTGTCTGAGAGCAAAGCCTGCGTTAAAACCTGAGATCTAAAAACCACACCAACACAAGGTGGGTGGGGCAGTTTGATATGGTACATCGAAATAAAAACTCTCATCTCGATACTGGCCATGGGGAAAAGACGAAAGAGAAAAGGAGAAGAGCCTCCACGCTGCTTCAGCACGAGGGGAGGGGATTATTACCACGTTCCTCCCTCCTTCAGTCCGAATCTAACACACGCCTGGCTCCACAGAGCCGTGTATGCGATCAGCACGCTACAGAGCGAGGCCACAAAGCAGCGATTCCCGATCCCGATCCCGATCCCGCTCCCGCGGGCCGAGCCCGGCCGCTCGCAGCGCAGCGCAGCGCACCCGGAGCAGCGCGCTCCTCTGGGCCCCGCGCTCCCCGTCCCCTCACCTGTCGCAGAAGAGGCAGCGGGTCTGCTGGGCCACGGCAGCGCCTTCCTCCTCCTCCTCTTCCTCCTCCTCGTCGTCCCAGGCGCCCTCGCCGTCGGACAGCTCGGGCATCTCCTCCTCCTGCTCAGGCTCCATGGGATCCATGTCCCGCCGCCGCCCCGCGCGCGCCGCTTCCGGCAGCGGGGACGGAGCGGGGCCGCGCGCGCCCCCTGGCGCAGCCTCCGGCCGCGGCCGCGCTGAGGGGCCGGGCCGGCGCCATCTTGCGGGAGAGAGGGGCAGCGGTACAGAGGGACGGCGGGACCGTGCTTCAGGCACGGCCCCGTCCCTCGGTGTGAAAAATGCACGTATTTTATGATTGGGTTTTCGCAAATATTGAAATTAATATTATATGTGTTGTGTTAGAAAGTGATGCTGTATTAATTCTCTTAAGTACTGTGTTAAATATAGTGTTAGGTTATAAAAAATGTTCAAATAGAAACTGTGCTATGTAGAATAGTTTTTTTTAAAGAAAGGACTCGCAGCGAGATAGCAGCCACAGGACACCTAATCTTTCAGAGAAAAAGAATTTATTGCCCTCTTATCAGAAGAAACGAACTTCTTCCCGCCTCGAAGGCGCTGTTAGGGTTCGGAGGAAGAAGTTGACACTGACTACGCAGAATCCTGTATTTGAATGGAATTTATGCATCGTGTATGAAGTGTATGAATATGCAACAGGCTGTTGCTTTTAAGGGTTAATCCTCTGTTAACGTGGGTCCTTTTTCAGGCTTATTTTGTCCAGAAAAAGGTACCCGGACGTCTGTAACTCTTTGTCTCTATTGTCTCATATTGTCCTAATTCAAATTGTCCAAATTATCATTACTCTAATTGTATTACTACTTTTATAACCATTTTATTACTATTAAACATTAAAAATTATAAAAACAAGTGATTGGCGTTTTTCACACTCAGCCATCGCCCCTTTCGTCAGCCATGGCACCGTCCCTCAGCCACGGCCCTGTGCCTCAGCCATCGCCCCTTCCCTCAGCCATGGCCCCGTGCCTCAGCCATGGCCCCATGCCTCAGCCATGGCCCTTTCCCTCAGCCATGGCCCCTTCCTTCAGCCATGGCCCTGTGCCTCAGCCATGGCCCCGTGCCTCAGCCATGGCCCCTTCCCTCAGCCATGGCCCCAACCCTCAGCCATGGCCCTGTGCTTCAGCCATCGCCCCAACCCTCAGCCATTGCCCCTTCCCTCAGCCATGGCCCCTTCCCTCAGCCATGGCCCCAACCCTCAGCCATGGCCCTGTGCCTCAGCCATGGCCCTGTGCCTCAGCCATGGCCCCGTCCCTCAGCCATGGCCCCAGCCCTCAGCCATGGCCCCGTGCCTCAGCCATCGCCCCGACCCTCAGCCATGGCCCCTTCCCTCAGCCATGGCCCCAACCCTCAGCCATGGCCCTGTGCTTCAGCCATCGTCCCGACCCTCAGCAATTGCCCCTTCCCTCAGCCATGGCCCCATGCCCCAGCCATGGCCCTGTGCCTCAGCAATTGCCCCTTCCCTCAGCCATGGCCCCGTGCCCCAGCCATGGCCCTGTGCCTCAGCCATGGCCCTGTGCTTCAGCCATGGCCCCTTCCCTCAGCCATCGCCCCAACCCTCAGCCATTGCCCCTTCCCTCAGCCATGGCCCTGTGCCTCAGCCATGGCCCCTTCCCTCAGCCATCGCCCCAACCCTCAGCCATTGCCCCTTCCCTCAGCCATGGCCCCTTCCCTCAGCCATGGCCCCACCCCTCAGCCATGGCCCTGTGCTTCAGCCATCGCCCCAACCCTCAGCCATGGCCCCTTCCCTCAGCCATGGCCCCTTCCCTCAGCAATTGCCCCTTCCCTCTGCCATGGCCCCTTCCCTCAGCCATGGCCCCGTGCCTCAGCCATGGCCCCTTCCCTCAGCCATGGCCCTGTGCCTCAGCCATCGCCCCTTCCCTCAGCCATGGCCCCGTGCCTCAGCCATGGCCCCTTCCCTCAGCCATGGCCCCGACCCTCAGCCATGGCCCCGACCCTCAGCCATGGCCCTGTGCCTCAGCCATGGCCCCATCCCTCAGCCATGGCCCCATGCCTCAGACATGGCCCTGTGCTTCAGCCATCGCCCCGACCCTCAGCCATGGCCCCGTCCCCCAGCCATGGCCCCATCCCTCAGCCATGGCCCCGTCCCTCAGCCATCGCCTCGCGGGAGGTGGCGGGGTTGCTCCGTGTTCCAGCGCGGAGCAGGAATCCCGATGTCCGCTCACAGATTTTGGTGTCTTGCAGACGGCGTGGCTGCCATGGGAGGGTTAAAGGGAACAGCACGCGCTTTTAAATGTCAGTTTTTAAATATGGTCGAGTGACTGACAGAACCACAGAGTCACAGAAGCGATGAGGTTGGAGAAACCTCTGAGGTCATCGAGTCCGACATGTGGTGACTTGACATTTTGGAATCAAAAAATGCAGTCCAACAAATTTTATAAAGAGTTTTCTCACTACCAAATATGCTCTTGAGTCTCCAGTTTGTAAGTATTTCATTTACTTGCTTGCATAAATGCATCACAGAAGCTCTTCATCAAAACTTTATTTTATCGGTTTCTCTCCCCCTTTTCCACTATGCTGTTTTCTGATACAATATAAGCCTTGACCCAAAAGAACTTGATAAAATAAGAAGAAAAAATGTATTTCATGCCATGAAGATAGACAAAAGGAGCAGGAAGGAGATATCTAAATCTATGTCTTACGAAGATCTGTGATTATTTGCATCTCTTACAAACTGGTCCTTTAAATCTGAGAAGAAAAATGGTAGGTTCATCTGATGTTACCTAAACATCAAACACCACCTTGTCAGCCAGACTGCCCACAAAACTCAGATTCATTACCCGGTGTGCAACAAGCCAATAATGCACACTTGAGAGATGTCGATTATTTATTTTACAGTTGCACAAGCCTGGGTGTTATTCCACAAATAAAGCACACAAACTATCAGAACTTTTATTTATATGTTATACACTATTTACACATTTCAGCAAAAGAATTAGTGTTCATTAGCCACAAGTTACATAGTTCCCTTATTAATTAGTATTTTATCTCCTATTTGTTTAAAGATTCTCCTCCTCCTCATGTTGTTAGGCTGTGTGCTCACTCTTTATTTGAGTTGGTGGTTTCTTGGGTTGGTGTTTTGAGTCCATGATCTTCCCCCTCTGGAATCACCTTTTACCCAGCTGGAACTGATGGCAGCACAGTTGCTGAGTTGTCTTTATTAGTTTCTTCCTTATCTTGGGGGTTCTGCCATATGTCCTTATGGCCCATAAATTCTGCATTCTCTGTGTGCGCTATCAGGGGTATGTCCTTCTACCCAAGCTTTGACCTCCCCCCAGGGCTGAGATCACTGAAGCATTTCCACCCCTAAACCTTAACAAGGTCATTCTACCAACAAGTAATTGGTTTTTCTAACACCTGGAGATCCCTTAGAGCTTGTTAGTGGTTCTCCCACCAATTAGATCTCCATTCTTGTTGGTTAGTCTTGAAGGTATGCAAAGATCAAACGTTACAGCACATCCTTTCCTAAGGAAATTTTACATATTCCACATTTTGCAACAAGACTATGGCACTAAGTGCCACATTCAGTCTTTCCTTAAACACCTCTAGGGAGAGTGACTCCACCACCACCCTGGCCAACCCATTCCAATGTCTAGTCACCCTTTCTATGAAGAAATTCTTCCTAATGTCCTTTTTAACTGAGACCTCCTTAAAATGCAGAAGCTAGAAAGTGGTTAAAAAACAATATAGAAAACCAAAGCTTGAAGCTTATTGCTTGAAGAACACAGCTAGCACCTGATGTTCCAGTTTGGTTACTGAAGCTCCTTCATTTTCTCTGTATTTTGTGCCTGACAGAAACACACATCTCTTTAGAAAGAATGTGCTGGTTCCCATGGTTCTCCTAAGCAGGATGTGGTAGGGGAAATGTTGAAGCTGGAATTTTTACAATTTGTACCCTCAAAGTGTCTAAGTTCATGTCTGTGCTACTACAAATATTTCCAAAAATAAGGAAATTACTATTTCACCTGGAACCTGACTACCTTATATAATGGCGGGAGCAGAGATGAGCTCTGCATCCTGCTAGAACTGCTCTGAGTCAGGTGTTTGTGCAGTGTTTATTCCCTAACAGGACATACTTAAGAAATCTGCTATATCTCATTGCTGCTGTTAGTCAGCTGTGCCTCCCTAGGCATCTCACATTTTTAAATGACTGTCGCCCTGATTTTTTAAGATTTCTAAGTCTTCTGATGCTTACATTCTTGTAATGAACTTTCTCACACACTTTCTGTAAATAACTTTTTTTTTTCCATTCTTTTATGGAGGAGGAGAAATTTGATGGACTCTTGGTCTGTCCAGTGTCATTGGAGAGGTGGCACTGTCACCCTCCAATCCACTGTCACTTTTGGAAATCTATAAATGTTGGAGTCAGAAATTAAAAAGCTCTTTTTACCTTGAAAAGAGCAGCACGTCTGCGTCGTGTTATTTTGTGTCCTATAGTGACAAATGCCATCTTGTACTTTTGGATCAAGTTGGTTATTTGTGAGTAGGTTAAAAAGTTAGTGAAGTTTGCAGGCCTGTGCGCTGGCACTTTGGTTCAGGAGATCGAACATACCTTTAAAAGCTGATTTGCCAAACTCCCTCACTTACTATGCATTGGTGCTCGCTGTGGTCACACGACACATCAAATGGGTTCCTTTTCCAAATGAAACTACCTGGCTGCTCCAGAGCTGCCATCACAGGAACAAATTACAGCTGATAGACTGAAGTGAAAATCTCAAAGGTACCAGGTATTGGATTTTCAGCACCACATGTTTTGCTACAATTTTGCCACACTGTTCCACGAGTTCAGACATGGCGATAGTTTCTTCCCTTTCCATCTAGTTTTTCATAAGAAGCTAATCTACATTACAGGTACATAAGTAAGTTTGCTGACCACACTAAACTGGAAGGAGCTGTCAGCTCCCTTCAGGGCAGAGAGGCCCTGCAGAGAGACCTGGAGAAATCAGAGAAGTGGGCAATCACCAGCTGTGTGGAGTTTAACAAGGCAAAGCACCAGATTCTGCCCTGGGGATTGGGCAGGCCTGGCTGTGTGTATAGACTGGGGAACAAGAGAGTAGCACTGCAGGAAGGGACCTGGGGTCCTGGTGGATGGCAGGCTGAATGTGGGCCAGCCAGGAGGGCCAGCCCTGTCCTGGGGACATCAGCAACAGCCAGGAGGGCCAGGCCTGTCCTGGGGACATCAGCACAGCCAGGAGGGCCAGCCCTGTCCTGGGGACATCAGCACAGCCAGGAGGGCCAGGCCTGTCCTGGGGACATCAGCACAGTCAGGAGGGCCAGGCCTGTCCTGGGGACATCAGCACAGCCAGGAGGGCCAGCCCTGTCCTGGGGACATCAGCAACAGCCAGGAGGGCCAGGCCTGTCCTGGGGACATCAGCACAGCCAGGAGGGCCAGCCCTGTCCTGGGGACATCAGCACAGCCAGGAGGGCCAGGCCTGTCCTGGGGACATCAGGCACAGCCAGGAGGGCCAGCCCTGTCCTGGGGACATCAGGCACAGCCAGGAGGGCCAGCCCTGTCCTGGGGACATCAGGCACATCCTCCCAGCCGGGCAAGGGAGGGATTGTCCCGCTCTGCTCTGAGCTGGAGCAGCCTCACCTCGAGTGCTGGGGCAGTTTTGGGTGTCACAATATGAGAAAGCCATGAAGCTGTGAGAGAGTGTCCAAAGGAAGGCCATAAGAATGGTGAAGGGTCTGGAGGGGAAGCCATGTGAGCAGGAGATGAGATTACTTGGTCTGTTCAGCCTGGACGAGACTGAGGGGAGACCTCACTGCAGTTAAAACTTCCTCGTGAGAGGACAGGACTCAAGGAAACAGCATGAAACTGAGTCAGGGGGGTTTGAGTTGGATGTCAGGAAAAGGTTCTTCACCCAGAGGGTGGTTGGGCACTGGAACATGCAGGGCAGTGGTCACAGCACCAAGCCTGGCAGAGTTCAGGAAGCATTTGGACAGTGCTCTCAGACACATGGTGTGACTCTTGGGGTGATCTGCCCAGGACCAGAAACTGAACTTGATGATCCTGATGATCCTTCCAATTCAGAATTCTATGATTCTATGATACTTATTTTACAAAGGCTGACTCTGCTATATGTAGCTCTCAATGTAAGGGAAGGTACCAAGTGTTTGTTAATACATGTAAATCATTGCTCAACAGAGTGACAGCCAGCATTACCATCATCTTTGCAGCTTTTGGTCATTTGTAGAGGGGTGTAACCAAGGGTCTGATTGTCATTTCATTTTTAGAATGCAAATTCAGTAGTGTTTGCTGAGTATAAAAGCAAAGAGATTTGAATTGATTAGTAACAAATTAAAAAAAAAAAGAGTGGGATACAGGATTCAGGAAAGAAATGTGAAAATCTGATTTTACTTGTCTGGATTACAATTCCTGATCTCACAAGCTGTACTTGTGTATCTGTCCATATGCCTTTATTTTCCCTTTCACTCTCCTACCTCTCAAAGCTAACAAAGACTTTTAAGTGTGGTACTAATTAAACAGATTAGGCTTGCTTAGTTATAGGCAAATCCAGAGGGACATGAAAAACCTAAATTTGGAAACTGGTTTTAGATAAGACCAGAATGCCAAATTTGAAGAAGGGTCTAACAGCTAATGAGTCAGACTCCTTCACAAATTTCATCCTGTACTTTTAAAAAATCGTAAATCCATTCTGATTTCTACAGGTATGAGAAGATACCACCAATCTTGCAAACACTACTTAGTGGTGTGAACTAAGTGCTTCTCATGGAATTTTTTTTTCCTACATAGCAATTCAGTACTACCCAATGAATTAGAATTAGTGCAAAATGCTAGCAAAGTGCTGCATTCCCTTAGTGTACAGAGGAAATCTAGCCAAGTCAGATGCTCCTACCTTACACCCCTAAGTAGGATCTGATCCCCTGAAAGAAACAGAAGTGATGCAGAATGATAAAACACAGTTTCCCTCTACTGTTGCCCAAGCAGTTAGGAGCAGAAATAGATTTAACAGGCACTGCTCTGTCAGCAGCACCCAGGCTGATAGCAGCAAAAGCAGAAACAGCAGCTTCTTTGTGTCTGAGCGAAATTGTGCTCTCCCCACTCCCGCCCCCGAGGGGCAAGGGGTCACTGATTGCATAGTCTTTGCTCCATTGCACACCCTCAGCTATTGTGGAGTCCCCTCAGAGAGCACAGGCTGAATGTGCCACACAGCCTTGTAACCGAGCCTTCTTTTTTATTCTTCTGGGAATTAAGATTCTCATTAAATGTAAAGCACCTGTTTGTTTGGGTCACTGTACATAACGTGTTGGGTGAGGACTCTATGAAATCTGCAGCAGAAATATGTAACTTACACTGGTACCCATTGAAATATGATCATCTTTGTTACAATCTCCTAATCCTTGTAAAGGGATTTGCATGGTACAGGAAGATTTACAATGTAATGGATTACTATTTCATAATCTGGGCCAAGGGGAAGAAACTTCAAATATTTGCTGGGTTTTTTTACTGCATTTCAAACTTTTTTTCAGTTCTGGAAACACAACACTGGGGAGACTGTTGGAGGGTGTTCACACACAAAATATGGTATCCACATATCACTTGTTTCATCTGGATTTCCAAGCATGTGTAACTTTGTTCTCTACCTGCGTCACTTTTTTGTGGCTCCCGTGCTTGTCATAATTCAAAACCAAAGAAATATGTTAATAGAAATTGTGTTGGAAAAAAAAAGGTATTTTTTAACCAACTATTATTAAATGGCTATGACTTTACCCTGTGTAAAATATATTAGGAAAAAAAAAAGCAGATTTTTAAAGATTCATATTAACAAACCAAATTACTTCTTAGTTGTGTAGTCAGAGTTGTGTTTTTTAAATTTTAACCACTCAAGGTCACCAACAGAGCAGACAACAGATCACAGCTATGAAACTCAAAACTAAAGACAATTTTTCAAAAGCTTTTTTTATCCAGAAAGTCCAAACTGTCCAAAATTTTGCTTTATACTCCTTGGATACTAAAGGTGGACTGTTACACATAAATGCCAAGAATGACACTTCCAAAAGCAAATACACTCATATTCAATCCTCCCACCCCAGTTTGTTGCATTTTTTTGTTTCAATGATAAAAACTCTCTGTAGCCAGCAGTCTAAAAACAGATAGTGGCTTTTTCATTGAGCCTTTAAGATGTGTAGAGATGAACACAAAGCTGTCACTTCCACACATCACACAGCAATGAAAAACACAGCTCTAGAGGCCTTAGGTGCAACAGAACCAGGTGCAGAAGCCTCACCTTTTGCAGAATGGTATCCCTGCAAGTAAAACATCAGAAATGCCAGTTACCTCTTAACCCTTTATTGCCTTCACAGCCAAAGGCTGAATTCAGAATCTGTTAAAATTATAAAAGCTTGGAAAGAGTTAAATGAAGTATAAATCAGAACATGTGAGTGCCAGTTTGTATGCAGAGGGAATGAACTGTAGTCAAAAGGTCTTTTTTATTCTTATAATAAGGAAAAGTTAGTAGTATTGAAAGCAGAATTGCTATTCTGAATTTAAATAGTCAGTTTAAAAGTCTCATAAAATGATGACCATATTCCCCTTAGTATACTAAGATAACTGACTGAGGCAGTTTTATCTGGGCAAAGCCCATCTGACCATTTGTAGGGCTCACCCTCAAACCAGGCTTAGGCTTAAGATTGAGAGAGAAGTTAAGCCTAGATCTGGAGCTGAAGTGGGGCTGGAAAGGGCTGCCAAAGGAGAGTATGGGCTGCAAAACAAACCTTTTATCTGGACAGGGGCAGGTTTTGGGTTGTTGGGTTTTTGGTTTTGGGGTTTTTTTGGGGGGGAGTGGGTGGCAGGGAAGGGGTGTTATTTACTTGGGGAATTTGGGGTTGTTGTTGTTTAGTTTTTAACAAAAATTCACCCTGGAATTAGGTTTAGGGTTATATTACAAAGTGTGGGACTCAGTATGTTACACACACATGTATCCCTCTACAGAAGTGCCTCCATAAAATGTGCATTCTGGAGCAGCTTGAGGAAAATGGGATCATTTCAGATGCTACAGGTCACTGGAATCCAACTGAGATCTCTCCAAACAGGTAATGTTACAAAAATAATGAGATACTTAAAAAATCACTTAAAAAATCTTCAGGGTTACTTTGACTGTTTCTGTCCAAGGGGTAAAAGCAGATAAAAGAATTCATAAGCACGTTGAGGATAAACCATTGTTCACAGAGATAGCAGCTGTAAGCATCTCAAACTTTTCTGTCTCATAATATTTGTGTTTCTACAGGGAAAATGTCTGTTTTCTACAGGGAAAAAATACCTGAACTTAGAGTAAATTATTGTGCAGAAAAGCTACAAGAAAAATCCTATCCCAGTTTGAAGTAAAATGAAGCATTTACCTTAGATCACCTCTTTACAATGAAAATATATGATCTTTTTTCATCCACAGTAAGAAAACAGCAAAGACAAGCTTTCAGTCAAACTTGCAGAACTGTGAGAGCTGTGCATTAAAAACAACCCCCCAAAAGCAACTATTTGGCCCTTAACTTTTTTTTTATAGTATCTGCAAGATGCTTAGTGTCACAAGAGTGGATGTCAGGCATTTAGCAAGCTTTGGAAGGAAATAAATAGTTGAGTTACCTGGGGAAAAAACCCCTTCTTTTGCAGGGATGAGCATCTGCAAGGTTATGTCCACCAGAGCTGACCAAAGAGTGGAATCTCGAAGTGTGCAAGAAAAAGAAAGGAGCAAATTGTTTGAGCTGGAAATTTATAAATCCCAGTTGCAAGGAGCATTAGGATATGTGTGCATAGCTATGTAAGGAACCAGGTGCTCAGTGCCTGCATTTCCAAGGGCTTAATAAGAACAGAAATGAAATGCAAGCAGAGGAAGACTATGAAATTTTGTAGATTATGGGAGAATAGGGACTAACAGAAGTCAGGCATACTTATCAGGTCTATTACACATGCAGTGAAAATTATTTTCCTGAGTGTGCACTAGATCACAGCTGATCCCATTACCTCCATTTTGACAGATGTAACAAAAATACAAGAATTTATTTGCTCAGCTTCACTTTCCCGAAGTTGGGATTGCCTCAAAAGAATGAGGAACAACATTGATGATGATGGGCAGCAAAAACCACTTAGAATTCAGAGATAGAAGCATTCAGAAAGTAGACCCAGGCACAATACTACATCTGTTTACCCTGCTTCTTCACAAAATTATTTTTAATTTTGCAACCAAGATGGAAGGAGGTATTTATTCATCATGTTGCATTTAAAAGAAAAATTTTTGTGGTTAACTGTGATGAATTCAGTTCATTGCTTCCAGCAAAGGATGTACTATTTTACTTTCATTTCTATGTCTAGAAATCCAGAGTTACTTTTACAATGATTATGACAACACACAGATTTGGAATATTTCAAGAGTTCAGGACCTTGAAATATTTATTGCAACAGTTCAGTTAAATCTTTGTAGAGGAAATATAAACACAGGATTTTTTTCATGTTAATACTATTGAAAAGACAGTTACCATCTCTTGCTGTAAACTTCTAGTGAAAACTTTGCAGGAGAAGATATAAGGCAGCTTGTGAAAATTATTTTCTCAGAGACAATCTGGATACCTAGAAGATTTTTACACCCAGAGGTGTAAAGAATGTAGGGAGGAGGAAAAAGAATTTCTTACCCTGAGTGAAAAATGTAAGTAAACAATAGCAAAAGGTAACTGTGCAATCAAAGCATTTTTAGAGCAGGTAAATTAAAATATTATGAGTCTAACAAGGAATCATTAAGTAGCATTAGGCTAGTGTTTCCATTTCTGTGCCAGTTTGTTTCAGATTGTCTCAGTCTAGATTTTTGTTGGCAAATTTAACCTCATTTTCAGTTCATTTCATTGAAAAAAAAAAACCTCCCAACATAAAAATGGAAATATCCTTCAGTAAAACTGCAAATTTTCCTGATAAATATTAATTCCTGCTTCTTTAAAAGGTGCTTATTTGAGGTATTATGAGTAGTAGCTGTGTGTTAAATCTCCCATTCTTTGTACCAGCTTCTTTAAAAAAAAATAAACCAGCCAATGAAAAGTGCCTAGACTGACGCTGTCTCCCTCGGTTAATCCAAGGCCAGCAGAGGGATAATTTGATTAAACTGAGACCCTAATTTATTTAGCTTTAGTTCTGGATCAACCTCTTCTTAATAGAGTGCTGTCGTCTCCAATTGTTTGATGAAAATTAAAGTGACATAAATACCATGGGACTTTTTCAATCTGATTAGTCAGCTAACTTGCATCAATACTACCCCAGCCATCAGGCGCTGGCGTCCTTCCTTTCACCAGCCTCACTAACAACTGACAAGTTCTCCTTGAAGCCTGGGCACCCACGCTGCCACTCAGACCCCCACACTTAACCCATCATCCCTCCTCAATGGGTCCTGTTTGACAAGGTGCCCACACCTTTTTTCCATTGCTGTTCATCAGACAAAGCTAAATATTGTTTTATTAGCAATCAATAGCCTGTTAATCCCAAACGATTTCACAAATCCACTGGGCTCTCAAGCTGATTAAAAACGTTTGGGTTGTTTTCTGGGGTTTTTTTTTGGTTTTTTTTTTTTTAAGCTGCTAAATTTTAGATCTCTCCTCCCAGCCCTCACACTCTGATATGGCACATTGTAGCTGGTAAGCAAAGCCACAAAAGCAAAAGAGGCCTGTTGTTTTAATGTTGCCTTTAAGTAGACATTTGCAAACGTTTCACAGTTTAAACATGAGCAAGCCTATGCCACCAAACTCTCAGCACATTTCCTGGCTCCTCCACTTTCAATCCATCAGTTTGAAACGTAAGAATACAAGAGCTCCTGAGCCTTCCCTTTTCTTTTTACAGCAATATGGTAAAATCTTGCTTAGTCTGTGGGCTGGGGCACTAAGGAGTGAGAGAAGTAAGCTTCTTTGACTTCCAAGATATAAAATGCTATCAAAGCAGCTGTTGAGCCATGCTGAATTCAGCTCCAAGCCACAGACACAGGCTGGGATGTTACCTGTGAGTGCATGGTGGCTCACACACAGATCTGTGAGGCACAAGGGCAGCAGCATTACAAACACAGCTCCTCTAGGATTTACTCATCCTCACTGCCTGCCTGCCTTTGCCCTGGGGACGTTGGCTATGAGAGCTGGTATTCCAATGGCACTTTACTCAGGTGGTGCAGGACAATTCAGGGCTGAGGCAGACAGGCAGTGTCCATAGGCACACACTGAGCCTCTGAAGCACCCAGGGACACAATGCTGACTCGGTGAGCTGGCTTTGCAAGCTTGGGTTCAGTCTGGGCTTTACTCTTCTTCCCCCTGCTGAATTGTTCCTGTAGATGTGCTCCCTCTGCAACAACAAGGAAGGAAGGGCTGTGGGCAAGCTGATGCCTTGGCAATGTTGCACACAGCCTGCCTGAAACAAGTCTTGAAATGGCTGGTCTTGACTCTTCAGTACCAGGTAGTTAACTCTAGGAAAAGTTCTTGTTGACATTGAAGGAGTTAACTAAAAGTAAAAAATGAACTGACACACATTTTATGCTCTTTGTGCAGGGACTTAACATTCCCAAGCTGTGTTTTAAGCAGAAGAGGAAAAGTTATTTCAGCTGATAAAATCCTCAGGAAAGTCTTTTGAAATAAAACATAGATTTCCTAAGTCATCAGCCTTGAGAGCAGGGTCCTAGTTCTGAAACAGACTGCAGATGTGAAGTCTCAGAGGCAACATTTCAGATCAGGGACTTCCAAAAGTCAGCACAATTTACTGTGAGCATATCTACTTGGAGAGTAATGTTAAAATAGCTCTAAATTTGGCTGTTCAGTAATTGTTTCAAATGATTCTTCCATATAAGCTCAGGTCCTTTACAGGCTCTTCTCCAACTCTTCTTTCAGCAACTTCTTCTGTCAGGACATATATCTATCCTATCAAAAATACTCATCAAAACAGTGGAACATACAAACAAAAACCCTCCCAAAACACCTACTCATCATTTTCAAAAGAGGCTGACCTGTTAAATCTCAGCCATTTTAAGCGGAACATGTAACTTTCTACCAACCTAAATAAAGCTGTAACTGTGTATTACTCTCTCTTTGGCTAATGTGCATGACCCTGTTGCATTTGCCAGTGGTAAAAAAGAGCCACAAATTTTGAAGAATGTTTTTCAATTTTGGATTTTTAACAATAAGAATTAACAGGAAACAATGCTAAGATCAATACTTACTCAAGTAAGTATTTACTGTGGTTTGCAATTCCTCTCCAAATCCTCTATTTCTGAGGCCAGTGATGGTAACTTTAGAAAATGATTGTTGATTGAAGATCTGAACAACCCTACTGCTCTCAAATTCTAGGATAAAGCAACACGTGTTTCTTTTCAGGCTGGCTGTTCTGCACAGCAACTATAATGTATTTTTTTTAATTTTGAAGTTTTAATTATATCTGCAGATGTACTGTGCTATAGCCTGTGCTGTTTGAAGCAGAAAAAGAGTTTATTCCTTGTTTATAGGTTTATTTTTGTGTAATAACAGGAGAAAAATGCCATTGATACCTAATCTTCACCTAGGCATTCTGT
Source organism: Molothrus aeneus (assembly GCF_037042795.1). Taxonomy (NCBI): domain Eukaryota; kingdom Metazoa; phylum Chordata; class Aves; order Passeriformes; family Icteridae; genus Molothrus; species Molothrus aeneus. The sequence goes on along the minus strand of NC_089651.1, from coordinate 2,440,733 downwards.
AAAGATTAATTGAACATCTGTAAACACCTAGGGAATGAAACCTGAAACCTTTTCTTTGACAGTGCAGTGAGAAACATACCATCTTCATAAAGAGGTGCTGAGGACTGGAAATCAGGAAGAGCTCTTGCTCTGTGGGCTCTGGGTGTGTCCTGACTGCAGCAGTCTCTGCCAGCCAGCTCAGACATGGAAAGGAGTGCATCCAGGTCAGCCTGAAACTCCACACTCTTTTATTTACCACGGACAGAAAGATTTTCTGTTCTTGCTCAGAGTACTTGTCTTGAAAGTTCCGTAATGTTTTGCTTTTAATGCACTGCTTTGTATAGGAAAAACTAGTAAATTAATGAAATTACTCAGGAAAGCAGAAGATACACTTTTTCTGTCTAATCTATATTAGTGCAAGATCACAACCTCAACTGTGTGTCAAGTCTGCAGTGGCTTCATCTGTCAAAGCATTTTGTTTTGTGTTGGAGCAGCACTGGAGGTTTGAAGTGATCCCATTTCTGTTTTGGCATTTGGAGCTGCAGGCCCCTTTTGGTGGATGCACACTGGATTCTTTTCAGAAGAGAGTGAGCCAGGGTCTCCACTCCAGATGCACACCAGATTTGCCCTGCAGCTGAGCTGAGTGTCTGAACTGCTTGTTTAGACTGCTTCAAACCAGGAGTGTGGTGCCCATAGTGAGCCCAGGGCACCTGACCCAATCTGATCTGGATTATAAAAGCCTTGATCTTAGAATCATAGAATGGTTTGTGTTAGAAGGGATCTTCAAAGATCATCTAGTCAAACCTGTCTGTAATGAGCAGGAGCACTAGACCAGGTTGCTCAGGGCCCCATCCAACCTGGCCTTGATGTTTCCAGGGATAGGGCACCTACAGCCTCTCCAGGCAACCTGTCCCAGTGTTCACCACCCCTACCACAAAACATTTCTTCATTTTACCTAGTCTCAATCTGCCCTCTTTTAATTTAAAACCATCCCACTTTTTCCTATCACTACAGGCCCCAGTAAAAAGCCTGTCCCCATCTTTCTTATAAGGCCCCTTTAAAAATAGAAAGACTGAACTTATTGTGCTGTAGATGTAAGAATTTCAGCATGTTTTGCTTCTGTTTATTGATCTGCTCCTAAGAAACCCTGTAAACATAATATTTTTTGCTGTCACATTGAGCAAGCTGTTGTTCCAGAGTTCTTCCCCACAGGACTAATCTCTGTGAATCATTACACATTTAGAGTAATTCCTCTAAAGTTTCACTTGGTGCTACAAGTCACCTGCCTCTGCAGACTGAGATTAGTGATGCTCATGCATTTTTACAAAACTGAGGTCACCCAACTTGTTTACTGGAACTGGCAGCCAAATCCTACAGCTGAAAGTTGAGGCAGATGCTCAAGCAGCTGCTGTGCAAGTTACATGAGCAGCAAGGAGATTTCCTGCTTTGCTCAAGTCCCCCAAACCACTGGTTCATTTCTCTGGCAACATTCAGAGCACGCTGGAGACAACAGTTATGCAGTTTTGCTATTAATTGATCAGACACGGGTTTGGGTAGTAATCACTTGCTTTAATGACCATATTTGCATGCTGAAATTCTGTCTTCTGAACTTCAAAGCCCCAGAACTGAATAACTGTCTGAGTAGCTGGAGACTAGAAATCTAGATCCAGATCCAGGGTAGAATTTGAGCCAACAGCCAATTTTCGAACTAATTCATCTGGATGCACAGTAGTTCAGTAAAATTTAGATTAAGTCTCAGTGGTCTATTTTGACTTCCAGTTTCCATGTTCAGAAATACCTGACAATAAATGATTCTTCTATCAATATTATTTTCATTTTTGTTCCCCAGAAAAAATCTGTGACTGCAAAAACATGAAAGAGTCTGTCTTCAAAAAACTTCAAAAAATGTCAATTGCCACTTTTACGTTACCATTACAGTAAAGCTGGTACAACCCTACTGACCTAATACTTTGCTATGTTATGCCAAATCTGTCCTTCCTAGGAGCTCTCCTGATTACCTCTCATCAGCCACAGTGGATAAAGTTGTGTTTGGTCTCCTGTTTCCTGCTTTCCTTGCCTGCATTCTTTATTTCTGTTCTGTTTGTGCAGGTGTCACTCCTTGCCCTTGAAGAACGAACTCATTTTGAAGAGACATTACCAAAATACAGCAGCATAATAGAGGGAGGAAGGCTTTACCCAATATGTGGTGTAAGGTCCTTAAATGAGAAAGTTCAGGGAACCTCTGATTTTATAACCCTGATTTGTATGAAGCACTCTCTAACAAACAACATCTTTCACAGAATCACAGAATGCTTTGGGTTGGGAGCGACCTTAACACTCATTCCAATCCCCCCTGGCATGGGCAGGAACACCTTTATCTAGGCCAGATTGCTCAAAGTCTCAGACAACCTGGCCTTGGGTACTTCCAGGGATGGGGCAGCCACAGCTTCTCTGGGCAACCTGTGCCAGCGTCATTTTCTATGTATTTACATAGAATTTCCATTCTGCCTAATTGCTCTTGCAGGCCACGCTGGTTCCTTTGAAGCACGCTGACTCATTTTAAAATGAGCTGTTCTTATTCCTAGGCTTTCATTAGAAGATTGCTCCAGAGCCTGTTTTCCTAATGCTCAGGAACTATTTCATTTCTAGCATAGCTGTTGGATGGAGCTGCCTTGCTGGTGTGGAGCTGGGAGCCAGGACCATTCACATGTATCACCTCTCCAGGAGCCTGCAAGCCCACTCTGCTGAAAGCAGAGCCAGGGAGAGGAAGGGAAATGGTTTTAAAGAAAAAGGGATATAAGGAGAATGTTGCAGCTTGAATTGCTGCTAGTAAAGTCCAGACTAAAGAAGCAAAAAAGGCTTTTGCATAATATCCATAGATGTTTAATTCAGTTGTGCAGTGAGATGTTCTCCTCACAGACACACACTCCCCCCTAGGTCCTGCTCTCTCCCCCAGGGGCCTCCTGGCTGACCTTGGTCTCCAGGCAGTATCAAGGTGAGACCCAATCAGGGAAAAGGGAGGGGGAGCCTCAGGAACATCTGTGTTCAGGCATAGGAACAGGGGAAGGAGCCAGTGGGGTGTAACTTAGGAGAAGCCCCTCCAGAGCCTCCACAGGAGAACATTTTTATGATGAGGGTAGTAAAACACTGGAACAGGTTGCCCAGAAACATTCCTGGAACCACTCAGGACCAGGCTGGATGGGACTTGGAGCAACCTGGTGCAGTGAAAAGTGTCCCTGCCTGTGGCAGGGGGTTGGACTAGCTGACATCCCAAAGCTCCCTTCCAGCACAGACCATTCTGTGATTCTGTCAGGAGTGCTGGAACACCCCCACCCAGCCAGCCCACCTGGCCATATGACCTGGGCACACACAGTGCCACCCAGCAGCGCATGTGCCAGCCTCTGGGCTGCCCCTGTAGCTGTGCTTGACACAGCCAGTGCTGCGGGAGTGCCTTGGCTCAGCCCTGAGGCTGTGCTTGCCAGCTCCAGCAGCTCATGGCCGCGGGCACATCTCTGTGTGGCACAGCCTGGCTCTGTCACGAGCCCTTTGCTGCTTCCCAGAAATTGGTGAGTTGCCTAAGCCAGCATGTGGGGAGGTGATAGGAAATCACTGGGCAACTTCCATCTGTGTTAGGAGCTTTGTAGTGCTGGAGGTGTCGTCAGTGATGGCTTTGGAATCTGATCAGCTCCAAGATGGTCTCTTCAAAACTGCTGAAGTCCTTGCACAAGACTTCACTGCAGCCTGAACTGGCTGCCTGTAAAAGCAGAGCATCCTGCAAAACTTCCACAATGTTTAGGCAAGTAATGCATAGCTGGAAAAAACACTCCAAATTGCTTGGAATATCCACTTTTTCTGTATGTTCTGGGTGAACCTGAGAGCAAAATCTGCTCTGATTAGCCAAAATAAGTTCGATTCTGTGCTCTTCTAAGCAGGCGGGCGCAGGAATAGTTGCGTTCCTTTTGTTTCTCATTCGTGGCATTTAAACGAGACTCTGTCCCGGGAATGTCACAAAACTTCTCCCTTTTCCGCTGTGAACGCAGGAGGGCAGTGCAATTCCAGCTTGGATTCAAACATCTTTGGAGCATCAGATGGTCTTAAGCAAAGCTCAGCCCTAGGCCACGTAAAGCCTCCAGTTCCAGTTAAAGGAGTTTCTAATCTTTTCTTCATTATTACATTTGGCAACTCACCTGTAGCTAGACTTGTAAAAATAAATTCTCTTCCCTATTTACCTGAGCAGCAAGTCTGTACTGCCAAAGGATGTGGGGCAGAAGGGAAGGAAAAGAAGGGGGGAAGGAGGAGGAAAGGTGGGAAGAAAGGAGGGAAAGAAGGGGAGGAAAAAGGGGGAGTTTAAGATGGGGTTTAAGATTAAAATAAATTAAACGAAGTTGCTGTTGCATTTATCTGTACCACACATAAACAAGCTGCTGGACTCAAAGGCATCAAAATGTCTAGTCAGCAACACCTCTAAGAATAGCTAGAAATTGTACTTTCAGTATAAACAGTAGCTGCATGGTTTGAAAATGTGTGAAATAGGTAAAGGATATCTAAAAAAAATACCTGCTAACTCTGGCAGATTTGGTCAGATTCCTTCTGGTGGGTCACAGCCTCTTCATTCAAATTTCCTCTGTGAAATGGATTTCCACTGCCACTGTTACTTTCACTGCATTCATTTCACAGTGGTTCTTCCAACCAGATTCCCTAGTGCAAAGGCATTTTGCCAAGTAAATGACTAACACCACCAAAACAAATTAATCACTGAAGTAAATGAGTGGTTTGGTGCAGTAAAGAGTGCCCTGTTTTGTGCAATAATTTGGTTTTTTACACTTATTTCCCCCCACAGCACATTGAAGCAAAGTCAGCTCTTTGGAGCAGAAGTCTGTAGTTAGCAAGATGCTGACTTTAACCAGGCTCTTACCTTGTGCAGAACCTCAGGTGTGGATCCCATCACAAACCACAGGGCTAAGAACCACTGAGAACATGCAGCCACATGAGGTTTATCAGCATGTTTTATTCCCTGCACAGCACACAAGATCACACAGAATCCTCTGCAGCCACATTGGCAGAGAAGATTTGGTGCTGCAGTAGTTCTTTAACTGGGAAATACCAATTCTGTAGGTCATCCATTTGTGGTATTTGCTAGCCTTTTTCTCTTTGATTCTGTTGGTAGGTGATTTTGTTCCTTGGAGTTATAAAGAGATTGTAGAAATCATTGACTATATCTATAGTACTTGCAGGGAATGCCCTGACAAAGGAGAGGAATGATAAGGAGAACTCCATCTTATCAGAAGGCTAATTAATTACTTTATTATACTATATTATTCTATGCTATACTACATTATATTACATTACATCTAAACTGAATCTGCCAAGCACTCAGCTGCACTCCCTGCACAGCAGCTGTGACTGTCAGTGACAGTCCCCACACACACCTGGATCCAATTGGGCAGTGAATCACAACACTCACACCAGAATCCAGTTACCAATTCCCTTCAGGTAAACAATCTTCCACTTGTGAGCAACACAGGAGCAGCAAATGAAATAAGAATTGTTTTTCCTTTCTCTGAGGTTCAGAGAATGTGAAACCCAGAAATATTCATGGGGAGAATCGTGCCACGCTTTTCTCTGTGAAGAGAAATGTGGTGACATATATCTGCGACCATTAGTTTATGCTATTGTTTTATGAATGTTTCTAGATAACATTTTAGGGAGAGTAAAAAAATAGTACAAGGCTTACTAGGAGAATATCACCTTTACAAACACCTAGTTAATAATAAAAATAATAATAATAGTAGTAGTAGCTTCTGACAAGAGAGGAGGTACCTTGCTTCTCTTTGTGGTTTCACATTCCTACTGCACTAACACATTCCCATATGAATGAAAACCTAATTCTTCTGAAAATTGAATCTGCAAAGAATGGATCAGCCAGGTTGGTGTCAGTGCTGTTTCAACAACAACAACCTGGTAAAGAGGAGAGGTGGGATGGTGCTGCTCAGGGCAGGGAGGGGACTGCTCTTATCAGCAACACCTTTGATTTGGATTGGTGTAAACCCGAGGCCATAACCTGAGAACAACTTCCATTGAGTTCAGGGGAGTCACAGCACTCTGAGAGCCTTTCACTGTGGCCCCTTTCTCAAAAAGTCTTTCAAAAAAAGCTAAATCCATTTTTAAAAAGTTGAAAATATTGAGGTAATAACACACTGGATATACCTTGTTCTGAAAAGATTCCTTTCCAAGAAAGTTGTATGTGATGTAAAGAAGAAAAAAAATGGCTAAAAATCAAGTGGTAAAAGAAAAAAATCACAGCAAAATCAGTAGCCTCAGGGAAGAAAAAAAGAAAATGTGAGTGAAATTGAGAAGAAATTGACTTCAAAAAGAGATACATTACGAAACAACTAAAAACATTGCACAAGCCAATGCTTTGGAACTCAGCTGCACTGATAGAAAAATATGGAACAGCTCCCTCTGCTTTTCCTTTTGTAACAGGCTTGTCGTGGGCAAAACTGACAAAATAATCAAAACAGTCACTGGAAAATTATAAGCAAATTTTAGAATGAAGGGACCCCCAGAATATAAGTTGTTTGAAAGACTGAGATTCTTCAGTGAGATGCTAGAAATTTAAATCAACATTCCTATCAATATTTGTGCTATTCACCACTGCAGGGTATGTTGCTAATTAATATTATCTGTGTAGTCACTTACATAGCCAATAACATTGCAATAAATGAGTTCTAACCTATAAAACCTGTAACAGGCTTTGAACTTAGATTAAAACCATCTTGTCAAAATGAAAAATTATACGAGAGCTTATACACAGCAAAAAGCATTCACCAAACCATTTGAAATTCAGTTACAGCAGAATCTTATTTTTTCAGCAAATTAGGTTTTCTGTTTCCTCAGAGAAAAATAACAAGGTCTGAATTTTTCTTTGTTTTGTTTTGGTTTTGGTTTTGTTTTTTCCCAGATAGCAAGCATAAAACTGAAGAAAATGTAATCAAGTTCACAGAGAATCTTCATTAACATTGGTTTCGGTTGCAATCCTCTACTAAGGGATTTTCTATTCTTCTGTGGTGAAAAAATGATGTTTTCCCTATGCTGGCTTAGTTTTGGAAAACATTTGAAAAGTGGATTTTGGGCTGGATCATCCTTATGAAGTACCTACATTTATTGTGACTATTTTTGTTATAGAAAACTCCACCTATTCATGGATTTAAATAGCAGAAATCTTCATGTGTATGCAATGAGCAACCAGTTATTGCAAATAATTATTTCCAAGAGCGTTATTGAATTGTATGAAGCATTCAGAAGTTAGATTAGTACTAAACTATAGGAAAGTATTTGAGCTTTTACAGAGAGCAGCTGAACCAAACTACACAAAAGCAGCTGAAAAGTACTTTGTACTTTTGGTTGGGATTTTCTTGGTCATTCTGTTACAGTAATAATAACATTTTAAATTCAAATTTGGAGAGTGAGTTGTTCCTTTTTTTTTTCTGTGAGAAGAAATATTAAATCTAATGTTTGTCTCTATTTTACTAGCCTAATTCTGATTTCATTTGCAATCTCTGTGAAATACCTTCTGATTCACAAGAACACATCAGAAAAATTCAAACTTGCCTTTTTTTTTTTTAAAAAAAAAACACTCTTAGAAAGAGATTATTCAAAATTACAGGATTGTACTTTTCTTTTAGGTTTTCAGGCAGAGCATTCCTGAAATATCTTCAGGAAGATGGTTGGACAGCTGGGAAGGTTAGCAAAATCATAAATGTCAAGAATATGAAAATAATGAGATCCTTGCATGGCAGACAAACTGTTTTGTAAACTAAGATTCTAGATGCATCTCCTGCCCAGCCACAGGACACGGCTGAGATAAAGGGATGACCGTCCAGAAATATGCCTCCAAATCCTATAATCCATTTCTCCATAATTGTTTCCAGCCACCAAAATGAAGAACAAACAAACAAAGCAATCTGACCTCGGCAGAAAAGACAGAGTGAACTGCAAACAAATGTGGAATTCCATCTCCCTGATCAGCATGCTCCAAATGCCCCCAGCAGCCCGCGCGGACAGGAGCGCAGGCGAGAGCCCGGCCAGGCAGCTCTGCAAAAACACCCTTGGGACCACAAAACCCCTCAGCAGCGGCATGAAAGAAAGTGCCATATCCATTTCATTTCCATTCATCATTGTTAAGCTCCAAGTTTAGGAAAGTTTCATTGCCCATAAACGCTCTGATCATAAGCAGCTGCACATGATATCATTTAGAGCCTGGTTGCGTAACCCGTATTTCCCCCGAGCTTTGTCCCTAAGCTGCTGCCTGACAGGCATCAGCCAGACCCAACTTGTTGTTTTAAAAAAGCCTCTGCAGCGTTTTTACGTTTAGCAGCTGAACCAAACTTCACAAAAGCAGCTGAAAAGAATTGGTAAAAGGTTAGGATAGATTGACTGTTTCCAAATTGGAATACTAATGATGATCTTTAATGAAGCCTGACAGTACAATCTGTTTCTTATTGTTCCCTAAGTGCTGGCTACTGATCATATTCACTGGCTTTAGGTGACAGGGATAGACAGGGACAAATGGGCCCCACTGGTGAGCAGGACTGTGCACAGCTGATCTTTCAACAAGGATTAAATTAATTAAAATGATTCTCCCATCAGAAGAATCAATCTTTTGATTTGTTATCATCGTAGTGGTTATTAATTTTGAATGATGTCTAATTGGTGCCACTACTGTTTGGGTCAGCTGGCTTAGTAATCTTCTTAGAAAGCAGTAAAGAATACATAATTTTAGTAGCTGTGTCAGGGAGCAGGGAGCTGAACAAGGAAAAAAAAATCCCTGACTTGATTTAATACCTCTCATAATGTGTAAGAACAATGGAAAAAGCAGGCAAAATACCTGCTAGACCCAACTGGTGAAAACTGACTTTGCTTTATTAACTTCTTTAAGAAAAAAATTAAGGCACTTTCTCATAAGGATAATCTTAAATAAATGTTTTATGATGGCATTGCTAACAAGCACAATTGGAAATGCTTTATTCTTAATGCAAAGACAAAACGCTGAGGGCTGGAGAGGGCTCAGAGGAAAGCCCAGACTGATGGAGCAGGTCTGCACCAGACTGCAGAGGCAGAACTTGCACAGCTGGGTGGTATCTGGCCCAGCCATTTCTAGCTCCACAAACAATGTCTCCCTTTTCTTCTCACAAGTCTTTTGATGCCCATGTCCAAAGGAGTAGGATCTGGTCTCTTACTCAAATTTCTACGGTATTTAAGCCCTTTAAAACACCAGTGGGAGTTTAGGAGAGGTCATGGAAGCACCTGTAGGTCAAATAAAATTTCCTATCTGCCTGGTTTTGATATTTAGGCTGGGTGTGTTACCTCCACAGCTACAATAATGCCTAAACCATACCTGCAAAGTGGATGTGGGGCTGCTTCTTGTGTGTTTTTCAAACTGAAGTGGCAGAGTAAGAGAAAATCCATTCTCTGTGCCTTAGAACAACAGACATGTCAGTGAGGTGAGGACAAAACTGGCCCTGGCAGAGCTGGGATAGTACAGAGCACATCCTCCTGTTCACTCCTGGAACATAAATATATGGCTGCATGGGTGATCTGCAGGAGGGATAAATCCTTAATCTTGGATATTCACACAATTAAAACCCCAGAGGTTTCTCCTGAAGTGATATCCAGGGCTCACTCAGATGAAAACAGGGACATAATTCTTGGGTTTTGTTATTTGTCTTCTACACATAGGAAATTGTTTCTGCCTTACTTATCCATGACAATAAATACACAAAAGCAAGGAGGGGTTCATCTGGGAAGGCATCCATTCCATCAGTGGAATAAGTGTTTAGATGATTCACACCCATATAAGTTTACTCATTTGGGGGCTGAATGTGTTACCTCCCTCTTCCCTGCAGCTGGCAGTGGGAGGTATCACTCCCTTTGCAAATCCACCATTTCACCCTCCCCTTCTCCTGCTACACTCTCCAGCCCCACAACTTGCTGTCTCATTGGAAAAGGAAATATGTTGCATGACAAATAATAGTGGTCCAATCCTGCTTTTTCATGGAGTGAGCTGTTCTCCTCTAAGAAATCATCACAATTGCTGTAATTTGTGTGCTTTAGCTAAAACCTCAGTTAAGCTGAAATAGTAGCACTTGAGTAAAAACTATTCCCACATGTTAGCTCTTTGGAGTCAACAGCAACACCATCAACCCAGGAGCATTCATCCACTACAACAAATGACAAACGGGTCTTTTACAATCTTACCTATATTTGGTAAGAAATTCTGGTTTACCCAATCTTGCTTACCAGCCCCACTTCCCACCAAATTACCTTCATAACTCAACTAGTAAAAAGAGATTTAAAAACTCTGTTTCTAATTCCTCATCCCACAGATGGTTGTTCTTTAGAAATCGTTCTATAGAAAAGCAAGATAAATCTCAACCAAATTACAAGTCATTATAACAATAAATAAAAAGCTTTTACATGATAGAGTGGAAATTGTCATTCAAGTTTGGGGAGCTGGACCTATTTCATAGGTTAAAAACATTTATACTTGTTAGATGAAGGTTCTTTCCTTTTCTCTACATGCATTCCCCCTACTTGTTCTGCTGTGTTTGGTTAGGCTGGGCACACTCATCTTACTCAGCTCCATTAATAATTGTTTAGACAAGGAGTTAAGTTACAGATCATAAAATTCAACTATTGTTCCTGGCCTCAGCACTGATTTGAGATAGATCTATCCATCTATGACTTTGGACAGATTACATTTCTGCTTTGTCTTGTTTGTTTGTTTGTTTGTTTGTTTGAATATCCTGTTCTGAAAAGTATTTTTAAGCAAATTAATCTAAACATCATTTCATGTGCTCCCATGAATACATTCTTTTAACCAATCACTCTATATTTTTTTATTATTCTTTTCAAAATGCATTTTAAGATTGGATGGAACCAAAGGCTACTGACTAATATCCAGTGAGACAATACCAGCTCCTAAATGTCATCTCTAAGACTAGTATTCTAATAACCTTTTTTCATATCTGCAGTAAGAAGAGATAGACAGGTTAAAAGAATCTCAGTGAAATGTGCATTGAGAAATTTATTTCCACAACAAGAAGAGTGTGAGATTGAGAAAAAACTTAAAATATTTTGAAAACTATACAAAGCTATCATTGTTTGTTTAGTCTTTGAATCATGCTTGAAGCTCAAGTCTACTTATATTCTTTTTAGAGGAACAGCTGTTTTGATTGGGGTTTCAGAATTCTCCTGAATATGAACATGTGAGTTAGAGCAAGTACACTGAAGAAATCATTTCTAAATTCAGCTCTTCAAAATATGTGTTGCATTGCTATCCAGTATTTCTTTCTCCAAAATATACCTAAATATAACACTTCCTATTCTTCCTTACAAGCACAATGCCTTTGATTTAAACATCACAATTGCCTTTTTTACACACCATGAGGCTGCAGCACAGATCTGCTGTGGAAAAGCCACATTGCAGCAGTAGCAGAGCAGCTGTTTAATGTCCTGAGTCAAGCCAGTGTTTTAGTGCAAGGTGGAATGAACATCTTCCCCCTCATGACAGCTGTGGAATCCAATAGTGACATTTTTGTAAACTTAGTTCTAAAAGTGTATTCACTTTCACACGTGCACAAAGTGTTAGTCCTGATAGCTGTACTGGTGCTTTAAGGCTGTGGAAGTGCCTTCTTTTCTTCCCCAAACCCCATTCAAAACCACTGTGGACTTTTTCATATCCAATAAAGGAAACAGATGTGTCGGCCACAACAGCCAACCTTTCAAAACCCCAAAAGATCCAGGTACAAACCCCCAAAAATTAGAGAAGAAACCCTGCAACGCAGATCAAAAGGAGATCCAACACCTGTACTCAGTGCTTAGACAATTAGAATGTCTCTGGCCACCTATATTATAAACCCTTCTTCAAAAGAGGACAATATAACTTTGAGATTTTTTATTATTTCAGGTTTCCACCAAGTAAACTCCAACCCCTAGAGAGACATTACTCTGAACATTGCAAGATCAGAAACCTCCCACAGCTTTTCCCTTTGATTCAGACCTGACTGTAAAATTACCACTTGCTTTACAAACTCTTTAAAAAAAAAGAAGTCAGATCCTGAGGGGCATAACTACATCAAAGGAAAGCAACATGGGAAGAGAAAACTCATGTATACATTGAAAACAGAGCTTAAATAGAGCCAAGCTTAAGTATTTGTGGAGAATGCTCTCATCTCTTTCTGGTGACCACGATTTCCACACAACCTATTTGGATACTGTCAGATTTTTCTTAAGAGAACTCAGCTTCTAATGGTGGGTTTTAGTTTATATGGTGACAGGCTTTCTGGAATTCCCTGTCTCTGCACTCTTTTTGTTCTCCTAAATACTTTCCCTGCTGGAAAATGCACTGATTCCAAACAGCCATAATGGCTAAGTCCTCTAGCAAATGTTTTAAGTACCTGATTTTGAATAACACCTTGTCCAAGGAATTGGTCAGTTGTTAACCTTTAACCTTGTGTACTGCCATGCAGGAGGAATCCGCTTAAAATTCTCATTGTAAAGATACACAAGGAGTAGCATTAAGGCAGTTTGACCTCAGGATTTTCTGAAGGTAACTTGGACTTAATTTTCTCACATCTTTTTGCATTTGCAAATAACTCCTTAAACAAGAATTTTAACAAACTTACTTTTCATGGTGTATTTTTTCCCATTTTGTGATCCCATTGCAGCAGTGAGGGAACTGAGAATTCTTTCCAGAAAAAGTTTAAACAATTTAGGATTTAGAAGTGCCTAAGAAAGAAGCTGTATTTACTTTCCCTGGGATGGGGTACATAAGCTGATTTTCACAACTGATCTTTCTGATAATAGAATTATCCCAAGGGACCAGAAATCATCCACTGGGAAAAGTGAAAAGCTTGGTACAGACCTGCCTTATGCATGCCACTGGAAAGAAAGCCCTATGTTCCAGACAGATGCCATAAAAGTTATGTAATAGAAAATGACCATCTAGAACAAATATATAGAATATAACTGTTGCACCCAGATATGGAAACTTGCTTGAAAAAGAAGCCACAACATTGAGAGAAGCCAAGGCACAGTGGGGAGGATGCAAATGTAGAAGGTCCCAGAGCAGGGGCACTGCTCCACAGCCTGTCACCTGCTTATGGGTGACACAATTCAGGACAAAGCTCAGTTACTCAGGCTAAATTCATAATCAGGAGCTCCAGAGTTATCCTGATTAGGCATCTCCTCTTGTCTGAAATATTTTCCTCTGTTAGTGAGCAGAACACAGGATTTCTTTAAGCAGTATAGAATTCTTTGCTGATAGCCCTACAACATTCTTAAAGATAGTTCTGGTAGTCTGGGAATAATATATTCTGTTGAGCATGGTGAAGGACTGTCTTCAAAGTCAGGGAGGATGAAAACAGATTCATTTTCTATGAATTCATTTGTTTCCATGAAGTAATTTTAAAAAATACTTGCATGTAGATAGATCCCAGATTAGATTACTCTACTCAATTTGATTTCTTGCAGCTGTAGATATATCCCAGCACTGGAACTCAAGCTGAAACTCTCAGCACGTCTGATGCATAAAACATTCTGTGTCCTGTTTACAAGGGCAGTTTGTGTTTGGTTTTAATTTTTATTTAGTCTGCATATATGGGAAATGAATGTTTTACAGTGAGTTCCTCTGTGGGGGTGTTCACAGGGGTACCAGGACGAGGGAAGAGATGAGAATCTTGACTCCATGTTTCAGAAGGCTGATTTATTATTTTATGATATATATTGTATTAAAAGAAAATGTTATATTAAAACTATACTAAAAGAATAGAAGAAAGGATTTCATCAGAAAGCTTGAAAGGAATAGAAAAGAATGATAATAAAATCTTGTGACTGACCAGAGAGTCTGAGACAGCTGGACTGTGATTGACCATTAATTAAAAACAACCACAAGAGACCAATCAAAGATGCATCTGTTGCATTCCACAGCAGCAGATAATTACATTTCATTTCTGAGGCCTCTCAGCTTCTCAGGAGAAAAAATCCTAGCAAAAGGATTTTTCAGAAAATATGTCTGTGACATTCCTCAAAACAGTTGTATGATTCATCAAACTCCCAGCTTCTATTGGCAAAAATATTAAGTAAAAAATCAGGCTGAAAAACTTATTTCCTGAAATCTAGAAGATGATGCTCTTCAAACTAAAACTGTTATGAATCCTGGCAATATCGTTGTGTCATTTCCATTTTAGAGCCAAAGAAGTAGATTTCAAAGAGCATTTCAATAAAGCAGGTTTAATTGGAATGCTTGAAGTTGTAGTATCACTGATCCTTTGATTACAATCTATAATTGTGGAAGTCAAGGACACTTAGCATTTGAAGGATTCATTTCCAAGAGACAAATGAACAGTACCTGGGAAATTAAACAGGTGTTAGGGGCTGATAGTTCCTGGACAGAAGTGAAGGCATACTGGAAGAATACTGGAAGAGTATTCCTTTCTCTTCCAGCCTCCAAGATTTACCCTTCTGGGATGATGTGGATTCTGTCATCCAATGGAAAGCAGCATGAGTGGATTCTTAATTCAATTAAATCTTCATTTAACATTACCTGTCACTGTTTCATCCCTCAGCATGTATTCATTCCCATAGCCCATGTGCTTCTCTCCACTGGAGCACAGACAGTTTTTCACACACACATTCATTTTGGAACAGTGCATTGTTACATTTTCCTGAGCAATGAAGGTGCTACCTTTTTCTCAGATGCAGCATGCACTCTCCTCAAGGCGTCAGAGGTAATCTTCTGTGTGTTAAAGAAGAAAAGCAAGAGATAAAAAAGAAACACACAGAAAATTTATTGTGTAACTACACTCTAAGAACCAATTCTTTTGCTCCCATTTGTGGCAGCTACTACCAGTGCTGTTAACTAATCAAATATTTCTTTAATGTTTTAACACTATATGGTCTGTCCAAGTGCAAGTAGGCTTTTTTCCTACCATGTCTTTTTACTAAGGTATGATGCATTTCATAAATTTAATATCCTTCACCTTCTCAGCTCTCAACTAAAACAGAGCTATCAGCATTGGGAGGTGCTGCTGATCACTGAAATATTAAAAGAAAAATTTTTTTTCTGTTGTTCTAAAGAATTTCTGAACCTTTCTGAGGATTTATGTTCATTGTGAACATTCAGAGATTCTGGCTTCTGGGATTTTGAATAGGTCCAGACTTGCCAAACTTTCCTCACCTTCGGAGGACTCCACTGGGCCTAATCAAAACAATCCACATTCTCCTGATCATATCCTCCAGGTCATTTTAGAGGCAGGCAAAGAGCAGGGTGACAAAATGATAAATGAACTAGAAACACATGCTCCATTTAAACCATTCCATCATGGCTGGATTTTCCCCACCCATTACTCAGTGCTTTTTAGCTCTTACAAGATCTTGTGTGTCAGAGGCAAATTCAATACACACAGGAGCAGGTTATCCCAAGGCAAAGGTTGACAGGACAGTGGCCACAGAACGCCTCAGGGTACAGTTTGCAGACCAGGAGAGCAAGGCAACCTTAGTACAGGTGATGAATGAGCAGGAGAGCCAGCCTCACTTACCTGGATCCCTTTGATTCAAGAGCTTGATCATTGATCTGAATTTTCAAATTTTGGACCCCTCTTTGGTTTTCAAACACCTGAAAGTGCAAGGCACAAGAAAAGTTCAGCACAGAACTTTGCCCTGAAGGTACACATTCAGTTAGGGTCAGTCAGGGCAAACACAGAACAATGGATACGTGGGTATTAAACCTAAGAGGCTTTGCTTATTGACATTCGTGGACTCACTTTTGAATACTTTGCCCTTTAAACCTTTGTTTGAAACTCCCAGTGTAGAAGATGACAATTCCAACTTAATCAATTTAAAGATGAAATCAGACCTTTGAACTCATTAAAAGCTACCTGTGCCCCTGAATTTCTGGCTTTTACTAGAACAGCTCAATACTTTAATGAGGTCCTTCAATTTTAAATAGTATTTAAATGAAGCTGGAGGTACAGCTGGAGGTATTACTATTGTAATGAAAAGAAATCCCCACAACGTCACATCTTTTTTGACAAAGTCCTCAAATGGGTCTTAAACAGAGATTTACTTTAAAATACAACCTTTCCTCTGCTGACTGGAAGAGATAAAATATGTAATTCATTGGGCATCTTCTAATCAATTTTGGCACTTGTCAGATGATGTCCTTATGGATTTCTATTATGTTCTGTGTCCCTCCTAGGCAGAAGAAACTATGCTTCTATATGTCATTGTTCATAAAGTGGAGATCTTTGAAATTATTTGCTAGTCCTATCTTAGTTTCCACCAAAGTCCTTTTGGGAAAAAATGAAAATTGCTGTAGGCTTGGCACTTTTGTTTATGTGTATGGAATATTTGCTGTTTACATAAAGAGTATATTTTAGGAGATTTTAGACAAATATGTAGCAGGGATATCAGCTAACAAAGTGTTGGCATCATGTGCTCTGGTCTGGGAATACTGATGCCAATCCACTTTTCTCCACTGATCTGGTGAGTAAACGACCTGCAATGCAGGATTCTTTGCACAGTGAAGGAACTTTTTAAAGAAATATCACTGAATAAGAAAAATTTAACAGTAGAAAGATGTACTGGACCGCTGAAATGGCCAAAACCCCAGAGAAATGGTTCATTCCCAGACACAGTGTGTTTTGTTCTCACTGCATATTTCTGGGCTGCAGGTTTTTTCATGGAAGAGAGTTGGCTGGTTGTGACCAAGGGAAAATATAGGTTAATCATACTTCAGGGCTTTACATTTTATTCAAAAGCATGTGAGAATCTCATATAAATGTTAAGTAACTGTCTATTAAAGTTCCCCTTTGCCCTGCGGTGGCAATTTCCCAGGCAGCTGGGGTGGAGGGGGAAATCCCCACGTCAGTCTTGGGGTCGTTGTCTATGGCTAAAGACCAAACCAACCGGATTTATTAACTTCATATGGAGCAGCAAGAGGTTTGCCTGGACCCACCACAGCCCTAATAGATGTCCTACTGGGCCACAAACCCCAGTACAAATGGCAGGGCTGCCAGCACAATCCCAGCCTGAATGGGGCAGCGCCTAAGAACCAGTTTACCAACACCTGTATTAGTACAGCATCGCTGCGAGGAGCACTGCTGTCAGACAAGGCATAATCCCATAAGCTCGTCATTTGCATATCCCTCATTAGCTGATTGGGAGCTGGAGGAGGCAGGGCGTGCAGCCGGTGGGGCCGTGGCTGCCTGGGTGGCGCGGTAATGAAGCCACGGCGCTGAATGTGAGGTTTATATGTATGGAAGGGATTAGGAGTGTTGGAGTTTGTGTGAACTCATGTTGCCATATTCTCTCCACTGGATCACAGTAATTGGATGGGAGGAGCAAGAGTGGATCCATTAGTTTTGTCTGTTTGCCCAGGAGCTGGGTGCTAGGGATTCAATTTTGCTTCCTTTTGCTCCCCTGCTTTTGTAAAGCCTGGTGCTTTGTCTAGGCAAGCCCTTAGCACCTCTGTACACTGCCCACACTAAGGGGATTCAGCCACAAAGGAGAAACCTCAGAGACAGCCAGCATAAAACGCAGCCTGGACTCAAGTGCTACTTGAGGGCAGCACAATCCTGCCCAGCCCAGTCCTGGGAGAGAAAGTAAGAGATAATTGAAATCTATAAACACCTCTGGAGCCTTTTTATTATTTTATTAGTTCTCCACATTTCGGCTTAGCAAACCCCATCATCAAAGAAGCCGTGAGCTCCTTACAAGTAAACTGAATGGCCTGAAATTTCACTGACTTAAGAAGCAATTGTTGGGATTATTTGCTGGGCTTGCATAATTCTAATGCAAAAAAAATCCATTTCCTACATTATTTGCACAGCTGGAGTAATCACTTTGTGTGACCGATGATGTAAAAAAAAATAATTGCAAGCCTGTTTCTCCCATAGTGCCAAAAATGCACCTTCAGCCACAACAGGAAGAAAACAACTAAATAGTTATGGGAAGCCTGGTGCCAGTGATAGGCTTGGCAGGGTGTTAAGGCACAAGTTACATGCAATAGATGTTATTAACAGACATTATTTAGATGGGAGGAACAATTCAGGCATTTAACATTGCCACATCATTTCCACAACGGTTTGGAGGATGCTTTCTTTCGTTCAGGATAGCTAAAACTTTGAAGATTTACTATGAGAATGAAGCTGTGGGGCACAGGGAAGATGGGGCTACTCAAAATAGTAAAAACAATAACCCACAGGCAGCATATCCTTTCCCTTTTTAAAAAGTATTTTCATCCCCAAAACGTAACATCATCATTCTGTTAATTACACTTCCCTGAAATTTGATAGTTTGTTTGTACCACTCTTTTATTTTATGTTTTTACCCCAAACAATGGTAGTTGATTTTTGGAATAAGAGAAACTAAAAATTCCTTTAGTTAGAGTTGTGTGAAAACTGAAAATATCCTGGTATTTATGGCAAAACTTTAGAACCAATAAATGCACAGTAGCAATACAGCATTAAGGATAATGTGTGACGTGTCCTTGTGTTACTCCAGGATTTCCTCACTGGAATAGTTTTATCAGCATGGAGTTATAATGACACAGAACCTATTTATCAGGTAGGGATTCAATCTGTATTACTGATTCCATGTAAGTCAGTGTCTATTGGAATGGTCCTGTGATCATTTATTGCCTGAAGATCATAAAGCAAGAACACCCTTCTGTATTTTTAAGTGGATGTAAAGGACAATGCTTAAATTCTAAACAGAACAACATTTCCTCCTCGATTCCATCCCTCCCTTTATTATCCAGGCTTGTGAGCTGACCAGATGAAGCAGCCCAGAGCAGCTTTGCAGCTTCTTTCCTCCAGGTCATCAGAAGACCGGGAGAGACACAAACAAGGACAGACACAAACAAGGACAGACACAAACCATGTCCCTGGCTGCACAGGAGGGGTTCTCTGGCAGGTGACATGAACTGGGGATGCACTGACTCTGTCACCTTTGGGGGACAGAAACTGCAGAGCCTCCTGTTCCCAGAGCCAAGCTGAATGTGGTGGTGTTCACAGGGGTCTGAGGATGAGGGAAGAGACGAGGATCTGACTCCATGTTTCAGAAGGCTTGATTTATTATTTTATCATATATATTACATTAAAACTATACTAAAAGAATAGAAGAAAGGATTTCATCAGAAGGCTGACTAAGAAAAGGAATTATAACAAAGGCTTGTGACTGACCGAGACAGTCCGAGCCAGCTGACTGTGATTGGCCATTGATTAGAAACAACCACATGAGCCAATCCCAGATGCACCTGTTGCATCCCACAGCAGCAGATAACCATTGGTTACATTTTGTTCCTGAGGCCTCTCAGCTTCTCAGGAGGAAAAGTCCTAAGGAAAGGATTTTCCATAAAAGATGTCTGGGACAGCTGAACCCTTGGATTCAAACACTCCTGAACTGGATGGTGTGAGATGGTGCTGACAGCTGGAGATTAAAGGAGTCCAAGGAGCTGAGTCTCTGCCCTCATTGACCTCCACTGCCACCAGTGGGTGACAACCACATCATGTACAATATCCCTTCTTAAACAAGGACTTCTGGTCTGTCCATTTCTGGTCTGTCCATTTCTGGTCTGTCCATTTCTCATTTAAAACAGTGTTGATAGCAGCCAAGAGACCAAATAAAAATCTACAAAAATTGTGTTCCTGTTTTTCCACCATTAAAAAAGATTACTTAAGAAGTATCCTCATCTAGGTACCCTAGAAGGTGCCTAGAGTGCCTCATGCCCTCCCTCTTTTAAGAAACAAGCAATTCCCCATGTCTTTACCTACTTCTCATTTGTGGCAGCCACTCATCCCTGCCAAGAACAGAGAGTTCAGACTATGATTGTCCTTGTGGGCATTTCAGGAAGCTACAGAAAGTACCACCAGCTTGTGCAAGCAACCACTTTCCTCTCCTGGTGACAAAGCCCTGAATTTCCTCTATTCTTTCCCTCCTTCCTGCAGGAGCTGAGCCCTCAGTAGCAGCTCTGACAGCACCAGGGTAATGCTGGTTTGCAGGGTAGTGCTACTTGGAACACCTGACCTAAGCTCTTGGCTGTGAGAAATCAGATCCTCTGTGTATGAATAATGAAACTGCAGTGGTTGTGAACCCACTGCTGAAAGGACAGCACAGGTTTGTCTAACTATCATTTCCAGACTCTCAGGTTCAACCAGGACAAGTGACAAAGAGGAATGAGGCTGTTCTGAGGGGAGCTGTGGGTGTTTCAAAATCATCTCAAATCATCTCAAATCTCAGCTTCAGAAGGGAAGGAGGCAGCAGAAGTTCCCAAGTTACCTCTCATTCCCCCCAAGATGTTTTTAATTCAGATTATTTTCATGTTGGGGTTTATAACACAGACCCAACAAATGGATCTGCTGCCAGGAAAGAATGGGCACTGCAAATGTGAATACTTTGTGAGTCAGTTGGGCTATAAGTGCAATGCTGGAAGGTCAGACCCATTGTGTGCCTGCTGCAAAATGAGAAGAAGAACAAAACAGAGTTTCGTTTGACAACGAGTTTCTGTGGTTCAAGTTAGCCCTTCCAGACTGATGTTCCTATACTGAAGCAGGAAATTATTTAGGAAATCACAGAATTCCTTTGGGGCTTTTATCTAAAAATAACCATCTTATTTCTTCATAAAAGAGCAAGCACACGGGGATGTTTTCATCACTGACTGCAAATTACTGTCCAAACAGCTTCATGCAAGAGAAGTGATGCAAACAAGCCAGTCAGAGCATAGGTTGTTAATATGTTATATTGGATTGAGAAAAAGGAGAGAGTATGAAATAACCACCTGTGTTTTTAGCAAGTGTTTCCTACCAAATCCCACCTGGTGTTATTTATCTCTTAGTGTGTATGGTAACTTCCTCAGTTACAGCTGATTATACTGCAGAACATGAAACATTGGGTACCACTAGGTTCCCTTTCCTCTGGTTGGAACACAGGATCTTTTAAGGTCCCTTCCAAGCTGGGCTGTTGTCTGTGAGGTAGTAGAAAGAATTAAATCAGCAGGCTGTGAGAGATAGAGATAAATACAAAAGTGCTTGACAACTTCAGAAACAAACTAAGGAACAGAACATTTTTTGTAGATGACAGAGGGGTCTTGTTGTACTCTCACTGGAGGAAATCCCTCAGGCCCTGCTATGGATGTGCCTTTCTAGAAAATAAAAACTGAAATGCAGAACACACACTTCATGGAATCGAGAAAATGAACCGCTTCAATTAATTCAATTACTTTGGGGGAAACAAAGGTCATTTTGTGCCCCAAAGTGAAGGGAGTTCAGCACCTCTTCAATTCAACATGTTTTAGTTAAGAGTCACAATGTCTTTGGAGTAGATGAGGATGATGATTGCTCTTGTTGATCACACACTTTATTCATGGGATGTATCTTACTATTAAGCTGACTCTCTGTGCAGAAAGACCAACAGTTTTCTAAAATGACTGTACTAAGCTGTGGGAGAAGGCTGCCAAATGAATCATGCTCTGGCTGCCCTGTGCTAAATTCCAGAGCACATAATAATGCTCCCATTTGTTTCTTTGAATCATCTTATGGTGCTGCATGCACATTTAGCTGGTGTACCAACACGAATGCATCATGCTGTTCTTGGAGTTGGATTCATAAAATATCTCATAAAAATAAACAGCTTTATTGCCAGGCTCACCATGAATGATAATCCCACAGATAAAAGCCATTAATCAGAGACTGAATCAAGGTAATCACCAAAGAAGGGATCTGTTTTATGGAGTTTGTGGGTATGTGGTTAGACTAAGCTCTTTTTGCACAAAGCAGACAGCAGTTGCCTGCTGCTGAAATCCCTCTGTGTCCACAAGGACCAGATGTTAGTAAAACTAGTGATCAGCCAGCCCACGTTCATCCCAGCTCCATCAATGTGCTGCACTGAACCTTCTCCTGCCACTTTCATTTAGCACACATGCAGACATCTCAACATCACTGCTGGGAACCAAAAAAATCTTCATTGTATGCTTAAGGTTAACAAGGTGCAATTCATAAACCAGACAAAGGGCCTGACTCTCACAGAGCTGTCATCTCTTGGTCAGTTCTGTTGCTGGTGAATAATGAGAGAATGAAGTACAGAATGAGGGCAGTGAGTACTTTTTCTCCTCACTTCAAACCTTTGTATATGAAGACCAAACTCACTTTTAAAGTGGAAACATTTTGCACGAAGATATTTGCTCATAATTTTAATTTCTGCCATCTTTGACAATTTATTTTGTTTCTAGTCAGCATCACCATCCCATGTCCAACACTACCATGGCATTTGTGGCAGCCACTCATTCCTGCCAAGAGCAGAGACTTCAGACTCTCTGAACTCAGGCTCTCAAAGGGCCTGAACAGCACTGCAGGAAGCTGGTTTTCCCTCAGGCCTACTCTGTTTCATACCTTCTCCCTCTACCACCAACCCCCCAAAAAACCATTACAAATACAAGAGGGGAAATACTATTACAAAATCCAGCCTAGGCTATTCTCCAAAGCACAGCTGAGCCCTGGGATTCTGGACAGCCAAGAAACACCTTGAGAGAAATCTCCACTGTCTCATGTAGGAGGAAATAAAAAAAAAAAATTATCTGTACATTGGTTCAGAAACACTAACTCTCAGTTGCCAGAGTAATTCCAAACATTTGTCCAGCTTTCCATATTGCATATAACCAGGTATCCCTAAAGAGCCTGTGTGACCGTGTTCACGGGGGTCTGAGGATGAGGGAAGAGACGAGGATCTGACTCCATGTTTCACAAGGCTGATTTATTATTTTATCATATATATTATATTCAAACTATACTAAAGTATAGAAGAAAGGATTTCATCAGAAGGCTGGCTAAGAATAGAAAAAGAAGGAATAATAACAAAGGCTCTGTCTCGGGCTCTCTGTCCGAGCCAGCTGGGCTGTGATTGGCCATTGATTAGAAACAACCACATGAGCCAATCCCAGATGCACCTGTTGCATTCCACAGCAGCAGATAACCATTGGTTACATTTGGTTCCTGAGGCCTCTCAGCTTCTCAGGAGGAAAAATCCTAAGGAAAGGGTTTTTCATAAAAGACGTCTGCAACAAGCCTGTGGCTCACATGTAAAATGGGCAGAAAGCTCATTACCCAGGTTATCTACATTTTCCATCTTTATATTGGAATTCTGATGCTCAGTAAAAGCAGTGTACAGAAAAAAAAAAAGGGACCCTCCTAATGAGAGCCTTTACACAGCAAGGTGTCATTGGAGCCTGTGTCACGTGAGGTGGCCTTTGGAGAGAGGCTGTGGCAGCACTACCTGGAGCCCAGGAAACCTCCCAGTTTGGGCTAACCAGTAAATTTGGGCTAACCAGCAAATTTGGGCTAACCTGTACTGCCACAGACTTGTGGGGGTACTTGTAAATCACAGAAACATTTAGGTTGGAAAAGCCCTCTAAGATCATTGAGTCCAACCATTAACCCATCACTGCCAAGCCCACCATGACACCACATCCCCAGGTCCAGCTCATTTTTGGACATTTTCAAAGATGGGGACCCCACCACTTCCCTGGACAACCTGTGTACCAAGGGCTTGACAAACCCTTTCATTAAAGAGATGTTTCCCAACATCCAAAGTAAACCTCCTGTGGTGCATCTTGTGGCCCTTTGCTCTTGTCCTGTCACTTGCTACCTGGGGCTCTCTGTGGCCTGAAATGCTGGGGTGGTTTGGAGAGGACACCTCCACCCTCACTCTTCCCAGTGATGGGAACCACCTGCCCCTAAGAGCTGTCTCCAGCAGCTGTGCTGGCCTCTCTCCCCTCAGGAAATGCATTCCTGATGCCCAAGTCCCACAGCTGCACAGGATCAGCTGTGGGGGACACTCAGTGAGAAACATTTCAGCTGCAAAACAAAAATCCAAGTGTCACTTCAGGATGACACTTGAGAGAACAGCTGAGGCTCAGCTGCACTTAGAGGCCAACACCAAGGCTCAAAGGCTGAATAATTCTTTGAATTGACTTTATCTCCCTTTTTGCCTACCTAACAGTGCCTTGTAGGGGTCTGCATTTTATTCTGCCAGTGAAAAGGAACAGACTTCAATATACCTTTATAATATGGAAATAGATTTTGTGCCCCATTGTACCACTGCAATTCAGCTTTCACATCCTGGGACATTTTGGTGAATGACACCTGAAAAACTCCCAGCATTTCACTATTTGTTCTACACCACCATTGTATCAGCATTACATAACAGGTATACAAATAAAATAATGGAAAGGATGGGAGCTATGTAATAGGAAAACCTGGCAGTTATCAATTCAAGCAGAATTACAATGTCTGTAATCCTAGTGGGACAACAATGAGCAGAAAAGAGTGATCACCTTAATTGACTGGGGTTTATTCTTTGGGTTTTGGACCATAATGTGAGAGCTGAGAGTGCAAAAAGGTGCAGTCCAGTGAACACCTTGCTTGCTGATTCTCAGGACACTGGACTACATGATTGCTGTAGGTCCCTACCAAGTGCATGACTATTCTATGATCAGTAATACCTAAAGTGCAATTTCCTGAATAAGTGGGTGATACTGCTGGCCTAAGCGTAAGAACAAGGCAAGTTCTGAGCCTACAACACGTGGTATCACCCTTCCTGTGTCTGTGCTTGCTCCAGGGTTCCCCCTGGCTAAACACAGAGTAGTTGCTCCCTTCGGTGCTGCTACCGCAGTGTAGCTGCAGCTCAGTAAGAATCATCATCACTTCCATGGCAGTAATGAGTGTAATTGTAACCCTGAGTCTTCCACAGAGGAAAGCACATCCTTTTTTGGGTCAGTAGAGAAGAACCAGAGACATGCTCATATTTAAGAAAAGCAGCTCTCATTTGGGCTGTGCATGATTATTTATATCAGTGGCATCTTTTGTAGCTTTCAGCAGGTCACTTGTCATGGGAAGTGATTGTAAGTTGCTTTTTAGATCCTCTTGAAGAGAAGGGGTTAGAAGTTTGATCCTGAAATCGAGACCTTTGCTGTACTAGGCAAAAGGACAGAACAAAAGGCTGTTCCTGACTGTCATAGCTGATTAAAATAAGTCCACACTTTTGGATCACTTAGCTGTCAATCCACTGTCAAAGCACAGTTACTGATCCTCTGTCAGAACTTCATAGCTCCTTCCTGCTCTTTCCCAGCTGTCACGAAGGTGGGAGGTGCAAATAGATCACTGACTCAGCCCTGGACACAGCTCCCTCTCTCTTCCCTTTCCTCACCCTCAGCCAAGCACCAAACAGCAGCACTGACTCTGGAAGAGGCTTCTACTGGGGAGCCTGTGTGTGCCCACAGACACACTTGCATTATTTAACACACGTTCACCCCTTGTTCTGCCTGCTCTGTCCCCACCATTTACTGCTAAACAGGTCCCTTATCTTTATTGATCACTTAATTTATCTTTTCTTAGCTCCCCTTGCTCCGTCTGGTGCAGTGTGTCCAAGGTATTGAGCTTAAACATCCGTCTGTTCATCCTGTCAGGGCTGGTTTGCCTCTGAAAGAATAGGGGGAGCAGGTGGTGTGACTAAGCAGAGCCCTGACAGAATAGGGGCACCATGGCTGTGTCCTGTCCCAACCTGCCAGCAATTCCCCACCCTCCCAACTGTTCCACATTAAAGCACTCAACTGTGCCTTTACAGTCCAAGTTTTACACAACTGTTTTACAAACCAGGAAGAATTTCTTTTGTGGAAAATCTTTTGTCAGGCAGCTCAGGACGGGGAGGGGAGCAGGGTGGAGGGAGTGGAGGGAGCCGGTTCTGAGAGCAGGGCGCATTTTAATGTGTGTGGACAGACACCATGGGAAGTGCCAAGCTGCTGAGGGAGCCAGCTCTGCGTTTCTGGGCTGCCTCTGAGCCCTCAGCAGATCTTTCAAAGTCACCAGTCTTCCTTTCCTCTGCTCCTGTTCATGCTACTGCTTAAGTCTGTTAGACCAAATAAGACTGAAATCCAAATAAAATCCACTCTTACACTTTTTTTTTTTTCCCCTCAATAAGAATAGAATGTGGGAATCAACAAAATCAGAGGGTTTTGGGAAAGCTGCAAAAGGCAGGCCTCAGAGACAGCAGAGCTGGGATTAGAGCTGAGCAGCAGCCATGAGATTGGTCAGCAGAAAAATTATTTTAAAAGTAGAAAAGCAAGGACAAATAGAACAATGGTCTGTGTATTAATGCTTGTCTAGAATAACTCTCTAAGATACAGAAAGTTTATCTAACAAGATATTAGGCAGTTTGAAGCTTAATAATGGAGCTCTGTGCATTGTGTTTTAAGGCTTACAAGCAGGTATTGTATTCAAAATAAGCAAGCATTGTTTAACCAAAGGTACCTGTGCTTATAATGGTTGGATGGAACTACTGTCAATGTGCTTTTGCTTTGTGTGATTGGGCAAAAAGCTTATAAAGTGAGTTGTAGCATTAAGTTCTTGGTCTGCTGCCTGGGATGTGAGCTGGTGGCATCTTCCCATTGTCATAGCCATGGAATGAGAGCGATGCTGGAAAATCAAACAGCTCAAGGCACGTTCCCAGCAGCCCTGTCCTGTTTGTGGTCTGTGCACAGCCCCCAGCCAGGGATAAAAGAATCTCCATTTCTCGCTGTTGCAAAATTACTAGAAGTCCATCTAACTGGACAGACAACCCCAAAGAAAAGTCCAGACAATGCTTCAACCACATTCCAGTTCCCAAAGAGGGTCCTGCTAGGGGCACTGTGCTGCCCCTGATGCCGTACACCGTGTTTCTTCACAGGATTTGCAAGGGTGCATTTCCACCCAGGTGTACAACAGAACTTACAGGTGAGGCATCTGTGAGGAAAGCTGCCCTGAAATGTTTGGTCCACAGGAGACAGAACAGGAATGCACAAAATGGAACCCAAGAACTGTAGGTGTTTGTTACAGCTGTGAAACTGCTCTGGTGTCACCGCTAGAGTGCTACAAATAGTTGTAAACAAGAGACGAACCTATCAAATTCTTCTTGTTAATTTGTTTTTTTCTTTTTCTCCTCCCTGTGAGAATTCACAACCACATAATTCACAACTTTTTGAAAGCCAAACATAAGATTTGGGTGTTTTCCACATTTTTACAGGACAATTACAAGCTTATGCATATTCACATTTAGCCCTGCAGGCTTTTTCCACAGGCTAAAATGTATTGAAAGTTCTTTTTCAGGCAAAATTGCAAACCAAGAGACAGAGATGCTTTTCTTTTTTGAAAATATTGCAGTCAGTTGCTCAAATCTTATAACTGCAATGGCAAAAAGGAAAAAAAAAGATACAGAAGTTGTCCTTTCTTCCTTTCAGAGACATCTGTCTTTCTGCCCTTGCCCTTCCCACAAAAGCTGAGACCCTGCTCCTATAGGAGTCAATGGTCAAATTTCTGAATTTAACCCAATCTGCTGGGTCCTGCAGCAGCAGAAATCAGAGACTGCTGTGTAGAGAGGGAAGGGTCCACAATGTTACTAGATTCTTGGGAAAGGGCTGAGATAGAATCCTATAAAAGCACTGGTTTCTGTTAGGAGCCTGATCCTCTCAAATATGTATGAGGTGGACTTTTCAGTCCAATTTATGTGAAGCATACAGTTCAGACTCATGGGGGGTTTTAGCTTCCTAATCAAACACAAAGCATAGAAATACCAAAAAAAAAAAAAAAAAAAAAAAAAAAAAAGAAAAAAAGAAAAAAGAAAAAAAGAGAAAGAATGTATTCAGAGAAAATCTGACTCTGTGTGAAGGCACCAGGACAGACAATGACATGGGTGCTGTCTGATTTTTGATTTTTGATTGCAGTCTCGTGTATTACTTCATTTCCACCATGCATAAAGAGAACACGTATTTGAAGACAGCATCAGGAGTGTTTTTCTGCCAGAGCAGTGTCCTAATTGTGAGGTTCTTCAAGTCTTATTTTTCATTTTCTATCTCACTGAATATTTATTCAATACATGGTGAAGCAAGGGAGGCTCAGCTCACCCCCTCACCATGGTGCTTGGGGTGGTCACCTTGCAGAAGGAAGACAAAGATTTGATTTTTTCCAGATTGAGGAGAATAACAAAACTAGCACTCCAGAAACATGAACAAATACACTTCTACTAAAATATTAGATAAAAAGAGATCATTATGACTTATTTTCAGTCCAAGCTTTTTCTGAAATGCAGCAAGATTTTAACTTTTTTTTTTTGACAACCAAGATTATTTTACAGTCAAATTGGTAGACAGTGGTACATCTCCAAATGTTTATTCAGACCTGGAAATGATCATCAAGAAGATGAGGATCAGCATCACTAAGAATGAAACATTCTTAGTGTCCTGCCTAAAAATTTGCACCACAAATGCAGTAGAAAATAGAGCTTGATATTTTAGTATTGTAGGTAAAGAGAGAAAGAGGGAACCTACAGAGCTCTATATAGAATATTTGTTACTTAAAAAGGTGTACCTAGACATTCTCTCAATAATTGATTAAAATCTGTGTTAAAGCTGGAGGGAAAGAAAACATCTTACATCTCTGCTCATTTCAAAAGTATTGCAATTAAATGTGTACTTCAGAAGAACTCTGTCACAACTAGTGCATCGCCTGTAAATTACCAAGCTGCCTTGCAACTAAGAAATCACAATTATAGATCAGAAAATCCTTCCTTATTGTTCATTTTGAATATTGTAAATGGTGTCTCTACTACCATGTTAAGCCCTCTCATTTTGCTCCTACTAACCTAACTGCTGATTTCTCTCTAATTTATATATATGAAACATCAATACTTTTAAATGGATGATGTGCAAAATGCAGGCATAAAGGACAGGCAGGAAGCCCACAATCATTCTGTTTTATCTGCTTGTGGAGCTTTGTTTAGAATCTATTTGTGTCCAAAAATATTTGGAGAATTACTAAACCAGTTATCAATTCATCCTTATGTTATACAGAGAACCAAATGGGTAGAAAAGATGTGGAGCTAGACAGGAGATAATATGATGTTTCCAGTGACCTGAAATGCAAGTCTGAATTAGATCACAAATCATCTAATCAGATTGAAATGGGTCCCATGGACTTTGCAACCCCTGATGGATGTTTTTCTGCATCACAAAAGTCACCATACAGTTTGCCACTTTTTGATACAATTACATTTTCCAAGAGGCTTATTGCTTGCAAGGCACAGATGTTGTGGTTCAGAAAAAGTTGTGCTGCCTGCTTTTCTGTAAGAAAAGGTCACATGGCAACTGCCAAAAGCTGTCTAAAATCAGCAGTGCTTTCTTTAAAAAAATGAAATCAATTAATGAAACAACCCAACATAGGGATAAAAGAAACTTAGTTTTATGGGACAGTCAGCCCCATGCACCTCTTTATTCAGAGGTAAGAACAAGCTTTCTGCACTGGTACATACAACCCTCAAAATATTTTTATGTGGATTTTGCTTTGCTACTTCTGTGAAACAACATTGTCACTTGCTGCACCCATCAAATTCGATTTAACTTGACTAGAAGTCAAGTTAATGTCACATTTAATGTGACTAGAAGTCACATAATGTTATCCTTAATATATATAATGCCATCATTTCACTTCCCAAATGGATGAACAAAATTATAAGAGGAGGGGAAAATAAAAATCATATTTAGCATCAACTCATCCCATTGCAAAAGCAATATTTGTGTAATTGTGCATAATAGTTTAAAGTATAATTTAATACATCCCTTTAACAACCCACAAATTATCACTTGACAACTAGAAATAATAGATCTTTTTGTTAAAAACAGAAAGCATGTGAAGACTAAAGGTTAAACAGGTCTTTTCATCATGATAAATCACTGGTTAATGAGCCTGGTATTGTTGGGTATTATCCTTGCTCACTTCAATGCCATTACCTTCTGGTTGTAAAGCTGACACTACTAATGATCTTCATTCTTTGAACTTTTCCACAATATTGACTGGTTGCATAGAGCAGATGTTACTTGGATTTGACTGCAAAAGTGGCAATTCTTCTAAGGCTTGGAGCAGGCCTGAAAAGAATGATACTGAACACAATGTATTTTGATATCTCTACATCAAAAGAGATTCTTCTCTAAGCATCAGTTCTTGCTCTTGCAATTTCTTGGTATCACATGAGAACCAGCCATAAATAAGAGATCAACATTCTTCATTTGTCTTCAGCAGTTTCCCTTCTTTTGGCAAAGTTGGAATATGAACTAACACAAGAAAATTTGCATCTCATCTCTGTTGTTGTACCCATAACTCCTCCTGCATTACAGTACTAGCAAGTAATTAAAATTTGAGCTGTGCATTTCCCAGCTTTTCTCACTGAGGTCACCAGGAGCTGTGTCAGTGAGCCAAGTGCTGACAAAGCAGGATGCAGGAGGCCTGCACACATGTGCTTGGGCACCCACATCCATCACTTTTTGTTCCAGAGGGAAGGAGGCCCAGCAGAGCTTCCCTGAGCAGGCACTGAGGAGAAGAAAAGAGTTCCTTGACACCTCTTTACCACGCCAGGGCTGTGTGAGGGACCTGCTTCAGGTAAACTCAGGAGCCTTGGGACAGCAAAGAGAGACTTCAGGGGAAGAAAGCAGGGACTGATAAGTTTAATTTAAAGCAGAAGCAAAGTGTTTATCCCCATTCCTTTCTCTTCCTGACCTTGCCCTTTTCTTATACTTCTTGCTCTGTTCCTGTCACTACTTGACTCTAGAAAATATGGACTGCAATATAAAGCAAAATTCAAACCTTAAGAAGGCAGAGGTAGTCTTATCTCAGTTTACATGCAGTCCTGGACCAGAAAAGTTTTGCTGCATCCTAGACTAGGAATGGGAACAAATGAACTCACCATTCCCTGAGTGAAACCTTGCACATCCTTTGGAGACTTCTGTGCAGCAGCAAGCACAAAAGCTCCCTAGTTCAGCTTGTAGAAAGGCCTAATTCTTTCCCCTTTGCACCACTATGTCATGCCAAATGTACCTTAAGAACTTCTCGATTCTTTTCTACTTTTCTGTAAGTAAGGGTGCATTTTTCTTTTCTTTCAGTGAGTTTGTGGAGAATGGAGAATGAGGATGTGACTGCTTTTACAGATAGCACTCTTGTCTGGTATTGTCTCATGTGAAGTGAATGGAAAAATTGAGCAATTTCTCTAAAGGAAGACAATAATGCTAAAAGAAAGAAAATAATGCTGAAATTCCATACTCAAAAATCCAAGCTACCAAAGGCATTTCACATGTACCTGTAACACCTCACTGGTATGTCAAAAGTGTGTAATGAAAACTTAACCCTGAAGGTTCCCATTCCTTAATCGGCATGGGAAACTTAAGAAACTTTTCAACAGTATTAATGTCACAATATGAAAATGTAAACATGAACAAAGTTCCAGCCCATCACCTCTGATCCCACTAAACTCTGTTGGACTGAGTCTGCACACACCAAGTCTATCACACCAGCACCTGAGGCTATCTGATGTACAAAGAAGGCTTCTCTTAAAAAAAAAAATAGATCAACTCACACACAGGATAAAATCCTGAACAAGTCAGCCAAAGCACCAACAAAAGAAAGATTTTACTTGAGGAGTAATTGGATACCATTCATTTATTTGATAGGGGGTGAAAGGTGTGACATGATCTCTAATAACCCCAATAGGCTGCAACTGAGGAATTTCTCATCTTTAAGATGTCATCTCTAAAAACTCATCCTCATATGGGATCTGCTCTAGTGTCAGAGAAAAACTCTCTTGTCACTATTTGCAAAGTTACTGTTAGATATACCTAAATATTCATTTCTTGTCCCACAATCAGAACTGCAGTCTTGCAAGATCCAGGCTGGCTTACACTCTAGAGATATCAATCCTCTCCTGCTCAGAGTTTATCCAACACATGCAATGACAATTTTCATTTGAAGAATATTTACTTGTTAGTGTAAGCAATTTGTTTCTATTTTAGTGTCTACAAAGTTGGTTTTTAGCATGTAAAAATTAGTCAAAATACTTTGAAAGACATGTTTTTTATAATTTTTTAAAATTTCTTTTTAGTGTGAGTAATACCAACATTTTCCCCTTTTGCTTATCAGTATAAACGTTTCCCACTTTATTGATAAATCAAGAAAAAGAAGAGTGACTTCTGCTTCTGTGAAAAAAGCCCTTTGAACCCAGTAGACTGTACACAAATGCTCCATATATTTTAAGATTTTTTTTTCAACTGGTTCCACTGATATTGTTGGATGCCAGTATTGCAAACTGCATTCTCACTGTCTCTGTGGTCTTCTCAGACAGCCTGTATTTTGCCATAAAATGCTTGAATTTTTAAATGCTATTCTGATTTTTTTTTTCTTGTACCTGCTGCAAAACCAGTGGCTGGACACCTGCATTCATTTGGACATTCAGATATAGTTTACTACCAGGTAATCAAAGCACTTCTACACTATTTGAAGCATGAAACATCACCAGTGGTAAATACTCCAGCACAAGCTAATGCAAATTAACCAGAGAAGGCTTTGTTAGACAAACCATATTTCCAACAGAGGCAGATGCATTGGGAGTCCTGGTTTCATGAAGGTGGGTAACCTCTTGAATCAAAGAAAGAGCAGCTTCTGATATCATTCAGGCTCCCACTCCAATGCCCTGACACCATGCTTCCTGCTCATCTTGCCTTCCAAAATCAGAAATCCCAATAGAAGTAGCATGAGAATAAAAATTCTAACAAGTAATACATTCAATTACTTTCACTATTTCTTTAAGCAGAAGGGGTTTGGTTACAAGGAAAGCAGCCCATATAAATGTGTGTGTGTGTGTGTGTGTGTCTTCAATGCTTGTGCAGCACACCCTGCTGATGTGCAACATTCAGTTCATATACTTTCCCCTGTGCTAGCCTGGGGTTTATAAAATTCTAGAAAAACCTCCAGCCTGGCAGCAGAACTGGCTGGAAAGACTTAGAGCCAATCCATTAGGGCATTTCCCCCACGGATCCATTCCTGCAGCCTCCTCTGCCTACCGCCCCCTTGACCACATTCACCCCCACTGGCCCTTTGCCTTTGACCTCCCTCTGCCACTGCCTCCGAGTTTGTATTTGTTTTCTCAGGACCTGTTATCAATCACTTTTAAGCGCCCTTAAGCAGGACATTTAACCTAGGCATGTGAAAGTGCTAGATCCTTCCATGCAAAGAAATAAACTGCTGTAGGCAAGACATAGTTTGTGTCCCTTGAGGCAGCAAAGCCAGGAAAAAAAAAAAAAAGTTTTGCGTGTTTTAGCTGCCAAAAAACCCAAGGAAACATGGCAAAAT